>NC_091803.1:33674821-34874821 GCF_041296235.1 Equus asinus
ACAAGGTATCTAAAGACTAATGACATAATGCAGATGAAGGAGTTGGTGCAGAAACTAGACACAACGAATGCTCAAACATGAGCTATTTTGATCTGTAACCCTCATGGGAAATGGGAGACTATTTTGGTGCTGGCAAATAGAGAACATCTATGCTGTAGAAACAGGTGTTGGAAGGCAAGCCGCAGCTGAGAGTATTGCCAAGCAACAGCACAGCCCAATCAGGGTTAATAGGAGCAGTAGAAGCAACTTTTCCAAGCAGTTCTCAAGCTTTAATGTGCAAAGAATCACTTGGGGAACTTGGAAAGTACAGATTTAGTTCATTTAGTTGATGACTTAGTAGGTCTGGGGTGTGTCCTAGAAATCAGCATGTTTAACAGGCCACTTCACCTGATTCTGCAGTGACAATCTCTAGTAATTAAATTTTTCCTTTCTGAAACAGCCATTTCCAACTTTAGGAAGCTTAGAGTTGCATTCCTTAAGATCTAACACTTAACAGAAGAATGTTGACTGACTCCTACTTCAGACTGAGTTCTCTAAGCCAGGGGAAATAACAAAGATGGCTCTGCCCTGCACAGCCACAATGGCTGCTATGCAGGTGCTCAATAAGTGTATTTGCATGACTTGGTAGAGGCCCCAAACCATCCAGGACCATGATACTCAGAGATAAGGTAAATGTAGGAAGAAAATGAAAACTGAACTCCAATCCCTGAAGCTCAAGGAACCGTTCTCTGCAGATGTATGGGTCTGTCTTGGAATGTCTAAAAGGGCTAGCTATAGAGTCTCCTGGCATAGGAATGAGGTACCTTCTAGAACCTATGGTATTGGTAACTTCGAAGTTTTGCCACTCAGCTGGGTCAGATGGCATTCTGGAATCGCCTTTCCCACTGAGGTACCAGTAATTACTACGTTCTTACTATGCCACTTTCACACAGCTTGGCCGGCACCAGATGACCATCAGACTAGTGGACAACAGTGCTGCTTTAAAACGTGAGGAGGTCGTATATCAGATCAGCTGTCCAGTTATGCAAGCAGAAGAAACCCATGAGCATTCAGGATCCACAATCTGCCTGAAGGATTTCATGTCTGTGAGTGAAACAGGCTGACTGCTTCTCCTATGGCTACTGCAGAGAAAACGTGGCGGTCTAGAAAGAGCTGAGCTTAGAAGCTGAATCAGGATTGCAATCCTGTATTCATTACTTACTGGCTGTGTGGCTTTGGATTGATTTCTTAACCCCCTGAGCCTTTGTTTCCAAGTCTGACATGGGGGACAATAACACTTACCTCATAGGGTGGCTGTAAGAATTGACTGAGAGCATATACAGTGCTTAGCACATCATGCCTGACAACAGAAAGGATTCAATGGTAGCTGCAATCACATTGATAATTTGACAAACTGAATCCCTACCACATGCCAGGCCCTATGCCAGATACTAGGATATAGTAAATAAGCAAAACGGCTCAATCACTCAGGGACTTTATAGCGTAACAAAGCTGATACCAACAATGGACGTCGAACTGCATGGCTTGCTATAATACTTGGTTTTTATGGACATAGCAAAAAGCTGTGCATTTAAGAACCTTGTGTCTCAACTTACAACTAGAAGGGAGCTTAGACTTTCCAATTGCCTTTTGGTATCAGAAGCTCAAAAAGGTGAAATGATGTCTAAGGGCACAGCTGGGATTCCTGACTGGTCCTGTGCTGCTGCTACTGCATCCCACGGCCAGGCCTCTTGATGTAAGAACTACACGGCAGTTGCTCTGGGTGTTTTCCACTTACTGTCAGGTAGCACGATCTCAGAAAATTTCTTCCCCAAATCAAAGCCTCACATCATGACTTTTTTTTTTTCTTCCAGTTTACCTTTCAGATTTTTCCTGGCATGGCTGATGAGAGTTCGGTATGAAAGTAATCTTTTAAATCACAGACCTAAGTAATCTTTAGTTCTAAATTACAAGGTGATATAACTTTAATCCTGATTAAAATATTAAATAGACAACAGTAGTCTTGGGGTTAAGGTGAGCACCAATCCTCCAAGTGAAACTTTTGGCTCTAGGATCCTGATTCTCAGATGGGATGGATCATTGAGGTTGGTGATGGCACAAGAGCCCAAACTCTGACCCTTTGGGAGGCCATGACACAAGGATATAATCTCCTGATTGATAACAAGAAGATAATCATCCAAGTGTTGTTCAATGCCACTGGAGTGACTCACTACACGGTAGGTATGAATCTTTGTACCACCACCCAGGCAAAGACGAATATTTCTAAATCCAACATGATCTCAACCATGTCTTCAAATAAAATGGGAATACAGCTCATTCAACGTGTATCTTAATGCCCACTATGTGCCAAATACTGCACTGAGTACTCAAGATACAATGGTGAACAAACAGATGTGGTCCTTACTTCAATCTGCTCTCCCTCTTCCCTACAGACTTAAATCTACTACATAAAGTAGAGCTAGGGTACTACTAAAGTCTGTTATGAAGTAAGGTGTTCTGTTTTATCATTGTCCTATATTGTGTGTTATACCAGGTATTGGTGCTTTTTGGGCCAACAATCAAGACACAACATTAAATGAGTTAATGTGCCAGACAGAGTACTTAGAGCAGGTCCTGGCACCCAAATGCTCAAGTGTCAGCCATCTTAATAGTCCTGCTACACACTGAGTATAAACAGACAGCCGAGTCATGTAAACATTCTCTCTGAACGCTGATACCATAAAATAGTCATAAGAACAGCTTCTGCTCATATCTGCCTAGAAAGGATCAGCTACAGATCACATCGGTAGACAACACTAGCTTGCCAGATGTTACAAAGCGCAAGATTTTAAAACTAGAGCACCTGCAGAACAATTATTGGACAGAATGCCTAAATTCTACTTGGGCCCAAACAGTACCCGATACGTGAGTGTATGCTTACCCTAACTATTCTTCTAGCTCTGGTTAGAAATGCAAGTAAACCAATGTTTTAAAAAATACTCCACTCCTCCACTCAGCAAGGTAACAGTCATCTCTACATGGTGCCTCTGAAGCTTACATATGTGTCTCCTGGGCAGAAGGTCATCTTATCATCACAAGTGATTTGTATGTCAGGTAAGGCCCTAGTAAGGGGCAACTCCAGTTGTGGGAGACATTGCTCTGGGGACTTAATCAAGGCTGATCATGGGCTTTCTGATGGTCATTCCTTCTAGGTCCTGTGACATGTAATGCCACACACATGACTCTCGACATACCAGAGTTTCCTGGGAAGTTAAAATCTGTGAGCTTTGAAAACAGGAAGATTGCTGCCAGCCAGTTGCACAACAATGAAATTGATATGGAGGCAACGAATGGCTTGAGACTGCACTTCAGCAAAACCCTTCTCAAAGCAAAAGTATGTGCCATTATGAACCAGTGAGCTTTATGGAAGCCTGACTTGCAGCTTAGTCTTGTAGGTAATCCTGATACAGCTGGTGACTTGTCTATGAACTCTAACTGCTGGGGGAGTAGATTCAAACTTTGGACGGCCTCATTTGATCACTTTGCATAAGTGAATTCTCAGTAACTGAGATTCACTCTCAAACACCAAGCCTCTTTAACCTCCGTCATGGAAGTCTTCCTAAGTTTTTCTCAGCTCATTGAATAGTAGAAACTGCTTTCAAGTTTCTAACGATGAATCCCTATTAAAACCCTTATGCCCTATTAAAAACAAGACAGCTTAATCTAAACATAAGGGTCCCAAACTGTCCTCACTGAGACCAGTCTTGACTGAAGGAATTGCCAAGGACAGCAGAGAATAATCTTATATCATGGTATGTGTTTTGCAATAACACTTTATAACATTATTTATAGTGTCCTTTTCACTCAGACCTGGCTTGGCAGGGTACTCAGCTCTTTGGAATTTGATCTGTTAATTCAAGCTTTAGTACCTGGTACAAAGAACATGCAGTGTCGGGTACTCTAGGGCATGAGTTTAAAGCAATAAATTTCCTGCCTAGGGAAGCATCCTGATCTGGAGAAGTGATAGGGTCTCTCTTGTTCTGGCTTCAGGGGAAACCAGAATAAGTCTGGAGTGTACCTTGCCGATATTGAATGTACTTCCTTCCTGCCTCCCTGTGACTGCTCTGGGCCCTGACAGTCGTGGCTGCTAATTGATATTCTTGCATTTCAGTTCTCTGAAAAATGCCTCCCCTATCAGTTCTACTTACCTTCACTCAAGCTGACCTTTTACGTCCAACTGGAGACAGTGTCCATGGTGGTTTATCCTGAGTGTCTCTGTGAGTCATCAGTTTCTATAGGTAAAGACCTTTTCTTACAGATTTTCTACGTTCTTTCCTCCCTTAGCTCTTGTGCATGTGGGAAAGTGTGTAGAAGTTCAGATTCTGTATTACTTACACTTTGAGGAAACGAAAGACTGGAGATCAGAAAGTTCAGTCTAGGTGCTATGGCAGGGCCCTAATGAAGACAACACTCCCAAAATTTACATACAGGTAGATCTCACTATAACCACCTCAGGTTTAAGTAATCTGGATATTTCATGTTAGGAGCCTAAGACCACCATCTAAATAATGTTGTCTCAAACCTGTAATGAGAGGGACTCTAAATACTTAATAGATTTTCCCCAAACTCTTGCAAATTCCTCAAAATATGGAGTGGGTGTATCCTCCCATTCAGTATGGCCTCTGCCCCTGTGCTTCTCTTATCAGCTGATCTGTACCAGGTCAAGCCTAATAGGAAAAGTTAGTTCCTGCCTCAGCTTCACCCCAAACCACTAAGGATTTATGAGCCTTGAAAGAAGGGACGTAGTGACACAAGGCATTACACTTGAAGCCATGAAGAATCTGACTCTTAAACCTAATCCTTCATCAGGATTTTGTCACTGGTCTCTTATTTCACATGGCACTTCTGCGTCTCCTTCTCCTTCTTCCTTTGGATGAAAAATCCTTCCATTCACACAGAGCAGCTTCACTGTTGTCTAGGTACTTTAGGGTCTCCTCTTGTAACCCAAGCTGCTTATCGAAGTATCTTCCTGAAGACTTAAGACAAATTCTGGTGCCTCCTGGTGAAAATCCAAACTTTCCCTCATCACAATTCAAGGTTAGTAGAAAACAATATTCACATGGCAGACAAACTTAACCTCTTACTACTATCTAGTTACAGGTGAGCTGTGTACTCAGGATGGGTTTATGGACATCGAGGTCTACAGCCATCAAACAAATCCAGCTCTCAACTTGGATACCCTCATGGTGGGGGACTCATCCTGCCAGCCTACCTTCAAAGCTCCATCTCAGGGGCTGGTACGGTTTCACATACCCCTGAATGGATGTGGAACAAGACATAAGGTTAGTACTGGTAGATAGCAAGAGATTAAGACTTATCTTTGAGGTAACTAGTTGACCATTTTCTCTTACTTCAAGTTCGAGAATGACACGTTCATCTATGAAAATGAAATACATGCTCTATGGGCAGACCTTCCTCCAAGCACAATTTCCAGAGACAGTGAATTCAGGTGTGATACAACTGCTACTTTATTTTTTAAGCTCTGGATTAAATTCAAGCAGTCTTTTAACCTAGAACTTCTTGTACCATCCCTGTCACACCCGTCCACTCTTACAGAATGACAGTGAAGTGCCACTATAGCAGGGATGATATGCTAATAAATACCAACATCGAAAGTGTTCCTCCTCCAGTGGCCTCAGTGAAGCCAGGTCAACTTGCCTTGATCCTGCAAACCTACCCAGGTGAGACATCACAACCTAAAGAAATCTGCTTAAATCCTTCTGGAGAACTCTTCCCTAAAATGAATGTTCTGATGCTGCCAGACTAATGGAGTAGTAGTGATGCTTAAGCTCTTGTTGCAACCATCAACTACTTGAGTACTAAAGAGTATCTATTCCATTTCAGATAACTCCTACCTGCAACCTTATGCGGACAAGGAGTACCCTGTAATGAGATACCTCCGCCAACCAATTTACCTGGAAGTGAGAATCCTAAACAGGACTGACCCCAACATCAAGCTGGTCTTAGATGACTGCTGGGCAACGCCCACCATGGACCCAGCCTCTCTCCCACAGTGGAATATTGTTGTGGATGGGTAGGTATTCTCCACACACAAGGTAGCCCAGCAAATCCATCAAACTGCCAGTGAAGAGAGAATAAAAGCCCTGGGTTTCAGAGGAGTACTATAAAACACAAAGGCCCTGACTTTTGTCTTTATTTCTTAGTGATCAGTCCTTCGTCTAATGAAGTGACTCATGCTTTCCTATTACCCTTGAATCTAGAAGAATGGGATCTTTCCCAAGGAAGTCTGGCTCTAATACTCTACTCTCTATCTGGAGAGAAAACAGATCTTCAGTTCTTATCCATTTATTGATCACCAATCATTTAATCCATTTATTGAATACCAGTGTGCCAGGCATAGTGGTGTATATTTGAACAGGCATTTGAACCTCATCATTCTATGAGAGACACTGGCCACCTCACGAAGAAACTCAAGCTTGCTGCTTAGTAACTAGCCCAAAGTCATATTTAGTAAATGGTGGCCTTTGAATACCCATCTGACTCTAGACCTGAACACCATAATGCTCTGAAGCTGTGACTACACATGCTTGTGCACTAGTGTTTGTCCTCTCAGCTCTGCCTGCAGGGGTCTGCAACTTGATAGAACTGCATCTTAGCTTTCTTGATGCACTTGTCATCTGTTGAGCTCTTAACCTCCAGGTATACTCCTTCCCCAGGACCATGTGTAGCCAGTGCATTCACATCTCCTTCCTTCATTCCATTAAAGACTTGCTCAAGTGTTCCCTTCTCCAAGAAGCCTATCCTGACCCTCCTGCCCCTTTATGCTGGTCTCCTTCCTTGGTACTTACCACCTAACCTACTACTTTATAGTTATCACCCCCTGCTAGCATCTAAGATATAAAATGGCAGGAGTTCTCTGCCTTTTGTCACTGAAATATACTAACTGCCCCAGACATAATAGGCACTCAGAGCTACATGTAAAACTTGTAGTTCTTGATGAGTTTAGCTGGCAAACAAATAGGTGCCTAAATTGTGCAACAGCAGGTACAACTTATGATTTCATAGATACTGTCGGATAGGCCACGTCAGAGGTGTATTCAGTAAAGGTACAGGTAGAAGGTACAGCAATAGTCCTGGAGGTGTCACACATGACTGAATTTGGGCAAACACTGAGTCAGACTTGGGAGTGATTGTGGCTGACGTGTTGTCCCCTTGCCCTCTGCCACCTGCCCCCGGTACCTGCCTCCTAGCTGTGAATACAACCTGGACAACTACAGAACCACCTTCCATCCGGTTGAGTCCTCTGTGACCTATCCAAATCACTATCAGAGGTTTGATGTGAAGACCTTCGCCTTCCTATCAGAAGCCCAAGTGCTCTCTAGCCTGGTAAGTGACAAACAAGTCACCTGGGGAAGATTGAATGTGAGTCCATCGATTCCACTTCTCTCCCCCTGTCTACAGGTCTACTTCCACTGTAGAGCCTTAATCTGCAATATATTGTCTCCTGACTCCCCTCTGTGTTCTGCGACTTGCCCTCTGTCATCCAGAAGCAGGCGAGGTAAAATTCAAGTCCTCATTACTGTGAATTTACTCAAAGCAAGTCTCATCGTTTCAGAACTTAAATAAGGATGAGTGCCTCATCCTTCACCTAGTCCTGAGAGCCCAAGAAACCTTGGCCTAGTCTGTCTGACCTGTGAGTCCGAGATGGGCAGGCTCTGGATCAGTTCTACGGATAACTTTGTTTTTTGCACATGAGCTATAGCCTTAGCTTTTGCAGACTTAACCCTAAAAAGTCATTCTTCCTGAGTCTAGGTAGACCCGGAACTTAATCTCTGGAGATTCTTTGAGAGTTCCTCCTGTTCTTATAGTAAGGCATGTGCCCGCTCCTGCAAAGAAGGCAAAACTACCTAGATGAGCAGGGACTCTATAGAGATCTGCTCTAGGAATTCCGTCGACACACCTCTTACCACTCCTCACTGCTCCAGAGGTCAGACAAACTGTATTATCTGTCTCCAGACGCAGGGACCACTGAGCAAGAGAGAACTCTAGTAAGTCTCCCAGGACCCATCCTTCTGTTGTCAGATGACTCTTCATTCAGAGGTATGGATTTAAAGCCTGGCGTACTTCCTGGACTCCAGTTCTTGGCTTTATGTCAAATTTAATTACACATAAATAACACACACTTGTGGTCAACCTAGACAAGAGAAGAATAAAAGACAATCTCTTCAGGGATAGCTTTTAAGTCTCTTGTGCACCCTTCCAAAAATCCCCCTTTAACACAAGCGGGATCATATATTCTGCCTACCGTTCTATAACTTGCTTTACTTGTTTTAGCCATCTTATATCTGCAGAGACCTACCCCACTGTTACTAGCTATATAGGATTCCATCTAGGTGACTTCCAGTTTTGTCACTAACGCCATGTTGGAATCCTCTTAAGTCTCTGCCCACTATACAAGAACTTCAACATATGTTTCTAGAAGTAGGACTAATAGGTCATAAGGCATGTGTCTTCCTATTGTTAAACTTAAGCCTGTATTAAATTATGTTCCTGTTAATATCCCATGTCCTTATCCCAGATGGTCTTGATTTAGGCCTAGAATTTGAAATTAAGCTGTCTCAAATCCCTAACTAATAACCTGCAAGAATTACACTTAGGACAGCTAACCACATTTGTTAGGGCCAGGATGTTGTGCTAAACAGGCTGGGACTACAAGGTCCCTTCCATTGATTAAGGTTAGTAAAAGCAAGTGGCAATGGCAGTGGGAGAGGAGGCTGGTTCAAGGGGTAATACCCTGTTGCAAGCTTTCCAAATGAGTCCTCTGAGGCTTAACTTCACTTCCTTCTCTGGGGAGCCTTAACATGTAAAGCTTTAGCTTCAACTTATGCTTATGATTTAAATATCTTAAGACTTGAATATCTGCTTCATTTCCAGGTGTTGTGGACACTAAAGGGCACGAGACTGCTGGATATATTGCTTTTAAAACTATAGTTGCTGTGGTTGCCTTAGGAGGTGTTGTGGCAACCCTAGGCTTCATCAGTTACCTGCACAAGAAAAGAACCATGATGTTAAACCACTAAGTAGATTGTCAAATAAAGTGGTTGAAGTAAGCCTCTTGCTTCTCTCTTCTCGTTAAGATTAGATGGAATTCAAGGATTGTTTCTTGTGGTCACTGAGAGTGAATGCAGTGCCTATCCACAACCCTCTGGGCAGGGTTTGGTCTGTGTGGATGTGAAGAAGGAAATTTATGACTTAATTGCTTCCTGCCATTTAGCTTTTTAGGAACTGCCCCCCAACTCCCCAACTCCCAAAACTGGTAGTCCCAGAGAACTCAATCAATAGTGGAGCTTAGCTACAGCCCACCTCTGGGGGTGCATTTAGGTGACTGTCTCTTACCTCTCCATTCGTATACACAGGATGAGAGGGCCGGAAGCCACCCCTAATCGTTGGCATAACTTCCATTCTCCAGAAGGGAAGGGAAACCAGGTGTTCCGACAGAAATCTAGTATTCAACTTAGGAAATATTAACTCAAATTACTCTTTCAAATAAGTAGACTACTTTCCCTGAGGACATAAAGGCATTCAGTCACATGCCCTCCCTATACTCCCATCCCATTAAAGACCAGCAAGCCCCTTTGGGATCTGGTACTAGCTTCCTTAAGGGCAGTCACAACATTCCTGGTCACATTAAGTCTCCACAGCTGAACACCAGCCTCTCAGCTGAGCCTGGAGAGCTACTTTCCTGCTACCTACACTTGATTATTACCTCCTCCTGAGGGTGCCCCATCTTATGCTAGGCTGCAATTATACATCTGCAATATGACCAGTGTTTGCTTCACACTGTATCTCTACCAGACCATCTTCAAGATATCTAATGCAGAAATAAGTTCACTTGTATCCTTCGCCTAGAAAGTCTGGATCTAAAGCAGACCTTTGCTAGGAAAAAAGGTGTAAAGCTTCTAAGTCGCTGTACATGGCAGGGAGGTGAAAATAGAAATATGGACGTCTTTATTTGTGGACTTCAACCCTCAATGGTGACCTGTCATACTCCTGAGTTTTTCAAAACTAACCTCCTTGAGGAAAGAATATCATATATACTTGGTCACCAGGTGACACTGTAGGTCTTTAATATTGAATTCTTCTGCTTTCTCTTCCAACACCCCCTTTCATTCTAAATCCTTTCGTTAGATCTATGTGGTAAAACTCAAGTGTGGGGAAGGAAACAACTGCATTTACGTTGTGTGAAAGGGCTGGTCTTTTTAGAGTAATAAGGGTCAAAAGTTCAAGTTCTCATCAAGGCCATCTTTTGGACTTTGCTATATAAGGGAATAAGGCATTAATCTGCTAATAAAACAAATGATCTTAGATTCAAACTTTTCTGAGACTACATTTTGCAGTGCTACACATTAGAACCAGAAACAGTGTATGTGCTGCACTTTTTAAAATGGCATTTAAAAAAAAAAAACTGGCTACTTAAATGGCTTTCTGACCCCATGTGGTAGACTGAATAATGACCATCCCCAACACGTCCACATCCTAATCTCCAGAACCTGTGAATACTGTTACCCTTACATGGCCCCAAAAGGACTTTGTAGCTGGGGCTAAGGGTCTTGACATGGGGAGATTAGCCAAGTGGGCCCTTGTAAAACAGGTAGGAGGGTCCGAGACAGAGAAGATGTCCGTCCCAGTGGAAGCAGAAGTCTTGACTGATGTGGGCCACAAGCCAAGGAAGGCGAGCAGCCTATAATAGTTGGGAATGGCAAGGAAATGGATTCTTCCCCAAAGCCTCCAGAAGGAGCATGGCCCTGCTGCCTCATTGTGGACTTCCAGGGTTGTAAAATCTGCATCGCTTTAAGCCACTAAATTTGAATTGTTATAGCAGCGATAGGAAATGAGCACACCCTCTAATGAGTCACTACCCACAACTTGAAAAACACTTTGCTAGAAACGTACATTCTTACAGATGAGCAACTTAAGTCCTGGCGTAGTCCAAGATATCATAGTATCTCGATGGCGAGGCTGGAGCCTCTCATCCACGAGTTGGTCTGTTTGTGTAGACTCACAAGTGACCTGGGCCTCAAGGCCGCCCCACGACAGGACTTGGTTCTGAAGTGTCTGTCATAAATGCTGGGGCAGAACTTTGGGAGAGAAAGCCAAGCTGGCTGCGGAGCAGCTGCTGGGATGAACGTTTGTTGCCATGGTAGCCTGGATCCAGTATAACGAGCGGTAGATGAAAGTCGTGTTCTCAACTTCTGAAGGCACACATCCTATCGTACATGGGGGAGGCAGCCTAACCAGCAGAGAGGAACTGTGTGGGAAGGGAGTGAGTTCAGATCCCAAGAGGCTGCTCCTTTGTCCAAACTAGTGTTTGCAATCTCCCTTCTCAGGTAGGGATGGGCTGCAATTGTAACACAGGTGCCAGAAGGTAGATGAAGGGCATTTGGGATTCTAATGTTCTGTTGGACAGTTCTGATGACGGAGGTTACGTGGGCTGGGAATGGATTTGTGTGCCATGGGAAGCCCCCTCCAAAGCTGAACTTTGCTTCCCTGCGCCATTCTGCTGCTTCAGGCAGTCTTTTGGAATGTACGGGGCTCTAGAACAAGAGCTAGATTCGGGTTCTAGATCTACGCCTTCCTCCCTGTGCAGCTTTGTGCAGACAGAACAATCTCCAAGCCTATTTCCACATCTGTGCAAAGGGAATAAAACCTACTTTGGAAGAATGTGAGGATTCAATGAGATAATCAGTGTATTGTATGTGCTGCCCAGTCAGCACTGGGGCCATCTAAATAAAACCTCAGAGATACTATTATAAACAATAACTGAGAGTTGAATAAAGGTATGTGCTAGATGAGAGGTTCTTAATCAGGCACATATTTTGTAAAATATTCATGTCCTGAGCCCACCTACTAAACTAGAATCTTTAAGGAGTGGGGTCTGAGCAGGTTTAGGCTCTGTGGAAGGCTAAATAATGGCCCTAAAATATCCATGTTCTAATCCTAGCCCACTGTGAATGTTACCTTCCATGGCAAAAAGGGACGTTACACACCTGATTAACTTAAGGATCTTGGATGGGGAAACGACCTGGATTGTCCTAGTGGGCCTCAAATATAATCAAAAGCATCCCTGCAGAGGGAGACAGAGTGAGATTTGACCACAAAGAGCATGATGGGAGCAGAGATTGAAGTGATGCACTTTGAAGAGGAAGGGGCAATAAACCAGGGATTACAGGTGAACACTAGAAGCAAAAAAACAAAAGCCAAGGAAATGAATTTTCCCTGAGAGCCTCCAGAAGGAATCAGCCCCACTGACACTTGGACTTTAGCCCAGTGAAACTGATTTCAAACTTCTGACCTCTAGAACTGTAAAAGAATAAATTTGTGTTATTTTTTTATTTTTTGGTGAGGAAGACTGGCAACAGACGTTAGCTCAGGGCTGATCTTCCTCACCAAAACAAAACCAAACCAAACACAGATTTACCAATCTTCCTCTTTTTTCTTGAGGAAGATTGTCCCTGAGCTAACATCTGTGCCCATCTTCCTTTATTTTGTGCGTGGGACACCACCACAACATGGCTTGATGAGCGGTGTGTAGGTCCATGCCTGGGATTGAACCCACAAACCCTGGGCTGCTGAGGTGGAGTACACGAACTTCACCACCACACCACCAGGCTGGCCCCTAAACCTCTGTTATTTTTAAGCTACTAAGCTTGTAGTAATTTGTTACAGCAGCAAGAGGAAACTAATACAAGCTCCTCAGATGATTCTGACATACACCCTCGCATAAGAATCACTGTGCTAGACAAAGGCAGAGGCTGCCAAACTTCATCACAGAAGTATTACAGACACACTGTTGCTCGCATATAGGGTCTAAGATCTTGGGAGCAGGTTACAGTTTCAGGGACTCGGCAGATTCGAGTTTCAACCAACTTCATTTCTAAACCATAGTATATCCTGGTTGAATGGAAGAATTGCTGAGAATACAAGTCCCATGACGAGACAGGAAATTTAAGTTGCAACCCACTGAGGCACCAAGATGTGAATTACTTTTGATGGTGGTCACTACTGTGCCAATAAGGAGAAAATCCATGGAGTTACATTGCTTCTGGCTTGAAGGTGGTAGTGCATGGAGTGGGAAGCTGCCTCACTGTGGGCAGGGCAAGGGGTCAGCAGAAGGCAGAACACGCAGTGCCTGGCATGAGGGGTGTGCTCATTCTTATCAACCGTATCCAGGGTCTTGGTTATAGCAGTTTCTACCTGATGATGCATAGGCTGGCCTATTAGGTAGCATTGTAACCACTCCTCTTGAGAGTAGAGTCCCCTGCCTGAGGTTAGAGATCCAGCTAACCAGTTCCTCCTTGGCCCTGACCTTTGATCACACAGCACCTGAAGATCCTTACTTTGTGAATAAATACAACTAAAACGCTCATGAGTGCACTGGGACAGACAGTGTAGGCTGCTTAATTGAAAGGGGTTTTCTTCCCCCTTTCTTTCCCTGTGATATTGTGGTTTATAATAAGAAACACATATTTGGTGTTCGTCTCCATTTCTGGCACAGAGCTCCAAAAACCTTTGGAATTTCCTAAGTGTGGAGAGCGAGTGTGGTGTCTTTTGTTATGTTGATGAGGCGGCTTTTGGAAAGCCCCTAGGTAACCTAAGGATCTGGGCTGGTTGCCAGGGGAACCGACCGTGAATAGAGGGTTGGAACTTTCAGTCCCATCCCTTGATTTCCAGGCAGAGGAAAAGGGCTAGAGGTTGAATTGATCGCCAATGGCCAAGGATTTAATCAGCCATTCCTACGTAATGAAACCTCCATAAAAATCCAAAAAGGAGAGGGGTCAGAGAGCTTCCGGGTTGGTGAACACATGGAGATTTGGGGAGAGTGGCACACCTGGAGAGGGCATGGAAGCTCCACTCTTTCCCCACCTTTCCCTGTGCATCTCTTCCATCTGGCCGTTCCTGAGTTATATCCTTTTATAATAAACCAGTGATCTAGTTAGTAAACTGTTTCTCTGAGTTCTATGAGCTGCTCTAGCAAATTAATCAAACCCAAGGAGGGAGTCGTCCAAAAATCCCATCTTCTAAGCCAGTCTGGTCTGATCTATCAGAGCAGGTGACAACCTGGACCTGCAATCGGCAGCTGAAGTGGAACAGGAAGTGGGGAAGGGGTAGTCTTGTAGGACTGAGGCCTTAACTTGTGGGATCTGACACTATTTCTAGGTAGATAGAGTCAGAATTGAATTGAATTATAGGATACCTAGCTGGTATGGAATTGCTTGGTGGTGTGGGAAAAACCCCATACACATTGGAATTGGGTCCCAGAATCCTGATTTCCCACCCTCTTCCCACCCTCTTCTTCTCTTCCCACCCTCTTCTTCCCTCATAAGAGAACCTTGACTTTAATCAGGAATGGCACGGCATACCCCTAGGAGCTATAACCTGATTGGGCTAAATAATCAAGATAAAGGCTCATTCCCCTTGCAGATATTTGTTTAGCAGTGAGCAGGTGATATGGTTCTGTTCAATGAGATTTAAGGCGAAATTGGGAGGGGGCTTCTGTATTTTCCCTCTTTTCAAAAAAAGGCATATAAGGCCAGCCCCTTTTCTCCCTCCCTTTGGGTGTGGTGGTGTGACACTGTGATTCCGTGAGCTGTGGCAGCCATCTTGTGACCATGAGGAAATAACACTAAGGATGCTGACAGTAGCGGGGTAAAAACAGATAAGCCTAGATCCCTGATTACTTCATTGTGTTTCCTGAATTGACCCTGAAACCACTTGCATCTAGATTTCATGTTTAGTGAGATGTTAAGGGTTCTCATTTTTTAAGGGAGGCATTTTTTTTTTTAAAGGGAATGCTTTTTTTGTAGGTAAAATCATTCAAAATGATTTAGGCTTAAAGAAATTTTACTTTTAGAAGAAAGTCTGTGACTATAATTTGCATCTATAAGAACACACCAGGTTATATGTCAGCTTTTCTTTGGATTAATAGCCAAATTTGTATAAACCAGAAACAATAATACCTTTGTTAACTATTTTTCTTTGGCTCCCTCAAGGCCCAAAAGACCGGAGTCTGATTCTGTTTCTCTTTGAAGTCCCACTGGCACTTCTGCAAAGAAGTGATTTGAACAAAACGTAGTACAAAGAAGCTTGATTCAAAGCAGACAGCAGAGTCTCTTACTTCTCACCCATACTTAGGAATGGCTCCTCCTCCCTTAATTCTGTTCCAGGGGCCGAGGGGCAGGGAAGATGTCCTGAAGCGAGCACCGGATGCAGGAGACATGGGTTCTAGCCCTGGCACTGCAGAAATACAGCTTGCTCGTGGGTAAGCAGTTTCCTCTCTCTGGGCCTCAGGACTGCCATCTATAGGAGAGGATTGGAGCGGCGTCTAATACCTTGCTATTCAAGGTGTAGTCTGTGGAAAGCTTCACCTGGGAGCTGGTAAGCAATGCAGAACCTCAGGGCCTGCTCCAGACCTAGACTCAGAGTCTGCCTTTTAACAGAACCCCCTGTGCGTATGCACATTAACGTTTAAGAAGCACGAGTCTAATACTTCTTCCAGGTCTGGGTGCTGCTGCTTCTCCGCTGAGCCAGCATCTGATCGCCTGGATGTGCGCGCCCTCTACTGGCTCGGAAATTAAACTTTCTTTAGGAAGCACTTCTGTTCCATCTTCGTCTGCTGGTTTTAAGGTTTTCAAATGGGGCTTGAAGCTCCAGCACCTAAACAAGGCCATAGGGATGACTAGAGCTTGTGTATGGGGCCCTGAGTCTCCTCCCGTGTTTTGGAAAGCTGAAGGACATCTAATGCTGGAGCAGAGGGGCCCATGCCCTCTGCAGCCTGGAAGACTCTCTGGCTCCCAATTGCCATGTAGTCCACTTTCCCAATGTCTCATCCTGCTTTAACAAAAAAGCAGGGAGTAGAGGAACAGCACCTGGGTGGGAGACTGATGACGGGGTTCTTGTGGCTCAGTCACTAGCCAGCTCTGAGACCTTCAGCAAATAAATGACTACCTGTTAGCCCAGTTCCCTCCTCTGCCAGTTGATGAGTAGGGCACGGAGATGAGAACAGAATGACCTCTCAGGACTGATGTGAAAGGTCAAAGATGATAATGAATGTGAAAGCTCTTTGAAAACCTGAACTATTTCACAAAAGTGAAGGTGTGTGTTTTCCTGATGCTGCTCGTGTAACCAGCTGCTCTGGTGCAGACCTGGTCAATTTCAGCCCCACCCTAGACTGGCTGTGCTGTTGATTGGCTCTTAATCGTCATTATTTGCCTAGATGAGGGTTTCTCAACCTTGGCACTGACATTTGGGCCTGGATAACTCTTGGAGGGGGCCGACCTGTGCATTGTAACTGTGACTGCAGCATCCCTGGCCTCGACCCACTAGATGCCAGCAGCATTTCCCCCATGCCCCCAAACACATACACAGTCATGACAATAAAAAATGCCTCCAGACACTGCCAAACGTCCTCCGCAGGGGTGGGCAAAATTGCCCCCAGCTGAGAATTGCTCTAGGTTCAGTCTTCTCAATCTTTCTAGACAATGGAAAATACTGGTCATGAATTTCTATCTATAGTCATGCGTCGTTTAATGACAGAGATACGTTCTGAGAAATTCATCATTAGGCAATTTCATTGTGGTTGTGAATGTCATAGAGTGTACCAAAGGGGAACAAAATTTACCACCTCAAAATGTGTCTCTTTAACATGAGGATTATTTTAGGCTGATTATTTTTAAGAAACAAGAGACTCAGTCTTTCTTGTTACCTCCCCCTTAACTGCCTAAAATAATTTAGATTAAAAAACCTGGGGGCTGGCCCCATGGCCAAGTGTTTAAGTTTGTGCACTCTTCTTCGGTGGCCCAGGGTTTCACCGGTTTGGATCCTGGGCGCAGACATGGCACCCCTCATTAGGCCACGCTGAGGCGGCGTCCCACATGCCACAACTAGAAGGACCCACAACTAAAATATACAACTATGTGCTGGGGGGGTTGGGGGAGAAAATGCAGAAAACAAAACAAAACAAAACCTGTCTCAGGAGGCGCGTTATCACCCTAGCATAACATGAACTAGGTGGCAGACAGGGAAGAACCTAGAAAAGCCTGCTCATTGGGCTCCCCTCTGTATTCTTCTGTTTCACTGTGGCCAAAACACTTGTTTTCCAAACATTTGCTCCTTTCCACCTCCCTGTGAATTGCCTTCCTTCCCTTTGAAGTCCCTGACTCTCCCAACCAACCCCCAATATCTTCTTCTGTCTTTAGCTGAGGATGGTATTTAAGGGAGGGCTTTGGCCATTTTGATGAGTTACTTGGTTTTCCTGGGTTTCTCCCATGTATACATCTTATTAAACTTTTCTTCTTCCTGTTAATCTGCCTCATGTCAATTTAATTCTTAGATCAGCCAGAAGAACCTAGAAAAGTAGAGGAAAATTTCTTCCTTCCCTATAGTACTTACACAAACCTAGACGGTATAGTTGACTACACACCTGGGCGATATGGTACTAACCTTGTGGGACCACCATTGCATATGCAGTCCATCACTGAAAGAAATGTTGTTATTCAACACATGACTGTGAAGTGAAAGATCCATTGTTTCTATCCCCAGAGCACTAACAGAGAGGAGGCAGGTGGGGGGGTAGGAAGGATAATATAAGGGAATAGCAGCAAAGAGGAGACAATCTAGTTAAGCAAGGGTGTAACCATTCTACTGTTTTGTAGCACTTTTACAATTTAGAGATCACTTGCCTCAGTCTCCCAATGACTCAGGTTGGGCGGCATTCTAGTCACAGACTGAGGAAATCCATGCACAGAGAGGTTGTCACTTGCTCACCATGCCTGGTCCACAAGGGCTGAAACTGTGGACACAGTGTTTACAAGCAAGACACAACTTCACAGAGGAACGAGCCTTGAGCTGGGTCATGGGAGGTGTGGAGGGGGATGTTCCACCATCACCGATTTTCAGCTTTTCTACCACACACACGATGGATAACATTGACCATAACGACATATCCAAGAGGCATACTACGAGATTTAGATGTAATCCCAACCCCATTCCTTTCCTCCAGGAAGGCAAAGAAAGCACTTCAGTAATTCATAAATGTCAAAATTCTTACCAATCACTCAGGGTGTGTGTGTGTGTGTGCTTGCACACATGTTTAATCACTCAGGGTAAATATGTGTGTGCACATGCATATTTAATTACTCAGAGTTGTGTGTGCGTGCACAAGTGTGTTTTGAGGGTGCTGTGGCATAGGTGAGAGAAAGTAGCTGATTCTCAAATTCCATCTCCCTTCTAGCTCTACCTTTTCTCTCCTGCTCAAGGAAGCAGAACATACATGAAAGTATTGTTAGTATCCTCAAACTTCTTGTGACAACTCACACCTAATTATGCCTCCCCCAGGGTGTTGCAACTCTTGACCTGAATCTCCTGTTCTATGAGGAGCAGACAATAGAAGCCACACAGGCGTGGTGGTTGAAACAGTACTTCTCTGGGCACAACTCAGGGGATGGGGGCGGGGGGGGGGCCCAGCAACCATTCGCATTCTGTTCTATGAAAATAGCAATCCTGAAGTTATCTGACACAGCAGCAAAGGTTATGGGTACTGTCACAGACAACATGTACTAAGGAATGGGTCCAAATTCCAGAAGCTCTCAAAGGCAGGCGGAGTTAACATTTAAGAGCCCATGGGTCACAAGGGTGGGTTTTGCAGTCGGGCAAACCGGGCTTGAATGCCTCTTCTGCCTTTGTGTGCCCTTGGCAATTTAACTCTCAATCTTTCAGCCTCCTCTTCTCCAAAATGGGTGGTAGTGAGGATTGACTGAAAACGTGTATTGATGTACAGAGCGCTTAAGATAGCACCAACACATGGCACAAACACACACTTGGACACACTGACAAATTAACATTCTGACTGTATAATTTCACACTCCGGGGATTAACTACCTTTCCAAATGAGCCACACATTGAGGCCAATGATACCTTTTGAATGATCAGCGAGTCCTAACGTTCCTCCAAGCTTGGCTAACAATGGGCCTTTTACATGTTCCTGCTCCACTCAGTTTTAAATGATGGTGCACTGTGCATTCTGACAACTATTCTTTATGGGCCTGTTCTGTGGCAGGCGCTGTTCTGTACATTATTTTCCTTCATTTGATTGGCAAAGGCCTTAGGCTCCAGGCAGTGTGATGGACAGAACTGCCCGAATTCTGCCTGAATTGCAAAACCTTGATTTAGATGCCACGTTTCTTGGTAGAACTGGTGAGTCATTTCAGCTCTGAACCTTAGTTTTCACCTCTAAAATTCAGAGGCTGGTAGAATAGGAAAAATGAGAAGCCAGCAGGGGCAGCTTGCGATGGGTCTTATCCATGAGAGAAAGGAGTTAGCACTTTCAAGTGCAGTGGGAAAGTACCTTACTCTTTGCAGAGTTTGAAGCAAGAATGTTTATGTGATCAGAAATATGTTTTAAAACCATCTCTTGGCTACTCTCCGGAGAGCGTTGGATAAGAGGGCTGTGTAAAGCTCTCAGCACTGAAATACTCCCAAATCTTCTATCTGAGCCCAGACCTACTCTCTCAGCCAACTGTCTACTTGGCACATCCTCTTGGTGTCAAGAAGGTATATCTGACTTACTATGAGCAAAGCAGATTTTGAATATTCACCTAGCCCCCACCTCAGAAAAGTTAAAAATTTAGGTGCCATCCGTGTGTCCCCCTTTCCTTCACCATCCACATGCAATCCATCACCAAATGTTGCTGGCTTTCCAAACGAGGAAGGTCTCCATTGCCTCCACCCTAGTGTGACCTACAACTGTCCTCTGCTCTGGGCCTGCACAGCTCTAACTGCCCTTCTGGCTCCCAATCCATTTGCCATGAAGTGATCTTTAAAACTCTGTCTGATTATTGCACCCCTATGTTCATCGCAGCATTATTTACAATAGCCAAGACGTGGAACCAACCTACAGGCCCAGAAATTGATGATTGGATAAAGAAGATATGGTATATATACACAATGGAATACTACTCAGCCATAAAAAAAGACAAAATTGGCCCATTCGCAGCAACGTGGACGGACCTCGAGGGTATTATGTTAAGCGAAATAAGCCAGTCAGAGAAAGACGAACTCTATATTCCACTCATAGGTGGAAGTTAACATATTGACAAGGAGATCTGATCGGTGGTTACCAGGGAAAAGGGGGGGTGGGGGGAGGGCACAAAGGGGGAAGTGGTGTACCCACAACATGACTAACAATAATGTACAACTGAAATCTCACAAGGTTGTAATCTATCATAACATTAATAAAAAAAAAAATCTGTCTGATTATGTCCCTCCTAAAGTGTAAAATTCTTTGTCTTCCTTTTGCTCTTTAGTGTAAATTTCTTACCTCATGAGGTCCTGCATGATGGGCTCCTCTCTCCTCCATTGACACGTTGCTCACCAGACCCAACTATACAGATTTCTTTCTTTTCCTTAAACACACTGAGCTCCTTCCAGTGTCTGGGCCTTTGTGTTGCTGTGCTCTCTGTTGGGAACACATCCCCCTCAGCTCTTGGCATGGTGGCAACTTCTCATTCTTTGGTTCAGAGAGAAATCCCTGATTGCTCTGGCTAAAGTAGCCTCCCCTAGTTATTTATCACCCTTTTACTTTCTTCAATGCAGTTATCACAACCAACTATTTTGTTTACTTGTTGTAGCAGGTAGACTCTAAGGTGGAGCCCGTGATCCCCATCTGTGGTATGCATGCCCTTGAGTGATCTCCTCCTCTGAGTATGGGTGGGACCTGTGACTGCTTCAAGGAACTGGATGCTGCCAATGTCCATGTGGGCTTGGATGTGGATCCTTCCCCAGTCGAGCCTCAAATGAGAACCCAGCCCTGGCAAGCCTGATTGCATTCTTGCAAAGGACCCAGCTAACCTGTGCCTGAACTCCCAACACAATGAAAACTTGAGATAATAAACATGTGTTCTTTTAAGACTATAGTTCATGGTAAAATGTTACACAGCAACAGGTAACTACTACACTTGTTACATGACTGGCATTAGAAAGGAAACTTCAGGAGGCCAGGGACCTTTTCATTCTTCATTACTGAAGCCTCAGAACCCAGCTGGGTAGATAGCAGACAGATAACAGCAGACACTTTCATGAAAGAAAGAAACATTCAATAAACTGTTAATATTAATACCCCCAATATTGGCAGGAACAGGCAGTCCTTATTTTCTAATAGAGGTGATGCCACCTTTAGTGACAGCTGTGGCTGATGGTCATGGGATGCAGAAAAGTTTCCAAATTAAGGTCTGTAAGTCCTCCAGTGGCAAGCAGCAAGCATTTGTTTTTGTCTGCCCTACATATATTTCCTTTTCTTCTCATATTCCTTTGGGAGCCTCCTCCCATCTCTCTGCACCCCAGCACCCTGACTCTATTTGGAAACAGTAGGGCTGACCTACCCACTCCCTTGGTTCCTAAATGGACACATGTCCCAGCCCTGCCCTATCAGCATATTCCATCCCCCTGGCCACTGTGATTGGTTCAGGGTTGCTCTCATGACCCAAGTCTGTCCAATCAGAGCCAAACCCAGAATATTTGTATGTACTATTGGAAAAGAACAGCTTCCTTGTCCAATACGGAATGCTAACTGCAAGGCTGATGAAAACCAGAGATGCTGGGACCTCCATGTGGGGAGGGCCTCCCTGAAAAAGCAGCTCACACCAAGAAAAGCAGTGCTGAAAGACGAAGGGAGATGCTGAACGATACCACAGGAGCCCTGGATTCAGCAGTGCCCGAAGATCTACCCCTTGGCTCTTTCGTTGAATGAAATTAATCCTGCCTCCTGCTTTTTCAATCCACTTTGAGTTCAGTGTCTATCACTAGAAACTAAAAAAGCCACATTACCCAAGATATGCCATGAAATCAACAGAAGGAATAAGCAGGTCTGATGTCTAGAGAGGGAGGGAATAAAGAGTAAAGAAAAAAGCTAGTCTAAATAAATATTTATTGAATGAAAAGCCACAGCAAACCAACCACTGAAGAAGAAATCCCATAGGGTTTTTAAAATTATTGTAGTCCTTTAGTATTACATAGGACTTTTTAGAGAAATGGCTTAACGGCAAGTTCTTTAAAACAATACAAAAGTATCAAGTGCGAACATTTAAAAGAGTAACAGCATGTAACAGTACTCAACAGTGGAAACTATAGGTTTAGACTTTTAAAAAATGGTCTTGGCCATAAGTTTGGACCCTATTTTCCAACTTTGTCTGAGGGGCCATTATCACCAACTGTTGCTATTCTTTCTGACAAAAAGCTAATAAGGCAGAAGAGATGGTTCTGTTTGGAATTTTTCCCCCTACCTCTTGTTTCAAGTGAGTGAAGAAATAAACAGCTTTTCTCATTTCCAAAAACATCATAAAATAAAACAGAAGAAAAAGAAAAAACAATCCATTTTTGCCCCAAATTGGGCTTTTGGACAAAGATCTGAGCCTTTGGGGTCAAGCTGCCTGGCTCTAGAGGCTCAGGATCCTGCCAAGGTCAAGTCTGCATATCTGGGGAGGAGGGGGTGAGAGGCAGGAGGAGCTGATAAGCCACTGCAGTTCTCTGCTGATTCTCCAGGTGAGGGTGGGTGAGCCCACAGAATTGACACAAGAGCAACAAAATCTCCAATTTGCCTCTGTAGGATCCTACAAATAAGTGAGAAGGCTAGAGGCCACCTCCAAGGAGTGCTTGACTACCTGGCCCCCTTCTCAGTCATAATCCTGAGGGGCGTGCATGATCCAACAGCCTTCCAGAACTGCACGGAAGAACGCTCTGGTTCCATTCAGTCGGTCATTCCTGGTAAAGCCCCTCCAAGTCTGTGGACTTCATAGCCAGCTGACAGTCGCCACTGG
This sequence comes from Equus asinus, assembly GCF_041296235.1. NCBI lineage: Eukaryota > Metazoa > Chordata > Mammalia > Perissodactyla > Equidae > Equus > Equus asinus. Next base: position 33,697,690 of record NC_091803.1, read on the forward strand.
AGTTTTGTTGTGTGAATGATCTGTTTGGGAACAAGAGGAAATGGTTAGCTATAGGACCTCTTTAAAGAAGCAATGTAGAGAGTGTCCATAGCTAAATATATGACATTCATTGTTGGCTTATCGTTAGCTGCTTCTTGCAACCATATCAGATTTGGGGCTATACCAAGTTTACAGATGAGAAAACTGAAAGCACAAGAGGTGAAAATGACTGAGTTAGGGATGGGGATTATCATTCATCTGCCCTGCTCTAATCTGGATATTGTGTTTTTCCCAGTTGTTGCCTGTGTGCTCATGAAAGGTAGAGCAAGGAGTAGCCCTATTTTACCAATGAAAGAAAACTGAGAACAGAGAAGTTACACAGCTTGTTCAAGATCACACAGCTGAAAAATGGCAGAGCTGGAATTCAGACCCATAACTTCTGATTCTAATTAGCTGACCATTCCTTGACATCTTCAACAGAAGGGAGGTGGTAAGGGGAAAGGGAGAGAAATAGGTCTGTCCTTTTTGGTCCCTGTGGCGGTAGGTATTAGAGGGAAGTGAGAGGGGAGGTATCTATAGTAACTGGATCTATGGATTATCTTTGAATTTCAAATAGCCTTGCCATCGCTGACACCCCACTGTAGGAAACTATGGCACACCCCAGAGGCTGGCTGACCAACACACATCCCCAAGATCCTTCTCCTTGTGAGTTTATACTACAGAAGCTGAGAAGGCTGAACACTCCATCTTCCAGCCTCCCTTCCAGCTAAGAGTGGCCATCTGACAAAATTCTACCCAAGGAAGTCAGTCGGGGGAGGATGGGGAGAGGTCCTGGGAAAGATTTCACTTACTTGATAGAAAGGGTCTGACTCAATTGGTGAGGGAGGACTCATTTTTGTCTCCCTTCATCCTGCCTTGAATGTAGTTGGTGCACCCAGAGTCCCAGAAGCTTTCCTGTAGCCATGAAGTAGCAAACCAATGGTCTGAGGATGGCAATGCAGAAAGGCAGAAGTTGCCTGATATACTGATGAAACCATGAGAGTGGCTGTAACCAGCCCTGGGGTATCTCCATCTTTTTGTTATGCAATAAAAATACACCCCTATTTGTTTAAGCTAGTATCTACTTACGTTTTTCATTATTGCCACCCAAAGCATTCCTACCTAGTAACAAAAAACTAAGAAGGAAACCTTACTTCTTCTTAAGCTGAGACGTGAGGGGGCTAGGCATACTTTGGTTGCTTAAGGAGACTGAGTGTGATGTAAGATAAATGATGTGGTGGTTCCACAAATGACACAGGCTGCCCCAGCTTCCCCACCATCCCCAAACTGTGGGCCTGGAAGGTCTTGCTGACTCCCTAACAAAGGAGCGTGGTCTTCCCTTCTCAGAGGCTAGTTTATTGTCACAGGAGGCAGGCCAATGTATTTCTTCAAAAGACTATTTAGCCAATTTTCATAATTAACATCATCTTTTAAGTTTTGTTTCCTTTTTAAAAATTTTAGTTGTGTTATCTTTTGTTTTAGTGTCAAAGTCCCATTTGCATCACGGAATAAAGTAGAGAGTTCCTCTTTCGTTCCCCCATGCTTTGGATCATTTAACAAGGGAGGTGTCTATTTCCTGAGTTTTAAAGAATTCACTAGTGCAGGGGATTTCAGGTGACAACTATTCTCATAATAACATGACATACGCTAGGCCTTTTTTACTCTCAGTCTCTCACAAAGGCAAGCAGAGTTTTTTACAGTGTATTTGGAAGAGCTCCAAGACTCAAGAAACGAATATTTTCCAAATGACCACTGCATGAAGTTACAAACTCACGCATGGGAAAAGATCTAATGAAAGTGTAAGACAGACCAGTGGACAAAAAGTTCACATTTCAATTAACCTCTAAGAGACTACCACTTATCGAGTCTTGCTGTTCTATCAAAGAAGAACATCCAAACAGTCATCTGAAAAAGCTCTTGCTCCCCTTTCCAACCACACATTTGTGAGGCTGGGTCTTCTTCAAATACTGCAACCAAAGTAACACGTCACAACAGAATGAATGCAGATACCCAAATGAGAACCCAGTTGACTTCTATGGAGGCAGACATGGAAGATATTTGCAAAATGTACAACAGTGCACTCATTCAATTCATTTTGTATTAGAAAATATTGTTACTTTTCATAAAAATATGTTTTTGGTCAACAGGTAATATTGTTCTTTTTAAATGAATAAATATTTTTAAAATTTCTATTATAATTCTCAATACAGTAGTTATCAATACACTGAAACCACATAAACAAAAACTCTTTGGAAGCCTCAATAATTTTTAAGAAGATAAAATGGGTCCTGAGAAGAGAAAGCTTGAGAACTGCTGCCCTAGTGAAAACAATGGGTCCACGTGCTTCGGCTGGGAGGAGCCGGGGAGGATAAGAGATTAAGGATGAATCTTGGATATCCTTCTCAAGATTTATCTCTTCGCTGATAAATAGGTATTCAGATTTTCCTACTTCCTGTGGTACAGCTGAGCAGGGTTCAGAGGCAGGCAGGAATTCTGGCTCAGAAGTATCAGCCCCAATAAGCCAAGCAGGTCAGTATTTCTTCTTTTATCTCCTTTAAGACTGACAGTGATCACAAGAAATTTACGAGAAATTGGATGTAACTCCAGGGACATCAATTAAGCAATGCGATGAGGACCACTGCTGAGCAATCTTAAATTATACCTACTTCATATTTTATTTTTCAACATATGAGTAACAACAGGGTAACCTTTTCATAAGAAGTTCAAGGGCTATTCTGTAGAAAAACAAAGTTCAGGACATCGGTTCTTTTAGAGCAAGGGTTGGTAAACCATGGGCCCTAGGGCCAAACCCATCCTGCTAGTTGTTTTTGTAAATAAAGTTTTATTGGAACACAGCCACGCTCATTTTTTGTTTATTGTCTATGTTGCTTTCATGCTACAGCAACAGAGATCACGTGGCGTGCAAAGCCTAAAATATTTACTGTCTGGCCCTTTACAGAAATTGTCTACCAATCCCTGTTTTAGAGTCACTTCATATCTTGGTTAAGAAGTTTTGGAGTTAATTGACCTGGATTTAATAAGTCCCTTCTCTGTTTTGGGATTTGCCTTCATTTTTCTTATCACAGAATAGGGCTAGTACCTGCCCCACAGGGTGGGTGTGAGGATTACGTGAGCTAAGGCCTGGAAAGTGCAGAGCGGAGTCCCTGGTGCAGAGCAAGTGCTCGATGGGTCCCAGCCACTGTCCTCACTTCAGCAAGAGCTTACATGAAGCACAATGGAGTCACATCCCAATTGGGACTCAGATTCTAAAACCAACAAGGACAAAAAGACATAAATCAAGCATAAAAAAAAAAAATCACCTCTGAAAATCCCTTAGCAGGTGGCCTATTATAGACAAACATACTGTCTTCTGGTAATTTCAACACAGCTGGTTTCCCCTCCAGCATTTAAATAGATCACTCGTCCCTCCATGGAGGCCCCAGACGAAGTAGCTGGCATTTAGGAGCCATAATGTAGGAACAGAATCCATATGTTCAAACACGAGATTCATACTCTGAAGAGCAGAGGGGATCAAGACAGGCTATGGGAACAGTAGACTCACGGCTCCCCTGCCACCGGGGGCTATGTGCACGCTGAGTAGAATAGTAGCTCATTGTTCTCCTGTTGTTCTCCCCTCCCCTCAAGAAAAACATCTTAATTTGAGTTTTCGTAAATTTAATGGATGTCTTTTAAAAGGAATCAATAATAGCTACATCATCGAGTTGCCATGACAATGAGTTACCACACATGGTACATGACGATAGCCATGTTTTCGTTTGCAACACCATTGTCACTCCCCAATTGACATCTGATATGTATGGGGAACTATGATGAACACCTGCTTCTTACAATTTTGCTTCAAGACAATGACTAGAGTTAGGATATTATTTGTGAAAATCTCCCCAAATAGTAAAGATTAAATCATTGCATTGACATGTATTTACCTGGGAGAAAACCAGTAGTTGACGAGGCTGGAGACCACCATGTAGGACACTATAATTGTCCCCGATATGATGAGTGACACGAAACCCAAGCCACAGAGGACACAAAGCAGTGAGAGGCCGCCCACAGAGATGATCAGTCCTAGAGGAGAGTATGATTAGAAGAAGCACTCATCTAAAACAGGTTGAAAGTTGCCAAACCCTGGGCCACTGTGTTTACAATGACAGTTAACCCAGATTTTTTTTTTTTCTTTTTCAGGAAGATTAGCCCTGAGCTAACATCTGCTGCCGATCCTCCTCTTTTTTGCTGAGGAAGACTGGCCCTGAGCTAACATCTGTGCCCATCTTCCTCGACTTTATATGTGGGTGCCTACCACAGCATGGCTTGCCAAGCGGTGCCATGTCCACATCCAGGATCCGAACCGACCAACCCCAGGCCACTGAAGCGGAACATGGGCATTTAACCACCGTGCCAAAGGCCGGCCCCTAACTCAGATTTTTTTAAGTGAGATTTCCCATAAAAATCCAGGTTTCCAGCATCACTTAAAAACGAAGTGATCTAATCATGCCAGTGGGCATGACTGCAAGGCAAATGGTGTATGGCCAACACCCTTCCCTCTGCCTAGGGAGTGGTCAAATAGCCCAGTACTCCTTCCCCACAGCCACAGTGACAGTTTCAGGGATGGACCCTGGAAAGAAAGGAAAGCAGAGAACACAAACGGATGAGCTGCCTTCTTATGGAGATTTACAAAATCCTAGATCAGTGTTTTTCAAAGTGTGGCCAACAACCACTGTGTCAGAATCACATGCATGAGGGAAATTCAGATTTGGGGATCTCACTCCAGACCTACTCAATAACAATCTCTGGATGAGGCCTGGAAGTCTGCATTTTCAAAAAGCAAGTAAGATTTATGCACACTCAAGTTTGAGAACCATTGCTCTACAGGCTTTGCACATGCTGTTCCTCCTGTCTAGAAAGCCCTTCCTTGCCCACCCTGAGACAAAGTGGTTACACATCTTTAAAGTCCTGTCTTCTGTAAAGCTTTGCATGATACCACCAAAATGTAGTGGTTCCCTTCTTTCTCTCTGAATTTACTTTTGTCATTACACTCATTTGTTCATTCGCCCATCTATCCATCAATATTTACAGAACCACCACTCTGCCAGGCTGTATTTGGCTCGTCTGCCTACCATGCCCACTTTCTCCTTTTAGTGTAAACTTCCTTGTCCACAGTCCCCTGGGTGTTCTTAGTTCTGGGAAGCTATAGAATGGGCCATAGGTGATCAATCACCTGACCGGATGACAACCATTTCTTTGGCCAGTATCTTGTGGTTTGTGATCTGACTTGAAAAGGCAAAATGAGCAAATCAGATTTGCTTTCTCAGTAATTTTAACTTAGCAACACAGGGAGAAGTTGACAGTTGGCAGTGAGACTTCAGGAGGAAAGGTGGAGAAGGGGGCACCTCAGTAGCTAGCAAGGCACCTGGCTGCAAGAGGTGCTTGATACCTGGCTGTGAAGTGCATGGCCTATTTAACGATAATGGTTAGCATTCAAGGAGAAGCTACTCTGTGCCATGGATTGTGCTAAGTACACTATGGAACTGTAAGTTTCAATTCTCATAATAACCCCTTGAGATAGTATTATTATATCCCCATTTTACATAAGAGGAAGTTGGGGCTCAGAGAGGGTAAATAACTTGTCCAAAATCACACTGGTGGAGACAGGATTCTAATGTGGACTCCAGAGTCCATGTTTCTGACAAGCTGCCGTGGTTGATGTGATTTTGACAAGAATAGGAATCTTCGACAAGAGTGGCAGATGTCCAATAAATACTGTCCTCCTAGATGAGTCATTTTCCAAGGGGAAGAACAACTGAGCAGGATACCTTCCAGTAATATGACTCCCACAAAAGCGACCAGGAAGGTAAGCACCACGAGGAGCAGGAAGAACCCAACAGGAACGGCCGACATCGCAGCAAACACCAGCAAGGTGAGAGCCACAAAAGGATGCCTGTCCAGGTACTGACCCACTGGAGACTTCATAAGGGCTACCACCTGTGGGCAAAGGAAAAGGAGGCAGGATTGAATGTCATATCTGAATTACAGGTTGATGGACCTGCCCAAGCTGTGGAAAGTACAACCAGAGGTCATAGAGTTGAACAGCTCATAAGTAAGAAGTCAACAATAACAATCCTCCCAAGACATGAGTCACCCTGGCAACACCTTAAGGCAGCTATGGACAGATGACAAGTTTGAGGGCCCCACCCAACCTCAAGCCTTATGAAAGGAGGAGACTCAGTCATGGCTCTACTGCTTAATACACCCTCTCAGAAGACACTCTCAGCATAAGTGTGCACTGATGCAACGTACATACAATTTGCTGCCTCCTTCACAACTCAGGTGTTCATAGTTGAGGCCTCTGAGGCACAGAGAGGTTAAGTCCTAGCTACTTGGCATCACCTGGGAGTTTGTTAGAAATGCAGCATCTGGGGCCCTGCCCTATACCTGCTGAATCAGATTCTGCTTTTTAACGAGACCCCCAGGCGATGTGGACATACATTAAAGTTTGAGAAACAATGGGACTAAATGACTCGTCTAGAGTCACACAGCTTCCAAGATGCAAAATCTAGGCATTCAAAGCTAAATCTTTTCACTCTCAATGCCAAATGCTTGCAATGGCTGCCATCTCATTAGGAAAAAATGCTTTTATGTCATCAACTTGGATACTGTAGTTGGACCATAGCCTGATGACTATTGCAAACTCATGCTGTATTAATAAATAGATGATCTTCACCAGGCAAAAGGATTTTTGGATCTGGCTCAATGGAGGATGACAGCTTTAATGCAAAGCTGGCCCTGGGCACCCCACAAGGATGGGCTTCTCCCCTCTTCTAAGGCCACATGCTGTCTCTCTCCTCAGTAATGGCACACTAGTTCCTGTTCCGTTGAAAGGTTCCATCATTCCAGAACTTTCCCCCATCAAAACTGGTCCTTCTCGTGTCTTATTCCTTAGGGCCTCGTAGGCCAGCAGTTGAAATGAAGACCTAATTCAAACTATAGTGATCACAGGTGCCACTACACCAAAACAAACGTACCTCCTAGAAATAGTTGTTCACTCAAGTGATTCAAGTGGTGGGAATCTGGGGGCAAATCGGAAAGCAGGAGGGTTTTGTAGTTTATGATACAGTGACCAAAGCACAGGGTTCACCCTGCTTAAATAGAAAAGAACCGTTCCAAGAGGCCACCACCATCAGTCTTGGGACCTCAGCATTGCCTCTGAAGGGAACTCTGGAGGCACAACAAATTTCACTTCCTGCCAGGCCACAAAATGGCATAATGCCCACTAGCTACACTGCCTCCAGCGACTCCTTTCTGACAAAAGCTACCGAAGACTTGGCTATGCAGCTTCTCTAAGACCAGGAACTGCCTGTGAGCTGAGACTGCCCAGCTCAGATACTCTAGGATTAGAAAACAATGAGATTCTCCTGCTAGGGCGGCTAAAGGTAAGAGAGAGGTAGGGGGCCACAGGAGTTGGGCTGTCCCCATGAGCTGTCTCAGGCTTTGTTTGCTATGTCGCTCTAGTCCACGTGGAGCCTTAGTAAACCACCCAGGTGTCATCTGACAGACTGAACTGTTCTCTCTGATCCTTATCATCAAGAGACCCCGTCCCACAGCGGGGAGGCTGGAATACCAGGACACCAAGCTTAGGAGTTTATACCTGACTGTCCAGCACAGTAGCCACATGTGGCCACTGAGCACTTGAAATGGGGCTAGTGTGACTGATGAACTGGATTGTCATTTAAGTTAATTAACTTAATTTAAATATATTTGATTCAGTCATTGGAAAATTTTTAATTACATTTCAAATAAGTTGGGTATGTTTCAAATAAGTTTTTTAAGCTCAATATAACTTTATCTAGAAAAATAAACCAGAAGCAAACTACTGGCATTTGAGCAGGACTGTGAAATAACCAAAGAAATAAAGAAAGATGCACATGGCAGTCCTGTGTAAGAGGCAATTAGGAAGATTTGCAGGAAGTCAGATGGCCAAATTAGGCTGATGGCAGAGAGGGAAGAGGAGGAGGAGATGCAGTATGAAAGTGGATGAAGAGAAAAATCAACAGGACCTGGAGACAGTTTGGCATGGGGATACGAGAGAAAGGTAAGAAGGTTCTACTTCTATAGTCCTTAAGGAATCTGCTTTTTTCTTAGCCTCTTCTGCATCTGGGCCCTATAACCATAAAAGAGAAAGTCATCCCAATATGCAGAGAGACCATATGAAGAGGCAGATAGTTAAGCCCAGCCACTCTCTTCCCTAAGGGAGTATGGCCCTCCTGGGGCCAGTCTGTTAGGGAAAAGGAGGACATGATTCAGTTCTGCCCAATAAGAATGAGAACGGTCATTAAATACTCACATACCAAGCACTGTTTTAAGTGCTTTCAATGTATTTCCTCATTTATTTCTCCCTACAATACTACAACGAGGTAACAAGGAACTACTTAACACTATTTAAATCCAGGGGATTAGTTGTGCTGGACAATTAATTTTCATTCTCCCAGAAACAGAGGGAGACATAGTGGGAGGATGGAAAGTGAGAGAGCTTACTCAGTGACACGCACTGCAATTTTCAAACCCATCCTGGAAGTGGGCACAGGTTATCCAACCTAGGTTTTATAGGCACGGTGCTATGCTGAAGAGCCCAGGAATGCCAGGCTGAGACAGACTGGCACCATTATGTGCCAGGCTCTGTGCTAAAGCCTTTTCAAACAGCATCTGAGATCATCCTCACAACAAACCTATGAGCCTGGCATCGCTTATTTTAGAGAAGAGGAGATGGAGATTCAATGAGCCTAAGCGAGTTGCCCAAGGTCAGACAGAGGTGATTTATTTTAAAATGCACACGAGTATGGGAGGTTCCAAAGTAGGGGCAACATGGCCAGTATTTAAGGACGTAAAGGCTCCATCTGGGACTATTCAGGAGATAGGCCAATTCTCTGGTGTTAGAATATGAAAGGTAATCAGCGTCCATCTGTTGTCCCTTGCTACCAGAGGAGGGCAAGGGGTCAGGATTATTTAAAACCAGTGGTAATGACAAGCCCAAGGTGCTCGGTGTGACATTTTCTCCCAGATTACAGTCCCTGGGTGCCCAGCGGTATGCAATTCAGGGTTGGCACAAAGGTGCCTGGGGTCGTAGTTAAAAAACATCCTTTATGGACGGAAAGGTCCAGCATGGAAGCAAAACTATTTTGTCACAGATAATCCACATAAGGAGACACCATGGGGGGCATCTGCCCAGCCTATGCTCCACCTCTCTTCCCTCCTCTCTGAAAACGGCCCTCTCCCACAGTAGGGGTAGGCACCTGAGGCCATATTTACATCAATGAAATGAAAAGCCCCAGCCCAGCTGCCACCTCCCTGGCCACAGGTGACTTGGTCAAGCAGATTCTTGCTCCTAGGAGTCGGGCCCTCCCAGACCAGGTCCCTCAGAGGGCTTCAGCTGGGAGCTGAGGGAGACGTGAGGAGTTGAATGTGCCAGCCTGGGCAATCATGTCTGCCCACATGAATGGAAGAGCCAAGGAAGCCAGGCTGCAGAGAGAGGAGAATGGAGCAGACACACAGGAAAAATTAGATAAGAAGCAACTTCCTGCCTACGGCTTCTAAGTTAATGTTACATTTCCCAAGAGTCCTGGCAAGTGCCATCATTTGTTTGTTTGCTTAAGCTATTTTGAGCACATTTCTGGCTCTAAGTCTAAAAGTAAGGCCATTAAAACTTGATATTCCAGAGGCTTCCCAGAAGAGATGATGGAGTTGTTTCACAAACACTCCATCTGGAAGCCATCTATTCTTACCTGGAATTCAAAGGGCTTATTAACTCTGAGGAAAGGTTAAAAATTACTTGGGGGAAAGAAATCATCTAAATATCCCAGAAACAAGGTGATGGCTATATAAATTATGGTATGTCAATCTGATGGAAGGTTCTACTACCAAGAAAAGCAATCGTTCTAAAGACCTACGCTTCAATATGGCAAAACACCAACATATAATGTCAAGCAAAAACAAAAATATAGAACTACATATGCCGTAATTACAATCACCATTTATAAAAATTACATGCTGAAGGGGCCTAATAACAATAATGATAATAATAATCACCACCACTGGATTTGTTAGTGATGGGTTTACAGGTGAATTACTTTCCTTTTTCCTTCAATATTACTCTATTAAGACAATTCATATTAACTAATTCAATTAATACAATAAAAAATTTGAAAAGAAACTACTCTACCTCAGGACTATCTGAAGAACATCAGGTCATAGCCCACTGAATATCTGTCCTATCATTCTGGGAGTTGGCTGGCCTGGAAGTTATCTAGTTCAGATCTATGCCAATGCCCATGGCTGAAGAAGTGAAGAATGCCTACCTCAGAAGGTAGATATGAACATTAAGTGAAGGCATCCCAAATGCCTAGCACAGTGCTTGGCATATAGTAAGTGCTCAACCAAGGTTAATTAATACACAGTCAATCTCTATTATTTGCAGATTCCCTATTTGCAAATTCACCTACTCACCAAAATTGATTTGCAACTCCAAAATCAACACTTGCAGTGCGTTCTTGGACATGTGCACAGCAGTGAAAAACTTGAGTCACCTGACACACATTCCCAGCTGAGATCCAACTAGGTGACAATCTGCCTTCTTGTTTCAGCTCTTTAAGCAACTGTCCTTTTTGTGGTGTAATAAGTGCCACTTTTTCCACATTTTTATATTTTTTGGTTGATGATTTCGCCATTTAAAATGGCACCCATGTGAAAAGTGCTGTCCAGTGTTTCTAAGTGTAAAAAGGCTGGCATGTGCCTTAGAGAGAAAATACATGCGTTAGATAAGCTTTGCTCAGGTAAGAGTTATAGTGCTCTTGGGGCTGGCCCCGTGGTCGAGTGGTTAAGTTCGCGCACTCCGCTGCAGGCGGCCCAGTGTTTCGTTGGTTCGAATCCTGGGCGCGGACATGGCACAGCTCATCAAACCACGCTGAGGCAGCGTCCCACATACCACAACTAGAAGAACCCACAACGAAGAATATACTACTATGTACTGGAGGCGCTTTGGGGAGAAAAAGGAAAAAATAAAATCTTAAAAAAAAAAAAAAAAAAGAGCTATAGTGCTCTTGGCCATGAGTGTGATGTTAGAGTATAAACAATATATATTAAATAAAGCGTCTTTAAAACAAAAATACACATAAGACAGGTTACGTATTGATGGGGTGATGAAAATGTTGTGACCAGAAGTTTGCCAGAACCTAATCCTCTATTTCCTCTAGGAGCAATGGTTCAGTGTTTGCTAATCCCATGTTTGAGACTTTATAGAACATAACTACCACGAACGATAAGACTCAACCATACATGTAGATGGGCATGAGGACCTTTCTTATCGGGCTAACTTCTAGTAACAAGAGACTCAGCCTGATGACTAAAAAGCTGCTTGTCCAATTTAAAAATAGCTCGCTAAATCCACAGAGTGCCAGAGACATTTGGGGACAAGTCCAGAAAAGTTCTCTATCGAGTATATTGTTCTAGATCGAAAAGTGGTATCTCCTCAGATAGACCCTAGTGGAACTGTGCTGTCCAATACAAAAAAATAGATCCGCAAACAGTTCATTTCAATATTTTTAGGGGTATATTGCACAGGCAAAAACTGTAGAAGGACATACAACAAAATGCTAATAATATTCTCTCTGAGAGCTGTTAGTTTTTTCCCCTGACAAAATGCTGAAAGGCATATAGAAGAAAGAAATAAAGATAAATATGCCAGTTAAAGTGGAATATACTATCTCAAGTCCCATCACCACTGAATTGCTGCTGAAAAGCAGTTAGTTCCAATTGAAATGTACTCTAAGTGTAAAATACACAATGGATTTCGAAGATAGGACAAAAAAGAATGCAAAACATCTCAGTAAATTTTTTCACTAATAATTTTTTATAATGATTATATGTGAAATAATACTTTATCAGGTTAAATAAATACATTATTAAAATTAATTTCACCTGCTGCTTCTCACTTTTTAAATGTGGCTACTAGAAAATTTAAATTACCTATGCGGATCACGTCCTATTTCTATTGGACACGGGGTTTCTAGTGGAACAATGGACTCAAATCTTAAAGTAGGCGTTGGTCCCTCATTTTCAGGGTAACAGATAAACCAAAACTAACAACAAACTAAAAAAGAATGGTATCTGTGGCACAGTCTGAGAGAGTCTCCACTCCATATCCAGCTAAAGAATTGCATTTGCCACTAGGGGTGGTCATGCGACTAAATTTTGGTCTACGAGATATAATTGGGAGTGCTGTGTGTGTGACTTCCAGGAGCTCTCCTTAAATTGGAGGTGTCTCGAAAGGCTTTTTCTTCCCTCTCTCCTCCATCCTATTGCCTGGAATAGGAATACAATGGCAGATGCGCTAGCAGCCGTCTCAAACAATGAGTTTGAAGGTCACAACTTAGACACAGTAGGGTGGTGAGCTTGAAAGATTTCTGACTTACCTCCAAATTTCTTTCACTTAGGAGAGAAATAGCTTTCTATGTCATTCAAGCTAATGTTATTTTGAGATTTTTCCATTATATGTAGTGATTGGAAACTTACCTCTGAGTTATTCTGGATGGATTCTATCAGCAAAGATAGCTTCCTCTGTAGCTCCTGCAGGTCCTTGGAGATACTCGGGGGCTCCTCTTTCGCCATCCTGAAACCCACTTCAGTCTCTTCAGGGATTAATTGTTCTACCAGTAAGCTCTCCAGTGCAGGGCACAGCCGAACCTCTCATATCACCCTGTCTCTTACTGTCACTAGAGGAAACAAAAAGTTTCTTAAATCATTAGTGGTTTCACCCAACTAACCCAACAAGAGTTTCTGCTCTGCTCGCACATTGATGGTGGGCATGCAGATGGAGGATAACTTGGCAATATCTATCAGAATCTCCAATTGTACACACCTTCATGGAACAGTTTATTTTCCAGGAATCTGAAGGAAATAATCAAACAGGTATATCAAAATGTATCAAAAGGATGTGCAGTGCATCCCTGTTTATAATACATAATAAACAACAAAACAATGAAAGAAACTACCCATTAGTAAGAAACTGGTTAAATAATGATAAATTCATACAATGGAGTATCGTATGATCATTAAAATGATACTGTGGCTACTTAGTGACAGGAAAACATGTCCATGATAACTGAAAAAAAATTACAGAATACTCCATATGGTTACATAAACATACATATTTTATGTACATATCCTATAGTAAAAGATTTAGGACATATAACAAAATGTTAATGTTACTTTCTCTGAGAGTTTATTTTTTTAGCCTGACAAAATGCTGAAAAGACTAAGAAGCAAGAAAGCTGAATACACTATTTTAAGTCTCATTGCCTTTTTGTTTTTTTTCTAGAAAGCCTTTCTAAAACAACAGTGATGATGGCTGATTTCTTTATTTACTACCCACACTAAACAGGTTGGCTCCCGATTGTATTATGCCATAAATTATTCTCTGTTACTTGTGTGTAAGTTTCTTCCCCTCAACAAGAGAGGCGTCTCAGGGACAGACCTTGCCACAATTACATTCTGTGACACAACAGCCTGGAATTTCCAGTAGTGTCCCAATCTCACATAATTATTCTTAATAAAAGCAATTTGTTAAATTAGATATCTATTTTTTTAACCCTAGTTGGATTTACATATCAACAAATATATTGTTCCTACTTTATATTTCCCAGAACAACAACTATAGGGCTGGACACAGAGATATTTTTTGCATTTCTCCCTTACAACTGACCTCCTGACAAACGCCTAAAAGATTCTGTCACATTGGACAAAACTAAGTGAAAAATGCTTACACTTATTTACCATATTGAATATCCCACATGAAAATTATGAGTTGGGGATCTACTAACATCACAGTCTAGTATGCAAATTATAAAGCACCTTTTAATCAGCCGGTCCAGAGATCCTCTGCTACAATCCCTTTTGTGAAACAGAACCCCTTAGACAGGGGAAGACTTACCCCTCCACCCCCATATCCTCTCTGTGAAGCCGCAGCTGGTACAGATCTTGAATTTGGGATGTTCCCAGCACTCAGAACCCTAATCTCATGTCTGCAACCGGCAGAAACAAGCCCAGCTCCCCTTATTGGTCTCCAGAGGCCTGGGAAACCCAAGGGCCACCCAGACCGGTTTGGGGAGTCCGATGAGAACAAAAATGGATAGAATGCCATCCTCCTCCCCCAGGTCCCCCCCCCCCCGCCCCCCCGCCGTCAAATGCATCCACCTGGCCACCAATCCTCAGACCCTCCCTAGTTACCCACTCCTGGGGTGGTTCCCAGGCACTGAGAAGTCTCCAGAGGAGAGAAGGTCGCAACCCCTTAACCCGGCGCAGCACACCAGGCCTCCCTGCCCCGCCCCCGCCTTCCGCGCTGAATTGAGAGATCACCCGCCAACCGGACCCCAAAACACCCTCGGCTCTTCCACCCCCGCCGCTCTCGGGGGGCAAACGGCTACCCCGAACGTTCCAGCTGGGAGCAGGAGGGGTTGCATCTCCTGTCGCCGGAAGGGAACTGCGGGGCGCCTCGGGCCTACCCAGGCCGCCCCCTCCCCACGTGGCTGCAGTCACTCAGCCTTCCAAAACGCGAGGCGGGGGGGGGCGCCCAGTTTCTTGGGATCCAAGGGAAGAGGGGGAAGGGGGATGACGCAGGTGGAGAGGGGGCTACGCGCCCGAAAGGGCACCTAGACCGAGAAATGGGAGCTCAGGGGGGAGTCGAAGACCCTGGCGTTAATTTGGGGAGAAGAATCCACCTTTGGTGCTTGGAGCTCCCCTCTCTGCAGTGACGCGGGAGGGGGTCCTCGGTAGAGAGGAGGGACCTGGTGGGGAGGAGGGCACCCATTTTCAATAACTCCGAGGAGACGGTTTGGAGACACCTCAAACAGGTTTCCTCAGAAGAGACAGGGTCTCGAGGGTGACATAGGGCTGGCAACCCTTTTATCCAATCTAGCGGCAGCTGTATGTCTGTGCGCGCGCGTCCCAGCCCGTCCCAGGGCCTCAAAGGGATGAGGCTTCCCTTACTACGGAGCCGACTGCCCTCAACCCGGCGTCCCCGCGCCCCTCCATTTGCCCGGCCCGGAAGGGGCTCTAGAGGGCCAAGGGCACCCTGTACTCTCACCTGGTGCTGGCGGCCGCGCAGCCCCTGGCCTGCAGGGGAGCGCAGGGAGGAAGACGAGGCAGAGGAAGACACTCGCAGCCGGGCGGGGCGGGGCGGGGCGGGGTGGGGCGGGAGTCAGGGCCTGCTTCCTCTTCCCCGCCCCGCCCTCCTCCGCCCCTCGGCGCCGCTGGGCGGGGCTCTCCCCGCCCCCGCGGCAGGAAGGATCCGCCCACGGCGGACACAGCCGCGGCGCCGGCCATCTGCGAAGCGCGCTCTCACGCAGCGTTTTGGAGCGGCCCAGAGAAGCCCCAAAGGAGGAACCCATGAGGAAACTGAGGCTTAGAGAGAGTGGTCCTTCCTACACTCTTGGCTTGAAATGAGACTGCTCAGGACATCTCTAAGACAGGTGGACTGGCAGCTGAGAAGGGGTTTTCGCAGGGTCTTAGGGCTTCCCCTGCCTAAATACCCTGAACCGGCTCTTCTGGAAGCATCACTGGAGCTCAGGACTCACAAGCGACGAGGTACGCCCTTCGCTGGAAGGTTTGAAAATGCAAGTGTCACGAGCCAGTGAGTTCCTTAAAGATGGATTAGATTAGTATTTCCGTTTTCTAGATGAAAAAGGCCAAACCTGAGTCCCTCAGTTCTCATTCAGTGCCCGAACACATGTTTCCCGGCCCAAATCCAGCCCATAGAGCAGTTTCTCAAGGGCGGTGCTTGACATGTGGGCGGGAAAATTCTGTGTTGTGTGGCTGTCCTGTGCACTGTAGGATGTTTAGCAGCATCCCTGGTCTCTCCCCACTAGATGCCAGTAGTACTCAGTACTCCCCTTCCCCCTAGTTGTGACAACTAAAAATGTCTCCAAACAAATGTCCCCGATTGAGAACCACTGCCATAGAACATTCTTTAGGAAAGAGAGAAGCAATCACAGGGTTGTAGCAAGGACTGGTGCAATAATGGCTGTGAAGAACTTAGCACATATTTGGCAGGTAGGAGGGGCACAAAAATACTTGATATATTACTTCTTTATTGTGTGTGTGTGTGTGTCTTGTCAAGGCTACTTGGTTTATTTTCCCTTTTTTAAATTTAGATATAATTGACATACATTATACTAGTTTCAGGTGTACAACGTAATGATTCGATATTTGTATATATTGCGAAATGATCACCACAGTCTAGTTGTAACATTCACCACCACCATATAGTTACAGAATTATTTTTCTTGAGATGAGAACTTTTAACATTTGTTCTGTTAGCAACTTTCAAATATGCAACACAGTATAATTAACTATAATCACCATACTGTGCATGACATCCTCATGATATTTATTTTATAGTGAGAAGTTTGTACCTTTTGACTCCCTTCACCCATTTTGCTCACCCCCCAGTGATGTATTACTTCTGCCAACTAATATTTCTAGGAATAATCAGGCTGGTGGATAGAGAAATAGGCTTGGGGATAATAATAATAATAAGCTAAGGGAGTCTGCTATAACTCCACAACAGCCAAGAAAGGGGGAGCTTATGGTGGAGATAGGAGGACATGAACAGGAAAGTGTCGCAAAATTCTTCAGTTTCAGTCAGTCCTGTCTGGTTTCATGCACTTTGTTGCGCTGCAGTTATGATGGGTGCCCCACCAGGAAAAGGTTGGTTTTTTTCCTTAGGCTAAAACATTGCAACCATCCTTCCCCTGTGGGTGTTGCTTTGGAAAGCTGACTTGGAGCCCACTGGGATTTTTGTTCAAGGGCGCCATCTAGGGGCGCGTCTCTGAATCCTCTAATTCCTGCCATTTCTGGCATCTTTGTAGGGCCAGCCAGGTTTTGCTTTTCCCTGTGGGTTGGCTGCCTCTCCACCATATCATGTATTCCCCGTTGGTCGGGATGTTAGCATCTCTCCATAGCATAAGGACTTGGTTCTTGTTGACCATTTGATGGGTCAATATAATAAATCCCTGTGCAGCCTCTTCTACACTTTTCCCCAGTTACTTACTCTGGCTAAGCAACTATTTCAGGCCTCGGAAAAGATCTGTCAGGAGCACTGGGCTCTGAATAAGAAATGTGTGAAAATTTCCAGCAACAGATTGAGACTCTAAGCTGTTAATACCACAGAGATGGGGACAAGCGAGAACATAGCTGACCTCTTCTCCCCATATTATCAGATATAGCAAATAAAAATACAGGACACTCAGTTCAATTTGAATGTCAGGTGAGCAACAGATAACTTTTTAGTATAATTATGTACCAAATATTGAATGGGACATACTTAGACTCAGAATTCTTTGTTGTTTACCTGAAATTTGAATTTAACTGGGCATCCTGTGTTTTAGCTGGCAGCCTTATGTACTTGAGGGCTGCATCCTTGCTTGGGAATTATTGAACAGAAGATTAAGTCAGACAGACAATTCTGGTGCAGGTGAGGCAGCCTGGGGGCGATGGCATTTTCATTCTCTTTGGTGGATATTTTATTTATTTTCTGTCTTTCTTCAGACTATATGTACAGGCCTTTGGTTACAGCCATGGAGCAGATTCCATAATCAGGTTCAAGTCCCAACTTTGCCACTGACCTAGCTGAGTGACTGTGGGTGGGCTACTTAACCTCCTTGTTTCTCAGTTTCCTCAGCCATAAAATTTAGGATAATAATTGTATTTGTCTTTTGGGTTGTTGAGAAGATTTGGAGAGATGATGCTTCTTAAGTACTTAGCACAGTGCCAGCAGCTAGTGTAGCTCAATAAATGAAAACTGTTATTATTGTGTTGATATTTTTGACACAGGTAGACAAAGCACACTAAATTTCAGGTGGAGGTGTGTCTCCTACTCACCCACGGGGTTGTGGGGTTTGTGAGCACCATACTGGGCCCTTTCTAGTTCTTTACTTCGTTAGATTACAGGACCTGTTTTTTGGTGGGATGTCGGATTTCCTGCCCTGTTATAGGATGCCTGGTAATAACCCCATTTCTGTCTAAACCAAAATCTCAAACCCTGCCTCTGGCTCATTTATTCCAAACACTGTTTGAAAGAGTGTATATACCTTATGGTAGAGAATATAAATATAAGGAACGAGAAACCTCAAGGTTATTTTGAAAGTATAGAGAGCCCAGCTTTAGGAAGAAGCAAGAAAAAGGAGAAATGGAAGTATTTGGTGCTATGCGGTGCTCATTGTAGGATCTGAGAATGTTTGTGTTCTGGATGGGTGCTTGATGGAAAGAGCACTGGACTCTGGAGTCATAAGGACAGGGTTCAAATTGTGTCCATGCTACTTATGAGTAGTGTCAACTTGGGAAATTTATGTGTGTATCTCTCTCAGTTTGGGTTTCTTCACTCATTAAATGGGAACATCATAGAATGTGGGGGAAAATTGAATGTAAAAACCACATAGGGAAGCATGGCTTCCAAAAAGAACTCAATGTCTAACTTGATTTCAGAAATTAAGGGAGAACTTTGAAATCGACCGTGTAACGTGCTTTAGATGTTTGGACAGCAGCTAGTGTTGTCACTTGCGTGTATGAGAATACTTGTGTGTGAGTATGTGTGTGCATGTTTCTGTGTTTATAATAAGGAGCATGTTAGCCACATTTATAGGCACATATATAGAGGGCCTACTATGTCGGGTGACCACACTGTCCCAGTTTCCCCAGGACTGAAGGGGTTCCCAGGGTGCAGGACTTAGAGGGGGAAAACCTAGAAAGTCCCAGGAAAGTGGGATGAGTTGGTCATCCTTCTAGTATGTGCAAATTGCTTTACAGGCATTATCCCATTAAACCTTCACACCTATCCTATGAGGTAGGTACTCACATTGTTGCCATTTTACGTAAAAGCAGGACATCTGGAGAGATTAAGCAACTTGCTCAAGCCACATAGCTGCTTAATGAGAAGGGCAGGATCTGAACCCAGAACTCTCTCTAGCTCTAGAGTCCAAGAATTTCACCACCATGTTAAGTGCATTTAGGCCTCTCCAAAGGCACAGTGTCTTATTGCCACTCACTTCTACATTTCTGGATCATTGTTAAATACTTTCCCATCTTCCCTTCTGTCATCAACACTTCCTGCTGCCCAGCCAGGCCTCCAACAAAGAGAGAGACCAGGACACAGAGCAAAGTCAAGCCCAGTCTTGTATGTGGGCACAGCAGAGGTCCCTCTTTCCTTAGCAACAGACGCTGAAGCCTAGTGACCGGCTCTAATGTTAAAACAGCCCCGAGAGGAGGAGAGAGAAGAGTTCACGCTGCCAGGGGTATTGTTTGGTGGGATGCTTCCTCCCTCTTCTCTGTATTAATATGTAACTCTGCTTCAATTTTTTCTCCACAGCAAACTCATTATATTCCTGGGAAGGTTTCAAAAGAGGAGCCGCTCAATGGAAGGGAAGAGTGGCTGTCACAGGAGGAGTAGGAACCACAGCAGAAAGCCCAACAGAACCTCCATGCTGCCTCTTCATTCTCTACCCTCCCTTTCTCTCCTCTTCTACCAGGGAACCCCTCAGGGGGCTGAATTCTGTGACCTCAGAGAGGCAGCTTTGTGAACAGGGCTTTCAGAATATCTGGAAAGTTCCATTTTTGTGTCATCCCTATTGTGCTATAAGGAAGTGTGAATTTCACAGCCACTGGTAGGAGAGGAAGAAACTCAGACCTCTTTATTCATTTTTTAATAGGTCCAGTTAGAGTGGACAACATGAGTGACATGGATTGTTCATCTCAGAAGGTAGGTGTGAATTTTAAGGTGTATTTCTTTTTTCTTACCTGTGTTTTCAACATGTAGGGAATTTGGAAGTGGGTGTGAAGGGGATTTTTCAATCATAGACCAGTTGCCGTGTTAGATCCCCTGGACTGAGCAGGTGTGTTAATAACATGTTTTTGTGTCGTTTGAAATATGCTTTTTTGCTGAATTAGGCTTGAGGACGTCTTCAAGTTTCACTATGAAAATTTCAGGAACAGACACCTGTTGTTCCTTTCCCTTCCCTTCTAAGAACATTAGACCACGTGTTCTGTGTAACAGTTCCCAACCCTGGATGCACATCAGAATATCCTGGGGAACATCTTGAAAACATAGAGACTTGACCTCATTCCCAAAGATTCTAATCCAGAAGATTTGCAGTGAGGCCTTGGAATCTGTATTTTTAACTAAGACTCGAGTGATTCTGATGTAGCAGGTCCTCAGGCAAGCATTTGTAAACTGCTTCCATGAAGCACGTACAAACATCACATGTAGTCAGAAATAAGTCACCTGAAAGTAATGGTTCTACCCAGTGTAGGTGCCAGAATCTTGGTGTAAAAGCCAAGATCCACTAGGTTGCCATACATTGAAGTGCCCAGAGGAGCATTTAAATGGAAACTTATGAAATTAAAGTGGATTTGTTGATAGTGACTGAGTCCACCACCTGAAATGAAAACTCTCTGCCATTTACCAGAAACAACACTTGAGCATTAATATTTTTAACAAACTGTTTTGCATAGCCAGGTAGGTCTTACAAACGTCTCCATCTCTTTCTCCTTGAAGGCACCACAGAGAATTCTTAGCCAGATATGGTCAAGAAAACTCTGTTCTGTTCTAGAATTGATTTCTAGATCTGATGATCTTGTGTGTGTTCCACGTGTTCCTGTCCCGTGGACTGAGATGTTTTCTGCTATCAGGGTATTTATGGTTCTGTGTGTATAAATCTTAATCTGTGCCTATGAACTAGCTTGAAGTTTAATTTGTTCTTCAGAGGTTCTGTTTCTCTCCGTTGTGTTCTGCAAAATGCTTAATGCTGGTTTGCTTTCTTGCAAAATGTTGTTTTGCTTTCTTTATTGTCTCAAGAACGGCTTATCTCTTTCAGTGATGACTCATCTGCCTCTGTGTCTGTCCCTTGGATGACCATGTCTCAGTAATTCACTCCAGCTTAAATCAAAAAGGGAATCTGTGCGCTCACATAATAACCGAGAAATCCAAGTTGGATCCTGGCGTCCAGTTGATATCATTGGGAGTCTTTCTCCTTCTGGTGGCTCTGCTGTCTTCTGTGTGGCTTTATTCTAAGGAATACTTTTTCCCATGAGGCAAAGATGTCTGTTGAGCGTGCCGCTTCCTCAGTAGTTCTAGCGAAAGTGTCAGGGAAGACTCTGATCAGCCCAGTTTAGGTCACAGGCCTATCCCTGAATCAGTGTGTCTAGGAGGATAAAGTATTCTGATTGGCCAGACCTGTGTCACATGCTCTGCCCTGGAGCCTGGGGCTGGGATCAGCCCACTGTATGACAGGGACTGAAATTGGAGAAGAGCCAGTTGTGTCCACCAGGGCTCTTATTCTGCCTTTTTTGGTAGGAAGAGTAACTTCCCAGTTGGTGTGAGGGCTGAAATCAGGTTTACCCCACAATGAGCAGAAGCATGAATGCCAAGACACCTCCTGAATATTGTTAGCATCCTCCTCAACTGCAGAAGGTCAGAGTTTTTTGGTTTAACTACTCGTCCCCACTCTTGTTGTAACTTACTCAAGATGTCTGAAATTTGTGGTGTTTGCTTGTTGCTCTTTTAATGAAGCTTTTATTTGAAACAGATTTAAAAGCTAGGCCAAGGGAAAGATTTCCATTGACCACAAAACCTTCTTACTTGCAAAGATGAAATACAGACAGCCCTAACTTCTCAATCAGTATGTGTTGTACATCTGGGATCCTGAAGGAAATCATGAATGACTTCATATCCCTGAAAGTACTGCTGCCAACATCCACCTTGGATGGTATGGTACCCCTTCGGATGACCAGGTTCCTTTCAGGTTGATGCTGGGGCTTTTCATTTTGTTCACGTCATCAGTACAGATGTGATACTAATTTCAGTAGTGAAGGAAGGAGCTCTTGGAGATGATTGGTCAATTCTTAGATCCTTAAAATTGAGGATCTGCTCTGTCAAGAGCAGAGAGACAGACACGGTGAATTAAATCAACAAGGCAAGTTCTCTAAGCTGAAAACAACAGGGTCAGTGTCTCAAACTCATCAGAATTAAGGTGGAGCCCAAGCATCCCTATTTTTAATAAACTTCCATTGATGAGTCTGATGTGCCACAATGTTTGAGAACCACTGAGTTAGGCCATTAGATCGATGAACCTATTTGATGTTTTTAAAGATCCCAGGCTCATATGCATCTTTGTTTGTGGGTTTTCGTGTTTTTGTTTAATTTTAAGATCAACCTTCCTAATGTGATTTACCATATTAAGTGATGCCTCCTGTCTCCAATGTGTTGGGATGCAGAGTGATGTGTATATTTAAAAGCACTTCTCCTTGACTGGGATGTGGGACCCATCCCCTTTGAGCCTTAGTTTCTTCAGCTAGAACATAGGTATAAAAATCTTGTAAGCGCCTGGCACATCATAATTTGGAATAGTGGCAGATGATGTTATTATTGTTTCAGGACGTTGAGTCATGAGTGAGGGGTTGGTTGGGGCATGGGGAGGGCTAACATCTGATCCATATACCCCCTACCCTGCTACCCATCACCAATTACCCTGCATGACATAATTTGCCAACCCGAATAAATCAAATCGATCCAATAATGTCTCATCGTACGCAGGAGTTAAGTCCAAAGTGATTGCCTAAGGTGAAAAACCACAGAGAGCCAAAATTGCCCCTGAAAATCCCTTAACCCGTCTTTAAAGTGCTGCACAGCAAACCTCTGAATAAGTCAGCCCAGCAGTTTCCCTCCAGTGTTGGAACAAATTGCAGTTTCTCCATCAGATCCCCAGATGAAGTAGTTGTCTTGCATATAGGGCCTGTGTTATAGGACAGAAACACACACAGCATCATTCAACACTGCAGTCATTTTCAGCTCTGCTCAAGAGAGGCTCTTAGGAACTGAGAGTGCCCTGGGAGCCACAAGTTCACCCCTGCCTGAGGCTCACTCCCAAGTATACATTCACTGAAGAGAATGGTGGACTCAATATTTTTTCTTTTTTAAGTATTTTTTTCTTTTCACAGGAAGCACAGAGAGTTGCTTATGTGTGTGTTAAACACACAGAAGACAGTGCCTCTGCATGAGCAAATTTCTATTTGGAACTTTGCATATATGAAACGCAAGAGTTGACTTTTTAAAGTCAACTCCTTTAATCACAGCCCAGGGTAGTGTAGCTTTTGGTGCCCTCAGAATTTAGGCTTTTCCCAGGGGAAAAAACATCTGAATTTGTTCATAGAAGGGTAGCCAAGAAGGAGATGCTGGAGGAGAGCCAGACTGATAATTAAAAAATGACACCTACGCAATGGATGGGGATGAGAAGGGTGTTTTGTGGGCAGAACTCTGTGCCTAAAACCTTTCCTGGGGATCTCTTTATTCCTCATCAACCTAGAGGCTTGGAAATCTTTCCTACTTCCTGAAGACTGGCTTTGTTCCCATTGCCCACAGATCACCAAAAGTGACTCCATACATCACATGAGCCACTCCCAGATGTGGCCAGAGCTGCCCCCTCTGCCTGCTTCTGCTAATGAGGAACCATCTGAACTCTATCAGGTATGTTCACCTGGCAGCTGCTCTTCTGCTGGTACTAGTGGGGAGCAAACAATCAGCTTTGACAAGTGGGATTAGTGACTTTGGTCATTTCAGCAGGATGGGAGAAAGAACTATGCAGTAGCTCCAAGGTGAGTTGGAATCTGGTCTTCTCACTTAACCTGCTGTGTTATTTAAACTCTCTGAACTTATGCATCTTCACTTGTAAAGTGAGGGTAACTTTCTACCTTATAGCCATGTCTATAAGGAATAAAGACAATAGATGTAAATTACCTGATTCCCAAACTTATTGTACATTGAAAGCCAGTTATTATCCTTGACATCAGAAATTATGGTCACGGTGGTCAGAGAAATACAATTGATGTCCATTCAAAAAGTGTTTGCACTGAGTGTTCAGAAGGTGGAAATACAGTGTAAGGCATGTGGGACTCCATGAGTCTTGGTGTGAGTGGAGTCTGGACCCCACAGAGCCCAGGCTCCCCAAGAGATGGACCTTATTGTGTCTCACTTTGCGTTTCTTGCCTTGTAGACTGTCATGTCCCACAGCTTTTATCCCCCCTTGATGCAACGCACATCATGGACCCTGGCTGCACCCTTCAAAGAGCAGCACTACCACCGTGGACCCAGCGACTCCATTGCCAACAACTACTCCTTGACAGCCCAGGACCTCAAGCTGAAGGACCTAGTAAAGGTCTACCAGCCGGTCACCATCAGTGTCCCTAGGGAAAAGATCACGCACAGGCTGCCATCAGGTATTTCTGGCAGTGTGCTATATCAGTTCAGAAAGGGGCTTTGGAGTGAAAATTCTAATCCTGGATTCTGGTCCTGGCTGTACCTTTTGCTGCAGCTAACTTTGGGTAACCCTACAGAGCCTCAGTCTCCATCTGTGAAATGGGAATGATTGTATTGGCTAACATTACGTTTACCGTATACCAAGCACTACTTTATGTGCTTATGTTACTGATTGCTGCATAACAAATTACCCCAAAACAACCTAACTTCTGGCTTCCCAAGGAAGGAGCAAGGAAGAGAGTAAGAGAGAGAAGAGAGCCAGCCAAGACAGAAACCACAGTCTTTTTGGAACTTAATTTTGGAAGTGACATCCTATCACTTTGGCTGTATTCTGTTTGTTAGAAGTGAGTCAGTAGGTCCAACCTGCACTCAAGGGGATTGCACAAGGGCATGGCACCAGGAGGTGGGGATCATTGAGGGCCATCCTGGAAGCTGCTTACCCCAGTACTTTATATGTGTTAGTTTATTTAATCCCACTAGGTACACATAAATCTGCTTAAGGTTATCCTTTAGTAATTCTTGTTAGATATATGTCGGAGCCTCTTAGTCTGCCCTCTGTCTCAAACTCGTTTTCATGTTTTTTTTCCTTTCTCTGTGCTGTGTCTGGGTACATTCCTCAAATATATCTTCCAATTCACTAATTCGCTCTTCAACACTGTTTATTCTTGAGTTTATCATGTCTAATGAATGTTCTCTGTATTAATGACAATATCTTTTCACTTTCAGATTTTATAATTTGTTCTACTTATGGGTGCCACTTCTGCCAACTTTTTATTCTATTATGTGCATAGCCCTTTCAGTATGACCTGGAGGATCTTAAACGTTTATTTTGGAGCACTGTTGGTATTGCTGTGTTGTTTCCATTTTGTGAATCTGTCCCTTGATTGTTGAGTTTATTGGCTGTCTTCTTTAGTATTGGTTTTTCTCATGGATTCTGGGGTTTTAGTTTGCAGGCTTATGTTGAGAGTTTTTTCCCTTTTTGCTACATGCATCCTCCCATTTTTTATTAAGGTATAGTTCACATACAATAAAATGCACAGATCTTAAGTGTTCAGTGAATTTTGACAATTGTTTATGCTGTATAGCCACCACCTCAACAAGATACAGGACATTTCCATCACTGGAGAAAATTCCCCTCTGCTTCTTTCCAATCAATTCTCTCACCTACCCAACATCATCCCACCTCAGAGTAACCACTCTCTGATTTCTCACCATAGATTAGTTTTTCTTGTTCTCACATATAAATGTAATCATATTTACATTGATTGTAATCTTTTGACCCTTCTTAATCTAACTTTTTTTCCTTTTGCCTTCATCTGAGCTCTTAGGGCTCCAAATTAGTACCAGATCTTCTGTTGGTGGCTTGGAACTCCCATCCTAAGGTGATATTTGGGGATCTCGTAGATCTCGTCCCTGAGGCAGTGTGAGGCTGGGCCTAATTATTATCAGCCTCTCTCTGCTATTTCTAGCCACCATATGAATTGAGGATCCCTGTGTTTTATCTGCATGACAGAGCTGCTGTCTTTGCAGCCTGTCTTCATTGGAAGGGAGGCTTGCTTCAGCCCTGGCTTTATGCTATGAGGCCAGCTCCAGTCCCCTGCAATCATGGTGTATTCTGGATTCTTTTACTCCCCCAATTATGAGACACCTAACTACTTCTGCCTGCTTCCAGAAGCTGAGTTTATGACTTTTACTTCACATTCTGTTTGTTTCTGATCCACATAGAAAAGCATCTTGTTGAATACTGCAGTGTCTTTTTATTTTTTGGTGAGAAAGATTGGCCCTTAACTAACATCTGTTGCAAATCTTCCTCTTTTTGCTTGAGGAAGATTGTCCCTGAGCTAACATCTGTGCCAGTCTTCTCCTACTTTGTATGTTGGCAAGCAGTTTGTAGGTCTGCACTTGGGATCTGAACCCATGAACCCCGGGCTGCTGAAGTGGAGTACATGAACTTAACCGCTATGCCACTGGGCCAGCCCTTGTCTTTGTAAATTTTTAAGGAGTATTTTGTCTATTAATGTTATATTTGAAGTCAATTGAGGCACTCAAAGTATGAACTCAAAATACATCTTGACTGAGTCTTCATTTCTCTTTGATTCTCTCAAAATGTCAGTTTTAGTGTTAGTGTGTCTTTAACACTTCTCTATTTCTTGTTAATTTTCTTAAGCTAGAGACTTAAGCGAGTAACAATATCTAGTTAAAGTTTAATAATAGAGTTTTATATCATTTATTGGATTTATTTGTAGTTGCCTTCTCTTTATTGCACGTGATCCTGGTTTTTCTGTTTGTGATAATTATGTAATATTTCCTTTAAAGTAAATATAAGTTTAAAAGTCTGAGGCTGCCTAAAAGAAAAATATTAAACAGTAATTTCCGACGTTTAGAAAATAGAGCATGCAGGATTGGAGAGTGAATCGAGTAGGCAATTCTTAATACTTGTCAGATGTATGGATGGATGGAAGGTGTGCTCATCTCCGTTTCACAGTGGGGGAAGCTGGGGCTGGAGTGGTGAAGTCACTTCTTTGGGGTCACACAGGTAGTTAGTGGTACAGATGGGATCAGAGCCCACATCTCCTGCTTCATCCCACCACACTGAGTCCACTCCCCTTAGTGTGCTCCTGGACTGTCGTGAGAATCACTTATCTGTGGACAGACAGTGGCCCAGGGCCACTGCCCAGCACTGATGTCTGTCTTCTCCACTCTTCTAGCAACTAAAAGCTCAGCAGAGCCCAGCAAGAAGAAAAGGAAGTTTTCCCCCCAAGACAAAGAGGATCCCACTAGGTAAGGTGTCACTGTAGATTGAGGGGATTGTAGGACACTAGGCTAAACCAAAGAAGGCTGTGGTCTCGTTAAAGCCACACTGCTTCTTAGCTTCAAAGCATTCCTGAACACCCAGTAAGTCATGTTTACTTCCACCAATCCCCTTAATCCAGTTTTTTAAAGCTGTGAATAAAGATAAATTAACCAACTGAACAAAACCAGTGCTAACATATCTATGAGGGGTTTCATGGTTAGAAGTCATCATTGAAATACACCTGTGCCATTCGATGCCACGGAGAAGAGGGACTTCTATTGCAGAGTGACTCTCATCAGGTTGGAGTAGGCCTGACATAGCACCTCTGTGTAGACCCAGGGGCTGAGCTGCATCTGCTTTTTAGGACCATGTCGTCTTGCAGCACCTCAGCCTGCTTGCCCCGGAAGAAGGAGGTGATAACATCTTTGACCCTCCCGGGAAGCAGACCAATGAGTCCAGACGAACAGATTAATGTGATGTTACAGCAGGAGATGGAAATAGAAAATAAAGAAACCAAACCATCTGAATCAGACTTGGAGGTATGTTCTTGTTACTTCCTTTCTCTCAATTTGCCAAGTATTATTCTTGACATCTCAGTAATTCTAAACTGGGGGAGAACAACAGAATTACTTGGGAAATGTTTATAAATACCAAAGGCCAGACCCCATGACAGACTACTGAATGAGGATGTGTGATTGTGTGAATTCTTTGCTCTGGGAAGTCAGACATTGGTGCCGTTGGGTCCTCTTAGAACACAGGTTGCAGAATGGCAGCCCATAGGCAAGGATTGCTAGATTTTGAAAAATAAAGACAAAACAAAAAACAGGACACCCAATTAAATATGAATTTCAGCTAAACAGTGAATAATTTTTTAGTATAACTATATCCTAACACATCCTGTATTTTGTCTGGCAACCCTACCATAGGCTGAATTTGGCCTATAGATGTTTTGAAAATGAGGAAAATCTCACATAGGCTAGATTTCTAACCTGTCTTGAAAAAATTAAAATATTTGAAGCTGAACAGTAACTACCTCCTTTAGCTAAGCAGTATGTTCTCTGGTTTGTCACAGTCTCCACCAGTCCATGTAATTTTTTTTTTATCTCCGCCAACTTTCACTTATTAACATTACCTACTTGGTTTCAGGTAGACTTTTCAGTTTCCATCCCCTGTCTTAAAAGAACAACAACAAAACTTTAGAGCAAATAGCTTGTGAGTTTATAGTGTGTAGTAAAATGATTAGTAATAAAAACTCATAGTGACTGAGTCTGTGCTCTTAGCAAATTTCCATGCTAAACTTTCTACATCCTTGATCCCATGCAAGACTTGGATACTATGATTATTCCTATCATCTGGGTGTGGAAATTGGGGTGTAGACTGCTTAAGTAAGTTGCTCAAGGTTACACATTCAGTAGGGGACAAAACTAGGACTTAGACCAGATCTCGCGGATACTAAAGTCTCTGTGCTCTTAAGAGTTATGCAGCATTTCTCAGACTTTCCTGAAGATAAGAATCAGCTGGGGTGCTTGCTGGAAAAAAAACCCCAAACTGCCTGAGGAGGGGCCTGTGGATCTGGATTTTAATGAAAGCCTGTCTCCCCACCCCTGGTAAATCCTATAATGAGGGAACTTTGGAAGTCTGGCCTCTATAAGCAGCCTCCATTAAGGTTGGAGAAAGATGAGCTCAGCCTCCTCTGACCACAGACAGTTGGCACTGAAGTTCAAAGCTGATTTCAAGCTCTTTTCCTATACTTTGTACTTCTCATACAGCTGAAATTACTCATTCTAGAGCCACTCAGCCATCCAGCAGCTTAGAAGCAAGCCCTAAAACAAAGCTTCCTGAAATTGCCAGGTCACATCTGATGTGGGGTCAGTGAGCTGAGGAGTAGAAAGAAAGATTTCTTGGACTCTCAAGGTCTGGCAGTAGTGCTGTTTTATTCAGAGAATAGTGTGGAATAGCATGGGGACAGAACCCATGGGCAGTAAAGAGCTGCTGCTGCATGGGGACAGGACCCATGGGCAGTCAGATCTGCTGCTGCTGCTGCTGCCGCTGCTGGCATGGGGACAGGACCCATGGGCAGTCAGAGCTGCTGCTGCTGCCGCTGCTGGCATAGGGACAGGACCTGTGGGCAGTCAGAGCTGCTGCTGCTGCTGCCGCCGCTGCTGGCATGGGGACAGGACCCATGGGCAGTCAGAGCTGCTGCTGCTGCTGCTGCTGCCACTGCTGGCATAGGGACAGGACCTGTGGGCAGTCAGAGCTGCTGCTGCTGCTGCCTCCGCTGCTGGCATGGGGACAGGACCCATGGGCAGTCAGAGCTGCTGCTGCTGCTGGCATGGGGACAGGACCTGTGGGCAGTCAGAGCTGCTGCATGGGGACAGGACCCACGGGCAAGAGGAGCTGCTGCTGCCGGCATGGGGACAGGACCCATGGGCAGTCAGAGCTGCTGCTGCCGCTGCAAACATGGGTTGAGAGTAGGGCTAAATTTAAGGCATAGATATGTGAGTTCTCTCTTTACAAGACACAGGAAAGAATATGTAAAAAAAAGTTGTTAAAATGATATCGGGGCAGGTGGGCTCTGGTTATTGGGTGGTCCTATAACTTTTAGATAAGAATCAAACCGGATTAAGTAAATGGCAGAAGCCACCACCTTAAATATTATCTTCAGCTAAAGACAAAGGAGGATGTTGGTGGTGGGGGGAGTCAGCTACATGAGGTTACCAGACAAGCACAATAAACAACTTAAGTCCTTGCCGTCCCCATTAAGAGTTTCTAGAGAGAAGGTCATCCCGTCTTCCCCCTGGTGCAGAGAGGGAGACACCCCCCACAGATGGAGACTTCCTTCACAAATGCAAATGTCTCTCATCAAAGGAAGCAAATTCCATTCCTCACAGCCTCCTTCTCATCTGCAGTTTTTAACAGTAACCAGCCTACAATAATTCTCATCAACATTGACCATTTTTGTTCAGTTTGTGTGTTTGTGTTGCTTTTCTAAACTCCAAAGCCCACCGTTGATTAGAAGAACGATCATGAGTCTCACCGACTTTGGGGATTTTTTTCCCCCGCTGTCAGCTACAAGCTACAGGATCAAAGTGCTTTGTGGAGGCTCATTGTTGAGGAGGGTGAATTATTTTAGTCCATTTGAGGAGCTTGTCATTCCTCTTCTTAAAGCTCACTAGATACGCTGCCTCCATCCTGCTCTCAGTGCTCATTTCACTGTTCATATCTGCATGGCGTTTGACAAGTCCTTCCTTATACCCCACTGACATCTCTCTGGCTTTAATTGAATCCTCTGGTGTCATGGGGAAAACTTGCCAGCCATGTCATTGTGGTGCGTGTGAAGTGACAGGCCTGGAAAGCATGGTTGTAACGAGTGAAGGATGGGGGTGGGTGTGAACAGGACCCTTTGGCAGCTGACGGGCATGGGCAGGTGGCAGGGCACAGTTAGCCAAATAATTATAATCATTTTCTGTCTGGTGGTTTGTTTACGGAAGAGATATTATTACTATTTGACCAATGGAATCCGAAAAGACATGATTGCTCCTGAGGAAGACAAAGTGATGGTCCGGATTTCAAAGCTGATTTCTAATAGACTGCTGACAAATCCCTTCCTGGAACCCCTGATGATCAACCTTGTGGAGGAGAAGGACAATGACTATTACAATAGCCTCATGAAAAGCATTGGTGAGGCTGGGCATAAATGGGGCAGGGGGTTCCTATTGTGGAGGGCACCTTCTTTTCTCTTACTATCAGTCGTCCACTCTGGTTCCTCTGAAACATCATTTAACTTCCAATTCAAATGCTCCCCACCATCACTCTGGTCTACACCAGCACTTCCCACACTTTAATGTGCATCCATTTAACCTGGGGATCTTGTTAAAGTGCAGATTCTGATTCAGTAGATCTGGGGAGGAACACAAGATTCTGCATTTCTAACAAGCTCCCAGGTGTGGCCCATGCTCTTTACCCCAAGGCAATACTGTGAGTATCAAGGGCCTACTCACATTTTAAAATTTAGTTCAAGACTTGCCTCTTAAGTATTTGTGTCCCTTTACAACCAACCCTCAGTGGTCACTCTGTCATCTGCATCCATAGTACTCCTTGTCTCTACTCTCAACTCATTCTTCTTTGGGACTTCTCCTGTGCCATTATTGCTCTACTGTTATTTAACACTGGCATTGTCTTTTCATTTCTCATGAGTCTCAGCTCCCTTATTAGACTCTTAGCTCTTTGATGGTGATGGACATATTATTGATCCTCGCTCCCTTTCATCCTTAGCTTCATGTGTTGTGCACGCAGTAGGTCATTGGGAAATACTTGATGGTGAGTAATGTGATAAACACATCAAAGGGGAAAGGTGATCATATTAGTTCCACGCTTTCCTATTTTATCTGGACAACAGCTGTCTTTACCAAGTTCCCTAGTTATTTTTAATTTCCTAATTAACTTTCTAATGGTGTCAGGTTAATGGTTCTGTCTACTATAGGATAGAGCCAAGCTCATAAGGATAAACATGTAAAGCCTTTCAAATTCCAGCCTCAACCTACTTCTCCAGTCTTATCACCTTGAACTCCACCACTTACATCTGATATTTCTGCGGCAGAATAACTCACAGCTCCATGAGCATATTATACAAAAGTCACAGAACTACACTTCTTATCCTAACAAATGCCACCTCATTCTTTATGACCCTGTTCAAGTGTTATTTCCTCTCTGAAGCTTTTACCAATCTTTCTTTCCTTAGCATGTGAAATATTTGATCTCTAAACTTCCATTCATAAGTGTCTGGTGTCATCTATTGTGTTGATTTTTTGTGTAACTATTTTGGTGTGAGAAAACAACTAAAGATTAATGAGCTTTCAGCAAATACTAGTTCATTGTCATGCATGATCCTAGATATCCTAACAGAACTCAACCCCAGGTTCTCTGTGCTCTACACTGTAAGGTTACATCCCTTTTTCCCCTAAAATATCTTCAGAAAGGACACACACACACACAGAGTGGAGCTTTTTCAATTTAGTTATACCCAGGGGATTACCAATGACCTTGTAAATGAGGGAGCATTTCCAAGTGTAAATGGACACAGGCTCATTTACCTTTTAAGTCTTAAAGCTAAGAGCACAGATTGTTCAAGGTCCCTACTTAATGACAAAGTGTTTGCCCTGTTGGTTATAGTTGATTACATCCTCATGG
This sequence comes from Equus asinus, assembly GCF_041296235.1. NCBI lineage: Eukaryota > Metazoa > Chordata > Mammalia > Perissodactyla > Equidae > Equus > Equus asinus. The sequence continues at coordinate 33,730,056 of NC_091803.1, forward strand.
ACCCAATGGAGAGAAAAAGACTCTTCATCGAGAGCATCCCCCATATGTTTCCTCAAAGAGTGATCCGGGCCCCCGTGCCCTGGCACAGTGTCTACAGGAATGCCAAGAAGTGGAACAAGGAGCATCTGCACATAGTGAACCCCATGATGCTCAGCCTGAAAGATCTGTGGTTTCAAGAGTAAGAAGTGCCTTCCCTCCCTTTTCTTTCTCTTTCTTAATTGCTTTCACACATAAAAGAACATCTTATGCTGGACACTGTGGGAGTAGCCCTGCCTTTGAAGTGAAATGACAAAAATCCTACAACCAAAGTGCATATGAACAATAAGTGGCAACTGTCCACACAGGGTTAAGTGGCCCTCCTTTGTGCTCCCACGACACCCAGCGCCTGTCTCTAAGCACTGGAACATACTGGTTAAGAGCACAGCTGTGGAGCCAGCCTGCTCAGGTCCACATCCTAACTGCTGCATCAGACGTGATATGGGTGTGTTACACCACCTCTCTGTGCCTTGTTTCCCCATCTCTAAATTTGGGGTGATGAGTTTCTACTTCATAAGCTTGATAGGAGGAATAAATAACTTAATACATGCAAAGTACTTAGAATAGTGCCAGATGAAATGTAAGTATCCAGTCAGTGTTAATTAGCCATTACCTCCATTATGACATGTATCACACTGGATTGTAATTGTGTGTTTCCTCGTTTGTCTCTGTCTAGCCTGTGAGGTATATGGGGCTTGGGTCGCATTCCTTTATGGAATTCAGTGTCAGCACAGGGATGGCAAGCAGTGGTCTCAGTTATATTCATCAGTGACTTAAATTGGCCACACAGAGACGGGAGTCACTTTTTCTTTCTCTTTCATTTTTCTAAATCAAGATATAATTCACATACCATAAAATTTACCCTTTGAAAGTGCACAATGCAGTAGTTTTTAGTATACTCACAAATTTGTGCAACCCTCACCACTATCTAATTCAAGAATATTGTCATTATCCCAAAAAGAAACCCTGTACCATTAACAGTCACTCTCCCTTCTCCTTTCCACTCTGCCCCTGATGACCACTAATCCACTTTCTGTCTCTCTGGATTTTCCTGTTGGACATTTCGTGTCTATGGAAGTATACAATTTGTGGCCTTTTGTTTCAGGCTGCTATCACTTAGCATAATGTTTTCAAGGTTCATCCACATTGAAATGTGTATCAGTACTTCATTCCTTTTTATGGCTAAACAGTATTCCATTGTTTGACTGTACCACATTTTGTTTATCCATTCATCAGTTGCCCTGGGGAGAAAGACTGTCATTTTTTATGGGCCCCTCAAGAGGTGATACAAATCCTGGTGGGAGAATGAGGCCACCAGAGTTCACTGAAAGTTCAGGGCAATTAGACGATGAGCTGCCACCATCTGGGTTTTTTATTAGAAACATGAGAAGCAAATATGTTTACTTAATTTTGATTGGCTGAACTTATCAGTAGCTCAAATATTCTGCTTTGGGAGGATCTCTCACTTTGAATATGTTTAGTCTTCATAAGGAAGCCTTGTTACTTGGAGAGCTTACTTGTTTTCCCCATTCTTAGTTTTACCTGTATTTTAAAAAGGAATTGAGGGTGAAGTCAACTTAGGACGTAGCCCACCAATGATAAGATATAAGCTCATTCCTGTCTTTGAACTGAATTCAGTTTGCTAAGGCATTGGAGGTGCCATTCAGGACACTGAAAAATAAACTAATTTTCTAATGAGGCAGAATTGTAGAGAGTAATAATTTATAGAATGGGCCCTGAAGCTATACTGCTTGGGTTCTGGTTCTTGCTCTGTCACTAATGAATTGTGTTACTTGGGGGAAGTTAATCTCTCTGGGCCTCTGTTTCTTTATATGCAAAATGGGAATAATAACATTACTTACCTCATGGGATTGTCGGGCAAAGTGCCTAGAAAGTGCTTGGCATACAGTCGATGTTCAATAAATGAAAGTACTTCTTTAACGAAAAGCATGTTTATGGCCTCGAAAAAATTAATTAATCTAGAAAGTAAAGAGGAAGTCCATCTTGGGGCTGGTAAAATCTCCAGAAGCTCAGTACCAAGAGGATGTGCATGTGAGTTTAATTTGATCATGTAGTGAAGATGGCAAAATATTGGACCTATAGTTTCTACTGAGAAGAAAGAATTCTTACCACTCGCTTTTTGTGGTTTCCTGAAGATTATATAGGCAACAAAGGCACAAAAATGAACTAGAATCATTTAGAAGGCTTTTGTAAGCTAAGCCAAAAAATAAGCAATGAAAAAGATTTAAGGAAATGATAAAGAGCAGTTTTCTTAAGTGACCTGCATTATTTAACCTTAAAAAATCTGAGAGGTCACCTAGTGATCAGTGCAGGGTGAGGGCCTTGGGGGCCAGAATCAGAGTTGTGATCTGAAGAAAGAAGATTTTCTAGCCAGTGTGGGAAGTTTGTTAGGATTCAATTAAAGATGAGTAATATAATTACCAAGTCATGTTGACAAGGGCCATACTAGGGTTGGGTATCAAATATGTGTAGTGAGTGAGGGCCTCAGGGTTCTATCCTTCCCTGACAGTGCTTTGTGACTTGCCAGATAACATGAAGACTAAGTTTCACCACAAAGGCATGGGAATGGAGTCTCTGGGATTTTAGAAGGATAAGGAAAAGTGCGTAGTAGGGCATTACAATGGATGATGAAAATGGGAAGTGAGAACTGAGACAAGCTAAGAAAGTGAGCAAAGATCTAGTTGGGGAAGTGATAGGCAGTGATGACTTAAAAGAGTGGTTTATAAGTGAATGGAATGGATTTCAGGAAGAGAAATGTTGGCCCTGTTAGCTGAAAAAGGCTTTGAGGAGTGTGGTAAAGGGCAACACATCCATTGATCTGAGAGAAAGAGGAGACAGTAAGAGCCTCATAGGAGAGGGCAGGAGATGCATGCATTCATTCAGCGATCTGTGTTGAGGACCTGCATTGTGTCAGGCACTGTGCCAAGGGATGCTGTGTGTCTTGGCAAGCCTGCCAGCCATCAGGGGTAGGTCTCTAGGGTTTTTTTGGTTCATACCAAAGCAGTCTTCCTAGTGGTCTTGAGGAGCTCATGCAGAGACCACACTGAGGATTGAGTGGAAACCACTTCATCATGAAAGCATTGTTTTGCTTGCCCTGTGCTCTGTGTCTTCACTGTTGTAAAGAACTTTGGCTTGCCTGTTTGATATCCCATTTCCCAGCCAGCCAAATGCCAGGTCAGTGCCAAAATCCCACTCCCCGAATGGGTTACACATAGGAAGGCTCAGTGAACACCTGTTGAGTTGGCTCATTTATCTACTTTCTGCAAGAATTCTTGTGGACTATCCACACCCTCTTCAGACTCCCAGATTTTTCAGATATAATTAGTTTTAAACTGCTTAAATCTCCTCTCATTGAAAAATGAGAACATATGCCCTTTGTCCTGCAGAATTTGTTATTAAGTGTCTTTTCAGCTTAGGAAGTTTCTCTCTCTTTCGGCAGATTTAAAGATCTCAGGTTTGTTCGAAGGGCAGAATTACTGGAGGGAAAATTGCCTCTGCAACCTCATGAATATCAGGATGTGATCCAGAAACACTGCATGGAAGCGCGCCAAATACTTCTCAACAAGTCAGTATCTGGCCTCAGAATGGGGCTGAGTCACAGGATCATAAAGACTGAAAACTCTCTGAAGTGAAAACGGGTTTCCAGCCTGGGGGTTGCACAGAGTTTGCTGACTTCCTGCTGACGTCTTTCTCTGTCCTCTTCCTTCCTGTCCCCATCCCCCAATAGCCTTTTTGTGTCCTCACATCCACTGCTCTTCAGCCTTCATGTCTAGTCTGCCTCTGCCTTTGTGAAACTCTCTCTGATTACCATTCATTGTGAGGGTACCACCTCCATTCCTTCCCAATGAAATCCTCTAGGCCCTGGATTACTGGACACTGCATTTGACCTGTGTTCAGGTGGCTCAGATAAACAGCTGCAAGGTTCCAAGGTTAGGGGGTTTTCAGTCACTTAGACAATTCCTTTTTCCTTTACAAATGCAAGCAGGGCCGTGTCCAAAGCCAGAGAAATCCCCTTATGTAAAATGATGATAGTACATACCATTGGGTTTTTATTATCAGAGAAAATTTATATTCAATAGCTGGCACATAGTAGCTACTCAATAAATATCATAATTATTACCTCTAAACTATGACTTTTACTAGTCCTTCTCTGATTGCTAGAGTAGTAGTTTTCTAGCAATCAGAAAGAGACATAATAGGATGAAAAGGCCGGAGGTTCTCACTAGAAATTAGAAATTGGGGTAAGTAGGGAGAAAGGAACAATGAGGCATCCATTTCCTCTTTAGGTTTTCCTACTTCTACTCTCAACTTCTGAGCTGCCACCACCACACTGAAGTTTCTCCTTCTGAGTTTTCTTGCTTTTCTTCTCTTTCTCTCTTTCTTCCTATTAAGTCTGAATCAGGCCAGGCATCTGCCAGGGAGAGAAGTTGGGCAGAACCTTCCAGTTCCTTATGCCTTTCACCTCAATCTCTGATTATATTGAAGAAACTATAGACTCTTTCAGCAGAACGTGCCACTAATATCCCCTGTCCATTTTTGTATTGCTAATGGAAGAAGAGTCTCTCAATTCAAATCTTAGTACTTTCTTCCCAGGAAAGGGGTATTGGCAGGTAAGATGGCCAAGGATATGAAAGTACCTTTGTAGCTCCATAATTTGCAAAGCTGCTTAGTGAGGACATGAGCCATCTGCCTTGTCGCAGAGGGTGTTGAATGGCTGAGAGGACTTCTCGGAGCTTGGAAGATCTTCTTACTTGGATGCTCTCCTGTCTTTACAGGTGGATCCCCGCCTGTGCCCAGCTTTTTGTCTCACGGAAGGAGCACTGGGTCCATTTTGCTCCCAAGAGCGACTATGACTCCTCTCGGAACATTGAGGAATATTTTGCTTCTGTTGCGTCCTTCATGTCACTCCAGCTCAGGCAGTTGGTCATAAAGTCTCTTGAGGACCTCATTTCCCTTTTCATGATACACAAGGTAGGCAGGGGACCCTTTTGATGGGAAACAAGAGATAGAATCAGGATTCCATTGTGTAGGTCTTCAGCTGTGAACCAGGCCAAAAAGTAAAATTCTTAATTTGCAAGAATGATTGTTAGTTTATAAAAATGATTTCCTTAAATATACAGCAAGCTTTCCGGAGATAATTACCTACTGCTAAGTTGGTAAAAATCTGCAGAAGCTGAGAAGTCGTTAAAATTTAAAGAAAGATTGAATAAAACGGAGTACGTATGTCTTACACTAGGGAGAGTGGTCACTTTTTCATCCTCCCTGTTATAAGAAAGGGTTGAAAAAGGTTTGTTATGAATCTTTGGCTTGATATTTAGGGAGCATTGTATGTATTCATTGCAGATGTCCACTTTTGTTCTTTGGTCTATGAAAGGGGCATCCCTAAAAACAAAAGCTTTGTTTACCTAATTAATAACTTCCTTCATGAACCTACCTCAGTGAAGTTGAAATAAAAACTGAAAACACTAAGTTTTGCTTTTCAAAGCATCATAACCTCCTGTAAATTTAGATAATTTAGGGATTAAGGAAGATTATTTTGGATGTTATGCCATATGCACATTTTACCTTAAAGAGAGTAATGAAAGTTAAAATTTGCCTGGTATAAAAGGTTAAATTTTAGCCATTTTTACAATGAAGTAAAGATGAACAATTGACCTTTTGCTCAAAAAATAGAGAAAGCAGTGCTGCTGAATTTGGACTGTAGTGTTCGCACTCTAACAAGGACCAATCTATAAATGTCATTGTCATCATCTACTTTGCTAAGCAGAAGAACTCAGATAAAAGAACAAATGTCACTCTAAAACTCCACACAAAGGGAAAAGTAAAATCGTATGTTTGAAAGAAGGGAAAATTTATGGGTACTTGATCCATAGATATTCAACAAATATTTATCAATAATCCTTAAACAGATCTAGAAATCTCTAGATTCAGTAGACAAGTACTTTACAGCTGCCCTATGCCAATTTCATTGGGCACTGTAGTTTATGAAAGGTATCTTGCGTTACTGGCTTTTGTAGGGAATTAGAAATATCTTCACGTCAATATTTCTGTTGTAGGAAGTTTAACATTTTGAGTGTGTAAAATGGACTATTTGCTCATTAGCAACTCTATTCAAGAAATACAGATAACTGTACTTTTGGATATAGTCAACACATTTGTATTGAGCACCTACTATGTGCTAAATTCTGTCTTGGATATTTTGGAGGAGATACGTACTTCAGACACAGATCATGCCCTCAAATTTAGAGTAGAGTAGAGAAGAGAAGATGTGCATGTAAATCTCGATAAGAGAGAAAGAAAATACCTTGAGAAAGTGGAAATATGGAAGTTCTGAAGTGGAGGAGATGATATCTTGCTGGGGAACAGGCTTCCCGGAGAAGGAGATTTTGAGCTGAATTTTGAAGGATCTTAGAAAGTAGGATGTAGGAATTTCCAAGCAAAGTAAACAAAGTGAATAAAAGCTTTGGGGATGGGGAGAGGATGAGCTCAGGGTGGTCTCAGCCATACCCAGCCCTTATTCTAAACACAAACAGTGCATGGTACCTTTTCTCTCCTTTTCTGGTGCTCTCATGAACAGGTAAAATTCACTCCCTTGGTTCTGGAAGTCCCCATTTTGTGACAATTTCCATGTCTTCTATCTCCTGAAGGATGGGAATGATTTCGAGGAGCCCTACCAAGAGATGGAGTTCTTTATACCTCAGCTGCTCATGATCAAACTTGAAGTCAATGAACCCATTATTGTCTTTAATCCATCTTTTGATGGCTGCTGGAAATTAATATGTAACTCTATCTCAGAAATTGTTAAGAGCTCTGAAGGGATCCCCAAGGTATAGTATTCACTTAATAATTTGTACTTTTATTCACTTATTGAATAAAATATATTTAAAATGACTGTTGTACAAGGCACAAACAGTGAGATTTTCAGTTAGGGGAGTTTCATTTTGGGAGATACATTCTGAGGACACTCCCTTGACCTGAGGAAGAGGATTTGGACCATAAAAAATGGCCGTGCATCTAGAACTGTGCTTCTAACAAGGGCACTAGGAGTTTCCTTGTGAGAGAGTAGAGTTCCTCCCATGACGCCAACCTCGAAAGGGCAGGTGTGTCCCAAGCCATATTCAGCTTGGGTTAATAATTCATGATGGGTCAATTGTCATCAACTTGCCAACAATCTTCATAAAACTGTATCGAATTTAGTTCTTGAAGTCCCGTATGTCTGTCTGTTTAACCACTGTAGGTGTCCCAGGGAGAGATTGAAGCTTTCCTTCCAGGCCCAAGCTCTTTCCAGTTTCCTTTCCGGGGTGGCATTACTAATCAGATTCCAGACACTTAGCAGACCTTTGGTACTGGGCAGGATCACCCACTTGAATGTGACTCTTTTATGCTCCATCTTCTTCTGTTTTTCTCTGAGAGGTTGGTGTGGCAAGAGGGCCAGTGTCCAGCCGCACATAGGGAAGGGACCTGTGCAGTGTTTCTCTCTCTCTCTGTCTCTCAGTCTCTCTCTCTCTCTTTCCCTCTCCATGTATGATGTATGATACTTGGATGCTCTTAAGCCCTCTTCTCTTTGCAATTCTGTACTTACAGGGTTCTAAGAGCTCAAGATTCGAGTTGGGATTTGTAGGGAAGAGTGTGAAGCCACATGCTCCAGTTGATTTCATTAGGAAACTAAATTTGCGGTTTTGAACCCAACCAAGGCTGGTTAACAAGAAAACTGGGTGTGTGGACAGGGAAGAAACAGTGGGCAGCTCTCCTACAATCAATTTCCTTAGGAAGGAAATGAAAGAGAAGTCCCTGTAATTTGGAAGGATAAGTGAGGGGTGTGGGGACAGATAAAGTACCTACCATTCGAGTTCTCCTTCACTGCTGTTGATCAGCAATGTTTGCAAGCAGCTGGGCTGAGAGAGTCCAGGGCTCATGTGGCTGATACTTCAAACGGCCCAGCAGGGGTTAGTAGTAGATTTAATGGATGGTAATGCCAAAAGATAAGGTCACAGGTCACAGTTGGTACCAGGTTCGAAAGCTAGGCTTGAGTGAATGCCAATGACTTTATCAGACTATGAGAAAAAGCAAGCCAGGCCCTGAGATCTCCACCTGGAGATGCCCACAGCACTGGCTCCTGCCCTGAACCCCTCAGACTGTTTTATCTCTGAACTGGGTAGTGAAATTTTAAAAGAATAGTCCCTCAGGTTGACTATCTAAGAACAGTAACAGGTGGATAGCACCCTCATCCCTACTACTCCTGCCTTGTATATAGTTAAACATGAATTTAAAAGTTGGAAAAACGTCAGCATGACATGTTTGAAAATAGCACTCAAGGTGTAGATGGAAAGCGTATTTAGGAGGAAATTACTAAAGGAAACCAAAGTAAATAGAAAATATTTGTCTTAGGAAAAAACTTAAGAAAATCATGGATGCTTTAATCTGAGTGAAATGGAAAGAGGTGAATGAAAGGCATATATAAGATGAAGCTGGATGAGATAAGGGAAGGGTTTTGTAACATGAAAAATGCAATAAGCAGAATTTACATCAGCATTAGCAGCCATGTCGATGTGTTACTTTCAGGATCAGAAAAAATATATATATTACTATGGAAAGGGGCTGCTTGGGCCAGTCCTTCTCCTAATGGAAGAAGTGCCAGGGAAATACCAAAGTCAGAGAAGTGTGCAGGCATAAGCACTGAAGGTCTCGAGAAAACCAAGGAGTCCAGAATCAGAAGTCTGGGGAGATAAGCAGAGAGTAACAGTAATTATCTGGAAAGGGCACTATTGTTCTCAGCTCTGTTTTACAGACTGCTCTGCAGGGCATGGGAGAAATAGCCACATTTAAAGGGCAACAGAGGATGTTGCTTCCTTTTTCGACTGAAGAGTTCTCCCAAGAGACCATCCATTATCCTGCCCACATGAGACCTGTTGCATGGCCTGGTGCACCAGTTGTGCTGCCCTAACCCATTTCATCCACACAATTGACAGATGCCAAATGGCCATTGTCTGCAGCATGGCCACAGCGATGTAGTTGCTCCTCCACTGGCTAAAAACCTTTGGATTGTCCAAAGAGAGAGGACACAGATCGTCTACACTTGCTTTTTCCCCTTTCTAAATTAATGCATTCTCATCAACAGCCTGTAACTCGTATAACTCAGTAAAGCAGTCTGAAGATCTTTTCTGAGACCAATCACTAAAAACTTTCTTAGCAGAGAGGAGAGTGGAAGGCAATGGGTCCCCGGCAAGGACTTTGCAGTCTGTGTGAGTCATGCAAATGAGAACATTCTCAGAGACACGTATGTGCCATTAAGAAGTTGGAGAGCTTGAATTCTCAGAAAGATACCGTTAGTGTCTCATGATCATAAAGCCATACCTTTTTTTTTTTTCCTAAGCTGAGAAGGGAATCTAGTATCTCTCTCCTTTTCTTCAGATGAGAAGACAGAAGTCCAGCGAGGAAAAGTAGCTTACCTAAGGTCACATAGTCAGTCAGTGGCAGGGTCAGAATTAGAAGCCGTGTTTCTAGTAGCTTTTCAATAGACAGAAAAAGTGGATGGTAGGGGAAGTGGGGAGAGGAAGTACCACTATAATATTCATTTACTCACACAGTATTTATTGAGCACTCACTGTGTGCCAGGCTCTTGTTGGGTCTTTCACAATGGTGGAGAAGTCAGATAGAATCAAGGCTCTCATGGTATTTATATACCATGACAGACCTAGAACAGCTCATTACACATTCATTTAATTTCAACTGTGAAGAGTGCCAAGTAGAAGTTGTTCAGAATGTGAGCTTTAAGCATGGAAACCTGACATCCACTGGGACTGCCGGGGGACTCTTTAAGGACATGAGCCTTGAAAGATGAGTAATCCAACAGGAGGGAGAGGAGAGAGAATAGAGGTAAAGGGAACAGCGGGGTGATTCCAGCACTATCCAAGAAGAAACAGAGTAAAAATGCAGCTGGTGTCCCTGGAAATGAGTCTATTGCAGGAGATTGTGCATTTTGGTGCCATCTCCCTTCTTGTGTCTTGTGAATGTCTTGCAACATCCAAAAGTGCTTTCTGTCTATAGGTGGAATCTGTCCTGTTTCCAGAGTTGAAAGGATATAATCTGATTCTTGGAACCGTTAACACTGAAGAAAAACTGGTTTCTGATTTTGTGGATCAAATTTTCAGGGTATTTCAGAAAAATCAAGTTGGCCCCCGCAAGTAAGTTGGTTTCGTTGTGACTTTGTTAGTTAGCCTTTTTGGCATTGGTTTAGAGTTCTTAACTGTTTTCAAGTAAATAATCCCTGTTTCTGCATACCAGAAACAATACATGATAAGAAAAGGCAGCACTTACATACATAAGTATTACTGTTTATCCCCATTTTACAGATGAGGAAACTGTAAGTTTTCCAATTTACATAGCAAAAAATAGGAGAGTCAGAATTCAAATGCAATTATAGGTCGACCTCCATTATCTAAAAGCCATGGAGCATTTAGAAATTTCTGGATTTTAGGAAAGTTTCAAGATAATGCATATATCATAGATTATGATGAAGCTTCAGCAAGGTCTGGGGCAGCATTCCTTAATTAAATGCATTGATATTTCTGCAGTGAAAAATACGAATATTCACACAAATAGCCTCACATCAGTTTAGGCCAGCTTTTGCTATCAAATGAATTTTGGAGCAACTTTCTGTTTTCAGAGCTTTTTGGACTTAGGAATTAAAGAAAAAGGATTGAGGACAAGTTATCTGAATGCTCTTTCATCATCACACTGTGGAATGTCTCGCAGTTGCTCGTGTGAGCAGTCACTAGTTTAGGGTGATCATATAATGCAGCTTCCAAACTGCAAACAATTACATGGGACAACAGGTGTACACCTGGACTGTCCCAGGCAAACCATATGGTCACCCTAACCTGGGGTTTCTTGACTACAGATCTACTGACATTTTAAACCAGAAAATTCTGTATTGTAGGGTGCTGTCCTGTGCATGGTCGGATGTTTAGCAGCATCCCTGGCCTGTACCTGTTAGATGCCAGTAGGACCCTCCCCCAGTTGTGATAACCAAAAATGTCCCTAGACATGGCCAGATGTCCCCTGGGGCAAAATCACCCCCTGTTGAGAACTGCTGCTAATTTAGTCTGAAAATCGTGGCCTCAGATTTAGAAGCTCTGCTCTCGTGAGTTTAATTTGGCGGCATCTATTTGAAACCTCTGTTTTCCCTGTTCATGGAATCTTATATATACAGTTGTTTTTCTGGACTGACTGTTCCATGAGCTTCTTGTGTCTCAGCTTAAGAGTCTCTGAAGTGTTGGCTAAGTCTTGGAAGTGTGCCAGCGAGCCCCACAAAGTTAATTCTGCTTACTCCATATCATCTTTATTTTAATTCAAACTTATTTTAAGTCAGAATATCCTAAGCACATCCTCCGATTTGGGGGAATCTGTCCAGATATTTTTGCATGATCTGATAATAGACAAAGGGAAACTTAATTTTATTCAATAGATTTTAAGTTCATTCGTTCCAAATTTTTCTTCTTAAAATTTAGACATAGAATTTTAAGAGCTGGAAAGAGGGATAGGAATTCATATTTATTGCACATTCACTGTATGTCAGGCATAGTGTTAATTGCTTAGTATATACATTATTACAGTTAAGCTTTACAGCCATCCTATGAAGTGTTATCATTTCCACTTAAAATTAAAGACACTGATCTTTGAAAAAGAGAAGTATCTTGTCTGAGTTCATGCAACTAGGAAGTGGCAAAATTGGAATTTGAAGCCAAAGCTCTGAATTTCCAGTTCAGTGTATGTTTTGCCACATTATATTTCTGTTTTTTGGTTTGGGCTAATAATGTTTGTGATATCTCTTCATTTGCCATCTGACTAATCTGATGGGTGACCTGGATTTGTGTGTTTGATTTTATGCTCTTCGATATGGAAGATACTTAAATGTATACAAAAAGTATGATGACTTATTGGATAACACGGCCGAGCAAGGCATCACTGCATTCCTGAAAGAAAATCATGAAATTGAGGATTTTGTGACGGTAGGAGATGCCACTTGACATTTCATATCTTGGTGACATGCTGCAGACAATCCAATGAGTAGTCAGTGTGTTTTGGTGGTGTATATACTGTGCTCAGCATTGGACTAGGTTGGTTGGGAGCGAGGCTGAGGGCAAATGCATAGAGGCTAAAGGCAAATTAAGCTACTGAATGTGCTCTTTCTACAGAGGATCAATAGCATAAAAAAGCGGAGAAATGAAATTGCATCTATGCACATTACCGTACCTTTGGCCATGTTCTGCCTTGATGCCAAGATGCTAAATTATGATCTCTGTGAGCGAGCCCAAAATCTTAAAGACCGTCTAATTCACTTCCAAGTGGATGTAAACCGGGACACCAACACCAGGTATTGTTATTGCATGCAGAGAAATAGCAACAGTATTTGGCACGAATGGGAGAATGGAAAAATAGCCAGAACTTGTACCTTGCGGCAATGACCAGATTGAACTTCTACTTCATGTTGTTTCTGTCTCAAAGTGAGGGTGGCAGGGAATTCAGGTTAAGGCCAGAAGGTGAAAAGTAAGGGAAAAACTACACAGGGCTTGGAGTAGGAAGGTAGAAAGCATCCTGAGGCAATCCATCTCTGATCCTTCAGCCTTTGCTGGTGCAACACTGAACCAAACACCACGACCAAGAGGGTGGCTTAGATCTGAGTTGTGTTTCCATCTCTGGGGTAGATGTCAGCCCTATCTAAATCACAGGATCTGAGAGAGGGAGAACGGATTCACCAAGAAGACTTAGGGTGTGGTTACCAGAAGAGGGAATGATTCTGAGAGGCTGGGACGGCAACTGTCTGCTACTGTGTCTGTATTTGAACATTACAAAATGGCTAATCCATGTTGTTCTAGCTCTCTTCCTCAGAGTGCTTTAAATTATAGACTAAGATGATTAGTAATGATGACCGTTATTAATATGTTATATATTTCTTTATTCATATATATGAGGATATATATAATTTTAGCATTTTATAGCACTTTAAGATTTACAAAATACATATTAGAAACTCATTAGCAAATTAAGGATAATAATAGCTGCCATTTTTCCAGCACACATTATAGTCCAGGCACTGTGTAAGCATTCTGAACATTATAGAACCAATCAAGTCTTTGCAACAACCCTAAGAAGTTGTTCATTATTCACTCCATTATGTTGATGAAGAAACTGGGACTCAGAGAGGTTAGCAACTGGCACACCAGGGCTTAGCCTAGTTTATTTTGACCCCAAAGTCCATGTTCTTTACCACTACACTCAGCTCTCTCACTCAGTGATAAAATGCTAGGATTTCTGGTTTTAAAGCCAGAAGACTTGGCTGAATGCAAGACCTTCCCTTTACTAACTGTGTCCCCTGATTTCACCTCTCGGATCTTCAGTTTCTTTACCTAGAGAATAAAGATTTAGGACTAGGAGAGTAAAAGGTTTTCAGCCTCCACACTACTAAGACACTTTCTTGGGAAAGTTTGAACATGAAATTGGTTTTTTTTTTGGTAAGCAATAGTCCATTTGTTTCAAGTCAAAGCAACATGGTGCCTTGTTTGGTCAGTGCTCCATCTTCCTCAAAATAAATGTATAATTTTCTTAGGCCTTTTTAATATAAGTGAAAATAAGGGTCCCATTATGAACCCATGGATTTCTAAGGGTGCAGAAACCCCAGGTTGGTGGCTGAGTTCAAAAGTTTCTTTCTGCCTTAAAAATAGTGAATCTGACTCATTTGACTTTCTCAACAACCCTCTGATATAGGTAAGACAGATATAAGACTTCTTACTGAATGGAGGAGACAATGAGATTCAGAAAGAGAAACTAACTAGTTGAGTTTGAATTTGAGTCTTCCGATCCCAAACCCCATCCTTGCCACTTGGTTGTCCTGTCATTGCTGAGTGGGATGCCTTCAGTATCTAGTGATTAGGTGTACCCTAGAATGAGGTACTCTGAGCATAAAAGGGGAGTGCTTTGGAGTACATTGGTAGGAAAGTGGGCATGATGTTCATATCCACTATAGGTGCATTGGTCTGAAGTTGCTAGAACAATAACTTGAAATATTGACCAGAAAGGCAAGGCCCTGAGTAGAAGTATAAGAAATTTTCCCTTTAGTCTGGCTGCGTGTTTCCTTCAGAGTGAGAAGTCTTGTCCAAACAGTGACACTGAGGTAGAGAGAGCGCACAGATTGATGCAAGATTTATTGGTCTTACTTGTGCCATATCCTACACCAGACAGAGAATAGCCCTGTGCTTATGGGACCCCTGGCCTTTTAGATTTTCAGTGATATTATCAGTCCAAGTAGAAGGCAATGTTTCCTGTCCTCAGCTTATCCCTGGACATTGCTAAGATGTTACGTTGGTCAGATTCCTGATATCCTCGACCCATGTTCAGGACCTTTTAGAGGGTTTGGTAGTAGGTGGGTCTGCCACTATCCTTCTGGGCCCCCGAGAAGATGATAGCTAGTAGCCCCATGATATTTACTCTATGTGTTCTCCTACAAAGGGAATAAAGATGGATTCTCATCAGATAGGAGTCTGTCAGACTGACAAGATCTGTCTGTATTAGTTAGGCTATGCTAGATGCTGTAACAAATAGACCCAAGGTATCATGATTGAACACCAAAGAAGTGTTTTTCTTGCTCAGGGTAGGTCCAGATGGGTGGAGGAGACCTGCTATATGTATTCATAAACTCAAGCAGATGGTGACTTTACATCTTCAACATGTGGCTTTCAAAGTCATTCTAAGTGTTGACGTCCTAGACAGTTGGGAGGAGGAAAGAGCATGGAGGAATATACAAGGACAGTTTTATGGGCTGCAGCTGAAAGTGATACTCATCACTGCTTCCCACTTCCCACTGACTGGCACTCAGTAACATGACCATGCCTGCTGTGGACTGAATTGTGTCACCCCCAAATTCATATGTTGAAGCCTATCTTAGTCTGTTCAGGCCACTATAACACTACCATAGGCTGAGTGGCTTGTAAACAACAGAAATTTATTTTTCACAGTTCTGGAGGCTGGGAAGTCCAAGGCTCCAACAGATTTGGTGTCTATTGAAAGTCTGCTTCCTGGTTCTTAGATGGGCATCTTCTCACTGTATCCTCACGTGGAAGAATGGGTGAGGGGTCTCTGGGGTCTTTTTTATAAGAGCACTAATCCTATTCATGGGGGCTCTGCCCTCATGACCTAACTACCTCCCAAAGGCTCCACCTCCAAATACCATCACATTGGGGATTAGGTTTCAACATATGAATTTTAGGGGTACACAGATATTCAGTCTGTAGCAAAGCACTAACCCCCAATATGACTGTATTTGGAGACAGGCCCTATAAGGAGGTGATAAGGTTAAATGAGGTCATAAGGATGGAGCCCTAATCCGATAGGGCTGGTGCCTTTATAAGAAGAGGAGAAGACACCAGAGCTCTCTCCCTGTCCACCATGTGAGGACCCAGTGAGAAGGCAGCCATCTGCAAGCCAGGAACGGAGCCCTCACCAGGAACCAAATCAGTTTGCACCTTGACCTTGGACTTCCAGCCTCCAGAACTATGAGAAAATAAATTTCTGTTGTTTAAGCCCCCAGTTTGTGATATTCTGTTATGGTAGCCCAAGCTGACGAGTAGAATACCCAACTGAAAAAACAAAGGAGGCTAGGAAATATAATCAGCTGATAAAAGAAAGAGAGAAGAACAAGGCCAGAGTCTATGTGAAGGTTACCATGACCACCTCAAGGCTGAACTATGGGCAGAAATGAAAAATTACGTTTTAACCTTGACTGTCACCAGATGGCCGGAGGACAATGCAGTAGTCTTTCCCTGCAATTAGGACATTTAGAAAGCTCTAGGCACAAGATACGCTGTAACTGGGAAGGGTGGCAAGTTAGAACTGGACTCAGCCTTAACCTTGTTCTCTGCACTGTTTGCCTTTAAAACCCAGCCACCCTAAGACCGAGAGGAGGCTCACCTATCAACTTGCAGGTTGAAGCGTACTTGCTCGGTTTGCAAACCTTTTAATAAAGCCTCTCTTTTCTTTAAAACTTATCTTTACCTCATAAAGCTGCTCATTTCAGTTAACATAGCTCTGAGTCCAAGAAATGGAGAATACTCTGAACCCATGTAGTGCAGTAGGTAGTCTTTCCTCTACAGGAAGTTTCTGAATTGTATAAAAATTCATTTCTCAAATCCCAGCATCATCTGCAAAGATGTTTTTATCATTTTTTCTTCAGTTTGATATACTTAGCTTCCTTATGGAAGGGTCTCCATAGGTTAAGAAGGAATATTGACTGAAAATACTGAGAGGAGTGGTTTTTATCTATGATGTATGATATCAGTGTGATGATCAATTAATAACAAAAACTATGGTAGCTACTATTGCTAACATTCTCGAGGGCCACTCTGTGCTAGGCATAGGTGTATTGCAGATCATTTGTTCCTAATTATAGTTAAAATGCTGAAGACTGTCACTCATTAGCTTTTGGGTAAAGTGGAGCATAATCATATTATCCCTATAATAATGTCCTTTTTCACAGTCTTGTATTTGAGGAGAAATAGGCAGTTATATCTAATGGTCCCAGTAGTTAAATATAGATTGCCCTATGCCACCAGGAATTTACCAGCAGCACATGAGGATAAACTTTCTGGTGAACTGTGAAGAGCAGTGATTACAAATTAATTTAGTGCTCTACTTCGATAGAAAATTTGAGGAGTTGCTGTTGATGATGGTATTCTTGTTGTTTTGGTCTAAATCTAGAATCTACCTATACTATTTGATAAGAGTACAAGTTTTGGAATCAATTAAACCAAGTTCACATTCTGGCTCTGACACCTACACACCATGTTGCTTTGGATAAAATTATTCAGTCTCACTTTCTTCCATTATAAAATGTTGATAATAGTAGTCTCTACCTCTTAGAATTGTTGTAAAGATTAAATGAGCTAATATATGTTCAGTGATTAAATGGGGCATGGCACATAGTAAAGGACTTCACACGTCAGATATTATTACCATTACTACTGTGCTTATTCCCGAAGTGTGTTGTGCCTGCGACTATTACCCATCCAAGATTTTCAGGTAGAGAAAAGTTGGAAACCATTATTTCTAGTCTCCACTTAGGAATCATGTCTGTTTAACGTAATGGGTCTTATAAGAAAGTTATTCTAGATGATGACAACAATATGATGGCTCTTTCTTTCCCGGTAGCATTTGTAATCAGTACAACACCATCGCAGAGAAAGTCAGTGAGATTCCTGCCAACACTGAGGAGCTTGTGTTCCTCATTGAATTCTTAAAGAAATCCAGTGATGTCACCGTGTTCAAACTCAGGAGGCAACTTAAAGATGCAGTTGAACGTCTAGAGTTCCTAATGGACTATGCAGACTTGCCCCGTAAGTCTATTGCCATGTATGCACATGCAAATGTATATGTATATTTATATTTTCAGGGATAGGGAGTTGGGAGAAGGAGAGTTAGTAAATATCAATATCAGAAGAGCCGCTTTTGAAGTGTCCCCATATGTTAGAGGCACTCATTCCACGCTCTTATCCACAGGAGTTTAAGTCAAAGAGAATCTTATTGTTAGACAAAAAGAAGAAATATCTGGGGACTTAACTGGTTCTTAGCTGCCTGTCTTGCCGTCTTGTGCCTGGTGTTCCTGGAAAAGTCACTTCCAAATGCAGAGTCCTTTTATAAATGGATAGATTTCATTCATCTATAATCTTAATACAGTCCCACCTTTGGGGAGGCCAGGGCACTTTGCTTCATGCCCTTGCATATCTTAAAAGGAAAGAAATGGCCAGGGCCCCCTCAAGGTATATTGGGCCAAGTTAGAGTTTTGTAAGGACCAGGTGCTGAAGGAAAAGCTGATATGCTCTCCACAAGCCAAGTTTCAGAGCCTTTTTCCATCTGGAAATACATGTGGATTACCTGATGTTCATTTGGAGGGAAATGGTGATGGGAGGGAGAGAGAGGGACTAGGAGTGAAAAGTGGTCCCCTAACCATCCACTCATACATTCATGAGCTGTGGCCTCTACCATGTGAACACAGTGGACTTTCTCACTGTGGTCTCTGCCTCCTAAATTCCCAAGGGTACAGAGGGAACCCAGGACCTTTTAACTGACCAGAGCCATAAGATGGGTAGGACATCTGACATTGATATTTTTACTGACATTTAACTAAACGGGAGACTGAGACTCAGATGAGGTGAAATAGTTTAAAGAGTAAGAACCAGAACTTCAAACCAGATTTCACCCCTATTCAGACCTAGCCTGAGAAGGCGGTAAAGCATAGTGATTAGAACATAGGCTTTGGAGTTGGTTAGACCTGGGTTTGAAATCTGCTCTGTCAGCTTCCAGTGGTGTAACCTTGACCATTTAGCATAACTTTGTTTCCCATCCATTAATTGCCACCCCCACACCTATTTCTCTTGACCTCTCGTTCTGCTGTGTTAATTCCCCACATGCTGACCTATGCTGAGCAGTGTCCTGGAGCAGACTGTATGTGTTTTGCAGAGGAGGATATCAAATTGAACAGCACTCTCTTCCTCTGGCCAGACCAGATTGAAGATATCTTCGAAAACAGCCGAAATCTGCTCCTTAACAAGAGGGATCAGGCGGAGATGGACCTCATTAAAAGGTACAGGGAGAGTCTGAGGTTGTTTTAGAAGTGACACACCAGCTTCCTAACGCGCTGCGGGTTCCTAGTTCTGTCTAGAGCCCCACAGCAATGCGTGGGTGAAGGCTGAAGACAATTAGTGGAGAGAGAATTTCCTTTTGTTTCCCATGGAGAGATGTTCTCTTTTCAGCCTGCTTCACTGTAGTAACGCCTGCCAATGCCTTCCCTCCCTGCCTTCAACAATTGGAATTTGGTGGTACAGAGAGAAAAAGACAAAAATAGTGGCAGTAATAATAGCTTTGCAATAATAATAGCAAAATTGTCAGCCTTACATTGGAGACCACAGATCTGTGAGATGTCAAGACAGGGATAACAAAGGCATGGTAGGAGGCGGAGAAGTTACTTATTTTACAGCTGGTCTTGTTCAGTGCTAATGTGGCTGTAATCATTTATTCATCCAATATTTATTATGGATTTTTTACTATGTACTATCCTCTATTCTAGACATGTAAGTATGTTTGGCTGCTAAATAAAGATTTTAATCCACTGACAGAGAAAATACAGATGTACTGATAAGTCCGACATTGTCAAGTGAAGTGGGCCAAGTACCATGTACATGGTAAAGACACACACACCCCAAATACACACACTCCAACTACACACACCACACACACGCATCCCAGCTTGTAACACTTTGTTTATGAAATGCAGATTTGTGCCAATTACCATCCCCATCATACGCGACACTTCCACTACCCAACTTTAGGCCCTATAATCCCTTCAAATATTCATGAGAAAGGAAAAGGGTAGATAAAAGCAGATTTCTACACAGAGTGGGAGTTTGGGCTGAAGGATAAACCTACTTGGTTGCTACCGTCAACATATGACCTAGGTCTGTTGCCAAGTAAAACACAGCAGCAGCGAAAGGGGTGTGTGTGTGTGTGTGTGTGTGCACGCACGCCTGCATTTTTTCCTTCCTACAGCCTTCTCTTCCCTCTACCTAAGTGGATACTGTTCCTAGAACCCAGAACTTAGCCCCATGGGTGGAACTGACTTTTTTTTAATTAATAGACTTTATTTTTTAGAACAGTTTTAGGTTCACAATAAAATTGAGAAAGTACAGAATTCCCATATATACCCTCTCCCTTTACATATGGACTCCCCCATGGAACTGGTTTTTGATGCCAAACCAGGAAGCCGAACCATTATTTGTAAGTTAGATGAACAGGAGCAAGTTTCTTCATCTTTTTGAGCCTCAGAGTCCTCATCTGGAAATGGGATAATAGAGCCAATCTCAGATCATCTCATTTCATGAGAGGTATCATTGTGTTGAAGGATGAAATGAGATGATCTGAGATTGCCCCCAGGTGGTCTCCAGCACATGGTGGGCACTCAAACACTGTCAGCTTCCTTTGCCCTTTGAACAATGACTTCTTTGGGGAGAAAAATGTTTCTTAATTTCCAAACAACTGCCTTGCAAGCATACTTTTAGAACATTACTGTGAGACTATTTAGAGACAGTAAGTGCTGTTGAAGTTAAGAAGAGTGAGGGGTGGCTCTGGGAGAAATGGAAACAATTATCATTAATGATGAGAGAAGAGTGCCAGGATTATCCTTTTGGAGGGCGACTCTCAGCTTGATCCCATCAACTGGTTCCCAGGCTCTCAACAGCAGAGTTCAGCAGAGGAGCAGCTCTGGGAGAAACCCACAGCCCTGGGCTCAGCCTTCTCTTTGGTGAACCCTGAAACTTCCTGTCCATCGTTTTTGCGTTAATCCCGAGAACAACCTGTGAGAAGGGCTGAGTACCTTCATTTGTTCATTCATCTGCTGTGAAAACAATCCCATCCCCTCTCCAAGAAACTTGACCTTATTTTCCAAGCCTGTGTTAATCTTTGGCGTCCGTGCTAATTATTCTCCATTTGCTGACCCCACCCGACCCCTCAGTTCCTTCTCCACCCTCCTCTGCCCGCTCAGTGCTCAGTCTATAGTCTCTGGCTCTCTTGCTGTTGGATCCAGACAGGGCCCTGCCAATGGAGAACCCTCAGGAGGTTGGAGAGTGATTGGAGGCCTTTTTTCTCCCCTCCCTCCCTGCTTGGCCCTGGGGCTCTGGTCTCTACCTGAGTTCCTCTAGGACAATAATTCTTGCTCTTCCAGAGTTCCAGTTCTCACTGTCCCCTCAGCCCTAGGGGTTATATCTGCTTCCCTCTGAGGCCAGTCTCTGGGTGCCTCCCTATCCCCTGTCTGTGCCTTTAATCCTACCCACATCTCAGCTCTCTAGGTAGTCCCTTCATTAAAGCCTTTTTTCTTTGAGTATCATAGTGAATTCTGTTTCCTGCAAGAATTCTGACTAACCCACCATCTTTTAAGTTCCTACATTATCCTCCCATAGACTCCACGTGGTTCCAAGAATACAACTCATTTACTCAACCTAACTTGTCAAGTGCCTACTATTTACTAATGATTGCATTATATGGAATAGTATATATATACATACATATACATAAGTATGTGTATATATATTATGGACATGAAAGTATTTTGGAAACTTACAATGTGCTAAGCAATTATAAGAAGTTGAAAACAACAAGAACAGTACTATTTTAAGGTAATCACTGAGTTTATATACCACTGCCCTCTGGGAAGGATTCAAAACTGCTTTTATTAGAGATTTATCTTTGTATGTGGGTACTGTATTTTGAGCCTCAAAACGAATTTTAATGATGTGAAAAGGTACCCAGCAGCACCTAATTGTGTGGACAAGAAGAGAATCAGCTTTTCCCCCATGTTGTCCCACTCAATGGTAGGTTCCATGGTCCTAGAAGCAACTGGGAATATACATAATGGACGTCTCAGGAACGTGAGCTTGTCTTTACCTTGAGAGTACAATAGAAAACCCTTTGACATCTTGGAGAAAGAAAGGAAAATGTCCTAGGGAGAGTACCCAGATTGTGTTCCAGGACTGGGATAGAGCACAGTGCCTTATGTATCATAGGTGCTCACTGTTTTGATGAATGAACGAATGAAACTTTTTCACAGTAAAGATAATCTCTAAAATTAATACCTACCAGAGTCTAAAGTCACAGCTTATTACAAAACAAAAACAAACAAAAATCTGAGAAGAGGCAGGCTGTCTCTCATAGCACTTATCTACTCTATCTCTGAATCCTTAAGACCTTGGTGAAAAACAATTAGGGGAAGAAGAGAGTGACAATGGCCACCTTCTCTTCTTCCCTCTCATGCTCCTGTCTCTGTTCCTCTTCTCTAAGGATACAGAGAACAAAAGGGACATGGGAGATGGAAGACAGAGTAGATCAACACAGAAGCTTTATGAAGGAAATAAACAGAGAAACACAGCACAGTTATCACATTTAGGAGGTGAGTTAGGAAAGGACTCATGTAAGATGAAACTTAAAGGATGAGAAGAAGCACATTAAGTGAAGATGTTGGGGAAGAGAGTAGCAGGGGGCTCAGTCCAAGCATAAAGTACAGTGTGGGCATTGGCTTCAAGGTGGGAAGACCTTGGCCAAAGGAAGAGAGTGCCTATAAAATGAGGTTGGAAAGTTAGAGGAGCAGGTTCTTGAGGTCATGGTAATTAGTTTCCATTCCTTTTTAGGTACAATAGGAAGTCACTGAAGGCTTTTAACTGCTGGGGGGGCAAAATGATCTAATTAATTTTTTTCTTTTTATGATTTGCTTACTTGAATCAGAATCCAAATAATGTCTGCAACACTGCAATTAGTTGACATGTCTCTTAAATTTCATCTGTAGGTCCCCCCTCTATCTCCTTTGTTTTTTCCTGGCAATTTATTTATTAAAGAAACTGAATCATTTGTCCCCAAATCTAGATGTTCCTGATTGCACATCTGTTGTGTCATTTAACATGTTCCTCTGTTCTCTGTAGTTCCTGTAAATTTGCAATAACTGATTTAATCTTGCTACTGATCTAATCTTTGTTCCTGGTCTCTTATGCTAATAGGTAGCAGAGAAAGACAAACTTAAGTTTGTCTATGGGTAAGAGTATAGCATGCGAGTACAAAGAAAAAGAAAGCTGAGTCAGCCATATTAGATATATAGATGTATAGATCAAACCCAAGACAAAAACATTTAGTGGTTCAAAGATGGCTACTTAGGTGAGTAAAATAAAGTTAAAGCAGTCATTTACCCTTATACATCAAATAAATAAATAAATAATGTGAAACTTGAATAAGGAGACTATAGAAGTAAATAATTAATAACCTTAATTTGTTGGATGTAAATATTCTTCATAAATGTCCATAGAACATTTCCAAAAATTTACCATATTTTAGGACTCCAAAAAAAATTCAAAGAAGCAGTAACTATATTGGCCACATTCTATTATAATAGTGTGTATTAGTTATCTATTGCTGGATAATAAATCATCCCAAAACATAGCAACTTAAAACAACAAACATTTATTACTTCACAGTCTCTGTGGGTCAGAAATCTGGGTGCAACTTAGCAGTATATTTCTGGTTCAAGGTCTCTCATGAAGTTACAGTCAGAATGGCAGCCAAGGCTGCATTCTCGTCTGAGAGCTCGACTGGGTGAGGATCCACTTCCAGGTTCACTCATGTGATTGGTAGTAGGATTCATTTCCTCACAGGATGTTGGCCAGAAACTGCTCTCTGTTTCTTGCTAAGTGGGCCTCTCCGTAGAGTAGCTCACAACATGGCAGCTGGCTTCCTTGAGAGAAAGACAGAGAGAGAGAGAAGTCTTTCTGTAACCTAATCCTGGAAGTAACGTCCCATCACTTTTGCCATCTTATTTGTTAGAAGTGAGTTACTAGGTCTCCAGTAATGAACCAACAGAAAAAGAACTCAAGAATACAATACCATTCACAATCGCAACAAAAAGAATAAAATACCTTGGGGTAAATTTAACTAAGGAAGTGAAGGACCTATAGAATGAAAATTACAAGGCCTTTCTGAAAGAATTGGATGACGACATAAGGAGATGGAAAGACATTCCATGTATATGGATTGGAAGAATAAACATAGTTAAAATGTCCGTTCTACCTAAAGCAATCTACAGATTCAATGCCATCCCAATCAGAATCCCAATGACATTCTTTAAAGAATTAGAACAAAGAATCCTAAAATTCATATGGGGCAACAAAAGACCCCGAATTTCTAAAGCAATCCTGAGAAAAAAGAACAAAACGGGAGGCATCACAATCCCTGACTTCAAAACATACTACAAAGCTACACTAATCAAAACAGCATGGTACTGGTACAAAAACAGGTGCACAGATCAATGGAACAGAATTGAAAGCCCAGAAATAAAACCACACATCTATGGACAGCTTATCTTTGACAAAGGAGCTGAAAGCATACAATGGAGAAAAGAAAGTCTTTTCAACAAATGTGCTGGGAAAACTGGAAAGCCACATGTAAAAGAATGAAAATTGATCATTCTTTTTCACCATTCACCAAAATAAACTCAAAATGGATCAAAGACCTAAAGGTGAGACCTGAAACCATAAGGCTTCTGGAAGAAAACGTAGGCAGTACACTCTTGGACATCAGTATTAAAAGGACCTTTTCGGACACCATGCCTTCTCAGAGAAGGGAAACAATAGAAAGAATAAACAAATGGGACTTCATCGATTAAAGAGCTTCTTCAGGGCAAATGAAAACAGGATTGAAACAAAAAAACAACCCACTAACTGGGAAAAAATATTTGCAAGTCATATATCTGACAAAGGCTTAATATCCATCATATGTAAAGAACTCTCACAACTCAGCAACAAAACATCAAACAACCCAATCAAAAAATGGGCTGGAGACATGAACAGACATTTCTGCAAAGAAGATATACTGATGGCCAATAGGCACATGAAAAGATGCTCATCATCGCTGATCATCAGGGAAATGCAAATGAAAACTACACTAAGATATCACCTTACACCCGTTAGAATGACAAAAATATCTAAAACTAATAGCAACAAATGTTGGAGAGGTTGCGGAGAAAAAGGAACCCTTATACACTGCTGGTGGGAATGCAAACTGGTGCAGCCACTATGGAAAACAGTAGGGAGATTCCTCAAAAAAATAAAACTACCATACGATCCAACCGTCCCACTACTGGGTATTTATCCAAAGAGCTTGAGTCAGCAATCCCAAAAGTCCTGTGCACCCCAATGTTTATTGCAGCACTGTTTACAATAGCCAAGACGTGGAAGCAACCTAAGTGTCCAGCAACAGACGAATGGATAAAGAAGATGTGGTACATATATACAATGGAATACTACTCAGCTGCAAAACAGAACAAAATCATTCCACTTGCAATAACATGGATGGACCTTGAGAGAATTATGTTAAGTGAAATAAGCCAGCGAGAGAAAGATAATCTGTGTATGATTCCACTCATATGAGAAATTTAATACTATGGACCAAGAACAGTTTAGTGGATACCGGGGGAAAGGTGGGGTGGGGGGTGGGCACAAAGGGTGAAGTGGTGCACCGACAACATGACTGACAAACATTAATGTACAATTGAAATTTCACAAGATTGTAACCTATCAATAACTCAGTAAAAAAAAAAAAAAAAAGAAGTGAGTTACTAGGTCTAGTCCAAACTCAGGAGGAGACAATTGCACGAAGATATAAATACCAGGAGGTGGGGATTTTTGGGGATTTTATCAGAGGCTGCTTACCACACAGTGCGGTTAGAAATAAAACCTGGGGGCCGGCTCCATGGCTGAGTGGTTAGGTTCGCACGTTCCGCTGTGGCGGCCCAGGGTTCGGATCCTGGGCGCAGACATGGCACCACTCGTCAGGCCACGTTGAGGCGGCGTCCCACATCCCACAACTAGAAGGACATGCAACTAAGATATACAACTGTGTACGGGGGGGTTTGGGGAGATAAAGCAGAAAAAAAAAAAGATAAAGAAAACCTGATCAAACCACTGAAAATTAACTCTCTTCAGTTACTTTTAAGAAAAAACATTAAAACTGCCATAACAGAATTAGGTAATCTTAAAATAATAACCAATTTATAGTATGTCACTATAGCTGTTCTCAATAGCAAATCCCCTTATACATTCAGTGCATATTTGTTATTATATGACAGACACTTCTAAGTGCTGGAGATACAAAAAGGAATTGAGATAAAAACTGCATGGATAGACTTTACATTCTAATGAATGAGAGCATACACTTATAATAGTGATGATTATGTACCAGGCTCAATTTTGAGCATTTTGTAGTATATGTTAGCTTATTAAATACTAAAGTACGTACTTTTTCGCATCTCCATTTTATATACCTGAGGCATACAGAGGTTAAGTGACTTGACCAAGGTCACATAGCTACTAAGTGGTAAGGTGGGGATTTGAACCTAGCCTGCCCAGCTCCAGAGCCTACCCACTTAACACTGTGTTAGTCTGTCTCATTAGGAAAAGGGAGAAGTGTATTTGAGACCTGCTTTGTTGATAATGTGGATGAAGTAGATAACTCTCTGGAAAGGTCTTCTCTGATGACTCTAGCTAAAGTAGCCCTCCGCTTCCATCCACTAGGCGCTCTGACCTGTTTTATTTTCTTCAGAGCATTTATCACTTTTAGAAATATCTCATTTCATGTTTATCTATGTGTGGATTTATCTATCCATCTATCTATCCATGTATGTTTATGGTCTAGGTCTCCCCCAAACTAAAATACAAGCTCCATGAGGTTAGGGAGCTTAGTAGTGTACTTCATGAATATGTGCCTGATGCCTAGAGCAGTTCTTGGAATGTATTAGGCACTCAATAATAAATATCTATGATGAATGAATCATGGATGAGTGGACAAATGGATAAATTCATTCATGTGTATACATACGTTTTATATATGTATATATAATATATGTTATATATACACACACATATATTTGGCTGTACAGGAAAACATCTGGAAATGTTTAACCACCAATAGGTTCACAGCAGCTGTCTCTGGGAGGTGGTATTATAAGAAATACCTATATATAGATATATAGATATTTTGTATCAGAAGATCAGATTCTTCCCACGCCCAAATATGGGTGAGCAATGCTGATACTTTGAACATCACAAACTGGAAAGTCCAAATGTGACTGGGCTTTCGTTATTTTCAGGTGCTCAGAATTTGAGTCGAAACTTGAGGGCTACAACAAGGAACTGGAAGGTTTTAGGAAACGTGAAGTGATGACTCCAGAAGAAATGAAGAACAATGTTGAAAAGCTTAACGAGCTTTCAAAGAACCTAGATCAAGCACTAGTGGAATTTGAGGTTTGGGGTCTGGGGTCTTGGGATGGGGACGGATGACTCTATATTGCTGTGTTGGTTCTGGTCCTTGGTTTTGTATTTTCCTGACATCCCCAGTCAGGGGGATAATATTGATTGATTGATTGACCAGTTCTTTCACTGGTACTTTCTACTACCTTATTCCATACCACTGCATTATATCAGCTTTTCTGTTAGTCATTGAGCGCACAAAGAAGAAATTATAATAGAATAAGAATTGCTCACATGTATTGAGCATTTATTATGTGCTCAACAACATGCAAAGGGTTTCATATGTGATATATCACTTAATGCCCATAAGAAATCTTTGGGGTAGGTACTGTTATTATCCCCATTTATCCCTATTTAAAATGAGAGAAGTAAGCCTTGGAGAAGTTAAGTAACTTGCCCTGAAGGTCAACTGGTAAGTTCTTTAACCATTCAAGTTCTTACCTTTGAGGCAAGTCAGCACAAGAAGGCAACATCATGTAAACGGCTAAAGTATATATGAAAATTGTGAAAATGAGGCTATGGATATGGTACAGTGGGAGCAAAGATGATGGAGAAGTAGCAAATTATCCTAGGGTTTCACCCACAGCTAGATCTCGGCTGCCATGGCCCTCAGAGGTAGCAGAGGGACCTTCTTGCTTGAGTCCATGCTTTATTTGCCACTCCTGCTCTCCAGATGAACAAGCATCTTCCTCAACTTGGTTTTCAGAGCACTGAGAAGTTTGTCTTGGTGACTTATTAGATTCAGGAGAGCCACCCACCCAATAAACATCATCCCTTTTTGCCCTGCAGTTGATCAATAAGGAGGAGGATCTGTTGGAAAAGGAGAAGAGTACCTTCCCTCTTCTGCAAACCCTGATGACCAACAAAGTGCCTTATGAGCAGCTGTGGGTGACGACCTATGAGTTCAGCATCAAGTCAGAGGAGTGGATGAACGGTATGCTGTGGTCTTACTCTGCTGGAGCAGGAGGGGGATGAGGTAGCAGATCCACCCCAGCCGGTTCTGAAACCAGCTTTGGATTTCAGATTCTGACTGACCTTTTCATCAGATTCTGATACTCTGGATTAAGGCAACCACAATCAAAGTTTTCTGACATGATAAGGATGGAAAGTGGGGATCACAGAGCCAGACCTATTGCCAGGGTAAAATAGAAGTGGCAGCCACCCAGAGCCATGGATTGGGTGAGAGAGGCAGACGGTGGGAGAATAAGATGGCTGTCCCACTATTGCGCTGCTTCAAAAAAGGTCAGGGTGCCATAGATATCTGTAAACTACTCCTCTCTAGATACTGGAGGCTAGAGAGAGATTGAGGAGGTAGAGTCAACAGGACTTAATGATTGATCTGGTATGGGGCAGGGGGCAGGGAGGGAGAGGGAAGAACCTGGGGTGACTTGCAGATTGTTGGCTCAGGCAGTTTGGTGGATTTTGCCATCACTGAACAAGAGAAGTGACAAATGTGTTGGGGAAAAAAACCATCAACATGAATACACTGAGTTTGAGGGGTCTGCAGACATCCAAATGGGAATATTAATTAACAGTTGTGTGTGTGTCAATCTGGAGTTAAGTGCTAGGTTTGAGGGGTGGGATTTATGTTGGGGAATAACTGATGTGTAGATTACAGTTAAAAGCCACAAATGGGGGCCAGCCCGGTGGTGCAGCAGTTAAATTTGCACGTTCCGTTTCGGTGGCCTGGAATTCGCCAGTTCAGATCCCAGGTGCGGACCTATGCACCACTTGTCAGGCTGTGCTGTGGCAGGCGTCCACATATGAAGTAGAGGAGGATGGGTACAGATGTTAGCTCAGGGCCAATCTTCCTCAACAAAAAGGGGCTCAGGGCTAATCTTCCCCCCAAAAAAGCCAAGAATAACATCACCTGGGGAGAGTGTGTAAGAGCAGAAGACAAAATTGGAGCCCCGTAGGGTTGAGCCTTTAGCTTGTTTCCGGTGCTTCAGGATTATAAACGCGATGGTGATGAACATCTTTGTTGCGAGTTTTCTGGGATACAATCATGATCATTTTCTTAGGATAAATTCCTAAAAATGAAGTGGCTAGATCAAAGGGTATCTAAGGAAGATTATTAGGATTTTAAAAACTGCTTTTGGTATTGTTAGCGTCTTCCAGAAAAGTTATGTTTTAATTTATTATTCTTATAGCAGTATTTATGAGTGCCCATTCTTCATGCCCTCCACAAACCCAGGAAGTAATAACTTTGAAAACCTTTCTGCTAATTCGATGTTTAAAACGGTATTTTCTTTTTCACTTTTAGAAAGTATTCATTTCTTTAATTGAAGTTGAATGTTTATTGGGTAGTTGCATTCCTTGTTTTATAAAAGCCTATTCTTGTGCTTTCTCATTTCTTTTCTATTGGAATGCTACTAAACTCCCTTATTTAAATGATTTTCAGTTTTGAGTAATATTTTCATTGATACTCTTAATTTTTCCAAGTTCTCAATCATATATATACAATTAGAATATTTTACCTTATTTATTTATCATTTCATATCCCTTTTTTATTCACTTTGCTGTGTTGACTAGCACTTCCAAAATAAACAGTGGTAATAATGGGCACGTTTGTCTTATTCCTGATTTTAATGAGAATTCCTCCAAAGTGTCATCTTTAAACATGATGCTTTTTGTTGGTTTGAGATACAAAATTTTTATGGTGTAAAGGAAGTATTTATAATTTACCAAGCCTTTTTATTAGAGATACTGTGTTTTAAAAGTTTTTACATTTTATTTTTTAAATGCATATGCAGTAAAATTGACATATTTAGCATACAGTTCTATGAATTCTAACACATATATAGATTCACTACAATTCAAAAAACAGAAGAGTTTTGTCACCTCAATAAACTTCCTTGTAACACCCGTTTGTAGTCACACTCTCCCCACAGCCATAAGACCTGGCAACTGTTGATCTCTTCATTGTTACTATAGTTTTGTCTTTTTGAGATTGTCAGATACATGGGATGATACAGTGTGTAACCTTTTGAGACTACTTCTTTCACTCAACCTATTGCCTTTGAGATTCATCCAAGTTGCTGGATGTATCCATATGTCCTTCCCACTTATTACAAAGTAGTTCCATTGTATGGATATACTAGTTTGTTTAATCATTCATCCGTTGATGAATATTTGGGCTGTTTCCAATTTCAGACTATTATGGATAGAGCTGCTATAAAGATTCAGGTACAAGTTTTGGTATAAACATAAGTTTTCATTCCTCTAGGTTAATGCCCAGGAGCATATTGCTGGGCTATATTTAAGGTGTATGTCTAACTTTATAAGAAAATGCCCAACTCATGTTTTCCACAGTGACTGGACATTTTGCATCCACCAGCAATGTATGATAGTTCTAGTTCCACATTCTCATCAGGACTTGGTATTGTCAATAGTTTTTTATTTTAACCATTCTCATAAGTGATTGTGGTGTCTCCTCATGGTTTTTGTTGTTGTTGTTTTTGAGGAAGATTAGCACTGAGCTAACATCTGCTGCCAATCCTCCTCTTTTTGCTGAGGAAGAGTGGCCCTGAGCTAACATCCGTGCCCATCTTCCTCTACTTTATATGTGGGATGCCTGCCACAGCATGGCGTGCCAAGCGGTGCCATGTCCGCACCCGCGATCTGAACCGGTGAACCCCAGGCCACCAAAGCAGAACGTGTGAATGTAACTGCTGAGCCAATGGGTTGGCCCCCTCCTCGTGGTTTTAATTTGCATTCCCCTAATGCCTACTGATGTTGAACATCTTTTTATGTGCTTATTTGCCATTTGTATGTCCTCTTGGGTGAAGTGTTAGTTCAACACCTTTACCGTGTGTTTAACTGGGTGGTTTGTTTTCTTACTATTGAGTTTCAAGAGGTCTTTATGTACTTTGGATGCAAGTCCTTTGTCAGATATGTGATTTGCCAATATTTTCTCCCATTCTGCAGCTTGTCTTTTTATTCTGTGAATGATATCTTTCACAGAGAAAAAAAATTTAATTTTGATGAAGTCCAATTTATCAATTTTTCTTGTACGGATTGTGCTTTTGGTGTCATGTCTAAGACTCCTTAGCCTAAACCTGTCATGAAGATATTCTATATTTTCTTCTAGAAGTTTTGTAGTTTTAGGTTTTGCATTTATATCTATGGTCCGAATTTGAATTAATTTTTACATAAGGTTTGAGACTTAAGTTGAAGTTCATTCCTTTGCATATGGATATCCACTTGTTCCAGCAATTGGAACAGTTGTTGCAAGGTCGCTTTTTTTCTCCATTGACTTGCCTTTGTACCTTTTTGAAAAATCAATTGGCCATATTTGTGTGGATCAATTTCTTGACTCTTTATTAAATTCCATTGATTTATGTGTATAGCCCTTCACCAAAACCAAACTGTCTTGAAAACTGTAGCTTTATAGGGAGACTTAAGATCAGATAGTATAATTCCTCCAACTTCGATCTTCTTTTTCAAGTTTTATTTTGATTCTTACAGCACCTTTGTCTTTATATCTTTTATGTAAATTTGAGAATCAGCTTAGTGATATATGTAAGAAACCTGCTACAATTTTAATCGGAAATGTGTTAAGTCTGTAGATCAATTTGGAAAGAATTGACATCTTTACCATACTGAGTCTTCCATTCCATGGGCACTGTGTCTCCAGTTGTTTAGGTCTTCCTTGATTTCTTTTTATCAGTGTTTTGTAGGTTTCAGCATACAGATTCTGTGTGTGTTTTGTTAAGTTTATACATAAGTATTTCTTTTTTTAGTGCTATGGTATGTTTTAAAATTTCAATTCTTAATTGATCATTGCTAGTATTTAGAAAAACAATTGGTGTGGGGTTTTGGTGGGGTTTTTTTGGTCCAGCTCTGCATCTTTGGGCAGCCTTGCTTAGGACCTTGCTCAGATCAGCTTGATCTCAGGACTGTGAGGGTTTCCTCCTGTCTCACTAGGTTTTCAGCTTCACATATGGCTTAGTCTCAGGCAGCAGCTATAGCAGTTCTCTCATCAGTGGAGTGCATGGAGACACTGGTCCAGCTCTGATTTCCAGCAGTGAGCCTGGCTCAGGGCACCCACCATGTGTGTGGAACACCTCTAGTCCCCATGAATCCCCAAGAGCTGGAATCAATTGGATCCAAGAAGATCATTATCTTATGTTAGAGCCCATCTTTTAAGTATCTTCTTTATATATTTTATTTATTACTTCTCTGTGTTTGGAGCAGTGGGGAGGGGGAAAAGTGTGGTCCCATTCTTCTTTTTTTAAGAACCAGTCTACCCTGATGAGAGCTTTCTTCTATTCCCTTTTTTTTAATAGACTTTTTTTTTTAAAAAAAAAGCAGTTTTAGGTTCACAGCAAAGCTGAGCAGAAAGTACAGAGAGTTCCCATATATCCACTGCTCCCCTCCCCAGCCTTCTCTACTATCAATATTCAAGACCCAAGTGGTATATTTATTACAATTGATGAACCTACATTGACATATCATTATCACCCAAAATCCACAGTTTACATTAGGGTTTACTATTAGTGTTGTACATGCTGAGTTTTGGCAAATGTCTAATGACAAGTATCCGTCATTATAGTATCACACAGAATAATTTCACTACCCTTAAAATTCTACCCATTCATCCCTTCCCCTCTAACCCCTAACAACCATAATTTTTTTACTTTCTGTCTCCATAATTTTGCCTTTTCTAGAATGTCTTATAGTTGGATTTGTACAGTATATAGCCTCTTCAGACTGGCTTCTTTCACTTAGTAATATAAATTTAAGATTCCTCTGTGTCTTTGCATGGCCTGATAGCTCGTTTCTTTTTACTGCTGAATAATATTTCATTATCTGAATGTACTACAGTGTATTCAGTGTCTTTTTTCATTCACCTACTAAAGGACATCTTCTTTGCTTTCAGTTTTTGGCAAATATGAGTAAAGCTGCTATAAACATTTGTGTGCTGATTTTGTGTAGACATAGTTTTCAGTTCACTTGGGTAAATACCAAAGAGTACAGTTGCTAGATTATGCGGTAAGAGTGTGTTTAGTTTTGTAAGAAACTGCCAACTGTCTTCCAAAGTGGCTGCACAACTTTGCATTCCCCTCATCAGTGAGTGAGAGTTCCCTTTGCTCCACATCCTCATCCGCATTTGCTGTTGTCAGCATTTTGGGTTTTGGCCATTCTAGTAGTTGTGTAGTGGTATCTCATTGTTTTAATTTGTAGTTCCCTAATAACATATGATGTCAGACGTCTTTTCCTATGCTTATTTGCCACCTGTATAGCTTCTTTGATAAGGTTTCTGTTCAAGCCTTTTGCTCAGTTTTTAGTTGGGTTGTTTGTTTTCTTATTATTGAGTTTTAAGAGTTCTTTGTATATTTTGGACAACAGTCCTTTATCAGATATGTCTTTTGCATTTTTTCTCCTAGTCTTTGGCTTGTTTTCTCATTCTTTTCACAGAGTCTTTCACAGAACAGAAGTTTTTAATTTTGATGAAGTCTAGCTTGTCATTTCTTTCATAGATCGTGCCTTTAGTGTTGTATCTAAAATGTTATCACCAAACCCAAGATCATCTAGATTTTTCTCTTATGTTATCTCCTAGAGGTTCTGTAGTTTTGCATTTTACTTTTAAGTCTATGATCCATTTTGAGTTAATTTTTGTGGCGAGTGTAAAGTCTGCATCTAGATTCTTCTTTGTTTTGTTTTTTTTGCGTTGGATATCCAGTTCTAAAACCACCTGTTGAAAAATTACAATTTCTTCATTGTGTTACCTTGCTCCTTTGTGAAACGTCAGTTGACTATATTTGAGTCTGTTTCTGGGCTCTCTGTTGTGTTCCATTGACCTGTTTGTCTATTCTTTCACCAGTAGCATACTTGATTATTGTAGCTTTTGTGGTAAGTCTTGAAGTTGGATCACGTTAGTCTCTCAACTTTATTTTTCTCCTTCAATATTATATGGGCTATTCTCAGTCTTTCATGTTTCCATATAAACTTTAGAATTGGTTTGTCAATATCCAAAAAAAAAACTTGCTGGGATTTTGATTGGAATTGTGCTGAATCTATAGATCAAATTGGGAAGAACTCATGTCTTGACAATACTGAATCTTCCTATCCATAAACTAGGAGTATCTGTTCATTTATTTTTTTCTTCTTTGATTTCTTTCATCAGAGTTTTGTAAAACTTTTTCTTATATATGTGTTGTACTTATTTTGTTAGATTTATACCTAAGTATTTCAATTTTGGGGGTGCTAATGTATATAAATGTGTTTTTAATTTCAAATTCCACTTGTTTGTTAATGGTATACAGGAAAACAATTGACTTCTGTATATTAACCCTGTATCCTGCAACCTTGCTATAATTATGAATTCATTCCAGGAGTTTTTTGTTTATTCTTTCATATTTTCTACATAGATGATCATTTCATCTGCAAACAAAGTTTTATGTCTTCTTTCCCAATCTGTGTATACTCTTTATTTCCTATTCTTGTCATATTGCGTTAGCTAGGACTTCCACAGAACGATGTCAAAAAGGAGTGGCAAGAGGGGGCATTCTTACTTTGTTCCTGATCTTAGCAAGAAAGATTCTAGTTTCTTGTCATTAAGTATGATGTTAGCTGTATGTTTTTGTAGATGTTCTTTATCAAATTGAGGAAGTTCTTCTCTATTCCTCCTTTGCTGAAGAGTTTTTTTAATCATAAATGGATGTTGGATTTTTAAATGCTTTTTCTGAATCTATTGATATGATCATGTGATTTTTCTTTTTTTATTTATTTTTTATTGTGGTAACATTGGTTTATAACATTATATAAATTTCAGGTGTACATCATTATATTTCAATTTCTGTGTAGATTATATCATGTTCATGATTTTTCCTTATTAGCTTGTTGATATGATGGATTACATTAATTGATTTTCAAATGTTGAAACAGCTTTACATACCTGGTATAAATCCCAATTGATTGTGGTGTATAATTCTTTTTATGTATTATTGGATTCAATTTGCTAATATTTTGTTGAGTATTTTTGCATTTATGTTCATAAGAGATATTGGTCTTTAATTTTCTTTGCTTGTGATGTCTTTGTCTGGTTTTGGTATGAGTAGTGCTAGCCTCATAGGAGTTAGGAGGTATTCCCTCTACTTCTGTCTCCTGGAAGAAATTGTAGAAAATTGGTATCATTCTTCCTTAAATGTTTGGTAGAATTCACCATTGAACACATCTGGGCCTTTGCGCTTCTATTTTGGAAAGTTCTTAATTATTGATTCAATTTCTTAAATAGAGATAGGCCTATTCATATTGTCTGTTTCTTCTTGTGTGAGTTTTGACAGATTGTATCTTTCAAGGAATTGGTCCGTTTCATCTAGGTTATCAAATTTGTAGTCATATAATTTTTCATAGTATTCCTTCAGTATCCTTTTACTATTCATCAGGTGTGCAGTAGTGTCCCCTCTTTCATTTCTGGTATCAGTAATTTGTGTATTTTCTATTTTCTTGGTTAGCCTGGCTAACAGTTTATCCATTTTATTGATCTTTTCAAAGAACCAGCTTTTGGTTTTATCATTTATTTTTTCTGCTTACTTTGGAGTTAATTTGCTCTTCTTTTATTAGTTTCCTAAAGTGGAAGCGTAGATTATTGATTTTAGGTCTTCATGCTTTTCTAATACATATATTCAGTACTCTAAATCTTCCTCTAAACATTTCTTTTGCTACATCCCACAACATTTGATGTTATATTTTCATTTTCATTTTTTAATTTCTCTTGAGATTTCTTCTTTGACCCATGTGTTATTTAGAAGTATGTGGTTTAATTTCCAAGTATTTGGGGATTTTTCCAGCTACCTTTTTTTAATTGAGCTATAAGACTGAAAAATCTTTGCCTTGTTTCTGATCTTAGGGAAAAAGTATTCCGTCTTTTACCATTAAGTATAATCGTTTGTTTTTTTGTTTTGGTCTGTTTTTTAAAACCACTTGATTGTAGTATGATTGACAGGTAAAAACCTGTACATATTTAATGTCTACAGAAGGATAAAGTGGGGCCAGCACCATGGTATAGGTTAAGTTCGTGTGCTCTGCTTCGGCAGCCCAGGTTCGTGGGTTCAGATCCCAGGCGCAGACCTACACCACTCATCAGCCATGCTGTGGCAGTGACCCACATACAAAATAGAGGAAGATTAGCACAGATGTTAGCTCAAGGCTAATCTTTCTCGAGCAAAAAAAGAGGAAAATTAGCAATGGATGTTAGCTCAGGGTGAATCTTCCTCAGGGGGGGAAAAGTGTAATGTTAGTGTAGGTTTTTCATAGATGCCGTTTATCAGACTGAGGAAGCTTCCTCCTATTCCTAGTTTGTTTAGAGGTTTTTGTCATGAATGGATATTGAATTTTGTCAAATGCTTTTTCTGCATCAATTGATGTTGTCATATCATTCTCCTTTTTTAGACTATTAATATGGTATATTGTTTGATTTTCAAATATTAAAGCAGCCTTGCATTCCCATGATAAACCTCCATGTGGACATGGTTTGTTGTTCTTTTTATATATTACATGGAAGTCACACACATTTCTTTTCTTCTTTTTAAAAAAATGTTCATTTTTGATTACTCAACGAAAATGTTGGGCTGATGAAGCATGCTGTTAATTCAGGAAGCTATATTAATGAAGCTATATGTAGTCTCAACAGCCCTGAAAGAAAAGTGTTTTTGAGTAAATTAGCAACATCATGATATAAGAGTTAATACTAATTTGAAATATCACAGGGTAAGGAAGCAGCAGCATGGAAAGATTTTGACTGAATGTGAAACCCAAATGCTAAGGGATCCCTGTAAAAGAAAAGGAGGACAAGGAAATTAATGTCTTAGAGCACCTTTTAAAAATAATGAGGTGTCATTCTTTGTTTTGAAAATAATCTATTTTTGAATAATTTCAGACTTACATAAAAGTTGCCAGAACTATACAGATAACTCCCATATCCCCATTCACCTCATTCCTCAATTAATATTTCACATCATTTGTGGTGCATGTTTTAATGCTTCTAGAATAGCATCTGCAACCAATACTAACAATTGATTCCCTAACTGCACTTGGATTATATGCCAGGCATTGTGTGAGCCACTTTACTTATCTCACTTAATGTTCACGGTCACTTTCCAAGGTCTCCATTGTTACCTGTGTATCGCAGGTGATACTCTTGAGGCTTAGAAAAGTTCCCTAAACATGCCCAAGGTTTCAGGCTAAGTAGAGCTTTCAGGTCAGACCTAACTCCAAAGCCTATGCTTGTTCCACTATCCATACCATAGGCACAATTCTAAGCTCAGGGAATTACAGCTACATATGACTGACATCTACTTGGTGGTCTGTCCCCTCTCTCACCCCATGTTTTCTATTTCAGGACCCCTCTTTTTGCTGAATGCTGAGGAAATCGCGGAGGAAATAGGGAATATGTGGAGGACGATATATAAATTGACCAAGACTCTAGCTGACGTGCCCGCACCCAGGCGCTTAGCAGAGAATGTGAAAGTCAAGATTGATAAGTTCAAGCAGCACATCCCTATCCTCGCCATTTCCTGCAACCCAGGAATGAAAGATCGGCACTGGCAGCAGGTCCCTGTCCCTACCCACTCCCAGCCAGCCAGCCCAGCCCAGCCCGTACCTGGTCCTGGCCCTTGGGAAGGCAGGAAACATTACTAGGTCCTTTCTGAAAGGACAGTCTACTTGAGGCCAAGGGGGTAGTAGTGAGAGTGATAGGTTTTTGAAGGAAGGGAATGGGTCGGGTAAAGGTGGCCCCTTTTCTTTGGGGAGCCCATTGCTGGTGGTTGAGTATTGTGCCAGCCAGTGGCCACAAAGACTCCCAGTCAGCTCCCCTAAGTAAATGGTTGCTCAGGGTCCTGCAGGATGATAAGGGTGTGGAATTACAGTGGGAGGGGCCTTGATTTGTTCCTTGACCTAGAACACACAAAAGTGAAAGTCACATCTTCTCCTGGAGGCTCCTAGTAGTGCCACATGATTCCTGCTTGGGCTGACTGTGGTGTCGAGTCTCATCGTTCAACAGGCTACGTTCAGAAATAATACTGCACTCTTCTTTCAGCCCTTTGAGTCTGTAAATGAGAATAATAAATATTCTCCCTAAAAATAGTTAGGATTTTTACAAGCAGCCAAGTGTGGGGGTGCTAAGTGTGGTGAGAACACTAAGCAGAAAAAAGAAAATTCGGTGTGTTTCTAAAATAATCATCACATTCAAGGACTAGCAGTGCCCTTGAAGCGTCCTCTACCAGGGAGTTGCTCTGTGTGGAGATGGAGATGAGACTGGCACTCCATAGCAGATTCCTTTTCTGTTTGGCCTGGAATTCCCACTCTTGGAACCAAGCGCTAGACTGAGGACATTGTCTCTGGAAGGACCCAAACTGAGAGCACACCCATTACCTTCCAAAGAATGGAGCCTGAGCCCAGTGGCTACAAGCATTTTGATCTCCCTGAGAAGACAAAAGATCTTGAAAGGTTCAAGAATTTTCTGTAGAGACAAACTACTTTCAATTTCCCACAAAGCCTGGAAACTCAAGACCTAAGCCAAGGGTATAAAGAAGGGTAGTGGAGGCCATCTGGGTAGACTTCTGGTCTTGAGCTGCCCCAGCAGAGGGATCTGCACAGGGGCAGCTGCCCTCACTTGGCGCTTATAGGATGCCTCTCCCTATGGACGGAGCCTGACTAGAACTGTGACCCATTTTGAGGGTTAGGGAGGTTAGATAGACAGATGGCCTCTGGTAGTGCTGGAGCTCTCCACGAGATGGCACTATAGAAAGTGCCCTCATCAATGGCATTTAAACACTCTGGGGGGTGGGGGGTGGGATTGGAAAGCCACCCCTCTGCCTGGTGCTTCCCCTATGATGACACTGTTCTCCCACATGGGCACTTGAAAAATCCCAACCATCTAAGACATTCGTAATTCTCATTTATAGACCACTTAGATGGACAGATTAGGGGGAAAAAATGTTGCTTGGAATTAAAATAACAACAAGAATAGCTCAAACGTATTGAGTACTAACTATGTACTGGGTACTATGTTGTGTACTTTATGGTGGATTTTCTCATTTCATCCTTCTAGCAACCATTTGAAGTAGAAACTGTTTCACAGATAAGAAAACTGAGGTTTAGAGAGATTAAGTAAATTGTCATGTGGCTAGTAAGTGGTGGTGGCGGGGAGTTGTAATCTAGGTCTGTTTGACTCAGCCTGGATGGGTGGAAAGGGGGCAAGAAATGCCAGGTCAGAGGGAGGGAGTGGACGGTAGGGGGCAGTAAGCCATAGGTGAGTGTGGAATGCAGCCCCAGGAAGGCGGCTCCTGAGTAATGAGCCCCTAAAGTGGAAGCTTGATATCCTGAACAGTTAAAGGTGAGTTTGGGAAGGACAAAGACCACTAGATATACTCAGGGCTTTCCTCACTCAGAGCCCATTCCTGTCTGCATTGTTGGTCATACACCACAAGCCACCCCTTGACAGCTCCAGGCCTTGGAAAGCCGTTCTGTGTCCTAATACCTTACTCAGGAGATCCATTTGCACAGATTCTGGCTCTGGGAGGGGTTTCTGAAGGCTAAACCGCCTGTAGCTCTCAAGTCTACAAGATGGATCTTCTGGGGTTATGGAGTGGCTGTGCTGCCATTTCTGACCACTTCCCAGAACTTAAGCAGGAAAGGCTAGTCCCTATGTTTGGGGCACAGACTTTACTGATATCAGCAGAGGGGTTGCTACTGTGGTTTAAAACAAGATGAAACAAGATAACATGGACCTTAGGAAGAAACCGCACTGATGTGTACCAAAGCTGCCCTCTAGGACAGTGCTGCCTGATAAAAGTATAATACGAGCCATGTGTGTAATTTTAAGGTTTCTAGTAGCCACGTTTAAAAAAGTATAAACAGGTGAAATAAATTTTATAAATATATTTTATTTGCCAAAAAGTATTCAAAATATTACCATTTTAATAGATAATCAATATAAAAATGTTAATGTTATCTCTCACATTAACATTTTCAGACTAAGTCTTTGAAATATGGTGTGCTTTTATACTTATAGCACATCTCAATTTGGACTAGCCACGTTTCAAGTTTTCGATAGCCGCAAGGGGTGGGTTAGTGGCTCCAGGCTGAGCAGTATAGCTCTTGGCTGTTAGAATTGGACAACCAGATGCTTTGCTAATCTCTATAATTAACAAAAGCAATTTAAAAAATAATACCAATCTCTGAGTCTTTCCTTTGGGCCAAGTACTATGCCAAGTGCTTTACATATTTCTGTGATTTAATCCTAGAGATAGTGTGTTGTTCTAAGATGTACTTTTAGGTATTAGAGAATAAATGAGAGGCCAGGACCTTCAAACTGTACACTGCACAACTCTAGGGAATGCTATGTTTGGGCACTGCAGTGTGAATTGTACTTTCTAGAGTTATGCAGTGTATAACCTGCACAACTGTACATGGAAGACCCATGAGAGATGCTAGAGTGTGATGGATAAGAGCTTTGCAATCAGAATTGGATCCAAGTCCCAATTCTGCCATTTATTAGCTGGATGGTCTTGGACAAGATACTTAATTTCCTTGTCTCTGTTTCCTTATATGTAAAATGGGAATAATAATACATTAGTACCTTCCTTATGGTGTTAGGAGAATGAAATAAGTGCATAAAGCTCTTAAAACAGTGCCTACCGTATAGTAAGCCCTCAATAAATGTTAATTACTTTATTATTTCCATTACCTTAGTGGTCCTCCACGTGTCCTCAGAACCCAGATTGGAAGCCATTTGAATTAGCTGGTTCACTCATGCTTTCACTCCATAAATACTTATGGATGCCTACTAAATTCTAGGTCCCAGGGACACAGGGCTAAATAAGACGGAACATGATGTGACTCTCATGTCCCTTCTTGCTCTGACATTCCTCCTGGGGCTGGACAAAGACAAAATTGGGCAGTTGGTGAGGTTTTTCAGAGCCTCATTCCCCTTCAGTCCTCCTTCCCTTCTTGAGCACGTTAGCCTCATAGTGCCCAGATCTCTCAGTCGCTGAGAAAAGTGTTCAAAAGCCATCAGAGACTTCATTTAAGACCTTTCTCAGAGATATTTTCACTTAGAAGATAAGGTTGGGGTAATATTTACACCAAAGGAATGGGCACAACAGATGCTAACATTTCCAACAAGTGAGCACACTGGGATGGAAAGGAAGATATTTGGGGGGAGGCCTTCTTCCTTCCCAGCATCCTCATATCACAGAATTTGGGAGTCTGCCCATCCCAGGTACTCATGACTTCCTCCTTGTACACAGCAGACATTTAGGACAGCCTCTGTCGTGAACTAGGCTTTGTACCAGGCCCTGGGAGCACGAAAACAAACCAGATCCTGTCCCAGCCCCCAAGTGCTCACGAGTCTGCACTATTCCAAGTGCTGGTGGGAGACCGAGCCCCAGTAAACTAGCTGTGATGGGTGTGGGCCCTAGGCTGCCTCCTGAGTCCTTAGACCTGCACTGTCCAATTCAATAGCCACTAGCTATACACGGCTATTTGAATTTAAGTTAAGTAAAATCAAGGTAAAACTTAAAAATCAATTCCTCAGTCACAGTAGCCACATTTCCAGGGCTCAACAGCTGCGTGTCACTGGTGGCAATAGTATGAGATGGTGCAGAATAGAACATTTCCATCATTGCGGAAAGTCTGGCCAGTGCTACCTTGCATGATACACGCTTGTTTTCCTCTTTTCTTTGCAGATCAGTGAGATTGTTGGCTATGAAATAAGGCCCACCGAAACGACTTGCCTCTCAAATATGCTGGAATTTGGATTTGGCAAATTCATTGACAAGTAAGGCTCCTCCCTTCCTTCAGGAAGTTTTGTGGTCAAAGTATCTGTAAGTTCCCACAAGGATATGACTGGCTTCCTGTTAGGCTGTTTTTCTCCTTCTGGTTGAGGATAACTTGAGTTTTTAGGAACCTTCACTTTGGGTGTCTAGCTACGGGTGAAGCTTCCATATCCAGCTGCAGAGTTGATGATGAGTTATGACTTGAAAATTGAGTCACAGACTTTATTTCAAAGGGAAATTACAAAAAAAATAAGTTCTTGGAACCTGAGGTCCAAGCCCAGCTCTCAGTGACTTCAGGAAAAACCATTTAAACTTTCTGGGTCTCGGTTTCCTCTTCTTTAAACAAACAACGACAAACAGGAGTGGCTCTCTGAGCTCTAAAAATTCCATGAAATATAGTCAAATGAGAGTTCTCTTTACTTGTTCTCTCCTCGTCTCCAAATGCCCCTGGAATCTGTGCTCGATATTTTGTTCTACTGGAATTGCTATTTTTAGGATCAGAGATTCTCAGGACCCTGTTTGTTTTCCTACACCTCCTTCAGGGTGAGGGATGGAGAGATTCAGTGCCAGGACCGGAGACCCTGTTAGGCACCTGGGTTAGGGTGTAACTCCACCTGTGTGTTCTCAGAGTGTGGTGCAGACAGCTACATCGGCATCACTTGGGATCTTGTTACAAATGCATCTTCTCAGGCCCCACCTCAATCTGCTGACTAAATTCTGGGAGTGGACCCTGCAGTCTGTATTTTAACAAATCCTCCAGTCAGTGCTGTCTAATTCAGGAGCCACTAGGCACATGTGGTTATTGAGCCCTTGAAGTGTAGATGTGCTGGGAGTGTAAAATATAGGCTGGATTTCAAAGGCTTATTAAGAAAAATAAAGCAAAATGTATAATAAATTTTAACACTGATTTTATTTGAAAATGATATTTTAGATATATTGAGTTAAATAAAATTGTTAAAATTAGTGTCATCCGTTTCTTTTTACTTTTAAAAAATACAACTACTAGAAACTTTAAAATGACATATGTGGCCCACGTTACATTTTGAATGGACACTGCTGCTCTAGGTAATGCTGATGCATGCTAGAGTTTGAGAACACTTTCTCCAAACTGCGGCAGAACAGGTCTAATCTAAGGTGCTTCCAGACCCCTAAATCTCTGCCACCTGAATGCTCCAGCGCCCCCCAATACCCCCATTACTGTCCCTCTTTAAGGAACAGGCCTAGAGATGCGTGCATTTCTACGGGCTCAAGGTTATTTTATTAAAGGGCCTCATTTTCCCCCAGTAAAATGTTCCAGGAAACACCAACTGTTGAACACTTATGCTACACTGAGCATTTTATATACGTTAACCAACTTATCCATCACAACCACCTGATGTTCTAGCTAATGTTATTATTTGCATTTTACACATGAGGAAATAAGTTGATTAGAGAGATTAAGTAACTAGCCAGAGGTCACAGCTAGTAACTGAAAGAACCAAGACCTGAGCCCAGGCTGACTGACTTCAGAACCTTAACCATTACCCTTTACCACCTAAAAAATAAACCCATCTAAGGAGACAGAGACTGAGCAGACACACAGTGACTCTGCCGCTCTCCATGCCAATGTGCCCAACTGTGACAAATCCAGACGTGGTGATGCCTTGGCCCAGTTGTTCACCTCTGTGTGCTTCAGTCTCCTTATTTGTAAAATGGGAAGAATAGTAGTAGCAGCTAGGTGATTAAACTTAGTGTGAGGATTGTGAGATGAGGCATATAACCTGAACTGATTTGACGTCTGAGTTCTCAGCCACTGCCTATTAGTGCCGTGTGGTATTCTGGGCATCCCACCATCCTGCAGTGAATGCACTTTATCACAGCCCACAGCAGAGCTTCTCTAGCACATCTGGGTGAGATCAAGTCTTGATATACTTCATGGACTCCCGAGCTGATTAATCCCTCCCCTATGCAATTATTTGCATAATTATAAGACATAAGGCACGTTGCAATCATTTCATCTTATTTAATTATGCTAACAACCCCTTATGGGGCAGATGGGGACCTAAGGCCTGTCAAGTGACTTACCCTGGCCACACAGCCAGCCTCCTTGTCTCATACTCATCTGGGTTGGCACCTGCCCTTATTAATTATTCCCTATGTGCACACTCATTTTGGTCATCTCCCAAGAAGGTCACATTTAGGATGGTGACCATGCTGCTGACGTCTTGATCAGTCATTGTTTGGTATTATCTGCATCTCATCTGCTTCCCTGAATGAGGCTAAATGAGTGTTTTCAGCTCTGTTTAATTGACCCCA
Organism: Equus asinus; assembly: GCF_041296235.1. Classification (NCBI taxonomy): domain Eukaryota; kingdom Metazoa; phylum Chordata; class Mammalia; order Perissodactyla; family Equidae; genus Equus; species Equus asinus. The sequence goes on from NC_091803.1 coordinate 33,774,076, forward strand.
TTTGGCTGGCTACATGTGAACAATTCTATTGTTCTTTCTGACAAAGAGAGGGGAGAAGGCACACAGTGGGGGAGGAAGAAACTAGATTAGGAGTCAGAGGAACTGGTGTTTGGACCTGGTTCTGGCACCCCATCTGTGTGTGTGGCTTTGGACACGTCATTTGCTTCCTCTGGGCTTCAGTTTCCTGACCTACAAATAAAGACCAGATGGTCTCTTCTACACTCGAGGATGCAGTGAAAGATGAGTGCTGAGGCAGAGAGAATTATCCCTCACCTCCTTCCAGAACTTTGCTTCCCAGTTCTTTGGCCACACCAGGGTTTAGGACCCAGATCTCCATGTGGAAACAAGAAGAGAGGAATTTGTCTTCCCCTTCTCGCCTTCCCTCCCCGTTTCTGTGGAACAGGGGGCTGTTGACATGTGGGCCCAGCGCATCAGCATAATAGTAGTTGTTTTTTAAAAAAAGTGGGGCAGGAAGTCGAGTAAAAGCCATCACATAAATTAACAGAAGTTCTAAGATCTGAATAAGAAGTTACAATAATAGTTCAGGAGTATAAGAAAATGGAAAGATGAGGTCTTGTTTTAATGGCCTTACAACAGTGGTTGTCATCTGGGCATGATTTTCTACCCCCAGGGGACATTTGGCAACATCTGGAGACATTTTGGTTGCCACAACAGGCAAGGAGTGGGGACGGGGCAAGTCTGCTACTGATGTCTAGTGAGTAGTGGCCAGGGATGCTACTAAACTTACAAAGCACAGGACAGCCCCCGTGACAAAGGCTTATCCACCCTGTATTGATTTGCTAGGGCTGCTATAACAAATACCACAGTCTGGGGGGCTTAAACAACAGAAATTTACTGTCTCAATTCTGGAGGCTGGAAGTCCAAGATCAAGGTGTTGCCGGGATTGGTTTCTCTCCTTGGCTTGCAGATGGCAGCCTTCTCCCTGCGTCCTCACATGGTCTTCCCTCTGTAAACATTTTAGTACAATTAAGGGATTTTTGTATTTCTCTTAAAGCTGAGCTGAAATTCTTCCTGTGACATGTTTTCACTGTCTCCTCCCGTTGAGTTGCTGTTGCTATGTTCTTTCTTTAGACTGGAGCCCATTGGTGCGGCCGCCAGTAAGGAATATTCTCTGGAGAAAAACTTGGAGAAAATGAAGATGGACTGGATTAATATGACGTTCAACTTCATGAAGTACAGGGACACTGTGAGTCTCAGTCCAATTGTCCAGTCCTCTGAGAGCAGCAATTTACCATGGAGCAGGTTACAGAGGAGATTCATTCAGAATAGCAACAGAACTCACAGAGAAAGGGTCCCTAACATCTTTCTGTTTTTAATTTGAGTTCATAATAGTTTACATCATTGTGAAACTTCAGTTGTACATTATTTCTTGTTTGTCACCACATAAGTGCTCCCCTTCACTCCCTGTGCCCACCCCCCACCCCCCTTCGCCTGGTATCCACTGAACTGTTTTCTTTGTCCCTGTGTTTATATTCCACATATGAGTGAAAGCATCTGGTGTTTGTCTTTCTCACATGGCTTATTTTGCTTAGCATAATTCCCTCCAGGTCCATCCATGTTGTTGCAAATGGGATGATTTTGTCTTTTTTTTTTACAGCTGAATAGTATTCCATTGTATATATACACCACATCTTCTTTATCTAATCATCAGTCAATGGGCACTTGGATTGTTTCCATGTCTTGGCTGTTGTGAATAGCGCAGCAATGAACATAGGGGTACATATGTTACTCTGGATTGTTGATTTCAAGTTATTTGGGTAGATACCCAGAAGTGGGATAGCTGGGTCATATTTTCAGTTTTTTGATGAATCTCCATACTGTTTTCCATAGCGGCTCCACCAGTTTGCATTCCTACCAGCAGTGTATGAGGGTTCCTTTTTCTCTCCACACCCTCTCCAACATTTGTTATTTTTAGTCTTAGTGATTATAACCATTTTAACAGGTGAAGGTGGTATCTTAGTGTAGTTTTGATTTGCATTTCCCTGATGATTAGTGATGTTGAACAACTTTTCATGTGTTTACTGGCCATCTGTATATCTTCTTACAAAAAATATCTGTTCATATCCTCTGCCCATTTTTTGATTGGGCTGTTTGGTTTTTTGTTGTTCAGTTGTGTGAGTTCCTTATATATTATGGAGATTAACCCCTTGATTTGCAAATATTTTCTCCCAATTGGTGGGTTGTCTTTTTGTTTTGATCCTACTTTCTTTTGCCCTGCAGAAGCTCTTTAGTCTGATGAACTCCCACTTGTTTATTTTTCCTTTTGTTTCCCTTGTCTGAGAAGACGTGGTATTCGAAAAGATCCTTTTAAGTTTGATGTCAAAGAGTGTGCTACCTATATTATCTTCCAGGAGTTTTATGGTTTCAGGACTTATCTTCAACTTTCATCCATTTTGAGTTTATTTTTGTATATGGCGTGAGATAATGGTCTACTTTTATTCTTTGCATGTGGCTGTCCAGTTTTCCCAACACCATTTATTGAAGAGACTATCTTTTCTCCATTGTGTGTTCTTGGCACCTTTGTTGAAGATTAGCTGACGGTATATGTGCAGTTTTATTTCTGGCCTTTCAGTTCTGCTCCATTGATCTGTGTGTCTGTTTTTGTACCAATGTCATGCTGTTTTGATCACTGTGGCTTTGTAGTACATATTGAAGTCAGGGATTGTGATGCCTCCAGCTTTGTTCTTTTTTCTCAGGATTGCTTTAGCAATTCGGGGTCTTTGGTTGCCCCAAATGAATTTTAGGATTCTTTGTTCTAATTCTTTAAAGAATGTCATTGGGATTCTGATTGGGATGGCATTGAATCTGTAGATTGCTTTAGGTAGAACGGACATTTTAACTATGTTTATTCTTCCAATCCATGTGCATGGAATCTCTTTCCATCTCTTTATGTCATCATCTATTTCTTTCAATAATGTCTTGTAATTTTCATCGTATAAGTCCTTCACTTCCTTAGTTAAATTTATTCCTAGGTACTTTATTCTTTTTGTTGCGATTATAAATGGAATTGTATTCTTGAGTTCTCCTTCTGTAAGTTAATTATTAGAGTACAAAAATGCAACTGATTTTGTAAGTTGATTTTGTACCCCACAACTTTACTGTGGTTGTTAATTATTTTTAATAGTTTTCCAATGGATTCTTTAGGGTTTTCTATATATAAGATCATGTCATCTGCAAACAGCAAGAGTCTCACTTTTTCACTCCTTGTTTGGATTCCTCTTATTCCTTTCTCTTGCCTAATTGCTCTGGCCAAATCCTCCAGTACTATGTTAAATAAGAGTGGTAATAGAGGGCATCCTTGTCTTGTTCCTGTTCTCAGAGGCATGGTGTTCAGTTTTTCCCCATTGAGTATGATGTTGGCTGTGGGTTTGTCATATATGGCCTTTATTATGTTGAGGTAATTTCCTTCTATCCCTATTTTGTCAAGAATTTTTATCATAAATGGCTGTTGGACCTTGTCACATGCTTTCTCCGCATTTGTTGAAATGATCATATGGTTTTTATTCCTCATTTTGTTAATGTGGTGTATCACATTGACTGATTTGTGGAGGTTGAACCATCCCTGTGTCCCTGGTATAAATCCCACTTGATCATGATGTATGATATTTTTGATGTATTGCTATATTTGGGTTGCCAGTGTTTTGTTGAGGATTTTGCATCTGTGTTTATCAGCAATATTGGCCTGTAGTTTTCCTTTTTTGTGTTATCCTTGTAAGGCTTTGGTATCAGAGTGATGTTGGCCTTGTAGAATGTGTTAGGAAGCGTTCCATCTTCCCTAATTTTTTGGAATAGCTTGAGAAGGATAGGTATTAAATCCTCTCTGAAAGTTTGGTAGAATTCCCCAGGGAAGCCATCTGGTCCTGGGCTTTTATTCTTTAGGATGCTTTTGATTGCTGTTTCAATCTCTTTACTTGTGATTGGTCTGTTCAGATTATCTGTTTCTTCTTGATTCAGCTGTGGGAGGTTGTAAGAGTCTAAGAATTTATCCATTTCCTCTAGATTGTCCATTTTGTTGGCATATAATTTTTCGTAATATTCTCTTATAATCTGTTGTATTTCTGTGGTATCTGTTGTTATTTCTCCTCTTTCATTTCTAATTTTATTTGTCTGAGCTTTCTCTCTTTTTTTCTTTGTAAGTCTGGCTGGGGGTTTGTCAATTTTAGTTATCTTCTCAAAGAACCACCTCTTTGTTTCATTGATCCTTTCTACTGCCTTTTTCGTTTCAATAGCATTTATTTCTGCTGTGATTTTTATTATTTCTCTCCTTCTGCTGACGTTGGGCTTTATTTGTTCTTCTGTTTCTAATTCAGTTAGCGTAGTTTGAGATTGCTTATTTGGGACTTTTCTTGTTTGTTAAGGTGACCCTGTATTGTGATGAATTTCCCTCTTACTATGGCTTTTGCTGCATCTAATAGAGTTGGTATGGTATGTTTTAATTTTCATTTTTCTCCAGATATTTTTTGATTTCTCCTTTAATTTTTTCAGTGATCCATTGCTTGTTCAATAGCATGTTGATTAATCTCCACATCTTTGTCCCTTTCTCAGCTTTTTTCTTGTAATTAATTTCTAGCTTTATAGCATTGTGATTGGAAAAGATACTTGTTATTATTTCAATCTTCTTAAATTTATTGAGGCTTGCCTTGTTTCCCGACATATGGTCTATCCTTGAGAATGTTCCATGCACGCTTGAGAAGAATATGTTTCTGCTGTTTTGGGATGGAGTGTTCTGTATATGTCTATTAAGTCCAGCTGGTTTAGCTTTTCATTTAATTCCACTGTTTCCTTGTTGGTTTTCTGTCTGGATGATCTATCCATTGATGTGAGTGGAGTGTTGAGATCCCCTACTATTATTGTGTTATTATTAATATCTTCTTTTAGGTTTGTTACTTTGGTGCTCCTGTAGGTGCATAGATATTTATAAGTGTTATTTCTTCTTGATGGAGTGTCCCTTTGATCATTATATACTGCCCCTCTTTGTCTCTCTTTACCTGTCTTATCTCGAAGTCTACTTTGTCTAAGTATTGCAACACCTGCTTTCTTTTGGTTGCCATTAGCTTGGAGTATCGTCTTCCATCCCTTCACTCTGAGCCTGTTTTTGTCATTGGAGCTGAGATGTGTTTCCTGGAGGCAGCGTATTGTTGGGTCTTGTCCTTTAATCCATTTTGCCGCTCTGTGTCTTTTTATTGGAGAATTCAATCCATTTATGTTTAGGGTGATTATTGATATATGAGGGCTTAATGCTGCCATTTTATCACTCATTTTCTGGTTCTCCTGCATTTCCTTTGTTTCTCATCCTGTGTATTTTGGTCTAGCAATCGAGTTATGTAGTTCTTTATGTTGTGTTTTTTTGTTTTCTCCTTATTTATTGTTTGCATCTCTGTTCTGCTTTTTTGTTTAGTGGTTACCATGAAGTTTGTATTCAAAATCTTGTGGATAAGATAGTCCATTTTCCGATGGCCTCTTATTTCGTTAGACAAAACCGATTCAGTCCCTCTCCTCTTCCCCTCCTAAGTTGTTTTTCTCAAATCTTACTCTGTCTTGTGTTATGAGTTTGTCGTTAAAATGACAAGATTACCTTTGTTTTTGGTGTTTTCCTTCCCTTTGTCTTTAATGCTATACTTGAGTATTTGCTATCCTGCTCTGATTCTATTTATCTCCTTACTCTGTGCTTTGTAACCCCTTTCTCCCTTTTTTTTAAGGCATGAGGGCCTTCTTGAGGATTTCTTGTAGGGGGTGTCTCATGGCTATGAACTCCTTTAGCTTTTGTTTGCCTGGGATAGTTTTTATTTCTGCATCATATCTGAGGGATATTTTTGCTGGATAGAGTATTCTTGGCTAAAAATTTTTGTCTTTCAAAAATTTGAATTGCCATTCCAGTCTCTCCTAGCCTGTAAGGTTTCTTCAGAGAAATCCACTGAAAGCCTGATAGAGGTTCCTTTGTGGGTTATTTTCTTCTGACTTCCTGCCCTTAGTATTCTTTCTTTGTCATTCAGCCATGCCAGTTTCACTGCTATATGCCGTGCTGTAGGTCTTTTTATATTGTCGTATTCAGGAGATCTGATAGCTTCGTCCACATGGATTTCCATCTCCTTCCCTGGTTTGGGAAGTTCTCTGCTATTATTTGTTTGAACAAGCTTTCTGCTCCCTTCTCCTTCTCTTCTTCTGGAACACCTATAATTCTTATGCTGCATTTCCTAATTAAGTCAAATATTTCTCAGAAACTTACTTCATTTCTTTTTAATCTTAGTTCTCTCTCCTCCTCTATCTGGAGCATTTCAACATGTCTGTCCTCAATTATGCTGATTTGCTCCTCTATGATGTCTGCTTGAGCGTTCAGCCTATCTTTTTTTAAAATTTATTTTTATTGAGATATAATTGACATATAACACTGTATAAGTTTAAGATGTACAACATCTTGATTTGATACTTATATATTGCAATATGATTACCACCATGCTGTTAGCTAACACCTCTGTCACATAATTATAATTTCTTTTTTGTGATGAGAACAGTTAAGATCTAGCCTCTCAGCAGTTTTGAAGTTTTAATGCAGTATTGTTGTCTGTAATCACTATGCTGTGCGTTAGTGTCTGCCTTGCCATGTCAGTCACCCTTCCTCTTAGACACCACTGGAGGGGTGCATTTTCAAATGAGAAAGGCCTTTTGATTCAGAGCAAGAAGGTTTCTTACTGCAAAGGAGCTTAGCAAGCCTCCCGAATTAGCATTTCCCAGGGAGGACTCTCCAGGTCCCTCAGAAGCATACCAGGGGTAGATAATGCTTAACACTTCTCAAAAAAAAAACCCAGTTGATTCTTCCTGACTCCTCCACCCCCAGAATGCCTGGACATCTGTATTTTTAAGGCATCCCTGGTTTTTCTAATGTGCAGTGTGGATTGAGAACTAAAACCCTAAAGGCTCCCATACCTCACCATCCTCCAGATTGCATGTTATCCTTTTATGACTTCTCTCCCCCTTCAGTTTCAATGGTCACAATGCTTTGATTTCACTGGATCAGAACTGTAGATGAGCTGATGGGAAGGAAGAGAGCAAGGCCTCTCCCAGCACTACTGGGCCCCTGTGAGTCCCAGCAGCTTGGTGTTACATGAGCTGATTGCATTAGATCCTGCTATAGGTTGTTGGACTGAGATAAGGAGTGAAGCCAGGGGACCTGGGAGAAACTCAGTTACATGTGGCCAATTTTCAGAGTTTTTGACTGAAGTAGCTGTAGACAGGGATGAACAGCAAAATGGGAATCAAGGTCCCACTTGATTAGGAGCTAGACACACCTCCCAGTGCAGAGCTAGTGGTGAAAGGTAGAGGAGAGGATGTGTCCTAGCCCCAGTCTAACCACCCAGATATAGGCTTGGAGGAATTGAAAACAGAGAGACCAGACCTGTTGCAGAGGGCAGACCCTTATCAATTTGCTTGCCACGGTGGCCCAGGAGGAAAAGTGCCATCCACAGAGGCTGGCCTTTAAGGCACAGGAACCTTAACTACTAGTAAAATCTGGCCCAGTAAATGTATAGGCAGAGGTTCCAAAACTTTCTTGATTCTCAGTGCCTTCTACGTCTGAGTACTTTTTTCATGGTTCCCTTCCATAGAACCAAAAGAAATACCACATAGCTTTGTTTATGAAGTAATGAGGTTCAGACCAAAAGAAATACCTCATATAGCTTTGTTTATGAAGTAATAAGGTTCAAACAACTTAATAAGTGTTTATGTCCCTGTCAAGTAAACAATTGTTTGAAAAACAAATACATATAAATTGAAAGAAAAAACATTTGTATCTCAGTTTTAAATAATCACAATTATTTGCTATGAGTTTGTAGCAGTGCTCTGGGGCACCTCAGCACACAGTTTGGGAACCGTGGGTCTAGGCCTACCCAGTCAGATTAGCAGCTGATCCTACGTGAGGGAGAGCCGGGAAAGCAAGTGGACAGGGAAGTAGGAATACAGGGAAGGGGGCAGAACCCTTCCTCCCGCAACAGACACTGGTTGCAGGTCTGGGCTTCCACCGTATTTGATTTCTGCAAAGGAGGTAGAAAATAAATGTCTTTAAAAACATTTTCAGGGATGAAAATAGAAATTCCATCTCTTGTATGACTTGGAGTCATGTCCCACTGGGGTGGAGATCTGAGCTGTGAGACCTTTGGGAATCAACATGAAAAGTGGAGGTCTTATGATTTTTGACAGGGTGGGGCATCTTTATTTGCAGGATACAAGCATCTTGTGTGCAGTCGATGACATTCAACTGCTACTCGATGATCATGTGATAAAGACCCAGACCATGTGTGGCTCCCCATTCGTCAAACCAATAGAAGCAGAATGCCGGGTAAGAGAAAATGAGGTTGGGTGTTTTATGATGTCCTATTAACTCTGGGTTTCTTGGAGGAGGGAGAAGGTTTTTAAGTTCATTTAACACAGAAACTCACTTTCTCCTGATTCGAAAAAAAACAACACAAGACTGAAAATAATAACCATCCAAGTAAGGGCATGGCATGCTGAGCCTTTGCAACAGTCTTCCAAAAGATGAGATGAGATGATTTGAATGCAGCAAATAAAAATACATTTGGAAAGTCTGTCATGGGCTATAGTAATCTAGAATGTAAATTACACAGAGTAGGGATTTTGCCTGCTTTGCTCATTGTTTGTGGAAGTGGCATAGGCTAAGGGGACAGATTCTGCAGCCAGACTGCCTGGGTTCAAATTTTGGTTCTGTACCTTATTAGTTAACCTTACACAAGTTACTTGAACTGTTGTGTCTCAATTTCTGCGTGTGTTGAGTTTTGTAATAATATCTCCCTTATAATCTGTTGGATTAAGTTCGTTTCACATACACACAGGGCTCAGATCATCACTTGTCACAGAGTAAGCATTGTAACTATTTATTATTATTATTATTATTATTAATCCATTAGAATGTAAGCTCCAAGAAGGCAAGGACTCTTGTTTTTTTCTCTCATTGCTATATGCACATTGCCTAGATCAGTGACCAGAATGCAGGGGGCACTCAATAAGTATTTGTTAAGCAAGTGAATGAATGAATAAATGAATGAATCCATCAGTGGGGCTGTGATGCAGAGTGGCAGGTTAATGATTCAAATATGAAATGCTAAATTTGCAGAAGTGGGAAGAAAAGCTAGTTCGTGTGCAGGAAATTTTGGATGCCTGGTTGAAATGCCAAGCCACCTGGCTGTACCTGGAACCGATCTTCAGTTCAGAGGACATCATAGCCCAGATGCCAGAAGAGGGCAGGAAGTTTGGCATCGTTGATGGTTACTGGAAATCACTCATGTCCCAAGCAGTAAGTTTTTATACCTTATCACATCTAGCCATCAAGAACATAGGATGCCGTACAGATATTTCTCATTGTGCAGCCTACCCATGTCCCTTAAAACTTGAAAGTAAACTAGATTTTTGCAAATTTGATATTTTAATGTATTTTTTCTAATTTTAAAAGTTATTATTAAAAATCCAAACATAGAAATATGTAATATAGAAAGTGGAGGCCTTTTGAAATCCCACCTCCCTAGAGGTAGCTGTTAGCAGTTTGTAGAATTCAGCTGTCGTTCCTGACAAGGTAGAAGACTTTGTGCATTACAGGAGGATGCAATGAAATGTTTATAGATTGAGAATCCTTTTGGAATTCAAATAATTATCCATGTTCAGTTACTCAGTTATTTAACAAATATTTATTTAGTACCCGTGATGACCTAGACATTGTGTTAGGAGTCAGAAAATACTGGAAGATGTAGAGAATATGATTTCTGCCTATATAGAATTCACTGTCTTGTGAGGAGACAGGCTTAGATAAATGCAAGCTGTAATAGAAGTATATGCAAACAGTTACTAGAATGCAGAAGAGTAATTTAGTTGCCTGAGAGTGTCCAGGTACACCTCCAAAGGGGGTGACATTGGAAACAAGCCCTGAAGGATGAGTTTGCTGGGTGGACATGGCAACCAGGGGCGTCTATTAAGAGATGATATCTTTTTCCTTTTTGAAGTCGTGTGCTCAAATTGGGGTGTGCTTATAAAGAATTTGTCTCAAGGGAATTTATCTGCCCAGGTGGTTTGCAGGAATGAGATAAGTGGCAATTTATATTGCCCAGCCAGTGGAGCCACTTTTCATGATATCCTGCTTCCTCGAACTTCTTATTAGTTAAGATTCTTTGGTTGAAGGTAACAGAAAACCACTGCAAGGTAGCTCAGACAAAAAGACCAAATGGGTGTCTCATGGAATCCAAGGGCAGAAAGTGCAGCCAAGCCTCACAAAGGATGGAGCCAGAACCCAGAAATCTCTCAGGATTCAGAGTGTTCTTTCTATGCCTGCTTCTCTCTCTCTGCTGACTGGCTTACACTGCCACTCGGTCACATAATGGAAGATGATCCTCACCCAGCAGCAAAGCCCCCTCATTAAAGGGTCTAGCTCAGACTAGAATAGAATTTTATAGTTTGAATTCCAAAATCCAAGAATTTAAAATATAATTGGCTCAGTTGGTTTCAGATGCCCAACCCAGGCCCAGTCAACCATGGCTAGACAAACAGGGTCATGTTATATGAGCATTCACCATTGTGGAATTAGGAAGCAGTTAGCTGGGCAAGGGGCTTCATTAGTTGATGGGCTTGTCATATACTCATTACAATGACCGGTCTCAGAATCTGGGAACCCCATGATGATTCTCCCCTTTTTTGTTGGAACCTAGGTGAAAGATGCCAGGGTTCTGATGGCAGCAGACCAGCCACGGATGGCTGAGAAGCTTCAAGAAGCTAACCTTCTGTTGGAGGACATCCAGAAGGGGCTGAATGATTACTTGGAGAAGAAGAGACTTTTTTTCCCCAGGTATTCAGAATTGTCCTTTTGTTTGGAGTTGCCTTCTTGACCCATATATAGGTAGAATTACATTTTCATACTGAAAGTTGGCTTCTACCAATCTATTCCATAATCTTTATAGTTCTCCATTCCCCAAGAGACAGCTCTCAGAGGTAAGGCACATCATATTTATAGGGAGATTGAATGGACAGCAGTGGGAACCAAGTCCACACTTTGGCCAACCATCATGGCCACATACCCAATCAGAGGTGTATAGTAGTCATGATTAAGAACCTGGACTTTGGAGTTAAACAGACCTCAGTTCGAGTCCCAGCTCTCCCACTTATACAGCAAATCTGTCAGAGCCTCAGGTTCTCCACTGTAAAACAGAAATATGATAACAGCCCCTACCTCATGTGTTTGCTGTGCAGATCATGTGAGATAATGCATGTAAAGCATTTAGCACCTAGACTGTGTGTTTAAGAAATGTCAGCTAAATTTTTTTGCCATAAAATTTTTTAGTTTCTGGTAGATATATTTATAAATATTTGATTCTTCTTTTCCACAAGAACCAATATTCTGTGTAGAAGTCAAGGTAGTTTTAGAGGGCTGGTTCTAGAAAAGAGAGTCCTCACTACTGATAATCTATCCATGTGTAGTTCGCCATGGATGGTCACTCCATGTCATTTGACTCTGATTAGGATGCAAGTTTGATCCCAATTTGTCTTTAAGAAAAGTACATTTTTGTGTTCCCGTTTATGGAGATAAAGTTAGTCCCCTGCTTTCTACCAAAAAAAGAAATGTGATTTGTTTTGGATTCAGAAATGTCCTTGATATCTATTTAGTGCAGTATTGTCCATTGTCCAGACATAGAATTTTCTTCTGTGGTAGGAATGTTCTATATTTGTGCTGCAATACAGTAGCCATTAGCCACATGTGGTTAGATAGCACTTTAAATGTGGCTAGTATGACTGAGAAAGTGAATTTTAAATTTATTTAATATTAATTTTTTAATGTAAATAGCCACATGTGGCTAATGGCTTCAGTATTGGACAAACACACAGCACAAATAGTGGAAGGAACCTCAATTTGGAAGCACAAAACCTAGGAAGAGGAAACTCCTAAGATTTGGGCTTCTAATCCTCTACCCACTGCTGTTACTCCTAATAAAAATGTGAATAATAGCCAACACTAAACAGCATTTACCATATGTCAGGATACTGGTCTGAGTGCTTTGCATGTATTAACTTATTAACCCTCACAATAATTCTATGAGGTTGGAAGCATTATTATCCCTGCTTTACAAAGGAGGAAACAATAACTTGCCAGAAAACACAAGAGTGGTAAATGGACAAGTTAGAATTCAAATCCAGGCAGTCTGGATAAGATACTCAGTTATTTAACCTCTCTGAGCTTCCTTTTCTCCCTAAGTTAAACACACACACACACAAACACTCACAAGACTATCTCAATATTCCTATGTGCCTTTTTATAGAATAAAATTAAGCACTCTCAGTAAACACTTTGAAAATATTATTGATAGTTACATATTTTAAATTAATTATTTTTGAAAATACAAAGTGCTGAATCATGATTTTAATTTTAAATTATACGAATATCTTGATTATTACTCTTCGGCCCTTGAGCCTTATTCACTATCACACATGATGGAGATAGAGGTAGTATAAATCCATAGAGATCACCTATTTGAAATTCACTTGGGAGTGGGAGAAATTGACATCCCTGTTAGATATCGGCCAGTCCGTGGGCCAACAAATAGTGATTGAGCTCTTCCTACCTGCCCAACACTACCGCTACAGTGTATTAGTTTGCTTTGCTGCATAACAAACTGCCCTAAAACTTAGAAGCTAAAAACAGCAACTGTTTATTTAGCTCACAATTCTGTGGGTTGGCAAACTGGACTGAGCTCATCAGGGATCATTCACGTGACTTCAGTCAGCTGGCAGTCAATGATCTCAATCGCTTGTCTGGTGGTTGGCTTCCTGTTGGCAGGGGCAGCCTAGATAGTTGGGCCATGTCTTTCATTCTCTGGAAGGCCAGCCTGGGATTATTCACATGGTGGTGGTCACAGCAAGAATGGAAGCTTCAAGGCCTCTTGATGTCTAGGCTTGGAACTTGCACAGGCTCATGTTTGCCACAGTCTGTTGGCCAAAGCAGGATACAGAGCCAGCCCAGGTCCGGGAGATGTGAACATAGACTCCACCCTGAGGAGAGGAGCTGCAAATATTGTGGCCATTTTTGTAATCCACCACATAGTGTGAAGACCATAATCAGATGGTCAGTCCATTATGTAACTTTCAGCCTGGTTGCCACAGTAGAAGTTTGTCCCTTGAACATTTTCTGAAGATTTGTTGTTGTTACCTTGAGGGCCTGAGCAAGCAAATGAAGTTATCTTATTATCTCTAATTTTAAAACACTGGTAAAGGCCTCTGCATGTGAATAGGTTCATCATTAACACACATTTCTTATTTCACACCTGTAACATATTCTGTCCTACCTGGAGATAAGGAAAGACAAGGAGGTCTCCTCTCCTTCTGTTGCCCAGTGGTTCTCAACACTGACTGCACGTTAGAATCACCTGGGATTTTTAAAAGTACAAATCCGCAGACCCAACCCCAGATCAATTATATTAGAATCAGGGCAGTGGAATTTTGGCATTGGTATATTTTTATAAGCTCCACTGGTGATTCTAAAGTGTGGCCAAGGTTGAGAACCATGCTTCTGTTCAGATTTCTGTCAGAAGGTAGAAACCCCCCCCCCACACACACACAACCACATATACCAGCTTTCACCCCTTCATTTGCTCTGAGACAAAACTATCTCCAACCTCTATGCCCCAGACTAAAAGTGGCGAAAGGGAGTGGGCCTTAGAGAAGACTCTAGAACACAGCTGGTATTGACTGGGGTGTCATCTACCTGTTGGGAGTATCACTTTGTTGGAAAAAGAAGTTCTCAGAAAAGATTCTAGTTGCCATCTTCCTTTGCTTTGAAATAGGTTCTTCTTCCTATCAAATGATGAGCTGCTGGAGATCTTGTCAGAGACCAAAGACCCCCTCCGAGTGCAGCCCCACCTGAAGAAGTGCTTTGAGGGAATTGCCAAGCTGGAGTTTACAGGCAGTCTGGAGATTGTGGGCATGATCAGCTCAGAAAAAGAAACTGTTCCGTTCAAACAGAAAATCTATCCAACTCAAGCCAAAGTAACTCCCCTTAACCATTTTTGGTTCTTTTCTCCATAACAGAGCCAAACAGAGGGAGAGAAAACAGAAAGCATATTGATTAAGCATTTGGACTCTCTAGTTCCAGACTGTCTGGGTGTGTGACACCTGTGTTCCACAACTTAATGACTCTGTGATTGGGAAGTTACTTGGTCTTTCCAAGTCTCAGTTTGCCCATCTCTAAGATGGGGGGTTCTACTGAAATCCGTGTGACACACTAAATTTGTGGAAGGATTTCAACCAAACTTGACGTGAAGGCAGTAGCAGGAATCAGATCCAAACAACCAATGCTGCTTAGATCTCCACAAGCAGAGCCCATTAAAAGTGATCCGCTCAGACGGACGGCTTGCTGGGGCAGGCGTTTTTAAAGGTCAATAAGGCACCATGGAAGTGATGCCATTTACCTCAGATTTTCATACATGTTTCCTTACATAGTGAGTGAAATGTAAATTACTTCCACTCCTGCCAAACGTGACAGCACCCCTGAGCAGTAATAGACAAGCACTCTTGGCCTCCTTTGTCAACTATTTTTATGACCCAGACCTATATTGTAACAGGCAGGAGTCACGTCACCAAACCAGACACAAGCTAGCTCGTGGGCACCTGAAGTCAAGAGCTACAGTTATCTGAAATTTTAAAACTGAATAATTTGCTGCACATTCGAATTACCTGTAGAGGTTTAAAAAAATCCAAATACCTGGGTTGCATCCCATACCAATTAAATCAGAATGTCTGGGAGTGGCAGTCAGGCATCTGTATTTTTTAAAGATCTCCAGATAGTTCTAATGCACAGCCAAGTTTGGGAACCACTGCAATAATGCATGAATTAGAACTGTTCATTAGAAATGAGCAATTTATTTTATGAACTGAAACATAAATGTGTCATTTGCCTCCAGAGAAGTTATCTGCTTCAGAAAATGACATGAAAAAAACGCATGTTAAAAATCTCCCAGCGCCCCTTTGACAAGACAGTCACTTCCTAGACTACAGTTAATAAATGTAAAGCAAATAGTTAAAGAATATTGGCTTGGAGGGATAGCAGACTTTTGGCCTTCCTCCAGCCCTGTCCAGAGAAAGCTGGCTCTGCCCGTGGTGCCTCCCTCTGGGCTTGGCTAACTATTGCTGCTTCTCTGTCTGTCTCACCCTCCAGGGCATGGTGGAAAAGTGGCTCCAGCAGGTGGAGCAGATGATGCTTGCCAGTATGCGGAAAGTTATTAGACTTGGGATTGAAGCGTATGTCGAGGTAAACGAGAATCAGAGAAGACATGCCAGGGTGTTGGTACAAGAATAAGAATTTTGGGGAGAAGTTTAAATGGATCAGTTCTAACTGCCCCTCTGTCTTCTCCCAAAACCTACCCCTCTGTGCTTCTCTCTCCTTTCCTTGTAAATCTTGGGGCATATACACGTTTCTGAATATGAAATGTTCGCAGTTAGAAGCAGATGACACACGCATAGCCAGTTAAGCCAGAACACTCTGGTTGCTGGGGGCCAGCCCTTCCTGTGAAATCAATTGATGGTAGGAGGTCTATTTAGAGAACCCCTTCCAATTAAGCATTCCCCTCCTGGGTTTTTCCTTTACATTACACATGACCTGAATGACGCAACTCTCAAAGCTTTGGGGGTTTGGGGGACAGGTATGACAGAAGGCCTAAGAGAAAAGAACCTGTGGAAATCACTCTTTAGCCAGCTCCTAGCAAGGTTAATGTTGGCAGACTAGATCTTTACTCTCCTCTACTTTAGGTGCCTTTTCTTCTCACTTTCAGGCCCCATCCCCATATCTAGGACCCCTTCCATCAAACAAGAGAACATTCAATTAACACCTTCCGACTAAAGTATGAGGTCAATAAAACATCAAGGAATCAGTGCCATTTAACTCAGATTTTCAAACACGTGGGCTTACATAATGAGTAAAATGTAAATTACTTCCATTCCTGCTGAACGTGACAGCACCCTCAAGTAGTAGTAAATGAGCACTCTTGGCCTCCATTGTTGACCGTTTTTTGCCACCCATACACATAAGTTGCAACAGCCAGGAGTCACGTGGACAAACCAGACACCAGCTAGCTCATAGGTGCCCAAAGTCAACAACTACAGTTACCCGACCCTGAGATTCCCTCTCAGTAGTATTCACATTGTAAATGAAAGGCCAATCTTTTGTCCAATTATATATCTTAAATCAAAAACTATATTAAAGAAAAACAGCTACCTATATGAAATTATTTCATGCAATTGTGTCTATAGTAAGAGTCAGCAAACTTTTTCTATAAAGGGTCCCATAGTAAACGTTTTCAGCTCTGCAGGCCACACCTGTCACAGTTATTTATCTTGGCCTTTGTAGTGTAAAGGCAGCCATGGATGATATGTAAACAGTGAGGATGGCTGTGTTGCAATGCAACTTTGTTTACAAAAACATGCCCTTGGGCCATAATTTGGCAGATCTATGGTTGAAAAAACAAGTTAGGGGCAGGGTATGGCTAAGAAAATTGTGGCCCAGCACTGCAATATTATGTAGCCATCAAAAAGAGTAATTATGAATTCTCTCTGAACACCACCTTGATTATAACTATGTAAAATTCTTCATAAAACTCAGCGAGGAAGACATTAATCATCAGTAAGCCCAGACGTGTCAAGCCTAGTAGCCTCTGAGGGTGGGGAAGGGTTTTGTTTTTGTTGAGGGGGTGAGGTGGTGGGGGATGTTTTTAAGAAGTTAGTTTCAATCACACAAGATGAACTGACCCTGCACCATGCCTCACTGCACTTTCCCAGGTCCCTCGTAATCAGTGGGTCTTGCAGTGGCCTGGCCAGGTGGTTATCTGTGTCTCCTCCATCTTTTGGACCCAGGAGGTGTCCCAAGCCCTGGTAGAAAAGACCCTACCGGTAAGTGAGCCTGTCATGAAGCTTGTAGAGGAGATTCAAGCTTGAGTAGGATTTAGTTACATATAATTAGAATAGCCATGTTTTCTAAACAAACAAAAAGAATCATGACATCCAACCCATGTCATCACAAAAACCAGGGTTCTCATGGGGACAGTGGGAAGGAGAACTTGGAATTGGGACTGTTCTGAGGTTCTGTAGTGTAAGACCTCCCACAGTCCTTCCCCAGCAGAAACTCTTGGCTGTAGGATTCTAAGTTTTATCAGCCTTAGCTTCCAGGGGTCAGCCTGGCAGAATTTCCACCAGTTGGAATTTCCACCCCTTGTCTTCTTCCTTGGCTAAGAGAACATCTGGTCCTGTTTTCCTCTCCTCCTCCTCCAATGTTACCCACTTCTCCCACCTCCAGTCCAGCACAAACCCACCTTCAGCTCTTCCTTCAGATTTCTCTCGAGACCAGGTGTGCTCAAGTCCTGCTTGTCCTCAGATCCAGACACACATACTTCCAGTTAACTCGTGCCATTGAGAGTTCAAGATCTGGATGGACTTGGGTTCAAATCCTGATAGCTTCATCTGTTAGCTGTGTGACCATGGGCTAGTTACTTAACCTGAGTCTTGGTCTTCTTGTCTATAAAATGCAAGAATTGTAGCACCACATTATAGCTCTGTGGGAGGGTTAAGTGAGATGCTGGTAAATTTTTCAGTACTTAGATCCTAGGCTGTAAGCCCCACAGGGCAGAGGCCATGTCTGTGTTCCTCACTGTTATATCTCCAAGAGTGATTGCAGTGCTGAGCACATAGTAGGTGCTCATTAAATATTTATTGAACACATGAAGAGTAACTCCATGCCCAACCTCTTTACCATGGTATAATTTCCCATGATTAGCTCATCAGACCTTCTGTTATTCCCCCTATAGATGATTGGCTGGGGACCAGAATATATTTTAATTTACTATATTTTGCTTTATACGTTAAAATTAGAACATTAGTATTTGACCAAGGTTGAAATTTATACAGATTTCATGTTGATAATTCCTAAAAGTGTATTGCACTTTACACTTGCAAACTATATCATTTCAAACTTTGGAAACACTGAAAAATTCTGACTTTTGTGACTGCATCTCCGTGCCCAGTTTTTCTACCCATAAAAGAGGAGACTGCTTCCACTCACACACCCAAGCCCTGGAGTGTATGCATGCTGAATGATGTTCCTCGGCATCCTAAAGGAAGGAATGTAGGACAGGATCACCATCCATCCATGTTTATTTAACAAATGTTTGTTTGGCATCTGTGTTTGGCTGTGCTGGGACTCTGCTACTAAACAAAGGGAATTAGAAGTGAATGAGAGTGACATGGTCCCCATCCTTATGGATTTGCAGTCTAGATGGGGAGAGAAAAAAATATCTTTTATAGAACTGTAGTAAGGGAAGTATAGGGATCCAGGAAGCATAGGGAGGAAGGAGAGAACTAAGAGAGGGGTTAGGATTGGGAAAGATTTCTCAGAAAAGTGGTGTCTAAGAGGAGACATAAAATATGAATAGGGATTAGCCAAGCAAAGAATGGGAGGAAGGATGTTCCAGAGAGGGAGACTAGAATATGCAAAAGTCTGAAGATGAGAAGCATAGTGCACTCTAGCAACTGAAGGCACTTTCATCCAGAAGGGCTGTGGAATGAACATGGTTAAGAGAGATGTGGGGAACAGCCCCATCACTAAGGGCTTAAGAGACAAACTGAGGGCAGTGGGGAGGCATTCAAAAGGCTTTTTTTGTTTTTTGCTATATGTCAGGGACTTTATTGTTAGTAACAAAAACAACCACCAGCATTTACTGGATTCTTTCTTCACGTTGTGCCAAGTGTTTTACATACAGTATCTCATTTAATCCTCAAAACAGCTTAAGAGGTAGCTGTCGTTATTTAGATCTGATAGAACAGGAGACTGAGACTAAGAGGGTTAAAATCATTGCCCAGAACCACATAGCTAGCAAGTGGGGAAGGTGAGATTTGAACCTAGGGTGGTCTCACTTGTTTTCCTTTTTTAAATTCATTTTTATTTTTTAACTCTTTTTGTTGAAATAATGTCAGACTTGCAAGTGATGTTACAAAAACAATACAGAGAATTCCCATACACCTTTCATTCAGATTCCCCAATATTAACATCTTACCTAACCACAGTGTAATTATCCAAATCAGAAAACTAACATTGATGCAAGATACAATATTATCATCTAATCTATAGACCTTTTAAATTGGCTCATCTAAGTTTAGCCAGTTGCCCCACTAATGTCTTTTTGTCTGGTCCAAGATCTAATTCGGGATTACATGTTTACATGCATTTAGTTTTCACATATCCTGTGTCTCCTTTAATTTGAAAAAGTTTCAGATTTTTTTAAAAAAATTCTGACTTACTGTATAATTTATACACAGTAAAATTCACCCTCTTTAGTGTACAGTTCTGGGTTTGGACAAACACATACATATGTGTATCCACCATCACAATCAGGATATAGAACAGTTCCACACCCTCCAAAATTCCCTCCTGCCCTTTGTAGTTATCCCCTTGCCTTACGCCAAGCCTCTGGCAGCTACCATTCTGTTTTCTATCCCTGTAGTTTTGTTTTTTCCACAATATCATAAAATTCGAATCTTACAGTATCTAGCCTTTCAAATTTGGCTTCTTTCAGTTAGTGCAATGCATTTGAAATTCATCTAGAGGCTAATGCCTGGAGGTCAGGGAAGGGAGCTGGAGGGATGACATCCAGGAGTCTGCCATGGGCCATGGGGTGGTGGATGGTGCCATTTCCCAAGAAGGGATTACCAGAGGAATCCAATTTAACCAGTTGTCCCCTCCTATGCCCCTGCCAGGATTTTCTGAAAAAGAGCAATGATCAGATTGCAGAGATTGTCCAGCTGGTACGAGGGAAGCTGAGCAGCGGGGCTCGACTCACCCTCGGGGCCCTCACAGTCATTGATGTCCATGGTAAGCAAGGAGACTCCCTGGCAATACTGACTGTCCAGGAATAGCAGCCGGGCTCGCCAGTCTCCCTTCTCCCAGGTAGAGTGATTTAGGGTCTCTCTTCCCAATAGAGAGATACTTCTCCAACTGAGAGTAAGCTTGGGGAGGAAAGAGATAAGCCAATGCTTCTGAGTATCTCCACCTTATATTTTCCCCACCACCCCCAACTTTTTTCCAGGAACCCTCCAAGCAGGGCTCTTACTGAGACAGTGATGGCCAAGACCATTTCTGAGATTCACCAAGTTGGAGTGATTTTTTTGCACTGATCATAGCTAATATTTTTGAATACTCACCAGGTGCCAAACTTTGTGCTCAGTGCTTGACATACGTTATCTCATTTTTATATGCATTTCACAGATTGAGAACCAGAGGCTTAGAGGGGTGTATAACTTGCTGAGAGGTAGTACACAGAGAATAAGTAGCAGAGGCTCTTTTGTAATTTGAACCTAGGTCTGTCTGATCCCAAACCCCAGAGACTGAAAATGGGCAGTGACTCAGGGAGGGAGTGGGTGAGAGATGATGCCTTCCAGCTCTTCATGAAAAAAAGAAAAGAAGAAGAGGAAGAGGAAGAACTGGAGTCTTTATATAAAACAAACCACTCCCACACCCTCACTCCATTATTACCAAGGAAACTAGGGCTGGACCAGGCTGGTTGCCTGGGAACAGTGTCTTTCCTCCTCACACACCCAGCATCCTACTGGCATTTCATGGCATCTTGTTCTCCTTAAGGTGGATGCACACTTCAATCTGATTTCATTTAGATAGACTAGCATAAAATCAGGGAGAGAGAAGGGAGAATGTGATCTTCAGCTGGCCACATACCCACTCCAGGCAGGAGTAATAATAAGTGCAGATGTTACTGCTCCGTGTACCCCAGAGTAGTTGGGTTCACACACACACACACACACACACACACTCATGCATCAACACATGCACACACACACTGTATAGCAAAGGCATCTCCAACTCAGTCCTTTGAGATTCACCTTCTTCTTGGGTCTCTCACGCAGACCCCTCCTCCTGCTGCCGCTCTGGGTTCTCTCAAGAACCTTTGGGGAATTAAATTCCTTGGGAAGGATGGAAGAGCTATTGGTGTAATCTTCTTCAAGGGCTCTTCTCTGCAGGGTTTTGGATTTTACTGTAATAAAGATTTCTTTCACGCAGAGGCAATGGACTTACGGAAGTGTCCCTTGGCAAAATTATGCTTTTGGGATCCTAATTTCAAGCTGCTGAGGTAGTTCTGAGATCTTAATAGCTCTCTCCCTGAGTTACCTAAAAAATAATAATTCTTGTAAATCTTTGCCCACTCTTCAACTTCAGGGCTCCTGTCACTGTGAGAAAATTAAATTAGGTTCATAATTCTATGAGAAAACCCAGAGCTATATCTCTCAGCTGGTTTCTCAGGCTCCCAGATGGAAAGAATACAACCAACCATGGATTCATGGGACCCCTTCCCTTGCCAGTTCCATCAGGCCAAGCTGATTATATTCTCCTAGGATAGCCTAGGCCTTGAAACAGAGCCCAAAGGGTTATGTTGGGGTTATGGCAACATTTGGGGTAACTACATATTGCAAAACCCTCTAGTCAATCCCCCAAGAATTTGGGAATAATAACAGTAGCTAATACTTATATAATGTTTTTATATGCCAGGCACAGTTCTATCTGTCTATCTATCTGTGTATATGGATATCTATATAGATCTTATATATGTGTATATGTATATGTGTATATATATTTGTATATGTACATTTAATCCTCATAGTAACCCAATAAGGTAGGTACTATGTTATCCTCGTTTTGTAGATTATGCAGCTGAAGGACAGAAAGATTGAGTAACTTGCCTGAAGTCACACAGCTAGTTAATGGCAGAACCAGAATTTGGATCCAGGCAGTTCGATTTCAGAGTTTGCACTTTTAATGCCTCTCCGGTACTGCCTGAGAGCAGACAATGCAAGTAGATTCTCTGCCTGGCTCCTTGGGAGAAGCAAAGACCAGCTTCTGAAAGATATGGCTGCCTGCAAGTTGGGGGTGGTCAAGGAGGGTAGTTAAACCTAAAATTGTTTGGAGAGTGAGAGGTGGCCTTCTGACATCCTCAGACCTCTTCTCTGGAGGCTGTGGAGATGGGAGGATGCATGGGTGTGTTTGTGTGTGTGTGTCCCAACAGCTCGTGATGTGGTGGCCAAGTTATCTGCGGACGGTGTCTGTGATCTGAATGATTTCCAGTGGATCTCCCAGCTGCGCTACTACTGGGAGGCAAAGGATGTGCAGGTGCAGATGATTACTACACAAGCCTTGTATGGCTATGAGTACCTGGGAAACTCCCCCCGGCTGGTGATTACGCCCCTCACTGACCGCTGCTACAGGTAAACCCCAGGGCTCCCCCAGACCTGATGGGTGAATAGAGAACTCCAGAAGGAAAACCTCCTGGGGAAGAAGATAGGTGCATCTTGAGTTGGCTGCCTTTACCCTCTTCATTTCAAATTCTCAGATTTTAGAATTGCCCTTAGTCACCATGGTCCTACAGATGGGCATGGAAACTAGGCCTTAGGCAAGAAATGAGAACGCAGTAGGAGTCCTAATGCAAATTAATGCAGTCAAGCCAGCAAGCAGAACATTGGTGCCTGTCATTGAAAATGGCACGGTACTTAGAAAGCTCTCCAATGGCAGGAATCAAGATGGTGCCTGGAAATCCCAGGCCAAGAGAGAGAAAAGGGGCCAGGTGAGGGAGCCAGGTGACAGACTCAGACAAGGAGTCTGGAAACTCTGCCAGCCAGTCTGATGGATAGATACAGTCGTTCTGTACTCAGCAAAGTACTCTGTCACTTTCCTTGAAATTCATAACATTAAAAATCTGAACATTGTGAACTTGTCAATTTTGTGATGTTTAGATTTTCTTTGACTTTATATATTCTTTACAGTGGAATATTTTTTCAATTGTGAAGATAATACTTGAGTATTTCTCCTTCCAAAGACCTCAATCACTTGTTTTCTATGTTCTGTGATTGCTGTTCACTTATTCATTTATTCCTCTCATTATTCAACAACCATTTCTTAAACTTTCCTGTGCGCCATGCATGACCTCCAGGAACCCTCAATCTAATGGGGTGGGGGAGGTGACATACTCAGATGATTACAAGATAATATGTTAACTGAAATTAAAGAGGCTCATACAAGGGCCTGTGGAACCACAGTTAACACGTCATTCATTTCCAACATTTATCTTGCCCCTGCCACATGCCAGGCACTATATTAGTTTGCTGGGAATATGGAACTGAATCAAATACGGATCCTGAACTCAAGAGTTCTTAATCTAGTTAGAGATTTTATTTTCACCATTCCATTAGCATTGGTGATCTTTGGAATGTAGAGTTTATGAGGATTTTTACTTTCATTTGATTCATTTATGTGTATATATATTCATTTATTCATTCAGTCATTCATTCAAAGCAATGCTTATGAGTGCCACCCATGCACCAGGCACTGTGCCAGGCTCTGAGTTTACAATGCTGAGTAAAACAGAATTTTTTTTACAGTGATGCTGTGTTGGTATATAGTCAGGGAAAAATTTTCGACTATTTGTATGAATCAAAATAAAATAAACCAAAAGCCAGTTTCTTTCCCGTGTCTTCAGACTCAGGCGCTGAGTTTTTATTTTCTCCCCCATAGGACACTGATGGGGGCTTTGAAGCTAAACCTTGGGGGAGCTCCGGAGGGTCCAGCTGGGACAGGCAAGACAGAAACCACCAAAGATCTGGCCAAAGCTTTGGCCAAGCAGGTAGGGAAATGCTGTCCATCCTTATCCTCTCCTCCACCCCTCTCTGGACCCCTGTCCAGGGAAGTTGGCATGAAGTTCAAGAAGGTTTAGTGTAACAGGCAGAGTGGGGCCCCAGCTCCTTCAGTGAACAGGAAACGAGGAGCCCCACCCCTGTTTCACAGTGCAGAGTAATCCGGATATGAGGGAACCCATCCTGAATGGTGCCCACATCCTCCCTCTCTCTAGTGTGTGGTCTTCAACTGCTCAGATGGTCTGGATTACAAAGCCATGGGAAAGTTCTTCAAGGGGCTGGCCCAGGCTGGAGCATGGGCCTGCTTTGATGAGTTCAACCGGATTGAGGTAACCTTGCTACTAGGCCACAGAACAGAGGGTTAGGCGTGCAGGGGCCTTTTTCTGGGCTCGCAGCTCCCCAATGACAGGGTCTTATCTTTCTTCTACAGCCTCTTGCAAAGAGTATGTACTCAATGAACTAAACAAAAATTTCCCCAAGGAGACAAAATGCATATTTTATACACATATACACTCTCATCATATTCACTTATTCACTTGCTCATTCAAAAATTTATTGAGCAGCAGTTACATTCAGATACTCTTCATATGTTCATGATACAAAGATGAGTAAGAAATGTTTTTGCCTTCTAAACTGTTACAGTCTAATAAAGGGAAACAGAATATGACAGAAATCCATGGTAGTGGTACAAAAGATGCTTCACAAAAGAGAACATGATTAATTCTATTTGGGTGGGAAATTTAGGTCAGGAAATGTAAATGTGCAATTTGAACCAATAAACACTGTTGGGATACCTACTACAGGTCAAGCATTATGGTAGGTGCTGGAACAAAGACAAAATACTATGGAAAATACACACACACACATGCATGCACCAATTTTCTTTTTCTTTACCAAAACCCTAAGTTGTGCTCCTAATTTTGAAGGTGAAGGTCTGGTTCTCAGGTTATTGTGTTTCTTTCTTTGCTAAGTGCAAGAGACTCTGGTAGCATGGGGTGAGTGGCTGACAGAAACAGGAACCCACATCAGCCATCCATTCTCACCCCAGGTGGAAGTGCTGTCTGTGGTAGCTCAGCAGATTCTCAGCATTCAACAAGCCATTATCCGGAAGCTAAAGATGTTCATCTTTGAAGGCACCGAGCTCTCTCTGAACCCAACCTGTGCTGTCTTCATCACCATGAACCCTGGGTATGCTGGCAGGGCTGAGCTGCCAGATAATCTCAAGGTAAACAGCAGAGTGTATAAATGCTGGGTGTGCTTTATGGTATAGAAACCTCTGAAAGCACCCAAAGGTCTCACAGAGAAACCCAGTAATGGGACCAGGTGACATTTTTCAGCTGTGAGAAGTAATAGTGGAATCTCAATGGTGGTAAGATAGTACTTGGCCCCAGAACACAACCACTTTCCCAACAAAGTCTCTTAGGGGAGGGGTCATGTATGCATAGTAACCAGTGACAAATAGGAAGCAGTGCACACTAGAACAAGAGTCATTGTTTCTATTGTCCACAGGGGTCAGACAGTAAAGTAAATGAGAGATCTGCACATTAGACCTGCACAAGCAACTTTGATGAGACAGTGTGGTATACTAGAAAGCACTAGGGTTTGATATCAGGAAGCCTGGGTTCTATTCCTGGCTCTACCTCTAACTAACTGCATGACTTGGGCAAGTCACTTCTCCTGTCAGATCTAAGGCAGTATAGCAACAGCTGATGTTTATTGAGCACTGACTATGTGCCACACGTTTTTCTAAGTACTTCACTTAGATGATATCATTTGTTCTCATGATAACTATGAAGAGGGCACAGTGTTAGCCCATTTTGAGATGAAAGACCTGAGGTCTAGAAGGGTCACATAACTTGCTCACAGCTAGTAGGTAGCAGAACAAGGACTCAAGTCAAGATCTGACTTCAGAATTCTTCTGATACATAATAATCCTGCATTCCTAAATGACTTCTGCTGTCCATATTGAACACTGGAAAGCTCCAGTAGTTGAGTGATGCTTATTTGGCATAGGAGAATGAGGTGTTGTTAGGATACCTGCACCTAAGGCCTTCCTCACAATCTTGGAAGGACCCAGTATGACAACATGTACCTGGACAGGGCCAGTGGGGAGGTTAGTGGAACAGTGGATCTGTCCAATGAAGATGAACCCTCTGCACTGACTTGTCCTCCAGCCCTCCTTTCCTTGATTGTCACTGGAGTGGCCTGAATGATCATGCTACTTCTCTGCCTCTGTAGATGTGCCTTCCCGCAGTGTTCTTGGTATGTGTTTAGGTTCTGAATGGCTGTTTCTTTTCCAGGCCTTGTTTCGGACAGTGGCCATGATGGTGCCAGATTATGCCCTCATTGGAGAAATCTCCCTCTATTCTATGGGGTTTCTGGATTCCAGAAGGTAGGTTACATTTGTTTTCTAAAGGCCCTGACAAAGTGGTTTTTTTATGTGGTGGATTCAAGGTGGGCTGCCTATTGGAAGAAAAGAGAGAAACGTGAGAAACAGGCTTCTGCTCACAAATTGATCTGAAAACACATAGCCCTGGTCTTGGTCTCGACCCCATCCCTGACTGGGAAGTGGCCCAGATTTCCAAGAAAGAGCCTCCTCTCTCTTTACACACACCTGGACTACTATGAAAGAATGCAGCCACTCATCTCCTCCCAAACCTTCACTCTAACACACACATACACATACCGACACATGCACACACAAATGCACACACATTCCTAACTGGCTTAAGGCAAGACTGAAAACAGGAATTATTCCAACATTGAACAGGAAAATTTAATATAATTTTGAATTAACGTTGTTATCAATATAACATTTATTTACTACAATCAACTGGGTTATCTCTCATTCAAGTCTTACCCAGTTTTCCAAGACACACATCAAAGTCTTCATCACACGCACCATGAGTTATGAAATTCATTGTAAGATGGCTTTTATTGACCTATTCCAAATTTTACACTTGTCTTTTTACATTGTCTTGGCCGTAATTAATTGATTTTTTTTACTACGGATGTCTTCACAAGGCCATCAGTGTCTTTGTGGCCTGAGTGTCCTTGTTCTTAGTCCACAGGGCTGCAGATGTTCTCAACAGAATACGTCACCCTTCCTAGGCCAAGAGGCTGCCTCTGTCAAATGAGGTTTAATTTATTTTTTCTATAGGAGACCTGGATTACATTGATTTTCCCACTCAATTCATTTATTTATTCAACTGGCAAACCTTTATTCAGCTGCCTACCTTTTGCCCAGTTTTGTGCTAGGTGCTGGTGAGCAACACAGAGTCTTTGCTTTTAAAGTAAATCAGTCTTGTAGAGAGGAGCCCCTCACAGGGAATGTGCATAAGTATATTGGGTAGGGTAACCCAGACCCCCTGATCCCAGTGGCTTAACATAACAAAAGTTTATTTTTCACTCATTGGGAATCCAAAATGGGTGCTTGTGATCAGGGGCAGTTCTTCCCCAGTGAATGGGTCAGGAACCCAGGCCACTTATATCTCACAGCTACAACACATGAGCATGGAGGCTCTCGTGGAGGAGGGTTTCATGGACCAGCCCTGGAAGTGGCATACTTCCCTTTCATTCACAGCCACCAACTAGGACTCAGTGGTATAGGCACCCTGTGAGTGTGTGAGAAGCTAGCAGATGTGGTGCAGCTGTGTAGCCAGGAAGAATAAGAAATGGTGGTGCACATGAGTCTACATGTGTTGTGTGCTGAATATATTAAATTGTGCATTGGTCTTCTTAAATTAAAAAAGTAAAACGTGGACATTGAAAAACAAAGTAATGTTACAGAAGTGCAAAAAGTGAATGTTCCCTCAGTGACCCTTAGTCCCATTCTCCAGGGATTAACATTGTTAATAGTTCATAGTTTGATGTATTCTTCCGAAGTGTGTGTGTGTGTGTGTGTGTGTATTCATACATTTATATATACAAACAAAAGTATACACACATTTAATTTCTTATGCAGTACATGTTATACATATGTGTATGTGCTTGCTTTTTCTTCATCCTACCTTTGAAAAAGAGTTACACTGCTTCCTTAGCTCATTATGGTAACTGCATTAAAAGGCCTTCAAATGATAGGGCTTCTCCATCAAGTCCGTGGGCAAGCCTGGTTTGCTGAGGCATGTTGAGAAGGTCTGTTGAGCAGACACCTTGCTCCTCTCTGGGGATCTGCAGACTTGTCTTTGCCTTTCTAGTCTTTCCCAGAAGATTGTGGCAACCTACCGCCTATGCTCAGAGCAACTCTCCTCCCAGCATCACTATGACTATGGCATGCGTGCAGTCAAGTCTGTGCTCACTGCTGCTGGCAACCTGAAGCTCAAGTACCCGGAGGAGAATGAAAGTGTCCTGCTGCTCCGGGCCTTGCTTGATGTCAACCTGGCCAAATTCTTGGCTCAAGATGTCCCTCTGTTTCAGGTATGTAGTGGTTTGGGGCCTTGGCCAAGCACTGGGACTCAGCTTCTAAAGAGGAAATGTTTCTCTGGCACCCTCTCCACATCCTCTTCCATCTTCTGACACCTTCTCTATCCCCAGCTAGCATCTCTGTTCCTGTATACTCTCCCCAAAATGTTGAATAATAATGATGATAGCAACATCTTGGTCTAGTTCCTGATTTTAATAAAAATGGTTTCATTGAGAGAATAGTATTTGCTGTTGGGCTAGGTAGTTATTTTTTAAAATCAAATTTAGTTAGTTTTCATTTGTAGTTAATAAATGCCTATCTTCCTTACCAGGCTGTGAGCTCCATAAATTATGACTATCTTGTTCGTTACTAATACAGTAACTGGAAGATAGTACAGACCCATTAAATATTTGCTGCCTTTTAAAATTATTTGGCAGGGAAATCATGTTTTATAGATAGTGTTGTAATTTGTAATTGTGGATGAGTTTTGATGTAGAAAAATGAGGTTTGGAATTTTTCAAAGATTTCTGCTGTCTCTAGATCTCATTTTGGGAAAATGTTGAAGTCATATATCTGGTAATTCATCTTTTCCACCTTCTCTTGAAATCTTTTAACAGGGAATTATATCAGATTTGTTTCCTGGAGTTGTTCTTCCAAAGCCAGACTATGAAGTTTTCATGGAAGTACTGAATGAGAATATCCAAAAGATGAAACTCCAGCCAGTACCTTGGTTTATTGGGAAAATTATCCAGGTTGGTTCTTTGCACGCATATGGGAGTGTGCCTGTTTTACTGTTTGCTGGAGTCAGGAATCGGAAAGAATTGTGGCAGACTGGAACTAACAGGCAGCAGTCAGACGTGCCTGAATAGCGATGGAGGTAGAGATGAAAATACTTAGCAATCTGTTGTGTCTTCAGTTTTCATTTCCAAGAGTTGAAGTTTAAAATCTAGTACTTTTCCTATGACCATCTTCCTTGGGGTTTCTTTTTTTAATTTAGGGATGAAATAAAACCTTTGGGGGCATTGGGCTTTGAACTAGTAAGGACATTCTCAGTTTCCAATGAAAGACAACTCAAACTGCCTTAATCAACAAAAGGGAATTTATTCACTTACCTAACTTGAAAAGTCCAGGAATATGTTGGCTTCAGGTACAGAGGGATCCGGGTTTTTAGATAATGTCATCAGGAATCTGTCTCTCTTCATTTCTGGGCTCTGTCTCTCTCTGCATTCAAACTTCTTTCTCAGTTGGGTCCCCAGCAGCCTCAGAGTTAGATTGTCCCAGATTCAAACCCAGAAGAAAAAAGAGCATCACTCTCCAACTGTCTTCAGCAGGTCTCGGGATTAGCTTTGAATTGTGCTGATAAAGTCATGTGACCATCCCTGTACCAATTACAGAGAAGGTCATTTCTATTTTACAGCATAGGCCTGGCTCGGAAAATACATTTTCATCTACTGAGAGTTCCAGTCCAGTCAGAACAGCATTTAGGCCTCGAGAAAGGAGGTTTCCAGTATAAATGCAATTTGCTAAAATGACCATTGTTTCCTTTTCCTCTTTAAAAGCAAATGGAAATGGCATAATGAAAAGATTAGGGGCATTGAATTCAGACAGCCCTGTGCCCAAATCCTGGCTCCACCACTGAAGAGCTTGGGCAGGTTGCTTAACCTCTAGGGCTCAGTATTCCCGTCTAGCAATGGTTAATGTACCTGAATGGATTAAATGAAAGAATTTAGGTAAGTCGCTTGATGCTTAGCATGTAGTTGGGTGCAGAGCAAATAGTAGTTCCCATCCCTTAATCTGAGACACACACATATATTTATTCATCGAAAAGATACTTAAACAATAGATCACGAAAAGGACTACACTTTCCCAGAGGTAGAAGTGACTGTGGGAATCCTCTTTCAGTCCCTCATTCCTCACTGACTTCTTACTAACTTGCAGTTCAGGGAGGTTTGCAATAATTAACTCCTTGTGTGATGTCTCCTCCCAGATCTACGAGATGATGCTGGTAAGACATGGCTATATGATTGTCGGAGACCCCATGGGTGGCAAGACCTGTGCTTATAAAGTGCTGGCTGCAGCTCTGGGTGATTTACACGAAGGTAAAGCTCGCATTCCTGGCTTCCAGGGAGGACAGGACTCCCCTCTCAGTTGTCTGATTCCATGGAGATAATGCCAGACTGTTAGTTTTGCTGTCCCTGGATTCTGGCGTCAGAGCCAGAAATAGAACATGGCACACAGATGTCTGCAGGCAGATGATAAAGGGGAGGTGGGGCTTCCAACAGGGGATTCTATGTGCATCATTAGGGCTGGAGGAATTTTCTCAAATGATGCACAGTGGCTTCTCCAAAGGTTTCCCAAAAGAGAGAGAGATGCCTGCCAGTGGCCTAAACAAAACTATGCTAAATTCAAATAACTACCTGATATCTTTTCTTTTCCTTTTTTTCTTTTCTTTCCATCCCTTCTTACCTTCTCTTCCCTTTCTTTTTTTTTTTCTCTTTTTTTCTCCCTCCCTCTCATCCTCCCTCCCTTTCTTTCCTTCCTTCCATTTAATTTGGAGGATAAGACCTCAGACTTTTGAATCAGACCCAGACCCTGGGCAAATGACCAAATCTCTCTTAGCCTCTGTTTTCCCAGCTGTAAAATTGGATTGTTGTGAGAATTAAATGAGATTATGTAGGTGAATGATGTAGCATGGTGTCTACTCAACAAGTGAAAGCTGTGTTTATTACCAGGCAGTTTTGGGTTGTTTTTAGCAGTGCCTTATTGTACCTATGTTTCCATGATCCCTTCCAGTACTTTAACATTTTTCCTAATAACACTTGATAATTGAGTTGCTGTTAGATTTTTGGGGTTATTGTTTTGGCGACTAACTTGGCCTTAATAACTAATTTGGGCATTTCAGACTTAAGTAATAATTTTGACATTTGAATATAGCTTAGAAAACAAAATGAAGAGAAAGGAGGCCTCCCCCATTGTCTTTGCCTCAGGATTCTGCAGAAATGGCTCTTTATTTAGTTCATGACTCAGGCACTCCAACTTTTCTTTACTTTGAAGGATCGTGGAAAAGTGTGGTTATTTTCTGTTATTAAGTGTGTATGATGTGCCATCCATCAGCCTGCATATCCTGGTTGGGTCCTGGTACTCCAACAGTGTGCCTTTCTCAGGGGATAACTGACACCTATTGAGCAGCTAAGAAGAGGTTTCAGGGCTAAGCTAGCCCTTCTGATAGAGAAAGGAAAAGTAACCATCATTTTCCAGAATCTTCCTTGTCAGCTTTTTCCTCATCTCAAGTCAAAGCCAAGGTTCTTAGGGCAGCTGTGAGAGCCAGGTGCCTCAAGAGGCCTGATAATATGGCATCTCTTTCCTTTACTGATTGAGTTCTTATGGTGAGAAGCCATATGAGAAAATATGGTGAGAAGCTATTGGCTTTATTAACCTAGAAATTTAAGGCTTTGTCTATCCAGCTATCTCACTCTTTATAAGGACTGAGCACAGATTTTATTAGGACTCTCCTTGGATGGTATATTCAAAAATGTTGGCTGGTCTTTGAGATGGCATTATCTCTTACCTAGTGTTCTAGCCTGACCAGAGTCTCTGCAACTCATGTTGGACTTTCTTGCTAGCCCACCAGATGGAGGAGTTTGCTGTGGAGTGCAAGATCATCAACCCCAAGGCTATCACCATGGGGCAGCTGTATGGGTGCTTTGACCAAGTGAGCCATGAATGGACAGACGGAGTCCTCGCCAACGCTTTCCGGGAGCAAGCGTCTTCAGTGTCTGATGACCGAAAGTGGATTATATTTGATGGGCCAGTGGATGCTGTTTGGATTGAAAATATGAACACTGTTCTGGATGACAATAAAAAGGTAGCTACTAAGTCTGATATCACTTTTTATGGATGGATATAAACTATTTTATTGAAGTGAGTGATTGATCAAAACTGTATAATGCCTACCTTTATTACACTAAGAATGAATGTCCCACAAGAAAGTAACAGTTATCAGTTCATGAATTATGTTTCTGTACTTGTAGTAGGTAAGCTATGTGCGTTTAGAGATAATGTTGTAAAGTGGTTAAAAGCCTTGTTGCTGGCATCAGATTGGACCACCACCTCTACAATTGAGCTGTGTTGTATTGAGCAAGTTACGTAACTTCTCTGAACCTCAGTTTCCTCATTTGTAAAAGGGTAGTAATAAAATAGGAGGGTTAGTAATTAAATGAGATAGTACATACATGGTACCTCATATATGGAATGTGTTTTGGTTATCCGTTGCTATATAACAGACTACCTTAACACCTAGTGGCTTAAGACAACCATTTATTTTGTTCCTGATATTATGGATGAGGAATTTTGGAAGGGCTCAGCTAGGCTTAGCTGATCCTTATGATGTCAGCTGGGGAGCTAGGGCTCAAGGATCCACATCCAAGGTGGCTTCTTTACTTACTGTCTGGAGGCTCATTCCTCTCTCTCTCCCTCTCTCTCTCTCTCTCTGTCTGTCTCTCTCTCTCTCTCTGCCCCTCCCGACAAATAGCATCTCATCCTCCAGGCCTCTCCATGTGGCTTGGGATTCTCACTTGGTGGTCCAGAGTAGTGGTACTTCTTATGTGGTGGCTAATTTCCAAGAGGCAGTAGTAGAATTTTCCAGGAAATGAGGAGCTATGCTTGGAACTGGCATAGCATCACTTTCTCTGAATTCTGTTGGTTGAAGAAGTCAGAGGGCTTGTCCAGATTCAAGGGGTTGGAGCAATAAACTCCACCTCTTAATTGAGGTGGGCAAGGTCACATTGTAAAAATGCACATGGGATGGGAGAGATTATTGCAGTAGTCTTTGGAAAATACATTCTGCCACAGTAAGTCTAGTGGCTAAAGGGCTTGGACTCTGGAGCCAGACAGCCTGGGTTCAAATCCTGGCCCTGCCGCTTACCAGTTGTGTAACCTCAGACAAGCTGTTTAGTGTCTCTATGCCTCAGTTTCATCATCTATAAAATGGGGATAATAGTGTCTACCTCATAGTGTTGTTAGGAAGATTAGATAAATTAATATTTGCAAACTACTTATAATAGTGCCTGGCATACAGCAAGTGCTATATAAGTGTTTGTTAAAATAAAATAAAATGATATAAAATAAAATTTATCACCATTTCAAGGAAGAGCTCCTGTGCTGAATATAACATCATTAGCAAATCAAAATATATTTTCCTACTGCATTTAAATTTCACAAGACTAAGAGTGAGTCATGCTCAACAATGGAAGGCCTAGTTATCCAAATTATACACATATACTAATTATAGCATGTGCATAATTTTGATTATATAACATAAAAATAGAAATGTTTTATTACATGATATGGACTGTGTTATATAAACTAATTGAACAAACGTATCGGTTGGTCTCGAGATTAGAAGTATAAAGAGTCATCATCAGTGGATTTTCTGATGGCTCTTCTCTGCTCTGGGTGTAAATCAAACTTCTGTCAGAGGTATGAATGTATTTTACTTTTCTTGATATTCAGAGATGACACTGCTGTTGGTGTCAGCCCCATAACAGCTATGACCCTCGTAGGGATGCGTGTAGTGACTGTTTCCAGATGTGTTTGATGTGGACCAGGTAATGTGCAAGGAACTTTTTCCCCATAACTGTAGATGAGCATTAGGGAGTAATGGGATTTCCATTTTTCCTCTGAGGCCTAGGCTTCCGGACATCTTATGACTTAAATATCTCATTTGAACCCTTGTTGGCAAATGGGAAGCTGCACAGCTGGCTTTGTATGTATTGCAAGAGTCTCCTATGTGTTTGCACTGCTTTCTAAAGGGATATGCTTGCTAAACACTAGGACTTTCAATGGTCTTTCCTTCCATTCCAAAAGGGATGTATGGAGATATTCTTGTCACTCTAGCCCTGGACCAGGCCATGAGGGATTCTAAAAGGAGTCTTTCATGGGAGACTCGAGCAAATAAAACAAGATGAGTGTGTGCAGTTAAGTTCTATATTAAACACGAAGGAAGGAACCACGAAACTTGCTGTCATCTGACAACTTCTTGACCCTTCATTGAAGGCTGTAATTCAGTGATTCTCTGACCTCCCTATTTAAAATTACAGGTCACCTGGGGCCTGCAGGGTGGCATAGTGGTTAAGATCGCACACCTTGCTTTGGCGGCCACGGGTTTGCTGGTTCGGATCCCAGGCGTGGACCTAACACCGCTCATCAAGCCATGCTATTGGGGCGTCCCACATAAAATAGAGGAAGATTGGCACAGATGTTAGCTCAGGAACAGTCTTCCTCAAGCAAAAAGAGGAAGATTGGCAACAGGTGTTAGCTCAGGGCCAATCTTCCTCACCAAAATGTAAATAAATAAAATAAAATTACAGCTCACCTGACCCTGACTGAGCATTCTTCAACCCCCTCTTCTACTTTATTTTTCTCCAAAGCACTTTCACCATTTTATATACTATGTATTTTGCTAACCATCTGTCTCCCCCCAGCAGGATATAAACCTGAAGAGGACAGGGATTCTTGTGTGTTTTATTCTAGGCACCTAGAACAGTGACTGGCATGTAGTAGGGATCAAGAAATATTTGTCAAATGAGTTCAGACTATCTCTGTCTCCACTGAGGCCTCTCTCTTGCAGATGGAATTTAACCCTGCCCTCCACCCCTCTGCTTTGCACTTTCAGCTTTGTTTAATGAGTGGTGAGATTATCCAGATGAGCTCCAAGATGAGTCTGATCTTTGAGCCAGCCGACCTGGAGCAGGCCTCCCCAGCCACTGTGAGCAGGTCAGTCAGCTTGCATTGGCACCCTGAGGGATGCATGGCCTCACTGATGCTAAGCAGGAGGGACAGCTCTAAAAATCCGCAAATGTGATTAAGCGCTAGCAGATCACCTACATTATTTGTTGTCACTTAGATTTGTCATAAAATCAGTCCTCAATCCACATTGCTGGTAGGAATCTAAAATCAGGCAAGCACTTTGGAAAAGAGTTTGACATTATCTCCCAAAACTGAACCTTCATATGCCTCATGACCCAGCACTTCTGCTAAGTATATATCCAAAAGAAACTTGCCCATGTACATACTCCTGTGTGTCCAAGAACGTGTCCAAGAACATTCGTTGTGACTCAGTTCACCAAAGCAAACACTTGGAAACCACCCAAATGCCCATTAACAGGAGTGAACTAAGTATAATAAAGTCAGAGATTGTAATATTTATATAGCACTCAAAATAAATGAACTGTACTGACGTGCAACTATATGGTTAATCTTAGTAAAATTAAAGATAAAAGCTTAGCAATATTATGTATAAAAGTAAGCCTACAATATTACATACAGCATAGTACCCCTTTTAAATTGTTAAAAATAACTAAAATAAATATATATACATTTTAGGAACATATAGAAATGCCGTAAAACTACAGTCATCCCTTGGTATCCATGGGGGATGAGTTCCAGGACCCCAGCGGATACCAAAATCCAAGGATGTTCAAGTTCCTTATATAAAATGGCGTAGTATTTGCACATAACCTATCCACCTCTTCCTGTATACTTTGTCATCTCTCGTTTCCTTATAATACCTAATACAATGTAAATGCTATGTAAATACTTGTTATGTTGTATTTTGTTATATTGTATATTGTTATATTGTATTATTTAGGGAATAGTGATAAGAAAAAAAGACTACGTGTTCAGTACAGACGCAACCATCCTAGGCCTTTCAGTCTGTGGCTGGTTGAATCCCGAGAATGTGGAAACTGTGGGTATGGGGTGGTTGGGGGGGATAGGGCGGTGACTGTATATAAGAGGGAAAGAAATCAAGGAACAGGTGAACATGAGATGCAAGATACTGTGTTACCTCAAGTGGGGAAGGTCAAGAGGATAGAATAAGGGGGACTGTATGGTTAGATGAGGGTTATTGCCAAGATTCTCACTTCTGTCTGAGTGGTAGGTTCATGGGCATTTATAACATTATTGAAGACAATTAACTAAGAAATGTTACATGTGGGCTAATGATGAGTGTGCCAAGGATGATAATTAATCTAATCCTGTGCATCCGAAGTCATAAAAAATAAAATAAAATCAGCCCATGTTCCCAAAGGCAATATGAGGGCTTAGAGCACATGGCAAGTTAGACCAACTTGAGCTCCTACTCTGGCCATGCCACTTGCTAGCTGTGTAACCTCTTCCAAGTCATTTAGCCTCTCTGAGCCACGGTCTCCTCATGTCTAAAACCTAGACCACGAAGAGGAATACTTAGAAATGAAGGCCAGTAGGGCCTACATAGTGCCTGACAGGCAAAAGTTGCTCAATAAATTGTAGCCAGTATTAGGAACAAACAAGAGAGCACCTAGATGTAACAGATGGAAAAACACATGCTACATAAAATGTTACATGTCAGTACTTGAGTATTTATGCTAATGATAATAATAGCTTCCATTGATTGACAGTTTTCTATGTGCTAGGCATGGTGCTAAATTCTTTATTGGCATTTTATTTAACCATTACAACAGTCTTATGTACTACATATTTTTTCATTCCTCAATTTACAGACAAGGCCACAGAAGTTGAGAGTCATTGAAGAAACCTGTCCAAGATCACTGAGCTAAAAGGGTCTGGGGCTGGGATTTGAATCCAGGTCTCTCTGGCTCCCAAGACCCAGCTGTTAGCACTGGTCTCTCCCCTTTCCTGATAAAAACCTGTGCACCTTCCCCTGGTCCTGGAGTTGGCGTGGGTGGTGCCCCAACCCAAGCTCCATCTCCTTGCCCTCCTGAGACTGCTTGCATTTCCCTCACCCCTACAAACTTGGAAGCCCCGATATGGACCCAGCTGGTCCTTTGTTTGTGCTTTCCAGGTGTGGGATGATCTACATGGAGCCCCATCAGCTAGGCTGGAAGCCCTTGAAGGATTCATACATGGACACCCTGCCCTCCAACCTCACGGAGGAACACACAGAATTGGTGAGACCCACCAGGTCCCTTCCCTTTCCATTCCTCCTTGTCTCCCTACTCCTCATCTCAAAGGCCTCCTGTACACGTCTTCACCTTCATAATTCCAGGTGGCAAGAAGGGGCAGGGAATACCCTGCCTGTGCCCAGTTATATTGTTTCCTGACTGCCTGCCATTTTTTCCAACTTTCTTCTCCATGTACTGGAGATGGGTGGTGCAATCAATTTCTTCCTTGTCTTCCACCTTCTCTATCACTTGTTGGCTTGCCAATGAAGAATTCTAGTGCTTGAGAAGTGTTCTATATGATGGCTGGAATGTCACCCTTTCTCCATTGCCTCACTAGCAGAAATGCCTCTAGAAGCTGTTCTAAAGATGGACTGGGTTAGGAAAAGCCTTGTTCCTCTCTGTACTGCCACTCCCCATCCCTGTAACCTAGATGCCATGCCTCCCACCACTGGGGAGCTGGAACCAGTTAGAAATGCTTTTATTGCAGCTACTAAGAGTGTCCATTTCCTTCTTCCCTTCCTAAAAGAGGTGTAAACATTCAGGTTAGGTAGGTACCTGACCACACTCTCAGACCAGGGAAGCAGAAAGGGAGAACCAGTGCTGTGGTCCCTCTTGTCTTTTCCTGCATTAATAGAGTTCCCTAGGAAAGTTTCCCACTGGAGAAGCCAAGAATGAGCTGAGTTGGGTTCTCTTCCCAATGTGAAAACACTTTGGGGAACTATGTAGGATGTATGTAGGATAGCCCCATTCCTGTCACATTTACATACATGTACGACATATATAAACATGTACGTTTATACAGACACATGTCCACATGCACAGTCAGAAACCAGTCTACACACATGCACAGGAAGCCTTCACGACTACTCAATGTCCTTAGTATGAAGTCTAACTCCTTATCAGGCCTCTGAGACTGTGGTCTGGCCCGGCCCCCACCTACAACCTCATCCCCTACCCTGTTCCTCAGCCTTAGTTCATTACCCTCCAGCCCTCATGTCTTGTTTCCATTCCTAGAAAACCCCAGGTTTCACAACCTCAAGGCTTTTGCACTTTTTATTCCTCTTCCTGGAAATCTTGCCTCAGTTCATCTCATGGGTGACTCACCCTCGTCTTCTAGGCCTTAGCAAAAAGTTCTCCTCCAAGAAGGCTTCTCTGACCATCTATTTAAACTCTTCCTGTTATTCTCCATTGTAACATCTTTATTTCATCCTAGTACTTTCCATGATTTGTAAGTGTTTTATTCATTTCCTTGCTTGCTTAGTTTTTTATTGTTTGTCTCCCCTGCCCCTCAGACTGTAAGCTCCATCCGGGCAGGGACCTTCTTTGTCTTGGCCATCATTTAACCTTAGTACCTGCTACACTGCAGTTAGTAGATGCTTAATAAATATTTGTTGACTAAATGAATATACCACAAATCCATGTACACATGTATATTCACATATACATGTAAATGCATCTATACATTCATACATACATACATATCCACACATATATACACACCTGTGAATGTATTTATTTAGTGGTGACCTGCCTACTTCCGAAAAAACTTAGGATAATTTATAATGAGAGTCACAAAGCATAACAAAAATGAAAAAACTAAAATAAAAGGATAAAGTGAATCAAGTAATATTTTTAAAAGAGTAAATGGGGTGGGGAGCAGAGACGAGAGACAAGAGTCATTATACCCACAAATAAGGAGCTCAGCTACCCAGTTCTGTACTTCCTGTGGCCAATTTATACACGAATTCCACCTTACTAATGCCAGTCATTTGCAAATCGATTATTTAGAATTCTTAACATTTTTTATAGAAACAAAGTCAGATAATGTGTCTGGGTCCTAAAACTATTTCATGTGTCTTGTAGCTGAACCACAGTAGCTCCGAGTCTGAGTATCCAGCTCTGGGCAGTGGAATCAGAGGGATGGGGGTGGCCTATGGGCCGTACAATTCATTAAGTAGGAAGCTGGGGGCAGGGGCCTTGATGCCTGTGGTCTTTCCCAAATATTCTTAGACCCTAATCAGCAACCTTACCAGCATCTCCAGCCTCCCTGAGGTGGACCAAACTCTTGGTCTTCAACTCACTTTTTGATAACGACTCCATAATCTCTCTTTCTACTCTCAGGTCAATGACATGTTTATGTGGCTTGTCCAACCCTGCCTGGAATTTATTCGCCTTCAGTGTAAATTTGTGGTCCAAACATCTCCCATCCATCTTGCCTTCATGATGATGAGACTGTACTCCTCTCTGCTTGGTAAGTGCTACCTACTATTCTTAAGCCAGATGGGGATGGAGTGTGCTCCCACTCCTGTTTTTCCTCCCATGATTTAGTGTTCCTCCCATGAGTTACAATGAGACTAGCATTTCGGTCTAGAACAAGCATGCTTTTGGAGTGTAGATAGTAGAGTTTGGTAGAAAGAGTCCGTGTGTTTTGGCTTTAGCTTTGATCTTTGATTTCCTGGGTGTTCTCATGCAAATTACCCCATACTTCCTCACTCTTAGGTTCCTCATCCACACAATGGGAATAATAATTCCTATCCCTCTTTACCTAAGAGGGATATCCTAGAGGGAGATGAATTGAGATGATACATGTGAATGTACCTCAGAAAAAAGATTATGAAAAAAATAAGATAGGAATTTTTCCCATGGAAAACTTATATTACAAAGATCTGAATTCACAAAACATATATATACACGCAGCATAAGAGAAATGATCACATTAGTCTCCCAAACTAGGGAACTTCTCTAGGACATGGGAAGTGTGTAAATCACAGAACCATTGGTTTAAGTGTTCTGGAGAAATTCCCTGTAATTTTCACACAAATCTAATTTCACTGAATTCTACTGGAAGTGGCAAAAGATATGTCCATTTGGAGAACTTTTATTGGATGCTGTTTCTTTTTCAAGGTCACCTATAACTGAAATTCAAGATGGATCTTCTTACTACTTCTGCTACATGAAAATATTTTCTCAGTCCCTTTCTTCCAAAAGCATTATAGGTGTAGATCAAAAATGTAACATGGTGGTGGGGCCGGCCCGGTGGCGCAGCGGTTAAGTTCGCATGTTCCGCTTCTCAGCGGCCCGGGGTTCGCTGGTTCGGATCCCGGGTGCGGACATGGCACCGCTTGGCAGCCATGCTGTGGTAGGTGTCCCACGTATAAACTAGAGGAAGATGGGCACGGATGTTAGCTCAGAGCCAGGCTTCCTCAGCAAAAAGAGGAGGACTGGCAGTAGTTAGCTGAGGGCTAATCTTCCTCCAAAAAAAAAAAAAACAAAAACAAACAAAACAGCAACAACAACAACAAAAATGTAACATGGTGAACAGTTGAGTGGAGACTTTCTTTGGCTAAATATTATTTGACTTTCTGAAATTAAAATTACAGGCAATTTTTTCAGAAGCACACCAGTGGCATGCAATGTCATATATTTGCCTTATTGCTTGTAAATTTTGCCTATTTTCCCAAGCTCTGCTTATTGTCCTTAAGTAGTGTCTCCTCCAGGAAAGAGGGTACCAGCATAAGAAATGGACTCATTGTCCCCACCACTGAATTACCTAAACTCTCGCCTTCCAGAATCTATAGCTATGATTCCTTGAGCACTGATTAAATAATAGGTAAAGGACTTGAATAGACATTTCTGCAAAGAAGATATACAAGTGGCCAATAAGCACATGAAAAGATGCTCAACATCACTCATCACTAGGAAAATGAAAATCAGAACCACTATGAGATACCACTTCACACCTATTAGGATGGATACTATCCAAACAACAACAACAATAACCAAAAATAACAGCTGTTGATGAGGATGCAGAGAAATTGAAACCCTTGTGCACTATTTGTGGGAATGTAAAATGGTACAGTGGCTATGGGAAAATAGTTTGTCAATTCCTCAAAATTAAACATAGAATTATGATATGACCCAGCACTTCCACTTCTGGGTATATACACAAAAGAATTGAAAGTGGGGACTTAAACAGAG
Organism: Equus asinus; assembly: GCF_041296235.1. Classification (NCBI taxonomy): domain Eukaryota; kingdom Metazoa; phylum Chordata; class Mammalia; order Perissodactyla; family Equidae; genus Equus; species Equus asinus. The sequence continues at coordinate 33,815,134 of NC_091803.1, forward strand.
ATTTGTACACCCACATTCATAGCAGCATTATTCACAATAGCCAAAAGGTGGAAACAACCCAAGAGTCCATCAATGAATGAATGGATAAACAAATTGTAGTATGTACATACAGTGGAATATAATTCAGCGTTAAAAAGGAAGGTAATTCTGACACATGCTACAGCATGAATGAACCTTGAGGACGTTATGCTAAGAGAAGTAAGCCAGTCACGAAAAAGACTACATATATGATTTCACTTCGAAGACATACCTAGAGTAATCAAATTTATAAAGACAGAAAGTAGAATGGTAGTTGTCAAGTGATGGAGGAAAGGGTGATGGGGAATTATTATTTAATGACTACAGAGTTTTAGTTTGCAAGATGAAAAAGTTCTGGATATGGATATTGGTGACGGTTGCACAACAGATGGTTAATACCACTGAACCATACACTTAAAAATGGTTAAGATGGTAAATTTTATGTTAGGCATATCTTACCACACACACACACACACAAATCTGAAAAAAAAATATATGTGGATAAAGGATCTGGCAGGTGATGGCCACACAACCATCCTCCCCAGGCCTCTCACAACAAAACCACCTTGTTCACATTGTTTATATCTCTTGCACTCAGCAACTTGCCCTGAGGTTCCCTTTTCTTGCTTTTAGATGAAATCAGGGAAGTAGACAAGGAGGAAAGTGAATTATTTGAAGGCCTGACAAGCCAACAGATCTTCCTCTGGCTGCAAGGTCTGTTCCTCTTTGCCTTGGTGTGGACTGTGGCCGGCACTATCAATGCAGACAGCAGAAAGAAATTTGATCTGTTTTTCCGCAACCTGATCATGGGTATGGATGATAACCACCCAAGGCCCAAAAGCGTCAAACTCACCAAAAACAACATCTTTCCAGAAAGAGGTAATTTGGTACCTGTTTGTTTTGTCTTACTATAATGCTTTTGATTACAGGTTCCAAACCCAACCAAAATGTGTGGACCAAGTAAAGGCCTTTACAAAAACCAGGGAAGATTTTATAGCTTGCGTGGGTGGGCATGCACCAAATATGCTCATCCATTATCTTCGAAATGATCACTTTAGTGATCTGTAAATATTCTTAGATATTTGTGATGTCAATTACTAAAAGATTGAAAGATGTTTCTGTTCTTTTAAGTAGGTTTTACTGTTTTTTTTTTTCTTACCATCCCAATAATAATGATTAGCAGATATTTGGTCCTGTCTAAAACATCCATGATACATTGGGTCTACACCAAAAGGTCCTTAATATTTGGTCCTGTCCAAAATGTCCCTAAGCCGTTTGGTCCGTGTCATAACATCCTTGACATTTAGTTCTGTTCAAAACATCCATGAGCATAGTTGGTCCATGCCAAATCATTTTGGACAGGACCAAATATCAACTACCTTTTGGCATGGACCCAATGTCTCCATGGACGTTATGGACAGGACCAAGTATGACCAGATAGCAAGGATCAAATGTCTTATGGACATTTTGGATAGGACCAAATATCAAGGACCTTTTGACACAGACCAAATGTTTTATGGATGTATTGGACAGGACCGTCATGCAAGGAAGTGATATTATATAAAATTTAGAAAATACAGAGACGGGAAAAGAAAACAAAGATCAATGATAATCTCACTATCCAGAAATAATCACTTTTTATGTTTTTTCTGCCAGTTTTTTCTATATTTCTATAACAGAAAGGGGATCGTACTGCAAATACTTTCCGAATAGCGTTACTCTTTGTGATTATAAAAAAGTGTATGAAGGGCCATGAGGTAACTTCCTGGAATGATGGTAATGTTATATATATATTGGGAAAGATCCGGGTCATATGGATTTGTGCATTTAACAAAACTCAGTGAATGTACACTTAATATTTGTACATTTCATTGTAAATTTTGTCAAAAGAAAAAACATAAACAAATATTGAACAGTTAATGGTATACATACTGAAGTCTTTATGGGGAAGTATATAGATACATGCAATCTACTTTGAAATGTGTCCCAAAAAATGAGATGACTTAATGGATGGATAGAGGAATGAACAGGTATGTGATAAAATCAGTAAAGACTAATGTAAAATCTAGGAGACCATATACAAATATTCACTGTATGATGTTTTCAGTGTTTATGTTTAAAACTTTTCATAAGGATTTTAAAAAATGAATGAATAAGTACGTGTGGCCCTACACACACACTTTCCCCAGCACACCTGGCACACTTTATGTTATACATGGTCATCTGTCAGATGAACTGCATAGAGGCCCTGGACCAATCCATTGATTAGATAGTAGTACATTAATTTTTTTCTTTTCTTTCTTTTGTTTTAAAGATTTTATTTTTCCTTTTTCTCCACCAAGCCCCCTTGTACGTAGTTGTATATTTTTTTTTAGTTGTGGATCCTTCTAGTTGTGGCATGTGGGATGCCGCCTCAGCATGGCTTGACGAACGGTGCCATGTCCACACCCAGGATCCAAACTGGTGAAACCCTGGGCTGCCAAGTGGAGTGTGCGAACTCAACCACTCAGCCACGAGGCTGGCCCCTCTTTTCTTTCTTTTTTTTTTTTTTCTTGGTTTGGAAGACTTTTTTTTATTGTGATGAAATATGCATTGCATAAAATTTACCGTTTTAACCATTTTTAAGTGTATAGTTCAGTGGTATTAAGTACGTTCACACTGTTGTGCAACCATCACCATCATCATCTCCAGAACTTTTTTCATCTTCCCAAACTGAAACTCAGTACTCCTTAAACAATAACTCCCTATTTTCCCCTTCCCCTAGCACCCAGCAACAACCATTCTACTTTCAGTCTATATAAATTTGACTACTCTAGGTACCTCATATAAGAAGAATTGTATAAGTATTTGTCTTTTTTGGCTGGTTTATTTCATTTAGCATAATGTCTTCAAAGTTCTTTCATGCATGTCAGGATTTCCTTCCTTTCTAAAGCTGAATAATATTTTCTTGTATGTGTATAGTACATTCTGTTATCCATTCATCTATGGATGGACACTTGGTTGCTTCCGTTTCTCGGTATTGTGAGTAATGCTGCTATGAACATGGGTGTATAAGGATTTGTTTGAGTCTCTGATTTCAATTCTTTTAGGTATATACCCAAAAGTAGAAGTTCTGGATCAAATGGTAATTCTATCTTTAATTTTTTGAGGAACTTCCATAGTGTTTTCCATTGTACTTTCTCACCAGAGATGAACAAGCACTCCAATTTCTCCACATCCTCGGGTTTTTTTAAATAATAGCCATCGTGTATGAAGTTCATTCTTAATTTTTTAAGAAAAAATATGAATTAGATCATATAATTAAAAAGATATAATTTTTAAAGACAACCACTAACCACTATTAACACTTTGATGATCATCCTTTTAGACATTTCCCTATGTATATATGCATATATGTGCCTATAGATTTATTTTTACAAACATGGGATCATTTTGTACTTATTTTTTACTCATTTTCTAGTTTTTGCTATCATAAACAACATTATGATGAACAGTGGTTCTGGTGGCTACGTATTTGCTAAGCCGTGATTATTTCCTTAGGATAATTTCCTAGAAATAGAATTGCTGAGTCAAGGGTCAGAGAAATTTTAAAGCTTTTGATTGCTAAGTTTACTTTGTGCCCTCACCAACACTAGGTATTACCATTTTTTGAAATCTTAAGCAATTTGAAATGTGAAAATGGTATGTTATTTTAACTTCTCTTTAAAAAAAATTTTTTTAATAGATTGTTTTAGAGCAGTTTTAGGTTTACAGAAAAATTGAGCAGAAAGCACAGAGCTTCTTCTCCAAAGCACCCCCATCACAGTTTTCCCTATTATTAACATCTTGCATTTCTGTGGTACGTTTATTACGCTTGATGAACTAATATTGATAGACTATTATTAACCAAAGTCCATAGTTTACATTAAGGTTCACTCTTTGTGTTGTACAGTTGTATGGGTTTTGACAGATACATAGTGTCATGTATTTGCTATTACAGTATCATACAGAATAGTTAGTTTCATATTGCCCTAAAAATCCCCTAGCTCTACCTAATCTTCCTTCCCTCCCCCTTAACTTCTGGAAACCACTGATTGTTTTACCATCTCTGTAGTTTTGCCTTTTCTAGGATTGACATACTTGGAATCATAAAGTATATAACTTTTTTCAGATTGGCTTCTTTCACTTAGTAATGTGCACTAAAGTTTCTTTTATGTCTTCTTGTGCCTTGACAACACATTTCTTTTTATCATTGAATAATATTCCATTGTGTGGACATTTATCCATTCACCTATTAAAGGACATTTTGGCTTATTCCAATTTTTAGAAATTATGAATAAAGCTGCTTTAAACATTCAGGTAAAAGTTTTTGTGTGGACATAAGTTTTTGATTCGTTTGGTAAATACCTAGGAGTGCAATTACTGGATCATATTGTGAGCCTGTGTTTAGCTTTGGAGGAAACTGCCAAATTGTCTTCCAAAGTAGCTCCACCATTTTGCATTCCCACCAGCAATGAATGAGAGATCCTGTTGCTCTACATCTTTGTCAGCATTTGGTGTGGTCAGTGTTTTGAATTTTAGTCATTCTAATAGGTGTGTAGTAGTATCTTGTTTTAATTTGCAATTGCCTAGTGACATATGTTGAACATCTTTTCATATTCTTATTAGACATCTGTATATCTTCTTTGGTGAGGTGTCTGTTCAGATCTTTTACTCATTTTTGAATTGTGTTGTTTTCTTATTGTTGAGTTTTAAGAATTCTTTGTATATTTTGGATACAAGTCCTTTATCAGATATATGTTTTGCAGATATTTCCTCCCAGACTGTGGCTTGTCTTTTCATTTGCTAACAGTGTCTTCTCAGAGCAGAAGTTTTTAATTTTAATTAAGTCTAACATCAATTTTTTCTTTCATGGATCTAAAAAGTCATCACCAAACCCAAAGTCACCTCAATTTTTTTCTGTTATCTTCTAGAAATTTTATAGTTTTGTGTTTTACATTTAGATGTACCATCCATTTTGAATTAATTTTTGTGAAAGGTGTGAGACCTGTGTCTAGATTCTTTTTTTTTGCCCATAGATACATACTTGTCCCAGGACCTATTATTGAAAAGACTATTCTCCATTGAATTGTCTTTGTTCTTTTGTCAAAGATGAATATATTTGTGTGGGTTTATTTGTATGGGCTCTCTGATCTGTTCCATTGATCTATTTGTTCATGCTTTGCCAGTACTGTACTGTCTTGATTACTGTATCTTCATACTATGTCTTGAACTTGGGTAGTGTCAGTCGTCTGACTTTATTCTCCTTCAATATTGTATTGGCTGTTCTGGATCTTTTACCTTTCTGTATAAACTTTAGAATCAGTTTGTAGATATCTACAAAATAACTTGCTGGGATTTCAGTTGGGATTGTGTTGAATATATAGATCAAGTTGAGAAAAACAGACATCTTAACAATTTTGATTCTTTCTATGCATGAACATGGATTATATCTCCATTGATTTAGATCTCCTTTGATTTCTTTCATTAGCATTTTGCAATTTTCCTCATATAGCTCTGGTACATTTTTTATTGGATTTATGCCTAAGTATTTAAATTTTTGGTGCTAATGTAAATGGTGTTGTATTTTTAGTTTCAATTCTAGTTTTTCATTTCTGATATATAAGAAAGCAATTGTCTTTTGTATATTAACCTTGTATTCTACAACCTTGCTGTAATCACTTACAAGTTCCAGGAGTTATTTATTGATTCTTTTGGGATTTCCTGCATGGACAATCATGTCATCTGCAAACAAAGACAGTTTTATTTATTCCTTCCTAATCTTTTATTTCCTTTTCTTTTCTTATTGCATTAGCTAGGACTTCCTGTATGCTGTTGAATAGGAATGATAGGAGGGGACATCTTTATCTTGCTCCTGATCTTAGGGGGAAAGTATCTAGTTCCTGACCCTAATATGTTAGCTCTAGATGTTTTGCTGATAGTCTTTATCAAATTGAGGAAGTTCCCCTCTATTTACAGTTCACTCAGAGTTTTTATTATGAGTGGGTATTGGATTTTGTCAAATGCTTTTTTTGAATCTGTTGATATGATTGTGTGATTTTTCTTCTTCAGCCTGTCGATGTATAGATTACATTAACTGATTTTTGGATGTTGAACTAGCCTTACATGTCTGGAATAAATCCCACTTGGTTGTGTTGTGTAATTATTTTTATATATTGTTGGGTTTGATTTGCTAATATTTTGTTGAGGATTTTTGCATCTATGTTGATGAGAGATGTTGGTCTATAATTTTCCTATCTTGTAATGTCTTTGTCTGGTTGTGGTATTAGGGTAATGCTGACATCATAGAATAAGTTATATAGTGTTCTCTCAGCTGCTAATTTTCTGAAAGTGATTGTAGAGAATTGGTATCATTTCTTCCTTAAATGTTTGGTAGAATTCACCAGGATTCACCAGTGAACACATCTGGGCCTGGTGCTTTCTGTTTGTGTCTTTCAAGGAATTTCCCTAGTTCATCTAAGTTATCAAATTTGTGGTCACAGAGTTGTTCTAATATTCCTTTATTATCTGTTAATATCCATGGAATCAGTAGTGATTGCCCCTTTTTTCTTTCTGATGTCAGTAATTTCTGTCATCTCTCTTTTTTCTTGATAGGCTGGCTAGAGGTTTATCGATTTTATTAATCTTTTCGAAGAAACAGTTTTTGATTTTGTTGATTTTATCTATTAATTATCTGTTTTCAGTTTCATGATTTCTGCTGTAATATTTATTTTTACTTTCCTTCTGCTTAATTTGCTCTTCTTTTTCTAGTTTCCTAAGGTGAAATCTTAGATTATTGATTTTAGAGCTTTCTTCTTTTCTAATATATTCATTCAATGCTATAAATATCCCTGTAAGCACTTTTTTCACTGCATCCCACAGATTTTGAAAAGTTGTATTTTCATTTTCACTTAGTTCAAAATATTTAAATTTCTCTTGAGTCTTCTTTGACCCATGTGTTATTTAGAAGAATGTTATTTAATCTCCAAGTATTTGGGGATATTCCGACTATCTTTTTGTTATTGACTTCTAGTTTAATTGCATTGTAGTCTAAGAGCAGACATTGTATGATTTCTATTCTTTTAAAAATTTTGAGGTGTGTTTTATGGCCCAGAATGTGGTTTATCTTGGTGAATGTTCCGTGTGAGCTTGAGAAGAATGTCTTCTGCTATTGTTGGATGAACAAATCTATAAATGTTGATTAGATCCATTTGATTGATGATGGTGCTATTCAGTTTAACTACATCCTCACTCATTTTCTGCCTCCTAGCTCTCAATTACTGATAGAGGGGTGTTGAAGTCCCCAGCTATAGTATTAGATTTTTCCGTTTCTCCTTGCAGTTCTGTCAGTTTTGCCTCATGTATTTTGGTGTTCTGTTTACATTTAAAGTGTGGAAATAGTATATCTAATTTAAGTTTCTTCTCTTTTTAATTAGAAGTGAGATTGAATTTTTTATATATAGCAGTTGCTTGTTTTTCATATGTTCTGATTGATCTGTTTATGTTCCTTTTAAAATATTCTCGCGTGCGTTTTGGGTTTTTTAGCAGACTGTGTCTAGGCATAGATCTCTTTGTTTTGTTTATTTTCCCATGATGAGTCTTTTCAGTCAGCAAGGGAAAGTTTTTTTATTCTCTGAGTTTCATATCTATCATCTCCTCTTATTTTTGTGTTTTTGCTCTTTTGAGATAGACTTTTCATTTTTTAATTGTTTTTTATTGAGTTATAATTGACATACAATATCCTATTAGTTTCAGATGTATATCATAGTGATTAGATATTTATATATGTTACAAAATGGTCACCACAGTAAGTCTAGTGACCATGTCACTATATGAGGTTATTACAATATTATTGATTATATTCCCTGTGCTGTACATGACATCCTCATGACATTTTATAACTGGCAGACTTTTCATTTTAATATGAATCACCCACAAGTTCAATTATACTTTTACTGTCTTGAATGATTTTAGTTCTGCTGTTATATCTTTTGTTTCCTTGCTGTCCTTTCTTAGTGTGATAATTAAAAGCACCAGCTGTGGAATCAAATTGTCGGGGCTTGAGTCTAGCTCCAATACTTACTAGCTGGGTGACCTTGAGCAAGTTCCTTAATCCCTCTCAGTTTCCTCAGTTATAAAGTGGGAGCAATAATAATAGTACATGTTCATGCTGCTCTTGTAAGAATTAAATGAGTTAATACAGAGATTTGCAAAAAAAAAAAAAAGAATTAGATGAGTTAGTACATGTAAAAACGCTTAGAATAAAGCATGGTATATAGAAAGTGTTAAGTAAATATTTGCAATTTTTATTGCTGTCATTTTCATTATCATCATTTCTCTTAGCTCATCTATCTCCCTTTTTTAATCTCATCTTGCCTTTTTATCTTAGCCTATTTTCTCCTTATGAGTTTCTGTTCCTAGTCCATAAAAATGATTTTTTGCACCCTATTTAGGATACCAAACAGTTTCCTGAAATTTGGTTTCGAGTCCTACGTTAAAGATTTAGAGTTATACTCTTCAGGTACAATCTCCATATTATATTCCTTTATGTTGCAGTGTTTTTTCACGGGTCCCGTATGTTGTTTTCTGCTTTCCCCATCCTTCAGGATCAATCTATTTATGCTCTGTATCAGCAAAGATGGTGCATGACTTGCCTTTGACCCAGTTCTTGGCCCACTTTGTGATGACGTCTTTCCTTCCTTCTGCAGCTGGAGGGATAGTGATGTGCACAGCTCCCACTCAGTTTCTAGGTGGCTTTGCCTTATAACATCTCCTGTCTACTGTTGATGGCCTGATCTCTTCCCTCCACTTCCTACTCAACTGATGCAGTACAAGAAAAACTATGATTTCCACATGCACTGCAAACTGGCTTTTTCATATACCTTCCTTTGCAGCAACTACTCTACTTAAAAACAGGTTTGGTTCTGAAAAGGGTGTTCTTAAGACTAAAATGACACCTTACAAGTGATAGATGTGAACACGTCCATGGAAAGTTAAGCTTTACTTTTTCTCCATGGTAATCATACGGCTCTCTTCCTGCTAGTTTTCAAAATTTTCACTGCTTTTGGACATGATCAGGGTAAATAATATTCATAGAGCACCTTAAAAATAAACCTAAATGTTGTAAACTGTGGTCTAGAGTAAAGAGCGGTGAGATGGTCAAGATCCAATGACCACATGTGATCAACTAATGCTAGCCATTGGAGGCAGCCTTTTCTATTTGTTTCATCTGTTAATGTTCTGAAAAAGGGAAGTTCCTCAACAGAGGAGCGACTGTGGATCTTTACTTTGGAGGACCATACCTCACTGAATTTAAGGTGCCACAACCGTCTCCTTCTTCTTACTCTTTGTGGTCTGAGGCCCTGCTGTCCCTCTCAGCTATAGAAAGATGGCCTGGCAAGACAAGGACAAGAAGAAAATGAGACTGTTCTCCCAGAGTAGTTACCTGGTAGGGCAAAGGAACAGCTGTCTAATTTTTTATTTGGTATATAACTTGCATCTCTGCATCTGAAGGGGCTGTCAGGAATATACTCGATGGCCTCATTGCCTTTTCTCATGCAGTCTCTTGAAGTAAGATTTCTCAGTCTGGCTCATCTACTATCTAATTAGAGGAGATTCTTCCCAGATTCTTTCAGTCTTCATTTTCAGTGACATCATTCCATTTCTTTTTCTTGTGCCTTCATAAGTATTTTAGTAGGAAATTGCAAAGCTCCTAGCCAGAACCCATTTGAATCCAAAGATATGTTTTAAGTGCTAAGTATGGTTTCTTTTTTTATACAACAACTTTATTGAGGTCTAATTTACATACTATGAAATTCACCTACTTAAGTGAACAAATCAGTGGTTTTTTAGTAAATTTACCTAGTTGTGCATCTGTCATAAAATCAACCATAATCTACTTGGAGAACATTGGAACATTAGAACAAATTTAAAACATTCATCACCTTAGTAAGATCTTTCATGCCCATTTTCAGTTAATTCCTGTTCCCATCCTCAGCCCCAGGCAACCACTCACCTGCTTTCTATAGATTTGCCCTTTCTGGACATTTTGTATACATGGAATCATGTAATTTGTGGCCCCTTGTGTCTGGCTTTGAGTATACTTTCTTATTACCATCTTAAAGAGCTTAAAATGCCTTTCTAGCCTTTCTACAAGGGCTCAGAGTTAAAATTCCAACCTTCTGTTAGCTTTCATGGTGAGAGCTCCAGGGAGGCCTTATTGACCTCACGGGCCATTGTTTTCTGGGCTTTTCCTGATCTAGGAGCCGTGGGGTAAATGGACCTCTGCAGTAAATGCTGAGGGAACTATGCTGATGAGCATACATTAAGGAAAGCAACCAGCCTTGGGAGGATTCTCTCAAGCTTGTTTCACATCTTGTGACATGGATCCTTGTTTGTCAACCAGGGATTTATTTGTCCAGAAAATTTTAAATTTCCCTTTATTCACCCATTCATTGTGTGTCCTTTGAAAACTCACTGACTTCTGTGTTGAAAAGTGTACCTTATTCTCCCAAGTGAAGGGAGGAAAACAGAGCTGGGTGGGGAGGGGTCAGAGGTAATAGAAGTCATTTGCCTTCCTGCATTTCTACTATTCTCCCTTTTAGCCTTTGCACCTGGACCAGAGTTTGAGTAAAAACACAGGGCAGAGTGAAGGAAATCATTACTCTGATGAGAACCAAAGAGACCCAGAGCTAAATGTTATCAAGTACCTTTCTGTGTTCCCAAAGCTATGCTAATTGTTTGATGCATGTATCTCATTCACCCTCCACAGGGATTCTCTAAGCCTGACATAAAATCAGACCATTTTACAGAGCAAATGGTAATCTTGTCCAAGGTAACATAGCTGGTAAATCCACTTTTACTCGGTTGAACCTTTTTTCTTTGGCCTAAATGTTCCTGTGTATCAAGCCACAAATTGGCTCTGGCTAATAACATCAGCAAGGGAAGGGGGATATATGCTTTTCTGAGTCATGCTTCTAGTGTCTTCTTTTTTTTTGTTTTGTTTTGCTGAGGAAGATTAGCCCTGAGCTATCTGTTGCTAATCCTTCTCTTTTTTTGCTTGAGGAGGATTAGCCCTGAGCTAACATCTGTGCCAGTCTTCCTCTATTTTATATGTGGGTCACGAACACAGCATGGCTGATGAGTGGTGTAGGTCCATGCCCCCCATATCCAAAACCATGAACCTGGGCTGCAGAAGTGGAGCACACCAAACTTAACCCCCAGGCCATGGGGTCAGCCCCCTAGTGTCTCCTGTTTTATTGCAAAAACTATTCAATTCTATTAAACAAAAATGACCAAAAATTGTCTCTCTGCTCATATCACTCTATCACAAGTAGTTTAATTTTCAAAAAATCTTTTCTCTGTCTTGTCCATCTGCTTTCATCTCTTTATGTAGAAGCAGAAATGGCATATGTTCCTTTTTTTCTTCTTCTGTTTTCATCTGTCATTGTTTCTTAAAGGCATTTTCTATTTAACACTTAGTTTTTGCAACTATTGTTTTAATAACTGCAAAATATTCCATTCATCTTATAAGACATAATTTTGACTGCTCTCCTCATGTGGAACATGTAAATTATTTCTAAATTTTTTCAAACACAGATGGTGCTGTGTACTCATGTATAGAGGTTATTTTCATTGCGAATTATTTCCTTATGATAAATTCCCAGAAGTGGGATTTCTGACTAAGGCTAGAGACCGTTTCTGGAGCTCTGTAAGCATAGTGCCAGAGTGCTTTCTAAAAGTGTTGTACTAGATTGACTTCTGGGTAAAGCTGCAGAGTGACATAGGATAACAGAAGCTCCCTCCTTTAATACCTGATAAAATGAACAACAACAAAATTTTAAGAGTAGAAATTCCCCAGCAATGCCTAAAGAAAATGTTACAACCTAATTCTATCAACATTGAAAAGTGGTGGACAAGAAGAGAAACAAAAGATCTGGCATGCTGCATCTCCCAGCCCAGAACCCCCCACCTCACTGTCCTTCTAAGAGTGATACACAGAGGAAAGAGGGTGAGGTGACAAAATGTCCATCAACAGATGAATGAATAAATATTATATAGTATATCCATACAAGGGAATATTATTCAACAATATAAAGAAATGAAGTAATAATACATGCTACAAGATGGGTGAACCTTAAAAACATTTTGATAAGTGAAAGAAGCCAGTCACAAAAGAATACATATTATATGGTTTCATTTATATGAAATGTACAGAATAGGTCAATCTATAGAGACAGAAATTAGATTAGTGGTTGCCTAGTCCTGGGCATTGGGTGACAGAAGGGGGATTTAGGGGGTGACAGCTAAGAGGTATGCAGTTTCTTTTGGGTGTGATGAAATGTCCTAAAATTGATTATGGTAATGACTAAACAACTCTTTGAATATTAATATATTCACATGTACATATATTTTTAGTAAACCATTGAACTGTACACTTGAAATGGGTGAATTATATGGTATATGGATTATATCTTAATAAAGCTGTCCTTTAAAAGTTTTTGAATGAGGTGATAAAACCACAGAATTAGAGGAAAAGAGAGGTTTAAAAACCAAAGAAACAAACTGAGAACCAGACAATATCATTAACAATCTAACAGATAAATTAGAACCAGCAAGGAAAAAGGATACAAGGCTAGACATTTAATAAATGGTTTAGAGGAAAAGTTTGAGATAATTACAGTTACTATAGAACAAAAAGGCAAATACATTAAAGCAATTATAAAGAATGTGATTGATACAGAGGGCAAAAAATGCTAATTCCTTAAGTAGTATAGACAGTGCGTACAAAGATATAAGAGCACACATTTTTCGTAAAATGAAGAACTGTTTCTACGAAGTGTAAGAGTGTGTTATGTTCCAAGAAAAAACAGGTAGAGAATCATTGACCAAAAGAAATAACCTGATTAAATTATTGGACTTCCAGGATAAAAAAAAGATTCCATCAGGCATCTAGATAGGGGAAAAAGTCAATAAAAGGGGAAGTATGTGATGGGTCTGAGACTTCTGAGCAGCAGCTTAGAACACAAGGAAGCTTAACAGAGTGATGGTCTACAGAATTCTGAGGGAAAGAAAATATGTCGTGAGAATGTTACTCTCATTCGAGTCACTGTTCAAATGCAAAAGCAACAAGCAGACATTCTCAAACATGCAAGAACTGAGAGAACTGAGCATCTATAAGTCCCTTCTTGAAAAAAAATGAAATCATTTTTTCGTTCCTTTCAATACTTCCTGTTTACATTATTAAAATAATTACTTGTATAATTAGCACCCATCATTTTTATACAAATAATAAAGTCAGTTCTCTTTAAACAGTGATGTTCCAGTTTATGCAGTTACTGACAACATGGAGTTTCACCATAACTATGCTGGTGCTGGTAGTTATATGTTTTCAGATGCCTGCGGCTGAAGTAGTTAAATACCTCAAATGTGAAATGTAAACCTCTGGTGTGCTAATGACCTGTTCTGTTTCTTTGGGTCCAGGAAGCATCTATGATTTTTATTTCCTCAAGCAAGGTAGTGGACATTGGTACACATGGACAGAGTATATCAACAAAGAGGAAGAAAATATCCCAACTAATGCAAAGGTAAAAGAGAGGTATTGGCCGTGGAACTTTGGTTTCCAAAATGACCCCAGTATTTCCAAGGTGGATCAATTAACATCAGTTTTGTGTTAGCATTTTTAAGAACTTTCTTTAGAAAAAGGTTCAAACATGAGCTGGATTGAGCCTTCAAGAGCATGGAGTTTAGAATCAGAGAGACCCAGAGTCCTTACCCAGGCTTCACTTTCTCTGCCTAAGTTTACTCAACTACAAAATAGAATACTTAAATGATGTTTGGAAGGATTGAAGACAATATACATGAACACATGGCATGTACTACGTGCTAGAACAATGGTGGTTGCTACTCTGATTATCATTATCAGTAATGCCAAGTGTCACGAGTCCACCTCTCCCACATCACAACCAAAAAAGATCCTTAACTTTTCTTTTAAATCCCCAGAGAAAGATTTCCTTGATCAGAATTCTCAGAAAAACTGGTTCTGATTAATAGGTTTTCTGGTTAGCAGATGATTCACCTACAACTCCTGCCCATTTTCCGTTGGAAAATTTTTCCAGATGTGCACTTTTATGCGTCTGTTAGTAGTACGTAGTGGACATACTTTATCTTTCTGGGGGTGATTGCAGATCGTTCAGAGTGGAGTGGTAGATGGCGGATGGGAAAGTGGGAATATTGCAATCAAGTCAGACAGCAGGCAGGACCACAGCTGCTTGTGACAAAGGTGCGATAAGCAGAGGTGAATGTGTTCTGCGTTCAGGACGCACCCTGGGGCTGAGTGTTGTAAAGAAGCCCCCAGCACTGAGTCTGAAACTTAAATTCTCCTTGAAAGCTTAGTCGCTTGAACTCCAGGGGTTTGAAATCTTGCTGAATTCATACAAATAAAAAAAAATCCAGTGCAGAAAATATTTTCACTTCTGCTGGAAATTTCTCTCTTGTCAAACAATTGTTCTAGTCCCTGAAACTAAAAATTGATGAAACCCAACTTGCTTCAAATTCCCAGTCTTGGTAGCAAAATAAGCATCTTGCACCTGCTTCTACATTCAGCATCACTTATTGACTCTGTGGCTCTGGACAAGTTAGCCAGCAATCCTCTAGCCTCAGTTTTTTCATCTAAAAAACTGAGCTAATAATATTCCTGCATCAGAGGGTTACTGGGAAGACTGCAGGGGATAATACAAAACATCGTAGCTCATAGGAAAATATCCATAGCTCAGCACCTATTAATTCTCTTCCTCTCCACTTCAGTTCCCTTGCCCTGTCTCTTCCTTTTCCTTTGATCAAATTACTTACCAAAAGAAGCCAAGTCTTTGCCTACCAGTTTATACAGAGCCGCCATGTTGCACAGTCCCTGTTGGCGCCATTTGCATTATGGTCTAATTTTGCTTTAGGGGCATCACTTATAAAAACACTGTGTGAATGGTACTCCCTGAAGTTGTGCAACACACTGATTCCATATTCACTAGCCCCTTCCAGCCTAGACATATAAGGAAACTACAGCATATGATATACAGCTTCCTGTCACTTTCTCTGCCCCCATGGGGGAACCAAATGTGGTCAAATGGCTGATGACAGGGTTTGGGCTCATATAATCCAAGCTAAGGTAATGTGTTCTACCCAAAGTAATAGAGATTCCAGTAGCCCAACACCAAGTCCTTACGGTTCATTGGGGTCTAAATACCAGAAAGAATGTTGCAATCTCCATATTAGAAAAAGGGCTAAGAGGAGGTGGTGGGTCTTAGAACCAAGAATCTAAGTGTTGGGAAAAGCAGAGGAGGAAGAAGCACAGGGAATGGGGGTCAAGTGCCACACCCAACCCTTCTGTGACAGGCAGTATAGATGGCATATGGGAGGTGGACCTTGCCTGGGGTGAGGCAGACAGATTGGTTCAGAGCAATAGTCTCAGAGGGCTGCATCTTTACTGTAATTGGTGTTTATGACAGTTCAGTGGTTAAGAATATAGACTTTGGAATCAGACAGGCTGGGATTCAAATCCTTGCATTACCACTCACTCGCTGTGTTACTTGGGCAAGTTGCAGAAGAGCTCTGGACCTCAGTTTCCTCACCTACAAAATAGGGGCAATAATGCCTGTGTTGATGTGCATGATCTCATTTATCCTCAAAACAGCTCAGTGAACTAGGTGCCATTATTATCCCACTTTACAGATAAAGAAACTGAGGCTTCTGGAGAGGTTAAATACTCACTCAAGATCGTAAGATAGTAAGGGATGGAGCTGAATGGATAGTAAGGATGGAACCCAAGTCTCCTAAATGCCAAGACGTAGCCTCCTGGGCCCAGGACCAGGACTCACCCATGTTTTGTGGCACAGGTCTCAGAACTCATCATCCCCACAATGGAGACAGCCCGGCAGTCCTTCTTCTTGAAAACCTACCTGGACCATGAGATTCCAGTGCTGTTTGTGGGACCCACAGGCACTGGCAAATCAGTCATCACCAACAACTTCCTTCTCCACCTTCCCAAAAATACCTACCTGCCCAACTGCATCAATTTCTCTGCCAGAACGTCAGCCAATCAGACTCAAGATATCATCATGTCCAAGCTGGATCGACGTCGGAAGGGCCTTTTTGGGCCTCCCATAGGGAAGAAAGCAGTGGTATTTGTAGGTAAGGCATTGGCCTGGATCTGGACACAACCAGATTCTTCTACTCCAAGCTGCAGCCAACCAGAACCTCCCCTTGTAGGGCCAGTGTACAGTCCTTTCACTCTCGCTGGGAGATAAAATATTTCTGATTAATATAATTTAGTATTCCTTCCTTTCCTCCCTCCTCCGTTCCTTTTTTCCTCTCTTTTTTCCTTCTTTTATTTTGTCTTTCCTGTCCTTTTCTTCTTTCATTGTGAAGTGTTTGTTGACCATGTACTGTATGCCAAATTTTCAATAAGTAAGACGTGGTCCAGGCCTTTTCTCCTGAGGGAGGCTCCCAGTTTCCCCTGAGATGAAGCTGAGCCCTTGGATCAGCAAGGTTACCCAGAAGGGGATTGTGGTGTTTGCCCTCTTGTATTTCTAAAAGCAACACACACTTTGTTATAAGACCCTTCTTCCATTTTGTGTCAGATAAATATGTTATCAGTAAGTGGAGAAATCTAATATTTGCTAAATAAATATTTGTGAAATAAGCACATTGAATTTTCCCAGGATTTTACCTGTTTACAAAGCACTTTCTCATTTATTTCATTTGATCCTCAAACCCTGTGAGGTTGTTACCCATCATTCTCATTTTACTAGTCAGTTAATGGAAGCTCCAGAAGGTTAAATTCCCTGTTCTGGGTCAAACATGTAGAAAATTCTGGAGCCATCAGCCAAAACCAGATTTCTCGGTGCCAAATATGTTTTCCACTGTCTTATTGCTGACTCATAGAGTTCTAATTTAGTAATAGTAATGCCCTACTCTTCTGGGTTATCTCATGTCCTGTCTTTAAAATTCATGTATTGATAGTAAACATTTACACATTTATGTCCTTACCAACTAACATCAGCTCCTTAAAGGCAGGGATCTTATTTTCTTTTCTTTTCCTCCCTTTCTCCTTTCTTCCAACCTGTTCTTTCTTCCTATTTTTATGGCATATCCAAAAAACAGTTTAAGCTTTGCAGCAAAACAGATCTAGGTTCAAATCTCACTTTTTAACCCTGGGTATGTTGTGACTTAACTTCCATGACCCTGAGTTCCTCACCTCTAACATAAAAGTAATACTATCTTCCTTATAAAGTCATTATTTGGATTAAATGAGACAATATGTATAAGACTCCTAAAATGTTACATGACACAAATTGGGCATTCAATCAGTGTTCATTGGAGAAAAAAGAGCCTCTATTTTATTGAGTGCTTTCTATGTGCCAGGACTGGGTAATGTGCTGTTGGACAAAATCAATCCCTACCCTTGAGGAAGCCACAATCTATTCTTGCCATTTTGGTTTTGTTCCTCAAAAACCCTAGTCCAAAGCCTTGCTCCCATTGGAATTCAACTATTACCTGCTAGTTGAATTAAATACTTGGTTGGCTGGGAGCATGACTATCTTCCTCACCATCATATCTCTAGCAATTAACAAAATGTCTAGCACATAGTAGACAATCAATATTTTTTGATTGAGGAAATGGGAAAAAATTATATGCCTGTTTGTTAATGCCAATCTGTGCATCCTTAAAGTCATAATGGACAGAGATCTCAGTGAGGCAGGAGAGCCCAGAACCCAGGAAAACCTCTTCCCATATGGTTAGAATGTCCACTGGCTGAGCTCTGCCTGGAGTGGGGATGGGACAACTAGGCATGGGCTCTCTCATGGAGGGAATAGTCATCATTGCCTCCTGTGAGAGCAGAGGAGCCCATAGACTTACAGTGTGTGGCCCTGGCTTCTTTCTCCAGATGACCTCAATATGCCAGCCAAAGAAGTATATGGGGCCCAGCCCCCCATCGAGCTCCTGAGGCAATGGATTGACCACGGTTACTGGTTTGACAAAAAGGACACAACCAGGCTGGACATTGTGGATGTGCTGCTTGTGACAGCCATGGGCCCCCCCGGGGGAGGAAGGAATGACATTACTGGTACGTGAAGGAGAGAGAGTTCATTCCTCTTTACCCCCCAGCAGAGGTGGACCACCCTTATGGGTGGAAGGTTGGTTCAGGGCACCTTGTCCTGATGGAAGGCAGAAAAAAGTGTGTTTAGGCTGCAGCCAGAGGGGTTTGGATTAACTCCAGGGAGTGGTATTTGAATGTTTAATGTTGGAAGTTTGTATAAAATAGGATAGGAAGATGAAAAGAGGATGTGAGGAATCTTTGGCTAGGCCCTAGAGGAACAGAAAGCCTCCTATGAAGAGGACAGTTCAGTGCGGCCAGCACGTGTTCCAGGAGGGAGGCTAGATCAGAGGTTCTCAATTAGGCGTACATAATAGAGTTACCTGTTGTGTTTCTTACAATTCTTCAGATTGCCAGAGACAGAACACTTAACCCAAAGTGTCCTAACTAAAATAATAATAACCAAACGAACAAATTCTCCCCTATCATCTTACAGTTCAGGAGTATATTTCACTTCATGTGCAACTCGATCCATCCAGGTCTACAGGTATCTGTATTTTTATTCTGAGATACACCCTTTGTTGACAATCTAAATGCCATTTCCAGACTTAAGATTCTGTGGCCTTGCTCTCCCCTCTGGCATCTAGCTTTCTCATCTGTAAAGTAAGGAAAATTAACAGGGTGGTCTTATTTGGGTACCCAAACCATCACCTTCCACTTCAAGTATAGAATCCAGGGGTACTTTTGCCTTGGGTTTGAATATAGCAGGATCTCAGGCACCTAGCATCTATTAATTCAACACCTCTCTCACCAGTGAGAGGGAGAGGAGCTTAGTATATTACTTTTCTCTAAGACCTAGCAATTCAATGGGAAAAAATATTTGCAAACCATCTATCTGGTATCAGGTTAGTATACAAAATATGTAAGGAACTCACACAACTTAATAGCAGAATAGCAAACAATTCAATTAAAAAATTGGCAGAGGACTTGAATAGACATTTTTTCAAAGATGACCTACAAATGGCCAATAGGTACATGAAAAGATACTCAATATCACTAATCATCAGGAAAATGCAAAAAAAAAAAACACACAATGAGATATCACCTCACACCTGTAGAATGGCTATTATCAGAAAATCAAGAGATAACAAGTGTTAGGATGTGGAAAAAAGAGAACCCTTGTGCACTGTTGGTGGGAGTGTAAATTGATACAGCCCTTGTGGAAAACAGTATGGAAGTTCCTCAAAAAATTAAAAATAGCACTACCATATGATCCAACAATTCCACTTCTGGGTGTATATCTGAAGGAAACAAAGTCACTATACCAAAGAGGTACCTACACACCCATGTTCATTGCAAGACATGGAAACAACCTAAATGTCCACCAACGGATGAATGGATAAAGAAAATGTGAGATATATGTGTGTATATATATATGTATACATACACACACACAATGCAATATTATTCAGCCATAAAAAAGAATGAAATCCTGCCATTTGTGACAACATGGATTGATCTTAAGGGTATTATGCTAAGTGAAATAAGTCAGACAGAGAAAAGAAATCCTGTATGATCTCACTTTTATGTGGAATCTAAAAAACCCAAACTCATAGAAACAAGAATAGAATGGTGGTTACCAGGGCCTGAGGAAGTAGGGAAAATGAGAAAATGTTAATCAAAGCATACAAACTTCCAGTTATAAGATGAGTAAATTCTGGGGAAGTAATGTACAGCATGGTGACTCTAGTTAGCAACAAAAAAAAATGGTAGTTATGCGAGATGGTGGAAGTGTTAACTAACTTTATTGTGGTAATCATTTTTCATATGTATATCAAATCGTCACGTTGTACATCTTAAAGTTATATATGTTATATGTCAATTATATCTCAGTAAAACTGGGGGGAAAAAGACCTATTCCAGGGGCTGGCCCCATGGCCGAGTGGTTAAAGTTCTGCGCACTCTGCTTTGGCGGCCCAGGGTTCATGGGTTCGGATCCCAGGTGTGGGCCTATGCCACTCATCAGCCATGCTGTGGAGGTATCCCACAGAAAAGTAGAGGAAGATTGGCACATATGTTAGCTCAGGGCTAATCTTCCTCATAGATTAAAAAAACACCTATTCCAAAGGTAATATCTGCTTCCAGCACATATCACAGAAATAGTAATAACTAACATTTGCTTGACATTTGACCGTTTTCAAGCTACATCACAATATGATTTTTGAAAAGATTCTATACTAAAGCTCATTTCCCAAAGACTGCCAGAACACATCTGTAGTCAAGTGAAATTAGGCTTATTAATTTGCTGCAGCAAGTGTGTCTGCACCGAGGGAGAACTGTGGGAGTGCCTGGTGAAAGGGAATGAAATGGGCTTGTGCTGGTGATTTGAGGGCAGGTTTAAGAACCAGGGGCTCTGTTCTGGATGGGGTACTCTCAGGAAGTGGGGACAATTTGATGAGTGGGTATCTTAATTTTTTTCTAGGAGGCAGGAGGAATGAATGGGGCTAGAGCTGTCACTTGGTATAGAAAGAGTCACTCCTGTTAGATAGGAAGGAATTTTGGTTATTTTCATGGTTGTAGAGCAATCTTGTTTCTGTTTTGTCCCATCATAGTCAGGGAGTGACCACATCTGATGTTGATGTTTAATAAAATTGTGTTCAGCAGAGGACCAACAGCCTAGCTGATAATTACCAGAGCAGTTGCCAGTTGTTAGGGCTGAGATGGGGAAACTGAGGCTCAAGGCAATATAGTATGGTGGTTGAGAGCATGGTTTGGTGGAAGACTGACCTGGGTTTGGGTAACATAATAAGCACTAACAGACATTAAGCACTATTATTATCCTTATCATCAAAAAGGTAAGTGACTTCCTTAAGTTCACATAACTGTCAGTAGTTCCATATTAATGATGTGTAAGATATTAGTCGGGTATTTTTTTAAAAAAGTAAAACCCATGTATGTCAATATATAACTATAGTGGAGATCTGGATGTAGATATAGATATAAATATAAACTATGGAAAGAATTTTGGGAAAACAGCAGCAGCAGCAGCAGAATAATTTTTGGATCTTCCCAAATCCCCATAAACAGAGCAACTAGATAACAAAACCAAAAACCTATAAACAACATTTACAACAAAACTAGTTGGCAGGGTATCCCCCACATGTGTCTCTTTAAAAATATTGCATTAATAAATAAAAAAGAAAGAATCAGAATGTTACCACTTTACAATCCTCAGTGAATTAATGGATCTAGCCATTGAGCGTCAGTAGCTACCAACATCACAAAAGGAGAGACATCATCATGTGTCTTCTGATGAAAGAATGTCCCATCAAATGTAGTCTGGCCAAAGAGATGAAACCTGAATCTGATCAAGTCTCTGGATCCAGCTGCAAATTAGTAGAAAACACAGAGGACAGAGGAACAGAATCAAATGCCCCATGAGTATGTAATCAGCAAAATCCTGACTGTGGAAACTACAGATCAAACAGCTCAGATATTCAACAGATAAAAGATAAAAAGATGGAGGGGAACCTATAGATTAAAAGAGACTTAAATATATATGTTCTTTTAATTGGTAGGATTAAACTCTAATGCCTAGGAATGAACACTTGGTTAATAAAAACCATAAAGAAATGCAAGGCAGGGGCTGGCCCCGTGGCCGAGTGGTTAAGTTTGCGCGCTCTGCTGCAGGTGGCCTAGTGTTTCATTGGTTCGAATACTGGGCACGGACATGGCACTGCTCATCAAACCCCGCTGAGGCAGCGTCCCACATGCCACAACTAGAAGGACCCACAACGAAGAATATACAACTATGTACCAGGGAGCTTTGGGGAGAAAAAGGAAAAAAATTAAATCTTTAAAAAAAAAAGAAATGCAAGGCAGCAATTACTATAGAAGCAGGATAGTGGTAACTTCTGGAGAGAGAGGGCTATGATGGGGATGTGATATGTAGAGGGGCTTCTGTGGAGGGCTGGCAAAGTTGTGTTTCTTGACCTGAATGGTAGCTGTAAGGGTGTTAACTAAGCAGTGATTCACTAAACCATACCTTTTTTTGTGAAATTTTCTGTATCTGTGTTTTACTTTATATAATAAAATCTTTTTTTTTTTAGAAAAAAGATAAGCAGGCAAATCTATAGAGACTGAAAATAAATTGTTAGTTGCTGAGGGCTATAAGGAAATTGGCAGTCAATGGGTACAAGATTTCTTTTTGGGGTGATTAAAATGTTCTAAAATTGATTGTGGTAAAGGTTGCACAACTCCAAATATACTACAAAAACATTGAATTGTGTATTTTAAATGGGTGAATTGTGTAGTATGTGAATTACATCTCAATAAAGCTGATATAGAAATATGTAGATATCTAACCTTAGATAGGTAGGTAGATTGATAGATATAGATATGTAAGGACACCAAATTAATAGTGGTTAATTTGATGGAAGAATGGATTTGGTGTTTGGGAGGTAAATGAAAGGCTTTCATTTGAAATTATTTCTTTTTTAATAATATTTTCAATATGTTTTATTTTACTTTATTTATTTATTTTTTTTTTTGAGGAAGATGAGCCCTGAGCTAACATCTGCCACCAATCCTCCTCTTTTTGCCGAGGAAGACTGGCCCTGAGCTAACATCCATGCCCATCTTCCTCTGTTTTATATGTGGGATGCCTGCCACAGCATGGCTTGCCAAGCAGTGCATAGGTCCACACCCGGGATCGGAACTGGTGAACTCTGGGCCGCCGAAGCAGAATGTGTGAACTTAACTACTGTGCCACCAGACCAGCTCCTGAAAGTATTTCTGAATTGTTTGACTGTTTTACAATGACCACATATTGCCTTTATCTTTTAAAAACAATCTTGAGCACTAGACTGGTGCTGTTAATAGAACGTCTGCAATCACGGAAATGTTCTGTGTACTGTGCAATACAACAGCCACTAGCCGCTATTGCTCTTGAGGACTTGAAATGTTAGTAGTAAGACAGAGGAAATCAATTTTTAATGTTACTTAATAGTAATTAATTTAAAAGTTCAAGTAGCCACATGTGGCTAGAGGCTGCCGTATCGAATAGCACAGGTCTAGAACACAGGCAGAGGGAAAACTGACTCTGCTGTATCCCAGGATAACTAGGCCCAAGAGGTAAGTGTGAGTGTGTGTGCACACTCATGTGTGTGCATGTTTTCCAGGACGATTCACTCGCCATCTGAATATCATTTCCATCAACGCCTTTGAGGATGACATTTTAACCAAAATTTTCAGTTCAATCGCTGACTGGCATTTCGGGAAAGGGTTTGATGTAATGTTCTTAAGGTAAGAAGTTCCTGTGTCTTCCCGGATATTGGCCTGAGGGTCCTGAGTTCTGGACTCTCCTTGACTGGTCTGTCTTCCCCTTCATCCAAAGGTATGGAAGGATGCTGGTACAAGCTACTATGGCAATTTATAAAGCTGCAGTGGAGAATTTTTTGCCAACTCCCTCCAAGTCACATTACGTCTTTAATCTGCGGGACTTCTCACGGGTGATCCAAGGGGTACTGCTCTGCCCTCACACCCACCTGCAGGTGAGCCACTATCATTTCTGTTAGCAAGTTTACTCAGCAATATCCTTGGCTATGTGGAATATACAATGATAATACTAATAACTAACATTGTGCTAAGTATTTTATAAGCATTGTCTCGTTTAATCCTTGCATCAACCCCAGGATTTAGAAACTATTTGAGAACTGTTACTTCAGGCACTCCCTTCCATTCATTCAAATAATTCACCGTATTTTCAGGATGTAGAAAAGTTTATCCGGCTTTGGATCCATGAGGTTTATCGAGTCTTCTATGACCGTCTGATTGATCATGAGGACAGACAGGTCTTTTTCAACATGGTGAAGGAAACCACCTCCAGTTGCTTCAAGCAGACTGTAGAGAAGGTAAGCCAGACCCTGTGATCACTTGGCCTCAGAAATGGTCCCAAATAGCTGATTGTGTAAAGTCTCAGATTTCGGGTTCCCTTCCTAGTGGAGACTCACAGCTCTGCCCTCTGAATCTCAGGAAATGGTACTGGGTCACTATCACTTAATGTGGTGATATTATACTTGGCCCAATTTTGCTTTACTTTCCTGGTGACATATGTTTGGATCCATTCAGCCTAGTTTACGATATGATGTTATTGTTTATAATTAACTTAGAATGCATTTTCAGTGTCATTTAATTTGTGACTTGAGAAATGAACCATGAATTTTCATGGTTTGATTGAGGCCCTGGCACAGCCCAGTGAAAGATTGTCATGGTTTCCCATTCGTAAACACTTTCTCTTTTCTGTTTTGATATGAGAAAGTTGTTTTAAGCCTATATATTTGCATCATTTAATTTTACCTCTGTTTTTAAGAAGCTGTGATTTCTCCATAGAAAAATTCCAAGTGTTTCATGTTGCATCCAGAGGCCAAGTGTAGAAGTTCTGCCAGGTTCTGGTATGAGGAAGAGGAAGCATCTAAAACATTCCTACTCTAGGCACAGAGTGGGGACCAAGGGGAGCGCCTATACCTCTATTTGGTGAAAGAGCAAGTACCTGAAAAAAAGGGTGCCATTTTTCGAGCACCTCCTCTGGGAATTCTTACAATCTGACCATCAGTGTTTTAACTGCTTAGCAAACAGATTTACCCTCTCTTTAACATTCTTTTCTCAAATGTCCTTTCATCATGGTCTCTACAACCATCAGATCCACATATTATGTTAAAAAAAAAAACAACTGTTGCTGAACTGTGACTTTGAAGAATGTGCTCAGGGGAAACAAGTATATCTCCTGTTCCCTCCCTCCATACCTCCCACTGCCATCGTGGTTGGGCCACTGGCTGAATGCCTGACTGAGTCTCATCTTTCCCACAGGTCCTCATCCACCTATCACCCACGGGAAAGATAGTTGATGATAATATCCGTAGCCTCTTCTTTGGAGATTTCTTCAAGCCAGAAAGTGACCAGAAAATCTATGATGAGATCACTGACCTGAAACAGCTCACAGTGGTCATGGAGTACTACCTGGAAGAGTTCAACAATGTCAGCAAGGCCCCCATGTCCTTGGTCATGTTCAGGTTTGCCATTGAGCACATTTCGAGGATCTGCAGGGTCCTGAAGCAGAACAAAGGACACTTGCTCCTGGTGGGCATTGGAGGCAGTGGGCGGCAGAGTGCCAGCAAACTGTCCACATTTATGAACTCATACGAGCTGTACCAGATTGAGATCACTAAGAACTACTCCAGCAATGACTGGCGGGAGGACCTGAAGAAGATCATGCTGCAGGTTGGTGTGGCCACCAAGAGTACTGTGTTCCTCTTTGCTGATAACCAGATCAAGGATGAGTCATTTGTCGAGGACATCAACATGCTTCTGAACACAGGTGATGTTCCCAACATCTTTCCAGCTGATGAGAAGGCTGACATTGTGGAGAAGATGCAAATGGCAGCTAGGACAGAAGGAGAGAAGATGGAAGTCACTCCTCTTTCCATGTATAACTTCTTTATTGAGAGGGTGAAGAAGAACCTTCACATTGTCCTTGGTAAGAACAAGCAAACTTAATTTGCCCTTTTCCTCTGGGTGTTTCAGGATCTCCTGAGTCCCCTAAGACCAATCCTCTTACAATGGTCGCAGGATTGATCCAGCCAAGAAATTCCAGGGGTCAGTGCCTGGAATTCGTTTGGAAACTTCCACTCTCCTCAACAACTATTTTAAACCTGTTTCACCCTGCTCAGTTCTCTGAATTTTCCTCTGAACCCTCTCCATCCTTTTAGTACATTACCCTGACAGCATCTCAGAACAATGTCTGGTATTCTTTCTGTGAATGACATCCCCAGTCTATCCAGAAACCTAGGGGTTGTGTTTATTACTCCTCTCTCTCATTACCATGTTCTGTCAGTGTCTACCTCCTAGCTCTCTCTCATATCTACTCACTTATCTCCATCCCTACCACCTTCACATTAGCTAAGCTTCTATCATCTCACCCAGACCTCATCTCTGCAAACTTCTAACTGTTTTCTGTCCACTCTTGTCTGTTCCAGACCTTTCTGTTCCACTGAGCCAGGATGATTTTTTTAATGTATTGCAAATATAATCACTGTATGTAGATGCAGACACACACACACACACAAATTAAAAACTTAAACTGCTTTCTATGAGGATAAAGACCAAAATTCCTAACCTGTGGTTTTATAAGACCACCTACCAGACTGTCCCATGCATCCTCTCCACCCTCATCTCAAACCAAGCTTCCCCTTCTCTCTCTGTTCTTCAGCCACCCTGACCTCTTCATACCTCCACCTGTACATCATGCTTCCTCCTACCACATTGAGTCTCAATAAAAAGTGAATGGAATTTGGGGTATAGAATCCAGAATTTGTGGTTGGTGGAGATGGGGTCAGAAACATCTGTCAGAAACAGAAGCTGATGGCCCTCACAGCAACTTCCATAAGTAATTATGTCTGGGGCATCCATGGCTCCCTTGTGTCTGAGTCAGCACAAATAGAGCAAGTGAATCAAAGGGCTCAAATCACTCTGGCTAAGTGACTGGAAGGATGTGGAAGGGACAATAATGGGAATGAGAGACCAGTTAGAAGCTTATTGTAATATACTGAATTCCCATCAAAAAACTGCAGGAAAATATCCCATGATTCCCCTGCACTTCCCAGGCACTCACCGTGACTATTTCCAGTTTGACCCCAGGAATTACACCCCATGTACTAACAGGAAACATGATCATCCCCTTACCCCACCAGAATCCTTGGAAAGATCTGCCTGCCCCGTTGGGCCTACCTTGGAGAAAGGGAACTAATAAAGTGTACTTTTCATTAGCCATGAGTCCAATTGGGGATGCCTTCCGGAACCGCCTGCGTATGTTCCCTTCACTGATCAATTGCTGTACGATTGACTGGTTCCAGTCCTGGCCCACTGATGCCCTGGAGTTGGTGGCCAACAAATTTCTGGAAGATGTGGAGCTTGATGACAGTATTCGGGTAGAGTAAGTGTTAGCTGCTTTTTAGTACCCCAACCAAATATTCCAAATTGAAAATCTAGATATTGGCTCTATTCTTGTCATCGTTTTAAGATTTCTCAGTTTATATATAGAAATGTCTTATACTTTTAAATCACATTTAGTTGGATATTTAATGAAACACCTTTACTGAACAAGAATAAAATTTCATTTTTCAGAATTGTCCTGGAGACACACTGTTGTCATAGTTATGATAACCTGGAGATAATATAGCTATTTCCATGGTCTTAGAGCATGCATTCTCAACAGGGGCACTATAACTGCCAGGGGGATGAAAACTGGTTCTTGTGAGGGTGAAAAAACTTACTCTTGTATGTATAAAGCACAGATATATTAAAAAAAAAAAAAACACTTAATTTTGGCTAGAGTAAGGGAGGATATGAGAATGTCAATCACCCTGGGTGCCTTATGAAGGCAGGAGTCATGTCGTCTGCCTTGCCTGCCTCTATGTCCTTAGTGTAGGCACTACACTAAGTGCTAGGGCAGATGCCTGGTACATAGTAGGTTTAATTACTGCTTAGTAAATGAATGAATGGAAAGTGAAGAAGTAGGCAGAGATCAGAATTTTGATAGCTTTAAATTACATTTTAAGAACTTTCAACTTTATTCCCTAGGCCAGAAGGCCCTTAACTTAGGTCTATACACTCATGGATAGAATTCAGATGGTCAGTGAATGTGAATGGAGAAAAATTACATCTTCATTTTCACTGACATCCAACTGGTATTTTGCATTTCCTTCAATGAAGAATGTAGGCAGTAAACCCCAGTAGGATTAGCAGGATTTATTACCGATAGGAATCGCAGTTTTTTTTTAAAATGACTTGTTCAGTCATTACAGGTACCTCAATATATCATTTCCTTCAAAATTATGGTATTTTTTAGACCTGCTGCCCAAACATTATTTAATGCAGAGTTTGGCAAACTAGGATCCTCTGGCCAAGACCAGTTCACAGCCTGTTTTTGTCAATAAAGTTTTATTGGAACACAGCCACGCCCTTTTTTTCACACTATAATGGCAGAGTTGAATAGCTGCCACAGAGACTGTGTGGCCCACAAAGCCTAAATATTTACTATCTGGCCCTTTCCAGAAGAAGTTTGCTGATCCCTGATTTAATGCATTGATTAAAAGCACGTATATTACTATATCACAAATTTGGTTTTCAAAATATTTTGAAAACTATTTCACCACAATTAGTATCCTTTGTAATCATATATATTTTATTTTATTTTATGCATTTTAAACATTATTCTGCAAAGTCCAGAGGCTTTACCAGACTGCCAAGGGTTAAGAACGCCTCCTTAAGCCCTGGTGATTCACCAAAATGATCAGAGGTAGAAATTACTGCTCAAAGATCATTCTAGTAAGAATATACACCTCCCCAATTCTTCTCGCAGCTATGTTCACTTGTCTTCTGAGAATTTGGGGTTCTAGTGGGCCACAGTCGGCATGCACCTTCTCATATCCTCCTGTCTGTAACTGAAGCTGTGCTAGATCGCTCTGGAGGAAGTTGGGCCTGCCTAACCGCCCTTGTGTCCTTGGCAGGGTCATCTCCATGTGCAAATATTTCCAGGAGAGTGTGAAGAACATTTCGCTTGATTACTACAACACGCTTCGCAGACACAACTACGTTACCCCCACCTCCTACCTCGAATTGATCCTAACCTTCAAGACGCTCCTGAATAGCAAGAGGCAAGAGGTTGATATGATGAGGAACCGCTACCTGACAGGCCTGCAGAAACTCGAATTTGCAGCTTCACAGGTAAGCACTGCCAAAATAGAATAGGGACAAAGAGGTCAAGGACTAGGTGGATGCTTTGAGGCACTTGTTCAAGTGCAGAATTTCAGAGGGCACCAAATAAGACAGCGTCTGACCCTGCATTTGCAGCACTCGTCGCACTTTCCTCAGCCTAATCCCAGCCCTATGGAGATTCTGTCTTTATTTAAGATGGTTTTTTATTGCTGTAACATTGGTTTATAACGTTATACAAATTTCGGGTGTACGTTATTATATTTTGATTTCTGTGTAGATTACATCATGTTCACCACCCAAAGACTAATTACCATCCATTACGACACATGTGCCTAATCACCCCTCTCCCCCTCCTACCTCCCCCCTTCCCCTCTGGTAACCACCAATACAATCTCTGTCTCCAAGTGATTGTTTGTTATTGTTTTTATCTTCTGTTTATGTGTGAGACCATATGATATTTGACTTTCTCCCTCTGACTTATTTTGCTTAACATAATACCCTCAAGGTCCATCCGTGTTGTCACAAATAGCCATATTTCATCATTTTTTTATGACTGAGTAGTATTCCATTGTGTAAATATACCACATCTTTATCTATTCCTCCCTTGATGGGCACCTAGGTTGCTTCCAAGTCTTGGCTATTGTGAATAATGCTGCAATGAACATAGGGGTGCATATGTCTTTACACATTTGTGTTTTCATGTTCTTTGGATAAATACTCAGCAGTGGAATAGCTGGATCATATGGTAGTTCTATTCTTAATTTTTTTAGGAATCTCCATACTGTTTTCCATAGTGGCTGCATCAGTTTGCCTTCCCATCAGGAGTGTATGAGCCCTTCTCTCTACATCTTCTCCAACACTTGTTATTTTCTGTCTTGTTAATTATAGCCATTCTCATGGAGTGAGGTGATATCTCATGGTAGTTTTGATTTGCATTTCCCTGATAGTTAATGATGTTGACTATCTTTTCATGTGCCTGTTGGCCGTCTGTATATCTTCTTTGACGAAATCTCTGTTCAGATCTTTTATCCATTTTTTAATTGGGTTTTTAGGGGTTTTTTGTTGAGATGTATGAGTTCTTTATACATTTTGGATATTAACCCCTTATCAGATATATGGTTTGCAAATATCTTTTCCCAGTTGTTAGGTTGTCTTTTTGTTTTGTTGATGGTTTCCTTTGCTGTGCAGAAGCTTTTTAGTTTGATGTAGTCCCATTTGTTTATTTTTTCTATTGCTTCCCTTGCCCCGTCAGAAATGGTACTTGAAAATATGCTCCTGAGACGGAGGCCAAAGAGCATACTGCTTATGTTTTCTTCTAGAAGTTTCATGTCTTACATTCAAGTCTTTAATCCATTTTGATTTAATTTTTGTGTCTGGTGTAAGATAATGGTCTACTTTCATTCTTTTGCATATGGCTGTCCAGTTTTCCCAACACTGTTTATTGAAGAAACTTTTCTTTCTCCATTGTATGTTCTTGGTTCTCTTGTCGAAAATTAGCTGTGCATAGATGTGTAGGTTTATTTCTGGGCTCCTGATTCTGTTCCATTGATCTGTGTGTCTGTTTTTGTGCCAGTACCATGCTGTTTTGGTTACTATGGCTTTGTAGTATATTTTGAAATCAGGGAGTGTGATACCTCCAGCTTTGTTCTTTTTTCTCAGGATTCCTTTGGCTATTTGGGTTCCATATAAATTTTAGGATTCTTAGTTCTATTTCTGTGAGAAATGTCATTAGAACTTTGATAGAGATTACATTGAATCTGTAGAATGCTTTAGAAAGTATGGATATTTTATGTTAATTCTTCCTATCCAAGAGCACGGAATATCTTTCCATCTCTTTGTGTCTTCTATTTCTTTTAACAATATTTTATAGTTTTCAGTATACAGGTCTTTCACCTCTTTGGCTAAGTTTATTCCTAGGAATTTTATTCTTTTTGTTGCAATTGTAAATGGAATTGTATTCTTAATTTCTCTTTCTGCTACTTCGTTGTTAGTGTATAGAAACGCAACTGATTTTTGTATGTTGATTTTGTCTCCTGCAACTTTACCATACTCATTTATTATTTCTAAAAGTTTTTTAGGGATTCTTTAGGGTTTCCTATATATAAAATCATGTCATGTGCAAATAGTGACAGTTTCACTTATTTAAGATTTTGATATTTAGTTCATCATAGAGTTTTTTGCATTAATTTTGACTTCTTAAAATATTGCAATAAAATACTATTTATCTTGAGTACTGAGGTTTTTGTTGCCCCTTAAATTTTGTGCCCAAGGCAAGTACCTCCCTTGCCTCACCCTTGCCCTGGCCCTGGATACTGTCATTGGGGAACTGGACAGGATACAGCACTGATTAAGAGCAGGCCTTTGTGGAGTCAGACAGCCCTGGGCTCAAATTCCAGCTCTACAACTTATCAGATTTAGAACCTTGAACCTATTGGGGCCCCAGTTTCTTCTTCTATTAAAAAGGCGATAACAGTCTTTACTTCATAGGGTTACTATGAAGATGAAATGAGCTGACACAAGCTTGCAAAATCCCTAGCATGTGAATAGTAATTGATTTGTGCTTGGAGCCACTTGACAAACCATCTCAAATGAGAGCCAGATGCAGACATGAATTTTCAGCACTGACAAAGAACTGAGGCTACTGGATGGTTTGCACTAGGTTGGCCTGTTGCTGAGCCCAGCAGGTACACCAACGCTGCAGCACAGGGATGAGAGAACACCAGAGGTGGCCTCTGTGTCTCTGCTTCTGGGCCTCCTGGGTCCAACTCAGGGTCCTTGGCTTTTAGAAAGATGTTAAAAATTGGAGTCTGTGCAGACAAGTGTGAGCAAACCATGTTGTTTGAGGAGCAGGAAGGAATGACAGTGCCAGTTAACATTTCTTGAGCCCTACTGCGTGCCCAGCACTGTGAATGAGAAAAGTACTGTTGTCATCTCCATGTTACACACAAAGAAACCAAGATGCAGAGAGACCAGGGAACTTGCCTACAATCACACAGTCTCATAATTAACCATCACGAGCGGTTGGACCAGAATTGAAACTCAGATCTGCATGACCCAAGAGCCTGTGTTGCTAACCCAGCCAGATGATGTGCTTCTCTCACCTGGGATTGCTGGGGGCAGTGGGTGCAAAGTCATGAAACCCTCTTCAAATGTGCATCTGAGCTGCCTTAGAAGGCAGAATCAGCACCAGTGGGTGAAAACTGCATGGGGGTAAATTCCAGCTCTTCATCTTGAAAATCTGATGCATTTAGTTGTCTGAAAAATGGCACAACTCTCCTGAGAGATGATGAGCTGCTCATCATTAGAGGTGTTCAAACAGTGGCCAGAAAACTTCTTGGCAGGAATATTTTAGAAGGCATCAGACTGTTGGAAAAAATGGCCTTGAAACTTCCTTCTATCCAGGTATTTCAGCCGTGTATGTTTCCTTCACAGCCTTAAAAAAATATAGTTTTTTTCTCCCCAACTTGCTTTTGTTCTCTCTCTCCCTGCCCCCAACATTAGAATGTCAGCTCAGCACAGAAGGAAACTGTACCTTTTCTTAAAATTTCAAGTTTACCATTATATCTCTAGTGCCTAGCACAGTGCTTCATAACATGTAGTATGAACTCAATAACTAAGTACTGAAGGATCAAAGAGATAAACTCCAGCCCACAAATATACACCCAGTACCATGTTAAAATCATTAGTGTTTTTTTTTTTGAGGAAGATTAGGCCTGATCTAGCATCTGCTGCCAATCCTCCTCCTTTTGCTGAGGAACACTGGCCCTGAGCTAACATCCGTGCCTGTCTTTCTCTACTTTATATGTGGGACACCTGCCACAGCATGGCTTGCCAAGCGGTGCCATGTCCACACCCAGGATCCGAACCAGTGAACCCCAGGCCACCAAAGCGGAACGTGCTCACTTAACCGTTAAACCACCAGGCCGGCCCCAATCGTTAGTATTGTTATAGGTTGAAGAATCATTTTTGCTCTTGCCAATTGTACCATCTTTGGCATTGACATAGCTGACCCTGCATTCCTCCCACCCCTCTCTCCTTGCTAGGTGGCAGTCATGCAAGTAGAACTGACTGCCCTCCAACCCCAGCTCATCCAGACCTCTGAGGAGACTGCTAAGATGATGGTGAAAATTGAAGAAGAGACGAGGGAAGCAGATGCCAAGAAACTTTTGGTGCAGGCAGATGAAAAGGAAGCCAATGCTGCTGCCGCCGTTTCTCAAGCAATCAAGGTATAAAGAACAGAGAGCAAAGGGAGGGAACCAGCATTTTCTGGGTTCATCCATTGTCTTATTAGAGCCTGACATAGTCCTTCAGAATATGTGTGGTCATGCCCATCTTGCAGGTGAGAAGAGTGAGGCTTGAAAGAGTAGGTGACTTTCCCAGCATCACACAGCTAGTACGTGATGAAGCAAGTCATTCTGATACTTGGCTCTGCCCAGGAAGCATTATTGTTTTCCAGATATTCTCCATCTCACTCAGAGTCAAGGCCTACAAGCCCTAGCATGATCTAACCTCATCTCTTATTACTTTCCCTCATTCACTCTGCTCTGGCCACACTGGCCTCCTGGCTATTCCTCAAATAAACACAAGGCAGATTCCCACCTTAGGGCCCTTGCACAGGCTGTTCCCTCTGCCCCGAATGCTCTTCCTCCAGATATCCACATGGTTATCTCCTTTACCTCCTTCACATTTTTGCTTAAATGTGCCTGGCAGGTTGTAGGTGTGGAATAAATATTTGTCAGATGACAGACTGTCGAACCTA
The DNA here is from genome assembly GCF_041296235.1 of Equus asinus. Classification (NCBI taxonomy): domain Eukaryota; kingdom Metazoa; phylum Chordata; class Mammalia; order Perissodactyla; family Equidae; genus Equus; species Equus asinus. The sequence goes on from NC_091803.1 coordinate 33,848,790, forward strand.
GAGGACCCCATTTGAAAGTGATTCTTATACCAAAGAAAAATAGTTCTGGGAAGGGCTTCACCTGCATTCAGCTATTAGAAGAAAATCAGATTAACATTCATATGATGTTATATATTTCTCAAAACACTTTCAAGTTACACAGTTCCATTTGAGTATCACAATTACCTTGGACTTAGGAATGGCAAGTGTCAAGATCTGAAAGCCAACGACCTTAAGGTTCAGTGGTGAAATGATTTTCCGGAGCTGCACAACTAGTTAGTGGGATGAGAATCCAAGGTTCATGGCACTTAGCTTAACATATTTGTCCCTCTGCTCCCACTTCACAGAAAATTCTTTTGACCATTCTTCAAGCAAGATCTTGAACAATAAGTAGCTTGTGTTTGGCTTCTAGTTAATGGGGCACTTTCTCCAAAAGGGCAGGCCTTCCAGACTGGCTTTTCTTCATTGAGTCCTTAGACTGGCCTTTCGTAGATTCCCTTGGGTCCAATCCCTGGTCTCAGAGTCACACAATGAATGCCCTGGATAAGAGAGGCTTGCTCACTCGTAGTCCTCATGGCATGGGCAGAAGACCAGTGGAACCATAAAAAACAGTAACCACCAGGCACCAAGAACCACGGTCTGGCAGGTGATTTGCCATTCTATGAGAGATTGTAATAATAACTGCTCCTTATCAGCACCATGGAGGTTTCTTTTGTATTCCTTTATTTATCAAATATTTATTGAACACTTACTAGGTGCTAGCACTCTTGTAGGACATGGGGAAATTGGAATGAACAAGATGGACAAAATTCCTTCCCTTGTGGAGGTTGTATTCTCCTTTACTTGATTTACGTAACTTATCTTTTATCGTCCCAACAGCCCTGCAAGGCAGATGGTATTGTTCCTGGTTTACAGATGAGGAAATCATGGTACAAGAAGTTAAATGACTTGTCCAAGGTCACACAGCTACCAAGTGACAGAATCAGGATTCAAACCCACAGTTCTTTTATTCCAAAGCCCTTGCATTTGACCATTATTCCAGAAGTTTCAAACTAGCAGCTAGGGAGCACACATACACTGTGACACACACACAGTATTCTTTTAAAATCTGAAATAATTACCAGCTTTTAAAAATCAAGAGATTTCAAGTGAAACTTCTAAAGTTTCTGCTTTTCTTTATGGAAAAAAATCAAGCATTCTGGCAACGTTGGACCTGCATTCCTGGGTTGTACCCATCCATAGCATTGAATAGATGCTTCCCCTTGAGTATTCCAGTTCACCAAAGCCCCAGCCGCCCACTTCCCAAGTTCATATCACTGGCCTGGGCCTGGAGACACATGAATTTACAACTCCTCCATGGTTCTCTACTGGAATCAGGCACATCAGGGTTCAATATCTGCTTAGTTTCCTCATCTATAAAATAAGATACTAAGAGAAAAACATGTAAAGCTTGTAACATGTGTCCAGCACACAGTCAGAGCTTAATGGTCCATGTTAGCTCTTCTCCAAAACAATTGTTGTTTACCTTGTACCGAGTGGACTTGCCTATTTGATAAAGGGCAGCCTCTCACCACGTGGGGGCCCGCCACACCCAGGATTCTGCTCTACATTGTCAGGGGCAAACAATGACTTGCTGCAGCAGGAGGGACCCAAGGGGTGACATGAGCTTTACAAGAAGATGACCTACCACACCCATTCCTGGGCAGTAAACTGCCACCCAGGGTTTCGGTGTGAAGGGTGAGGTCTAATGCTCTGCCATCCCGTCCCTGAAGTGGGAGTGACATCCTGAAGGTGAGTCAGGAGGTGGAAGAAACTATCCAAGGAGGAGACGAAACCTGTGCTTGCTCTAAATTTCCCTGAGGCTTCCATGAGGATCAGAACCCCTTCCTGAAGCTCTCAGGGGTCCACAGGAGGACTGCTAGTTTTCTCTAATCTCCTCTCACCCCTAGGCATGAGATAAGATGGAGAGCACCCAGTGCAGTGCCTGACACGGTGTAGAGGCTAAACAGCGTGAATGGAATCCATTCTGGGGAGATTAGGAGCCAGGCAGAAAGTCAGACCTCAAACACTTGTTTCGCAAGTACCTGGTTTACTTAAATTGGTCGGTTATTTTTAAGCTAATGAATCATATCTTTTCCCCCTAATGAGGATAATAAGTGATGCCAGAATTGCTGCAGAGTTGGTTACGTTTCCTCAGAGCGCACTGTGCTTCATACCTCTCAAACAGCTCAGTTGCTCCTTGCACTAAGCCATAGGGGTCATTTTTAATTATGATGCTTTTTGCAAAGAAATGAATGATGTAACAGTAATAACCATATGAAAGAATTTTTAAGAACTCGACTTTAGCATCTTTGCAATTTTCCAAGTTTCCTTCTAGTCCTTGTCTATACACGTGGATAATTTTATGCTACTGCAATCATAGCATAATGGTGCTTTGCATCATGCTTTCTTATTTCTTTAGCCTTCTATCAAAAATGTTTTTCCAAAATGTCATATAATCATTTTAATGACCATTTTAAGTAGGTGCTTCACCCATCAAGTAGCCATTCCCCTTTGGGTACTGAAGTCTATTCCTTCCTGCTCTGTTTTCACTGTTTCAAGAGTGTAAACTGGAGTTTCTCAACAGAGCTGTGTCACAATCACCCTTGGAGTTTTAAAAATGCAGATGCCCAGACCCCACCCAGACTGAGTGAATCAGAAACTCTAGGTGTGGGCCTGACCATGCGGATGCCCTAAATGCTCCTCTGTGACTCTGATGCAGAGTCAGGGTTAAGAATCACTGTTACAGATAATGTTACAATTACAGCCTTTTTGAGTCACTTGACAAACAAGTTTACCCTGAGCTAGACCCCAGGCCTTGCCCCTTAGGAAAGGGAGCAGAGCTACGAGGCCACTGGGAGGCATGAAGCAAGTATGAGCCACTAGCTGTCCAGCCCATTATAAGAAAGTGACACAGAACTATTGCTAATAGGAAGCCATGGCACGTGGGGTGTTTGAAATCCACCGAGAATCCAAACCTATGGCTGAGCCAACACCTTTGGTTTCCTCTGCCACCAAACCCTTCCAGAAGCTGATCATGAGAAACAGCAGGGATCAGTTTTGGTTCTTCTTCCTCTTGCCTGTCACTCTGGCGCGTAACCCAGGGCTGAAGAGGGGGCAAACTGAGTCGCCCCTGGGACTGAGCCATTACTGCCATTCAAGGCAGGCCGTTCCGTTTTGATATTGGGGACATCTGACATGGCTCCTTTTTTTGGGAGAGGGGGTTGTTTTCATATAATGAAGCCAAATAAAATATTTCTATAAGTTTATAAGAAAAGCAGAAAACCTAAAATAAAGAATCCATGATACACACACACGTATGAGAAGGTGGAACCAACTTTGTTTTGTTTGCCTGTCACAATAAAACTGCAGGAACACATGCTGCTTTGCCTAAGAACTGACGTCCTCTTGGGAAGTTTCACTTGAGTCATGGCTGTGTGATTGCTCCACGGACTGGGGGACTGACAGAGAATTCGCTGAGAGGGAACCAGGAGCCCAGGGCTGGACCTTGACTCTGTGACTAACCAGCTATGTGACCTTGGCTAACTCATTTTACCTCCTGAAACTTGATTTGTTGTTGTTGTTGTTGGATTTGGTAATTGAATTGCTAAGTAATGTATAAGATCCCTTCCAGTTCCAAGGTCTTATAATGTTAAGCTTTCTTTTTTAAAAAATTGAGACATAATTGACATACCATGAATATTCACCCTTTTAAATGATGCAATTTGTTGGTTTTTAGTATATTCACAAAGTTGTACAACCATCATCACCACTATCTAATTCTAGAACATTTCGTCCCTCTGAAAAGATACCTATACCCATTAGCAGTCACTGCCCTTCCTCCCTCTCCCCAGCCGCTGGCAACCACTAACCTACTTTCTGCCCCTGTGGATTTTCCTTTTCTGCACATTTCATGTAAATGGAATCTTACAGAACGTGGTGTTTTGTGTCTGGCTTCTTTCACTTAACATGATGTTTTCAAGGTTTATCCATGTCGCATGAATTAGTACTTCATTCCTTTTTATGGCTGAATAATATTCCATTGTATTAATTTTGTTTTTAAATGAAGAAATCATAGACAAAACATACACTGTCTCCTTTTCCCAGAGCTCACTACCCGGCCCTAATCTCTGTCCCCATTCCTCATCCTTAAATTCTGAGCTTAAACTCCATCCTATCCCCAAGCCTCATCCTACCCCGACTTCACCCCTGGCTGTCTCTGAGCTACAATGTATCCCAGACCCCCACCCACCCCTGACTTTCTCCCAACCCTGTTGCCTTTATCTCTTCCCTAAACTTGTCCTAACTCCCTTCCCATCTGTCACTCACCTTCTAAGCCTCATCCATTACTCCATCTCAACACATCCTTGATCAATGGGTGTGAAGTCACCCACTGCATATATCTCTTGAGAGTTTGTTAAAAACCAAAAGCTTGATTTTTTTAAGGTTACAAACCAGGTGGATTCTCAAATGTCCAAGGCACCCAAACCGCAGCCCCAAAGGCCATGCACACATCCCTGCTGGGGGCCAGTTAGAGCCACCCTTGAGTGCAGAGCTCCAGAGGAGGCACCATGCTACAAGGACGTCGGGGTGGAAGCACCTCCTCCGGCTTCCTCCAGGAGCAGAGTTCTGTTTCACCCCCAGGGTGCAGGGCACTGGGCACTCACCATGCCTGTCCCTGTGCCCACAGAATGAATGTGAGGGGGACCTGGCAGAGGCGATGCCAGCACTGGAGGCTGCGCTCACTGCGCTCGACACCCTGAACCCTGCAGACATCTCACTGGTGAAGGCGATGCAGAACCCACCAGGCCCTGTCAAGCTGGTCATGGAGAGCATCTGTGTCATGAAAGGGCTGAAACCAGAGAGGAAGCCGGACCCCAGTGGCAGCGGTAACCCCCTTTAGCACCTCACCCCACCCCACCCCACCCAGAGGCCTACACAGGCTGCTCTTCCCTGCCAGGGAGGGTCCAGCATCCCCCTACCCACCCTGCCCCAGGCCTGTAGGCAGTGTTGTGGAATCTTGGGGGAAATAAGAATGGCACCAGGATGTGCGTGTACACCCAAAGAGCTCTCTAGTGTTTCTTCCCCTGCCTCCCTCCTCTCATCAGTCGGAAAAGTACAGGTATCTGTAGGTGAAGCTGAGCTTACTGAAGGCCCCTGCCTGCAAATCATTGCAGAAATGAAGATCGTGGAGACGAAAGGACTGATGTGGAGCAGGCACACACAGAGTAGCGTGTGAGTGAGAAGGAGAGAGAGAAACAAAGAGCTAGAGAGAGAAAGATAGAGAAAGAGTGACAGAGAGAAACTGAGAGATAGCCAGACAGATATCTGAAAGATAGATAATGAGTCAGAGACAAAGAAAGAGATAGATGAAGAGAAAGAGACTGAGAAAGAAATGGAGAGAGACCCAGATGCCTAGACATGCACACACACACACCCATGCATACCCACACACATGCACACACAGAGATAATGAACTGGGAGAGAGAGATCAGGAGGGAGAAAGACAGAAGATGGAGGAGAGAGAGACTCATGCACACAATGTCAGATACAGAAAGAAAGATGTGGGGAGAGACAGACAGACAAAAACAGAGAGAGACTGAGAGACAAAAAGGATGAGGGTGAGAGAGACATGGAGACACACCCAGAGACAGAGAGACACAAAAAGACAGAGCTTGAGTATGAAGAAGAGAGATCAGAGAGAAGAGAGACAAAGACACACACACACAGAGGAGAGAAAGATGGAGAGATGGAGCATGAGCTGGAAATGGAGAGTTAGAGGGAGAGAAGTGGGACAAAGGGAGGCAGAGACAGAAACTGGGATGGGGAGCAGGAGAGACAAGGATACAGTGGCTTAGAAATGGGGAGAGGGTAGTAGAGGAGGGTGGGGGGCAGGAAACTCCTCATATAACTGAGCCTAGAATCATTAATAGGTGAATATTCATTCTCCTTAAAATCCCAGTTAGATATAGGATCTGGTATTTCTACCGGTGTCTGAGAACTGAACAAGGACTTTAAAAACCAGCTCAAGTGGTATTTCCTGCCTTTTGAATCCTGTCCTGGGAACAGTCTCGCTATTCCTCCATTCCTTCTGAAATATTAGAAATTCCTGGTCTCTTATTTGGGAGCCTCTGGCTTCTGCTTCCCATTGATTAGCATTCCCTCTTCGCTGGCCGGTTTCTGGCCAAAAATCCCAGGAAGAAGATGCAACGGTAATCAGGAATGGACAAGGAGGGAGTGGACTTTATAGGAGGATCCTTTAGGGAAGCAGCTGAGGTGTTGGCCTGAGCAAGGATAAGTTAGCCAGGACTTCTCCACCCTGGCTGCACCCTAGAATCACCTGGGGAGTGTAAAGAATGCTGAAGCCCGTGCCCCCGCCCCTAGAGATTCTTACTCCATTGGTCTGGGTGTGGCCTGAGCATTAGTATTTCTTTAAACTCCTGGGTTTTCTCGGGTGCAGCCAGGATTGAGAACTGCTGAGATACACAAAGCATAGCCAGGGCACAAAAGTGAGTTCTCTCCTTGGATCACTGATGATCAGCACAGCACCCACTATTCGCCTTCTTTATTTTAAAATTGAAGTGAGTTGTGTATATTATTCACTTAAACTCCAGAATTTGGCCAGTACATTGGGATGGAGCAAGAAACAGTTGAATTTGTTTTGAGTACCTTGAATTTAAATGAAGCAGATCATTTACCTGAATGCGAAAAGGAACCTTCATGGGAAATATTTGTTTGGTTGCTGTGCTTGCATTGGGAACGGGATGGATTTGGCCTGTTGTGCTTAATACAATATGTTTCAAGTATAACTTTTTTTGATGTGCCTGAGCTTGGCAAGTGTTTACAATACCCTGAGCCAAAAAGGCTCCTGACTTTTTTCCAACACGTCAACAAAATGAGTGCTGCCCTGGGATGGGATCAGGGCTCACTCAATCAATTGTTAGCATGATGGGCACTAAGGAGAAGAAGGGCCCTGCTTCGTTTCTGGGCAGGCTTGTCTGGTTGCAAGCCTGCAAGCTGCTTCTCCCACCCTCGCTCTTTCTCTCGAGACTGCCTCATTCACTCACTCACAAGGATGACTGATCTATCCAACCCAACTCCCAGACTTGAATATTCAAAACACGTGCCCATGGCTCCTGTTGCCTTCTCCATCTATGACTGGGATAAGGGGCAGTGTTCATTCAATGTGTATTTATTGCTAATCGTATCAAGCATTGTGCCAGATTGTAGTAAACACAGCAGGAGCTTATAGCTTTGAGGGAGAGGTAGACAATAAAATTAAACCAAAAAAAATCACAGATTGTGATAAATGCTATAAAGGGAATAGACGTTCTAGCAGCTGAGATGAAAGAAAATGCCGGGGGAAGAATAGAGGGGCCCACCTTAGTGACTGAAGTCTAGGGAAACCTCTCTATGGAGTTGGCTTTTGAGCCTGAAGTCCAGGCAGGAGCCAGCTAGATGCCATTTCCAGCCTAGGTGACGGGCTTATGGTAGGGAAGCACTTGGGACCATTGAGGAGTTGAAGGAAGGTTCTTCATGCCTGAAGTTCAGGGAACAAGGCAGAGATGAGGTGGGTGAGGTCAATGAGCCTCCCAGATCATGGCGAGCAGCTCAGACTTTTTTTTTAATTAAGATTTTATTTTTTTAGAGCAGTTTTAAGTTCACAGCAAAATTGAGAGGAAGGTAGATTTCTCATATAGTGCCTGCCCCTATACAGGCATAGCCTCCCCCGTTATCAACATCCTCCACCAGAATGATACATTTGTTACAGTTGATAGGAACCTACATTAACGCATCCTGATCACCCAAAGTCCATAGTTTACATTAGTGTCCACTCTTGGCATTATATATTCTATGGGTTTGGACAAATATATAATGACGTGTGTCCATCATCAATATTGTACAGAGTATTTCTCTCTTCCCTAAAAATCTTCTGTAGAAGTTTGGATTTTTTTTTTTTTTTGCCAAATACAAGGAGTAGCCACTGCAAGGCTTTACGTCTCGACCGAAATGTCTTAATAATAGTCTTATTTCTATTTCTTGTCCCGAACAGGTAAAATGATAGAAGATTACTGGGGGGTATCAAGAAAGATTCTTGGAGATCTGAAATTCTTGGAGAGTCTTAAGACATATGACAAAGACAACATTCCTCCATTGGTCATGAAGCGGATCCGGGAAAGGTTTATCGATCACCCGGATTTCCAGCCAGCTGTTATTAAAAATGTGTCATCTGCCTGTGAGGGTCTGTGTAAGTGGGTGAGGGCCATGGAGGTGTACGATCGTGTGGCCAAAGTGGTGGCTCCCAAACGGGAGCGGCTGAAGGAGGCCGAGGGGAAGTTGGACACACAGATGCAGAAACTGAACCAGAAGCGAGCAGAGCTGAGGCTGGTGGAAGACCGCCTACAGGCCCTGAATGATGACTTTGAAGAGATGAATACCAAGAAAAAAACCTTGGAAGAAAACATTGAAATCTGCTCCCAAAAACTGATCAGGGCAGAAAAGCTGATCAGTGGGCTTGGGGGAGAGAAGGATAGATGGACAGAAGCTGCCCGACAGCTGGGGATCCGCTATACTAATCTGACAGGGGATGTGTTGTTGTCCTCAGGGACCGTGGCTTACCTGGGGGCCTTTACTGTGGATTATCGGGCCGAGTGCCAAAAGCAGTGGTTGGCCCAATGTAAGGACAAGGTCATCCCTGGATCCAGTGACTTCAGTCTCAGCAGTACATTAGGGGATCCCGTGAAAATCCGTGCCTGGCAGATCGCTGGGCTGCCCATTGACTCCTTTTCCATTGACAATGGCATCATTGTGTCCAATTCCAGACGCTGGGCCTTAATGATTGACCCTCAGGGGCAGGCCAATAAGTGGATCAAAAACATGGAGAAAGCAAATAAGCTGTCTGTCATCAAGTTCTCGGATTCTAACTATGTGAGGACGCTGGAAAATGCTCTACAGTTTGGCACTCCTGTCTTACTAGAAAATGTTGGAGAAGAGCTGGATGCCTTTATTGAACCCATCTTGCTCAAGTCCACATTCAAGCAGCAAGGGGTTGAGTATATGAGACTGGGTGAAAACATCATCGAATATTCCAGGGACTTTAAGTTTTACATCACAACCCGTTTGAGGAACCCACATTACCTCCCTGAAGTTGCCGTGAAGGTCTGCCTCCTCAACTTCATGATCACCCCCTTAGGTCTCCAGGATCAACTCCTTGGCATTGTGGCCGCCAAGGAGAAGCCAGAACTGGAAGAGAAAAAGAACCAGTTGATTGTGGAAAGTGCGAAGAACAAGAAGCAGCTGAAAGAAATTGAAGATAAGATCTTGGAGGTCCTCTCCCTGTCCGAGGGCAACATCCTTGAGGACGAGACTGCCATCAAAGTTTTATCCTCCTCCAAACTGCTGTCCGAAGAAATCTCTGAGAAACAGGAAATTGCTTCCGTGACAGAAACTCAGATAGATGAGACTCGGATGGGCTACAGGCCAGTGGCTGTCCACTCTGCTACCATCTTCTTTTGTATCTCTGACCTGGCCAACATTGAGCCAATGTACCAGTACTCCCTGACATGGTTCATAAATCTCTACGTGCATTCCCTGGCCCACAGCAGGAAGAGCGAAGAACTGGAACTACGCATTGAATACATCATTGAACATTTCACCCTCAGCATCTACAACAATGTCTGCCGCTCTCTGTTTGAGAAGGACAAGCTGCTTTTCTCCCTCCTCCTGACCATTGGCATCATGAAAGAGAAAAAGCAAATTAACGAGGAAATTTGGTACTTCCTTCTAACCGGAGGCGTCACCCTGGACAACCCCTTCCCCAACCCGGTTCCCGAATGGCTGTCTGAGAAAGCATGGGCAGAAGTGGTTCGTGCATCTGCATTGCCAAAACTCGAAGGCCTGATGGAACATTTGGAACAAAATGCCCATGAATGGAAGCTCATCTATGACTCGGCCTGGCCCCATGAGGAGAAATTCCCTGGATCTTGGAGGTTTCTTCAAGGATTGGAGAGGATGGTGATCCTCCGATGTTTGCGGCCTGACAAAATGGTTCCAGCAGTTCGGGAGTTCATTGCTGAACACATGGGCAAGGAGTACATTGATGCCCCTACATTTGATCTCCAGGGGTCCTACAATGATTCCAACTGTTGTGCACCATTGATTTTCGTGTTGTCTCCAGGTGCAGACCCAATGGCAGGTAATGTCAGAATGTTGTGTGAAGAACGTAAAAAGTCCAGAATGGGTGGATGGTTGACAATAGCATGTCCCTTACAACAGGAGTCTCAAACTCAGATGGCTTTGAAGGCCAAGCAGTTCACAGGCTAAGGTAGGGCTGGGGCAACTGGAGACTTCTTTTCTTGCCTAAAGGAGGGCAGCTGCTACTCAGCTCCCATGCGTTGTGCCATCTGAGAACATGAGCCCAGGATAGCCAGACTGTCTGATTTTTTAAGAGAAACCAGAAATGAAGAAATCACCCACTTTTAAATCTTGATAACTCATTCAAATTTTTTCTTAAAAACTTTATGAGGGCCAAGCAAGGGGTAGATTTAGCTTGTTGGCTCCTAGTTTATCACCTGTGTCTTAAACCATTTTCTCTGATTTATTGCTTCTCTTTTCTCTTTTCTTTTAATTTTCAAATTTTTTGAATAATTAATACTGCATGTAGTTTTAAAAAAATGCAAGAAGGTATAGACTGTGGCTCAACTAGGGCCATTTTGACCCCTCAAGGGACATTTGGCAAAGCGAGGAGACATCTTTGTTGTCACAACTGGGGATGCTACTGGCATCTAGTAGATATAGGCCAAAGATGCTGCTAAATATCCTACAGTGCATAGGACAGCCCCCACAACAAGGGATTATCTGGCTCAAACTGTCAATAGTGCTGAGATTGAGAAACCTTAGTATAGAGTGAAAGGCATATCTTCCTCCTAACCCTCTCAGAAGTAACCACTGTTACCAGTTTGTGTATATTTCTAAAAATCGTTTGTGCATATTAAAGGATATGAGTTGTTGACACAAATAAATTAGTTTTCTGTTCTGTTGGGGGATCTCAAAGCTTTAGTTTTCTCTGTTATTGAATGTAGAAAGAGTACCAGAAATGTGAATGGCAAAGTTGATACTCTCCTGTGAAAGCTGAAGAGTTTAGCACATCCTGACCCGGACAGAAAGCCAGTACCCCTACCCCTTGAAGGAAGTTAGAGGAGGGAGCTGAATGAACTGGTGCCTTTTCTGGCTTCCTACACAAAATGTTATTGTCAAAGATCAATCATGGGGCCGGCCTGGTGGTGTAGGGGTTAAGATTGCACACTCCACTTAAGCAGCTCAGGGTTTGCAGGTTTGGATCCCAGGCATGGACCTACACACTGCTCATCAAGCCATGCTGTGGCAGGATCCTACATACGAAACAGAGGAAGATTGGCACAGATGTTAGCTCAGCAACAATCTTCCTCAAGCAAAAAGAGGAAGATTGGCAACAGATGTTAGTTCAAGGCCAATCTTCCTCACCAAAAACAAAGAGATCAGTTCATCATGAGATCTTTCTAGTACCTTTGCTTTTTTCCCTAAGTACTTTATATGGCAGATTTTTTTTTTTTTTTTTTGAGGAAGATTAGCCCTGAGCTAACATCTGCTGCTAATCCTCCTCTTTTTGCTGAGGAAAACTGGCCCTGAACTAACATCCATGCCCATCTTCCTCTTTATATGTGGGATGCCTACCACAGCATGGCTTGCCAAGCAGTGCCATGTCTGCACCTGGGATCCAAACTGGCAAGCCCCGGGCCGCTGAAGCAGAACTTGCACACTTAACCGCTGTGCCACCAGGCCAGCCATATGTGGAAGATTTAAACAAGAGAAACTAAGGGAAATAAGTAAAGGTCAAGAAGAGAAATGGGGGAAAGGTCAGAATATGATCTGTAAAATGATGCTATGCTGGTAGAGGACCAGCCAGTTACTTCCAATTCCTGTCTCTCTACGCTAGAGGCTTCATCAGGTTCAGCTTGGGTAACTTCCTAGGAAACTTCCCAGGTACTGTGTCCCTCATAGTGCCTCACATCAGGAGGCACATACTGTCTGACTGTCTTTCCTTCTCTGATCAAGATCGATCAGTGGGCTCAGGCATCAACTCGATCCACCTCCCTACTCCTCCATGATCCACCTCCCCACTCCTCCACCGTCTCCCTTATAAAGTTTCCCATCAGCTTTTCACCTAATGTGATGGTTCTCAATCTTGGCTGCACAATGGAATTACCTGGGGAGCTTTAAGAAAAATCTCCATGTGCAGGCCACACCCTTGACCTTGTGGGTGAGACCCAGGCATTGTTTTATACAGCTTTTTGTATAATTCCACCGTGCAGCCAATTGGAACCACTGACCTAATGGTTTTAGCAGCCTTAGAAAATCATAACCCAGATCCATTATTTCATTAGATGCTGCAAAATGATGACATTTTAATTCTATCATTCCTTCCACATTTATTGGCTGGAAGTCTTCCATAAAGAAGAATTTTCCTTTGTCAGCTCATTGGTTTACTCTGAATATAGTCCAAAAAGGACAGGCAGAGTAGATGCTTGGTTCATTCTCTTTATTTACTAGCTTTCAGAATAATGAATTGGTGCCCTACTAACCTCCAAAGTTATGTATGCCATAAGATTTTTTTTCATACCACTGTGAATACATGGATTTTAACATTTGGATATGTCAGATATGGTGGTGTTTTACTCCACTGCCATCATCATTCATTTTGATGCTCAAATTGTTCAGTCTTTGGCCTGTGGGAGCACCTTCATGCCTATATCCTTTTCATATAACCCCAGTAGTTTTTGACAGTTTTCTTGCTGTATAGAACTACCATATATTCCAGGTTCATCTTGTACAAACATTTCTCCAAGGAACTGTAGTTCTTTTAACAGCTCATGGTATTTAGAGACCACAATCTGGGTGCTAGAGGTGCCCATTACTTCTGGGTGGATCATTGATGGCAGACCTTACTGTTTGCTAATTCTCTTTTGGGCTGTATCTAACCTGCTCTTTTAATCATTGCTTTGAGTTTTTATCTTCAATGACAATGCTTTCCACTTCCATAAATTTTATTTCTTTTGTTCCAAATCCATGTATTTGTTTCATGGAACTCTAAGTTTTATTATGTTTTGTGTTCCTTCTGTAATGATTTTCAGATGTGTTTCTTTAATGGTCTTTTTCAGAGACTGTATTAATCTGCTGGCGCTGCCATAACAAATACCAGAGACTAGGTGAACAGAAATTTATTTTCTCTTGGTTCTGGAGGCTAGAAGTCCACAATGGAGATCTCAGTAGGGTTTCTTCTGAGGCATTTCTCCTTGGCTTAAATTCGTGGCCATCTTCTCCCTGTGTCTTCACATGGTCTTCTCTCTGTGAGTGTGTCTGTGTCCTAATCTCTTCCTCTTATAAAGACACCAGTCATATTGGATTAGGACCTACCCTAATGACCACATTTTAATTTAACTACCTCTTTAAAGACCGTATCTCCAAATACAGTCAGATTCTGAGGTACTGGGAATTAGGACTTCAACATATGGATTTGTGGGGGGACACAATTCAGCCTGTAATAGAGACCATATGTAATCCTTGAGATATTAATTCTCCTGATTATTCTTTGTGCTGACTATCCCTTATAGGGATATATTTCCTCATGTAGTTTGTAATTTTTTATTGTAAGTTCACAATCAGCAAGCTTGTGTTATTTTGTGGGAGTCTCATGTACCTTGGGTTTTAGAAGTGCCCTAACAGAACAGTTTTGCATACACAAACACTGGTGCCCCAGGGGTTTCGCCATTCTGGATGAATTGTATAGGAAGTTTCTCAGCTTGGGAATCCCACACCACAGGGTACGGTCAATTTACACTCCTCATCCATATGTGGCGTTGGTTTGGTGTTTTCATTTCTCGCTGGACAGTTGTTGTTTATTTTTTTCCACGTAGGCTCCAGACCAGTGACAAGCTTCCACATTGCTTTTTGAGTCAGTAGCCTGATTTCTGGCCTTCTTAACATGAAGGTACAGCCCTTTGAGGATCCTAACTTTGTAGGAAAGTCTCGGTTCCAGCACCCCACGTCTTGTGAGTGCAAAGTTATGTCTCCCATTGGCAAACTCCAACCTCTAAACTGGTTAAATAAAGTACAGTATTTTCCAGTGGTGAAATACTATCAAATACTATCCATGAAAAAGAATAAGGCCTTTATATAGGTACTGATGTGGGAAAGCTCTAAGTGAAAAAAGCAAATGTATTATTCTGCAATTTATGTAAGTATAATAGTCATGTGCATTTATTTAAATGCATAAATTATCTCTGGAAAGATTCACAAACAGCTAGTCACATGCCTGCCTCTGAGGAAGAGAGAAGTGAAAGAGACTTACTTGAAATTTCACTGTACAAATGCCTGTTTTTTCTAGTAAAATCAATTCGTGAAAACCCAGTTCCTAGTTCTTTGGTTATGTACTCACCTCTCTATTTTTGAGTTCCCTCTTCATTTTTGGCACCTGGGAATTTTTCTGTCTTTCAAACTCTGATTTTTTTTCAGTTTGTGTAATTTTTTTTTTTTTATCATCAAGAATGTCTGTGTGTTCAGAGCAAAAGAGGAATCAATAGTAGCTTCATTCTCCATCTTACGAGAAGGTTAAAGTTTCCCCAGAGAGGTGCTTATTTTGTAATTAACAGAAGCCAGTGAGTTTCTTTCTGAGTCTAGAGTTTTAATGAAACCCCCCTTCTGTGTTGTTATTGTTAACATGGTCTTAGCTGACCTGTCCTCTTTCAAAAGCCTCTCTTCTTTCTGGTCTCAGGCCTGCTGAAGTTTGCTGATGATCTTGGCATGGGAGGTACCAGAACACAGACCATCTCTCTTGGCCAAGGCCAAGGCCCTATTGCTGCCAGAATGATCAACACTGCCATCAAAGATGGGACCTGGGTGGTCTTACAGAACTGCCATCTGGCCACGAGCTGGATGCCTGCACTGGAGAAGATCTGTGAGGAAGTGATTGTTCCTGAGAGCACCAACATTAGATTCAGGTGAGATGCTGCCCCACACTGCCTGTTTTGGGCCCCAACCTTGAGCTCCAGACAGCATGCTGGTGGCTGGGAATGCAAAGATGAACAAGTCACAGTTCTGCCTTTAAGAAGCTCTCAGTCTAGCAGAAGACAGCCCATAGGCAAATAATGTTGATACCATGTAATACCTGCTGTACTTGTTTGAACAAGAACCATGTAAGCACAGAAAAGGGAAT
Source organism: Equus asinus (assembly GCF_041296235.1). NCBI lineage: Eukaryota > Metazoa > Chordata > Mammalia > Perissodactyla > Equidae > Equus > Equus asinus. Next base: position 33,864,058 of record NC_091803.1, read on the forward strand.
GGAAAGTTAAGGAAGGCCTAGAGGACTCACACTTGCCTGGGGTTTTGAAGAGTGAGTAGGAGTTTGCCAGGAAGGACATTCCAGGCAGAAAGGACAGCATTTGTAAAAGCAAAGATACATATTAAGGAAACACCAAGAAGTTATCCTCTAACCTGGGGTGTATGCTGTGAGAAGTTGTTGGAGGGAGGTGATGGGAGATGTATCTGGTGTCTGGAAGGTAGATTAAATGTCAACAAATCTGATTTTTAAAAATTATTTGTCTAAAAAAAGAAAAATCCCACCTGTGGCCTGGACACTGTTGTCCTTGCTCTGTCCATTTCTTGGGCTCTGTAGAATTTTAATCAGCATTGGAAACAGCTATTTTTTTGTGTGTGTGAACTTTTAAAGCCCAGCAAGGCTAGGCCTTGGTTTTTGCATTTACAGAACGATGAGATGAACCAGATAGAATTCAAAGCCCCTTTCAACTCAAATGTCCAGTGATTCTCTTATTCCAGGCCAGGAGTCAGCAAATGACAGCCTGTGGGCCAAATCTAGCCTGCTGCCTGTTTTTGCATGGCTTGCAAGCTAAGAATAGTTTTTACATTTTTTAATGTTTGGAAAAAAACAAAAGAAAAATAATATTTCATGACACATGAAAATTATATTAAATTCAAATTTCAGTGTCCAATAATAAAGTTTTATTGAAATATAGCCATGCTCACTCATTTATTGTCTATGATTGCTTTCATGCTACAAATAGTTATAACAGAGACCATGTGGCCTACAAAGCCTAAAACATTTACTCTTCAATCGTTTACAGGAAAAGTTTGCCAACTCCTGCTCTAGGCAACAAAGCTTGCTGGTTATTTTCATTTTAGTCATGTCTGCTTGAAAAAAGGAAAGTGTTTGGTGTTTATTTACAAAGCTAGATTAGGCTGTAGTTGATTGTATTCATGTAAGACTCATGTAAGATTTGTGTAGGAGTTTAAGGAAGTTTAAGGGGGATCCATTAGTTTCAGGAATTCTGTTTGGTTTGGGATGGTTAGTTGATTCATTGACCATCAATGACACACTCAATGAAGAAAAATTTATTCATGCTGACATTTAAGGTCCTAACCCAAAATTCATGAACTCGGCACCTACGGGAGCCCGGAATGTAACGTAAACAAGTGAAGAGGACTGGGCTTTCCACAGTACAATGGCAATCATCATGGGCAATGAGCCTCAGTATTGGACACTAATAGGGAGTGGTGGGGAGTGTGGTGAACTAGAAGCACATGCCCTATAGAGAAGAGCAGCTACTGCTTAATACCAGTTAACTGTTGCCATGCAGGAACGCAGGCCTCTGGTCATCAGATTTTCTGATCATTTTAAAGGGAAGATGGGAATCTAGACTTTTAAAAGAAAGCCTAGATTTTTAAAAGTTGGCAACTACTTTAAAAATATGTTACAGCATTGTATTGGTTTGCATGGTGTGAGCTAAACATTCCCTATCTGCAGACTGAAGTCAGGCCTCAAGCCCCCAGTTTATGACCTCTTCCCTCCCCTCTCAGCCCTGTGCCTGCACCACAGCAGACTACCCACCAAGACTTATTGTATCCCCGACTCTTCCTCCTCCACTCGGTTGCTCAGCCTGTGTCCTGTGTCTATGACTTTCTATCCCCAAATCCACCTGTTGGAAACCTCTCTAATGTCTAGCACACAAAAAGAAACCCACAAAAATGAAACAAAACAGGATGCCATGGAGTGTATGTCACTTGAGTTCAGGTAGGAAAAACAAATGAATGAGAGCCTGGAAGACAGTATGCCAAAGTGTTAATCTGGAGGTGTTAAATTATAATTTTTTTCCTTCTAAATTCGTTTACATATATTCCCTGTATTTTGGTGAACATAGATAACCTTTTATTTTTAAAGGAAGAAATCCTTCATATTCTCAAGGCCCATTTCAAATGCCGTTTCCTCTATGACAGAGGTCAGCAAACTTTTTCTGTAAAAAGCCACATAGTAAATATTTTAGGCTTTGCTAGCCATATGGTCTCTGTCTCAACTCTGCATTGTAGCATGAAAGCTGCCATATATAATATGTAAATGAAGGGGCATGTGCCATTAAAACTTCGTTTTGTGAGAACAAGCTACTGCTGGATTCAGCTCCCTGGTCATAATTTGCAGACTTCTGTTCCGTCTAACCCGTTGAAACCTCTTCTTCCCATGGACACCCCATAGCTTATTATTTCCCTCCCTCCCTGAAGACTTGATTTTATAATGCCTTGTACTATAGCGTTCTGTTTGTTTGTCTTTTCTCCCCTCGCTGGCCTCCATTTCCTCCCCTAGCAGCAAGGCTATGGATATTTGGAAGCTGGAAACAATGCTTTGCTCGCTTTGGCCACTCCTGGGGTGCTGGGTATAGTACTTGACCATAATAGATGCTCAGAAAGTCCAGCAGGGGAGGAGTGGTGTGGTGATTAAGACAAGGCCTTTGGAGTCAGGGAGCCCCAAGTTCACATCTTGTTTCAGTTGTTTCTAAGTGGTGTGTCCTTGAAAAACCTACTTGACCTCTCCATGTCTCTATTTCCTCACTGGTAAAAGGGGATAGTAAATCCTTCCACATAGGGTGGCTGTGAGGATTAAAATAAATGAAGGGACATATATTAAATTCTTAGCATGGGGTTTGGCATCTAGTCTTGCTTAATAGATGGTAGCTATTATATTTTTGTTATTGTTTTTCAACATAACTTATTGCATTGCTCTAAGTAGTTGGGTCTGTTGTTCCTCCAGACTCTGGTTAACCAGCTATCCATCAGAGAAGTTTCCAGTCAGCATCCTCCAGAATGGGATCAAGATGACCAACGAGCCCCCCAAAGGGCTCCGGGCCAACCTTTTGCGCTCCTACCTCAATGACCCCATTTCGGACCCTGTGTTCTTCCAAAGCTGTACAAAGGCAGTGATGTGGCAGAAGCTGTTGTTCGGCCTTTGCTTCTTCCATGCCATCGTTCAAGAGAGGAGAAACTTTGGACCCCTGGGTAAGAGATGACAGTGCACCTGAGTTGCAGGGGGAGAGATCACAGACAGATGCAAGTGTGTGTTCAAGTTTGTACTCAGATAGTGTTGCCAGTAAAATAGGATGTAAGTACATTCCATGCAATATTTGGGACATACTTATGCTAAATATGATTTTTCGTTTATCTGAAATTAAATTTCACTGAGTGTCTGTATTTCTGTTTGATAAATCTGGCAACCTGATCCCCAGGTCCACTGTCAATGTCTGGGGAAAAGGTGATGCTCCAAAATCAGAGGTGCCCTAATTGCTGAAGTAATGTGATAACGAGAGGATTGGGAGCCCTTCCCTTTGGTGTGTATTTGCCCATCTCAGACACAATGGCCATTCTCTGGGGCTTGTCACCAGGTAATTTATAACATTGTAGGTAGTTCTCTTTCCATGTGCATAACACTGACAGAAGAAGAGCTGGCACATTTGTGTGTGCTTCTTGAAAAAATAAAGATAAATTTTTTTGTTAACATAACCTATCCATGGCCTAACTTGAGTAACTCAGTACTCTTGGTGGAGCAGATCATCAAAATGCTTAGTACAGATCCTACATCATCATGATTTTAATGTTGGATTACCTTTCTCTCACCCATGGGCTGCCTCTGATTCTGTTCAATAGCAAATGACCCACCTCGGTATTCTCAGCCATTCTTTGGGGTTACATAAGGATGCAAATTGTCCTCTTGGTGATTCTTTCTGAACATCTTCTTCCTTTCCTTCTACCTTCATACCCTAACCCCAGGTAGCTCCACAGACCTCCTGACCCTTCCATTGAGACAGCCAAGGGAGACCCTCCCTCTGCATTTCCCACACCACATTCTCCCACCTGTGCCAGACCTTTAGAAATCCACGTAACAGTTTGGCTGTAACCAATTGCCCAGGTGTGTTTTGTTTGCCAGAACACAAGTTTTATTATTTTGTTATATTTTTAATTTGAATGTGAGTGTTTAGGAGGAAATTAAACATCTCTGTTGAGCACAGGTCCCACCATACCCTGCTGTCTTACGTCAGGCCCAGTTCACACGTTCATGTCACTTGTCCAGCCCCACTGGGCATTTATCATTATACCCTTGAAAATACAAGCGGTAGTTTCTTTAAGGCCAGCCATCTAGTTCTCCCATGAGCACCAGGAGGGGAATTCTCAAAGCTAACAGTTCCGTTGCCCCATCATGGACACTGCCCTGTAGCTTTGCTTTAGTGTTGTTTTTGGAGCTCGGTGTATTACCACAGTATTCCATCCGGGGTGAATAATTTTCATGCTACCAATCCCAGGATGTTAACATCTTCCTTAACAAATGAGGACATCCATAAAGAAATTGATTTTAGAATAGATGCTTTCTCAGGCAGAGTGGCTCCCATGTTGGCAGTAAATGTCAAGGCTGATCGTTGGCCTGGTGCTTGATATTCATGGGGCTGAAAGAGGCCCTTGATCATAGTGATGCTTAACTCCACTGGCTCAATATCTGAGTGGAAATTGAGAGCTCTCAGCACTAAAGCCCCTAATTCTTCTCTGCCTCATGCAGGTTGGAATATTCCTTATGAATTCAACGAATCTGACCTGAGGATTAGTATGCGGCAGATCCAGATGTTTCTGAATGACTACAAGGAGGTGCCATTTGAAGCTCTGACCTACCTGACAGGTATTTATGGGAGGAGCCTTTGCAGGCATGAACCTCCAGCATCATGCTCCACCCTGCTGTTCCTCTTCTGCTGCCTTTATTCATTTATTTACTCCCTCATTCATTCTTTCAACAAACATTGAGCTCTTATAATGCTGGTTACTGTGCTGGATATTGTTAAAAAAAAAAAAAAAGAAGAAGAAGAAAGAAAGAAAGAAAATTAAGATACAATCCCTACCCTTTAGTGGTTCATAGGGATAAAAATATTTTTAAAAATGACAATACAGTGATAAGTTCAACAAGAGAAACGTTTATAAAGTAGAAAGGCAGCACAATGACTAAATCTCAGGGCTAGGGCAGAGGATGATTATGGAAAACTTCCCAAAGTCATAAACAATGGGTTGTGGGTTTTTTTTAGGAAGATCAGCCCTGAGCTAACTGCTACCAATCCTCCTCTCTTTGCTGAGGAAGACTGGCCCTGAGCTAACATCCATGCCCATCTTCCTCTACTTTATATGTTGGACGCCTACCACAGCATGGCTTGCGAAGCAGTGTCATGTCTGCACCTGGGATCCAAACCAGCGAACCCCGAGCTGCCGAAGCAGAACGTGCGCACTTAACTGCTGTGCCACTGGGCCAGCCCCATAAACAATGGGATTGAAGGGAAGATTAGGAGTTTTACAAGGGGAGGGACAAAAAAGTCACCTAATATATGCTAGTACATATTATGGAAGAATGTAAATGTATAAAACTTGGCCACTGCCCACAACCGTGTAATCCCAGAGACAGGAGTTAAAAATAGATGGGCTAAGTCAATGGAATGCTGTGGCCAAAGGTCAAAATGCAGCTCAACAGAAAAACCCAGGCATCTTCAAGATCACACACTAGTTCCTTCCTCAGGTCCATATGTTAAGGAGTTTGTCTGGATCCTTTCCCCAATCATGTGGCAGGTCCTTTTTACACACAATCAGCACATTGAGACTTCACAGCATCTTATGAGTTCCATGTTAGTGATCCCATTTTACAGACAATGAGAATGAACCTTTAGAGCAGTTGTTGTTAACTGAGGGTGATTTTGCCCCCCAGGGGACATTTGACAGTGCCTGGAGACGTTTTGGGTTGTCACAACTAAAGGGAGATGCTACTGGGTTAAGGCCAGGGATGTTGCTAAACATCCTACAATGCACAGGACAGCCCCACAACACAGAACTATCCAGTCCAACATGTTAACAGTACCAAAGGTGAGAAAGCCTGCTTTAGAATGATCAAGTTTAGCTGTCACACAGACAGAAGAAGAAGGTCACACAGACCTTAACTAAGCACAGTGTCCCCTAACACAAAACCCCAAGTGAGACACACAACTTAAGTTCAGTGGATATTAGTTTGTTGAAAGAACTTCTTCAAAAGGAGTAAGCTATATTCCTATTATTCCAGGCCATCCAGAAGCACATCCCAGGGCCCCTCTTTAGACCAACCACAGAATGGGTGCATAATTGCCCTGGGACACGGTCTTCATACTGGGCTGCCTGCAGCTCGTAAGCTAACCTGCTCCAACTGTGTCAGCCAGCTTGAGGATAGTCACTTTCCAGCTGTACCAGTCAGGATAAACTAGTTAGGTAGAGGTAATAAACAATCCCCAAAACTCAAGGGTGTAAGACATCAAAGGTCTACTTCTTGCCCACTGTACATGTCCAGTCTGAATAGGCAAGGGACTCTGCTCATTATAATTATCTATCAGGGGCACAGTTGGCAAAGACTCCACCAACTTTTGGGCCACCATCTCAACATATACTTGTGTGGTCACTGCCACAGGGATAGCACCGAAGGGCTCACGCCAGGAACTAATGCACAAGAACTTGTCACTTGGCCCCACCCTACTACAAGGGGGTCAAGGCAGTGTAACCTTCCTATGTGCCTGGAAGGAAAGAAGGACCAGATATCGGTGATCATTAGAACTCTCTACTAACACTAACCAAAGAGACAAGTCTCCTTTGGAGAGCTGTTATCAAATTAGATGGGCCGAAATCAGTATATTCTTAATCTGGTACCCCCAGCCCTGTGTCAGGGACAGCGAGAATTTAAGAGAGATATAAGGCACATCCTGGCCCCTATAGGAATTTGTATTCTTACTTCAAAGAGTGGACAGACAAGTAGCTATAAAGAAATGTCCCTTCCTTCATAAACCTAAAACTCAGAGCCTGCAAGGGTATCCCCTCAAAGAAAGTTCGCTCATGAGGGAGTGGTGGTGGGACCTTGCACCATTACTCTGTGCCTAAGATTTACCTTCACTTGGGGTCCCTCTTGGGTGCCCTCTAGCACTGCCATGCTGACTTCAGTGGGGGAAACCACTCTCCCTTTAGTATTGTAGTTCTGGTGGTGTGTAAACCTCTTTACAGCTGGGATAAGCTGTAATATTCAAACTAAACTTTGCTAAAGCCCTGAAAAGTCAACAGAGAGAGCTTCAGAAATCTAGATGGTCTGATTTAAGGTGAAACAGCTTCTGTAGGGCTCAAATTACTCAATAGGTATGAGCTTCCCCTTAATCCTTTACTTCTCCCTTAACAAGCCACCCTGATCTTCCTCCTAGACATTTAGACCCCTCCAAGACCAAGAGAAGCTGAGGCCTCCAACCCCCAACTGGGGTCAAACTTCCTGTTTCTTGTCTGTGGACTTGCCTTTTCCTATAATGTTTGGAATTGGAAATGAGCCTTCACATACACACACTCACACACACACACACACACACACACATCTCCTCCTTGGAGACTAGTGTGTTGTTCTCAACTACTAAATGCCAGGTGGCACCCACATACTATGGAATCTGGACCAACTAGAGAATGTGTCATGGGTGGTGAGTTGGATTTGATGTCTCTTCCAAAGAATAACCTAACTCTTTTTGTAGAACTGAGTCTCAGAGAATGATGTTAATGATGGGGGTAGGGGTTGGGGGAAAGTCATATCCCAAAGCAGTTTATATAGGATAATCTCAATTTTCTAAAATGTATGTATTTATAGTAGCTGTAATTAATTGAATGCTTTCTATATGCTAAGCTTTATGCTAAATGCTTTATAAGCATTATAAGCCTTGTTTATAAGCCTTGTGAGATGGGTACTGCAGTTGTCTCTACTTGACAGATGAGAAACTGCTATTAAATAGCAGAAATTAGAACCCAGGAATTGGCTGGAAAGTGACGGGGCTGGAATTGGAACCCAGGACAGTCTCGTGTCAGAGTTCTTGCCCTGAACCACATTTCTGTAATGCCTTTCACATATATGTACACACACACACACACACACACACACACACAGAAATGTCTGAAAGATGCCTAAATATTAGTAGTTACCTTTGGTGGAACTACTGGTGATTATATTACTTTTCTTTCAGTTTATCTCTATTTTTTAATTTCTTTCTTTCTTTTTTTTTTTGAGGAAGATTAGCCCTGAGCTAACATCTGCTGCCAATCTTCCTCTTTTTGCTGAGGAAGTCTGGCCCTGAGCTAACATCCATGCCAATCTTCCTCTACTTTATATGTGGGATGCCTACCACAGCATGGCTTGCCAAGCAGTGCCATGTCCGCACCCAGGATCCGAACCGGCGAACCCCGGGCTGCCAAAGTGGAACGTGCACACTTAACCACTGCGCCACTGGGCCGGCCGCTATTTTCTAATTTCTAATGTGGTGAACATGTATTATTTCTGTAGCAACCATAATATCAAAACTGTGTTGTCTCATCCCAAGCTTATCATGGTTTTAACAACCCTGTGTCTCAGTAGAGCTCCTTGGCTGGAAGAATCCTCTGTTTTAGATAATGACCAAGTTTATTATGACCTTCCCTGGGCTCAACTTCTTCCTCTGCTGTTTGTCACCAGGGGAATGTAATTACGGAGGCAGAGTGACTGACGACAAAGACAGGCGTCTCCTGCTGTCTCTTCTGTCCATGTTCTACTGTAAGGAAATCGAGCAGGACCATTACTTTCTCGCTCCTGGAGACACTTACTACATCCCTCCCCATGGCTCCTACCAGGTGAGGGGCTGGGGAGGGAGAGGCTCCTCTGTCCCCCAAAGGGGCTCGGCAGCTTCCATGTGGTCAGGGCCTGCGGTGTAGCCAAGGAGGGCCCCGGGGTAGCCCTGGGCTTCCTGACTTGGGCCCTAAGTTATTTCCAACATTCCAAAAAGTCTACAAGAGAGACATTATTACTGTTTAATGAACACTGGGTATTTGGTAGACAAGGTCTTTCAAATATGGGGTTTTCTGGAGGGGAAAGAGGGAAGTGAAGATGAAGCCTTGGTAGTGAACAGGCTGGAATTTGCTACTTGGAAACAAAGATTCAGAAGGTGCCAGAAGGGGAGGGACCAGAAAACTGGATAGGAGAATGATAAAGTGAAGAAGAAAACAAAAAGTCTGAAGGAAGGATGAAAAAGGGGCTTACTTTAATTGAGCACCTATTCTATGCTAAGGCCTTATTCCTTTATAACCTTACTTACCTTGCCATTTACAGATAAGGAAACTGGGATTTCAGGTGACTAGCTCAAGGTTACACAGTCAGTTTGCCATGGAGCTAGGATCAAACCTAGTTCTGTCTGGATTCAAACCCAGTTCTGTCTGACTTCAGAGCCAGTACTACTGGGGAGGAGGGAGGAAGGACGCCAGGGGCTGTAGGGGAGACACTCAGCCTGTCTGACTTCATACTCATTCCCCAGAAAACTGTCTGAGGAGGAGCTAGGGATGTGTGTGTGTGGCCCGTGCTACCAAAACAGTGTGATTCCTGCTTCGATTGGGTCCGGCCAAGCCCTAAGTGGTCTGCGGGACCCCAGGGAACCTGCATTTGTGTCAAGTGAACATTTCCTTTCCAGTCCTATATCGACTATCTCAGGAACCTCCCCATCACAGCCCACCCAGAAGTGTTTGGCCTCCATGAGAATGCTGACATCACCAAGGACAACCAGGAAACCAACCAACTGTTTCAAGGGGTGCTGCTGACCCTCCCTAGACAGTCGGGAGGGAGTGGCAAGTCCCCTCAGGTAACTGGGCTTGAATTCAATTTTCCATGCAGTTTTCCATTTGGTGGGCATGCAGGATTGTGGGTGATGACCAAGATGGCAGAAAAGTAGAGGCTGGCAGACCCCTGAGTGAGGGCATGGATGCTCTGGTCTTATTGCTGAGAGTCCTTAAATATAGAGCTGGGGGCCAGCGCTGGTGGCCTAGTGGTTAAGTTTGGCATGCTTCACTTCGGTGGCCCAGGTTCAGTTCCTGGGCGCAGACCTACACCACTGTCTATCAGTGGCCATACCGTGACAGCAGCTCACATACAAAATAGAGGAAGCTTGGTAACAGGGCAAATCTTCCTCAGCAAAAAATAAGTAAATAAAACTAAATAAATAAATAGAGAGCTGGCAAAGCAGCAGTATTTCCAAAATATCAGCTATTCCTGTATAACCTTCATGATTAGTTGGTATACCCACCTATCATCTATACTATCTATACTCCATTTATGTAATATTTTAAAACTAACTCCATTTTGCTTAAAATCATTTATTTAAAAACTGTACATCAGTACCATAAATGGAAACCCAATACCATTTCCATAAAGTCAAGACAGCCACAAAAAGAAAATGAAAGCTAAATAGTTACTAGGTTCTTCCCAGGCGATGTTGCTGAGGCCTTGCTGGTTTCTTGTGAGAAAGGGAAAGATCAGCAAGTGTTACAGAGTGTTTAATTAGCACTGCCTGACCCGAGACTTTTTCCTTGAGAGGAATGAAAAGAGAAAGGCAGCTGAAACTTGAAAAGAGAGTGACTTTCTCACCATGTGATTCAATATTATTTGCTTCCTGTCCTGGAAACACCTGAAATCATTTTGGGTGCCTCTCTTGGTCAGTCCATGCTTTGTGAAGCGCCGATCCAGTCCACCCTCCTTGGTCTACAGATGAGGGCAAAACAAACCTTGCAGAGGAAGTGACCCACTTCAAGGCAGTCATAAACTCAGAGACAGAGCCAGACCCAGAACCACCATCTTCTGACTCTACCACACCCTGTTCTCTCCCATCTTTCCCTTCCTTTCTTCACCTTCTGAGCTGTTCCATGTTCGACCTCTCTCAACTATGGATTTTGTGTATTTGGTTTCTTGATTTAGCTCACAGTACCATAAGTGGTAATAGGTGTGAAGATAAAGCAGCCTGCTTGGTGTGTCTCAATTTAGGGGTGGAAATTCCCCTCACAGTGGGAAGAGGGAAAGAAGTGTACATTGTAGCACTCCAGATCCACAGGATGGCAGAGCTGTCTCTCTGTTCCACACCCAGGTTCTACTCCCCCTCCTTCCTCTAGGCCTGTCCCTTCCGTACTTGGATAAGCCCGTTGCCCTAGGCTCTTCCCTCAGCTCAGTGCTGAGGAATGGCCTACTGCCTTCCAAGATGTCCATGTAGCCAGCACTGAGCAAGAGTCCCATCTGCACCAGGAGCTGGTCCTAAGGGGTTGGCTGTGAGCCATGGGAGATTCTCTCCCAGGGGCCACCTTGAAGACAGGAGGAGTTCTGCAGGGTTGAGCGCTGCCCTGAGCCTACCTGGCTGATCAGGAATTCCCTGCCTGGCCCTCAGGCTCTTGCTCCAGGTGTGAGAACACTGCTCTCATTGCTCAGCTTTTTACCTTCTGGGATGTAAAGGATGATGTCCTTCCCAATGCTGGTGGGGGATAGGAGTCCTCCTTCTCCCCGAGGCAGAATTGTCTTCTGTAGGGAAGTTCCCAGGAAGGTTCAACAGACTATGTTTAAAAAGATAAATGTTCACTGCTTGAAGTTTACCCAGACAAAGCCACAGCCCACAGGCCTGGTTTCTCATTCACCTCTCTCCTGCCTATACTTTAAGGAAGTGGTTGAGGATCTGGCCCAGGACATACTCTCCAAGCTTCCCAGTGACTTTGACCTGGAGGTGATCATGAAGTTGTACCCTGTGGTCTATGAGGAATCCATGAATACTGTCCTAAGGCAGGAGCTCATCAGATTCAACAGGTGGGCTGATAGTCTTACTTGGATCCTGGAAGTTGGAGTGTGAGGGGTTGGATCTAATGGGCAGTAACTGAGACGGATGCTAGATAAGGGGTTGTTATGATCCTCTGCCCCACCCATAGGGAAGGCTGTAAATACGGGCATCCCAGCACATGTTGGCCCAGGGTTAAATCATTCCTTCTATTCATTCTTTCCCATTCATTCACATGATATGTGTAAAGTCAGGTAAAAACCAATAAACTAGTACCAAGCACAGGCTAACCGTAAAAGTAATCATTAGAGCCACTTTTATTGAGCTCTTTCTTGGTGCCAGATATTGTTTCAAGCACTGTGCATGAGTTGCATTCAAACCACACAGTAGCCTTTTGAAATATGTACAGTTAGTAATCTCTCTAGAGTCACCCTAAGACTGTGGAAGGCAAAAAATTCTTAGATGACATTCTTCCAGTTCCCTGGTCCTTCAGAGTCCGGGCTGTCCCTAAAACTGAGCAATGACCAATGAGGCAAGATAGAGACAAGGAGAATCTGGAGCAGCAAGAACCTTGGACTTAGAGGCAGAGGTGATCACTTTCCTTATGTGGCTTAAATGACTTCTGTGAACCCTTTCAATTTTGACTATTTAGAAGTCAAATCAAGGTGATCCCACTGGGCTCTGTGCTGTAGTAACTGGAAGAGAGGTGAGGGGGGACTAGAATAGAAGGCCAGAGACCTTTAGCCCCATGGCCAGCCCGTATCAGCTCTTCTCTACCTCTGTGGTAGAGGCAATGGGATGAACTTCTCTCCATCCCTTTCCATGTTTACCCTGATTTCATGTATTGCCTAAGTGCATGGGCCCTGGAATCAGACAACCTGGGTTCAACTCAGTCCTGCCACTAAATGACTATGTGACCTTGAGCAAGTTACTTATTCCTTCTGGGTTTGTTTCCTCATCTCTAGAGTCAATAGGCAGTTGGCCTCTGGGGAACCAAGCAAAGTATGGGGGGAAAGTAAAAGGAGACCTGGAGTCAGTGAACATAGGTAGAATGAGACCACTGGAGAGCCAGGCTAAGCTAGCTTCTTTGTTCTTGCAGGCTGACCAAAGTGGTTCGCAGAAGCCTCATTGATCTTGGCCGAGCCATCAAAGGGCAGGTTCTGATGTCCTCAGAGCTGGAGGATGTCTTCAGTAGCATGCTTGTGGGTAAAGTGCCAGCCATGTGGATGGCCAAGTCCTACCCATCGCTGAAGCCCCTGGGGGGCTATGTGGCTGACCTGTTGGCCCGCCTGGCCTTCTTCCAGGTACCAGGGAGTCAGGGTAACTGGGTACCTGGCATGCTTATTCAGGTGAAGAGGACAATCTGAAATGACAGATTAGAGGCAAAGGGAGTAGGGCAGGCAGCCATGCAGCCTCCTGGATTGAGTACCTACTGGAAACAGTCTTCCGAGAGTTAGGGGAAGGAAGAAAACTTTTTAAAGTCCTTGAAAAGATTATAGCCTATGAAGGCAGGAGTAGGAACTAGAATAAATATCATGAACTGGTGGTTTGTGGGTCAGATTTGGCTAATAGATATATTTGGTTAGGCTGCCTGGTAATTTTTAAATTTTTGAGCTAGCATGTAAACATTGGATTATTACACATAAAAATCCAGGGGCCGGCCAGTGGCACAGCGGTTAGGTGTGCACGTTCTGCTTTGGTGGCCCGGCGTTTGTCACTTCAGATCCTGGGTGCAGACATGGCATCGCTTGGCACGCCATGCTGTCGTAGGTGTCCCACATATAAAGTGGAGGAAGATGGGTATAGATGTTGGCTCAGGGCCGGTCTTCCTCAGCAGAAAGAGGAGGATTGGCAGCAGTTGGCTCAGGGCTAATCTTCCTCAAGAAAAAAAAAAAAATCCAGATGTTTGCCATGGGAAAAAAGGAAGACCTGAAACAATGGGCCTGCATTCCTGCATGGCACCTATTGCTGGAGATGAATGGCTGTTGCTCAGTTTAGACAAGGCATGTATTTTCTACTGCTATAGTTTCCACCACTCTCTATTGTATCCCTGACACCAGCTTGTACCTGGGCTTTTCTTAAAGTAGAAATATATTTCTTTATACCTTCATTACAAAAGTGGGACAATATAAGCTAAACCAAGAGGGCTGCCTGATTCAAGAAAACTGAGAAAAAGTGTATTTCTTAATGGGACTTATTTATATTACCTGCCTTTGAACTAGCTTTGATGTGTTGTTGATTTTGAATTTTTATTTCCATGACTCTCCAGGATTGGGTTGACAATGGGCCCCCCGTGGTCTTTTGGATCTCTGGATTCTACTTCACACAGTCTTTTTTGACTGGTGTCTCTCAGAATTATGCCCGGAAATACACCATCCCCATTGACCACATCGGATTTGAGTTTGAGGTAGGAGTGCTTTGGGTTAGGCCGGCTCAAGGGGCCCGCCAGAAAAAGCAATGTTGCCCATTTCCTTATGAGTCCAAACATTTGGATGTGTTAAGGCTCAAATGCTTCTGAAGATGGCACAAATGAAGTATTTTGCATGACTTAAAGCAGCTCCAGGGCCCGGCCCCAGGGCCCAGTGGTCGGGTTCATGTGCTCCACTTCGGTAGTCCGGGGTTTTGCCAGTTCGGATCCTGGGCTCATCAGGCCATGCTGAGGCGGCATCCCACATGCCACAACCAGGAGGACCCACAACTGAAAATATGCAACTATGGAAAAAAGAAAAAGAAAATCTTGAAAAAAAAAAAGTAGCTCCAAAGTTATTCCTGACAGAATCAGAAGATTCTCAAGGCTTTGTGTATATAAAAGGGAATATAATCATTTTCTTACCAGAGGAAAACTCTGCCACCATCATACCAAGAAAACTGGAAGCATCCTCCCATGCTGTCTATTCAACTTGGTGGACTCTTCATTTGGAAGAATGTTAATGCTCTTGGGTAGTCTTTTGCTTGGAGTAAAGTCAAAGGAATGGCCAATAGTCAAGTATCACCCTGTCCATATATGAAGAGAAAGGAGTAAGATGGACTGTTATAGAGCATTGTAAAATTTTAAATTCTATGAAAAGATCCTTTGAGATCATCTAGTCCAGAGGTCACAAACTGCTTGCCCTAGGTCTTAATTTAGTTTATGAATGAACTTAACTTGATGGGGCTTTGAAGACAATGTTAAGCCAAAATTAATGCTATAAGAAACAAAATAACTGGGGTAAGCATTGGAAAAAAGAAAACCATATTTTTTTATGTTTAAATGATTATATACCTACAATCCCAAGAGACTCTAAAAACATACCTATCAGAATAAATAGAAGAATTCGTAAGGTGACTGAATACTGGTCAAATATACAAAAGTCAATAGCCTTTTCCTATTCTAGCAGTAAGTACTTAGAAGTAGAAATGAGAAAAACTTTCCATTCACAGTAACAAAAAGATTAGAATTTGAATGATTTCAAATGGAACTTGTGCTCTCTGGTTCACCATAATCCCCACCCCCCACTCCCTATTCTCCTACATCTAGACCATTTTCTGCCCCTACCTGATGGAATTTGAGTTTACCACCTCTGAATCTAAACAGTGGTGTGCTGGAGCTGGCTCATAACAACTCAACAGAGCCAGTTGGAGCTGGTTGTTAAATATTGATAGCCTGAAATTGACCGTGATGAGAATCTTTACACTACAGAAATTGACAAAAACTACAAATCAAGGGTTTACTTTTCCCCCCAGAGAACTGTTTTACCAACATGCATCTGACTCTAACCCCACTCTATAGATCCAGGTCCAGAAAAGGGAAGGTTATGCAAGGTCACTAAGGTAGTTACAGTTAATGTGGCCTCCTGACTACTACTCTAGTGCATTCTCTATGCCCACATATATAGGGGCAGCATGCTGACTAGGCCCACATATGACCTGTAGGAAGATTATCACAGAAGCCCCAGTGCCCTGGGAGATGCATCCCAGGAAAGGCAGACATTGCAGCCAGATTGCACTTTTCTGGCTGCCCCATTTAGGAAAATGGCAGGTAATGGAATTCACAGCTTTCTCTCTTCCAGGTAACCACACAAGAAACAGTCATGGAGAGTAACCCAGAAGATGGGGCCTACATAAAAGGACTCTTCTTAGAAGGTGCCCGTTGGGACAGGAAAACGATGCAAATTGGGGAGTCTCTCCCCAAAATCCTCTATGACCCATTACCCATTATTTGGCTGAAACCTGGGGAAAGTGCCATGTTTCTGCATCAGAATATTTATGTGTGTCCAGTCTACAAAACAAGTGCCCGGAGAGGCACCCTCTCCACCACAGGCCACTCCACCAACTATGTCCTCTCCATTGAACTCCCGACAGCCAGGCCCCAGAAGCACTGGATAAACCGAGGTGTAGCCTCACTATGCCAGCTGGATAACTGATGGCATCTGACTCAACACAGAAAATAAAAGACATTTCATTCTCAGCTATAACCTAGCTTTCTTGTCTTGAGAGTTTCATGGTATGATGATGATGATGACAGTTCTATTAATAGAACACTTGCTATAAGCCAGGTATTTCAGAGCATCCCTATAAAATAGGTTATTATTATTATCTTCATTTTATGTCTGCAAAAACTATGATACAGAGAAGTTAAGTAATCCCCAAATCAGATAGCTACTAAAATAGAAGAGCCTGGATTTGAACACAGGCAGTGGGACTCTTCAGCCTAGACCTTTGGCCATTTGTCTAAGCTCCCCTGCAGTTATTCTTTTCCTATTATTTTGCTGTAACTGTCACTGAATTTTTATTGCTTCTTTCCTACTCTCTCCACATGGGTTAACATCAGGCCATCTCACAGGTTGAAAGAGGTTTGGGTCACTTATATTTTTTAAGGCTCTTGATATATTTAAAATGTGCTTCTCACAACAATCTTATAAGGTAGGTATTATCATTATCTCCATTTTAGAGATGTAGAAACAGAGGCTTAGAAAAGTAACTAGCCCAGAGTCCCACAGCTAGTCAGTGGTAGAACTGGGACCCCAAAGCTTTTCTTCTAGCCTACACAGATGGGCTGAAATTGCAGGAAGAAAGGAGATGTGAGAGAACCAACATGTGTTGGACGCCTACCGTGACCAGGGGTTGTGCCCACGCCTTTAGATATCTTGCTTGTTCCTATGTGATGGGTATGCTTGTCTCTCCCTCTGGAGGTTCAGGGAGATTAAGTAACCTGCCTAAGAGCACCCAGCTCTTTCACATTACAGAGCTAGTTTTGAGCTGAAGTCTGTCTGGCTCTAGAACCCATGCATTTTTCACTGCCACATGCTACCTCCCTGCCAAGGACTTGGCTATGTTGTGATGTAGAATCTTAGAAGAGACATGTAGCTCCAACAACCATGTCCGAGAAATTTCTAGTTTATCACTGTTTTTCCCCAGGGCCAGCTTATAGAGAATCTCGCGGAGATAAAAATCAAATTCTTGATGTACTACTTCACAACAGACTCTCTCATGTAGCTCTTTGGCTCTGTGTAGCTTCTTTCAGGGCATTCCATTGGTCAGTTCATAGTTGAGCAAAGACTTAAGGCTGTTTGAGAGTCTTAATGCATCTGGCCTGGCTTCTCTGCCTCTTCACTAGAAGAAATGTCCTGACTTGGGGTCTTTGATTTTTCCTGAATGCAGGAAGCTTCTGAGAACCAAACAAACATATTCCAGAAACCCTGTTTCTTCATGGGAACGTGTAGCCAATCGAATTCGGATTGAGGACTCTGAATTCTGAAATCAGCAAATCATCTAAGTGATCCTAGAGATTAAGTGCAAAAGGGGAGTTCTCCAAATCTTGCCAGGGGGCAATAAAGAGGTAGGAGGAGTCAGTCTCCTTCAACTCAAAGTAGGTAGCTTAATAGCTACTTTTTCAAAAAAAACCCAACTTTTTCCAATGGAGGAAAGAAAATCAGAATGGATAGATAGCTGAAACTGCCATATCATTCTCAAAAGGATTGTTAGTCATGTGAGATGGAAAGATGGTCAGGATCCCAAATCCCTGAGTCTTGGACTGGTTAGGTAAGTCACATTGCAAGCTGTAAGGCAGTGAGGGAGTTGCTAAGAGAACAATTGATTTTTAATGTTATCTAACTCCAGCTTCAGCAACCAAAAGCTGAGGGAGGCAGGGACTGACCGTTTCATTCCTCAGGGGTCAAGGGACAGAATGTTTCTGTGTGATGGATTAAATTTTTATAATTTAAAAATTTGAGGTCATTTTCTGTTGGGGCCAATGTGGTAATTAAAGTCTCCCCCTGGGAAAGAGCAGTATGTTCTTCAGAAATCCTGGTGAGTTAGGGGCTGGAGTCCTGGGGCAGAGATGGCCAGCGATCAGCTTGGTGAGAAGCTGCAGGCCCTCCCTATAAATAGCTCAGCAGATGACATCAGACAAACTTTGTCACCAAGCTAGTCCTTGCTCTTTAAAAATCTAGCCGTTGAGTAAATAGTTATAGTTTTCAGTCCTTGTCAGCATTGGAAGAAAATTTCATTGGAAGAGGGGATATAGGGAAGATAGATTCTGCCTTTGAAAGTCCAAAGATGAAGATCTTATAGTCTTGGAGAGACAATGAAGAAAAAAAAAACCTATTATGAACAAACATAGGTTACATGGAAGGTTTGGTAGGAAACTGACAATTCTGTTTTTGTGTACTTGCATATGCATCTTTGCAAAGGAGGCTAGGCATATAAAATTCACATTTAGGTAAGATTCCTGCCACACACGAGACTAGCTAGCAATTAGATGGACTTCCAACTTGGAGGAGGCTGGGTGAGAAGGTTTCTTCTACACTCAACAGAGTGAGACAAAAATTGTACAGTCAAAATCACTTTGAGTTATTTAGAAAGGGACCACGATCGAGACAGGCAAGCCATGTCTCACTCAGTCCAGCACAGCCAGTTTTTCTTCCAATGCAAGAACAGATCACTGTTTCTTTGGTTGACCACCAGATGAAGTAGTTGGCTTGGGTTCACAGGCCCTATGTTGCATGAGAAATACTTAAACATTAGAACCACCTCCAGGCAGGGAGATGCTTCCACAATGAGACCAGATGGAAGGAAAGTGACTGATGGAACAGCAGCTTCCTGTCTCACAATTCAAACTAGGTTGGAGTATGTGCTCACTGAATGGCCAACACACCTGCCAGCATATTTAAATTTCTCTGCCTCTCTTTACCAAAGACCTATAGCTGCAATTGTGTTAAATATGCATATGCTATTACCCCACTAACACAGTATTATATTTGTTTTTCATGTCATTGCCAAACCCTGCAATACTTACCCTGAGCATGAAAAAGTGTGCTCCTGCTCACAGGAGCAGGTTTTGAGATTGAAATACAATGCTTATCTAGAATGAGAAGATCTGTACAACACGGGAATCCTACATCTATGTATGGGCAGGAAGTCATCAACTACTGCTTCTGAGGGTCACAAGACCATTTTGGAAAAGAATACAGAGACCAAAATTGATAGAGACTTGTTTTTATTGGTGATGCCCATCCTCTTTGGAGCTAACAGGGAATGATACTGATGTACAAATGACTTGCTGTTGGTATCTCCTCTGACTCCGCACACACAGCGGTGTAAATCTTTCATGTTTTGATTGCTCCTTGTTCCATTTCTCTTTAGACATAATTTGAAAGCCAGCTTGGCCCTTGTACTTTCTAATTATGTTAAGGTAAAATACTCATAATGAATGCAGTATGAGTTTCAAGTGAGCCTTTCAGATCATAAGTGCATCCTAAGTAAGCAGAGGGATTAAGATAAAGTAAACATATGCGTGTAAACAAAGACACGCGCTTTTGTGTGTGTGTATGTCGGGGGCAGGGACAGAGCTCATATAAAATTAAATAATCATGGTTTATGTAGAAATTGGAAGGGTCAAAAAACAACAAAACACAGGAAAAAAAGCCCACTTTAAGTAAATCTGTAATGTGAAAAAAACTTAAAAATATTCTGAGAGTGGTATATAGTTTTATAGTAGTCATGAGAACATCCAGCGACTGGCTAATTTCTTTGTATCAGCTGGCATGTCTGGCGAATGGCATTCCCATGAAAAGCTTTGTCATCCTTCAGTATTCCTCCCACAGGCTTTATCTTGTTTCCAAATGATGCTTCAGCGAGGATGTAAGGTCCATGACCCCTAGCGTTAGTGTTGTCCACTCAGGCAGCAAGACCCTGACAAACTGTAGGGACGTGTGAGCACACATCATGAAATGAGTACCAATATTTTGGACGATATATTTGGGAAGATATTTGAATTTTTATCCCAATCAAGAAGAAGGGTTTTGTTCATCTGGTTTACATTCAAGAACTAGTGGCTCATCCTTCGGAGAAACAAACTTTTTTCTGGGTTAGGAAACCTCATCATGAGACTGGAGATAGACTGGTTTGGAAAGCTTCCTCAATTTTTCCTGGCTTCGAAGTCCCCGGCCTCGTAGTGGGATAAGGCCCATTGGAGGCAGATGAATCTGAATAAGAATAATGATAATATTAAGAATTATAATCATTGCAGCAGCTTATATTCAGTGAGGATTTACTAAGTACCATGCTCTCTGCTAAGCACTAAATCTACACTGACTCATTAATCCTCATAATCCCCACATACATTAATCTTCACAATAATCTCATAAGAAAGTATTCCAGTATTTATAGATGAGAAAATAGAAACTCGGAAATTAAATAACTTGCTCAAGATTATACATTAAATGGTAGAGCCAGGATTTGAATCCAGATGTGTCTGATTCCAGAGCTTGTGCTCTTTGCCATATTGCCTGCACGGAGGAAAAAATGACCAGAGACCACACAGTGAGATGAGAATCCAAAGAAGGTGAGAAAAAAAGCGTGTGTACAAAGATATTCTGTGCGCAGTGGAAAACTGGGACCAACCTAAATGCCTACTGAAAGGGTGCTGGTTAAGTTATGGCCCATTCTTATAATAGGATACAAGGCAACCATTTAAAAGATGGAGCAGAGATGTCCAGAAGAGATGAAGTAAAATAAGTAGGCAACAAACAGTAGGCCCAGGGTCCTATGTACTTTAAGAAAACGTATGTACATGAGTATAGGAAAAAAGACTAACGGATATATTACCAAACTATTAGGCTGAGCCAATACAATATAAAATTGCTGTTTCTGTAGGTCAAAAGTAGAATACTGGCAATTTCATATGGTCCAATGTAATAGTATCACTCCCACAGGGTGAGAATTTTTGGCAATTTTCACCTTCTACCTTATGCATTCCTTTAATATTTGAACTTTATTCTTTTATTAACAACAAACCTATCTTTTATGACAAAAATATATTTCCATAAAAAAGGTGAAAGCCAAAAGAGAAAGCGATATAAATGTGAGCTGGCTTTCCCTTCCATATGTGGGAAAGTTGTACAAGTAGGAGAAATCAGACATTTATTGACATTTTAGTTTGTTGTGATGGGTTGGTGGCATGCAAGGACAGTTTATTTCCAACACGCCTCCTTCAGTAGCTCTAGACTTCTTGGCAAACATTAGCCTTCGTACACATTCTTGGAAATAATGGGGTTGATGAGGATCATATCACATGTTAACTGGAGTCACACTTACTGGCCTTGGGTAAGGAATCTGGTAATGCAGTCCAATTTCAATCCTGGCTGTGCATTCATCTATACACTGCTTAATCAGATCTGTGTCCGTGAGCTATTAAAAGAGGAAAACAAGTGAGGCTATTAGCATCTTTCTAATGCTACATAAAGTATAGATGTACATTTTCTTAAACTTTTTCAGTTCATAGCCAGTCATTAAATATTGATAACTTGAAAAATCAAAAGCAATTTAATATAAAGTTTACTGTGGATTAATTTAAAAATTATTGAAATAAGTAATAGAAGCACAGATAATTCGAAAGGACAGAATATAAAAACGAACTCTCCCTCTTGCCCCTGTCTCCCAGTTTCCCTTCTCAGAGACATTATTGGCAGTTTCCTGTTTGTCCTTCCAGGGACATTCTATGCATATATAAGCATATATGTACATAGTTTTTTTTTCTTACACAAATGATAGTTCATTGTTCTGAATCTTGCTTTTTCTTTTTCTACTAACAACTTGAAGCTCCTTCTATATTACACATATAGAGCTGCCCCATTGTTTTTAACAGCTGCACAAAATTCCAACATAAGGCTGTGTTATAATTTAGTCAATCTTCTACTGAAGGACATTTAGGTTATTTCCAATCTTTTGCCATTATAAACAATTCTATTATAGATTCCTCTAAAAATTTATCTAAAAGATACATTCCTAAAGAGAAAACTGCTGGATCACAAAGTATATGTTCATGCATTTTTCTTTTCTTTTTTTGCTGGGAAAGATTCGCCATGAGCTAGCATCCATTGCCAATCTTCCTCTTTTTGTATGTAAGCCACTGCCACAGCATGGCCACTGACAGATGAGTGGTATAGGTCCATGCCTGGGAACTGAACCCAGGCCACTGAAGTGGAGTGCGCTGAACTTAACCACTAGGCCACTGGGGCTGGCCCTGTTCATGCATTTTTAATTCTCAGATATTCCGTCTAGATTCAAATTACCTTCTAGGAGATTGTACCAATTTACATCCCCATGAATAAAATCTAAATTACATTTTCACCAACACTGAATGAGAAGTGCTTCTCCATTGTCTAGAAACCCCCTGAGTAAGATATTAGGGAATAATCCACCTCTTATTTTGAGCTGTAAACTTTCTTGCTCATTATTAGTGAAAGGAAGAAATGACTTTTGAAATTCCATAATAGTCAAATTGTGGTAGTCCAGTTTCAAGTAAAGGAATGAAAAGTTCATTCTGAAAAACAGAAAGCCAGGTAGGAGAAGGGAAGAAATGCTTTCATTCTGAGGACGGGAAATGAGTCAACATGTGGCTCTGTTAAGGGTTTGCAAGTGGGCCTCAGAGCAGAGCTGGGATTGCATCAGCCCCAGATGACACCCACAGTGATGTCTGGGCCGGCATGGCTTGGAAATTCTAAGGTACTCATGTCCTATGGTACCTCTTGAGGCAGAGAAGAGTTCCAGGAAGTGTAGTGCACAGAATCACAGCTGAGTCCCTTGGCGCAGAGGCTCTGCTTTCTGACCTCTGCGCTTCTCAGAAGCTGTTGTTGTAATGTCCACCTTGAGAACAGATTTTATGTTCCCATTTTCCCAACAGGATTCAGAGCAGCTCACGAGATACCTTTGGATTATTATTAAGCTCTTACAGAAAGTGAGGATACGAGAAACTACTATGTCCTCGTGAGGAATTGGGGAGAAAGAAGCCCCTGATAAAGATATGGTTGGGGGCTGAGGCCTCCTAGGGCTCCAGCTGCCCCTCTGACCAAGATTGGGTTAGAGTTTTCCAAATTCATTCAGATATTACCTGTGTGGTTTTGCCATATTATGTACCATCTATACTAATATTGAAGTTTTTCTGTAAACATACTCTCTCCTAATCATAGTATTTGTGAAATTGTCTGATGTTCTATTTTCTTTAATCTCACTCACGTACCATCACTGGCACATACACCTCCCTCTGGCTCACACCACATTGGGTCAATTCGAGCAGAGGCAAAGGAAAGATTGATTATCGCCATAACTAAAATCCCAAAGGGTCTTGAGCAGTCCTCAGGTGAGTGACGCTGCAAAGGTTTACTGGGCACATACTACTATGATATCCCAAGCACCAGGCTGGACATTGTGAGGCCATGGTCCCTGCCTTCACCTATCAAGCTTATTACCTGGGCAGAACAACAACTCTGACACAGGAAGCTATAGAAGAGGCACACTAGTATATAATCAACAAAGGCAATGACTGCTGCAGACTTCTATACAGGAATTTAGAATAGGGGCCACGTGGGGTGGGGTGAGGGCAGAGAAATTGAGGAAGACTTCCTGGAGAAGGTCAATTGAATCAAAGTATTTGTGGGGCTGGCCTGGTGGAACAGGGGTTAAGTTCGCACATTCCGCTTCTCAGTGGCCCGGGGTTCACTGGTTCGGATCCTGAGTGTGGACATGGCACTGCTTGGGAAAAACCATGCTGTGGTAGGCATCCCACATACAAAGTACAGGAAGACTGGCAGGGCCAGTCTTCCTCAGCAAAAAGAGGAGGGTTGGCAGTAGTTAGCTCAGGGCTAATCATCCTCAAATAAATAAATAAGAATAAATAAACCAAGTATTTGTAAATGCTCATTAATTTAGTGACAACCACAAGGCAGGGTCCATGGTATATAGGAGAAAAGTACAAGATATTGTCTGTGTGCTCAAAGAACTCGCAATCTGGTTGGGAAGACTACACCAACATAAATGAAGCAAACAAGAAGAAAAAGAGAATATGACTAACTACTTAGGAGTAGGTGGAGGTCAGTGGTCTCCAAAGTTTTTGATCGTCTACTCTTTTCAATAAAAATTTCTGAGCCCACAGCTCAGATATATGTATTTATATCGATTTATAAATGAAGTATTAAGTTCATTAAATGTACAAATAAGTTCATTATAAATATACACAAAATGGCTATTTTTAAAGAATGCGATAAAAATAAATAGAAACAGCAGTTGCAATCTTTATTTACATTCCTCAGAAGACTGTTTCACTCTGCCGGGGCACACATGGTCTACACGAGGAGCAGTTCAAGTTTGGAGAAGCTGGAGGAGGGTCATAAGGGCAGAGAGAAGCTTCACAAGCACGCTGGCCTTATACAGCATAGGGCTCCAGGGCTTCCAGGAAGGGAAAGGGGCTGTAGAGTAGGAGGGTTTCTTTTGTAGCACTGATCCCAATTGTAATTTTACATTTCTTTCCATCTAACTCTGAAACACCTCTGAGGGACCATGTCTCAGTTTTGCTCATTTTATATCCCCACCGTCTAGTCTGGTGTTTGGCACATGGTGGGCACTCAAATATTTGTTGAAGGAAAGAATGAGAGCAAAGGATTGCAGAGGGGTGACAGGAGCCATGATAGAAGTGTGCAAGCTGGGAAGGGGAGGTGTTCTTGTGGAAAGATCAGTTCTGCTTTGGATAATTATGCTTGTTGTGTGGGCCTTCAGCTGGCTCATGAGAGGCCGAGGCTGAGTATCCAGATATGGAAGCTGGAACCATAAGGTGGTTGCATGCTCCTCAGGCCTCAGGGCAGAGGGCTGACCTTCAGCAGACCCCTACAGCTGGCAGGAGGGTGTGTGGAGAAAAAAGGGCCACAAAGGAGACAGAGACAGGGGTCAGAGAAGGAAAAGTAAAGAGAGTAGATTGTCAGGAAGTTTCATGAGGGGAACAACGACAGCACTGAATCCGTGAGGTTAATGAGAAGGAGGTAAAAATGAAAAGTCAGGAGCTGAAAGCCTCTTTCCATGCTTGGTGCCAGGCAGTCTTCCTAAGGAGCTAAGAGATAATGCTTTATGGTTTGTTGGGATGGGTCAAAATCAAGCCTTTTAGAAATGGCTTTTAGCTGCCTGGGGTCTGGGTGTGCTGTTTCATTAAAGTAGCTAATGGAGGCACTATTTTACTCAATTCTGTGGTCCCAAAGGGCAAACTCAGTCTGCTGGCCAAAGAGGCTTGAGTTCAAAGCTAAATTATGAAGGGAACCCTGTGTCTTAATCCTAGTCTCTTCCCTCTGAATGGTTTATAACTTAGAAGCTTTGAATAGCTTATGAAGTGAAAAAGAAAACTTAACTGCACAGCTCCTGTGGGAGTGGTCGGCAACAGGCCCAGGGCGTAAGGAACTGCTCCTCCCCTGAAAATTCTCATTGGCCTGACTTGTGTCACCTGGGTCAGGGGGTCTTCTGAGGACGCTGAGCCACTTACCAGTTGGACCAAGACCTGAAACAAGTGAAGAGAGAAACCAGGCTGGGCTCTGCTTCCCACTGGTTGGGCAAGCTAGCTAGGCTGCGCCTTTGGCCCCTTCTTGCTCCACACTCTGTCACTGTGACTTGTGCTGCTCAGTCCTCTCAATGTTAGGACAGGAACGAAGTGAACAAACACCACAAGAAATTGTTCTCCTCCTTGCAATCTCCAAGTGGGGCCTACTTACATTTTTGTTTTTCTGGAACAGCATTCTGGCTTCATTTACTATGTACTGTTTTTCTTTAATGGTGTCTTCCATCTGCCGTGATGCCGCCTGCCATTTCCTTGCAAGCCTGAAAATTCTGCGGTAGAGGCCAAGAACTTCTTGTCGTGTTGCTGTTGTCATCTTCAGACCCACCAAAATAGAAGAGGGAAAATTTGCATAAAAATTCAATTTGACAGTAGGCAGCTAGGCAGATGTACATTTTTTTAATCAAGCTCTTTAATTAGTCTAGAAATAATTGCTCTTTCTCAACAGATCTGGTTGGTAGCACTGCCAGAACAGCGCTGTAGGAATACCAGCTCTCTCTCAGCTGGCCTTGTACACCATCCTACAGTTGCGGGTTGCTCAACCACACCATTTGTGATGACAGCCATTTTTACAAACATGGTAAAACCAAAATTCACATTTACTATTCTTTAAACTGGCAAATTCTTTACCAGAATATCCTAGGAATGATGCTTTTAGTGTGTATTCTGGTAAAATTATATCACTAACCTGAGTGCCTAGGAGAAGGCACATTTAGGATAACTGAATTTTCCACTTAAGTCGGAACTTGAATTTAATGCAGGGGTTGCAAACTCAAGGGCCTCCAGGGCCTGACAGGTAACAAAGTAAAGGAACCTGGTGGGTGGGGATAGTGGCCAACTGGAGAGGAGTGCCCCCTTGAATGGGGACAGTTGCTACTCAGCCCCAGCCAGCTGCTGCCATGTAGAAACAAGGGCCTAGGAAGGCCAGATTCCCTGATAGTTTAACAATAGGTAGCAATCCAGATTTTTAAAATATGAAATCTCAAAAAAGATACATTTATTATTTTTGAAAATATGAATCCCATGAAGGCAAAACAAAATGAGTCTGCAGGCTCAATTCCACCCAGAGATCTGTAACTTTGTTGAAAATATTTCTCAAAATTCTTCGTCTACTTCTTGTCCACATAAGAACCGTACTATAATGGAAAGTCTTTCTGATGACTGAAGATCTTGTGGCCCCTCTGGGTTTTTACTCTAAAACATCAGTTTTAATTTCAGAGGACTTAGCTAAATGAGAATTGACCCAAGTATATTCCCTAAAGCTAACTGTATTTTTAAAAATTAAATCCCTGTCATCTTTAAGTTATTTTTATTATGAAATATTTCAGATATACAAAAAGACACAGAGAATAATATAACTAACAGCCATATATTCACAATGGACCTTAAAGAATAAATATATATATAGTTGAAACTCCCACTGTACCCCTTCCAAATCAAATTCCCCTTCATCTCTCCTAGAAACCGCTATCCTGAATTTTTTATCTTTCTCACACATATCTTTACACTTAACATTGTATAGTATTGCTTTGCAAACTTAAAATTTTTATATATATAAAAGGTATTATGTCCTTCTGCAATTTGCTTTTTTGCTCATATCTGTAATATTCACCCATGCCGTTACATTTAGCTCTAGTTCATACATTCTCAGTACCGCAATTCTGCCCACTGTATGATGACATCCCAACATACTTGTCTCTCCTCCTGTTGATGGACATTAGGTGTTTCCTTTCTTTTCTACTTATGCAAAAACTTTACCCTACTTCTTTACTATTTACTTCTACATTTAAAAGAAATTCAGAGAAGATACAAAAAAATGTCCCACTACTGGAGGATTCTGATTAGTCCAATTTAGGAGAATGAATTCTGTACTGCCTGTAACAAAAGGGTAGGCTGGGAAGACAAGGAGAACAGATTGGCGAGTGACTAGCAGGGCCAGGCACTGGGACACCTCATTATGAGTCCTGGACTTCCCTCAAACAGGCTCATCAGGATCGGGAAGTAGGCTGCTCACTGCCTTTTGGGAACACAACCCATTCCCAACCCAAGCAGGAGGGGTCATATATGGAAATGGTATGCTTTAGGGTGGTCCTGAGCTTATGAGAATTTGGGCATCTAAAGAATGCAGATGAAAGCTGGAAGAGGTGTGTTTATCTAGAAATTCTAAGCACCTGCAAGGAATTCATCTTACAAAGAATTTTTCTTTGGAATACGATTGCCCCGCCTACTTATCCTGACCCTGCTGACCTTTCTTGAGTAATGAGGAACAAACTAAGGCCTAACCATTTGAGGAAAAGCTTGAAAGCACTACTTCACCCAATTCAAAAGCTAAAAGGCCTAAAGTTATATTCAACACCAATTCTGACGTTCATGATGCTTAAAAGGAATTCATAAAAGCCAAAAGAGAACATCATGCTTTGTGGCTAATCGTAAAAGATGATGACATTTTTCCTGGTAGGGAAACAGGTTTCTGCGTTTCTGGCTCTCCCTAAAACTCCATGGTTTCATACGAAAATATGTGAGTCAGTTCCTGTGAGGGGCAGAGAGTCTGTAACTAACTTCTATTAATGATTGCTTCACTTCCCTGTCATTAACAGACAAAACTTCCTTGACTGCATGACACTTAAGGAGAAAAGTGGAGGTCTGGCATATTAAAACAGCAGCAACCTTCTCAAAAGTCTGACTTTAATCAGTTTCCTTCTACTCTCTAAGAACCACAACTTCAAACTGTGACTGATCATATGCCATAATCTGATACACAAGCCCTGCAATGAGGTTACTCGAGGTAACAAGCAGAACTAACAATTGATATTTAATAGGACTATTTTCAAAGCATGTCAATTAATGTTTAAATGTTTTGAAAACTAATTGTGAAAGGGAGATGAGTGCTGTCTCTCTCGCCAATATCAGGTGACCCAGAAAACCTAAATCCTAAAGATTTCCAGAGAGAAGGGTCTAAAGCTGTATTCCCCATTGTGCGGTATTAACAAGTCTGGCCAACCACTTCCTTCCAAGTCTTGAGAGAAAAGGCAGGTAAAGAAAAATGCTTCTTTTGTTCTTTTCTTACTGGACTTCTTTTAGTTCTCTGAGGGAATCACGTTCTTTCTTACCCTAGGGGTACATAACCATCTGCTACCTCTTTCTAGTAGGCTCTGCCCTGACCCCCTCCTATTTCCCTGACCAACCCCTACTCATCCTTCAGGTCCCATTGAAAACATGGATGTCTCAGGAAATCCCCGCCCCCTCCCCTAACCATGGGCCTCAGATCAGGTGTCTCTGCTGAACCTTCCCACGGCTCCTTGTATTTCTTCTTTGTAGCACTTATCACTCAGGAAATAGTTTGTTAATGTCTGTCTTCTTCCAATAGAATCTAACCTTTATGAGCACAGTAACCACATCCATCTTATTTACCACTGAATTCACAGCACCTAGCAAGGTGCAGAATCGGAATTTTGTTTGCTAAATAAATGAAAATATCTCTGCTACAGAAAGCTTGTGATTCTAGAAACAAAATCAGTAATATAAAAAAAATTTTTTTTAGAGCTCTTTTCCTTTTGGTTTGTATTTTTGGCTTTGTCCCTAGAAAAAATATTTTTCTCTTTGTTCCTAGACAAGGTGCCTTTTCCATAAGTTTTCTTTCCTACGGATTTAATGCCTTGAAACCAACATTTATTCCCCTAAAACTATCAATGATCTCTCACTACTGATGCAAGGCCGAGGCAGTTCTTTTTCTTTTTCACTAGTAGGATGGGTTGACCTGAAGCAATGGGGTCTGTTGGGATCTTCCCACAGGAGACATCAGGAATATTAAACTGTTTAGAGGACCACAATCAAACTGCAGTCTCACTAGCCATGAAGTCTATTCTTTTTCTTCCTTTTCTTTTTTTTTTGTGAGGAAGATTGGCCCTGAGCTAACATCTGTTGCCAATATTCCTCTTTTTGCTTGAGGAATATTGTTGCTGAGCTAACATCTGTGCCAATCCTCCTCTATTTTATGTGGGATGCCGCCACAGCATGGCTTGATGAGTGGTGCTAAGTTCATGCCCGGGACACAAACCTGTTAACCCTGTGCCGCCGAAGTGGAATGCAGGAACCTAACTACTACACTACCCTGCCAGCCCCCTGAAGTCTATTCTCATAGAATTTTTACAATTAAAGTTTTATAGTTTTCATTCTGAGACTGACATTTCTTCAAACTCTGCTTCATATTACCTCCTTAACGCCAAAAGCCCAGAATGAGGAAAGATAAGAGATACAAATTGTGCCTGGAAGGAGATGTGACTGGAAACTGGCCTCTTTTTTTTAATTGTACCCCACATATAAACACAGTGCTGAGATAAAATGAGTTACCAAGCACCTCCATGTGCAGCCTGGGCCACCAAGAAAAGGCTGACCAGTGCTGGTGCCAGTACCTTTTGGCCTCTGGTCACGGTCAGAAGTCTCCCCTACAGCAGGTGTCCCAAAAATTGACTTGGGAGGTGACTTTTTATGTACAATACCAATATGTACTTTCTTAGCTATGATTCTTTGGACGTGTATTAGAAGAGCCCATCAAATCCATGATGGAAAGTGACTTCAATTTTGTAGTGATACAGAGCTTCCTTTAAATAAATGATTTACACAATTTTTAAAGCTGGTTTAAAATATAGGTAAGTGAGAGTAAAAATTGTGATGTGGAGTCTGAAAAACAGAAGCTTGGAAGCAGCACCCTGCTGGGTCACGCCTCCGTGTTTATCCTGGCGGGGCCCTCCACTTCGAATGCCTCTTTTCTGCTAGCCACCCGAGCCCACCTAGGAGATACCTATTTCCTCCCCAGCTTGTCTGGAGCTCCTTTCTCTCGGCTTCTATCACAGCCAGCTGTTGCTCCTTTGCAATTTCAGTGTGTCTTCTTCTCAGAGTCTCTGGATTCCTGGAGGGCAGGGACTGTGTTTTGCTCATTAGAGTAATAATAACAACAACTATGGTTGCTGTGCACTTACTCTGTGCAGAGGCTTCGCCAGGTGCTTTACATATATCAACTTCCATAACCATCACAACAATCCTGTAAGATAGACACCACCATCATCCCGTTTTACAAAGGAGGAACCTGATGCAATGAGAGGTTAAGTAACTTGTGCAAGGTCACACAGCTAGTAGAAGGTAGGGTCAGGATTCAAACCCAGATAGTTTGAAATCAGAGGCCAAACTTGTAATCACTAAATAGGCTGCTCAATCTCAGTAAATGTGGTTGAATGGCTGTTGATTGCTTTAACGAGCTTAGCTAATTGTGACAAAGGGAACTAAACAATTCTATTCCCTTACAAAGAGAGAAAGACCATGTTTTTGCACCTCCAGATGAATTACAATAATCTTTTTATAAGGTTTCCCATTTACCATCTGCCTCTGCCCCTCCTCTGCAACTGCCCTTCTTCAATAATTATGTTACCCACTAGCACCTTTAAAGGAGGCTGTGCACTTGGCTAGGCTGCTCTGCTCTTCTGATCCCTGCAGCAACCCTGCCCCCGACACTCCAAAGGGAGCTCACATCACAGAAGGGACAGCAGGGCTCCGTTACAGTGCTACCACCCTAGGGGCCTCAGTTCTCCCTCCCAAGCGCACAAGCATCCATCCATTCCACATTCATTCAGGGCCCGCCACATGCAGTTCCAGGGATACTGATAAACAAGCTGCCATGGTCCCCGCTCTCCTAATAGCTTAGAGTCTAGCGGCAGAGGCAGATGATATACCAAAAAAACCAAATGATTTCTGACAGTGATATGTGCTTTCAAGGGATGAAACAGTAATATGATACGAATAAGCAGAGGTGGAGGTTAATTTATTTTGAGTAGTCAGTGACATTTGAGCTGAGTCCTGAACAGTGTGAAGGAGCCAATTAATGGGAAGAGTTAAGGGGAATGTGGTGCAGAAAGAGGAACAGCAGGAACAAAGGCTATGAGATGGGAACCAACTTCAATGTTAATGCAGGGAAAGCCTACGGGGTGAGGCCTCAGGTGGGCAGAATCCAGCACAGGCTGAGAGGCTAGGCCCTAGAAAGGCATTTGGTTTATAATCCAATCACAAAAGGAAGACATCAGCAAGTTTTAATTAAGTTGGAGTATCATGGTCTGATTTACATCTTTTAAAATGTGCTGGATTTCAAACCATATCCTAAGCACTTAGGACTCTACCAATCTTGCAGATGGTGAAAAGAGTCTTGCCTAATGCCACCTAATTGACAGGAGAGTTGGGATTACGAGTCAAAAAAGCTGGATGATTATTTCCCTAACCATAAGCTTTTCCCTGTTTTTATTTTGGAGTCGGTATTGAGGACTCATAATGGGCAGTGATCAATCTTCTAAAAAAAAAAAAGCACCAGCCACTCACCCTCCCACTTGCTGTTGAGTGCACAAGTGAAAGGTCTGGGTAGGCTCCAAGAACCCACTCTATACAGCACATCTAGGCCCTTGGCATGTCTAGATCTATTTTACAGGAGGCCTATGGGAAGACTTGCTAGCACCAGGGGCTTCATCCACTTCACCCTTTTCCCAACCTTTGGAACAATTTCCCCCACCTTTGGAAACAGCATACAGGACGAACACTTAGGAGTTTAAGAGCAGAAATGAAAATTCCCTTTCCCCAGATGAAATTTATAGAAGTATGACTCTGGTCTCAGGAATGTCAAAATTCCAAATGTTGGACTCTCATGAGGCTTTCCTCTCTACTGAAGAAGTGCTGCAGTATAAACAAGGGACAGAAAAGGCAAGGGGAATTAACGGACTTTCAGGCCCCAGGTGGAAGGAAAGACTCTTTCCATTCTTTCAAGATCTGCCCCTAAGTGGAATTCTTTTTTTCTCTCATTATAACCAATAACGTAACGTAGTCAATTTTTCTCCCAACTACTTTTAGTTTACTTTTTTTTTGGTGCGGGGTTTAAGGGGGGGAGAGGGTGGAGATTGTGAAACTCACACAAGCAAAATCATTGTCTTATGTGTTCACTGTGCACCAGTAGGGGCCTGTCCCATGTCCTGCTGCCCTATCTCCTTAGATCTGAGTTTTGCCAAATGAAGGCCGCAACTCACACAATCAAAATATTCTTTCTTTGCTTAGTTGTTGATTCTCATCCTTTGGCTTCCATCACTTTTCACAGGGTACCTTCTTCTTTACACTGAGACTGGGTCAGCATCCCTGCTATGTGTACCCTGGGGACCTCTAGCATACCCTTATCATAATGTCCATCTTTCATCCTACTCTCCTGTAATTTTCTGCTTGACTTACCTTACTTCCTCCACTGTGTGTGTTTTGGTAGGGGAGTGGTGGGGAAAAGAAGGTTGGGACTATGTCTCATTCATTACACTCCTAGACCTGGCACATAATTGGAGCTTGAAATATATTTATTGGAATAATAGATTCACGCACACAGAATAGTCACCAGTAATGCCCATTCTCATCCTGAGCCATAAGCAGTGGCACTTGGACCAAGTTTCCCTGAAGACCCTAGAGCATTTTAAAATACTAATTAACCCTCACAATGATGTTTTCAAGAGTAGCACTGTGGGTATCAGGATAAAGAACTGAGGACTCAGTGTTATTTGGGGAGGAGGCCTTATCAGTTCCACACAGGGCAGTATAAGCTACACAGCTATAATGTAACCCTCATTCTTAAGTTCTTTTAAGACCAGTTAGGGTTTGTCCACTGGAACAAAATGATTTACTATGCTTCCATGAAGCTTAGAACCATGAGAAAAATGCAGTTCTGATACTTTTTTCTTGAAAGACAATCATTTTGGGGAATAAGGTCCATTGCACCCAAATGATCACGGGTCAAAACCAACCCCCAAAATTGTAATTTGAAGCTTTTATCATTTGGAAAACCTTTATGTAACTGAAATGCTCTCATAATGCCAAGGCAAACAGATTTTCTTGCCCCAACAGCAGAATAGAGAATAACTGTCTTGGTTTTAGGCATTCTGAGTTTTTCCACATATGTAAGGAACAGGAGATTTAATACAAACAATCAACTAATGGGCTCTGGAGTGGTCAAACCTGGGTTTGAATCCAGACTTCACCACATTGGGCAAATTCTTAATCTTCCTGAGCCTCAGTTTCTTAAAATGTAAAATGAGGTAACATTAGAACCTTCTGCAAAGGTTGAAAGGATAATTCATGAGATAATCCATGTAAATCATTTAGCATTGGGAATTAGCAAAGGCAAACCTTACCTCAATAGGAGGGAATAAAGGAGGAACAATAGGCCTCTTTTATGCTAAGCTTTGTCCGCAGAGGAGGGAAAAGAAATTTGTTGCCTGTTGGCAAATTTATTGCTTTGTGGTAGTAATGGATTTTCCTAAAGCTGTTTCCCTCCGATCGTTAATAATCACTGTACAGCAGAGGGCTATTGTTCTTCAGGATGAGTAAATAACCCTGTTGGAGGCACTGCTTATCTCCAGACCACAGCACGTACTTCTTACTGGAAACACAATGCAGGTGCCAACACCAAAGGCATGACCAGGCTTCTCTTCCTATTTTTCTTCCTTTATCTCTTACTTCTTGCTTATCTTTTGGAGCACTTTTCTCCTAGATCTCTTATACTCCCTACTTTCTGGTGTACATCCATATCCTATACAGTATCATCCTTACCCAAATCAAATAACCTTTAAGCTAAACCGTGACCCAACACCTCTCTCCTCTATTCTTCCTCCCCTCCATGAATACACACACACACACACACACACACACCCCCATGGACTTGTTTCCTGTTCTAGATTCAGTTTTTGGTTACTAGAATCCAAAAAAGGAAGTGTAATGCCACACACGGTTTTGCAAATCTCAGGATATGCTTGTGCAGAGTACTTAATCATACCACAGCTATTCTCTGAAACAGCATTTTTTTACATAGAAAGTGACAATATGGTGTGTCAGAGATAGAGGGCAGGGAGGGGAAGGTAGATGGTATTTTTATTTCACTTAAAAGAAATTAGGTTAGGCCCTGTAGTATGGGAAATCTTCAGAACACAGGGAAAACCCAAAATATTGGTGTCTGAAAGACTTCTAAACTATCTCAAACAAGATCATATGAGGCAAGAACACTCATTCTAAATATAACAGCACAAGAGCACATTCATGATTATACTAGTCAGGGGAACTCCAATCGGCTACTGTAACTAAGAGATATATAGCTATTTTTGGAAACCAAGTTTTGGTCCCTCAGTTCAAAAGAAATAGAAGTATCTGTCTCCTTATCAGTATATTTGAAAAGACAAGACAAGGTAAGGGTCAATCAGAGGTGGTGAGAACCAGTTACGGGAATAGGAGGTGGTGTTAGAGGGGTGTGTGTGTGTGTGTGTGTGTGTGTGTGTGTGTTCAACCCTTCATAGGAACTAGGGAAGTTAGATAACACAAAACACTTAAATTTAAATTAATATTTAAATCCTTCCTTCGTGATAACTTCCTAAGGAACTGAATTAGGAAACTGATAAAAGGGCTGTAGTTATAACATTAGATATAGGTGCTTTCTAGCACCTGACCCTTGATCAAACCATCTGATAAATAACCTCGCTCTGCACAGGAGTCCCTGCCTTCATGACAGTTTCGAAGTACCCTCCAACTATCAAACAGCTATCAAACAGGAAAGTTCTTTCATCTGCAGAGGCCCTGGAACTCCTTACTAGACAAAACTCCTTGAGAGTAGGAGCAGTGATTGTCCATCTTTACACACGTGCAATGATTAGCACGCAGAGTACCTTCAAATTCCTCCTGTCCAGCACTGACCAATAGAATGTTCTTCCATGATGGAAATATTCTATATCTGTGCTGTCCAACAGCGTAGCCACTGGCCATATCTACTGGGCACTTGAAACATGGTTAGTGCATCTGAGGAACTGTATTTAAAATTTTTATTGTATTAAATTTAAATAGCTGCATGAAGCTAGTGGCTACAGATGGACAGCATAGCTCTAGACCAAGAACTGCAAATCAAATGACCACAGGGGCCAGGCAGGTAGTGGAAGGGAGAGACAAACTTGAGCATTGAGCTACATACAAAGGGGGAAGTAGCTCATTTGCTCCAGTTGACTGTTGCTGTGTAGGAACCTCAGGCTGGTGTTGCCAGATTGTCTCATTTTCAAATGAAGCTGAAAATCTGGATTTTGATGTCCAATTTTTAAATGTTGGCAAGTAAATTTAAAAAATAATTTAAATCACTTTGTGGGCTGAACAATATGTTTGCAGGCAATATGTGTCTTACCAGTTTGAAATCTCTAATCTAGGCTAACCCCCCCCCCCCCCCCAAGCTCAAAGAAAAAGGCCTTATCCAAGGCCACTCTGCTGGTCAGTAGCAGATCCAAGATTCAAACCTAGGCCTTCTGATTCGTCTTCTGATGCCCTTTCTAGATTTTATGAGATTGACCATATGTCAATTGTGGTGGCAGTGGTAACAGTAGCAGGGACAAAAGTCCCTTTATCAGAAGATGTTGAAGTCCAGGACTGATACCTTATGAACACAGTGTTCCTACCTAGCTATAACCACGTGTTGGGCCCTATGGGCAAGGCTCTGTACTAGGAGCCAGTAGGACACAAAGAAGAAATAGTCCATGGGGGAGTCAGACAAATAAACAATTAACCAGCCAAGTCAGGCTTGCTATAATGGACACAAATCACCGGCGGCACAGAAGTCCTAAAGCACTGACAACTAGGAGAGGGAGGGCGGGAAGAGATTTGAGCCAGGCTTTAGAGGAAAGTAGAAGCTGGCTATTGGGAGGATGAGTCTCACTAATTATGAGGGTGGGTCCCATTATTACAGGATATTAAGGGGGCCTCCTTTTATCTTCGAGGCCTTGCCTGTGTCCCTTTGGCTCGTTTCTCCTTCTCTGCGTAATCCCTACATTTAAAGAGCCCCAAGGAGTTCAGCGGCCTTTCTCTTTATCTACACCCTTTTCTTAGGTGACCTAGGAATAAACCCCTACGTTTATTCTATCTGATTATGACTTTTCCCCTAACTCGAATATTTAACTTCTCAACATCTTCACCTGGATGGTTAATAGACTTATCAAACCTAATATGTTCAAAAGAGAACCTATGATACTCTCTTCTAACCTGTTTTCCCTTAGGAGTGCTCATTGGTTCCTTCCTCTCCCATACACTTCACATCCAATTCGGCAGCCAGTCCTGCAAGCTCTACTTCCAAAATACATTCTGAATTGAATTCTCTCCATTTCCACCAAGACTGCAACACTACCAGCACCTCTCTCTTGGCCTAAAGTAACAGCCTCCTAACAGGTTTGACTACTTCTTCCCCTCTCTATCCAGCAACCATGAGTGATTTCTTAAAAAATGTAAACCAGATCAGGTCACTCCCTTTCTTAAAACCCTCTGGTAACCTAATAGCCAAACCCTTACCTTGGTCTAAAAGTCTCGACTTGATCAGGCCCCGCCACTTCATCACAGACCACTCTGGCCCTTGTTCTTTCTGCTCCAAGCCATCTGGCCTTCTCGCGTTTCCTTCCTCTTAACCCTTCCCGTTGAATCTTTTCTCCACCTAGAAAGCTCATTCCTCAACTTCCCCCTTTTCTCGGATCTCCGCAAAACCTGGCCTCCTCCGAACAGCCTTACCTGATTTAGAGTGGCCCTCCCCCCATCTTCTAGGCCATCACCCGGTATGACTGTCTTTGGGGGCATTTCTCACTTGCTGATATCTTCCTTACTGATTTACTTTTTAACTTTCTCCTGGACTCGAATAAAAAGTCACGAAGCAAGGCACCCTTCTATGGACTGAGGAAATTAACAAGCTGGTGCTCACTGTCCTAAAAAGTCTCCGAATCCTGTATGGGGCTTCGTTTGGGTCAGCCTTCGCCAGCAAGACGCCTCTAGCCCCCAGCATTGCCCCTCTTAATCTCTCATATACATTCGGGGATCCAAAGGATTCAGAAAACTCTCAGATGGACCCCAAACTGGCATCTCAGCGCCCCCAAACTAGGCCTCCCCTTCTTGGCACTCGGGCCGCTTCCCTCGGCAGGTTCCCGAGGCCAATGGCGATGACACTGAGCCGCCCTCGAGAGGCTGGGGTCACACAAGCGCGTCTCCTAGCAACGTTGCACCTCCCCTCCCCCACCCCACCCCTGCCCCTGAGGAGCCAACCCCTTCCCCCAGTCTCCCGCGCCAGGAGTCAGCGTCTCCATCCCCTACACTCACTCTGCGTCAGTCCTGCCTTCCCCACCCACAGAAGTGCCACAGCCCCCAGCGTGCGGGGAGGAGGCGGCACCAGGAGCCCAGCTGAGCCGCAGTCCACCGAGCTCCGGCAGGTCCGGTAGGCCAGGCCAGATCAAACCACCGGGCGAACCTCTGTGGGAGCATAGTCCCGGCTCAGGGGTAGTCTCGAGCCTCCCTCAACTTCAAACTCTAGCCCACCCTCTGCCGTATACTCAACAATGTAGCCCACTTCATCCTTTCCCTATTTTCCCTTTACCCCTTTCGCTATCCTTCCCCCCCCATTCCAGCCAAAAAATGGTCCAGTCCAGCAGCTCCTAGCCCTCCCTCCCGGTCGCTAGGTCTTTGCCCTTACTTGGCGACGGCTTCGTACGTGTTTGCGTACGTCGTGACGCAACATTCCACCCGTTCGCTCCCCACCCCTTTCCTACTCTCCCGCCTGGAGCGGGCGGCCTGTGGGGTTACCGGAAGTGATGATGCAGGAGGCGATGGAGGGGGCGGGGCTTCAGGGCGGCCGCCGCCGGTGGGCCGCAGATGAAGAGGAGGCGGCGGGAGTGGTGGAAGAAGAGGCGGAGGCGGCGGGGGTAGGGAGCCTGGAAACGCGAGCGGGGATGGTAGGTGGTTTGGACCCGCCGGGCCGCCGTCGTTTCCAGAAAGGGTTTGACTGGAGGAACCTCTGGAGCAGCTGTGAGTTTGGGGAGGGGGAGGTTGAGAAAAGGGGGGGCATTGAGAGATGAAGGGGCGGGGGTTGGGTACTTTCGAGAATGGGGGCGGGGTGGAAGGAGAGGAGTGGAAATCAGCGCCTTGTCTGGACTGGTCCCTCTGGAAGAGGAGGCTGCGAGGAGAGCCTGTGGCGTGTCAGCCGCGGAGCTCAGAAAACTTAGCCACTGTCCTTGCCTCCCCACCGCCAGCACCCCTCAACCCAGGGCCTGGGGGTCTGGGGGCCGGAGCTGCCCTGGAAGGGGTGCAGTCTCCGGTCCTATGCCCCGGGTAAGCGCTGTGAG
Organism: Equus asinus; assembly: GCF_041296235.1. NCBI lineage: Eukaryota > Metazoa > Chordata > Mammalia > Perissodactyla > Equidae > Equus > Equus asinus. Next base: position 33,902,708 of record NC_091803.1, read on the forward strand.
GTAGGAGCCCAAGCGGGAGGTGGTGGGTGAATCTCCAGCTCCCTCCGCTCTCATTTCCCTCCCCACCCCCATCCTTCTCTTTAATCATTAACAGCCCTGGAATTAAGGGGCTCAGACCTGAAGGCCTTTCTGTGCACCTTCGCTATAAACGATAACCGTCTGTGCTTGAGGTAATTGGGCTGGAGGCTTTGCCTGTGTCCTGTATAGGAAGTGGGACGGGGTGACAAATGTATTGTTTTCCATTCCCTCTCACCCCTCATCCTCCCTCATACACATCACTTCTTTCCACTTTAATTTTCTGTGGCTAGGTGCTAGACGTCGTGGTTTCGTTTTTCTTTTTTTCCTCATGGTACTTGGTACCTTGGTTACCTCTTTTGAATTTGGCGTTCAGCCTCTATCCCGGATCTTAACTGCACACTTTGTAATAATACTCCAGTTACAGGCTGTGTCACATTGGGAGTACCTCTCAATACCTGCTAGCTCCTGATTAAAATGAGCATTTTCTCCTACGAATACTGGAATTCCAAAGCCCTTGCAAGGATTCCTAAATGGCATCATAGCCCAGGAATCAAGATCTCTTGCTCTGAATACTTTGTGTGAGGAATTTACATGTTGTCAACTCTTTCCAAAATGATTTGATGTTAGGCTAATTCTGGATTTCTGTGTTTCTCTCCACCCACACTTCATGATGCACTTCAGAGAACAGAAAACCTGATATTGCTTTTTTGTTTTTACAATTGGACAATAGCTCTTTTATCTTTTTCTCCATTTGTGTGTCTGGCACACAAGTCTTCAGTGACACATTCGGCTTGTGCTGATTTCCATCTTATTTATTTAGCTGATTCTTTGTGTATAGATGGTCCTAAATGAGACAATGTGATCTGTTTAGTTTAGTTTCGTTTTAAAGAAGAATACAAACCAGTAATGGATGTGAGAAAATTATTTGAAGAAAGCAAAGAATGATTGGAAAGAAGGTTCTTTGTTGATGCTATGTTGGTTTAAAACGCTAAGTATGCTCCTTTAGCCAGTCATAGGGATTTCAGAGTGAAGCGTAATGATTCCTATTTTGATGTTGATGTTTTCTTTGGAAATCCTCTGTTGAATCTGGAACTGTGTTTTCTGAAGAACTTTAAGAGATAGTGCCTAAATTTTAGGGATCCTTTGCTTAGAAAGTATCCATAAATCCTGTCACTCTGTAACTGAGTTTATGTGCATATTCCTAGAAGAATTATCATAAGGGGTGCCATCCTACTCATCAGGGCTAAAACAAAATATTAAGTGCTTTGATTGTACAAGTAACAGCATGTTTAGACATTTCACAGAAATGCAACAAAAGAAAAGAATGACTACTGTTCTCATTTTAATTGATTTGGAACCATTGAATAAAAAGTCCAAAATTCATTCACTTAACAAGCATTTGTTAACTGGCTACTAAGTTCTAGCCAGTGTTTTGGGTACTTGGGTGTAAAAAGGTGAACACAAGCATAAGGTCCACACACTCATGGAGCTTACAGGGGAGTTGGGGATGGGGACAGATAATAAATAAGCAGATAAATCAGATTTTGTTAAGTGCTGAAGAAAATAAGAATGATGTGATAGAAAGTGTCTGACTAGGATTCAGTCAAGGAAGACCTGTCTGAGGAGGTGACACTTAAGCTGAGCTTTAGATAAAAAGGAGGCAGCCATGCAAAGATAGGGGAGGAGCCCTCTAGGTTCAGGGACTGGTTAGTGCAAAACTAGCTGGATTGAGGTTGGCAGGTTCTGGAGAGTGAGAAGAAAGGGGTAGGGTGGACGGTGGGGGAGGACAGGGAATGCCGGGGCAGTGATAGCCAGAGCCTAGTGAGCCAAGGGGAGAGTGAAAAGTGTCAGGGAAGTGGAGGCCGGGCTCAGAATAGGTAGGCAAAATAAGAAAAAGAAAAAGAAATCGATCCTCCTTTTTGATTAATTCTGTTGCCTTTCCTACAGTCTTATCACTTAGTACTTTGCAGGTACTGTTGGACTATTGTAATAAAAAAAAAAGTCATCCTGCTGAAAATGAGGGAGAAGTCAGCTGTGGTCATCTGGGGCTTTTCTGGCAGATAAATCTTAAGCTATGTGTTCAGAATTCAGCAGAATGTTCAGTTGAGGGCACACCTTTTTCCTTACAGGATTTTGTTTTATGTGATGCTATTTAAAATTGCATAATAAATGCCCCAAATGTATTCTAGTTTATGAGTCCTCCTTTGCTTCCAGTTGTGTGTGAATTTAGAGGTGAAGGTTGGGCAAGTGATAATAATATGCCCCTTTTGGTCTACAAAGATGCCCATCAAGATGTAAGTTTGAAGTTATTTTTTGTAGGGAGGCAGGGTTTATGTTGCAATATTTCCACTCTTGTCTGGTCTGCCTGATGACTAATAACACTCAGCTGAGGTGTAGTTCAGTGCTAAAAGTTCACTCAGTGGATTATATTAGATAAATGACATTGTGGGACCAATCCCACTATGTCGGCATCTTTTGCCTGGCACGTAACCAAGGGATGTAACCTACTTTTGCCTTCTGTTGGGGCCATTCTTCTCCAATAGTCAACTGCTTTTCAGCCTCACCTTGACCAGATTGTCCACTTGAAAGGCCCAATCAAGACGACTCCTTGATTTGGCCCTCTTGAGCCATGTCACAGTGGGCTCAGAAATAGAAAGAATATGCTGTTTTCTTCTTTTGAACTGCTCAACAGTGACTAGTGTGTTCTTTGAGTGAATTGGCCCTTTGAGCAAGGCGATAGAGAGACTTAAATGTTGCTTAGGCTGTTTGTAGTAAAGTCAGTATTAGAAATGCTAAATGAAACCTTTTAGTGTTGGGGAAAAATGAATCAGAAATTGAGAACTTGTCACCTGTTTTAGGTTCTAGTACTTAAGAAGCATGGGTAGATGGATCGTTAGAACTATCCTGAATAGAGCTTCCTAGGCAGTCCTGGGAGTAATAGAGGGGACGGAGTAGAGCCTGGTACTGAATTACTGAATTCTGGCTTGAATGCAAATAGGAGGTCTTTTAGTTAGCAAGCAGATGACTAAAGTGGACAGTTAGGGCCAGGCAAAAAATCAACTCCACCCTCCATACTATAGAGTAACTCAAAGAAATGGAGACTTAATGGTGAGATATATATGTATATATGTCACTATATGTATTTGGCTTTGGCCTAGTTTAAAGAATGTGGACTTTGTATCCTAATACTGGACTTCAGATGCTCTAGCCAATGGGTTATTAAGCTGTCCACTATTCATCTTCATTTCAATGGTTTATTATAACTCAAGTATGAAAATATCCTGTAGGCTGAAATTTTATCAGCCAGTTTGGAGACTGGTGGCTCTTTTCCGAAAGGGGGTGGATGAGTAGGAGGGGACTTGAACACAGGGAGAAGCCATTGACTCCTACGTAGGCTACTAATTGTGTTTTGGGAAAGAATCTGAGAGTCTAAATGAATTGGGATTCTGGAATCTGAGCTGGCCTTTTAACCGAGGATACCAGTGGATTTGTTTCTTTTTTTTAATAATATTCTTTTTTATAATTTTTGTATTTTCTTTTTTTTTTTTCTGCCTTTTCTCCCCAAATCCCCCCAGTACATTGTTGTATATCTCAGCTATGGGTCCCTCCAGTTGTGGCATGTGGGATGCCGCCCCAACATGACCCAATGAATGGCACCATGTCTGTGCCCAGGATCCAAACTGGTGAAATCCTGGGCCTCCAAAGCGGAGCACGCGAACTCAACCACTTGGCCACGGGGCCGGGCCCCTGGATTTGTTTCTTTTTTTTTTTAAAGATTTTATTTTTTTCCTTTTTCTCCCCAAAGCCCCTCTGGTACATAGTTGTATATTCTTCGTTGTAGGTCCTTCTAGTTGTGGTATGTGGGACGCTGCCTCAGCGTGCTTTGATGAGCAGTGCCATGTCCGCGCCCAGGATTCGAACCAACGAAACACTGGGCCGCCTGCAGCGGAGCGCGTGAACTTAACCACTCGGCCACGGGGCCAGCCCCCCTGGATTTGTTTCTTAAACTTCAGGGGCTTTTGGATGAACTCTTCTGAAAGATGGGCAACTTAGGAGGCCAGTTGATGCCACTTGCTATTGAAGTTGCGGGTTAGATGACTTAAAATTAATCTGATTTTGCTACTGTTTTGATATATGTGCTGCAGTAGGGAGAGTTCATTGTACACTGGCTGCCAGTTGTTTTGAGGTGAAGTGGTAACTCAGATTGAAACAAAGGTAATTACTTGGTAAGCCCTATTTCCTCAACTCGTGATAATTTACAATTACCTCTTTGTGTCTATTTACAGATCTTGGTACCAGTGAACCAGGATCAGTTCTCCCTAAATGTTGGGACAGTGTCCTGAAGCTCTTTGCAGAATGGACCAGGATGGTTAATTGAGTTAGTGTCTTTTAATTCAAATCTGGTTTTACTAGTTTGTGTGTCTGTTTTTCTAGGTGATGGAAGGTCTGCCACCTTTTGGGGGAACAAGGAGATTAACACAGCACATGACCATTTAATTAATGAATGATTACAAACTAAAACTTAGCATATTAACTTAGCGAAGTAATGAGAGAAAAGGTTGAAAGTGGTTCAAACTCAAATTCTTTGAAGTTGTGATACACGGAAAGGAGAAAATGTCAAAGTATCTTCTTTAAGATGTGCGCAGGAGCCGGCCCCGTGGCTGAGTGGTTAGGTTTGCGCACTCCACTTCGGTGGCCCAGGGTTTCGCCACTTTGGATCCTGGGTGCAGACATGGCACTGCTCATCGGGTCATCTTGGGGCAGCGTCCCATATGGCACAACCAGAGGCACTCACAACTAGAATATACAACTTGTGGGGGGGCGGGGGGTGCTTTGGGGAGAAGAAGAAAGAAAAAAAGTGAGCAAGTGACACCCTATTTAAATACCATACATCAGAATAGGGAAGCTCACTATGTCAGTCTTGAGGTGGTGATTAGCCCTTGTTGTGGCAAAATAAACTACCTATGGCCAGCACCCTGATACCAACCTGATTGCACAGATAGGCAAGCATCATGTTGATGACTCCTCCTAACTTCCTGAGGGCTTGGCCTTGCTCAGGAGTGTCCTTTGAGCTGTGCTGTGTTGTTGGGTTTCGGGCTGAATTGCAGCATGGAAGCTTAGGTTGCATAGCATTGGGAAGTGTCAATTCATGTTCTGTTTTGCCCTGCTCTACTGGAAGGCTCGGTCTCAGGACCTGGTGACTGGAAATAATTCTGTCACTCAGGCCTGAAGATCCAGACCAGATATGATAACTGATCGAGGATCTTGGATAGCAACCCTGCATAGTGTAGTACTTCTCATTTTGAGGGAATGTTTAGCATCTTTTGTAGCCACTCCCCAATCTCTGCCTGTCAGTCTAGGAGACTGTGTGTTGGAAAGACTTGCCCCCTTATTTTCTTATTAGATTGCTTCCACCCTATCAAGACAGCAGACTTGCCTATAACTTTTAGCTCTTGCTGGTTGATGAAAGGTTTAGACTCTGCAGTGTTTGCCTAAAGTGGGTTGGTGCGTGACCTATAATTTTGATTCTGAACAAGACTCAAGTCATATCATTTACTGTATTGAATGCAGTTATTTCCTCTTCCTCCAGTTTGGGAAGAAGCAGGGAAAAAACCCTCAAAGAACCTTAGAATATCTGGTGTCATATTTTCTCCAACTGGGCTGTGTGGATCCCTCTCAGGGGTCATTGCTGGAGTATGCTTGAGGTAGGGATGAGGGACTTTTGCTGTCTTCCTTCCGTTTCACCCTACTGTGCTTCACTCTGCGAAAGTTACTGTAATATTCTGTTATATTGGGCTTTCTCATAAGATTTCAGCCGAACACAATGTTCTGAGGCTGTAAACAAGTTAAAAGGAGTGATTTAGTAGAGAAATGGAAATCTAGAATGGTTAGTAAACTTGCTTAAAGTTATAGAGCAAGGAACTGGCAGCTACAGGACTAGAATCAGGCCTTCTCTGCACTAATTTTGTTTTCTCATTTACACTGCCTCAAATGCATCATTGTAGGCACTCATTAGAATTTGTTTAATTGAATCTTTGGTGTTTGGTCTTCTATATTGCTAATTCTTTACTCAAACATGTTGTCACAAATTACTGTTCTTTCAGAGAAGACTCGTCATAACCGGCTTTGAAGCATACTGAAGCGAAGTTATTAATGGGTTATGATACTATTTAATAGCTGGCCTTTTCTCCTCAGAATATTTCTGAAGGTGGTGATAGTACTTTGAAATAGAAGTTGAGGTTTTATCACTCTAAGTTCTTAACATAAACTAGTGGGCATACTGTAGAGAATACCACTGCAAAATGCTGAACCCGAATGCTTCCTTTTCCCAGTGACTTTCCCTGGAATCTGAACAGGAAAACCCAGGTATAGCCATTGACAAAACAGCTTTAGAACAGCTCTGTGGAAATAACTACGATGGCTACATTCCTTTTCTTTTTTAATCTATGACGGGAATGTGTTTTCAGTTAAACGCTTGCTTCATATCTACTTGATGGCTACCTAGTGGCTGCTCTTTAGACAGGAGGAGAAGGTTAGGAATACCCCTGCAGTGAGAGTGCTGGGACTCTAGTAGCTTGGGTCCTAGATGGCAGGATCATGGACATGCTGGAGGTCCCAGGCCCACAGAGGAGGCATTTTTCCTAGTTGTGGTGACCTTTTCTTTCTTCTAAGTGAGTGAAATTCAAGAGGGAGGGAGCAGTGGTATAGTGAATGCTCTGTGTCCATTTTTAAGAATGTTTCCATGGTTCTTTTTCTCCTAGTGAGTTATTTTTTCTTTGAAATAACTAGTCACTTGTCCAGTCATTTACTCAAAACTGTTCGTTATAGCTGATGCCTATGGTAAGGAGAATTTTGCTTAGGGGTTTCCTACATTTTGTGACAGAGAAAAATCTAAGACCTTTCTAGAGGTATTTAGATAAGTGGGTTCAATTGTGGGTGAGGAGGACGTGTAAGGGCAGGGTGGTGGTGGTGATATTGTGAACTGGGTGTACAGGGTGAAGAGAAATGCCCATCAGTGATCCAGCTGGGAAAAGGTGGAAAATGCTAACAATGGCACTTGCTGAGAGAAGAGCAGCTATGGAAGGAGCACATCCACAAGATTGTCCAACTCCAGGGAATACCATTCCCAAGGGGAGGGTCGGGGCCTGTAGAGTTGGGTAATGAGTGGCCCTGACCACAGGTGGTGTCTCCTCTGAACGGAAAGTGATGGGGAGGAATGAGTACAGGGAAGCATTGGCTGATTGGACCTCATCAGTCTTCAAGATTGACTAGTTGGTCAGAATTGACTGCTTATGGAGTACTGGCCTAACTTTTTTGAGATTTCTGTCTCTTTTGACTTTATTTTTGACAAATCAGAAGTTGGTAAACAAGAGGGAATGTAATGTCCCTGAGTCCATTAGACTTTGGGTTAAAGTACATAGTGAAGTGAACAGTAGGTGGTGTCTGTTGTTGTTTAACAATATTTACTATTCAAAAGGAATAGTTTCATGTAAACTATTGAGGTAATTCGTGACTCTCTCATGGGGACTATAATAAATGTGAAATAAATCACAACTGAAATTATTAATGAAAGAAAATCTTGTGTGTGTGTGTGTGTGTGTGAGGAAGATTGACCCTGAGTTAATATCTGTTGCCGACCTTCCTCTTTTTGCTTGAGGAAGATTGTTGCTGAGCTAACATCTATGCCAGTCTTCCTCTATTTTGTGTGGGATGTTACCACAGCATGGCTTGACCAGTGCTGCTAGGTCTGTACCCAGGATCCAAACCTGTCAACTCCAGGCTACTGAAGCTGAGTGCATGAACTTAACCACTGCGCCACTGGGCCAGCCCCAATAAAATCATTTTTGACTTCACATTTCTGCAACATTTCATGTTCTCTTTAGCAGGTCAGATTAGTTCTTTAGTCTTTCTTCTTTTAAAAGAAATTTTATTCTACTGAGTGATATGTCCATAAGGCCAGATTTCCTACTAGTGCTGAAAATGGCAAACAGTGCTCTGAACTGGTAACAGCTGTAGATTTAATGATTAGATCAAGCAGGGACATGGCTTCCAAGCATCAGTTAAGTTGGTTTTAACGTGCACCTCTTTTCCTGAGGTTATTAATTATGCCATTCCAACAACAATTCTCTGACACCAACTGAGTGTCCAACAATTCGATTCTGACACGAACTGCCTAGAGTTAGTGCAGACCCCACGAGTTAATGACTCAGTCTCACAGGACTGCCCACTTCAGATGCCAGCCACAAGTATCAGGTAGCATTATAAAGGATACAACTCAGGAACAGCCAAATAGAAGAGATGTATAGGGCAAGATATGAATTGGGGCCACAGAGCTTCCATGTGCCCTCTGGGCATGTTACCAGCCTCCCAGCACAATGATGTGTTCACCAACCCTGACTCCCCTAGCCTTAAGTTTCGGTTGAGATTTCCTTATGTAGGTGTAATTGTTTAAATCATTGGCCACTGGTGATTACGTTCCAGCCACGCTTCCCTCCCCTCTGGTCTGGAGGTGGGGCTGAAAGTCCCAACCTTCTAATCGTGTTTGGTTTTTCTGGCTTAGCCAGCCCCTCTCTTGAAACTATCTAAGGGCTCCCCCGAGTCACATCGTTAGCATAAACACAGCTGTGGTCCAAAGGGACATTTTTATTTATTTATTTTATTTTTTTATTTTTAAAGATTTTATTTTTTTCCTTTTTATCCCCAAAGCCCCCCGGTACATAGTTGTATATTCTTCGTTGCGGGTCCTTCTAGTTGTGGCATGTGGGATGCTGCCTCAGCGTGGTCTGATGAGCAGTGCCATGTCCGTGCCCAGGATTCGAACCAACGAAACACTGGGCCACCTGCAGCGGAGCGCGCGAACTTAACCACTCAGCCACGGGGCCAGCCCCCAAAGACATTTTATGGATAACAAAAGACACTCCTATCAGTAAGGAAATTCCCAGGGTTTTAGAAACTCTGGCAGGAACCCAGGACAAAGACTGAATACATTTTTTATTATACCACATTAATACTCCAGTTTTGTATCCCATAAGTAGTAGTGGAATGAGGCTACCTAAAGTTGATTTAGATGATAAGTAACAATGTACATTTACTGTTAATTTGATTTTTTTTTTGTCAAGAAAGTACAAATTGAGTAGCTTAAGATTCCAAGGAGTAAACTCCTCCCTCAATTAATATGAAATGGCATTCCCGGAATGTGTTAGAGATTCTTGAACTGTGCAGTGCACTAGCTCTAGACCCTCCTTAATGGAAGAAATGAGCTCGTTTAATAAGAAATCAGATACACAAAATTCATGTTTCCTTTCAGTGTGACTTTACAAAGGTTTGATGGACATAATCTATTGGTTAAGAGCCTTGGCCTAGAGTCAGACAGACTGGGTTTTGAGTCTGAAATTTACCACCTACTTGCTACTAGACCTTGGATGAGCTGCTTAACATCTCTTAAGCCTCATTTCCCTCATGTATAAAGTGAGGATGATCACAGTAAATAGTTGTGAGCATTCAATAAGACAGTGCCTTTGAAGGACATGGCAGAGTGCCTTGCATATAAATAAACATTTAATAACATTAGCTCTTATTAGCTACATGCATACATAGCTAAGCTAACCTGGATTGGCAACTCCCAAGGAGCCAGGAAACATTTCATTTTACCACCTCTTATAGGGGACATAAGTGACAATATATAAAACACTGCTAGGCACACACTAGACACAAGTTATTTATTACCTGAAAATAAAACCTGCCCTCTGGATATCTGGGAAGTACAGAAGTGACTCTGTAGTGGAAACTTCCAGCCTGTTTCCAAAGATGGCCTAAAACCCAGAGATGGAAAATCTTCCTCCTGAAACCCTATAAAGCCTTCATGAGTCTAGCACTGGGGATGGGGCCTCAGTGGCTAGGATACTGTTGGATCAAAGAATGGGAAACTGATCCAGGAGACATTTTCATCTTTGGCAATATGCCTCGAGCTTCACTGAGTTGGGCAAAACCACATGAGACTTTGAGAAGGAAACAACAGATTTATTTCAGCTGGTCCAGACGGTCTTTGAGAGAGTCATCTGGCAAGTACCGTGTTGTGTGTGTTGCTTTCCAGAGAAAGTGAAAAGTCCAAATCCACAGGCAAAAGGTTTACCAACTGTTTAAGGTTCACTTGTTGGTGAGCTCCCCTGAGGCCAGGCTTTTAATTTGCCTTGCAGCTCACGCATATGGAGATTTTACTCTACTGGGACCACCGCTAGACTAAGTCCTAGACTCTGCCACCAGTTATTGTGTATCTTTGTGCAAGTTACAGCTTCTCTTTGAGTCACTTTCCTTAACTGTGGTATAAAGGATTTGTGACTAAATCACTTTCTCAAAGTGTGACTTTGGTCACATTTTTAATATATGTTCTGCTAAAACAAGCGCTTGAGTGTGTTTTTGCACTATTGATGGTACATGAGATGATTTTTGGTGGTACATGGATGGATACTTTTCATTTACTAGTTCTGTGTTTTAATGTGTTTTAATGAAAACTAGTGTAGCAGACCTATGACTTCATGGATAGTATTGCGTGGGATGATATTAAAGTGGATGTGATTTTTTTAAGCTCTTTAAAAAAATATTAGGTGAACAGTAGTTGGGATGTTAAATGGACATGAAAGATCATAAAGGTTACATAGGAATGAGTGAAGTTTGTAAGTTCTAAGGCTGTTATTCTAGTGCAGTGCCACACCTTCATGAAGTCTTGGTGGTGATGTTACACAGTAAAGCAGGTCCAGGTTTGAATGGATTTAAAGACTTGCCTTACTCAAGAAAATTGACAAATTTCTATTTCTGCATTCATGGCAAAAAACTCTTAAGTAGGTTGTGTAGAGTTTAAAATATCATAGACATTAGTAATGGTGGCTTTTTTTTTAATAGCGAAAAATGAATAATATTGCTTCTTCTTTCACCTTTAGCAGCTTCCCCGCAGCCCGGGTTGATCTTTAGTTCCTTTCACTCTCTAGTCTTGGGATTCCCCATGGTAGGAGTTGGGGTTCTGACTTGTTCTGTTGAGGAAGGAGAAAAAGCCAGCCCCCTCTCATGAACACATGCCAGTGCATCTTCTCTAGGTTGTGGAAAGCTGATCCTCTGTCCCATCCTAATGACCTGTCTGTTACTTCTTGCTGGTAACTGCTTTAATGGTACAGTGTGACATGTGCCCTAAAATGAAGTTAAACACCACAACAGGCTTTGTTTAACATTTCATTTCACTTTCTGTCATACTGCTCATAACATAGGGGGCGCTTGAGAAGTAAAACGAGCAGTGACAGAAATGAAACAAACTATTGTGGGAGGTGCTTTCTTTTTAAGTAAAACCCCAGAATAAAACTGAAATCTCGATTGTATGATAGGAGCCAAGAAAACTGCTTTCAGATGTAGTCTATGGTTTCTTGAGTTTTTTTTTTTTTAAGCCTTAATTACCTGTGTTCCCTTGACATTTTGTGTGTATCTTAATCGTGTCACTTTTCATTATCTACATTTGGTTGTTGGCCTGTGTTCTGCAAGTGATTTTGTTCTATAATTACCTCAGCATAAAGGGCTGTGCGTCTGGTATAATGCCTTGTAATAAATTGTTGAATGTTTCAAAGTATAGTTTTAAAAAATTGCTGTAAAGATGGTTCCAAGTCTATTATCTGTCTGCACCATGTGTTATGTAGTCAAGATTAGATTAAAATAGAGCAAAATGGTGAGAATGGTGTGGCCCAGGGTTTTTCTCCTCTTTTGTTCATTTAACACAAAATTATACATGATTTCATAATGAGAAAATCTCAGATGCTTCCCAGCTGAGGTGGAATCTAATGTTCCAAGCCATAAACCCTCCTACTTTGTAAATTTTGGTTTTCTCATTCATACTGTCTTGTCTCCTGAGAGAGAAGTGGTGACCTGTGTTATTTGGGACATTGGGAAAGGGAGAAACCCTTTACTTAAAGGCTTTATTTTGCAGGATTAAAAATCCCTTTCCCCACTAAAATCTGTTTCTTGACATGCATGACATTTGTCCTTTGCACAGATTCACAAGAGTAGCTTACTCAGGGTAGATGTCAGCTTCCTGAAACAGAGTCCATTTCCCTTGGTGCAGAGGTTAGCCATTATTATAGGATAATTGCTGGTGAGTCTAGAGAAATTCTGAAAGGAGATGGCCAGCGGTTGTGACATTTGCCTTTGGTCTATAGATTAGGATTTGCAAAGCTCGAGTGAAGTTGTTTGTTTCCTCCTCTTCTTGGGAAATTGCCGATGGATCAATGAGTCTTGCTTAAGATCTCTTGTGGGCGGGGGAAGTTGGGCTTTTAAAGGTGAGAGCCACATGAAAGATTATACTTTGCTAATCATACAAATAATTATCTCCATAGAGGTATAATCTCCATAGAAGTATAAGCATTCAAGACCACACATTTAAAAGAATAAAATATAATTTAGAGTCAGAATGAAAGATCTACAAACATAGTGGTGGAGTTCAAAACCTTTTCAGGCCATTCTTACATGTTACCAGCGCCAGTTACCCTGGACTTCTCATTGTTGACTAACCTTTTAATTCATCTGGAGTCTCTTCACTTCTAAAATAAAGCACTTTCAGGATTTTGGAAACTTGAATTTTCATGGTAACTTCAAGTAAAAAAATAAAACTGTGTAGTAGTCAAAGCCTTTCTTTAACTCTTGACTTTAAGCCTCCCTAGTCAAAGAACCAGAATTGCTTAATTTATCAGAGCATTTGCTTTTCTAGTTTACAGCTCACAGCCATTGCTTGGCCTAGCAGAAAGAGATAATAAAAAGTTATGCAACAGGTAAAAATCTTTCCAGTTGCCTTTTCCCCATTTGGGAGGAAACAGTTTTTCCTTCCCTTGGAGCACTTTGGTCTAAGCTACGTCCTCTTTCTGATTTGTAGCTTTACTATTTGCATACAGTGCTTAAATTGACTCACTCTACCCCAAGTTCTGAAGGTCTCCAGCATTTAGTACTTCTGACTCAGTCCGCTTAAGCAAAAGAGCTTTTGATTACAATAGTAACTTAACAGAATAAACCTTTTAAAAACATTTTTAATAGTACTTAAGGTTTCCAAACAGATCAAGATGTTTTCTAACAAGAATCAGACTATAGTTTTCAAGTTAGACATATATGAGCAAGGAACCAGCCTTCCCAGATGGAATGTTGATCATTCATAGGGGACTTCTGAAACTCAAAACTAGTCTTGTAAGCTAGAAAAATTTGACCTCCACATTTGATGCTCTCACCATTGTATTCAAAGTGAAGTATGTGTAGTCTGCATTTCTTAAGGGCGGACCCTAGGATTGGATACATGGTGTTTCAGAAAAAAATATGTTTACATGTGCCAGTTATTCATTCCAATAAATTTGAGTGCCTATTGTGGATATTGTTCTTAAGGACCTTATGGTATGCTAGGAAAACAGACGTAAGAGCAAGTAGAAAATGTTGTAAAATAAGTGCTAAGAAATATCAGTGCTCTAGGTCAACTTGAGTCAGGAGAGTAGTCCTGTGGGAAGTGAAATCTTAGTTAGGCTTGAAAAACCAAGACTAGTGAGTGAGGAGGCATTCCAAGCAGAGGTAACAATATGTGTAAAACTACAGGTGCGCGAGAGGCCATGACCTCTTGGGTATGGCAGGTGTTTCAGTATGCCTGAGGGACGTGGAATGAGAGGGGAAGGACAGTAGTGGGGGCGAAATTCAGAATGGCCTTGTATGCCTTGTTGAATTTGGATTTTCCTTTGTAGGTGAAGGGGAACTATTAAATAATTTTGAGTAGGGACATGGCATGCTCATACAGAGTGTGTGTGTGTGTGTGTGTGTGTTTGCGTGTGTGCATGCGCGTGCGTGTTAGAAAGATCACTCCAGAGGCAGTATGGGAAGAGATATTGGAGGGAGCCATCCCAGCAGTAGGTAAACTATTTGTGAGAGTACTGCAATAAAGATGGCAGGGGCTTGAACTGTAGAATTACTGAGGAGGGGTAAAGATTCAGGAGTTAGAATTTACAAAGTTTGGCTTAATCTGACAAAAGTTTATTGCTTGCATGTCCTACGTAGGTCAGTAGGCTGAGGGTCCTCTGCGCCATACAGTCACTCAGAGACCCAGGCTGATGTAGATCTTGCTCTTGTTTACTGCACCACCTGTACTGTCTTGGTCACCATGTCAGGGGAAGAGAGATGGCTGAGATGTCATGTGCCAGCTCTGTGCTTGGGCTTGGAAATGATAAGTTTCACATCTGCCTACAGCTCATTGTGTCAGTTCTGCCTATAGCCCATTGGCCAGAAATAGACACATTTCCCCACTGAACTGAAAAGAAACTGGGAAACTGGGGAGCAGATGGAGTGTTTGGTGAGCTTCTCTGTCTGTGTCACAGTGTAGGGACTTGAGTAAAGTGCTTTGTTTCTGAGCTTATTTTCTCATCTGTAAAATAGGGATATATCAATAATAGCAACCTCGTAGGGTAGCTTCAGGTATTAACTGCTGTCACGATTATAAAATGCTTAGCATTGTGTCAGGCGCAATAAAGATATTGGAGGGAACCTTTAAGTTTTATCTTGAGATTTTCTTACTGTGGGTCATACCTAATTAGTAGGTTATAACTAACAATTAAAAACAAAATTTAAAAAAGTAGCATAAATTAGAGTGCATCATAGAAGCAAGGGTAAATATTGCTTCATGAAACTTGAGGTATACGTGTATTTATATATGCACATTTGGTAAGGATGCAAGATGTATTTCTCACTGAATGTTGCAGGTAATGTTTGAAAGACGCTGGTGTAGTCCAATCTCTTATTTCACAGTGATTGAAAGATTTATGCATAACAAACAAAAAAAGTACTCTATTGTAATAGGCCTGTTTGGAAGAGGCAATTTAAACTTCCAGATTTTAAAAAGTGGATTTGAAAAGCCTTATCCGTAATTTTGAGAAAGAGTAAAACATTAGCTTTTCTACTTGATAGCTATGTGCCCTTAAGCAAGTTACTTAGACTTTCTGTACCTCAATTTTCTCATCTATAAAGTGATGATGATAATACCTGCCTCATAGGACATTACTGTTGGATTGTTGGATTAGTTGATATAAGTAAAAATATTTGGAAAAGGATGGCTGGTACATAGTAAACCTTATGTTAGTATTTGTGGACATTATTATGTGAGACTGGCTAGTACTGTGCTTGCAGGTAGATTTTGCAGTGTACTACGTGAAGAGTAGGTGCTTACTTTTCATTTGATTTTTTCTTTTCTTTCTTTCTTTTTTTTTGGTGAGGAAGATTGGCCCTGAGCTAACACCTAGTTGCCAATCTTCCTCTTTTTGCTCAAGGAAGATGGTCATTGAGCTAACATCTATGCCAATGTTCCTCTATTTAATGTGGGATGCTGCCACAGCATGGCTTGATGAGTGGTGTGTGTCTGTGCCCAGGGCACTGAAATGGAGTGCACAAACTTAACCACTATGCCACCGGGCCGGCCCTTCATTTGATTCTTTAGAAAGTGTTTGTTAGGTGCCAGTTAGTCCTTTTCACATTACCATGCACACACTCTGCCTTCTTGCAACTTGTAATTTAAGATGCTGTCACTAAATCAGTAACATCCTTTCTCTTCTTTGTACTTGTCATTTTTGACATCTGCTTGGGAGCCATGAATGTTTATGTTCCATAGAAGTAAATAAGGTATAATGCACTCAAGCCTTGAATGCATAATGGAAATAATAAATTGTCTATTATAACAAAGTGTCACAATAGACAGTTTTTAAAAAATTCAGTCAGAAGAACTTACTAGGGGAGAAATTAATGAAATATTTTTCTTTCTGGTTTTTAAACAACTTTTTGGCCTGCAAGAAACAAGTATCAAAGTTGTTTTTTAGATCGTTAGGTTGACTTCTCTTGCAGTGAATAGTTGATGTCAGCAAACTGATGTGTAGTGAGAAACATGCTGTGCCCTTGGCGGAGCAGTGGTGGATAATGACTTCCATTTGGATAAGCCCATTGGTGATACTAAGTAGTACCCTGGGTGACTAGGAGTTAATCCCGGCTGCCTGACAGAAGTGGATTTGTTATATAATTTATGGTACCCAGAAGCCCTTTGGAGAGGTCTTTATTATCTTATTATCATGACAGTATCCATCTAGGCCTGAAGATTAATTTTTGTTGTTCTCGTCTAGTTCCACCAGAGTGATTCTCATAACTGAAAGGGTAGCAACTTGCTGTTAAATGCTTGCACTTGGCTTTTGCTTTCACACAAAGGTATGTTAATCAGGAATGGTTGTTAGAAATCCAGAAATGTTTATTAGTGATTTATTAATAGTTTAGAGGGTTTTTTTCCTGTTAAACTGATTTAACTACTAAAAAATGAGTTGTATTTGAGGTTTCAAATTATTTCCTCTTTGACTTGCCTCAGAAAAGGTTTGTTAACACTTCACTGTCTTGTAAATTGCTGCTGCAGTTCATTTGTGTCAGTTCTGCCACTCCTGAAACAAATGCAGGAGTGTCACTTTGGTTTTCCATCAGCTGACACAAGTGGACTTCTTAACTCTTTTACTGGTGGACGTCCACTGTTAAACAAGCTTGTACTATTTTTTATGACTCACTGAGAAGTCATGTCGTGGTGTGATCCCCATCCCCAGCTACCAGTGCTTAAACTTGTAATTTTCAATGTATTGTGTTAAAACAAACTTCTAATTCTGGCTATTTTTCTTTTCAATTTTAGACCTAAAATTGGAAGCTCTATTTTTATAAACACTCTCCTAGAAAAGCCACCGGTGTTGCTACCCCAAATATCATAACTGTGCCCGGGGGCGGGGAGAGCAAGAGCTGGCTGTTTCACATGGTTAAGCAGAATGTGTGGGCCTGCCAGCCGGCGGAGGTGGAGTCTGCCCTTTGCTTTCTTGGCAAGTGCATCTGGCTTTGAAGGCCTTGATTAGGACTTTAGTTCTTGGTCTTTTCTTGCCATTGTCTCCAGTGGTTCTAAAGAGGTGGAGGACCTCGATGGTCCCCATCTCTTAGCCTCTTTGACAGGGTATGTGCTTCAGCTCTCAGAGTTAAAAGCCGCTCTGTCATCGAGCGAATTTTGGTAAATATGTGGAATGAGATATCTTAAGGAGTGTAAAACTGGCTGTAAGTCCTTTGCATTCAGTAAGCAGTATTCAGAAAAACTGCTGGCTTTTGCTCTTGCATCTCCAAATACCTTAGATGTGATGCCTTTGTTTATTAAGGTAGAGAAGATGCAGTTCAAACCAGCAGTAGAAGGTTTTTCACTGGAGTAGACCTGATTGGTGAACCCTTGGAGCTTCCTAGAGTGCCACGCAGCTATGGCTTGAATAAACCCTCTGGATTTTCTCCCTTGCTAAAAGAAGGGGCAGGAGTGATTTCTGGTATTAATGTGCATTTTTTCCAAGGGACTGAGATGCAGGTCAAAAAGAGGCACGACAAGATGAACGTCTCCCTATTTCTGCTTCAGATTTTGGCTTTTGTTGTGTCTGAGGTGAAAGTTTGCTTGTAGAGTGAGGAGAAATGGAACTGTATACTGCTGGCTGAGAAGCTGTGTGTGTATCACATTATCTGAGAACTGATGAGGTAGGGAATAATTGGAATAATGAGACAATTCCCTACTTTCTCTTCTCTCTGAAGGTGGTGGAATGCTAGGAGGGGAGGACTCCAGGAGAAATTGGACCTTCGGAACCAGCTCTTGAGAGATGAAATTAAGTTCTGCATCTTTAGGGCTCAACTCCCTTTACTGTTCAGTAATTGATGGCATCATTATATAATTAAAATTGGTATATATGGCTACCGTTTACTGAGCACTGTCTGTGCTAGGGACAGTGTTAAGTAGGTTGGACTCATCATTTATTCAATCATGGGTTAATACATTTAAAGTGCATAAGCTAGTGCCTTGTACAGACATGCTCAATAAATATCAGTGATTATTATGCATTCAGCAGATATTTATCAAACACTTGTTTATATGACGTAGCTTAGGTGCACAGGACAAAGTGGTGAATGAGACAGATAAAATCCCTGCTTCTGTGGCACTTCCTTCTAGTAGGGGGAGCAGACAATAAATAAGTCAACAAATAAGAATTTCAGAGAGTAGTATGTGCTGTGAAGCTGTGAGATAGTACGCTGGATCAGAGTGAGATGGTACTTAAGATTGTTTAGACAGGGAACTTACCTCAGCATTTGAACTGGGACCCGTCTGACATGAGGAACCATTTATTCTTCACAGTGACCCTCTCATTTTCCCAATTTTCAGGTGAGGCACAGGGTGATTAGGTATGTGCTGGACAGCAGACAGAGCTGGGCTGTACAAACCCAGTCATTCTGCATGCAAAGCATGTCCTGTCCTTCGCAGAAAGTGCAAGACTGTCCTGGAGCAGCTGTAGGAGCTGCAATATCTGCAATTGGTTTTTGAGTGAAGGAAACGAATGTGGTTGCAGTGCAGCTAAAACCCTGATGCAATTCAGAAAGTTGCATGTAGGGGCTGGCCCCGTGGCCAAGTGGTTAAGTTCGTGCGCTCTGCTCCAGTGGTCCAGGGTTTCACCAGTTCAGATCCATGGCACTACTCATCAGGCCATGTTGAGGCGGCATCCCACCTGCCATAACTAGAAGGACCCACAACTAAAAAAATATATAACTATATACTGGGGGAATTTGGGGAGAAAAAGCAGAGAAAAAAAAGATAGGCAACAGTTGTTAGCTCGGGTGCCAATCTTTAAAAAAAAAAGAAAGTTGCATGTAATTTCATGGATACCGCCCCCCATTATTGGATGCAGATTTGAGTGTGAGTATATGTAGGTACAGTTTATTCTGAGGTCCAAAGCTGTCTTCAAATTTTTAAAGGTATAGATGACCAAAAGAGCTTATGGTGCTGCTGCTTTATTTTAGGATTTTCTCATATTGTTTTTTTTTTTCAAAATAGCCCTAGCTGCTAGGACAGAGTTTTAATAGACAGCATTGCAATGGCCATTAAATGGCAGCAATTTTAGCAGGTCAGTATGGGCGGGAAGTGGACAGGAACTGGGCTAGAAACATGAGATGTCTTACTTTGCTAAAGCCTGTAATACCATGATGCCAGCCATCAGGTATAGAGCTCTATTTTGTATTTAATTATCTACTTATGTTTACACATGTTAACGTACCCTTTGGCTTCATGCCATATAAGCACATATTTGTGAAACAAGTAACTATTTAAAACAACAAAGTCCAAACCTTGATGCCTCAAGTTTCAACAAGGAATGTATTTCCAATAAAGACACACAGACATGAGCATTTCCTGTCACTGTCTTCAAACCCTGAATACTTCCTAAATAGGCTCTTCAGTACTTGAACCCAGAGAGAAATTGTTTCAGTAATAGTAATTGAAACCAAGAGGGTAGCCAAGTTCTGGTCAGATCTGGTCTTTCAGTTTCATAGGATGTGGTTTAGATCAAATACCTGTTTCAGCTGGAAGATTGATCATGTTATTATTGTACAGAGAAAGACTTCCGGGAGCTCTTGCCTTACAGCCTTTCACGTGGTGTCTGAGTGCTGGGAGGACGTTCCTCCTTGGGAACGTGAAGATAACGGAAAATGTGTACACAATAGAATAAAGCAGCTGTAAGTGCTCTGTGGCCGATCTGCTTGTAAAAATTGCAAATAGATTCTTTTTGCTCATTAATCTTAATCATGTTTTAAATAGCATCCTAATGGCCTACCCAGTTGTGATGGAATTTTACAGTTTGGGATCATTAGTCCTGGTGTTCAGCCAAGGGTTCCCTTGATGTATTGGGTTGAAATTGTGGCCTAGTAAGTTGGTCCTGGGCAATGAATCGGAACACCTAGGTATCAGATATTCTCTTTCTTTGCTCTGTGAGTAGAAGAGAGCTGAGTGACATAGCCGTGTGTTGGTAGGGACCTTTCTCTTGTGACAGAGAACCTGACATCTGGCTTATGCAAAAGGGGATTTTATTGGCTCACATAACCGTGAAGTTCAGGCTTTGATCTGACTTCAGTACAGTTGGATTCTGAGTGCAAATAATGCTTCAAAACCCATTTTCTCTTTGTCTCTTGGTAGTGATTTTATTCTTGGGTCCTGCGTGCATTGGAGGTGAGACCCATCTGATAAGAAGGGACCATTGAATTCTCACAGTCACCTTTGACAGGCGTTATTTTCCCTAGTGGCTCTTTCTGGTAAAATGACTACAGCAGCTCCAACCTCCTATGCATCCAGGGCTAAGATTTACTCTGTCTGGCTTAGGTCATCTGGACATCTCTGGCCCAGTCATTGAAGCCAGGGGCATGTGAGGCTTTGGTGGGCCTGAGTCACATAGTTCAATATGAGCCCCACCCAACTGCGTGGCCAAGAGTAAGGGAGAAGGATCTTCTAGTGAAAATTGAGTAATCACCTGATGAAGAGCCTGCATACTGGATTAGTGGACCAGTCTCTGCTGCATGAAGTAATATCCTTTGATCCAGTCTGAAGCTAGAAAGCCCATATAATGAGTCTACAGACTAAATCCAGCCTGTAAACCATTTCCTAGGGTCCCACAGTTCCATTTTGAACAAGCCTCTGGCTCCCTCGGAATATGATTCACTCAAGTTCTAGCTAGTCCATGGGGCCAGACTCTTCTACCCCTGATGCTGAACCTATTGTAAGGGGACTCTTATTCATTAGACCTTAAGATGGACATTATTTTTTTGTGTGTGTCTGCGCAGGGTGGGGGAAGGTTGATTTTCTTTGAAAGAATAAATTGGGGAAATTTAGATATAATTAAAAGATGTCCTTATAATTAATCTTTCTGCTCCCCCACTTCCACCCTACCATTTAACAACACTGTCCTGAAATCCTTGGAGCCAGAATCATTGGATTGATCAGCCTTTTTGATGTAATTTACAGTGAAGCCAAGTTGTCTCTTTATTTGCCTGTTTTCCATCATCCTTTGGTGGTTTGATATTTTTCCTTAAATATACTGTCTTAATGTGCTTTTGGTAAGGATTTTTTTTTTTTTAAGAAATTCAATTAGTTGGCAAATATTACAAGATGATGTTGGGAGAAATACGTACTCCCAATATTACTGCCATTATATAGATCGACACTATCTTTTTGGAATTCATATTGGTTTATATATATAATCTTTTTGCATATCCTTTGATCTGTTGGTTCCACTTACGGGAATATATTGTCAGGAAATAATTATAAGTGTGCTGAGTTTTAGCTATATATTCTGTTTTTATCCCAGTATTGTTTATAATAGTGAACTATTGGAAGCAAGCTAAATATCCACCAGTAAGAGATTAAATTGACAAATTATGGTACCCTCATTCAATGGAAGACTTATCTGACTGTTAAATACGTTTTAACAGAGAGTTTCAACCTTTTTGCACCCCCTCTGCAGTGCAGCACCAACTTTTTGACAGATGGAATAGTAGGCTATAAATAGTCGATGGGTACAGTGAAATAGCTGGTGCGTTAGTGGTGACACCAGTACTACTGTTGAATTGCTGCTCTTTTAAAGGCGATTTATGAGAGAAGATTTATATGAAAAAGTGTTCAATGGAAAAGTCCGCAAAATAGAATTTCTCTGTGACCCTAGTTTTGTTTAAAAGGTCCATGTGCATAATATGTACATGCATGTATTTATGTGTGCCAGCTGTATGTGCTCACATGAAAGACTAAAGGAGACACTCCAAAATACTAACTGTAGGTGGTAGGATACAAGGGGACTGTTTTCCTTTATGCTTCTCTGTATTTTCTAAACTTTACA
Organism: Equus asinus; assembly: GCF_041296235.1. Lineage (NCBI taxonomy): Eukaryota > Metazoa > Chordata > Mammalia > Perissodactyla > Equidae > Equus > Equus asinus. Next base: position 33,924,463 of record NC_091803.1, read on the forward strand.
GGATAACTATGTAATACTTTTGAATTTGGCAACAGGAAAGAAAGCCTTAGTGGCCTCACTTCTCTAACCAGTTTACTGATGTGGTTGAAAACAGATATTCTTTTATTGTACAGGTCCTTTTCTGTCCCTCTTCCTCTTTCCATCTGCCATGCATTAGCAGTCAGCTTTCATCATGGACCTCTAGGAAAAAACCTGATAAATGTGGCCTTAATGGATTTGGACTTTTTTTTTTAAGAATTAACAAACATTTGAGAGAGAGATTAGTTTCCACGTGATGAACCTGAGGCCTACTTAGAGGAAATGTGGCTTTGGAAACCACATCTATACATTTGTGCTCATTCAGGTGCCCCTTTAAGACATTTGGATGCAGTCATTTATTATCTTTATATATATTGGGTTCCTTCCTCATCTTTCAACTCATTTCACAATTTCTTCTCTTGCCTTTCTTTTACGTAGATGCAAAAGCAAATCTCATCTCCAGTGAACTGTTTTTCAGTCAGTTGCTGACTACTGAATTCCTCAGGTGACTGAAAAGTGAACAGTTGATGTGGTAATTGGGTGTTTGACGACTAATCCTTTACAATCAGGTAAACCTTCAGGGTGGCTGGCATCCATATGCTAACTGGAAGCAGGGAATTCATGCCTAATCAGTGGTTTGCCTTCACTGGGGCCTAATGAGGCTGTTTTCTAAGGAAGAAAACAAGCTCCAAGCATAAAACCAGAGATGAAAAGTGTAGCAGGCATGCCATTTTTATCATGGTACCAAAGAGCACAAATCTAAGACAGCCCTCTGGTTTTAAACAGGAAAAGGAACTGAAAAGGCCGATTCAAAAACAAAACGAATAGCCAACCTAGAAATCTGGTGCCCCTTAATCATGCCTGCTTTGCACGTAAGTGGGTAGTCAGACCTGTCCAGATCAATAGTGACAGCAAGAAATGTTCCAGGTCTGGGTCAGTAAAATGATATGGCCCTCTTTTGGTTATTTTGAGTCATATAGGATTAAACATGTAGCTCAGCTCTAGAGCCAGAGACCAAAAATGCTTCATTATTTGGTATTTGGAAACTTTATAGTACATGGGTGTATTTGCTTCGTTGTGTTTGGCAAGTAGTATTTGTTCTAGCCAGCCTACACTGGCTTCAGTCCTCAGGCTTCAACTGGATATATATTCTTATTAGTATATTTGAAATATGCAAGGTAGGGAACGGTAAGAACAGTTTAAAAAGAAAAGAAAAATTACTTTGCGCAAAGCTGGCTGGCTGTCCTGTGACCTAAGATTATTTTACAGAAATATAACCAGTTGGTTTATTTTCTTTAAAAAATTTTTTCTCTTCCCTTCCTCCCCTCCCTTCTTTCCTTCATTGCTCTTTTCTTTTTCTTTGGACTTTGAGATTGGTTGATGTAGAAAGTCATGTGTTCCTACCCAACCAACTGGAACTGCTCTCTTAGCTTGCTGCTGCAGTACATTTTAGGACAAAAAGTCTTTTAAAAGCATGAAAATAGCAGCAGACGGGTCTCGTTTGCTTTGGCAGAGGAAACAGTTTTTCTTCCCAAGTAGCTGTGGGTAAGACGTAATCTCCAAAGGTGATCTTGTAAGTTCCAAGTGACAGCAAGCAACTCTGCATTTAAAGTACTCCCTCAATCTTTCCTCCTTGTTATTTTTGCAAGTTTACTTTCTAGGAAGTAGTTTACAAATGGACACCACACATTTCCCATCTTTTTCTCAAGTCATTCAACATCTGCAGCTGCCAGGTGTGATTCAGGGGTTCTCGTCGTCTTGCTTTGAGACTCCCCGCCGGGGGATGGCTTCTGCCAGTACTGCCGCTTCAGCCCCTGGCAGCTGGAGAAAAGCTGTCTGAGGAACTCATGTTCTCTGGCCTTTGGGTGTATGGCATGTATGGTAAGAAATAAAAACACGCACCCAGCTAGCTCTACAGACTGTTTAGATGAGAGGGAATGATGGGTTTTTTATTGCTAATATGTAGAAACACCAGCATTTGTTAGTGACTTCTTGCTTCTGAATAGACTCTAGATGGGAACAGAATGGGAGGAGTGGATTGGAGCAGTCTGTTCTCTCAAGGAGGTTTCAGAGTAGATCTCGAGTGCCTTGCTGACACTGGGTTTTGGTGCAGCGTTTACCTTCTGTTTTTAGCTCCTCATTTCACAAGGCTGTTCTTTGGGTGACAGGCTCCCCCTCGGTAGCCAGCGCAGCATTCCTCTGAGCAGGCTTTCTGACCCACCCAGCTGCAGCAGTGAGCCACCGTGTTCTGGTCTGTTTTCCATAGGTCAGGGTCTATTGCTGACCCTGCAGAGATCAAACTAAGATGATTAAGCCAGAGGGAAGGTTGCAAAACAGTGTAATCTTTTACCCCTTATTCAGGTTGGAGTAGCCCTGCTTTCTCTCTTCTTTTGGACTTCTTATTTTCTCTTGGCTCTGACAGGCTTGGGCAAGAAGTGTGAGACCTATTCACTAAGGAGGCAAAGTGCCTGTCCTTAGAAGGCTTGCAAACTTAGAACTTCAGCCTCTTGGGATGCCAAAAGTAAAGGTTGTCCCAGAATATTAGACTTGGAAGGACTAATCCAGACCCCTCACTTTAATGATGGAGTCACAGAAACTCAGAGAGGTTAAGTGACATGTTCAGGGGCACACATTGCTTAGGGAGATGCCCGACCAGAACCGAAGGCTCTCTGGGAGTTTACTCTGTTCATATTGACTCAGTACCTCTGGAGTACACTTCAGTGTTGATAATGTACCTTTTCTTCTTGGGCCATCATCCTCTCCTTAGGGGAAGGGTATATTCTCACACACATCATAGCAGAGAACAGTAGTGAGGCCAGTGATACAGAATGGAGAGTTTAGAATCAGACTGCCTGGGTTTGAATCCCTTTTCCTTTATAGACTGGCTATATGACCTCAGACCAAATCTCTTAAACTCTATTCAGTTTCCCCTCTGGAAAATGAAAATTAGGTTATCTTTCTCATAGGGTTGTAGTGGGTTAAATGTGACAGTTCATGTCAACCCCCTCAATTCATATATGTAATTTAAAAGATATTGCTATAAATAAATGTTTTCAAATCACCTCTCAAACAGGGACCAACCACATTGGCCCTTTGCCTTCTTCCTTTCCATTTCATGCTTCCAGTCATTTAAGGACCAGAACAAGACCCACTGTCTGTCTGAAACCTTTCCATGGGGTGGACTTTGGAATTGGACAGACTGGTTTTATTTCCTAGTCCCACTGCTTAATAGTTAAAAATGCTCAGTTTCCTAATCTGTAAAAGCTCTGATAACCTAGGTTGTTGAGAGCTTTGAAGGTGATGATGCATATGAAGCATGTAGCACCATGTTCCACAAATATTAGTTCCTCTTTGTCAGTCCCTTCACCTTCTTTCCATAACACTAGTTCACGCTCCTCTTTCCTGTTCCTGTCTCCATTTGCAGTGTCTGTGTGGTTTAGCCCTTCATGGTTTTTCTGTTCCATAAGAGGCAGCTCTGTCTCAGCAGTAGATAGTAAGTCCTAGAAGACAGGGACTTGCCTGATTGTCACTTCATGGAACTGCCTAAGAGACATAAGCAGCTTCCTGATCCCTCTTTGGAGCCAGAGCATCCTCAGGGACTGCAGCCTCTGGGATTGCCCTTGGCCCAGCAGTGCCAGCTCCAGGCCTGGGGCCAGGCAGGCAGCCAAGCCCATCCCTAGGAACAGCAGCCAGGACTGGCACAGGGGAGGAGTGAGGCTGGAGGCTGATGTGCAGAGAGAGAGAAAGGGAGGGAGGCAGAAGCATTTGGAGCCGAGATTGAAGGAGAAAATCTGGAGGCTGATCTTGGTCCAGCATAAGCTGAGCAGAGTTATTCTCTTCAGTCTTTCAGGTAAACCCACAAAGCTATAACTGCCTAGAACTAGGTTTCCTGGGTTTGTGGTTTTTGTTTTTTGGGTTTTTTCCTTTATTCTTCTTCCTGCCTTTCCTTTCTCCCCACCCGTCCTTGTCCCTGGCCCCATTCAACTCATTTTTGCCACTTAGCTGAAGCAGGAGAGCAGAGTCACTTATTTCAAGAACAGGAGAGCTGCTGTGGGCATCTGGGGAGTCCTGCATACCTGAACTGCCCCAGGAGAGCTGGACTGGCTGCTGAAAAGAGCACTGTTCTAGGAGAAGAGAGGCTTGATTCTGTCACCGACTTTGTGATAACAACTACTATAACACTTACTAATACTAATGTTAATACTTACTGAATACCCTCTATGAGCTAGGTATTGGGCCAACATTTTATGTGGATTATCACATTTATTCTACCCACCAGTCCTTGAGGTACAGCTGTCCCATTTTAAAGTTATATGCTGACGGTCACACAGTTGGTGCCATCACTGTGGTTTCAGATCCAGGTTTGTCTGCTCCTAGAGCTCATCCTCTTAATTACTGTGCTCCTGTTTCTTCCTGGATAGTTCCTTGGCCTCGGTGTGCCTCTGTTTCTTTTACTATGAAATGGGGGTAATTACTTCATAGAACTATGTTTACATATGACTATTATAACGTACTAACAAATACAGAGTGGTATTCATTAATAGTGAAGCTCTGTTACTGATGAAATTTGGCTCTGGAGCGCCCAGACTGTGCTGAGGCTCTCCACTTCAGAGAGTAGGCAGGAGGACCGACTGGGAAGGCAGTTCCATTAAATGAGTGTAGTAAATGAGTAGCTAGCTAGAAATCTTGTCTTTTGCAAACCTACAGAGCTGGGACTAAGTGGAAAGGGGAAGGAGTTTGAAACTGCCTGGAAGCTTGCCCCTAGGGACAGGGAGTGACCAGCGATTCAAATTGTCCATAGGGCACAGCGAATTCCCCAACTTGATTTTATCCAGGATCAATCACAAGAAGCCTTATCTTATGGAGAATCTGATCCCCCAGGTATTTCTGGGCAGTGGTACTTTTGAGCAGGGTCAGTGCTATGGTTCAAGAGAGTGTTTCTGAACAAGACCCAAGTGAATGACTCAAGGCAGGAGTAGGCATCTTGGCTGGGCCTGGGGAAGCTGAAGCCTATAGCCCATTGTTCAGATGGGACAAGCTGGGGCTTCCATCAGGCTAACTAGATACCAGTTGGCTGTTAATAATAATGATAGCTGCCATATCAAGTATTTTCTGTGTGGTGGGCAGTGTGTGCCAGGTACCCTTTATCTGCATATCTTGGCTGAATCCTTACAACAGCTCTATGAGGCAGATACCATTTTGCAGGTTGAGGAAATTCAGGTTTTGATCAGGGTCAAACAATAACCAGTGGCAGAGTTGGGCTTTGACTTCAGAGCTGGATCTTTTTTTTGTTTTTTTTTTTGGTGAGGAAGATTAGCCCTGAGCTAACATCTCTTGCCAATCTTCCTCTTTTTGCTTGAGGAAGATCATTGCTGAGCTAATATGTGTGCCAATCTTCCTCTGTTTTGTATATGGGATGCCACCCACATGGCTTGACAAGTGATGTGTAGGTCCATGCCCAGGATCCGAACCTACAAACCCCAGACCACCAAAGCAGAGCAGGCAAACCTACATCACCAGGTTGGCCCCTAGTGCTGGATCTTTTAACCACGTCAGTGGACTGAAACATCACAGGTTTAGGGCCTCAGGACTAATTCTAGTCCCCACCTCTGGTGAGCCTGAGCCCAAGGGCATCTTGCCTACCTGGATCAGAGTGGCAGGACTCGCTGGGAGAGGGCAGTGGATAGGGCACCCTTGCATACTAGGCAGACCATGTGTTGTTCTCTTTCCAGTGACTGATCGTAAAACTTGCTGCTCTGGGATTGCTGTGGACCCATCCATTGGTGGGCCTTCCTTAGGTGCTCTGGTGTACGTGGGCTCAGTGGTCTAGCCTAGTGGTAAAGGTCATGGTTTCTCAAGCCAGACCAGGTTCTGTTTAACTGATCTTTGGTAATTTACTTTGTGCCTCAGTTTCCCCATCTTTAAATGGGATTGTGGTGAGGATATATGAGTTTTAATGTCCATAAAGTGCTTAGCATAGTGCCTGGCATGCTATCAAGTGTTCAATAATTGATAACTGTTATTATTAGCTATTAGCCAACAACTAGTGGGTCCAGGGAGACCTTCAATTTTAAAACACTTGAAGTGCTGCCAGCCTGGGACATGGGGCTGGGCACTGTGAGTGAACCTGGGAAAAGCTCTGGGAGCAGAACTATTTTCCCAAAGAAGAGGTAGACACAAAAGGAGGGAGCTCTTTGAGTAATCGGGGCTGCACTCACCATCAGATATGAAAGTATTTTCTTCTGGCTTGAGATCACCACTCCCCTCAACACTCAGCTGGAAGGGGGGCATTTCAAAGAAAGGGACCAGAATGGAAGAAGGGATCTGACCTTCTGTCACTTGCTGATTGGTCATGTCTGAATTGATTTTCCCCTCCTTTTTCTCATCTGCTGGGCATGTTAAAAGTCTTCAGATTTCAGCTGGTTCTGCTGTGTCAGGTCATGAAAGATGCTTTTACATGGAGGGCCAGGTGGGTAAATGGGATTAGGGCCTCTTTGGGAGGCCCATCTGTTCCATCCCTACCTGAAGGCCTTGGCACCAGGATTTGGAGGAAGCTGGTATAATGAAGCATCTGTCTGGTGGGGGCAGGGGTGAGTGGCCTGGGGTAGGTGGGTCAGATGGAGGCCAGGAAATCCTCTTATCCTGCCAGGTACCTGGGCCTCCCTCAGCAGCAGGAGCTGAGCAGCAAACCCTGGTGAGTCAGCGTGCCTGGGAATTAGTTGCCAGTCTGCGAGCATGTGGGTTTGTGTAAGTTTGGGCCTTTTGTTTCCTTCAGTACTCTGGTCTTTAGAAACACAAATCTGGAAACCAGACCCTCCACATGCTATAGTCCTGCTTGTTTTGAGATAATTCAGCTTGAACAGTTGCTTCCGGTGTATGCTGGTCTTCCCAGAATTAACCCTTTACCTTTTAAAATTTTAATAGGCTTCCTAGCTGTACTCTTAAAGCATAAAAAGACTTAGAAAAGACTGACTTGGGTCTCATTTTCCACACCAAAAACCCTTATAAGAGTTTCAGTGTATTTTTGAAGCCTAAGTGAAACTGCAAGTCTTGAGGGCATGTGTAGACATGTCTCTTTGTCTTTTATTCTCTGCGTGTGGAAAAATGGGACACACCCTGATATGATACGTCTCCAATAACTAAAGGGATGCTTTTGGTCTTCATTTTAAACTTGTATACTTAGAAATTACCCTTACAATTCCTTTTGGAGATAACTCCAAATTTATCCAGGGACTATTTGGAGGAAGCTAAAGTTCTTTAGGTAAAGTTTAAAGTTCCAACTTGCCTTAAAAAGTACCCTTCTGCCCCACTGCCGGTCTCCTAAGAGCTTTGAATTTGGATCACGAAGGTCCATGAAAGCTCCCGAGAGCTGGAGAGGCATGGGACTGACATTGATTTGGTCTGCTTTCCCTACTGTATTTCTGGTTCCTGGTCTAAATTTCTATTAACATTGCAATTTCAGTTGCTGCAATTATTATAGCAAAACAAAATTTTATGGGTATTAAATTGTAGATGGATCATCTAGTTTACTAGTTAAAAGTAAGAATAAGAGTCATGAGTAGACAGAGTCTTCAGAGAAATCACCTCACCCCTGGCCCAGAAATTTCTAGCAATTCTTTAAAAAAAAAAAAAACACTTTAATTATGTAAGTAATAAATAAATCACCATGATGAGTTTGTTATGTAACAGTGCAGACTTTTTCATCCAGTCATTATTTACCATTTAGAGATTGTATTTGGGGAAATCAGCCCCTCTTTTAAAGCAGAGACACCCTCGTGGAGGACTGAGCCTGCAGGCCCTATAGCACATTCATATTTATTGTGATCTTGGCTTGCATTCTACATACAGCCTTGCAGAGGACCTGAAGGGGGAGAAAAAGAAGCTCTGGAACTGAGAATCTTGGTATGGAGTACAGGCTTGGTGGATGGCTCCAATAGGTGGGCAGAGGAAGGGTGGAGAAAGGGTATTTCACCTACTTTGGAGGTGAGATCCAAATTCCCAGAAAGGAATTTGAAGAGATCAGAGACAAATTTCACTTTGCTATTTGGCTAGGACTGTACTTGTAGTCTTAACTCTGCAAATCCTTTGCCTTATCTTAGGCCATTATGAAACTCTATAGTTGTCTTGGATGTGGCCACCCCTTCTCCCTACTCAACCTACTTAAAAAGAAAATCTGAGGTGACATTAGAGACTAGAAGATGAATCATTTATTTCCACCTTCTGGCTTAACCCAGGTCCAAATAATTTTCTTATGTAATGGCAAGTTGGCAAGACAGATTTCCTCTGGAATATTTTTGGCAAAACTGTAGTCTTCCTTGATGCATTCTGCACATGAATCAACCTCTTTGTAACCTATGTTACCTTAAGAATTTTAGGAATTTTCCTTATTGGTTCTCCATATGTGCCCTAGCCACTGCATTTCCAAAGTGAAGGTATAGAGCTGCCTTAGGTGGGAGGGGGTGTAAACTCAGGGTATCTCCCTGGTTCATGGTTGGCTCATTGAAATACAGTGGTGCTCCAGTGCATAGTCCCTAGAGAGGAGCTTGCAAAAGTCTCACTTTCCAGCGGTGACTGCTCTCTAATTTCCTTCCAGGTTGGCTGGCTCCTCTGGCTGATGGCATGTTGAGGCACGTGGGCCAGTGGCAGCGAGGGCATCCAATCCAGAGGGGGCCACTCTAGAGGCCAGGCCATCAGCACCATGGGCCAGTGCGTCACCAAGTGCAAGAATCCCTCATCAACCCTGGGCAGCAAGAATGGAGACCGTGACCCCAGCAGCAAATCACACAGCAGGCGGGGTGCAGGCCACCGTGAGGAACAGCCACCAGCCTGTGGCAAGCCAAGTGGGGATATCCTTGTCAATGGGACCAAGAAGGCAGAGGCTGCCACTGAGGCTTGCCAGCTGCCAACATCCTCGGGAGATGCTGGGAGGGAGCCAAAGTCAAATGCCGAGGAGTCTTCTTTGCAGAAGTTGGAAGAACTGTTCAGGCGCTACAAGGATGAGCGGGAGGATGCAATTTTGGAAGAAGGCATGGAGCGCTTTTGCAATGACCTGTGTGTTGACCCCACAGAATTTCGAGTGCTGCTCTTGGCTTGGAAGTTCCAGGCTGCTACCATGTGCAAATTCACCAGGTTAGTCACAAATACTTCATGTCACCAGGTGAGCAGAGGAGGAAAGAGAGCAGCATTGGGCAGTGGTGCCCAGCTAGGATAGAACTGGGTTGGCTTCATAGGGTTTTGGGTAAGTCCTTTTTTCTTTTTCTGACCAATTTCTCTAAAGCTACTCAGCCTCCGAATAACTGGACACCAACCATTTTTGCCTTAAGTTAAATGAGAAGTAATCCATGTTGAGCCACAATGCCAAGCTGCTGCCCAGCCCCACTGCTGTTTCAAACCTTTATCTTTTCTCTTATTCTTTTACTTATCAATTCACGTACTTCCTCACACACTTGATATTTATTGTACACCTATCATGTGCCAGGCTCTGTGAGTGCCAATACAGTGAGTGCTTCTGGGCATATGCCTCTGTCACTACATGAAGCCACTTGCCCCTTCTAGTTCTTCACACGTTGCCTTCAGCTAGCCTATGGGCCAAGAAGGACAGCTGGCCCCAGTTATCAAGCTGTATGTGTCCTTATAGAGGTTGTTTGTGGGGGAGGACATGGCAGGATCACCCCAAAGTGTGGTTTACAGAGCACTGGGTTATAATAAGAATGGACTTTGAGAACCACCCCATATAATTTCTAGCCCCTGGGTAGGTTACCCAACAGACCTCAGATGCCTTATATCTTCAGTGGATACAGCAGTCTCTGAGAAGATGATGAGCATGAAACCATGTTGTAAGCTGAAAGTTTATATAGATTTTAAAAATACACAATTTTTGTTTTTTAATAATAGAACTTTGATCTCTGGTGGCAGAGTCACCCAGGTTCATCCAGAATCTGGCTATAGAAATCTCCCTTGGCAGTCACAAAAAATATTCCAAAAACAAATAATCCATAGAGAATCTAAAAGAAAGCAGGAAGACTTCTGATCTGGGAAGAGAGTCTACAGTAATTACTCTTGCAGAATGGGAAACAGGGTGTATGAAGCAGGAGACCTGGGTTTAGCTTTGGAAAGATGAATGAATGAATGAATGAATGAATGAACCATTATCAGCTGCCTATCATGTGCCAGGCACTGTTAGAAACGGTTGACATATAACTTGATTAGTCTTCACCAAAACCCTATGAAGAGTTTTGACAGATGAAGAAATAGGATTAATTAGCGGAGGAGTTAGAATTCAAATCCAGGCCATCCAGCCTCAAAGCTGTGCTATTAATTACTATATTACCTCTCAGTAAATGATATTGTTTACAATTATTAATTGTGCCCCCTCCTTCCTGTTGCAGGAAGGAGTTTTTTGATGGCTGCAAAGCAATAAGTGCAGACAGCATTGATGGGATCTGTGCACGGTTCCCTAGCCTCTTAACAGAAGCCAAACAAGAGGATAAATTCAAGGATCTCTACCGGTTTACATTTCAGTTTGGCCTGGACTCTGAAGAAGGGCAGCGGTCACTGCATCGGGAAATAGCCATTGCCCTGTGGAAACTAGTCTTTACCCAGAACAATCCTCCAGTATTGGACCAATGGCTAAACTTCCTAACAGAGAACCCCTCGGGGATCAAGGGCATCTCCCGGGACACTTGGAACATGTTCCTTAACTTCACTCAGGTGATTGGCCCCGACCTCAGCAACTACAGTGAAGATGAGGCCTGGCCAAGTCTCTTTGATACCTTTGTGGAGTGGGAAATGGAGCGAAGGAAAAGAGAAGGGGAAGGGAGAGGTGCATTCAGCTCAGGGCCCGAGGGCTTGTGTCCCGAGGAGCAGACTTAGTGACTCTGTCCCAGGAGCAGCAGCAAGGATCTGCCTGCTGCCCTGCCGCCAACTGAGGAATTGGACCTTTCTGGAAATTACTGAAGATCCGGATATTTTCTACTTTACACCTTTCTCTGCCTTGTATCTGAAAGGGCTCTAAAATGCTGTATCATGTTTTAGGCACTTTCTTCACTTTTTGGTTATTTTGGTTATTTCTTTTTTGGGGGATCCCCCAAAATATTTGAATCTGGCTACATGTTGTGTATCTTTTTTTTGAAGCCTTCAGATAGAATAGCCTGCCATTTCTTGCACAAATTAGATTTTGGGGGGCGGGTGTAGGGTAGGGCCGGGGAGTGGGACGGTTAGGTTGAATTAACATTACAAAATGATACAGTGCCAGATCTCAGTTTTGCATATTCTGTTTTTCAGGGCAGGTCTGTACTGTGTGTAGTGCTGTTTACATGGTTGAATTTAGGTTGTAATAATTATTTTTAAAGATTTACAGAGTTGAATAGCAGTGTTAACTGTTAACCACATTGCATTAATTCCCAGGCAAATTAAAGCTCTTGGAGAGCAAAGGCCAGCCAAGAGCATTTGTAGTCTGGTGACAACCCCCTTTTTAGCTAATTTATCCCAAACCCTTATTTTCCTCACTTCTTGCTCATTCCTTCTTTCACCTATTGCATTTCATGTTGAGTTTATCCATCAACATACTGCACCTGTCAGTCAAGTGAGCAGTTTTTTTTAGAACATATTATACTGAGAACCACTTAAGCATTGAATGCAGAGAAAGCAGTGCTACCTCAGTTTTGCTGGAAGTAGACTTTGATAGTTTTCTTTCTTTGATGAGTTTTTCTGTATTTTCATGTTGTAAGTAGAAATACTTTTTTTTTTTTCATTTCCCTTGGAGCCAAAGTTTCTGTTCTTAGTGGTCGGAAAACTGTGCCTGCCGGCCAACTGACTTGAAGGAAAACTGTGGTATGGAGCTCTGCTTGAATTATTTTTTTTTAAATTTTTTTGAATATCATCAGCTTACTTGTCTGGCAAGTGCAGAAGCCTGGGGCTGGCCTGAACTCTGCCAAACAAATATAGAAGCGTATTTAATAGTTAAACGTGTGCCCTTTCCCTTCTTGCTGCACCAATGTTGTCACTTAACCCCCAGGAGTTATTTATTATCTTCTTTGTTAATGTCAGGCTCATTTGGGGTAACGTGATGACTGTTTAGGTTTACATGACCCTCCTCTCCTTCCCTTACCCCCAAATATGTATATATACATATATAAGATATGTATATATTTTACCTATATAAAATATATATATATGCATATATGTATCTATATTCCTTTGTTTCTTTGCCTGCTAAAACTGGCCATAAAAGAGGGAGCTGCCTTCCATATATAAAATATAAGAAGAGTGCCAGGGAACGTCATAATAGAGGCTTTTGAATCTGAATTTGGACCATTTTCACTAAAGAGAAAATGAATTTTCTTAGCCCTTTCCTCACAGGAGGGAGGAGCCCAGTTCCCCAGACTCCTCCGCATGCTCGCTCCATAAGGCCAGCTTTGGCCAAACTGCCAACAAGAGCTGACTCTGCTCCTGCCTCGTTTCAGTAGAGGGTCCTCTTGTTATTTTTCCATTAAAAAAAAATGTCCTCAAAAAGTGTACTGGAAGGGTGGGTGGCAGGAACTTGTACAGTTCAGCTTCTGACACTTTGGAACAGATTGAAAAGGGAATCTTTTAAATAAAAACTTATAAAAATATTTATATTCTTGAGGTAATGAGAGTTTGTCTATTAAACATTTGGAGTTTTCTCTCCTAACTACCCCATCTCCCAGGTGTATGTTTCTCAGCCTGGGCAGGAATTGCTTATTTTGAGTTCCTTTATTAGCAGCTGTAGGGTTCTGGGCTCCCATCTTTACAAAGATGATTATTTAAGGAGTTTCTGCAGTCGATATTTTTCTAAAATTGAGATTGACATAGGGAACAAGTTTGGAGTTTAAATTTTTTTTTTTTAATCCTAAACCTGACAGTTGCCCCTTCTAGAAGGGCGGATGGGAAACTTTAAAATCAGCCACAGTAGGTTAGCAATACTGCTGGAAAGCTGAAGAGGGTCTCAGGCCAGATGCCTGGCTTTGTTCTAGCCTAAGACAGAAGATTGTTGTATAGAGGGTTTCTAGGGGCCCCAGCAGATTCTATGGGCTCAACTGTACTTGTGGTGCCCAGACTGAGGTCTTAAAGAGACCACCTTCTCCAGCCAGTGTGCAACCCCGTTTTTCCTGATTCTGGATTGGGTAGAGGTTGAATAAGGGACAAGGCAGGTAAGGCTCTTGCTGTCCCAGATCAGAAGGGTGTATGGAGATAAGTGCACAAGAGGGAGGCGTGGAGGATCCTGAGGACTCTGGCGGAACTGGATCCCTTCCCCAGCCACAAGAAGGCATTCCATGCATTAGGTGTACTAGCGGGGGTGGATTTTGTTTTTTAATTAACTATTCAGCTCCGCCCCCAAAAGAGCAATTAAAAATTATCTTTGGTTGTATTTTTAATGATCTATTTGTTACAAAAATGCAAATGAGAAGCCAGAAAAGGGAGCATTCAGGGAGGGACTTAAAAATTTCCTTCCAGGTTGAATCTTTGATGCAAGGAATTGAAGCTTCCGCAATAGCTCTAGGCCAATGCTTGACTTTCTCTTGACCACAGGAAAAGTAGTTTTTCTGCAAAGGGATCCAAGATGGGGTGTGTGTAGGGTTTGCAGTTCTACTTGTGTTAAATGAAATGTCCCTGTTCCTCTTAACCTAGAAATAGGTTTGCTGCTTAATGAGTGCGCAGTAATTGTGTGGAAGTGGCTAAACACATGCCCCTCAGGTGAGCCACTGCACCCTTCACTTGAACAGTGTAACACCAGGGTGGTGTGGAGAGGGGCAGGATGTGGATACCATTTTGAAAATAGGCAAATATCTGAGGGTGACTACAACAAACTGAATGTGTGCTGCGAAATTGCTTGGTTTTTGGCAAATGGCTTTGTGAGCTTCTATGATGTTTCTTTAGCCATTTATTAGAAAGCTGTATGAGATGAAGTGTTGCTTTACTGAATTGTTCTTTCCCCATCCCTGCCTGATTTGAATGTATCATTCTTAACCCCACCTCCTGTAATGACACTTTGCTATGCTTCAGCTGGTTGCCTCAGCAGTTCTCTCTCATCCTTGCCAGATATGCCCACATGTGAGAGTTGGGTCCAAGACCCCATGTATACCCTTCTGAGAAGAAAAATCTACAACTGGGTGAAGGTCCAAATTTCAACTAAGCCCCCAGGCCCAAGGAAATATTAAACTTCCCTAAGGAAAGCACAAACTAGCCTTCTTGGAAAGGAAGAAAGGAGTAAGCCACACAGTATTAGTCGGTCTTTCAAACAAACAGTACCGATCTCCCAGGGGCTGGTGCCAAAATTCAGTCCTCAGTGCTGGAGCCTGCAGGGCGTGGGACTCCATAGTTCATGTGATGGCCTCATATACTATACTATGCCAAACTGTATTAAACAATGGTGGGAAATTACTGGGATAAGGACTTGGGTCTAAAAGTTTAAAAACTCAAACAGATTTCTATTTAGGACTGTGTTTGGTTTGCCACATTTAAAGTGAAGTCTTCAGTGCAGTGCAGCCCAAATTTAGACCCAATTGTACAATTATAAGGGCTGGAAGGAAGCTGCTAGGTTTTTGTTTTAGTTGCCTGCTGTGCCATTCTTGTGTCTCTAATATTTGGTTAGTGATTACTTGAACATCTTGGTAACTGACAAAGGTCTTCCGTGGGGGACTCCAGCAGTATCTTGTTTAAACAGCTGAAAGGACTATTGAAAGTTATTAAAGTGTGTTAATTGGGACTCATTTGAGGACATGTGATATTCCTCCTCCTCTTACTCCACAATCTGTTTTCTGAATCATATAGAGGGGCTTCCCACCCACCACACCCCCACCTTCAGAGTTTATTCAACTATGGTAAACTGTAACTATAGCATATATCCAGTTTAACCTGGATTGGGACTGCATTTTAGTGAGGATCTGGTGGTTTTCATTATTGAAAGATAAAATTGATGCTTGAGCACTGGTTGCAGAAGCCAAGTGGTTCAAATAGCTTTGAGTAACCATCAGGTTCTGTTTCTGACTGAGGTGCTGGGGCATCACGTCCTTCCTCTTCCTCTTCTTGAAAACTCAGCCTGCTCTTACAGATAGCTAGTACTTCTACCACCCACCTTCCCTCCCTACTACTTTCAACACAAATCTTGGATATTGCCAAAGGAAGCCATTCAGCAGCTGCTGTGGTTTTTTATTTCCCCCCAACACACATTTATTCTGGGAAAAGTGTCTTCCCTCTGACCCTGGCCCCCAGCCCCGAGTGTGAGATTAATTGCCCTTACTTATTGCACTAATGAATATGGTTTCAAAGGGGGAATTTGAAGCAATAGGCAAATGGGGCTTGGATGAACTGGTCCTACAGATATCCTGCCTTAACCCGCTGAGGTGATGAGTTCACTGCTCATGTGACCCTCCACCTTTGTGGATTCCTCTTGGTTTGTGACCATCGTGTCTGTTTCTTGAAGTTGTACAAACTTGTTGACAAAAGTAATACTTTCGTTTGTATTCTCTGCACTGCTGCACTCTCCAATGGCCCCTTGAATATTTTTATTACCTTGTTACACACATTTTTGTCTTTGTCTACATTATTTCTTTCTTTTGATGTTTTTTTTATTTGAAGGTTACCTGCTGTTGGATTTAATAAATTTGTTTACTTGACTACTGACAATTCTGCAGCAACAACAACAAAAAACAGTGACTTTATTCTGGGGCAAGATTTACCCATTGGGAGCCTATTCCGACATGATACTGGAAAGCAATTCCTATGCTTTGGAAAATAATCCAGAGTACCAGGATCCCTAGACTCTAAATATGGATGTTGACCTCCCACTCACTAAGCTTAATTGCCTTTAGGGGTCCCTGTAGCAAAAAGCAAATAAGCCCTCACAGGGCCACTACCTAAACAACCAGTCTTAGCAACTGATGTGAATTCCCATGAGTAATAAAAAGTGAATTTGAGCACTGCTAAGTGGATGGCAAAAGAGACAATCTGAAACTATCAAGTGCCACTGCTTTGTGACCTTTGGCAAATTAGTGAAATTTTGAGTTTCCTCTTATCCATCTGTAAATCAAGAGACTGTTATTTCCACCAGTGTTAGGATTTAAAAGAAAGTCTATAAAGCATCTAAGACACACAAGTTTAAGGTTTCCAAAAGGATGTCAGGAGAGTAATGCAGGAAATCCAGAATGGGAGGATGGGGGGTTGGCATGGTCACACATTACCTTTCACAAGTCACCGCCCCTCTTAGGGGCTCAGCTTCCCTGTGTGCCAAATAGGGGATTGCGGGTGGCTTAGACTACTATGATCCTTGATGGTTCATAAATCTATAAATCTGAATCTGATTATGGTAGACCACTTCTCCCTTAGTTTCCTTTCAATGTATTGCAATCTAGTTACTGTTTATATTTAGGTAAGCTATTGGCCAGCCATCTTACTTCTTTGATGCAGGCCCTGATGGCCTTCCCAAAGATCCCAGCCTCATGTTGGTTATCTCCTAAAAATAATTAAGTACAGTGGTAGGATTAGATGTGTTTTTATTTTTCTTTTCAGTTGGAAAGGGCTTGGGAATCATGGCTACACCTTCGTTCTGTCTAGGGAGAGGGTTTAAGGTTTCCTCAATGGACTGAAATTTTTTCTTTTCCTTATTACCAAAGTCAGCACCAGCTAGAGGCTGGAAGGAAATCTTAGGGGGTGACTTTTTTTTCCACTTAAAAAGTATACCTCCAAAACATGGCTTCTTCCCCAGGTGGCTCTTGAGCTTGTGTTCTCTGCACGTTGGCCCTTCTGAGTTATTGAGCCCAGCCAGGGCCTTACATATAGAGGTGTGGGGAATGATGAAGTGAATGACACTGATTTGGGTACTTATATAGAGCCTGAAGCTATTCAAAGTGTGGTCACAGTGCTGTACAGATTATATATGGCTAAAATCCAATTTTCAATTCAATGAGGGGCAAGCAACGTCACACAATTACCAGATGAGCTTAACTATATGTGGAATGGACTTTTTCTAGCAAGAAAGGTATACTGAAGGTAGTGCCGAGGGTCTGGAGGAGTACAGAAGAATCACCTCAGCACTGGTCTCTTCCCTCCCCTCAAATCCAGTTGCCAAAGCACATGGCTGGGTTGGATGTGCAAGTCATCCTCTAGCTCTGGGATTTGACCTAGATCCGAAGAGTTAGTCTGCTTGGGAAGGAAAGGCCAGGGAGCCAACCTAACCCTTCCATTTTCTTTCTTCTGCTGTGAGTTCTAAGGATGTTCTGTCTTATGAAAGCCAAAAGGCTCTTACCTGGGTTTAAAGTTCTTCCTACAAATGTTCCAATCTTGATTTTCTTGCCTTAAAGGGGTACTGAGAAAGTCCTTGTGAACATGGCAGCAGTGCAATCAGCAGCAAAGCCTCTAAACTTGTAGTGTTCTGTAATCCATGCTGATGGGGATTCTCCATGGGCCCTATGGTTACCTGGGGTGGTGCTGCTGAAATTGCTAGTATATTACAATATAAAGCTACAAAATAGTACTAGTGTAAGATAGAAGAAAACATGGACACATGCTCTTGTATGCATGGACCTACATGATAAAGGAGGCATCCTCCTTTATTGGGTAAGTAAAGATAGATAATTGGGTAAAATCTATTTGAGGAAAAGTTACCATATGTCTAAATAAATTCCAGGAGGAATAAGGTATTAAGTGTAAAAATGAATTCATTAAAAAATATATATGTGTGTATATATACACATATTTGTCAATGGACATTAAATTGATCTCTGGATCAATCAAGACTTTGTAAGTATAAAAGCAAATAGAAATCATAAAATACAAGAACAAACTTCCAAAACTTACTACCTTAAAATAAAAAACTAGAAACATTTTTGCAGTAATTCACAAATGGACACTAAATCCATAACGAGACCTTAAAAATTCAGTATGGAAAAGTACTTAACAACAGAAACATGGGCAAAGAATGTGGACAACTCACTGAAGAAAAACAATTGGCCAAAAAGCTGCTGGAAAAAAGAGATGCCAATCTAAAGGGTATTCAAATAAATAAAAAAGAAAACCTATGATGAAAAACATTTTTAACTTGTCAAATTGGCAAAGATTTGAAACAAATTCATGCTAGCAAACAGTGTAAAAACTTTTCTGGAGTTAAAAAAACTACCTGTTCATATTATTTAACCCAGTAATTTCACTTCTAGGAATTTTTCTTCGAGAAATATCTGCCAAAGATGGATGTGCAAGGATATACCAGGCAGCATCATTTGGGAACAACTTCAGTGTCAACAATAGGGGACTGTTTTAGAAATTGCGGCACACATCAACATGCTAGAATATTATGCAGCTAAAAATTCTGCTTATGAATAATGGAAAAAGCATGATAGAAGATTGTAAAATAAGTGGCAGTCATTGACTCTGAGTGGTGGGATTAGATGTAATTTTAACTTTTCTTTATTTTTCAAGTTTCTATTAATGTGTTTCCTTATAATAGGGAAGAGGTTATTTACAAAACGGGGGACAAAAGGAAATGAAAACAAATGTGGCAGAATGTCTGAACAACCTCACTATAGGTGAGGCCATGAAGGTCGGAGTAATATATTCAAAGCCTAAACGAAGAGTTCTGTAAAAACCCCTGGAGTTGCTTTCTCCCCCAAATGAGAAGCTGCTTCTCCAGCAGCTGCCTTGGCAGCTCTGCATTAGCTGCCTAGAAGGGTGTGGGAGGAAAAATGCACAAACGCACTTATGAATGGAATGTGTGTTTTGCAAGAGGCCAAGTTGGCAGCTTTGGCTTCCAAAAGGTGGGAGCATCAGCCGAAAGAACAGAGTGTGCAGACGGAGGCCTCATGGTCCAGGCCAATCTCTGCAGAGTTCAGGAGTTGGGGGCCCAAGGGGAAATGTCCAGCCCTACCCATCCAGGAGAAGGAAATGGCTTTGGCTATCCTATGAGCAAAGGGAGTGCTCTTGGCACAGGGAGCCCTAATCTGCTTCTGTAGTCCTACACTTGGAAGGTAAAATGTCATTTACTGAAAACTTAATATCTGCTATCCTTAATTTAATCCTCAGAGCAACCTTATGAAGTAGGTACTAATGTCCTCATTTTATTTTTTACTTTTTTATTAATTTTCTTTTTTGAGGAAGGTTAGCTCTGAGCTAACATCCGCCACCAATCCTTTTTGTTGAGGAAGACTGGCCCTGAGCTGACATCTGTGCCTATCTTCCTCTATTTTATATGTGGGACATCTGCCACAGCATAGCTCGATAAGCAGTGTGTAGGTCTGCACCTAGGATTCTGAACCAGTGAACCCTGGGCCACTGAAGCAGAGCACACGAACTTAACCACTACGCCACTGGGTCAGCCCCACTAATGTTCCCCCCCCTCCTTTTTTTTTGAGGAAGATTAGCCCTGAGCTAACATCTCCTGCCAATCCTCTACTTTTTGCTGAGGAAGACTGGCCCTGAGCTAACATTCATGCCCATCTTCCTCTACCATATATGTGGGACGCCTACACAGCATGGCTTGCCAAGCGATGCCATGTCTGCACCCCAGGATCTGAACCGGTGAACCCTGGGCTGCCGAAGCGGAACATGTGAACTTAACCACTGCGCCACCAGGCTGGCCCCTAATGTCCCCATTTTAAAGGTGAGGAAACTGAGGCTCAAAGACAGAAAATAATTCATACACAGCCCACTACTCTGTCATTTTCCACAAACTGGATCTTTGAAATTTCACAATAATCCTTAAAAGTACATAATTCCTCATTTTATACAGCTGTGGAAATGAACCTAAACAAGGTTAAGTGACTTGCCCAGGAGCAGAGCTGAAGTGGCAACCCAGGCCTGTATCGAAAGGCAGACACTTACTTTGTCTTTCAGGACTGGAGTCTCAAGAAGTAAATAGCAGCTAAGCTCCCACAGCTTTGGAGCTCAGCTGCACTGGAAAGAATCCAGCAACACTGTCAGTTTCAAGATGTTTTCAGGGCCTAGCAGCTGAGGTTGGCAGTATACCTGGGGAACTTTCCTCTTTACAAAGGAGCTTCAAGTTGCAGTGTCTCGATCCCAAATCAATCTCCTCAATTCTGGCTCCTGGTTCCCAACTTTCACACAGGGCCAGATCTTAGAGAAATTACTTCTAAAAGTTTAAACACTGCCTTAAATGCCAGTGTTTAATTCTCTGCCAGAGTTAATTTTAAGCAGAATTATTTTTTTATAATTATAAAAGCAATATATGCTGATTTTAAAACAAAAAACAGCCTACACACAGAAAAGCATTTGGTAAAACTTAATCTGCCAATCCCACTCACCAGAGATAAATATCGTTAACATTTTGGCATATAGCTTTCCAGGTTTTGTTCTAAGCTTATGCATATCTTTTTCTACAAAAATGGACCCAAACTATACATACTATTCTGTAACCCTCCATGCTTCATACAACACATAATATACTGTGAATGCATAATCTCAATTTACAACAATCCTATGAGAGATGTATCCATATTATCCCAAGCACAAATATGTTAAGTAATTTACTCAAGTTCATTCAACTCATAAGTAGGAAAGCTGGCATTCAAAGTCAGGCAGCCTGGATCTAGAGGTCTACTGCACTTCTTGCAGATCTCTTTCACTACAGATTTTATTTACACGTGTGCATGCATACACACATAATTTTTCTTTTTAAAGATTGGCACCTGAGCTAACATCTGTTGTCAATCTTTTTGTTTTTCTTCTTCCTCTCCCCAAAGTCCCCCAGCAAACAGCTGTACACTCTAGTTGTGAGTGCCTTTGGCCATGCTATGTGGGACGCTGTCTCAGCATGGCCCACTGAGTGGTGCCATGTCCGTGCCCAGGATCTGAACCAGCGAAAACCTGGGCCACCAAAGTGGAGCACGTGAACCCAACCACTTGGCCACGGGGCTGGCCCCCCACACATAATTTTTTTTAAATGGCTACCTAGAATTCCGTAGTAATAACCCTGTGATATCTCCTCTAAACATGTTTTTGTGAAACTATCCTATTACTGTAGGATAATACTCTATAATTGCTGGGTCCAAATGTATGGACCAATTTAAAAGGTTTTTTGGTATAAGTGTATGCCAGATTTGTTCATCTTTTCTGAAGGGCAGCTAATCTCTCTATCAGTTTTAGAATTGTGTATGCCTATGCCCATGTCCTTTTCCAACAGAAAATGTTAACAGTTTGAGAGCTGATAAAAAAGCAGAGCACTGGCATTTACTGAAATTGAAGCTTCTAGTCCTAAGGGGGGGATCTGGTGTGATGGAGGCACCTATTGGTGAAGGGTGACACTGCAGTCTCACTGAAGGGAAGGAAGCAGTCCTAAAAATGGAATTGGAAGGGGTCTTCCAGTATTAGTAAAAAGCTAAGAGTCTTCCACTCTCCTCTGTCTGTTGCACCTGCCAGATTTTTCAGTTCAGCCTGTCTTTTTCCTTCAATTTTTTAACAGCTATCAATGAGAAAACAGTGTGTCTTACAAAAATTTGCTTCAAAGATACTACAACTCTGACAAACTGTGTAATGGCTGGGTTTTCTCCACATAGAAGTCATTCCTCCTCCTGGTTTCCTTACCTATATTTACCATTTAATAGGAGTGCTACATGGAATGAGCATCTGCCATAGTAATTGTGTATAAACTCACTGACACAAAGAAAGTACAAACTGTGGTTTCCTCCCCTCACCGTCTTAAGATGAGGAATGCTTTAATTTTAGGCATTTATTGAAAATTTGTACATGCCATATAAATGGACTAGACTACTTAGCTGGTACACCGTTTCCACAAAAGCTGTCTGCTGGATAGAGAGGCCTCGCAGCCTCTGGAGAGGCTGAAGCCTGACCACATTCTCTGCCATTGCTCACAACAAATAAGAAATGGCATGTGGAAAGTGGTGGGCAGACTCACGAACACATATTTAGGGTGGTGCTTTCCTCTTCACCTTTTATTCCCATCAGTCCTAGGCCACAGTGTGATCCATGAGTGCTGCAACAAATAAGGAATGAAGATACGTTTTTATCCACAAGGCTGAATGAATGGTTATAAATTCACAGGTAGAAGAGGTAAGTTTTGGGGGCTATGTGTATGTGCCATGAGGCAGGGGGTGGGCAGGTAGACAGTTTATGGAAAGCTGCCTGCTGAAAATGGTTCAGTGGAAAGAACACTGACTAGTGCCAGAGGCCTAGAATCAAATCATAGCTCCGCCACTTAATAGATGTGAGGCACATCTTAACCAAGGGTTTCTTCAACTATAAAATTACCAAATATTTACATTACTATCTCACAGGGTTTTGTGAGGACTACAGACAATAATACCTAACATATTTGAAGCACCTACTACATGCCAAGCATTCTCCTAAGCACTTTATATGGGTTTTCATTTAATGCTCAAAACAGCTCATATACCTAATGTGGCTACTGATGTAGGTACAGTTGTTATGTCCACTTTTCAAATACAGAAACAGTCTCATAGACATATAACTTGCTCAAGTCACACAAATGTTTAGTGACAGAACTAGATATTGATGGCCATCTGCCATCATGGTCCATTTAAATTGCTGTTAGAGTTTATTCCTTTGTACATTTTACTTAAAACACTTCTGTAGCACCTACCATGTGCCAGGCACTGTTTGAAAAACTTTACAAAACATTAACTTATTTAATAATGTATGTTGAAAACACTTGGCACAGTGCTTAGAACTTAGGAGTCATCCAATACATGTTAGTTCCCTGCCACCTTGTAGTGAATATTCATAGAATTGGGTTAGAGGGCTGAGGAGCTCTCCAAGGCAAAGCAGGCAGAAATGAGCAAAGACAAACACAGAATCTGTCTCCACCTAGGTCTAAATTTAAGCTAACAAGCAATAGCCTTTTGGGTATGGAGGACTGGAGCTTTGAGTGCTGGTGAGTGGCTCTGGAGTCAGACAGACCATCAGGGCTAAAATCCTAACTGTACACTTACTAGCGTGTGGCTTTAGGCAAGTTGCTTAATCTGAGCCTTTTTCTCCACTTGTTAAAGGGGATTCAACAACCTCAACCAAAAATGCACAGTATCTGACACTTATTAAGGGTTTGATGAATTATAGCAATTAGTATTTTCAATATTAATTTTAGCAGCTAACAGAAACAAAGATTAAGAGCTGAGTCAGGGTCCCAGCCTAAGGAAACCTATCCTCTTTGCTACTCCTCCTTCCTGAGCCACTTTTACCCTTTCCCAAAGGTATTTGCTGGCATTATGGAGACAGCTGCACAGATGAGGCCCAGAGAAGTCAGTCATACAGCAAGCTTATAGTTTGGGGAAAGGCATGCTCCTGCTATTGGGTTTGATCAATATGGCTACAGAAATCAGAGTGTAACTTTTACAAGAAGGGTTTTATAGTTAAAAGGGTTTGAAAATCACTGATTTACTCCAAATTCCTCATTTTACCAAAGAGAAACTGAGACCTGCAGTGGGAAAGTGGCATGGCCACTTGTCAGAGGACATAGGTAATAGAGCTGGGACTGGACGCAGTGTCCTGCTCCAGTATTCCTCAGGCTTAGAAACAACAAAAGAGGCCCTATCTCTTAAGAGGTGGCAAAGAAGGAGAGGGCAGGGAAGGCAGGAGCATACTCCTGTTACGTGGAAAAGGAAGGCCTTGGTTACATCTAAGCCTGGGCCTTGATCTGAACCTGACCATTTTCACTGAAGTGGGGGTTAGGCAGCTGCCTCTTATCCTAAAAAGGCTGCAGGACCTAAGAGCCCTGGCTCTGGAATGAGCTGTGTCCTTGAGGGAACAGTAAGTGTAGTTATAGAAGAGCATGTGCATGTCAAATGGGAATACAATACCTTTCTCTTAGAAATGTGAGAATTAAGAGATGATGCACGTTAAGTCCTCATTTGTGTCCCTGGATGTCAACAAAAGGCCTTTCTCTGAGAACAGCTAAAGTCCAAACACCAGAATCATGAAGGGACTACCCTACAGTCCTTACCTCTCGGTTCCTGGCAACAGGATGAGGCAGAGGGTGCCTGGGCACAGGCTGTGGGAGAGATTTCCTATCTTCCGGCCCCAACGCCAGGCTGCTATCTTCGGGTGGTCCACCTTCAGAGTCTAGGATCAAAGCCATGTGTTGACACTCAGCCAGAATATCCTCTGCTCACCTTTGGAGGGGCTGCAACATTCTTCCTCAGGCTCTAGGGCCAAGGGATCCCAGGAAAGGTTCTGTATAAATCCTCAATCTGAAGCTGGAGCCCATACTCAGGGTTTCCTATCCACCCCAGCATCCCCAAGGCCTCCAAGTCAGTTTAGGAGGATAGCTGCTGTCCTTTCCTCCAGATGGGTCTTCTAGGGCCCAGAGCTAGGGGAACCACATAGTAATGAGAGCTCTAGTCTGATCTCTCCCATTAAGTATCTCTGGCACCTAGGCAAGTCACTCACCAGCTCTTGCCTCTATTTCTCATCGGCTAAGTGTGAGAGATTAGACTAGGGACAGGGTTTCCTAAACTTCAGCTATTCACCTTCTACCTTCACTCTTCTGCTTGTGTATCCCTTTAATGTTTTTCTTTAAAATGAGTCCATTTCTTCCGTAGCCTCATCTAACTAATCCTATCCATGAAATCATAGGTCCTTGTGGTTGTGGTTGTTGTATACTTTAATGAATGTTAGAAAAACAAGGTCATAAGTATAAAAGTGAAAACAAAAGTCCATCTATGACCAACAAAAATCATCTTGTGTATGTACCACACTTTGAGAAACCCTAGATTACTAAAGACTTGTCCAGCTCTCCACCCTCCTACATCAGCCCCTCAAAGTCCCTTGGAGAGCCACCTGGAGGACTAAAAACCTGATTTCAGTAGGTAGGGAGGGGGTGAAAGCATGTGAGATCTTGAAGAAAAGATGTGTCCAGGGCTGGAAAAAGCTAGAGAGTGAAATAAGACTAGTGCCAGGGCAGGAAAAAAAAAAGACTGAAGGCTTAAGTGACACTTGAGCAGGACTCTCCTAATTTCCATAAATATCAGAAGGCCAATGCCCAGAGCCACCAAACCAAAGCAGCTACCTCTCCCCTCTGACCCCAAAATACACTCATTCACTCACTCACTTACTCACCTGCAAGGCCTGCTGTTCCGAGGCGGGAGGTATGACACGAAGCCCCAGGGGCCTTCTTGATTCAGGAGGTAAGGCCCTGAGCCATGCGTGGAGGTGCCTGGAGGTTAGGGCATGCCTGCCTTTCAGCTTCCAGTCCTTGCCTGTAAGAATGCTGAGGGCTCTGTGGGCACTGCCAAAAGTTTTGAATTCTGAAAGCAAGAATACCCCCTTCTGTTATTAAAGGCCAAAAAAGTTGGAGCCCAGCCAGGATCAAGGGAGAAGGACAGAATCAGGAGCTGTTGACCCAGTACAGCTGAGGAGGGCTTGTTTGGTGAACATTTCCTTTCTCTCACCTCATGTTATCACCATCCCCAATCTCCTTCCCCAAGGCTACATTCAATGGCATAGACTTACTCAGGAAACAGTATTTTTTGTGCTTTCCACTTTTAAGATCTTTAGGCAAGATCACAGCTTCTAGGCCAAAGAAGAGGTTGGACTGCTGCAACAGGTGTTCTTTGAAGGTTTCGCTCACTCCAGACAGGTAGATAGTACCTCGATTCTCAGAATCTTGTTCCAGTTCTTTCACAAGGGTGTCACAATCAAGGGTGAGCTCTGTCACAGGCCTTTGCACCTAACCGAGGAAAGATAGTGTTATTGGTGGGAAGTCAGCAAGTAACTAAATTTTGCAGTTTCCTTATCTGTATGAGGAGGCTAATGATAACTGCCTCCCAGGACTATGGTACAAACTTAATAGATAAATAAATGCATAGATGTAAATATTTTTGTGTAAATATACTCATTCCTCCCTTTCCTTCTTCCCCTAACCATCTTACAATGGACATCAGTTTCCTGTCTTTTGCCTCAATGAAATTCTGTTTACTTGCAGATAAATATCAAAATATCACCATTTGATCCCCCTGAAAGCTACAGGAAAGGGCAACCACAAGAAAAACCACTCAGAATAAATCATTTGGAGTCTAAGTAATCAAAAGAGTACAAGGAAGACCACAATATAGCCAAAGCTGATTTTGACAAAAACAAAAGCTGTCATGTCTTAGGTCACGGCTACAAGAATGCCAGGCTTAGGTGAAGACTTTCCATAACAGAAAGTCTTGTGCCTGGGCCTCTCGAGGGCATTTCTCTTAGGTGTTATGTCTTAGGGCACCATAAATGCAGGATGTGCTAGGCGAAGGCTGAGTGAAGGGTACTGCTTTTTGCTTTCTCTGGTGACCTTACCTTGATGCAGGTACCATCGACCAGAACGCCATGCAAGGACTCTATGGCCAGCTGGGCAGCTTCCAGGACTTCGTATTGTATACAGAGATGTGGCTGCAGAAAAACCAAGACTTCCTTACTTCTGCTTTCCAGGTTTAAAGTGCCAGAGAAGGAGCTGGGAAGGGGGCATAAACTACAGTGGCAAAGCAACCAGAATCGATGTCCTTGCTGTGCTGGGTTGGAGAGTGATTGCAGATCATCAATTTTAAGTGAGATCACCAAGGCTTAGGAACTGGTTTCTCAGAAAATAATCTTTATTTGTCATTTAAAATTGAAGCGCCTCTCCCTGGGTGGTATGGGGAAAGCACTAACAAATTTTTTACTACCTAACTTGCTTTTCACGCTATTTATTATGAATCACTAAAGTCATCACTGCAAGTCACAGGTAGAGATCCTCATTTGTCCTGTGAGCTTAATTTTAGACAGGCAGCTTTTCGTATAAGCTTGGGGAGGTTAAGTTCTTCCATTGGATAGGCTGCATCTTCAACTGACTGCTTTTCTGCTTGATAACGCAGAGTAGCTAAATCCTTTTGATGATCTGAGCCATAATATCATCATAGAGATAAAAGTGCTCCCATAGAAAAGCTGCATGATACTGGATTTGGCAATGATTTCCTGAATATGACACCAAAGGCAGAGGCAACAAAAGAAAATACGACACAATAGACTTTATCAAAATTAAAAAGTGTATCAAAGGACACTATCAACAATATCAAAAGACAGTCCAAAGAATGGAGGAAATATTTGCAAATCACCTATATAATGAAGGGTTCATATCTAAAATATATAGAGAACTCCTAAAACTCAACAATAAACAATCAAATAACTCAATTAAAAGATGGGCAAAGGACTTGAATAGACATTTCTCCAAAGAAGATGTACAAATGGCCAATAAGCATATGAAAAGATGCTCAACATCACTTATCATTAGGGAGATGCAAATCAAAACCACAAGATACCACTTCATATCCATTAGGATGGCTATTATAAAAAAAAAAAGAAAGAAGAAAGAAAAAAACTGTCAGCTGGGATATAGAGAAATTGGAAGCATTGGCATTGCAGGTGGGAATGTAAAGTGGTACAGTTGCTGTGGAAAACAGTATGGCAGTTCCTCAAAAAATTAAACAAAGAATTATCATTCAACCCAACAATTCCACTTGTGGGTATATGCCCCAAAAGAATTGAAAACAGGGACTGAAAGAGATATTTGTACATCCGATTTCACGGCATCATTATTCAGAATAGCCAAAAGGTAGAAACAATCCAAATGTTCATCAAAAGACGAATGAATAAACAAAATCTGGTATATCCACACAATGGAATATTATCCAGCCTTGAAAAGGAATGAAATTCTGATACACGATACAACATGGATGAACCTTGAAGACACTATGCTAAGTGAAATAAGCCAGACACAAAAGGACAAATACTGTATGAGTCCACTTACATGATGTTCATAGAGCAGTAAAATTCACAAGGACAGAAAGTACAATAGTACTTACCAGGCCTGGGGGAGTGGGGACTAGTAGTTATTGTTTAATAGGGATAGAGTTTCAGTTTGGGATGGTGAAAAAGCTCTGGAGAGAATGTACTTAATAACACTAAACTGTACACTTAAAAATCATTAAAAAGGCATATTTTATGTATATTTTACCCAAAAAAGGGGCAAAAAAGAAAGACTTCTAGGAAGAAGTTAGTCCCTTGACATACTCTTCCTATCCCTCAGTCCATCTTCCCAAAGATGATCCTTTTATTTCTATTTTTAGGTATAGGAAAGACATTAATAAAAGATTTGGGGAAAACACATTTTAAACATCTAGGATTCTGCACTTAGATAACTTGGAAGTCTTTAATTTTTGCTTCACTTTAATAGTCTTTAAACATCATAGTTAAGTTAAATAGTTATTAAACATAATAGTTTAACGCACCAGTTTAATAGTTGCCTAGGTCAAAATTCTAAACGTACAAAAAATTTACAGTGAAAAGTCTTCCCCTAACCTGTTTCTAGCCACCTAGTTCCTCTCCCTAGAGGCCCCATTATTACCAGTTATTGTATATCATTCCACAGATATCTGTTATATAGTTTCTATTTTTAATTCTTTCCATGGTTTCCTCTCTGTCTCTAAATAATGTGCTTATAATGCTGTTACTGCTTCATGTAACTTTAGTCTTTATCTACTGACTTCCCGCTGTGACCATAAAGATGGACGCTTACTCGTTAAGTCCTTTGGAATAGTATGAATTTTTTAAACCATACACAAGCATTATATTTTAAAAATTAAAAATAAACTCTTTATAGGGTTTTTATGTAAATAACAAACGAATAAACAAAACTTACTCCAAGAGACAGGAGAACTAACACTGAAAACAACAAAAAAAAGCCCTGCCTTAATATTAGCTCCTCCAATATCTTAACCTAGTTATGAGCCTACTTTGTGGTTAAACCCTACAGAGACTTCCCAAGACATGGAAGTTACTGCTCTTTTTCAAAGGGGATTTTATCATTTAAAGCTGTGGTCATAAGCAGGAAGCCCATAGCGCTCATTGAACCAAGAGCCTTTTTTTGTGGTCTAGTGTATATATTTAAGAAAATTGGAGCCAGAATATGAAAACTGCAAGATTTCTCAATTCTCAAAACAAGCAAATCAGAAGATCTGGCAATCCTGGGTACACACTCTTGTCGGTCAACAACAACTCTCATCAGACAGAGCATGTCTCACACTCCAGTTGGTAACAATCAAGCTCATATCACCAATATTTGTTATCTGAATGTCCCCATCTGAATTTCCAATGCTCATCTAGAAAGTCAAAATCTGAGTTTTCTTGTCTCCTTACCTGATGGGTTTCAAGAACAAGAGTCATTGACTGGACTGAGCCAAAGCTCTTAAACAGTCTCTTCAGAGCTCTGAGGTTGCAATTTTTGCTAAATGGCCCAGCATAGACAGTTGACATCTCTGTCCACTTGATCCTCATCTATATGAAAAACAAGAGAATACAGTGAGGAGGTGGATAAGGAAAGAGAATTAAGTCAAATCTAAAGAAATTATGAGTCAAAAAATTGGGATAATTCCACTTCAAGCAATTTCTCAACACAAACACTTGCCAAATGCCCAAGGATTTGTATACAGGGATTTCACTGCAGCATTATTTGGAATAGAAATTCATAAAGCACAAAGGCTGAAAATAATAGGTATCACACAACAGAATACTATGCAGCCATTAAACAAGGAAAATAAGATTATACAGTGACATGGAAAGATGCACAAGATACATTATTAAATGAAAAAATAAAGTTGCAAAGTCTGATTCCCATTTTCACAAAAATGTATTTTCTAAAATGTTAATATACGCACAGAAAAAATCTGGAGAAATATACAGCAAACTTAATAAAGTATGTATTACTTTCCTATTAAGGGAGGAGATTATAGTAAGTTATTAAACAAATCATCTAGCAGAACCCATTCACTTACCCTTTTGTCCATCTCCTCAGTGAGGCTGGGTGAAAAGGGTTCAAAAGAGAACTGAACGATGCTGAAGGGAAACAAAGGGATTTCCATTCTGGCCTGCTCAAGAACCTGCAGAGAACAGATAGCCTGGATGAAGCAGGAACCTAGTAGTCTATTGTGGCTCTTGGAGGTAAACTACAATAATATGAACAGTGGTTGTCTTTTTACCCATATTGAAAAGCCATAATATGGCTGACTTCAAGGTCTGGAAGAAAAAATGGTGACACCACACAGCCTCCTAAAAAGCCAAATAATCAGTAAAGAGAATAAATAAAATCACATACAACCCATACCTTTGGCATCATTAAGAAACAGAGACTAGCAGTACAACCTTCAAAGTACTTCTAAGTAAAGAAATAAATTAAATTCCAACAGAACTCTCACCATCTCACACTGCTGCAAGCCTGTGAGTAAAGAGAGCAAGGAGAAGAGGCTTAAGAGGCTCTAGATAAACATTAAGGGGCATGGAAGACTTTGATGCAGCACCAACAAAATCATCCCCGGAAAAAAAATTACAACTAAATGCCAAAATAATGAACAAAGGTCACCAATTTTGATAGTTCACAGCACTTGACTACAGGGAAGAGGCTTGATCAGAAAAGCAGTGCTTCTGGGGCAAATCAGATATATAGAGAAGAGTTAACACTCCCTTGGAGACACTGCAGTGAAGGGAAAGAAGGAAATAAGAGGAGAAATTAAAGACCCTGAAAAAAGATTAATAAGATAAATGCTAACGCCTCCCGAAAGCATTATAAATGCTTTATTCTTCCCAGCACCACACCATCCTAAAAACAAACAACATTTTTAAAAAACAAAAAGGGGGGCCAGCCTGGTGGCACACTGGTTAAGTTCGCACGTTCTGTTTTGGCGGCCCGGGGTTCGCTGGTTCCAATCCTGGGTGCAGACATGGCGCCGCTTGGCAAGCTATGCTGTGGCAGGCATCCCACGTATAAAGTAGATGAAGATGGGCACTGACGTTAGCTCAGGGCCAGTCTTCCTCAGCAAAAAGAGGAAGATTGGCAGTAGATGTTAGCTCAGGGATAATCTTCCTCAAAAAAATAAATAAAAAAAGTAAAAAACAAAAAGGAAGAGAGTGTGACATTAGCAAGATGGAGTACGAGAAAGTTTCAGGCCCTCACTCTCCCACAGATACCGAATTAACAATATACGGATTAGAATACCTTTGTGAGAACCCTAGAGACCAGTTGAGAAGCTACAGCAGCCAGACCAACATATAACCAAGAAGAGATTCCATCAAAAGGGGTAAGAAAATTTGTGGTGTTTTGGTTGCTCATTCAGGCCCCTCACCCATCCAAACTACTGCAGTACAACCCAGAGGAAACCTCCCACACTAGGGATCCTCTCTTGGGACAGAAACATAAGAACGGACCTGTATCCAACATTTTCGCCTGTCTGGAGGCTGCTCGAGGGACTAGTTTCTGTATCACCTGACCCGGGGCACTGATGGTACCAGCAGCATTGTTTAGAAACTCCTAAATAGGAGTGAGATCAGCAAGATGGTGAACTTTCCAGGAAACTTCGGACCCTCATTCTCCCACAGAGATACTGAGTTAACAATAACATACAGACCAGAATACTTTTGCAAGAACTCTGGAGACCAACTGAGAAGCTACAGCACACAGGCCAACAAAAAAACCAAGACAGAATTCCAGCAAAAGGGTAAGGAAAATATGCAGTGTGTTGTGTGCCCATCTGTGTCCCTCCCCTATCTGACCTAGCAGGGATTAACAGGGAAGAACCTTTTCACACTGGGAATCCTCCTTCTGGATGGAAACAACAGAGCTGACCAGGTAATCCAGTGTTATGGCTAGTCTCGGGGCTGCCTGAGGGACTAGTTTCTGTCTTGCCTGACTCAGAGCACTGACAGGACTGGTGGCCTTGTTTGGAAGCCACTGAAAGCAGATGTTATCACTACAGCACATTAGAGTTGCAGTTCCACAGCCAGATGCCAGGGACAGCAACAGATTGTGAGCTTTGAGAAGAAACAAGAACAAGCGTCTCAGAGAATCTGAGACAACTAAAAGCAGACACACAAGCTCAGGGAGGACACATCCTCAGAACACGTTTGAGAGGTCATGGAACCTCTAGCTGGGCTGATCAGTGAAAGTCTTCCCTTCTATGATGCTGGGCCATAATGATGGGAGAGGTAGTTGGGGTTTTTTCAGATGGTTAGGTCTCAGGAAAAAAAATTACAAGACATACAAAGGAATAGGGAAAAATGGCCGAATCAAAGGAACAAAATAAAACTCCAGAAATGAAACCTAAAGAAATAAGAATGAGCTAAAAGAGAACAAAGACAACTAACAAAATCAGAAAAATGATGCATGAACAAAATGAGAATATCAACAAAGACATAGCAACTATAAAAACAATCAAACAAAAATTCTAGAATTGAAAAATACAATAAATGATTTGACAAATTCACTAAAGAGCTTCAACATCAGACTTGCTCAGGCAGAAGAAAGAATCAGCAAACTTGAAGATAGATCACTTGAAATTGAGTCAGAGTAAAAAGGAAAAAAATGAAGAAAAGTGAATAGAGCCTAAGAGGCTTATGGGACAGTATCAAGAGGCCCAATATTCACATATAGAGTCCTGGAAGAAGAAAGGAGAAAGAGGCAGAGAGCTTACTTGAAGGAATAATGGCTGAAAACTTCCCATATCTGAGGAAAGAAATGGACATACAAATTCAAGAAGCTCAAAGAACTGCAACCAGGATAAATCCAGAGACCTACACAAAAACACGTTACAATCAAAGCGCCAAAAGTCAAAATCAGAGAGAGAATCACAATATACACAAAATGAGAAGGATATCAAAGCATATCACTACAAAAAAATCAATGAAACACAAAGGAAGACAGGAGAGGAAAGGAGGGACAAAAAGCCAAGACATACAGAAAACAACAAAATGGAAATAGTAAGTCCTTCCAATTTAGCAATGACTTTAAGTAGAGGCATAGAGCAAACTGAATTCAACACCACACTGAATGGATTATAGACCATGACCAAGTGGGATTTATTCCTAGAATGCAGGGATAATTCAACATATGAAAATCATCCCATGTAATATACCATATTACAGAAAGGACAAAAACCACATCATCATCTCAATTGATGCAGAAAAAACATTTGACAAGCTTCAACACTCTTTCATGATAAAAACACTCAACAAACTAGAAACAAACACACACTCAACTAATAAAGGCCTTATATGAAAAGCCCACAGCTAACATCCACGCTCAAAGGCGAAAGACCAAACAGCTTTTTCTCTAAGATCCGGAACAAGGATGTCTGCTCTTGCCACCTCTATTCAACATAGTATTGGGGCCGGCTCCGTGGCCCCGAGTGGTTAGGTTTGCGCGCTCCGCTGCAGTGGCCCAGGGTTCGGATCCTGGGCGTGGATATGGCACTGCTCGTCAGGCCATGTTGAGGCGGCGTCCCACATCCCACAACTAGAAGGACCTGCAACTAAGATATACAACTGTGTATGGTGGCGGGGGGCGGCTTGGGGAGATAAAAGCAGAAAAAAAAAAATAGTATTGAGAGATCTAGCGAAAGTAATTAGGCAAGACAAAGAAATAAAAGGCATCCAAACTGGAGGGAAAGAAGTAAAATTCTCTCTATTCACATATGATATGTAGAAAACCCTAGAGAGTCTACAAAAACACTTAGAATGAATAAATGAATTCAGCAAAGTTGAAGGATACAAAATCAACACACGAAAATTAGTTGTGTTTCTATATACTAACAATGAACAACTGGAAAAGGAAATTAAAGAAGAAAATCTCATTTACAATAGCATCCAAAAAGGAGAAAATACGTAGGAAAAAACCTAAAGACGTAAAACATTTGTACAGTAAAAACTATGAAACACTGCCGAAAGAAATTAAAGAAGACACAAGTAAATGGAAATATTCCAATATTCATGGACTGGAACACAATACTGTTTAGATGTCAATAGTACCCAAAGTGATCTACAGATTCAATGCAATCTCTATTAATATCCTGTCATTCTTTGTAGAAATAGAAAAAAATCATCCTAAAATTTATATGGAATCTCAAAGGACTCCAAATAGCCAAAATAATCTTGAAAAAGAAGACCAAACTCCGAGGATACAAACTTCCTGATTTCAAAACATATTACAAAGCTACAGTAATCAAAACAATGTTGTTGCTAACACAAAAACAGACATATAGACCAATGGAACAGAATAGAGTTCAGAAATAAAACCTTGCATATATGGTCAAATGATGTTTGACAAGATTGCAAAGAGCATTCAATGTGAAAAGGATAGTCTTTTCAACAAAACAGTACTGGGAAAACTGGATATCCAAATGAAAAAGGGGGATTGGAAGCTTATCTTATAAAATATACAAAAGTTAACTTAAAATGGATTAAAGACCTAAATGTAAGATCCAAAACCATGGAACTCCTAGACAAAAACATTGGATTTGGCAAAGATTTCTTGGGTATGACATCCAAAGCACAGGCAACAAAGGCAAAAATAGACAAATGGGACTTTAACATTTTTTGTTCATCAAGACACAGTCAGCAGAATGAAAAGGCAAACCTACAGAATGAGAGATAATGTTTACAAATCATATATCTGATAAGGAGTTAAGATCCACAATATATAAGGAACTCCTAAAATTTTAACAACAACAAAAAATTTAAAAATGAGATAGGAGAAGGAATGACACTTCTCTGAGCATACCTTTTTGTAGTTTAGCCTTTGGAACCAAGTTAATGTCCTATAGATTCAAAAAATAAATTAACAAGGATGGAAGAGAGGAAAAAAATTAAAACTGAAAGCAAACAAACAAATGGACCCAACTGTCTTTTAAATGCATAACACAGCTAATTTGAAGAAGAGAGAAAAAGAAAATCCAACTTAACTTAGAAATAAAATATGCATATACCCAATACTCTCATTTGTAGATGCGGTGGGGGCTAGGGAGGAGAGTAGAACTGAAGACCAAATTATAAACTCATTCTATAGTGATTTGGGTGCATCTTTTTTTTTTCTTCTTCTTCTTCTTCTTCTCCTCCTCCCCAAAGTCCCCCCAGTACATAATTCTATATTCTAGTTGTAGGTCCTTCTGGCTGTGCTATGTGGGACACCACCTCAGTATGGCCTGATGAGCAGTGCCATGTCTGCGCCCAGGATCTGAACCAGTGAAACCCTGGGCTGCCGAAGCAGAGCATGTGAACTTAACCACTTGGCCACAGGGCCAGCCCCTGCATCAATTCTAAAACTATTTTGCACGCAGTTTAGGTTTCAGCAAATGAGTAAATGCTGATGTTGTTGGGAGCCAATGTTACCACAGTGGATAAAAGGAGATACAAATATGCAATGAGGAAAAAGCAATGAAGAACCCTGTATAGACACGATTTCTAAAATATGTATGAGTGTACATATAAATTTATATATATGTGTATGTGTGTATGCATGTATATTTACCTGTATATATTTCCTAACTGTCTGCTTTAAGGGTCTAGAAGCAAAGACACCCCATAGTAATATGTACATCCAGCACTCAGCTCTTGGTTTCTAATACCAGGATAAACCTAAATCTCTTGTGCCAGAAAGAAAGAAAATGGTCAAAAGAATTATGAATGTATGTCACAAGGACAGGGCAGCTAGCTTAAAAGGGGCTATCACTAAGCAAATCTGGGAAATTTGAAAATCAAAACAATTTAGGACAATCATAAATTATTAACCATTGGAATAAAAAGGAATCCATAAGTCCACACTGAATGAATGAATGAATGAAAAATAAATAAGATAATGGAAGGACTCCTGAACTCTGAGTTAACAACTAGTAAATATGGAGGAAGTGCTAGAATTGGAAAACCATCACTGTGCAACCATCACAGTAAAGACTGATTCAGGTAAGAATCATCGGTTTTTGCTAAATATAAGGGGGGTGGGGTAGATTTGATAAAAAGCAGGATATTTGCTGTTCTTAAATTATCTCCTCACATATTACTTATTAGAAGTAAGGGGGGGAAAGTACCTCTGCAGCAGAGAAAGCAGACATCTTGTTAAGGTCATCAAAATAAACAGCACAAAAGAGGAACAGATGGACAACATGTGCCTCTGGCTATGACACCCTGAGAAGGACACATCACTTACGTGTAATCTGGCTAAGAATGTACATGATTCTAATCACGAGGAAACACCACACAAACCCAAAATGAGAAACATTCAGGGCATCAGGGGGGAGGGGGGCATGTATTACTCAAAAAATATTAATGTCATTAAAAACAAAGGTTAGATTACAGAAAACTAAAAAGACATGACAACTAAATGCAACATGTGACCCTAGTATGGATATTGTTCTGAATGGAAATGTTAAAGGACATTATTGGGTCAAGTAAGAAAACTGGAATACAACAAAAATTAAAAGTACTGCTTTTGAATATCAAATTTACTGAAGTTTACTGTGGTTATGTAAGAGAACATTTTTATTCTTAGGAAATACACACTGAAGTATCTAGGAGTAAAGGGCCATGATATACGCAGCTTACTCTCAAATGGTTTAGAAAATAAAATGTCATATAGAGGAAGACAGGGCAAGAAACAGCGAGAGAGTATGACCGTGGCAGCACACACAAACACAACACACACACACACAAATAATAAAGAAAATGGGGCAGAATGTTAACAGAAGAGGAATCTAGATAGAAGGTATATAGCTGACCCACCGTTCATGCAAGTTTTCTCTAAGTTTGAAATTATTTCCAAATAAAATGTTTAAAAAAAATGCAGACCTTTTGAACAAGATGATAAGTTCATGCTTTGATACATCCCTTCTGCTGTACACAAACAGCAAAGATAGATAAAATATAAAAAGAGAAAACCAAGAAGATATAATCAAGCTAAAAACGAAGATAAGTGTCTCCATGAACTAGAAACAGAACAGAAATTTAAAGTGGTGTGCAAGGCCAAAGTGACAGGCCTGCTGGCCTCTGGAAGCAGACACTGGCAGCTGACAGTTCTACTCCCATGGGGTAACTGAGACTAAAAGTGCTCCATACAAGATGTGAGACAGAAGCCAGACTTGCTAATGGTAGCCAGGGATGCTGATGAAAAAAACCTTGACATTTCTAAGGGTTGCAAAGGACTACACTCCCCTCTGCTCTGAATGCAACCTTCAAAGACACAGCAGATCACTTACCTCTTTATTTGAAAGGCACTTAACAGTTTGACAGTTTCTGGAAGAAGAAAGTTCACTAGCATCTGCCTCCCGGGTCAAGAAAAGGAGCTTCTGACCCACTGAGTCCAAGCATTCTAAAACACTGTGAAGAAGTAGAAGAGATCAAGGTAAGAAAAACAGTTTTCCCTAACCCAAGATTTATTTCCACTATACTTGCACTGTCTAATATGATAGCCATTAGCAACATGTGGCTATTTAAATTAAAATTAAATTAAAACTCAGTTCCTTAATTGCACTAGTCACATGTACTATACTGTGTTTTGTGGACCTTACTGGATAGCACAGATATGGAACAGTTCCACCATTGTAGAAATCATATTGGACAGGGTTGCTCTATATCTAGACGGAGGAAGGATAAACAAGAAACACACTCAAAGCTCTCTATCAAAGGTTAGGCCAGATCTAAGGATGTGATATATTTATTATGACATGGAGACAAACCTCTTCTAAGCCTGTTTTTTGTTTTGTTTTTTCCCTGACCTGAGCAATACCTGAAGGCTATAGATAACTCTTCTAATCAAAATACCCACCAGTCTATCATTTACCCTACTGCTATTTAGTTCAATGAATTTCAATGTCTTACTTTTTTGTAAAGGAAGTCATTTAAGACCAGTCACTAGATTCAGAAAATTAGAAAGATAATTAGATACTATTTAGGGCAGAAGGTGACATTTTTCCCTCCATAGTTTTTGTGATGGAAGAATGTTACTCATGCAATTGGTAAACTTTTCTCAATAGACTCAAAAGAGGGAAAAAAAATTCCCAGGTTTTATTTAAATAAGAAACTAGGTTCTCCATTTGTCTTTGCTTTTGTTTAGAAGTGAAAAATATTACCTTGTATTTGGCTGCTGAACTACCTCTGCTGTATTTCTCTGCTCTTGGACTGATGCTTGCAGTTCTTGGTGACTGGCTAATGCCTCCAGATTTAGTTCTGCAATCTTGAAGAAAATAAATTGGTAAAAATCATCTTAATTTCTCGCAAAGCATTTGATGCTAAGAAATAAAATACAAAAAACAAATCCAATAAAAACCCACTCAAGTGGTGCTCTCTGCTTCTGTAGACAGTGACTTTGACCACTGCCACAATCCCAGGCTGGCTTCAGGAGTTACGAGATGGGTTCTGGTTGCTCAGCCAAGAAAGGCAATGTTACCAGCTGCTGATGTTGTTACATGAATATGGGAAAGGGCCACGCAGGGCTAAGTGAAAAGAGATGGCAATTTTGCCTCATTACTCATTCTATAGTCAGTTACTTAAAACTTATTTCTCTGCAAATATACAATTTTTGGAAATGATAGAATGGCTTTTATGGCAACATCAAAAAGACTTTTTATTGGTTTAATACAAAACCATGAAAAGTCTATTCTAGTTTATTCTTCTTTCATAAAATGGGAGATCACTTGGGAATTAAGACGTAGAGAGTCAGATACAAACTTTTTATTTAGAATGGTTTCAAATTTACAGAAAAATTACAAAGATAATGCAGAGTTCCCATATACCCTACTCCCATTTTCAACTATTATTAATATCTTAGATTAGTAATTAACGAACCATTATTGATATATTATTAACTAAAGTCTAAGTTTAATTCAGATTTCCTTAGTTTTTAACCAAGTGGGATGAAATTTTCACTGAAATCAAGTGGCAGAAGAGAATGCAGGGTTATCAAAGTGTGATTCAAGAACTCCTGGGGGTTCCAGAGACCCTTTCATGAGGTATTCCCATCTCCAACTACATAACACAACAGACTGAATGTCAAAGCAGATATGAGAAAGTCATTTGTCTTTCTAGCTAGATATTAAAGAGATTTGCAAAATATGTAAAATGATACTCTTCCCACTAAATTTTTTTGAAAATGCTTTTTTTGCCATAAAAATATATTTTTTGTGTTAACATGTAATGTTTTTTGGGGGATATTTTTAACAAATTAATAAACACTAAGATTTTCTCATATTTCATTTCTAATATGCTAAATGTTGACAGACATGACCAACATAAACAAAAGCTCTCTGAGAATAAATGGATCCTGAGACCAGTTAAGTTTTTAGAACCTCTGATGTAACGGTTTAGAGCAGAGGCTGGCATATTCTAGGCTTCAGGTCAAGTCCAGCCCAGTAAGTTTTTTGTAAAATTTTATTGAAAACAAAGCTCTGCCCATTCATTCATCAGCATACTGCTATGGCTGCTTTTGCACCATCAATAGCAAGTTGAGTAGCTGTGATAGAGACAATATGGCCTGTAAAGCCTAAAACATTTACTATTTGGCCTTTACAGAAAAAGTTTGCTAACCCCTATAATAGAGCAAAGATAGGCTTTGGAATTTGACAAACATGGGTTTGAATCCTGGTTCCACCTCTGAGGGCTGTGGGACCCTAGATAAGTTATTTAGCCTTTCAAAACCTCATGACACTTACATATAAAATTGAGACGATAATAGTTAACTCATAGGGTTGCTGTGAGGATAAGATAATGTATATAAAGCATTTTAAACAGTACACTTAAGTAAGATCTCAGTGAATGGTGGCTATCATTATTTACATGCCCAATAAGATATTTTAGAACGTCTTTCTACCACCATGACACAAAACACTATTCTGGCTGTTTACTATTCTACATGGGCAACAATTTATTTCTAATGGAGTCAGAACATATCATGCAATGGGACAATCTAATAGGTTAGACTACATTATAACAAGGTCTGTCAGAAACTATGTCCTCTTCAACATCTCCCTTATTGTGCTGTTCTAATCTACACCCACTGAACTGCTGTTGCAACAATGGTATGCTGTGTCTACCCCAAGAGAGCAAAAATCCATGTAGATTTTTTATAATTATTACCAGTATTAGCATCAGCTACAATAATCAAAACCATGTTACGGTGCTTAATATATTCAAGGCACTGTGCTAAGAGTGTTATACATGGCATCGTTTACCCTCACCAATATCCCAGAGAAGTGTGTTCCCATTTTACAGATCTAGAAACTCAAGTTATTCAGAGAAATTACCCTAGATCTTATCACTAGACATAGCAGAGTATTTAAAAACATGGAGGTCCAACCTCAGAGACTACATACTTAACCACTACATTATGTGAGTGATACAAGACTTAATTCCAATACACGCTCAGTTTGAACTATACTCCCATTTTTGTTAAAAAAGGTAATAACAGGAGATGGTGGTCCGTGATTATCTGTTTTAGTCCCATAATTTTAAGAAAGGCAAAACACACAGGTTAAAGATACTAACCTTCTTCGGGCCATACTTAAGGAAATATCGAGCCAATTCAAGGGTTGTTCTAGCATCTTCTGTGGCATCATGACCAAGCCTATCTGGACACTGTATATCCTTCCTGGAAAGTCAAAATAAAATTGACATACCTGGGAGTATTTTAATGATAGGTTCTTTCAGCCA
Source organism: Equus asinus (assembly GCF_041296235.1). Classification (NCBI taxonomy): domain Eukaryota; kingdom Metazoa; phylum Chordata; class Mammalia; order Perissodactyla; family Equidae; genus Equus; species Equus asinus. The sequence continues at coordinate 33,964,951 of NC_091803.1, forward strand.
CCTCAAATATCCTGGTTACATGTAAAATTTCAGCATTTCGATAATCATATTTGCATCACAATACTCAAGATTCCTTTATTCCTAAATGCCAGGACCTGAGAGAGGTACTGAGGACGTAAAACAATCAAGAATAGCTTCATCTACAGCATGCATATCATCTGGACAAAAGGTTACCCAATAAAGTCTCTGGCCCACTCCCCAGCCAACTCCATGTCTCATTTTCTTAGATGCAACCATTGTTTACTAAGTTACTCTCCAGAAATTTCCTATTCATATACAACTGTCTATATGTACTTAAATCCTTTCTTGGTTGTTTTTAAAAAACTCCTACATTTATGTCTTAGATATGTCTAAATCATATTTACATCATATTGATAATCTAGGCATATACAGATCTTGTTCTGCATCTCCATTTTATTCTCCGTAGTATCTTAGAGAGGTTTCCTTATGAGCATATACAGATTTGTCACATTCTTTTGAACAACAATAACAAAGTATTCAATAATACAGATAACCATAATTTATTAACCAGTCCCGTAGAATATCTGTAGTTTTTTGGGATACTTTAAACCATACTATAATAAACATCTTTACACATATGTGTTTGTACATAATAGGATACATTCAATGTAAGAATGTTATGTTTTGAAATTTGGGTTAAGTTTTCTGCTCCTCCCTGACCAGTTCTATCCATCAACCCTCAGCTGTGAATGTAAACCTCTTTTTATATTACCACAATTTCTTCATTTCTCAGTTATCCTTCTCTGGAGTTAGGATGCCAGGATTCATAAGCAATTAAAGGAATAATGTTTACAAACTAAGATGGAGAACAGAGACCCTCAATTTTGCAATATGCACTAAATAAGATACTATATGCTAACTTATGTGCAATTTCTCAGGACAATATTATAATATGCAAACAAACCTACCCCAAAATAGCTTTGGCTAAGAACTTTAGCTTAAATCTTCTGCCCTGCTCTCTGACATAAAGCAATGATGTATCAATAACATATGGATGTATCATCTGAGGAGGAAAGAGAATAGAATGAGTAGCATCCTATGCTAAAGGAAAAACAAAAACAAGAGGGCTGAAGGATAGAAAAGCTCATGGCTTTAGATTTGAGAGAAATGGAACAGGCATATATACTAGAAAAACCAAGTCTTCAATTAGATACTCACTTTCAGTGCTCTGAGATCGAAGTCTAAGGAGTGGCCCACTAACACAGCATCAGGAGGAAGCAGTGCTTTTAACTGTCTCTGTACATCTTTGAGTCTGGTTGTCACTGGGTTAAGAATTTTCTTCGTGATTCCTGAGAAACTTTCAGTAAAAAAAAGAGAGATGGACAAGCCACTATACTAATAAGTTTTCCTCCCTGGAAAATCATTTCAAAAAGAATATTTTAAAAAATTAATGTATGCTCAGTGTAGAGACACTGAAAATACAAATAAGCAAAGAGGAAATTAAAACTTACCCATAATCTCACCAACCAGGGATTATTGCTTTTTACATTTTAGTAAATATGCTTTCATATTTTTGAGATATACTCATGTATATTTCATTATTATAAAAAATGTAATCATAATGCATATGCTACTTTATAACATGACCTTATCATTTGTCATATATCATGAACAAGTTTTCACACCAGTAATCTATTTCAGCACATCTTTTTTTTTTTACTTTTTATTAAGATTATGATAGTTTACAACCTTGTGAAATTTCAGTTGTACACTATTGTTTGTCAGTCATGTTGTAGGTGCACCCTTCACCCCTTGTGCCCACCCCCATCCCCCTTTTCCCCTGGTAACCACTAGTCTGTTCTCTTTGTCTACATGTTTAACTTCCACATATAAGTGGAGTCATACAGAGATTGTCTTTATCTGTCAGCACATCCTTTTAAATGGTTACAAAATATTCCATTATATGTATATAACATATTTTAACCAATTCCCTACTTTCAGATATTTATAGTCCCATATTTTTGCAATACTGTGACAAACACACTTATACATTCACCTTTGCCACACCTGACTGTTCCTTAGGAATACTGTCAAATCATCATGTCTGTTAATAGGACAGTATCACTATCATGGCAGCTCTGTGCCTAAGTAAGCATGAATCTATTGGTGCAATTTCAACAGGCAGAAATACTAATGTTTCACTGGCTTTTCTTTGCCTAATCACTGTAGTGTATACATTCTGAAATTACATGCTAATCTTTGGAAAGACAGACTAAAATTTTTGAGCTTCAAATTTCTGTTATGGAGAAACTTAGTTTTGTTTTGTTTTTTGAGGTCAAGGCAGATTAAGCTCTATCATCATTTGCCTGCCAAATGATGATATGCAGATTTATGTGGTCTTATCAGAGAGCAAAGCTCTAGTTGTTTGGCAGTTGCTAGATAATGATTACAATTAGGAGATTCTATCACAAGGAAGTTAATAGTCTGCTGACCTAAAGGCACAGGAAGATTGGACAGCAAGAAGAATAAGAGCAATTTTAGTATTAAAATTTACAGTTGTGGTGCCCCAGACTTTTCTTTGATAATATATAAGTAGATAACACCTAACTAAACAGAATCTACAGGTTATTCCTGTTAAGTCTCGTTCCATGAGAATGAGGAAAAGCTGAAGGCAAGGTGAAAAATACCTGGTGAGGTAGTCCAGAATCCTGTTGTCAGGTTTAACAAGTTCATCCATAACACAGCAGCCTCCTTCAGCAACCAGTGAGATGCGTGTTAGTTCTCTCCCCTTTGATGTGAGGCACTGAAAGACCAGGACATAGTCAGGCTGCTGAACTGCAGCAGCTCTTGCTTCCTCTCATTATTCAGACTATGTCAACTGCCATCTACCCTAATCTACTGGGATCTCTGTGACCATGGCACAGTCTTTTACTGACTAGAGGATCCAATATGAATGAAATTAAAGCTAGGCAGGCTGCGGAACATTACGCTTAAGGTAACCAACACAGTACAATTTCTCTGGGAAGGATGTACTGAAGGAAGATAAGTGGAAATGATAACATCAATCCTGTACCTTTTACTGAGTGTGTACTACTTTCCAGTATTATGCTAAGTGCTACTAATAAGTAATTTTTATTAGCACAGTCTATTATCATCTAATGCAGTACTAAGCATTTTATATATACAACCTCGTAATAACTCAATGAGGTTATTATTGTCCCCACAACAAAGAGGGAGAAGCTGAGACTGAGAGAGGTTAGGGAATTTGTTTAAGGTGACATGGCCACTAGCAGGCAAGGCCAAGATACACACCCTGATATGACAGACTTCAAAACATTAGCTCTTAGCCACTCTGTTAAGAATTGAGAAACTGTTGCCTGAGTACTAAGTGAGAGAGGATGCACTGTCTTTGAAAGGAGATTTACTAATTAGACAAAGTAAAACACACAGGGAGCTTAAGCAGGAAAATCCTACTTCTGATCTTAAATGTGTAAACCTAAAACAAACCAATGGTAATTGAGGCAAAGTTTTCAAGGGAACAACAAAACACTGTTCAGAAGACAGAAGGACTGGGGCTGGCTCCATAGCATAGTGGTTAAGTTCGGCACACTCTGCTTCAGTAGCTGGGGTTCACAGGTTCGGATCCCGGGCACAGACCTACACTACTCATCAGCCATGCTGTGGTGGCAACCCACATATAAAAAAAGTGGAGGAAGACTGGCACAGGTGTTAGCTCAGGGCTAATCTTCCTCAAGCAAAAAAAGGAAGATTGGCAACAGATGTTAGCTCAGGGCTAATCTTCTCCAGCAAAAAAAAAAAAAAAAAAAAAAGACAAAACAGAAATACTTCTAGAATCGTACAAAAAGTTGATTAAACATAGCAACTAATTAGAAAACTTACGTGATATTTATTCTTCATCCTAAAGCATAGATGCAAGTTTTCTAAAACGTAAGAGGGTCTACTTTCAGTTACTTAAATATTGGAACTGAATGTACTGGTTCCTCGATGCACTAGACTCAAGAAACCATCTTCTATTAGACCCTAGTTTGCAACACTCCAGGTGAAAAAATCAAAAGTAGTACTTACCATTTCACAGTCAAGTCCAAAGAGAGGACTGCTTTCTGTTATAGAACCATTACATTTGGTAGGTACGAAGTTCTCACAGTCAGGAAAATCTAGGAGGAAAAGGAACAAAATATTTGCCTTTAGAACCAGAGATGGTTCTAATCTCCATCCACTTATTTTTATATTCTGGGAAAATAATGTAGGCTGCTGTTATAGGAGATCCTAAGGCCTGGACTTCCTGGCAGTTACCAAGTAACAATTTGTCCTCCTTATGAGAAAAGAGATTATAGCTAAATTGTGGCTAAATCCAAAGTCATCGGACCTTTTCCATGTAGGCACTAAGAGATGATGAATAAAGTATGCAGATGACTGTATATGGCATCTTTCTTTCCTAAATAAAGCAAGAGAAAGTAGGAATGAGATTCACCTTAGTAGAGATCTCAAAGGATCTCACTATAGGCAAAGTTTAAATAACATTCATCATGTGCACCCATGCACCCAACTCTACCCTTGAGATTTCTTTGAGATCTCTGCTCAGAAACATGCCTGCATTTTCTGAAATCATAGCCTGAAAACATCCCTACAGAGGCTCAGCTATAGGCTTAGGGTTCCCTCTCAGTTGTGTACCCTAAGTAATAACCAGGCACATTCAGCTCAGAGGCCCAAAAGTGTTTGAATCGTTGAAGATTCCCACTGTCAGACGGAGGCTGAAACAGTAAAGGTAAATACGTAGATGTTGTTTAAAAGAAACAAAGGGGAATATGAAAAGCTCTGACCAGTTTCTATGTCACAGTGCCCTGAAATTTCCAACTGTTTACAACTGAATCAAAATATGGTCTAGAAATGAAAAGAGAGGCATCCTTAAATCTGGGAGACATTATACTGGCTGTTCCCCCTATCTACATTATTAGTGGCAATAATAACAAAAAAAAACCTTTTTTTAAGCACTATGTGCCAGGGACCATACTAAGCACCTTTTGTACATTAACTCATCTAATCCTCAGGGCAACCCTATGATATATGAACTATTAACTCCATTTTACAGATAAGTTTTTCCACTTAAGTAAATCTATTTTAAAAGGAAATTTATATATCCAATAACGCAATAATGAAAAAGACAGCTCAATTAAAAAACGGGACAAAGGATCTGAAAAGATATACAAATGGCCAATAAGCATATGAAAAGATGCTCAACATCATTAGCCATCAGAGAAATGCAAATCAAAATCAGAATGAGATACTACTTTACACCCACTAGGATGAGTATAATCAAAAAGACAGAGAATCACAAGTGCTGGTGAGGATATACAGAAACTAGAACCCTTATACACTGCTGAAGGGAATGTAAAATGGTACGGCTGCTTTGAAAAACAGTCTGGCAGTTCCTCACAAAGTTAAACAAAGAGTTACACATAACCCAGCAATTCCACTCCTAGGTATATACCCCCCAAAAATGAAAACATGTCCACACAAAAACTTGTACCTGAATGTTTACAGCAGCATTATTCATAACAGCCAAAAAGTGGAAACAACTCAAATGTCCACTAACTGATGAATGGATAAATAAAATGTTGTATACCCATATGTGGAATATCATTAGAATGAAAATAAATGAAGTGCTGATCCATGCTGCAACATGGATGAACCTTGGAAACTTTATGCTAAGTGAAAGAAACCAGCTACAAAAGACCACATATTGTATGATTCAATTTATATGAAATATCCACAAGAGATAAATCTATAGACAGAAAGTAGATTAGTGGTTGCCTAGGGCTAAGGGTGTTGGGGGTAAACGATAGTACGGGTTTTCTTTTGGGGTGATAAAGGTGTCCTAAAATTGACTGTGGTGATGGTTGTAAAACTGCAAACATAAAAACTACTGAATTGTATACTTTAAAATGGGTGAACTACATGGTAGGTTAATTATATCTCAATAGAGTTTTTTTTTTAAAAAAAAGGCAATTTAACAACACTGCTGTGATTAAGAGGTAATAAACAAAATAAAATGAAATCAAAGCATTTTTATTAAGTTTATGTTACACAACTGACCAAGTCTCTGAGCCCAGACCTGTTCTGTTCCTTAAAGAAAACGAAGGTGGGGTGGGAGGAGGATCAGAAGTATTGGAGAAATGCTGAAATGTTAGACATATTGACTTCTTTTTAATATATTAAGAAGGAATGAAAGAAAACTGAAAAGGGAATAACTTTCTCACTAAATATTTCAATGCTATTTACGGTCATGTTCATGTTCTACCTAAAATCATCACTTTACCTATCATGGTACACATCCCACACTTGAGGAAATACTGCAATTAAAATATTTCCTGATGAACAGAAGATGGAATAAGTCACTTGGAAAGCAGCCAAAAAAATGAACTTTCAACAGTAATTTTTTTTTTAACAGTAATATTTTTAAATAAACTTCCAGATATTCTTACATTGTTACCAACATCAGATTAAATCAAGACCAACCTTGTAATGGAAAGTGAAATGTTTTCATTTCCTCCTTTGTGAGAAGGCATCTGGTCAAGCCCACTTTCTTAGAGCCATACTTTTGAATGATGGGGTCATTCTGCAGGTTGATGGTGACTTCTGAACTGGCAGAAGGTAAAGACCCTGAAACAAGGAGGACAACCAAATATACATTAGAATGTGTGTTTAAGAGACCTCAGAAGACACGTCTTTTCATGTTGTGTAGGGTAAGCACAGTGAAGATCAAAAGATATATAAGACCCAACCCCAACTTTTAAGGAGCTTGCACTCTAACACAGTTATAGGAACACAAAGAGAAAATAAGTCCCAAATGGGTCATAATAATAAAAGCTATAAAAGGGAAAGGAAGAAGAATACACTGGTGGGGTGGTCAGAGAAGGTTCAAGAGAGAAAAGATTAGCTGAGTCTTGAACAAAGGCAGAATTAAGATAGCTGGTGTATTAGGCCTATCCATTACAGTGCCTGCACTCCTAATAGCCCAGTCTAGCTAAATCTATTCGACCCCTAGCCACTTACTCAAGCACCAGCCTGTTCTTTTAATAGGGGTAGTCACTGATTGGATTATGAGTTGGGGCCTGGATTAAGAAAGACTCACCTGACCAGTGACTTGATATTTCTTGTCAAGATACGCTAGAAAGGGACGACGTAATTAGCTAAACTGATCAGACTGTTTGTTTCCAGAATTGAACTAGGAAATACAGAGAATTGATGAGTTAGAAGAGAACAGAAAACAGAGAAGATGCCACGAAAGCGAAGGAGAATAGCTCTTCATTAGAAGCATTTAGATTCCTGATGGCTTTCTAGTCCACGTGCATCCTTCAAATAATATCCCTCTCACAAACTGGTCTGAATGAGTATCTGGTCCTTGCAACCAAAAGAGCCACAGTATCATAAGTAGAAAAGAGGGCATTCCAGGTAAGTCAGAAATGTACAAAGCAAACTTGGTATGGCAGTGACTAGACCAGTCGTGCAGAAAAAAAGGTCTATGTAGGACAGCAGTGTAGGAAACAAGGTTGAGAGAGGAGGATAAAAGTGAGTTGCAGACCACTGTGAATGCCAGGCTCAAGAGTTTGGACTTTAGTCCATCCTTCAACACATAATGGGGAGCAACAGAAAGTTTCTGAGAAGGGAAATGGCATAACCAAACAGTATTTTAAGAAAGATCAACCTGAAAGATATGAAGAAAATGGAGTAGAGAGAGAAATGAGAAGGTTCTGCAGTAATTCTGGCAAAAAAAAAAAAAAAAAAAGATTAGAGTCTGGATTAAGGTGGTAGAAGGGATGGAGGAAAGGAGAAAACATGAAAGAAACATTACACAAGAAAAACTGGTATAGCAGTGACAGAATAATTCAATTCAATGAACAAATTATTTACTGAGTACTTATTATACGCCTGGCATTGTCCTAGCCACAACACACTCCCCAGTGAACAAAATCAACAAAATTCTCCATGGAACTTAAATCCTAGTTGGGAAGATGGACAATAAACAAACAAATATATAATATATCAGGCGAGGATAAAAGGACTATGGAAAAAAAGTAAAGTAGAGAAAAGAAGAGATGGAGTGCTGGAGCAAGAAAAGGGTTACTGTGATATATTTTATGATCAGGGAAGGTCTCTAACAAAGTGACATCTGAATAGAGATTCATAGGAGCAAAGGGAATGAACCATGCACACTGGGTATGGGGAGCCAAAATTCAAAATTGGTGTATTACAGAAAAATGGTACCATAGCAAGGGGAATTTGAAGATGGGAGCCTGTTATTTAGGGACGGAAAAATACTTTTAGCTGTTATGATTGAGGAAACAGTGGAATATCCAAGTAATAACATCCAGCAGGCAACTGAAAATGCAGGCCTGGAATCTGGGATATCAGATCTAGAGACAAAGATATAGGAGTTATCCATAAAAGAGTGATATGTAAAATTGGGAAGAATAGATGAATATTCCAAAGGAAAGACTGAGTTGAAGATCAGAGTGCTATGGACTATGCCTGGGGGACTTGGGTATTTAGGATGGGAAAACAAAGCAAAATCCTTAAGAGGACAGAGAACTAGCCATAACCCTCTGGCTCCTCAATGCCTACAGAATAAAATCCAAAGTCCTTAGCATGGCATTTACAGCCTGCAGGACAGAGCTGTAACGTACCTCTCAGCCTCATCTCTCACTACTACCTTGTCTTATTCTCCACCACCTGCCACAATCATCCCCAACAATCTATACTCCTCTTCAGCCATATCAAATTTCTTTTTCCTGACCATATGTTTTCTTTTATAACTCGATGTCCTTACACGAACTTTGAATCTCACAACAACTATTCTGTGATTTACTCAAAGATGTTTACAATATAGTGCAGGTCAAATGAAACACAGCTGCAGGTCAGATACAGGCATCTGTTGGAAGGAGAGGGGAACAATGGAAAGGTCAGGCCTGAAGGAGATGGGAAGGAATCACTGCTTACTCCTCACCACTTTTTTCACAACTCCTCAGTGCAACTCTTCAATTATTTAATTATTTCTGAACACAAGAAGAGCATCACTGAACGATATTTACCTTTCTCTGTGCAATGAACTCTGACAAGGTCTTTTCTACTCTCATTCACGTCCTTCCCCGCCAAAAATAGAAGGTTAACTATTACTTGCTATTGGGACACAACCTACAGTTTGAAAAACACTGCTATCCTGGATATTTGTCTTTTAGCTGGCCAGCATCTAAATCTCAGGGCTTATTCCCCACTATGAGTAGTACTAGTGGGTGTCCCTTACCTTAATCAAAGGCAAGATCTTCCTTCCCATTTGTATACTTTTGAGTACAAAGACCCAGTGACAGTTTAAAAATTATTCACAATAATTCGTAAGAGTCCAATGTCAATGATATCTCTGGGCAGCCTGAGCTCTCTAATCTAACCAGATGGTTTCTGAGGCATAAACCTTGGCTATGGTTTCTGCTATTTAATCTCCTGGGTACTTACCTATTTTTTCTTTAAAACAAAAAAAACTGTTTTTCTGCTTAACTTAGTTAGAATTGAGTTTTGTTGCTTGCAGGAGTAAACTTGACTGATAAACCTACTTACAAGCGTATCCATAACACCTTTAGAATGAGCAAATCATTTAGAAAGCAGGGTCACAGCCATACCTTGCATCATCTTGGAGGGATCCCCAGTGGTTTGTTTCTTTTGCAGCCCAATGATATCAGCTAGAAAGTCAGATGATGGAGGAGGCAAGCGGAATTTCTGAAAAGATGTAACAGGTTTTTACAAATGCTCAGAAGCAGTTAAAATACTGTCAAAGATCTGGATTTTAATGGTCAGCTCAGTGCTATGAAAGTTGTGGACCTTAACTGTTTGCATTCTAAAATGAGGACTGTTTCCTTAATGTGTAAAGGTGAATAGGAGAGTGAAGCCACATTTATCCCACTCCACAAATTTTGCTTCTCTGACTACACATTGTAAAAAAAAAACAAACCCAACATTACAGAAATGTATAACTTAGAAAAGGAAAGTCCCTTGCATTTTTCAAAGCACTTCCATATCTACTACCTCAGTAAACAGCAAACAGATGACACGGCAAAGAGACTGAGAGCTCCAGCCTCAGGCTCACCTGGGCTTAAGTTCTAGCTCCACCACTTAGTAGCTGTAACTTATGCAAAGTTACTCAGTTTCCTTATGTATAAAATGGGAATAAAAAAAATATCTATCTCTTATAGGACTATAGTTAGAATTAAAGATGATGCATGCAGCTAGTGTTCAATAAATGAAAGCAAAAACGAAAACTGGAGACATAGGGAGATTAAATTAGGAGTCACCAACTCAAATATCCTTAGGGGTAAATGGATGAAACAGTTCAATAAGGAATGGAGGAGACAATGGGAAAATGGAGAGCATACGCCTCTTCTAAAAAGGACAGCTGCTATTAGGCTCCAGACACTGTTCTAAGGGTGCTCAATCTTGTGATGTTGTCAAGAGAGGCAGAAAAACAGACTTTATGCAAATTTTACAATCTTTGAAAACACCATGGCCCAAATAAAACATCAACCTGTGAACTACAGACCACAATCTGGGAACAAGCGCTTTGACTAGATTACCAAAGAAAATGAGAGACAAATCTAACCTCAACATGAGGTCTCTGAATCTTAGCCTTTTCTGCTTTCTACAACCCTTATTGCTTGTTCAATCTGGTTGTCAAGGAGCACGGTTTGAGACATGTGCACTAGTCTCTGGGTGGGAGGACCTGTCTCAGGCCCTCATACAAAGTTTTCTTAACTTACGTGTCTGAATGCCTTTCGGAGAAATCCAAACTCCAAATAGAACTTGTAAAAGTGTAGCTGACTCATTCCCTGCAGTACAAAAACCACCACGTTGTTCAGTTGGTTTTGGTGAAAAAGCTGGCACCAGCTGTTGAAAAATCAAACCAACACAGCTAAGAGTGATACTGTCAAGTCAGTTATAGGCATATGGAAGGGAAGTGTGGGGGGAAAAGCAGTGAGCAACAGCTAATGGAGTTTATCTTCACTTACTGATTGACTAGAAATGGAGAACAGCTATTTTACTGCATAGAATTCAAATAAAGATCTCTTGAGATGATTATTTACTGCATTCAAATCAAGTAGAATACCAAGTGAAATGCAATGTACTCAAATCCAAAATCCTATTAAGATTTGTTTCAAATCTTAAATTAAGACTTGTTTTAAATCAGAACTAAGCTCACTTTACAAAGGCATATCCTCAAGATCCCAACTTGCTCTGCAGTCTTTTCTAAAGCCAGTAATCATATGAGTGGCTTCAAAAAAGCCAGTTTTAGGGGTCAGCCCGGTGGCACAGCGGTTAAGTGTGCATGTTCTGCTTCGGCAGCCCAGGATTCACTGGTTCGGATCCCTGGTGCGGACATGGCACTGCTTGGCACACCATGCTGTGGTAGGTGTCCCACATATAAAGTAGAGGAAGATGGGCATGGATGTTAGCTCAGAGCCAGTCTTATTCAGTGAAAAGAGGAGGATTGGCAGCAGTTAGCTCAGGGCTAATCTTCCTCCAAAAAAAAAAAAAAGCCAGTTTTAGGGGCTGGCCCCATGGCAGAGTGGTTAAGTTCACGCACTCTGCTTCGGTGGCCCAGGGTTTCGCCGGTTGGAGTCCTGGGCGTGGACATGGCACTGCTCATCAGACCATCCTGGGGTGGCATCCCACATGCCAGAACTGGAAGGACCCACAAGTAAAAATACACAACTATGTACCAGGGGGCTTTGGGGAGAAAACAAAAAAAAAAAAAACAAGCCAGTTTTAGATAAATTGACAGAGCAATGGCAATATTTGTTAACGCAGAAGATGGCTATTGAGGTATCTACCTAACCTCCCCTGGACAGATGTGACCATCTGAAAAAAATCTCTGTTGGTACATATACAAGGGCAATTTTCATTAGACATTTAACAATGGCATTGAGGATATCAAAATAGTAAAATTCTCTTTGCCTTTTATTTGTAAAAGAATGAAAAAATATTAACGGGAATTCTTTTTTTGTAAAGATTCGCACCTGAGCTAACATCTGTTGCCAATCTTTTTTTTTTCCTTGTTCTCCCTAAAACCCCCCAGTACATAGTTGTATATTCTAGTTGTGAGTGCCTCTAGTTGTGCTATGTGGGATGCTGCCTCAGCAGGGCTTGATCAGTGGTGCCACATCCACGCCCAGGATCTGAACCAGCAAAACCCTGGGCCACCAAAGCAGAGCACACATATTTAACACTCGGCCACGGGGCCAGCCCCTTGACTAGAATTCTTAACATATGACCATGTTATTTCAACTGGTTCTCCTCTGGGGGTTACAAACCAAATTCCCTATGGTGGCCAGACAAACACTATAAACAAGGGAAGCAGGCCAGGAGGGACAGTGAAGTGTACATGCCCCATCTAAAGTGGGGAGCTTTGACAAATTATTGCCACGTGGGAATACACTGACAGTTGGGAGATCTTGAGTTTTTCGAAGAAGTCAAAAATCCAGATTTTTATAAAAGAATTTCCAAATTAAACTGTTGGAAACTATTCTAAGAAAAACTTTAGGACATTCTGTATGGCAAACAAACAATGTCAGTTAACGCCGATATGGCCCTCTAGACACCAGTTAACAACCTAAGGTCTATTACCCACCATTTAAGCTCATACCATACCTGGGTTTAGGAACACTGGATTTTCCCAGAACTGCATACTTCAGCAATTCACATAGCTGGCCATGGGTTACCTCATAGTTTTCAGCCAATAAAAAAGTAGATAAGCGAGCTTTCTGCAAAAATAAATCAGGGTATGACAAATTATGATTATTGAGAACAGCAACAAAGCAAGACAAATTATTAAAATACTCTAGTTTCTGATTATTTTAGCAAATATCCAAACAAAAGGAGGGTTCTAATTAATTGGAAATGAAGGTCTAAAACCATATCCTGTGATATGACATTATTAACAGAATATTTAATAAACATTGATACAGAACCTTAATTACAGATACTTGTTTATGTGGTAGGGATAGTAGGATAAAACATCATTCATGCTCTCAAGGAAGCCATTCTACTAAGGGGAAAAAAATGCAGAAACAAGTAACTAAGATACAATGTGGTAAGTGCTTTTACAGGGATATAGCAGCAAAGAAGCTAACCACCTTGGGGGTTAGAGTTTTGGGGATAGCTTCACTGAGATGAAAATACTGGGGCTGGGACTTGAAAATAATGAGTCAGCCAGGTAGGAGGGAACATTGCATCTAAACACACAGTTTGGTTTGGCTGGAGCCAAGACTGCACGTTGCAGAGCACTGGAGATAGAAGAAGAGAGGGCAGTGGGAGCCAGATCACACAAGATCAATGTGGTCAAAGCTAAGGACTCAGACTTTATCCTGGGGCATCAGGGAGTCCCCTAAAGCTTCTCCCCTCCTTAAAATAGCTTTGCACTTATATGTGGTTATTAAAGTAGTTCATGCTTGTTACAAAAGAGTCAGATAATCAAAGGTGAAATAGATAAAAGACAGACAGACGATAGATAAATGAAAATAAAAGTCATCTGTCATTGTACAACTCAGATAATTACCACTGTCATTTTGGTCTGAGAGGCAGCAGAGTATAGTGGTTAGGAGCTCAAGCCCTGGAGTCACACTACCTGAGTTCCAACACTAAGCTCTACCATCTGGGACAAGTGCCTGAAACTAAGACTCGGTTTCTTCATCTACAAAGTAATAATAATTATACTTCATGAGATTATTGGGAAGACCAGTGAGGTAGCGCAAGTGCAGTGTACTGAGGCTGGTGCCTGACATATCATAAGTACTTAATAAACACCAGCTATTATTATTACTTTTCCCCTGTAACTTTTTTAAGCTCATGTTGAGCACTTATTAGCCATTTACAGTTTTGAGCACTTTACATCTATTAAATCATAATTAAAGTCTTCTTAAGTGGGTTCTACTATTATACCCATTTTACAGATAAAGAAATGGAGGAATAGATAAATGCTAGAACCAAGACTGGCATGCAGACTCCAAAGCCGAAACTCTCTGTCTCTGTCCTGAAGGGATTATAGTATACACTGTTTTGTAACCAACTCCACCCACCAAAAAAAAAATCCTGTAAATATCAGTTAAATATAACAGACGTCAATTTTGATAATAGTTCATTCTCTAAATTTACCTAAAAATTTATAATTTACCTGAAAAAATTCCCTACTGACAACACTTGTTTTTTCAAAAGAATTATAAACAATATTATGATGAGCATCCTTGTATAAACATCTTTGTACATCTAAATTCCAGGATAAATTCCTGGTCAAAACAACCATGTGTATTTTACATTCTGATAAATATTGCTAACTCCAGAAAGAATGTACCAATGTGTAATTACCAACCAGAACTGTATGAGATTGACAAGGTGGGAGTGAGTCAGGTAGGGGTCTATATGGCATTGAGTCATCACTGTTGCCAAGCATGGGACATCAGAGCCTGAGTAGGGTGAGGAGGGCATCCTGTAGGGGAGACAGCCCAGGACTAGGGATAGGAACCCAGGACACACATGCAGGAGGGTGGCCTGGTGTGGGGTGTCAAACCCTGAGAGGTATGAGCAGGGCATCCATGCTGTGGGAAGTAGAGAGCAGTGAGGCCTCATCTCAGATGTCAGAAACTCATTAGGGTAAAAGAGGGCATCAATGCTGAGGGACAATGGTAGCCCTTTACAGAATTCAGAGCCCAAACAGGGTGAGGGTGGCCACATGAGAAGGATACAGGAGGGGGACCCGGTACAAGGTCAGGGTGACAGAGCTCTAGAAGGGTGAGGAGGGTGTGGGGCAGTGGCAGCAATGGGAGACTGGTCAAATATATTGAAGATAATGGGAGTCAGGTTTCTCACTGTTAGAGAAGGAAGTTATAAGTATGAAAAGGGAGAAAACTACAAGCAACCCTGTGGAATCGAATTGGAAGTAGAGATATTGATTGAATTCATGTTTTTCAATATGCATGGATACGGAAAAATATTTAAATGTAAACATTTGTATGTGTGTTTGGCTATATGTGTATATTCATATACGCACATATTTCCTAGCTCTCTTTTGGGACTACTGATATCCCAAGAGCAATGAGCACATCTAGCATCCAGATCTTCAGTTTCTAAATGTCATTTTACATTAAAAAAAACTAAGTATCCTAGGAGAAATGCCTAATTCCAGGGCTGGGGCCGGGAAAGCACACATGCGCCTGGAAAATCTTTTTGTGCCAGAAAAGTAAATGCTCAAACAATGATAGGGTCATGTCAAAAGGACACAGAAGCTAGCCTCATGACCAAATCTGGAATCTTTTCAGCATCAATAAACCACTGAATAAAAGAGGTATCCATGAGTTCATACTGATTAAAAAAAAAGGAATAAATTGCAAGTCTGAGGAAGCATCTCCCTACAAAATTAGAGAAAAAACAGTAAGTTTAGAGAAGCTTAGCACACACTATCTTAATCAAGTAATCAAGGTTAGTATCACCAGTAATGGGACAAATCGAAATCATGTACAACCGGATACAAGAGAACAGAGTATCACTCTGCAATATTTCTGCCAGAGATGTATACCCTGCGTCTAATTGATGAGGAAACATACAAACCTAACCTGAGGGACATTTTACTAAATAACTGGTCCAGGATTCTTCAAAAGTAGTAAAGTCATGAGTGTCAAGGAAGACTGAGGAATTGTCTGGATGGAAGGAGACATGACAACTGAACGTAACACATTCTAGCCTGGATCTTACTGCTTGAAAAGGACGTTACTGGAACAACTGGAGAAACTCAAATGAGGCCTATGGATTAGATGGTAGCAATGTATCAGTTCTTTCCTGATTTTGGTGGTTCCAGAGGATCGTTCCTAGGAAATATACACTAAAACGGGGGAGGGGAGATGGAGCATTGTGTTAGCAACTTCTTTCAAATGTTAGCTGGGGGAGTTTTGGGTACTGTTTTTGCAACTTTTCTGTAAGTTTGACAGTATTTCAAAATAAGAAAGTGATGAGACTGTCAATTTCCTTACACTTCTTACCACATTAACCTTTAAAAAACTGTTTTGCTAACCTGATCGGCAAAAAAAAAAAAAAAAGGGAATCCCCCTTCAATAAAAATCTGTTTCCGAGCACTAACTCCCGTCCGGCATCCTGGATGACACATCGTATCTTTTGTTGATCTTCTGTCTCTCCCCACTGGAACCTAAGCAGTGGTCTTCCACTCCCTGCTGCAGCCCAGGGGCTCAGGGTGGCGCCCAGCACCCGGCCCACAAGACACAGGTGACGACTGACGGATGAACGACCCATGCTCAGCTCTCAGCAAATGGCAGGGACGACCAGCAGCCTCACGACTCCCCTTTGGAACGTAAACTGCACGAGGGCAGGGAATCGTGCTTCCGTGCGCCGGGATGTCCCCGGCACCTAGAACAACCCTGGCACACGGAACACCCGAATCAACGTCTGCCGAGTGAACATCCGTCCTGTGCGCCAGGTCTACACAGGTCTAACCCGCCAGTATCTCCCCGGAGGTGGGAGGCGTTGCCCCGTCACTCCCATTTTACAGCTGGGAGAGCCGCTTCCCAGAGGCCGGAGGGCGGGGCGCCTGAGCAGCGTCCAGCGCGGACCGGGCGCTGCCGGCCGCTGGGCCGAGGAGCTGGGAGCTCCAAACCGCCTCGGGCCGCCCCCTCAGCCCCACCGCTCACCTTGGCTCCGGGCCGCCTCTCCTCAGGTTCCGAGCGGGCTCTCCGCGCCTCGGCCGCCCCGACGTGCTTGCCGGGGGCGCGCCTCCTCTTCCGGCCCTTCTGGAGGAGCGCCCCGGTCCTTCCCCTCTCGGGCTCCATGAGGCTGCGCAGAAAGACGGGCGGGAGCTGAGGAAACCCCGACGCCCGGCTTCCCGAGCGGGGGGCAGCAGGGCGTCCACGGCTACCGCCTCCCTCGGACCCTCCCCACTTCCGTTCACACAGCGCTCCCCGCCGCGGAGCGAACCGCGCCGCCCCAGGCCCAACGGTTTTACCGTCCGCGCCGGAGGCAGGATTCCAAACGGTTCCCCAAGGGCGCAAACGCGACTCTGCCCGTCGGAAACAGGGAACGGGGCGCCCCAAAACGGCTCCCACGCCCCCGAGCCCCGAAAACGCCGAGGAAAAGCCGAGCAGAGAGCTCAGACCGCCGCCACCACTCCCTCAGACTCAGCCTGAGCAGCCGCGGCGACTCCCTCTTCAGCCGCGCGCGGCTTTTGAACGGACCGGAAGTGGATTCGGGCGACTTCCGGCTGTTGGCCCCTGAAGCGAAAAGCATATCGGGAACGGCGACTAAGAGGCTGGCGCGGTTAGCGAGGGAGTTCCCGGCGGGGTCGCTCCAAGTTCCGCGGTGGCGTCCGCCGCAGGCTGGGCAGGGGCGCGCGGCGTCAGCCTCCGTTCTCTGCAGCCCCGGCGTCTCCGACCCGCGCTCTCTGGCCCGGGCTGAAAGGTGTCGGCCTGGAGCCTCAGGCCGCCCTGTGCGCGAGGTTGGAAGGACCAGGGTTCTTGACTGTGTGGCCTGGAGCCCGTGTCGGCGCGTTCTAGGCCTCGGGAAACGACTGGACGTGACAGCGCCTTGCAGACCGGTCGCAGGTCTCAGGCAGCCCCCAGTGCACCCATGAAGCCCCACCACGTCCTAGTGAGCCGTGTAACTCGTAATGTGGATCGTTGTGGCCTTCTGCCTGATGCCTGGAAACGCTGTGCACATTTCCGATTTCTAGAAGTGGTGTAATAGAGAAAAGTGTCGGTTCGGAGTTGCATGACCCTGGTTCACGTACCAAATTTGTGTTCTTTGGCAAATTACCGAATTCATTTTCTCATCCATTACATATAGGTAGCAAAAGTGAGTACTTTGTACAGTTGAGGATTAAATGAGGTCGCCATCTTCAGTGCCTGCTATGTAGTAAGCAGTGAATAAATGTTAGCTATTATTCCCAACTCCCCATCACACCTCATAAACAAAAAACTAGAACAGGAGGCGCCTGCCTAGTGAAACTAGCTACTCGTCAAAGTAGTTTGTCGCTGCACTTAAGACCTCGGGAAGCCCATCCCTTTCTGTGGACTCAGGGTCTTTGGGGATCCTTTATCATATACTACCTTCCAGTAGTTTACCATGGATGTCTGGTTTTTTTCTCAGATATTTTAAGCTCCTGGAAGACTGGACCTGCCCTGCCTCTCAGAACTGGGCTGTACACACAGCAAGGGCTTGAACAATGCAGAGGCAAAAAAATAAGCTTTTCAGTGCATCTATACCTCTACAATCACTTGAGTTCTTCAGTATTACTGTAAAATAAGGGGAGCAGAAAGAATTAGTGTAAGTTTGCAATAGGTACTGAGGCCCACGCAGGTAAAATGACAACTGAAATCAAAAGAAAGGGTAGCAGTTAGTACAAATTTTGCCTTCAAAGTTTAGGTCAGTTTCCTCTCAATCACAATACATTACTACATTAATAGTGAGGGTTATACCATTAGTTTGTTAGCCTATTCAAACAGGAGTGTGAATGAGTTTGTTGAACATATTGGGTTGTTTTACATTTTTAGGCAGGTTGGATTAACTAGGAGAAAGTCAATTGCACCAGCAAATGGAAATCTAGAAAGAAGCAAATCCAGTAAGTAGTGTGCTTAGTTTCTTTACATGTTGTAGCTTTGCACTTTTAACACTGGCGGCGCCTAAGGACACCCTGATCTTTTGCAGAGCAGCCGTATGACTACTTAATTGTCATTGATTTTGAGTGGACATGCTGGAATGATGGGAAGCCCCACCAGAGCCAGGAAATAAGCATATTTGGACTGCCAATGGCCAAGAGTAGCACTAGATGAGTAACTTTAAGGTTTATAGATAGAAATGAGTCAACAGTTAGTTTAAGAAAACAAAATGGTCTGTGAATTGGTAGTTTACTATAAAACCTGATTTGACAAAAAAAGGACAAAAACCTAAATACTTAAATGTGTCATCGTATAAAATAATCATGTGTTATCATATAAAATACTTGTTTTAGGGTTACGTACAAAATCTCAATTGCATAGAAGCTAAATACCTTTGCAAAAAAGAAGTACGTTTTAACTTCCGTATGGTCTTCCTATTTGATTGTGGAAATATGTTCAAGAGTTTTAAGTAGATATAACTTGAATATTTTTACTTATTCTTTGGCATAACTTTATTATAATCACGCTGCTTTGGTCATTTTAATATGCTTTGGCTAAAACAATGATTGTTTCATAATGCTATGTGGTGGTAATCAATGTTTAATTTAGAGTGATTGCAGCATTAATTTAACAATCATATATTCAGTTGTCAGTTGATTCTTTCCTGTGGTTGAATTTCCAGTAGTATTGCTGGACACATCAACTGGAGAGATTGAATCTGAGTTCCACGCTTATGTTCAGTCTCCAGAACATCCAGTTCTTTCTGAATTTTGCACAGAACTGCCAGGCATAAAGCAGGTATGCCCTTCTCTTTTCCCCACCTCTCTTCCACCTGCCCCCAACCAAAAACCAAGTGAGTATGATGCAAATACTAAAATTCAGAAATCAGTTTTAAAAAGAAAGCAAAAGCTATATACCAGTTGGAATTTGATTTATTCAGTGTTAAGAGGAATATCCCATCCAGAAGTCCACTGAAATCTTTAAAAATAGGGAAGAATATTGTTATAAAAATGAATATCAAATTTATTTTGTGGAAATTAAATGACATCAAATTTCTGTCAGTCTGGATTTAATTATTATATTTTGATGCGATTTTAGATTGCTCAACCTAATTTTTCTTATCTTGCAGAATTCTAATCATTATATTGTCTCTTTCTCATGTGTTTTAACATCTTTTCACTAGATAAACTCTTTGCCAGTTAGAACCTCTTCTTTGTTATATTCCCCCACAGTGCCTATTAATGTGCTCAGTAATTATGGAATTCGATTGTTGAATTCAGATTTGTGACTCTCTTTAGGCTCAAGTTGATGAAGGAGTCCCTCTGAAGATTTGCTTATCTCGGTTCTGTAAATGGATTCAGAAGACTCAGCAACAGAAGAAAATTATTTTTGCTTCTGGGGTTGCAGATCTTTCTACTTCCAAAGTAAAATTATGTGCATTTGATACTTAGTCAGGTAAAACATAAATTATATCTATCCATTATAAGTGAGTAGCATTACCAGTATGTAATTCTTTATCCCTACTAAGAATTATACTTGTTAACCTCCTGGGCCAGGAAAAGAAATCCAAATGCCTAGCAGATGTTAAACAAGAATAGTAAATTTAGTCATATTTTTAAAATTACCATTCTGAGATACCTTAAAATTTTAAGCCTTAACTTTAAGAATCTTTCTAGATTGTTCCTGTCTGTTCTTCTGAATTCAGGTAAAGGTGATTTAGTGAAAACTCTTATCATGCTATTTTCTACAACCTTGAATAAAAACAGTTCTCATTTAACTCACATCCTTTGCTTTTATACTTTCACACTCACTAATGTAGACATCAAGAGAAAAAATGGGCCATTTGGTAGATCTTTTGTATGCCCATGATGTATTATTATCATTAATAGTCATTAATAGCAATGCTGTGCCATTGATAGCATAGCACTGATAGTCGTATTTGGTTTCAGGTTGCTATAAGATGTCTGTTTTCTCAATTACATTAATATTTTCTTAGAATGTTGAAAGCAAGTAACCTTCTCCCTATAGCCTTTGTAATTTGATGCCTTACTCTTCTTCCTGAAATAATCAGTGTGTTTTATTGGGTATTTAAGAAACTTTGAAACTCAGTTACCAACTAATTTCTTAATAGAAATTATGTAAAGTGAAAAATTGTTAGATATTAACAGAGAAATTAAATCTTACTATTTTATATTATATGTTATATTATTATAGCATGATAATATACCACTATATATTATTCTAAATCTTACTATTCTATTTTATATCA
The DNA here is from genome assembly GCF_041296235.1 of Equus asinus. Classification (NCBI taxonomy): domain Eukaryota; kingdom Metazoa; phylum Chordata; class Mammalia; order Perissodactyla; family Equidae; genus Equus; species Equus asinus. The sequence goes on from NC_091803.1 coordinate 33,985,894, forward strand.
TCTTTTAGTATTTTATTTATAAATGATGATAGCATAAGTAAAAACTGCTGGCATCATTGTCTTTTTTTAAATAAATAAATGGAATTTATTGGCTCACATAAATGAAAATCCAGAGTAGGTAAACTTCAGGTTGGCATCATTAACTTTGTTCTATTTTAATATACTTCATGCAGACTGGGACTTGAGGTTTTCTTGGAGTATGAGTGTAAAAGAAAACAGCTGTTAAAACCTGTATTCTTAAATTCTTGAATTGATCTCAGAGTAACTTACCAGATAAGGGTCAAAGATGGAGGCATGTTCACTTTCCTTCTCTTGAAAAATGACTAGGGGGTGGGCCCAGTGACCGAGTGGTTAAGTTCGCGCGCTCTGCTGCACTGGCCCAGGATTTTCCTGGTTCGGATCCTGGGTGCGGACATGGCACCGCTCATCAGGCCATGTTGGGGTGGCGTCCCACATACCATAACTAGAAGGACCTGCAATTAAGATATACAACTATGTATTGGGGGGGATTTGGGGAGATAAAGCAGAAAAAAAAAAGAAAAATGACTAAACTTTATCCCACATGAGTATGGGTTTCTACAAATAAAATCTTTTCTTTTGAAATGTTCACATAGATACATTTCTTAAAGTATGTAAAAACAAGACAACAAAAGTAAGAACCTTCCAAATCTAATAGAATGAAAAATTATGAAAAGTAAATGGTTAATACAAAGCCTTTCAAATAGTAATCCTTTTTTGTAGATACGTCTTCTTTTATTCGATTATATTTTCTGCAGAAGAAAACCAAAAAGACTAAGTTGTGCCCTGCAGGAAGTGGGAATAGAATTCTTGGGATGAGAACATTCGGTTAGTGTAAATTGAAAATCACTTTATTATCTAAGTCATTTTATTTGTATAAAGTCTTTCGTATGAATCTTACTTTTTTGTGATGTCACTACTAAGGAATATCCTTCAGCCTAAAGAAAGCTCCTAATCTATACAATTCGAATTGTTTCTAAGACTTTCAAATTGACTTTCATAAAGTATTGTAAAATAAAGACTGCCATCTAATGGTTTTCTGGTTGCTAAAAAGAATGAAAAGAATTAGCCAAACCAAGTGAAGATTAAACAAATGCCCAAATAATACAGTGGACTAGTGAAAAACCTGAACAAGACTATTAGATTACTCGTGAGACATGGTCCCTACAGAATGTTCCTCATGTGAACTGTCTAACGAGATTTCACTTCGTCCTCTGTGAATGTGGGAGATCTTGTCTTTCATTGGTAAGGCTGCCACAGCTTTCCACGAGACCAATTTATCATGATTAAAATTAGTAGATGATCATAAAACTAACAGTATGTTCCAATTTCTATTTAAGTGGTGGTTTTTGGTTTTGGGGGCTTTTGTGCTATGTATCTTTACACTGATACCACAAAATTTGTGTTTGGTAGCTGTTTCGTCAGGGTTGGATAATTCTCCGAATACTGCCCTTCTTGCTTGGAAAATGATCAGGGATGGTTGCTTCATGAAAATTACAAGGTCCTTGATCAAGGTTAGTGGTGTCTTGCCTCTTATCCTGTCATCTCAGACTCCAGAAATAACCATAGGTTCATTGAAATGTAGATGTCATATGTGCAATCATTTATAAATCAATCAATGAAGATATTTTTCTTTTTTGTCATATCATTTAACGTATATTAGAGAAATTATGAATACACAGTTTCTAAAGCTGTTGGATTTGTCTGTGCAATCATAGGTTCCCACTAAGAAGAATCCCAACATTTTGGCCAGAAATTTGAATACAAATCAAGTTGAAGAAACATTGGCCTGCAACAGTAACATTCAGAGTCCCAGCATATTTAATAGTGAGCCTAAAAATACAATAAATCCTCATGAAAAAGTTAAAATGGCATCAATTGGTGTCACTTCTCCTATAATAGTACAGGAAGATCAGTTACAACTAAAGAACGATATAAAAGTGGATCTTCACAAGGTCAAAAGCTGTTTGTCTTTTTTTAATGCTAAGTCCTCCACATCTCTGGGGCAGTTGCAGTCTCCCAGTTTGGCTGCACCTATGCAGAAACAAATAAAAAATGAACATCTTGCATTTAATACCAGATCTAAGTCTTCAGCAATTGGTTCAGAATTGGTACTTGTTTGAACTGCCATTTCATCTGTTATTCATGTTTCTGATACAGAAATGAGTTCTGCTCTTGACTGTTTAGCTGTGTTGGCCAATTGGGAGGATGTAGCTTTACTGCCAGCCTCTCAGCCTGAGCAAAATATAGATTTACACTTGCTATTAGTGACTCGAACTCAGATACTTCGTTTAATTCTGGAGAAAGATTAATGGTTTTAAAAGAATCTGAAATGCTAAGTCATGAAAACTTTGGAGGCACAGAAGAAACTTGTCAAAAATCTGAAACCTCTCAGTCTATTGTGTATACGAGTTTACATACTACTATTTATGATGTAAAAGAAGCCAAAGATCCAGGTTCAGATGTTTCTGACTTTAAATTACCTGAATGCAAATCAAGTAGCTTCAACAGCGTTAATGCCAGTATGTCTCATCCTTCAGTTTTGGGGAAGCCTCCTCTTCTTTTAGGTGGTACTGAAAGGAGTCCATCCGTTCCCTCAGCTTTCCCACCAGCCAAAAAACAGACCTTCACTAGTCATGAAGAAAAGCCCACATCATCTCTTGGCTCCCCAGGGAGAAGGTCTTCCCAGAAGGTTCTCCCCTCTGTCTTAACTTCTACAGTTAACCTACGAGAGCCTTGGAAGAGTGGGAGGATGACACCTCCTTTATGCAAGTGTGGCCGAAGATGTAAGAGACTTGTTGTTTCTAATAATGGACCAAACCATGGAAAAGTCTTCTACTGTTGCCCTATTGGGAAATACCAAAAAGCCAGACAAGGTTATTTCAAATGGGAATAAACACTTCAAAAGGAAAGAGCCAATAGCATAGTTCTATCTCATTCCCCAGGGGACTCACTTTTAGTTCTCCAGAAATAAGCCCTGATTATGACTGAAATGTAGAGTTTTCTACTAAAAATTCATTGAGACTCAGACCATCAATGAGGAGTTGATAAACTTTCTTTCCATCTAAACTATTTTTACTTTGATGTGACTTTTAGTATAGTAAAGAGAAAAAAGTGTATAGGGCTGCAAGTTATGAGGGTTTCGCATAGTCTGTAGATGACAGTGAGGCTGTTAAACACATGCACACACACACAGTGAAAACAGAGAAAAAGTAAATTTCACAGGTTTCTAATTTGATTCACCAGTTACCTGACATTTATCTTCTATTCACGTATGATTCCTGATTGTTCCTTGAATTCCCGAACATTACGAGTATTCTGATAATGTCTTACACTGTTTTATTTATATTTCATATATTATCATTTGCCAAATTTATCATACTTTTTTGAAGAACCACAAATGAAATATTCTGTAAACTATATTTATTACGTTAAATATAATAAGCAACCATAGTATATGATATCCTTCTTTTACAGTTAGACCTTGAAACAAATTTTAAACTGTTTTTAAGTTATTTGAATAAAAATGTGACTAATGAAAATCGCTAGCCTATTTTCAAGTAGATACTTGTACTTTGAGAATTATGATAATTTTCTGTTATGTTTCATCTTTCTAGAAACTTTTATGAGTTTTTTAGTTTTATTTCAATGCTTGAAGATTGACTCTGGTTTGTATATCAATGTATCAGAAGAATTATTCAACTATGAGTTGAAAACCAACAGATTTGGTTCAGAAATTACTTCTATACTGTACATTTAAAAATTCCTTGGCAATTGATGATATTCTTTTTTTATTGAGGTCATAATAGTTTACAAAAGTGTCACATTTCACTTGTACATTATTATTTGTCCGTCACCATATAAGTGCCCCTCGTCATGCTTTGTGCCCAGTCTCCAACCCCCTTCCCCTGGTAACCACTGAACTGTTCCCTTTGTTTGTGTGTTTGTTTATCTTCCACATATGAGTGAAATCACATGGTGTTTGTGTTTCTCTGTCTGGCTTATTTTGCTTAAAATAATACCCTCAGGGTCCATCCATGTTGTTGCAAATGGGCTGATTCTGTCTTTTTTATGGCTGAGTAGTATTCCATTGTGTGTGTGTGTGTGTGTGTGTGTGTGTGTGTGTGTGTGTGTATACACACCACATCTTCTTTATCCAGTCATCAGTCAATGGGCACTTGGGTTGCTGCCATGTCTTGACTATTGTGAATAATGCTGCAATGAACATGGGGGTACGTAAGTCTCTTTGAAGTGTTGATTTCCAGTTCTTTGGATAAATATCCAGTAGTGGGATAGCTGGGTCATATGGCATTTCTATTTTTAATTTTTTGAGAATTCTCCATACTGTTTTCCATAGTAGCTGCACCAGTTTACATTCCCACCAGCAGTGTATGAGGGCTCCCTATTCTCCACATCCTCTCCAACATTTGTTATTTTTTATCTTGGTAATTATAGCCATTCTAACGGGTGTAAGTGATATCTTAGTGTAGTGTTGATTTGCATTTCCCTGATGGTTAGTCATGTTGAATATCTTTTCATGTGTCTCTTGGCCTTCTGTATATTTTTTTTTTGAGAAATGCCTATTCGTATCCTCTGCCCATTTTGTGATTGGGTTGTTTGTTTGTTGTTGAGTTGTGTGAGTTCTTTATATATTATGGAGATTAACCCCTTGTCAGATATATGATTTGCAAATATTTTCTCCAAATTGATTGATTGTCTTTTGTTTTGATCCTGATGTCCTTCGCCTTGCAGGAGCTCTTCAGTCTGATGAAGTCCCACTTGTGTATTTTTTCTTTTGTTTCCCTTGTCCGAGTAGATGTGGTATCTGAAAATATCCTAAGACAGATGTCAAAGAGTGTACTACCTATATTTTCTTCTAGGAGTTCAATGGTTTCAGGTCTTACCTTTGATCCATTTTGAGTTTATTTTTGTGTATGGTGAAAGACAGTGGTCTACTTTCATTCTTTTGCATGTGGCTGTCCAGTTTTCCCAACAACATTTATTGAAGAGACTTTCCTTTCTCCATTGTACGTTCTTAACACCCTTGTCAAAGATTAGCTGGCTGTAGATGCGTGGTTTTATTTCTGGGCTTTCAATTCTGTTCCATTGATCTGTGTGTCTCTTTTTGTACCAGTACCATGCTGTTTTGATTATGATAGCTTTGTAGTATATTTTGAAGTCAGGGATTGTGAGGCCTCTAGCTTTGTTCTTTTTTCTCAGGATTGCTCTAGCTATTCAGTCTTTTGTTGCCCCATTTGAATTTTAGGATTCTTTGTTCTGTTTCTGTGAAGAATATCGTTGGGATTTTGATTGTGATTGCATTGAATCTGTAGATTGCTTTAGGTAGTATGGACATTTTAATTATGTTTATTCTTCCAATCCATTTGCATGGAATATCTTTCCATTTCTTTATGTCATTATCAATTTCTTTCAGTAATGTCTTTAGTTTTCATTGTATAGGTCTTTCACCTCCTTGGTTAAATTTATTCCTGGATATTTTATTCTTTAGTTGTGATTGTAAACGGGGTTGTGTTCTTGAGTTCTCTTTCTGTTAGTTTGTTCTTGGAGTATAGAAATGCCACTGATTTTTGTAAGTTGAGTTTGTACCTTGTGTCAGGGAAGTGGGAGAATTCCTCACCCTACCCCCCCCCACCCCCCACCCCCGCTTTTCCTTAAGGTTCTTATGGCTGGCCAAATAACCAAAGAGGCAAATTAGCAAGAGAAAATCAAACATTTAATAGCGTGTATACACGGGAGAAACACAGAAGAAACTGAGTAACTCAGCCATCTGGCTGATGCTGCCTGTTTAAGTATCTTCAGCTACAGACAAGGAGGATGTTGGGGATAGTGATTTGGGGCTTCAAAGGGGAGGAAGACACTTTACATCGAGATGGAATGCAAATGTTTGTTAAACAGGTTTTGCTATGTCAAAAAAATGAGTTTGTTGGTGTCCTTTTATCACACCTATTTTACATCATACTATAGCTATCATATGGTATGAGCTCCTTCCTGGAACACACCTTCTATGTTAAAGTCTTTTAGGTAGTTTTTTGGGGGAAAGTCAGCTGCTCTTCCTGAGTCTTTAGATCCTTTTTTGTCTTCAGCTCAAAATAGTCCACATACCAGAGTGGCACATCTTGGGGCAGCCTGCCCTGAACCCCATCACTTGCAACTTTGCTGTAGTTGTTGATTATTTCTAATAGTTTTCTCATGGATTCTTTAGGGTTTTCTATATATAAGGTCATGTTGTCTGAAAACAGTGAGAGTTTCACTTCTTCATTGCCTATTTGGATTCCTTTTATTTCTTTTTCTTGCATAATTGCTCTGGCCAGAACCTCAAGTACTATATGGGATAAGAGTGGTGAGAGTAGCACCCTTGTCTTGGTCCTGTTCTCAGAGGGATGGCTTTCAGTTTTTCCTTGTTGAGTATGATGTTTGGTGTGGATTTGTCATATATGGCCTTTATTATGTTGAAGTATATTCCTTCTATACTCATTGAGAGTTTTTATCATAAATGGATGTTGGATCCTGTCACATGATTTCTCTGCATCTATAGAGATGATCATGTGGTTTTTATTCCTCATTTTGTTAATGTGGTGTATCACATTGATAGATTTGCAGCTGTTGAACCATCCCTGCGTCCCTGGTATAAATCCCACTTGATCATCGTGTATAATCTTTTTAATGTATTGCTGTATTTGGTTTACCAATATTTTGTTGAGGACTTTTGCATCTATGTTCATCAGTGATATTGCCCTGTAATTTTTCTTCTTTGTGTCATCCTTGTGTGGCTTTGGTATCAGGGTGATGTTGGCCTCATAGAGTGTGTTAGGAAGTGTTCCGTCTTCCTCAATTTTTTGGAATAGTTTGAGAAGGATAGGTATTAAATCTTCTTTGAATGTTTGGTAGAATTCTGCAGAGGTTTTTGATTACTGTTTCTCTCTTTACTTGTGACTGGTCTATTTTCTTCTTTGTGTCATCCTTGTGTGGCTTTGGTATCAGGGTGATGTTGGCCTCAAAGAGTGTGTTAGGAAGTGTTCTGTCTTCCTCAATTTTTTGGAATAGTTTGAGAAGGATAGGTATTAAATCTTTGAATGTTTGGTAGAATTCTGCAGAGGTTTTTGATTACTGTTTCTTTCTTTACTTGTGACTGGTCTATTCAGATTCTTCATTTCTTCTTTATCCATTTCTTCTAGATTGTCCAATTTGTTAGCATATAGTTTTTCATAATATTCTCTTATAATCTTTTGTATTTCTGTGGTAGCCATTGTAATTTCTCCTCTTTCATTTCTAATTTTGTTTATTTGAGCCTTCTCTTTTTGTTTCTTAGTGAGTCTGGCTAAGGCTTTGTCAATTTTGTTTATCTTCTCAAAGAACTAACTCTTTGTTTCATATCTCTTTGTTACTATCATAACTCTTCATTAGTATCTCATTGATCCTTTCTACTTTTCTGTTGTTTCAATTTCATTTATTTCTGTTCTAATTTTTATTATTTCCCTCCTTCTGCTGACTTTGGGTTTTGTTTGTTCTTCTTTTCCTAATTCTGTTAGGTGTAGTATAAAATATTGCTTATTTGAGATTTTTCTTGTTTGTTAAGGTGGGCTTGTATTGCAATGAATTTCCCTCTTAGGACTGCTTTTGCTGCATCCCTTATGAGTTGGTATGGTATATTTTCATTTTCATTTGTCTCCAGATGCTTTTTGATTTCTCCTTTAATTTCTTCAATGATCCATTGGTTGTTCAATAGCATGTTGTTTAGTCTCCACATATTTGTTTCTTTCCCAGCTTTTTTATTGTAGTTGATTTTTAGTTTCATAGCAGTATAGTCAGAAAAGATGCTTGATATCATTTCCATCTTCTTAAATTTGTTGAGGCTTGTCTTGTTTCCAAACATATAATCTATCCTTGAGAATGTTCCATGTGCACTTGAGAAGAATGTGTATTCTGCTGCTTTTGGATGTAAAGATCTTTATATATCTACTAAGTCCATCTGGTCTAGTTTTTCATTAAATTCCACTGTTTCCTTGTTGACTTTCTGTCTGGATGATCTATTCATTGGTGTAAGTGGAGTGTTAATGTTCCCTACTATTATTGTGTTGTTAATATTTCATTTTAAGTTTGTTAATAGTTGCTTTGGTGCTCCTCTGTTGGGTGCATAAGTATTTAGAAGTGTTCTGTCTTCTTGTGGGAGTGCCCCTTTTATCACTGTATGTTGCCCCTCTTTGTCTCTCATTACCTGTTTTATCTTGAAGTCTACTTTGTCTGACATAAATATGACAAGTCCTGCTTTCTTTTGTTTGCCATTAGCTTGGGGTATCGTCTTCCATCACTTCACTCTGAGCCTGTGTTTGTCTTTAGGAGTGAGATGTGTTTCCTGGAGGTAGCATATTGTTGGGTCTCGTTTTTTAATCCATCCTGCCACTCTGTGTCTTTTGATTGGAGAATTCAGTCCATTTACATCTAGACTGATTATTGTTATGTGAGGGCTTAACCCTACCATTTTATCACTCATTTCCCGGTTCTTCTGCATTTCCCTTGTTTCTCGTCCCATGTATTTCCAATTATCAATTCACTTTGATAGTTCTCTATGATGGTTTTTCTCAGTTATCTCTGTATTTATCATTTGTGTCTCTGTTCTGATTACTTGTTTAGTGGTTACCATGAGGTTTATATAAAAAATCTCATAGATGAGGTTGTCCGTTTTCTGCTAGCCTCTTATTTCCTTAGACTAAGTTGATTCCATCCCTTTCCCCTCCCCCTTCTAAGTTATTATTGTCACAACTTATTCCATCTTGTCTTGTGAGTTTGTGGCTAAAATGACAAGGTTATATTTATTTTAGATGTTTTCCTTCCCTTTGTCTTTAATGTTTTAATTGTTTGCTAACCTGTTCTGATAGAGAGCTGCAATTTTCTGATTTTGTCTACCCTTTTATCTCCTTGCTCAAGGCTTTGTAAGCCCTTTCTTTTTTTTTTTTTCAGGTTTGAGGGTCTCTTGAGCACTTCTTTTGGGGGCGTCTTCTGGTGATGAACTCCCTTAGCTTTTGTTTGTCTGGGAAAGTTTTTATTTCTCCATCATATCTGAAGGATATTTTCACTAGATAGAGTCTTCTTGGCTGTAATTTTTTGTCTTTCCGAATTTTGAATGTACCATTTCATACTCTTCTAACCTCTAAGGTTTCTGCTGAGAAGTGTGCTGAAAGCCTTACAGGGGTTCCTTTGTAAGCTGTTTTTTCCTGCCTTGCTGCCCTTGGTATTTTTTTCTTTGTCATTGGCTTTTGCCAGCTTTACTAGTATATGCCTTGGAGAAGGTCTTTCTACATTGATGTAATTAGGAGTTCTGTTAGTTTCTTTCACTTATGTTTCCAACTCCTTTCCCAGGTTTGGGAAGTTCTCAGCTATTATTTCTTTGAATAAGCTTTCTGCTCCATTCCTCTTCTTATCTCTCTCTGGAATACCTATAATCCTTATGTTGCATTTCCTAATCAACTCAGATATTTCTCAGAGAATTTCTTTATCTCTTTTTAATCTTAGTTCTCTCTCCTCCTCCATCTAAAGCATTGCTATATTTCCATCCTCCAGACGACTAAGTGTGTCCTCCAGAATATCAGCTCTGTTATTCAGGGAGTCCAGATTTTTCTGTATCTCAACCATTGTATTTTTCACCTCCAACATTTCTGGTAGGTTTTTCTTTATAGTTTCAGTTTCTTTTGTAAAGAATTACCACTTTTCATTAATAATGTTCCTGATTTCATTAAACTATTTGTATTTTCTTGTAATTCGTTGTTTTTTTTTATGGTAGCTATTTTGAATTCTCTGTCATTTGGATTATAAATTCCTCTGCCTTCAGGATTGATTTGTGGGTGCTTGTCATTTTCTTCTCTTCTGGAGTATTAATATATTTCTTCATAATGTTTGATGACATAAATTTGTGCCTCTGTGTAGTGTAGTATCTGGTTGCAGCTTCCACTTGCCACCACTGGATGGGGGTCAAGAGTTGTGTATTCTGAGCCCACTGTGATCCCCAGCTCACTAGCTCAGAGCTGCTGCTTTTCTAACATATGTGTGGCCGCTTGCTGACTGGCTGAGCTGGAGCACTGGGCAGTGGGAGGGGCAGTTTGTTTTACCTGCTTCATCCTGGGGGCTTTCCTGCTCTGCCCTTGCTATCTGCTCTCCTGGCATGCTGATTTGATGAAGACACGCCCAAAATAGCTTAGCCACTTCTGTCTGGAACCTTCCCATGGGCTGTGAGGCAACTTGAAGAGTGAAGGTGTTCCCATGGAGAACCACCCCTTCCCTCTCTCCTCTAAGAGCCGCCTGTGGTCCTGTGGCCTGGATCACTGCCATTGGGGGAGGGAGAGGAGATGCCCTTACCTCCTTCCACTTCCTCTTGGGGGTTCAGCACCTCCACCTTCAGATGTTTGGCTGCGTGGGCCTCTCAGACGTCTTTTGTGTTGTGTAAGTGTCCTCTGTTGGTTTATGAATGTCCTTTTCATTGTACCTTAGAGAGGAGAGTCTAAGGGAAGAGCTCACTCTGCCATGATGCTGACATCACTCCTTGAAAACATTTATAAATTATATGTACCGCAGTCTGAGGGAACTCCCTTCTTCTTCTGCATTTTGAGGAGAGTGATGTCTCAGTCTCTTAAAAGCTTTATTGTCAATATTGAGCCATCTGCCATTGGGAGTTTCACATAAGTAGTTAATTATAGCTTTTGACATCAGCTGTTGTGGCATTTGGGATAGGTGTGACACTTGGGCTAGGTATTTCTGACCAATATGCCTTAAGAGTATTGGACCTATAATATCTGGACACCTCCCTGTCTCAGAGAACACTCCCTACAAAATGGCTTCATGGTTGTGCCTCCAGTTAATCATTTGATTGCATCCTCTCTACACTGTGTTAGCACTGGGCATATGGAGTGGTTAGCACTAGGCATATAGAGAGGTAGAATGGGGTGGTGGAGTGGAAACCTGGCTTTGCTACTTTCTTTGTATGTAACTTTGGGCAAAACAAGAATACAAGTTCTGTTTAAAAGGAGCAGCTGCTACTCAGCTCTGGCTGATTTGGAATGGTTGCAGCCATTTGGGAATGTAGTCCTGGTAGGGCCAGATCTTCTAATTTTTCAAAAGAAGTTGGAAATCATGAGAAGTTCTAGGTATTTAAATGCAGTTAACTAATATAAAACTATTGAAAACACCCAGCAGCACAAAAAAGACTTGTATGTAGTCAGGATGTGGCCTAAGGACTACATCATGATCTTGTGCAAATCGTGGTTCTGGGACTCCTCCACAGTTGGAGATCTAGACTTCTGTACAAATGTAGCTAATGGATAATGAAATGTTTTAAGTGACTTGCAGATGTTGTTTTGTTTGTTTTTGTAAAAAGTGTACTATGTAATGTTTGTTACTTTGATGTTTGCTATTGTTATATGAAAAGAAACAGTATGGTGGTGGTGTTGGGTAAAATCAGACTTCACAAAAATGTTAAGTCCAATGTCTTCAGGAACAATTGCTTTTAGTGAAAGCAGTATTAATACTGAAGAGTTAAAATATTAGATACAGTGTTAATACATAGTAGGCACTGAAGAAGTATTAATTGGAAAACTGGTTAGTTGGACCTATTTAAAATTCATTATGATAATTTCTGCTGCTCTTCTGTCAACGTACATCATGGCCAATGAAAATTCATTTCAGAGAGTTTGAAGAGTCTTTTTATTGACTGATTGATTTGGTGAGGAAGATTGGCCCTGAGCTAACATCTGTTGCCAACCTTCCTCTTTTTTTTTTTGTTTGAGGAAGATTGTCCCTGAGCTAACATCTGTGCCAGTCTTCCTCTATTTTGTATGTGGGATGCTACCACAGCGTGGCTCAATGAGTAGCGTGTAGGTCCATGCCCAGGATCTGAACCCTGGAACCCTGGGCTGCCAAAGTGTGACCACTACGCCACCAGATTAGCCCCTGAAGAGTCTTTAAAATGTCTGAGAACTTATAATCTTAACTTATTTGTTTTCTCTGTGCTGATTTTTTCTTTATTTAGAATCTGAGAAATTAGTACATCATATTCTCCAGGATATGTACAAAACCAAGAAGACAGTGACTTGGGTTATTCTATGAATGTTACCCATCTCAGGCACATGCAAGGCTTTCTTAGAAGATAGGAAAAAATATGCAGAAACATTTTGGAACCCTGATTTAAAGCTCCAAACAAAGGGACATTTCGGATTGTTTACAAATCTTGAAGAAACAGTCACTTAAATACAGAAGTTATCAAATACTTGGCAGGTATGTTTCTGTAGTGATTTTACATTGGTGTTCAACAGTAAATACTTGTTCATGCTTTTAAGAATTTGTTTTTAAAGATTTAAGGCTTACGTTTTTGAGTGTAGAACAAGTACATAAAAATGTCCTTAAAATAGGGGCCAGCCCAGTGGCGCAGCAGTTAAGTTCACCCGTTCTGCTTCTCGGCGGCCTGGGGTTCGCCAGTTCACATCCAAGGTGCAGACATGGCACCGCTTGGCAAACGCCATGCTGTGGTAGGCATCCCAAGTATAAAGTGGAGGAAGATGGGCATAGATGTTAGCTCGGGGCCAGTCTTCCTCAGCAAAAAGCAGAGGATTGAGGGTAGTTAGCTCAGGGCTAATCTTCCCCCCCAAAAAAAAATTTTCAAAAAAGCCCTAAAATAATATCCACCGTAACTGATTTCAATATGTTGCATATGAGATTTCCTGATAGTTAGATATTAAATCTTTTCCAAATCAAGATTGAATTTTCTTTGGGAAACAAAAAACAAAAAACTCTTTCTCAGGATTTCATTTGTATTTATTTATTGAAAAAGTTTATGGAATTTCATTGAGGTCCATGTAGTGGACTAGAATATATACGGTGAGGGTATTAGTTTATATACTACTTTAACAAGTCCCAAACAGAAAGAGATGAAAGATTGTTTTTGTATCCATCAAGCTTCATGTATCCTTCTCAGACTGTTTCGCTATTCTTTTTATTACAGGAATAGTAGACAGCCTCAGTTTGGAAAATAGAGTGGATTTTAGCAATCCACATTACACAGTGGTAGTAGAAATCATTAAAGCTGCCTGTTGCCTGACTGTTGTGAAAGATGATATGTTCAGAAAATATAGTCTCCGGGAGGTGGTGAAGAATGCTAAGGACCCATCACAGCTTAACCCACAGTAGGCAGCACAAGCAGGAAATGGGAAGAATCTAAATTGGAATCTGGTGACAAATCTAGTCAAAATGACCCAGCTGAAGGGTCGAATAACCAGCAGGTGGTACCAGAGGATGGTGAGGAGTTGGAGCAGACAGAACCATATCTGAGACTAAGGTGGTGAATGATGGAGGAGCTAAACCTGAATTTGCAAGTCAGGTCACAGAAGGATGTGAGTCAAATGAAAATGGCCTCTCAGAGGGAAAAAAATCGATCAATGTTGGAGGTGAGTTTCTCCACTGGGGTTCTGTGGGATGTTTCTGGAATTCCATATAAAACTGTGACTGAAAATACAGTTTTTGAATTGTGTGTGCTGCATAATACTGTGCTCACAGTGGTGAACAATGATTGAGCAGGCCTGTTAACAGTTTTGTTAGAGATCTTTTCTGCTCTGTGTGGCAGCGTGCAGTCACCCACATGCGTTTGGGTGAGCTAAGAGAAGCTGTGGATAATTGGTGAACACTTGCACAGAGAGGAGAGTGGTAGGAGGATGACGATGGCCTCTCCCTTATAACTACCTTTCCTAGCCTCTCCTGCACTGCCAGTTGACTTAGTGTGAGCAAACAAGCTTTGTGAAAGATAAACCCAGAGGGAAATTTTCATTCTAAGGAAGGAATTTTTTTGTGTTGCAACTCAGCTGTCCCCTGCCACTTTGTTGTAAACATTGCAAAAACATGGGTCATATAGGTTAGAAGTGAATTGTTCTGTGAAGTTTTTGTACTTTTTGTGATTTTCTTTTTTAGTTATTATGCCTGTTTTTATATTTTATTAACGTTTGTTGCTTACAAACAGATCTGACGGTCCAGTGCTGCAGTTTTTGAAGGCGAGGTATGAGATAGAAGAGGACCATTCTAGGGATAGAACTGCAGACATTTCCTATAAGGTTAGTGATGAAGAATTAAGTGTTCTGAGTTACTACAGTTTACTGGAGCAAAAAGGGACACAAAAATTCTTTGTTTACAAGGAAAGCTACTTCTCAGTGGTTTTATAGCCACTCAAAATCCAAGCTGTCCTATTCCATTGTATGTTGTCTGTGGAACGCAACTTAGAAATCTGGTGTTTGCTCCAGCAATTGTAACTATAAATCATAGCCATTTGATAAGTATAAAGGTGTTGATTATTTTAAATGGCTTTTGGAATATCAAAACAGTAAAGCTTTTGTTGGAAAATCACATTCAGTGAAAAGGTTTAGTAATGAAATTATTTAGTAGCATAATTTATTCTAGGAAAGAAAAATTCACATTGTTGGTAAGAATCTAATAATACCAACATTAAAATGCTAGGGCAAGAAACAGTACAAGAAATCGAAATGACTGTACTCTCAATTTAATAAATTGACATCATGTGATGCTAAAGAGGTTTGTATAATTAACTGAAAAGCAGCAGCTTCTCTATCTGTGTTGACGTGTCAACACATTTCACAAATATTTGTCATGCTGTAGCATTTGTAAGATTTGTAAATGATACTGAAATTCAAGAAAACGTTTTCTGCTGCTAGGCACCTCCCCAGACACAGGCAAATATAAATTTAATGGGTCCCCATATCTGAAAACCAAAGGTCTGTCATCTGTACTCCTGCTGCCCCATCAATGATTGGCCCCATGACAAGTTTTGCCTCATTTTAATAAAAGAAAATCCTGGTCTTGACATTACAGCACACTGCTTTCTTCACAGAGAAGTGCTAATATAAAATACTTAGCGATGAAATGGGGAAAGTTCTCAATAATGCTACAAAATTGGTTAACTTTATTAAAGACCCATTTATGCAAGAATGTTTTTAAAAACCCCAAAACTAAAGCCTGGCCAAAGAGCACCTAAAATCTTCTACATACAGAAATCCAGTGGCTTATCAGAGGAAGAGGTCTCAACAGGATATTTGAGTTGAAAGGTGAATTGCCAGAGTACTTAGAGATTTTGCTGAATGCTTTGAAGATAAGGAATGGCTACAGAAACTAGTCTATCTTAGCAGACGTTTTTCATTGTATGAACAAGTTTCTGCGAGATCCTGGAGAAAATTTTTTTTTCCTAAAAGTGATAAGCTTCTTAGATAAAAAAGAAACTGAGTCTTTGGAACAAGCACATTGCCAAAGGAACTCTTGAAATGTTTCCACACCATTGGGCTTGAGAATGAAGAAAAATAGCAGTGTCTCAAGCCTTACTAAAGCTA
Organism: Equus asinus; assembly: GCF_041296235.1. Lineage (NCBI taxonomy): Eukaryota > Metazoa > Chordata > Mammalia > Perissodactyla > Equidae > Equus > Equus asinus. Next base: position 34,001,301 of record NC_091803.1, read on the forward strand.
TCCTTGAAGAGCTGCAGAGCCAAATTCAATAGCATTTCCCTTCCTTTTCCCCAACACTGGTGTGTGACTGGGTGAGGGACCCTTTCGCTAAATCTTCTTAGCCTGAGACTTTGTCTTTGAGAGAAGAGAAAGAACTCTGTGAGTCCCGGTCAGACAGTTCTGGATTTGCGGGAAACAAGAGCTTCCTTCAACTTAGTGCTCACACTCACATACCATGAACGTTCCTTTAATTTGAAAGTTTTTCATGGGTTCCTCCAGGGTAAAACTACTGGAAAAAAACTTGAAAAGACAAACACCGAAGAAGGCTACAAAATAAGATGTCCAGATTGAGAATATTAAGGGGTTGTGAAATTAGCTTTTGGAAATGGGTTTATTTTTAAGTTTTAAAAAGTTTGGAAGTATTATAAATGTTAAGACTTCCTGCATCAATGGCTGTTTATTTAATGGCTAGTGAATGTGGGCATATGTTTTTATCCTCTTAGCTAGTGGTCCAGCTTGGCAAACCAGGCTAGAAGGATTTGGGAGGGGCAAAGAGAATAGAGAGGGCCTTGCTAATGCAGACAGGCTGGAACTTCCTGATATATCTTTAGATATTTAGAAAGTTAGCTCTTAATAGGTTGAAGTCATCTTGAAAGGATGTTAAGAGCTTTGAAAGTGTCGTTTGGAGGATATGGTTTTATTTCCTTCATCAAGATAAAAATACTTTTATTTTCATGGTGCGAGACTCTGAGACTCTGGGAGTAAAATTGGCCATCTGCTTACAGAACATACAACTCTGTGGAACGGGGCTCCTTTTACTTTGTGAAAGCAGCTACTCCACAGAAAGATTTTGGCTTAGTGGTTTGGTTCTAATCTCCTTTTGAATTTATCAGTATTTGTTAAGACCTGAGTGTGACAAAAACGTGTTCTTTCTCAGCTCTCAAGTATACTGTGTTCTGCTGGAATCTGAATTGATTCGTTGCAAGATTTGTTTTCAGGTTTATTTCCACTGACAGTTGAATATGTTATTTTATAAATGACAAGATTCCAGGGTGGGAATTGAATGCCTTTTTTCTTTTAATTTTTATTTTAAAAAATTATGTCAGTTAGGGGCCAGCCCTGTGGCCGAGTGGTTGGGGTTTGCGTGCTCCGCTTCAGCAGCCCAGGGTTTCACCAGTTTGGATCCTGGGTGCTGACCTAGCACTGCTCATCAGGCCATACTGAAGCAGCGTCCCACATAGCACAACCAGAAGGATCTACAACTAGAATATGCAACTATGTACTGGGGGGCTTTGGGGAGAAGAAGAAGAAGGAAAAAAAAAGATTGGCAATAGATGTTAGCACAGGTGCCAATTGTTAAAAAAGAAAAAATTATGTCAGTTAAAAAGCTCCACTTCTGTGTTGTCGTTTGGTAAACTTGTTTTGCACTACGGTGGAAAGAGTGTTAAAGTTGGTATTTTAAAACATGTTTCTCTAAGGTTAAACATGATTTTTCAATGTTATTTTTACTTCTATTTTGTTTTTGGTATGGCCAAATATTCAGCTTGTTTTTCGTAGTTCTTGATATTTTCAGAAAAATCAAAATAAATTTGTTCCCTAAAGGTTGGTGTTCTGTACTTTCTCTTTCTGCCTCTTAGTAAATCTCTTGCTTAATAAGTAGGTATATCAAAAAAGATGTTTCTGTGTCAAATTATGTATCAATAAAAGTCATGTACATTGTCTTAAAAAGTGAAGATACAAAAATTTATTAGTTGCTCTTGAATAAATAAATACTTTTACATAATCCAAGCTTAAGATATTTTACCGTGAATTTGCTCCAAAATGAGGTATAGTAATACAGTAGTTAAATTCACTTATTGGCTTTGAATTGTTTATATTCCTTAACATTAATATTTTAAGCCACTTTAAAGAATGAGAAATATATAAAGATATTGAGCAGAAAGAATTCTGTCATGAACATTTCTCTTGGAATAGTTCTAATCTTTATTTTGAATTAATCAGGCACAAGATAAATTCATTGTCCACCGTGCTTTTCTAACTAATCATTTGACCTTGCTACTTGGTTTGGTTATTATAAAAATTTTCTTCCCAAATATTTTTAGATTTTTATTTATTTTTGGCTTAAGTACAAAACAAAAACTCAGTTGAATTTTTCAACAGGAAAAATCTTAAGCACTTTAGAGAGTAGTCACTGAATTATCAGGAAGCCAGGACTAAAAGAAGCAGCCCTGTAACTACTTAATGCCATAGTTTTCTTATCAGCCTATGTCTGTCCCCATTTGTGATCTCTTAAAACATTTCTCTTGGTTTTCCCAGTGATTGTCTCTGGGAATTCTTTTTTTTTTTTTGAGGAAGATCAGGCCTGAGCTAACTGCTGCCAATCCTCCTGTTTTCGCCAAGGAAGACCGGCCCTGAGCCAACATCCGTGCCCATCTTCCTCTACTTTATATGTGGAACGCCTACCACAGCATGGCACACCAAGCGGTGCCATGTCCGCACCCGGGATCCGAACCGGTGAACCCAGGCCGCCAAAGCGGAACATGCAGACCTAACCACTGCACCACCGGGCCGGCCCAGTCTTTGGGAATTCTTGAACAAATTCCACTTAAGTAACAGAGAAACATATTATGAGACACTTGATTCCATTTTGACTATCCCAGCTGTCAATACAATAGGAGAGAGTTTTCTTGAAACTCTGGCATTGAGTTTCAGACTCTGGGGCTTTTCTTAGCCTAAGCTCATTGAACTTATTGGACACCAGAAACTGTTGTTTATATAGTAAAGAAGACAGTGGAGCTCCATCATATGAGATTTTAGTGCAAATTCACCTATATGCTTTTCCGGAAGAATACAATAATCTCTTGACTCCCTTGCTTTTCCCCAGTTTAAACCAGACCTAGGCCTCTACTGCCTCAGGGAAGTAGAGGCTGCAGCTAAAAGCAAAGAGAAACAGCAAGTTAATTCTTAGCTCTTGAGCTTTTAAGAGCTGGGTCCTGGAGTTTCTTGGGGAGACTTTTGAGAGATAATTTAGAATATATACAATTTTCCCCTGTGCCCTGACTAGATAGTAAAATTCTCTTTGTTCCCCTCCCTCAAGATAGGACTACTGTATTTTAAAATGTCCTCAAACATTTCTGAAAATCAACTTGTCATTGATTTTTTGCATTTAATGGAGAAAATGTTACACGTTCTTAGGTTGAAATTAACTACCTTTTAGCTGAATTGATGCCACTTGAAAGGGAATTCTCACGTAGAGGATCAGTGAATATCAGCCAGTAGGATTCTGGGACTAGAAGGAAATTGCAGTGCCATCTCTGAGTCTTTATATAGAATTATTCTTAAATCCCTCCTTTGAAGAAGAAGTTTTCAGGAAAGATTCCACAATTTCTTTGGATAATTTCTTCTTCCTGAGCCTTAAATTCACTCGCTTGGTACTTCCAGGCACATGCTTTGGATTTATAAGAGTATTATGGCCTAAGTGCACTATGCGAGGTGAATCAGGTGTTGTCTGTAAAAACAATTGGCCACTATCTTTTTTCCTCATGGAATGAGACTGATTAGTATGGTAAGGATCCTTAGTAGTGATACTGAGCAGTGGGCTCTCTCTGCTTGCCGTGTTCTGAGCCAGTTAATTAGGGATGGAGAAAGGAAGTTTTAATTCAATTAGCCGGCATAATTGGGAAGATGGCAGACTAGTGTCTCAAAATACCATCTTCCAAAAATTACAGAATCCTGAGGTAGTTGTATGGGGAAATGGGCAGTAAGGAGGGCGTTTCTTTCAGCCAGACAGACTTCAGGGTCTTTTATTGTTCTATTCTTCTGTCAGCTGTGATGGATACCTTATAAGTGTGTTTCCCACCTGTGGTCAGCCTGTTCCTGGAGAGAAACTCATAGAACAAAGTTTTAATTTATCAAGCTATTGGTGAGTATATCTGTAAGAGGAGGCCATAAATCAGGAGAGTATTTTAATTTTTTAGAGTACGTGCAAAGCAGCGAGTAGTCACACAGAGGGGCTGGGGCAACTTAGCATAACAAGATGGCCTCACTTTTGCTCACTTACAGTTGGTGGTTACTCAGTATTGGAGTTGGTAAAAACTTAGAGTTTAGAAAGCATTTATAGTATCCTAATATATTTTAAAGCAAAATTCTTAGGGTTAAACAGGTTGAAATAGGTGTCTTCTACTTATGTAATGAGTTACTATAAAGTCAAAAGCTAATAAAATCTATGTACTTACTAGCTTAGACCATTGTCTGGTAACACACACTTTAACTTTTGGGCAAAATACTTGCCTTTCTTGGATATTTGTAAGGTACGGTTGATTTTTTCACATGATCCTGAAGTTCAAGAGTCAATTTCCCTGGGTTGGATGATTTAAAGGGTGCAGATAAGGCAATAAGATCTTTCACTTCCTGAAGGAGAAAAGTCACTTTATGCTGATATGTTTGTTTTTCAGACATAGCAAGAGTTCAGAACTAATACTGAATATAGGCAGATTTTATTTGTTAATGGCAGCTTGAGTGATGAAGGCAAATGCCAGAGATCACCTGTGAACAAAGTGAGGTTTTTGAGATCTAATTCCAGATGAATGGTTTGTGAGTGTGAGGAGTGCAGTGGTTCAATAAAGCTGAAGGTTGAGTTTTATTTACATGTCACACCTGTATTTAACATTTCCACCAGACTAAGCCTATTTATTCTACAGGCAGTCCTTGGTTTACAGATGACCACCTCCTCCCACAGACCTGTACTGTTAAAAGTATGTAGAAGGGGACAAATGAATATGTGGTACAAGAACGCAGAATGTGTGTTTTGAAACGGGTTTGGGGAGGCCTGATGGAGGAAGGGTTGTGTATGCTGGGAGATCGACTCTCAGGAAGGGTCGATCTACCTCTACAAGATCTTTCTTGCCTGATATTTTTTGCTTCTCTTTGTAATACTATTTAAAACCCACCAATCAGATAATTATTGAGATTAGTAAGTATAGTTTAAATTACTAATTATTCATACATTGATTCTAATTGGCGTTTCCTTCTGATGTTCAGCTGAAATCAGTTATATTGAGAGAATGAGAATATGGTGGCAAGAGAAAAAGATTTTGGAGAATGGAATCCATTGAGCGTGGAGGTGGTACGGGAGGTGTGAGTATGGAATCCATAGTGTCACTGCAGAGGGTCACTGGTATATGAGCCGGGTGTACAGAAAGATGTGGGAGGATGGTGATAGGCAAACTGCTTTTGAAATTCTGCTAGTTCCTGAGTCTATAGGAAACGTCCACGAGGAAAGGAAACTTTTCTCTTCCATAGGAGATGGCTTTTTCTGAGAACTAAGGCTTCTGCTGTCATTCCCTGAGTTCCCTTTCACTGGGTCCTAATTAGGCTTGTGGAACTTGTTTGGGAACCTGGCCACAGTCTCCTATTTGCATTGTTTCTGTGAGAAAATGTATTCTGAGTTCCATAAGAATAATACATACAGTAACATTTGCTGCTTTTACATAGGCAGTATCTGTTCCAGCCTGTTGAGTAACAGTACCCTGATTTTCTGACGGAGAATTACCCTACAGTCTCTGGTTGGGTTGGCACTCACTCCTACCTCCATTGCTGAGCCTGTGATCCATGTCTGGCTGGTCAGCATATACCATTCCCCAGACCATGTTGTTAAGAGATGTGATCTAAGATAGGCAAATGCAGTTCTGGGAGTTGCTTGAAACTGTTGGAAAGGGAGCTGTCTCCTTCCCTGTGTACATCTGGACTTGGTTGTTATCAAGGAGGAAGAACCTGCCTGAATGGAGCCAACATAAAGGAAGCAGAACCAAGAAATGGAGAGAAGCTAAGTTTTGCTAACTTCACAGGAACCCTTGGATGTAGCTGTACCTGAAGACCTCACTTAGGTGTGAGCCAATACATTCTCTTTTTTCTTTTTAAACTTAATCAGTTTGAGTTGAGTTTCTGTCACTTGCCATCAAAAGAATCCTAATATATCCCCTTTGGGACACAAGTCATTTGTAAAGTTGATTGCCCAGGGTACATTTTTGCTGCATGTGTGCCTCATAATAAGAGTTACTTGACTAATTGATTCACTTCTTAGAATGGTGAAATGGACAGAACTTGAAACTATGAAATTGCTCCTCAGTGACATTCACTCTACCTCTCCTCTCATTGGATCTGGACTACTGACAACAGCTGCTTCAACAACTGCTAGGTGCTCAGTCAGTGCACTCTGCACTTCAAATGGTCCAATCAGTACCTAGAAGAGGAAAAGAACCTTTTGGTCACTACAACCCCCAAATAGGAGATCTCACCTGGCAAAGTGTTACTTTCTTAAAGTGGAAAATGTACAAACCAAAGGATATGATGACATCATCAGCTCTGCCAACAAACCAGAAATCCCTGTCACTGTCCATCTCTCCTCTGTCTCCAGGGACATAGAAATTCCCTCTTATCGTGGCAGCAGTTTTCTCTGGATTGTCCTAGATATCAAGCAACAAGCAAAGGAGCTGGGAGAGGCAAGTCTCAGGAAAGTTCATTCAACGAATATTTGCCAAGTACCTAATACATTTCCAGACATTGTTCTAGGCAAGTGGGGCATGTTAGTGATTAAAACAAGGATTCCTGACAGAGCTTACATTTTAGCAGACTATTAAAGGGAAAAAAAGTAGGAGAAAATGCTAATAATGGTTATGCCAGGTGGCATAACAGCTAATGTTAAGCGAGCATTTCCCTTGTTGTAAGCGCTTTAGGAGCACTCTCATAATCCTCACAGCCCTTGTTTTACAGATGAGGAAATTGAGTCTGAGAGAAGTTAAAGAACTTGCCCAAGGCCTCAAATAATAAAGGGCAGAGTTGGATGCTTCCTGGTCTCTCACTAAACCTGCTGCCGACATTGAATTCTCACCACCCCCCAATGAGGTGCCTCTTAATCCTTTCTTTTGGGTGGAGTGAAGGAAGGCTTGGCAAGGTCATCTTCACTGTCTGAGGTCACAAGTTAGTCAGTAGCAGAGCCCTGCCTGTTTGACTTGGAGCTTGAGCTTTTAACTGCTGGCCTTACTACTCAGCTGCCCCCAGGACTTGGGTGAAGAAGTCTGAAACAGCCCACTGTGATACAGTGACGTCCCAACTGAGCAGGAGGGTGTGCTAGGACAGGAATGGTGCCTGTTCAGAAAAACCTCCGAATAGCCCTTGAATTACTTTGAGGGCCACAAAGGAGCTGACACTGACTAGGATAAGAGAATGTTCCTATCTGCTTTATTCCGTCTCAGCACTCTCCCTCCTGGACGTCCCCACCTCGGGGAACAGGATGGGCGAGGCTGCACCACTTAATTGAGTCTCTCTTTCTCTCCTCATGTGTTGAATTCATATTAGTTAGATGAATAGACAGTGCAACTCCACTGGATAGTCAGGTGATTTGCCTAAATTGAATATAATTTTCAAGTCCTAAGACTTTATTAGCATCCCTTTAAGGCAGTATAAATGTAGTTGTGTCTTTTGGTGGGGAGGGGGTGGGAGTTCTGGGACTGTAGGGCTCTGATTGTCTCCAGGAAAATGTTCGGTTGCCCCTAGTTGCTCCTTGTTATTCTTAAACTGGGGGACGATTTTGTTCCCTAGGAGACTTTAGGCTGGCAATACCTGAAGACATTTTTGATTGTCATGACTGGTGGAGTGGGAGGTGCTGCTGGCATCTAGTAGGTAGAGGCCAGCTAGAATGCTGTTCAACATCCTACAATGTATGGGATAGCCCCCAACGACACAGAATTATTCCATCCAAAATGTCAATAGTGTCAAGACTGAGAAAGCCTGGGCTTTCCTGTTCTGAAAAGGGGAGATCTGTGATGCTGGATTGTAGCTTTTGTTTGTGGTTCAAATGGAGATTTCCGCCCCAGTGCCTCTTAAGGTCTTTCTGCACAAGCATCCGGTACACAGTGGGCGCGCTGCACAGGGTGGTGATGGGATAAGTGGTAAGCGTCTGGACGATGGAGAAAGACACAGATGTTAGAAGTGGTTAATTAAAGCCCACAACCGGAACTGATGTCTAATTTCTCACTCTCTTTCATTAACATGTGCCCATCTCATGGTCACTACTAGGAATATGAAAGGAAATATTTATTAGTTGTCACTAGGGAGTGTATGTCTTTTGGGAATTTCCAGTGACTGGAAAGAATGTTTATATGTTACAGTAAGAGACATATACAATCAAATTCAACAAAAAAATAAATTGTTGAATTTGAGAACAACTCTAAAGCATGAACTGGTTTATGCTACCCCAGGGCTGCAAATTGCCTTTCATGGTAGATTCTTGAAAACTCCTGCCCATGTATTCATGTACAGTATTGACTCTGGATGTAAGCTAACCTACTGAGACCTTTCCAACACCATTTCTGTAAAAGACATCAGTCCTTTTGAGTGGATTGATTAAACACATAAGATATTTTTCAGGCCTTTTCTTAAATTGTTTAAGATTTGGTGGGCTCGTTATACCTCCTTAAAATCAAATAATGACCTAGGTAAATCTTAAATCTAGAGAAATATTAATGTTTTAGAGATCCTCTAGAGAGGTTCCACTTTGCCATGTAGTGAATCGACAATTTGTAGTAAATTTAAGCGTTTGGGAGAATGCTTTCAAGATGTGTGTCTAGGCTATCTAGATTGTCAGAGATCAAGAATAACTTTTGATGTGTAAGTGAGTGTTTCTACTTTTGCTCCCTAGATTCCAACTGTTCGTATTAAGCGTACTGTATATAACTAAGAGTAGTGTCGATCTGTGAAAGTTTTTATGGCACTTAAAATATACACATTATCTTTGTAAAATAAGAATATTCTTATTGAATATTAAGTAAGATGTATTAATAATATTAATATCTTAATTATTAACTAATTGATAATGTTAATATATTAATATGATTTATGAATATATATTAATATATTAAATTTAAAAAATAAAATATTTAATATTTTATAAACAGCAGTATTCTTATTTTATGAAATGTAGGTTTTGAAACTGCACAGTTAACTTATCTACTTTAGGGCACTTTGTAAACCTGATGTAGAGATCCAAGTTCTTATGTTACCCTACATTTCTGTTAAGATCCTCAAGCCATCTCGTCAGACCAGTTAGCAAAATTGCAGGGTGAGTATAGCTTTTATTTACACAAAGGTGTGGTGCTTATTTAATAATACATATTTTGTTAAACTCAATTGATTTTTCATGGTTGAAAAATAATTGGCCTGAATCACATTTTTCTAAAGGCTAAAGAAATTGGTGTCATCTGATACCTCAATCTAGCTGTCTCTGGCTGAGAGGGAGAGGCATGCCTGGTTTCAAGAATCTGAGAATTAACAAAGCAAGAAGCATGGGGTGAGGGGAGAATGGAAGGAGCTGCTCTGCGAGAAGGTTGAGCCCAGCTTCAGTCTCTTCTGCACAGGGGTTTGGATTTATCAGCATTGTCTTTGTTTCACTGAATCAGAAACCAAAGATTTGGTTAGACTTGAGACTTCTGTTATTTAGAACTAGACTCTTAAACGGCCACAGATTTAGCGACACTAGCACATCGTGAACAATTTGAAGCAGAAGAGTGAATTTTATGCCTGAGAGTGTTGCGGATATTCTCTCTTCACTCTGTTAAGTACATTCAGGGGCCGGCCCTGTGGCTGAGTGGTTAAGTTTGTGTGCTGTGCTTTGGCGGCCCAGGGTTTTGCCAGTTTGGATCCTGGGCATGGACATGGCACTGCTCATCAGGCCATGCTGAGGCAGCGTCCCACATAGCACAACCAGAGGCACTCGCAAATAGAATATACAACTATGTACTGGAGGGCTTTGGGAAGAAGAAAAAGGAAAAAAAAAAAAAAAAAAGACGATTGGCAACAGTTGTTAGCTCAGGTGCTGATCTTTAAAAAAAAAATTTCAAAAGCCAAGTCCCTGGAAACTTTGCTTCTTAAAAAGGAATGATTTCCATAAGCCCAAGAAGCCCTGTATCTTGAGGAATCATTTTTCTGTGTAAGGGAGAGATGTAGCTAGAAGTCATGACTTACATCTAGGAAGGTGTCAGTGTCAAACTGGGCCATCCAATGCACAAAGACACAGGCTCCTGGAAGCCAGGAAGAAAACACACTGCCAATGGTGGCCTTGACCCAGCCAGTGTTGGACATGTTGTGTATGATATCTGAGGACTTCAGGTCTAGCCAATACCTAAATGATGCGGAGAAGCAACAAGACACACACAAAAAATCAGGAGAGCAAACAAACTGGTATCTTTGAGGACTGGCCAGAACCTCAGTGGCTGCAGAGGAGGGTCAAAAGAAGCCCCAAGGCAGGGTGAGCGATTTTACCCCCCACTTTTGTTAGAGGACTTTTTCAGAATCCTAAATAGTCTCAGGGTGGAGTGGGAGGCTGGGTTTGGCATAATTTTCTGAGTTTATCCTTTAATGCAACAAGTATTTATTGAACAAATATTATAAGCTAGGTGAGCAAGGTGAGCAAGGTAGACCAGATCTCTGCTCTTATTTTAGGGAGGGAGATAGTGAATGAGCACACAATAAAATGAGTAATTATATAAATCAGTGTCATAATTTCAAATAATGATAAGTGCTATGAGGAAAATAAAACAGAGTAATGGGATTGTTTTAGGATATCTAGGAGGGCCTCTCTGTGTGGGGACATTTACCTGGCGATGAGGAGAAGGAGCCAGACATGCTGTTGTGAGGACTGAATCAGGGTTGACTCCTAAGTTCTTGCTTGATCAGTTGGTGAGATGGTGCCCATTTACTGAGCTAAGTTTGGGCAGGGGCGTCGAGAGTGCTGTTTTGTAGACGTTACGCTGGAGATATCTAAGAGCCATCTTAGCAGAGGCGTCCGCTAGACAGTTGGGTACACGTGCTGGCAGCTCAGGGGAGAGTTTAGCAAAAACAGTGTTTCCTCCCTACCTTCCACAGAGGGTGTAGCCAGTTCCAAGGCTGCTCTGAGAGTGCTGGGCCATCTTGGGAGAGCCTGTGGTCCCGCTGGTGAAGTAGATGGCCATTGGTTCTTGACTTCCTGTCTCCACACAGCTGTGTTCTGCAGACGCGGATCTGTAAAATATGGACCCCAAGATGGTGGCTGAAGATGGCAGACCAGTTTAATTCTGATAGTTCTTTCGTTCTGTTCCTTATGTCCTCTTGATACCAGAGGATAGTTAATAGAACAGAACCTAATCCAGAGCCTCGCTGAGAGGAATTTCTGAAGAAATCTTAGAGGGACTTTGTACATCAGTGCTAAGATTTAACAGCACATTTCTTTCTGTCTCTTTTTTTAAGCTCCACCTCCCTATAGGCCAAATAGAAAGGGAAGATAACTTTCAATATCAATAACAAAAGGATGTGTATTTTCTTTATTTAAACATTTTTTTCTAAGTGCTTTTTTTTTTAATTTACAAGTTTCAAAAAATCAGTATTGAATCTTTGTAAATTGTTATTAACATTTCAGGAGTTTTTATGATTTAAAGGAAGATCTTTTGGCATTTGAATCAAACTTTTTAATGCTTTTTTATTCAATATCTTCAATAGCCCTGGCAGAAACAGTTAGTTGCTCACCGAATAGCATCCCAATTGTTTTGCGCTGATAAAACTCTGATTTTGTTCAGCTATCAGACAGTCATGTGCTTTAGGGGAGACTGTTTCCTGTTTAGCTCCAAGGGTGACTCTTGATTAAACTAAGCTAATCATGGTCATTCCTTCCCTTACCAGCACCTGCTTTAGGGATGGTCACATGATGCAGTTATGGTCAATGAGATTTAAAGGCTTTATGGGAACTGTTTCCTTGTTCTAAAAAGAGTCATGAGGAAGGGATGCTGCCTTTCCCCATCCCGCTTCTTGTTTTCTGGCCTTTGGATATTTTTATGAAAGTGCACGATGTCTGGAACTACCCTAGCCATGGTGGGATCACGAGGGGATTAGCAGACACACTGAGGATGGCAGGATAGAAAGATCAATGAATCTGGGTCTATGCTCACTTCATCAAACCACTGAATTACCAACTGTCATTCCATTCTACCTCTATACTTCTTATTTGTGATGTAATAAACTTCTTTGTATTGTTTAAGCCACTTTTACTTGGGTCTCCCATTACTAAAGCCATGTGCATTCTGCCTGATAACAATATCTGTGAGATTGTCTGCGTAGACAGCTCCAACAATTCCTTCCATCCCTGTATAAGCATGCCATTTGTTCATTGAAGGGTAGACCCTATGTCCTCTCTCCTTGAATCTGGGCTTGTCTTATGATTTGCTTTGACCGGTAGAGTGTGGCAGAAGTTCTGCAATTTCTCAGCCTAGTCTTCAAGAGGCTTTATAGTTTTCACTTTCACTGGGGGGAACCCAGCCACCATTAAGAATGTTGATACTATCCTGGTGGAGAGAGAAGCCGTGTGTGGGAGAAGTGAGGTGCTTCAGTTAACAGGCAACACAAAAGCCTCAGACTTATGAGTGAACCCACTTGGATCCTCCAGCCCCAGTCAAGCTGATGTGGAGTAGAGACAGTTGCCTCTCCTGAGGCCGGTGAGAACTTCTAACTCACAGAATCATGAGCAAATAAAATGATTTTTGTTCTACACCACTAAGCTTTGGATGATTTGTTACTCAGTATTGGATAACTGATACAATACCTAAGGATTTTGGGGGCTCGTATCATATTTTTAACTTCCCAGGTTGAAGGAAACAAGGTTGAGGATGCCATTTTAATTCATCCTGATGATGAATTGAAACTGTGAAACAGTGAAGATTAATCACATAAACTTACAGCATATCATCAAAAATGGTTTCATGAATTATTAATGTGGTTTTCTTGGTAACTTGCCTCCTCCCCAGAAAAATAGAAAAAGATTATTGAATTGTATTGATTTCTTCAGTACAGTCATACATTGCTTAATGACGGGGATGTTTTCTAAGAAATGCATCGTTAGGCAATTTTGTGGTGCTAACATAATCGGGTGTACTTGCATAAACCTAGGTGGCAAAGTCTGCTACACACCTAGGCTTATGGTGTTAATCTTCTGGACCACCATCATGTATGCGGTCTGCTGTTGACTGAGACATTGCTATATGCGGTGCATGACTATATATAGAGAGAGTGAAGCTGGTGTGTGTTGGGCTGGAGAAAGGGGAATTCTTCCCAGTATCTAATACCCTGAAAAAAAAGAAAACTCTTGTTTTGAATGCTTCTCAATGCAGTATGGAAACCTTTTGATATAAGGCTTTTCTTTCTTTTTTCTTTTACTAAAAGAAGAGACATTATAATCTGAATGCCAAAAAGTTTTTTTTTTTTTTTGAGAAAGATTAGCCCTGAGCTAACATCTGTTGCCAGTCCTCCTCTTTTCACTGAGGAAGACTGGCCCTGAGCTAACATCCGTGCCCATCTTCCTCTACTTTATATGTGGGACACCTACCACAGCATGGCTGGCCAAGCAGTGCCATGTCTGCACCCGGGATCTGAAGTGGTGAATCCTGGGCCACTGAAGCAGAACCGTGCGCACTTAACCGCTGTGCCACCAGGCCGAGCCCCCACCAAAGAGATTTTTAAGCAGTGATTTCATTATCTGACTTGTCTCTCTTTCTTTAGATGCCTGAGTTATATCTTTCTGGATTTTTCAGAACTGATTATATACTGATGACTTCCAGATTTGTATCTTTACCTCCTTGAGTCTGAGGCTCATATATCTACCACCTGCTAGACATTTGGATGTTCACAGACCCCTCAATCTCAATATGTCCAACTTTAAACTCTTTCTCCAGCTGATAGTACCCCACTGACTGAGTCACCCAGGTTAAGAAGCAGATCAGCCTTGACTTCTTCCTTCATCCTCCACGTCCAATCAATCTCCAAGTCCTGCTGGTTCTTTCGTTTGCCTCCTTCCCTCCATCCCATTCACCAGAGCTCAGATTTAGACCCACCTCATCTCTCCCCTAGACTAGGCTCCAGGATAGTCTCTTGGATTCCAATTTGGTTCTTCTCAAATTCATCCTCGATACAGCTGCCAGATAAATCTATTTAAAATCCAAAACTGACCTTGACACTTCACCTCATAGAATTCGTCAGTGGCTTCCCTTGCTGACAGAGTCAAGTTAAAGATTTAGCATGGCGTATGAGATCTTTATATAAGAGGCCATAATCTGGCCTGTGCTGGTTCTTCTGACATCTACTCTGACTTCACATTTTGTTCTCTAGGCACCCTAAACTGCTTGTGTCCATTCTCTGCACATCATAGAATGTTTTTTGCCTCCATAGCTTTCCTCCTGCTGTTCCTCTGCCTGGAACACTGTTTCAGTCCCCTTAAGACCAGGGTCCAGGGTTCTAGAGCCACAGGGAAGGGGTCCTTTTTGCTAGGATAAGAAAAGGGAAACATCAGTCTGGCCCATAATTTTGACCTTTTCCCCATCCTATTAAAATATTCTGGAAAGTGTTCATGGACTTTTATCCTTGGGAGGCAGAAGGAGAGTGAGAGGCCTTAAAATGAACTCCTTGAATAAAAGGTTGACGGTAACAATGTGAAATTAGCCCTCATTATTGCTGCGTGTGGTTTTCTGAAAGACTGGCCAACTGTTGGCCATGGCAGCTCTTTTTTCCTTAGTTTTTAGAGAAACAATCCAAGGCATTTTTAGAGTTATGACACTCCAGAGTTGTTTTTTTGAAATAGGGATTTCCTTTGTCTTGAAAACTATCCCCAAAATGTGCAAATTTCAATTTGAAATTCACGTGAGTTCCAAGGCATTTTTTGGGGGGAATTTTGTGGCACCTTTATGCTTTCTTGGGGAGTCAGCGGAATGTTGCAGTTGTTGAGGACAGGAGTCTCCAAAGTCAAGGTAGTTGCTGCCCAGAGTTATGTAAGACAATGGGGATGGGGGAAAATAGGAGGACTTCAAATTATATGTATTCTTTTGTCCTTGAAAATGTTTACTTTTGATATTTATATAATGCACCAAAGTACACTTATATAATTTATAAAGAAATAAACATACATGTATTAGGGGAGCATGTTAAAACTATTTTCCTATGTAGGTACATATTCAAATAATCTGGATGCATTATCTTAGGAAATCACAGAACTGCTGAGTGACTTTATTAACTTGAAAATAATAATAGCAACAATAATTACTATAATATTTATGGAGTGACTACTGTGTGCCAGGCATTGTGCTAAACACTTCAAATCCTTCTTCACATTTGAGTCTTTTACAACCCCATGAGGTAGATACTATCCTTATCCATGTTTTATGGATAAGATAGTTTCAGAAATGTAACAACTTATCCAAAGTTCCACAGTCAATGAAAGACACAAACAGGATTCACTGGCATGGCGCTTGGGAGAGAATTTTGGGATCGACCAAAAGGATTTGGTTTACATCAGTTAGTAGGATAAAATTTCATTCCGACAGAGGAAACTGCCCTATTATTCAACAGGGTTTACTTGTCTTCTTTCTATAAGCTTCTCAGGAAGAATTTTTTTAAAACATAAGCTATTTAACAGCTCTTTGAAGGATAATACCGTTAATTAACATTTTATTCCCTTTTTTACAGTTTAGAAAGCACTTTCTCACATAAAAGCCTATTTTATCCTCAAAACAACCCTTAAAGTGTATGCAGTATAATTATTCCCATTATAAATGTGAGAAAACTGAGGTTAAGTGATCTGTTTTGTTCATTCATTCAGGAAATTTTTCTTAAGCCCCAAATGCATGGTTGGAACTGGAGACAGAGTGATCAACCAAACAGACAAACAGTGCCTTTGCCTTCTTGGAGCTTATAGTTTAGGGCAGAGGTTGGCACATTTTTTTCTGTAAAGGGCCAGATATAGTAAATATCTTAGGCTTTGTAGACCATAAGGTCTCTGTTGCAACTAGTCAGCTGTGCTCTTGTAAGATGAAAGCAGCCATAGACAATATGTAAACAAATGGATGTGGCTGTGTTCCAATAAAACTTTATTTAAAAAACAGGTGCTCAGCCAGAATCAGCCCATGGGCCCTAATTTGCCAACCCCTAGCATAGAGGAGAAAAACAGACAGTAAATAAGGGAACAAACGAATGGACATGATATTCAGATAGCAATGAGTGCCATGAAGAAAACAACAGGATGATGTGTTGGAGTGGCCTGGAACTCTACTTTAGCCTCCCTGAGGAGAAAAAATGCCAGCTGAAATCTGACAGGAAGGAGACAACTGTAAAAAAGAATAAGGAAGAGCATTTCTTCCAGGCAGAAGAAACAGCAGGTGCAAAGGCCCTGGGGGGGCGGGGAGCGTGTTGGAGGAATAAAAGGGTGGCTAGAGGGAGTCAAAGCAGAAAAAGTCGTGGGAGATGTGGTCCAGGAGTTAGGCAAGGGCCAAGCCATGCAGGATACTCATCACAGGCCATAGCAGGAAACAGGGAAGTGGAGGCAGAGCTACATCCCTTCTTTCTGTCCTTCAAAGTCTTTTATTAGGTGTTTCTTTTCTGGGAGGGAGCCAGGATCAACCCACAGTATTGCAGAGTCCTTGGAGGCAAGGAGACTCTGAGATGTAGCTGTGATTATTGTTATTGCTGGTACCAGAGTTGAAGTGAGGGCAAATACTCACTGAAATAACTCCTGGAAGCTGGGCCACCCATTCTGGCTGCGTGGAGACACCAGGAGTTTGGTCTTCAAGTCGGGATGCTCTGACACAATGGACTCTGCCACCAGGACCACCTCCTCACTGGCCACAATGCACTTGGCCTTGGATGCTCGTAACCAATAGAGGATGTCTTTTGCTGTCAGCTGGGTTGTTCCTGACATGAAAACAAGTGCTAGGAAGGAGAGAGGGCCCTGAGCTGAAGAGAACTGTTGTCTATTAGGTAAGGTGATGGACTGTGGAAACTTGAGCTTTGTGCCTGAGTGAGGAGGAGCTGTGGAATCCAGCCTTCAGATACCCTGCCTTGGTCCCCAGAGATTTCCCGCAGGACCCTGATCACTGGGAGACACTTAGAGTACTGGCTTCAGAGTCTGCCAGTCCCTGAGTCCAATCCTGTCTTTGCAGTTTACTAGCTTTGTGACCTTGAACATGTTACTTGATCTCTTTGTGCCTTCCTTTCCTTATCTGTAAAATGGGGGACATAATAGTGTCTGGCATATAGTACGCATTATAATGGTGGGCTATTATCATGTAACATTTTGTGGAACATTTGAATCATTCTGTAACAATTAAATAGCACTTTACAGCTTATAACACATTTTTAGGAACATTATCTCATTCAGTCCTCTGAACCAATGGTCTCCAAAGTAAGTTTTGCAAGATAATCCACTGAGGATGAGAAAAGGAATTAGAATTTTACAAAATTTTGTTGAGATTTTAAAAAATGCTTTCTCTCATTTGTGTGTATATTTTATAACATGCATACTATGTTAGTGCAGTAAAACAATGTAAATAACTATAACCACATGGGAGGATGTGTGCCCCAAATATTTTTGTTGACTGATTATGCAACCAAAAAAGCCTAGAGACCGCTGTTCTAAGCAGCCGTGTAGGTCCATGCAGTTGTTGCTGTTTGATGGAATATGAGATTGGGTCATAGCTGGTAAGTGGCAGAGTCAGCCCTCAAACCTGGGGCTTTGCAGTGGTCTGGCACCCTGGAGGTTTGTCAACACTACTTTGGCAATGCTTAATTTATCCCATCTCCTCACTTCATTCTAAACACTGGCCTGGGATGGGCCTGATTTTAAAGTAGTAGTTCCTTAT
Organism: Equus asinus; assembly: GCF_041296235.1. Taxonomy (NCBI): domain Eukaryota; kingdom Metazoa; phylum Chordata; class Mammalia; order Perissodactyla; family Equidae; genus Equus; species Equus asinus. The sequence continues at coordinate 34,018,982 of NC_091803.1, forward strand.
GAGAAGAACATATATGGGAGAATTAGATGAAAAATAGAGGGAAGGTAATTTGCACTTTCTAAAGTGGATCAATGGGAAGAAAGCAGAGTGTGTGTAAAGCATTACAAGAAGCCGCAACCACTTATTGAGCAGTTATCATGTGCCTGGTATCTCACTTAAAATTAATCCCAGTGTATAGATGACAGCTAGCCCATGGGTTGCAATGTCAGTAAGCAGCAGGAGGGGGATTCAGAGATACATTTCCCATACTCCCAAGACCTGTGCCATATACCAGACTACTTATTTCTTGGTCAGTTCCCTGAAGTCAGCTAAATGGAATAATGTGGAGTTGAATTGCTAGGAAGGAGTCTTTATTTATTGAATATACTTTAACAGCTCTTACATGTCATCCCCTCTTGAGAAAATGAATAAATACGTGATTATAAGGAAGTTAATTAAGAAAACACCTCAGGAGCTGGCCCGGTGTTGCAGCGGTTAAGTGCACATGTTCTGCTTCGGTGGCCTGGGGTTCGTCAGTTCAGATCCAGGGTGAGGACATGGCGCCGCTTGGCAATCCATGCTGTGGCAGGCGTCCCACATATAAAGTAGAGGAAGATGGGCATGGATATTAGCTCGGGGCCAGTCTTCCTCAGCAAAAAGAGGAGGATTGGCAGCAGATGTTAGCTCAGGGCTAATCTTCCTCAAAAGAAAAGAAAAGAAAACACCTCAGAGGACCTCAGATCATTCACTAATACAGAAATATAAGATTTTTATTTTGCAAACCACGTGTTCTTATAGGCTCAGAAATTATTAGTACTCTTGGTGGATCTGTGACATGAATATGTTTGATGGATAGATATCCAGTCTGGAGGTTACGGGAGAGCTTCTCTTCTAGCAGATCTTGGACTGCATACACTTTACAGCAAAAGCAAAATCTTTTGCCATGTGGTGTAGTACAAGCATTTCAGTATTCACTCAGAAGATAAAGTTCTGAGTTAGGAAACAATCCTTAGCTGCTTGCTTAGCATTTAATTAACTGGATATTTTTGACTATTCAACATAGGGGTTTGTTTTAATCCTGGCATGTCACAAATTGCATAAATTATGTTAAGTAATATTAAGTACATTTTTGATGACATGTAAACCACCTTTAATCTCTTTCCACCCAACAATTGGTTTCACATTTGCAGGTTCCTTTTAATAGTGAATGCAAAATAATTTTATATATTGCTGTTTTTAACATTGGCAGTAAGAGCATTTTTCAACATCATTATGAAATCCTTATAATTATCCTTTTAATAATATCCCATCAAAGCAAGGCATCATACTTTCAATTAGCAATAAACATACCTCAACTATTATACTGTACTGTGTTCCAGATGTGGCCCTACCCTGTAGGGTATAAGCTCCCTAAGATCCGGGGCTAGTTCCTGTCCCTTTGCAACTGCTGACCTTGGATAAGTAGCTTATGTTCTATGAGGTTAAGTTCCTTATCTGCAACCCCCCACGGTGGTGATGGGGATTTCGTGAAATATATAGGTCAGTATTTCTCAACCTTGAGTCATTTGAGTACCACTTTTTTTTTCGCCAGATCTGTCTACACCTGTTCCATTGTTGTTTGTCTTTTTCTTTGCATTGACTCACTTTTACTTGTATACATTTACTTAAGGAAGATGCATTTAATTACGACCATAATTGGAAAATTAGTACCATTTGCCAAAAATAGGTTACTGAAAAATGAATATATTGAAAATAAAATATGCCCTGAAATTTTATCCAGAGATTTTAAATTTCTAACTGCTCTCTCTATTCAGAAGAAAGTTTAGCAAGTAAAAGAGAGCTGTTAAAGACATAACAGATTTAAAGGAAGACTTTCCCCTCTCTCTAATAGAAAGGATTGATGCAGTGTATTTTAATACCGTGTATACCCAGTACCTGCATCTGCTGAAGCACAGGTCCTCGCAGTGCCTTTTGGTAAGCTCTGATGGGCAAAGTGTTTAGCTCAGTGCCTGCCATGGGGTGGGATCAGTAAGCAGGGACCTTGACCTGAGGCTGCACCACAAACTTCTCAAGGCTTGTTGCTGTATTCTCAACTTCTGATTCTCTCCTAATTACTCCAGTGATGACTATTCATAAAACCGAAGCTCAAATTACTGATCTTTGGATAAACCTGTGACTAGCCTGAACAAATGAATGGAAAGCAAGGAGCTTCTGTGAGGGACTTGGAGAAAATGAAGGAAAAGAGGCCTAACTTTGTGAGTAGCCATGATGAGGGGAACCTGGGAGGCTCCAGAGAAAGACAGCCACGTGTAGTTGAGGATCAAAGATCTTCCCTGGGGAGAAAGGAGGACAGGAGGAAAACAAGCAAAGGAAACCAAGAGGGATGAAAGAGCTGAATTAAAAGTGACAGGTGGAATGGAAGAATAAGGGAATGGAAGGCTGAGACACCAAGCATCTAATGGAAGCCTATCATCTTACACCTGCTCTTTCTGGGACCACTGGTTCAGCACATCCCCAGCAAAATTAAAGTTCTTAGGTAATGACCTCTTACAATGATTTATGCCTTCACAGTCAGCAAAAGTCAGAGGTGCCCAAAGCTGGTGATCTTTGTGAAAGTGCCGGCCAGATGGCTTGGGGAGCCAGATAAATCTGAACATCGGTAGCAGAAAAGAATCTTCATGATTCCCAAAGGGCTTTGTTGACTGATACAGATGTGGGAATACTGCAGCCTGTGGGGAGAGATGGGTGGAGAGTGTTAGCCTCTCCTGATGCTCTATAGTGAGATTGGGAAGTAGACTTGTGGCTGTGTGACCTCAGGAAGTTGGGAAACACCTGAAAAACACCCCATCCTTCTTTGGAGCTGTGACAGTTGGCCGCTGACCAGTCTCCTTGCCACTGGACTCTCCTTCATTCTGTCTATGACCAGATCAGTCTTAAAAAGAAAACACACAACTGTAGAATTGTCAAGCTCCTGTCTTCTGTCCCTACCTTCTCCCCAACCAAGCAGACAAACAGAAAATTTGCTGCCTCGATTGACATTCAAGCCCCCTTCTCTCTGCCCCATACTCTGTTCTAACCGTATTTTCTAACTCCTCTACCTGAATTTCCTCTTCCAGTAAAAGCAGTTCATTCACTTTTCATGAATGTCCATTTCTACCACCAAGATTCAGTCTGTCATTCCCCTTGCTTCTGGCTCCCCTGCCTTCCTCTCTTTCATTATAGTCCTCCATTATAACTGTTTAGAAACCTTCGTTTAAGTCCTGGCTGGGCCACTTTCTGGCTGTCGGACTTTGGGCAAATTGTTTATGCTTCCTGTACCTCGACTTTCTCATCTGTAAAATGGGGGAAAATGTAATACCTCTCTGCTAGGGTTACCATGAGGGTTTAATAAGATATTATGTGAAAATGCCTGGCACATAAAAAGTATCTTCAAAGTGTTAACTAATGCTATTGTTAAGATTATTTTCGTTAGTGCTATTGTGGCATAGTTTCCTGAAAGGGTTTTACAGTGTGAATCAGGAGATCTAGACTTTACTCCCAACTCTTTTCAAAACTAGCTTTGTGACATTGGTAAAGTCCCCTTCCCTTTCTGGCCGGCCATCTGTAATCCAGCAGGGTTTTTTTCTAACATTGTTATTTCTTCCTTTGTATTTCCGTAGTATGTATCTGTACTACTCATGAGACAATTTTCTACCTTATATTATTAATTATATTTTTTAATGTGTGCCCCATCTCCCTAACCTACCTAGATGGTGTGGATAGAGGCTATGTGTTGCATGCTTAGCACTTAGCACGCCTCATAGAGCTATCTTCAGTAATAGAAGCCAATGTTTGTTAAGTGCTTGCTGCAGACCAGGCACTATGCACTCCTAATATCGTTCAGCATTCATGACAAGCTTGTGAAGCTGGTGCTGTTATTATCTCCATTTTCAGATGGGGAAACTGAGACCCATGTAGACCTAAGTAAGTTGCACAAGTGTATCCCTCTCATGGTGTCAGAGGCAAGGCTTGAACCCATATGGCCTACCTATGCAACCTCTCTGCTATTCAGTCTCCTTTGTGCTGCCTTCTCCAATAAAGGTTTCTTGTTGATGGTGAACACCCTCACCCTTTTGCCCTTCAGTCCTACTTAGTTGCCTTGTGTGGAGTGGAAAAATCTGCAGGTGCAAAGGGTGCCTGAGTCTGCAGCATGGTGATAACATAAACAATAGAACAAAGGGTGCAGGGTGTACCATCCCCTCATTGTTGTTGCCAGGCCTTCTTTGCTGCTCAGAGTGACGTCTGGAGAAGTGAGAGGCCCATTTGGTGCAAATGCAGTTTACTGTAGCCCAGGAATAGCTATTTCTTCCAATATTATTCATATTAAACTCTGTCATGTCAAAGTAGAAAGAATAGGGATCAAGCCTTACATGAGCAATTTTCTGGAAGTGTGGTGGAGGTATCAAGATTGAAAAAGAGGGAAGAGAAAGGAAATCGTTGGGACCATGCTCATGATTTAGCATTCTGCTGAAAGTGAGACCCCATCCCTCTCCTAAAGACACACACATACCACGTACACACTTGCACCCACACTTGCTTCTCTGGATGACCTTTGCCAAGTTGCTTAACATCTCCAAGTCTCATTTCATCTTTGCAATGAGAGTAAAGATGATATCTTCTTCATTGGCTAGTTTTGTTACCAGCACATTGGGTTCTTATTGTCTCCTAGGATGAAAATCAAGAGAGACAACAAACAAGAGTAGAAAGGTAAAAGTTTATTAGCTTGTGCACAGGAAAGGCACAGGGGAGCCTATGCAAAAAGGAAAGGGGCAGGTGACCAGCTTGTTAGGGAATGGGATTGTGGGGCTTTTATTAGGCAAAGACTGGGGAGGAGGGCCTCGTCATAGCATGTATAGGTGAGGCTATGCTTGCATCTGCACTGTCACATAGCTTGTTACTCAACATGAAGTTCATGTATCATTAGCATGCTAGCTCTCCACCCCTGGGTGTGATTTTTATGATGTTAATGGGGCTAGGATCACCTTCAGTGGACTCTTGGGTGCTAGGGTGTATGTGTAAGCCCAGGAAAGTCCAGAGGCTGTGGAATGTGGATCTTGGTGGCCTCTATCTGATTCTCCTAGTTTGCTGACTGTTTAGGGGCCTTATCTTTTTTGGCCAGGGGCCTTGCAGCCCGTCTCATTAGCCTGGTTCCTGTCTCATTCCCCCCTGAGAGATTTTATCCTCCTTAATCTTAAGGATCCTGGGCAAAGGTCTCTTCTTCTGAAGCTACTTCCTGCTGACAGGGCTTGAGAAGGAGGCCCTATATCCAGGAGGAGTAAAAGTATTTTTTAGCTAGTATTTAGAAGGGTCCAGTAGGAATGAGAATGAGGACCAGGTGGGTCAGCCGTTGGAAGTGGCTAGAATCCTTGGATGACCGTCAGTTTAATATGGAATTGTTGGAGCCTAGAGGACAAGAAGGTTAAAAAGACAGGGCCAAAAATTAATAGGAGCAGGATAGATTACCAGGGATCCCAAGAAGGGAAAGAACCAAGTGAGGGATGGGAGGGCACCCTTGATAGGTGACCACACCTGATTGGGGTCTGTTCCTTGGTTATATCAGTGAAGGCAGGATGCTTGTTCATAGATTTCCCAGATGTTGGTCTCAACCTTCCCTGAGTTACTAACATAAGTCATTTCTAGTGAAACAAAAAGAAAAACAAGATTAATGGTGAGAGCAAATTATAAATTAGTTTCTGAGCCCAGAGAGCAGCCAGCCAAAAAGATCTCTAGATGTCAGAGTCAAAGCATCTTTTGTAGCTTGAAATTTCTCTGATGATGTCATTGGGTGTTCAGGTATCTTTCTGAGTGGCGTACACAGCATCAGACATGAATCTCTCTTAAGTTTATATCAAGTTGTCTAGCTTCAGTCTGCAGAGCTTGGAAAAAGGCAGGTTCAGTTTTCAATGATTCCAAATGAAAATGATGGAAAAAAATTGAAAACATTAGTTTGGAGATTTGTAGCCAGATATTTCAGGAGACTAGAAGAATTCAGTATCTGGTCTAGTTTACAGATAGAAAACAAAGACCTCAAAATAATTATCAGAACTAGAACCTAATATCTATGAATGTGTACTATAGTTTCTATTGAAACATAATTTTTCTCTCTAAAATCACCCTCATTTTTACCAAAGATAGCCAATTAAGACTCATTGGTTTGCAAAAGACGTCTAGTTTCAATAAACTTGGCCCAATTATTTACATAAGTACAGCAAGAATATCAACGGATTATATAGGTTCTTTCAAATCTGCTTTGCTGGAGCTTTTTATAAGGAATTGCAGACTGAACTTTAAAGGCCTGTTGAGGCCAGGAAAGCCAAGCCAAGGATTTGTCATCAGGCTTCACCTGCAATACCTTAGATTTGGGTGAATTCCTCTCTTTTCAAGGTCCCCCAAAATATTTCGAGGTTCCGGGCACCTGCCAGAGGAGTGACGTTCTTTACTCACCAGGTGAGGTTGCTGGTAACTCAGTAAACAAGGTATCAAGGTATCAGGCCAATATTTCCAAGCGGCTTTAGTCCAGAAAGTCAACCTTTATTCCCCAAAAGCTGTCTTGTCATATCTGAGTCTCTATGTTTCTCTCAAATATGACATTTCAGTCAAAGCCTTGGTAATATAACCAATGTTTCCAGTTGTGTCTGTTATAAGGAGTACAGATTGTTATTGAACTTATGCTATGAACTATATTGCCACGAAAACAATACTCACTGATTAAGTTTCCAAATCCTAGAGGGATAAAATAGGGAGAAAAAGATAAATGTTTCAATTTTGCTTACAAAGGTATAATTTACCAAATTGTTATGTCATAATTAGCATGAAATAAAAGAGAAAAAGATTTCCTTAAATCTAGAAAGAAAAAAAACCCCAAAACATCAAAAATCAGCAATATCTCAAATGAGAAGTCATGTAAATTATAATTGCCTTCATCAGTTCATTCAGTCCTGTGTAATCAATTCTTGATCTTAATTTTCTGTTAGCAGTTTCATGAAGTCTTCAGTTTCTCTGTTAGAGTTCTGTAAGTTCTTACCCAGTTCAGTTTTATAATGTGAAATTTTATTGGAAACCTGTATTCTAAAGTATCAGAGTCCTTTCCATGAATCTCTCTGAAGGTGAAACATGTTTGTATAAGCAAAAATCATAAAAGTAAAACAGCAATTATCTGCAAATGACGAAAGAATCAAAAGGGCAATTGACAAAGAAACTTGCCTATTTCTGTGACGTACTACATTTCAAGATAATCACTAGAATTATGGCTGAGAACCAGGATAGATCAGAATTTTAGGAATGCTATATAATTTTAAAAACATTTATATCAATAACATTTACTCACTTAATACCACCTAAGTAAGTTTATCATCAATTATTTGACAATGCTTCCCATGTAATTTAACATACCAAATAAGCCTAATTAATTTAATATCTTTCTCCTTATAGGAAGAGAGCAAATTTCTTTGAGAAGCCTCAGGGGCCCTCTGAAAATCGTCAGAGAAGTTCTCTTCCTTCTTCCATGTCAAAAGAAAGCCTTTATTCAGGATTTGAATATTTGGGGGAAGAAGCTTGTCAGAAATATCAAAAGACTTTAAAATACTTGGTCAAACAAGATCAAGTGTCTGCTGATCTTGTTGCTGTGAAACAATGCTTAGTTATCCATTCAAACAAAGTGACAACAGAAACAGTCAGGGCAAACAGAACATTAAAATAGTAAAAAAAAACCAAAAAAACCCGAAAACAAAAAACCAACTTAATAAAGAGACCTCAGTCTTTTTGAACATAGGAAATTATCTTAACAAAATATAGATCTCTGCCTTTTAGGTAGACTTACTCAAAGATAAGGAAAATCCTTTTATAACCTCTATCAAGAGCAGACTAAGTTTAAGAAAATAGTCCCTTTTAAGAGAGAAAGCCTAATTCTAATTTTTGTACCAGCTTACTTCTGATATTAAAACTTATTCACTTAATTAAATGTATTTTAATCTTAGCCAATTTGACCATTTGTAAAACTCTTTTTTAGGGTTCTTCTTTCACAAACCTCCCTTAACTTTCTTTTTAGTTTCAGAATTTTTTCCATGCTTTCTTTCTTCCCTCCTGGTACTTTAGGACAAATTTATCTTTCTTAACAAAACAAACAAAAGTATTTCCATTCTTTATACCTTCTTTACTGAAAATATACATTTTACTTTCCTTGAATACAAAGATGTTTTCTGTATTAATTTTTAGTAGCTTTACTTACATATATTCATTAGAATTTTTAACCTTTACAGACCTTAGTATAAACTAAAAACTAAGCAATTGTGAACTGTCCTTACGTTAGCATTCTGTGGCTTGGCACATTTATAAATACCTTTCATAATTTCTTTTTTTTTTCTTCTTTATCTCCCCAACCCCCCCGTACATAGTTGTATATTTTAGTTGCAGGTCCTTCTAGTTGTGGGATGTGGGATGCTGCCTCAACGTGGCCAGATGAGTGGTGCCATGTCCGCGCCCAGGATCCGAACCCTGGGCCGCTGCAGCAGAGCACGCGAAGTTAACCTCTCAGCCACGGAGCCGGCCCCCCCTTTCATAATTTCTAAAAACGTTACTTCATAGTACAATCTTTTAATAAAATACATATTTCCTAATAGACCTAAACACTTTTTAGGGTTTTTTTGGTAATAAGAAGCCAAGAGTAGATAAACTTATATTTGGTAATTCGTTTCTATTACATTTAGAATTAATTTATGTAAGCACTCTCTTATGGGCTCAGACTTGAAGAGGGCTCCTTGGCCCTTTAATAAGTGAAGTTCAAGGGTAAGCCCAGTGTGGTAGGCTGAATAAAGGGCCCCCAAAGATATCTGTGTCCTAACCCCCAGAACCTGTGAGTATGTTACCTTATATGGCAAAAGGGACTTTGCAGATTAGATTAAGTTAAGGATCTTGAGATGGGGAGATTATCTTAGTTTATCTGGGTGGGCCTGATGTAATCAAAAGGGTCCTTGTAAGAGGAAGGCAGCACCTGGCACAGCACCTAGAAAATAGCACAGACCCAACCAGCGATAGTTCTCTGTAGACTTGTATGTAGACCCCCCAACCCCCACTCCACCCACACATATGGGCCTTCTGAGGTTTGCTTCTTGCTTCTTTGACAGACCTCTGCTTCATCTATCCTTTCTAGGGTTGGGCCTTTCCTCTCTCTCTAACCCTCTATGGCTCCCATTGCTCCATAGCATTGCTGTCCTGTAGAACCAGAAAGTAAGCCTCACAGGTAATTTAAAATCTTTTTGCAGCCACATTTTAAAAAGTAAAAAGAAACAGGTGAAATGAATTTTAACAACATATTTTACTTAACTCCGTCTATCTAAAATACTATCATTTCAATATTTACTCAACAGAGTCAATATAAAAAAATTATGAATGAGCTATGTCACATTAATGTCTTCAAAAGTTTTTGGAATCCATGGTGTATTTTATATTGACATCATATCCGAAATTGCATGCTAAAATTTTATCAAAAACACTTTATCTCAATTCAGAATCCATTAAATTTGCTGTTGAAAAACTAGATTCACATACTCAGTGTGTCCCAGACTTACATAAAAGTTTTCCAATAATTGAATTGTGTATTAGATTTTCAATTTAAATTTTTTAAACTTAAATACAGTATGGACCCACTCTTCAGAGAAACAACCATAATTGGTGAACATTATATATATATCCCAACCATTAAAACCTTTGGAAATTGTCACAAGGGTATATAGCAAATGAAGAAAACTTTATTAAAGAAAACCTGTTAGATCTTGATAAGAATAGCAAGAATCTGTGGCAAACCTGCCCCTCCCCTGTTCCCGTGCTTGTTCACAGAAGCTCCTGTCTGGGAAGGTATTCCCAAGAAGATGGAGCTCCTTCTCCTCTCAGCTCCCAGTCAAGGGATATGGAGGGCCAGGCCTCCAGCGTTTCTCATCCCCCAGCTCTGGGGAGTGTGGCTGAGAAGACAGGGGCTCCTTCCTCCACCCAGGTTCCACGTGTAGGTGGAGGCTCTGTCTAAGGGGTGGCAGGCTAAGAACACTGGGGACCCGACAGCCCTTGCTCCAGCTTGCTTACAGGGTGGAGGCTTCATAGAGACTTTTGATGAGCAGCTGGCTCCAGGATTCTGGAACTTAGAGACTTGAGACTGCAGATGTGCACAGCCAAGCTGGGGAAAGCGTGGTGACCTCTGGGGAACCAGCCCTCCTTCACTCCCAGGCCTGAGGCTCCAGAGGGGCCAGTGTTCACCAGCCCTGCTGTCAGCCTCCCAGCTCCGTTATCTAGTAAGTGATCTCTTGATACAGAGGAATGAGTATTCTTTTAACTGGATTAGTGGCACACTCCTCTCGAATTTTTGATCTTTTGAGATAATGCCTTAACTCAAAAGTTCTCTAATGGTGAGTAGGTATTTTAGGCCACAGCAGGTAGGTGGAGGGCTGCACACGGAGGGCTTTTTATTTCATAATCCATGTACCACCCCACGTTCTTGCCTCTTGTACACAGAGCTGTCATATAAAATCCATTGTTCGGGGTTTTAAAAAGTAGCTTCTGTTTGTAACATATTTGACAGCTGAAGGAATAATATCTTCACTTTGTATCAAGCTCTTAAAATTCAGTCAGAAAAGACAAACATCCAGATTTAAAATGGGAAAAGAACCCATAAACATAAGAAAACTTCAATCTTATATAGTAATCAAAGAATAAACCATGAAATGTTTCTCACTTATCACACTGGCAAAGACTTAAAAAAACCTCCAGCGTTACCTCCTCCTCTACTTTTGAAGCCGGGTACCTGAGGATTACTGTAAATATTCAGTAAGGTTACCTTTTGACCTTGTTATGAAAAGAAGTTAATCTTGTCAATTCGCTGTTTTCCTGTTTAACCTGAGGGGTGACTCAACCACAAGGATTTATGAGCTTGTTTTACAGAAGAAAAAGAATGCCTTCAAGGATCATCAGATAACCAGCCCCCAGCTGCTGTTGAGAGCCCAGAAGTCAGATTGCCCAGGGGCTTATTGGGAATGAAAGAAACAGGGATTTAACCTTTGTTTCTCTGAAATTCCTGCTGCCAAGCCCCTTAGCTCAGTAAAACCCCCTCCTCTCTTCTCTTTTAAGGTGGATTTGAGAGAACCTATCCTCCCACCTTCTCATTTTGGCCAGTTCTAATAAACCTTTCTCCACTTCCAAACACCAATGTCTCAGGGTTTGGCTTACTGTGCATGGGCACATGAACATGAGATTGAAGTGTTCAGTATCAATTTCTGAAAGATTTTTTGTAAATTTGGTGTTATTTCTTCCATAAATGTTTGATAGGATTTACCAGTAAAACTACTTGGGCCTAGGGCTTTCTTTGTGGTAAGGTTGTTAATAATTCAATTTTTAAAGTACATGTTGGATTATTCAGACTTTTTGTTTTATTTTGTGTAGAAAGTTATATTTTTCAAGGAATCTTTCCATCTCATTTACATTGTTGAATTTGTTGACATAAAGTTGTTCAGTTTATTTCCTTATTATCTTTTTAATATGTAGAAGATCGGTAGTGATAACCCCTTTTTCATTCCTGATATTAGCATGCAAAATTATTGTTAAATGATGATCATATAAGTGTTTTTTAAAGTGAAAAACTGAAAGAAAAAAAACCCTCTGAATGCTTAACAATAGTGGGTTAGTAACATAAAAAACTTTAGTATCTTGACAGAATGGACTAGTATGTGGCCCTTGAAATTACATTAAAACTATAATGAAATACTGCAATTTGAAATTGTGGGGGGTTTTTTTTGAGGAAGATTAGCCCTGAGCTAACATCTGCCACCAATCCTCTTTCTTCTGAGGAAGACTGGCCCTGAGCTAACATCCATGCCCATCTTCCTCTACTTTATATGTGAGATGCCTGCCACAGCATGACTTGACAAGCAGCATGTAGGTCCACACCCGGGATCCGAACCAGCGAACCCTGGACTACCAAAGGGGAACATGTGAACTTAACCACTGTGCCACCAGGCTGGCCCCTGTAGTATTTTAAATGGCTAAAATTTAAAAGAGTCACAGTAACAAATGTTGATGAGGATGTGGAGCAACTGGAACACTTTGCTCCACTGTGGTAGGAGTACAAATTGGTAATTAGAAAACTGTGTAGCAATATCTATTAAAGCTTAAAATACACAAACTTTTTTTTTTTGCTGAGGATGATTGGCCCTGAGCTAACATCTGTTGCCAATCTTCCTCTTTTTGCTGGAGGAACAGTGACCCTGAGCTATCATCTGTTCCTATCTTCCTCTATTTTTTGTATGTGAGTTGCTGCCACAGCATAGCATGATGAGTGGTATATGTCTTCACCCTGGATCTGAACCTGCAAACTCAGGCCTCTGAAGAAAAGCATGCTGAACCTAACCATAGGCCATGGGGCTGTTTGTCTTTAATGTATATCTTTTTAAAAGAAGGTATAATTACAAGTTAATTAAACACATCCAACATTTTGACTACAATTAAGTTTTATATTCTGGACTCCTTTGGAGTCAGAAGGTATGGACTTCAGAAGTCACAAGGGAGTTAAAAAATCCTACAACCTACTGTAATTATTGTCATAAATGGCAACAAGATGGATGCTTTAATGAAGGGTAGAATTGGATTATTTCAATAAATTGAGGGTTCCTACTCTCATTTGTGGCCCCATGAGTGGAAGTGGACTCTCTGAGAAGATCCTCTCTTACCTGGCAAAACACTTGTGCGGAAGCAGTTCCTGGTACGTCCCTGGATTTCTTGATAGAGTGATGATGGGAAACCTGGACATGGCCTGGGCCACAAGGAAAGGAAAAACAAAATCTGTGTGTGAAGATGGGAAAGACAGTGAGACTATTGCAGGGAAATGTCCAGGGGAGAGGATCACTGACTTTAAGACTCAGCTGGAGCAAGTCCTTTATCTTAATGAGCCTTGGAAGAGGATTTAGCTGTTCTTATCTGGATCTAGGAGCTACCATGTTAATCACCCAGTAACTGAATGGATACACAGCTTGGCATGTACTTCTAGATCCCAGAAGCCCCTTTCTTAGCTCTTTATTGTTTTGAATAATAATCCTGGATGTTGTCAGGAAAATTTTGGATTGTGAAGGTAGTTTAGAGATTAACACAGCAGTATCGAGATTGTGTGATGGAATCCAATAGACCCAGTTTTATTCCTGGTTCCAGCTCTGATTCCTTGGGCTAGTTAGTTAACCTCTCTGAGCCTCAGTTTCCCCAATTCTACCTCACAGAGTTGTTGGGGAGATGAAATGAAATAATGCATGTTAGTGCCAGTATATGCTCAATAAAAGGTAGCTGATATTAATATTATCATCTTCGTTATCATTATTGCCTGTTAAAAGTTTCATTTTCAGCGATTCAGCTGAAGCAGCCAAGTTCTCCTGATTCCAAAAGTCTAGAGAAGTGAGAGGACATTGTTCCCAGAAGGAGGGAGAAGATCTTCGGGTCAGGATGACATTTCAAATTTAATTCTTGATTCACCTCATGTTGGGCATGAGTTGTTGGGCCATTGCTAATGTTTATTTCAGGCCTTTGCCCCGGCCCTCACAGGGAACTGTCTAACGTTTAGAAGAGACTCAGGGTGGAAGGTTGCCATGTGATACAGAAATACACAGGCTGCTTGGAGCCAAGCTCCCAAGACATTGCTCAAAGACAAAGTTCCACCAAAGACATCACCGAGACCTCACAGGACATCTGTTGGCTGAAAGTCCATCCACTGTCTAAAGATAAATAGGAAAAACATCTGAATTCTCTTGCGTTGCTACTAGCAACAACAAGAAGAATTGCTAGTTATCAAGCACTAACCTGTGGAAATAAAGACTATTCAAATCAGAACAAGCAAAGGCTTGGGGCCAGCCCGGTGGCGCAGTGGTTAAGTTCGAACGTTCCACTTCTTGGCGACCTGGGGTTCACTGGTTCGGATCCTGGGTGTGGACGTGGCACCGCTTGCCAAAAGCCATGCTATGGTAGGCATCCCACGTATAAAGTAGAGGAAGATGGGCATGGATGTTAGCTCAGGGCCAGGCTTCCTCAGCAAAAAGAGGAGGATTGGCAACAGATGTTAGCTCAGGGCTAATCTTCCTCAAAAAAAAATAATGAACAAGCAAAGGCTATTTACTCAGAGTTTGCTATAGCAAGGGAGTCGGCCCCCATCATTTGCAGTTTGGCAGACATTCAGGCAGGCAGAGGACTGTAAAGCTTTATAGTGGAGAGAAGGGAAGGATCTAGGTGCCCCCTGAGTGGAGGCTGTTGGCATGGGGAAGCTGTAGGTGGGCTAACTAGAGGTGGACGTTCTATGTGATTGGTTAGGGGTGCACATTTGACTGTCACTGGCTGGTCCTATGTTAGAAGCGGGACAAAAATTAGGGAAGCTGTCAGTTATTAATTAATCCCTGGCCATTTGGGGCTGATTGCTGCAGGGTGTATTGTTTGGCTTCCTGGGCTGGTTGCTGGACACAGTGGTCTGACTTCCTCCAAGTCTGATTTGGAGATAGCAGGCTGGCTTCCTGGGCTAGTCTGTAGATAATGGGTTGGTTTCCTGGGCTGGTTGCTACAGACTGTGGGTCAGAGTTCTGTTTTAATATGTGATCTGGCCATTGTCCATTTGTATATTCAGGCTCTTACGCTGTATATGTGGTACTGTGTTCACTGCTTTACACACGTCAACTTATTGAATACTTCCTTCTATACAAACAGCACACTCTCCACAATGTTCTGCACTGCTTGTTCTCCTGCACAGTGCATGCTGCAGATCTTTCCATATCAAACATATATTTTAAGTGCTATATTTTTAAAATAGTGGCACAATATTTCATTGGATAGATATACCATTATTTGTTTAACCACCCTCCAAACCCAATCTTGTTGCTATTAGAAATTAGGGTGCAACACCTATCCTTGTGGTGATGGCAGCTTGCATGTACGGCAATGGATCTGTGGGATACATCCCTGGAAATGGACTGCTGGGTAAAAGGGAAGGTATGATGTTGCTAAATTTTACCTCAAATTATGCCTAATTTAATTCTTACAAAAACACTATAGGATTGGCGTTTTGATAGACGAGGGAACTGTCTCATAGACATGAAACAGCTGGTCCAAGGCGGTGAGTGCAGCCTTGGAATTGGAACCTCGATCTAGCCAGTGGGCTCTGAAGCACTGTGTCCTACTGCCTCCTCCCCGTGTTAGGGTGGCTACTGTTATTAATCTCCAGCCGCAGGCCAGGCACTGAGCTAAGCATGCTCTGTACAATAGCTCCTTTAAATCTCACAACCCGGAGGCCGGCACGGTGGCCTGGGGGTTAAGTTCACGTGCTCTGCTTTGCTGGCCCAGGGTTTTGCCAGTTCGCATCCTGGGTGCGGACATGGCACCACTCATTAGGCCACGCTGAGGCAGCATCCCACATGCCACAACTAGAAGGACCCACAACTAAAATATACAACTATGTACTGGGAGGATTTGGGGAGAAAAAGCAGAAAAATAAATAAATAAAGATTGCCAGCTGAGCTAATATCTGTTGCCAATTTTTAAGTCTCGCAACCTTCGGAGGTAGATGTTACTGTATTTATTAAATCTAAGATGCCATCAATGAGAAGTTCCACCATTATTCTGTGACTCATCAAGAAAATGCAAAACAATGCTACTTAAATTTGAGCATGCTTTGTTTGTAAGGTACTTCCTGATGTTAAAATGAAATGTAAAAAAGTGTGCATCTTGGTGTCACAAAATACAGCATTATCCCATTTCACAAGTGAGGACACTGAAGTATCATGAGGTGAAATGACTTGCCTAAGGTCACACTAGGCACTGGCAGAATTGAGGTTTGAACGGTTATCCGTTTAATGCCAGAGCCACCTCACTACTCAACCCTTCCCTTGCTCTTGTGCTGGGGGCAAATAATTCTTTGGAGTCAGAGCTCCTCCAAGTAAAGTAGTGGTACCAGGGAATTCTCCAGGTTTAGATGGCAGAGCAGGAGGGCTTGGAAACATTCAGGGCTGTTATCCCGGCTGATATGAGCTAAACTGCCACAGCCTCTGCCTCTGCCGCCTGGTTTAATCATCTCGTGTTCTAGAACTCAGTTCCAATGATCACATTTCCTGCTTAAAAAACAACCCTCCAACGGCTCCCCAGTGCTGTCATGATAAGGTAAGGGTGATACTCTTTTCTTATAATCAAGTCCATGTGACTTCACCCTCACCTCTCCAGTTCTTTTCTTTCCACACCTTACACTTCAGCCAAACTGGCCCTGTGCTCCATACATCCTCTTGCTATTTTCTCTTCCAGCCTTTGGGTTGCTCTACGCTGTTTCCTTTGCTCTGAGTGCTCTTTCCACTCTCACCTCCACATAATTAAATCCCATATACAGACTTTACTTCCAATCCTTTATATGCCTCTCTGTTTTGGAAATGATTGCTCTGTCCTCTGAGCCCCCTAATGCTTTCTCCTAAAGAACCACGAACTTTCTGCCATGAATTACAGCTATTCATATGCTTGTGTTGGCTCTCTGACTAGCCTGTGGACTTCTTGAGGGTAAAGTTCACACCTGACTCCTCTTTGAACCCATCCTTTCTCCTGTTCTAGTGACTAACACAGAGTAGAGATCAGATATCACCCTTACTGTATGGAGACGTTCAATGAACACAGAATTGGAAATGACATTAGACAGAGACCTTCAAACCTGCTTTCAATTCCTATACACTTTGACTGACCTCTTTAAGGCAAGTTGATTCTGCAGGGTCCTAAATCTGTGTTTGGATCTCCTTGATTGCTTATATCTTCTGATATTTGCTTTAGAACACAAGATGTGTTAAACACCTGCCTGTAGGCCTCTGACCTGGTTCAGCCCTCCAGGTGCCTCAGATCCCCTCTTACCTCAGTTTCCCCATCACAGTGATGTGGGTGGTTCTGGCATTGTGTTGTGAGGGAGGTGAAATTGGAGACCAGGGACTTGGCACAGATTGTAATTCTCGATTTTAAAAAATCACTGTGAAAGCTCCTTTCTTTGTAGACCTGGGTGACTTGGGGACATTTCCTGATTCTCAGGGTATAACCATGTGACCAAGAAAATCTCCTTAAATTCTGTCAGCATCTTTCTTAATTGGCATTTTGTTGCCTTCTAGGTACCAGGGCTTTAGGAAGTCTTGGATGTTATCCAGCAGGCACTTTTATGAATTCGTGTATTAAATAAATGAATAATTTCAGTTTCTCCAACTCTAATTCTCTGCCTGATATTCACTGTTTGTTAATAGCGCATAAAGTGTCAGAGACTTTGTTGTGAGTTTGAGCAACGCACATACATGTACCTATTTCCCCTAAGGGATTCTAGGTTAAGTTTCTTAAGAGAATTTTTTCTTTTTCTTTTTCCTGAAGGTTGGCACTTGAGCTAACAACTGTTGCCAATCTTCCTTTTTTTTTTCTTTTCTTCTTCTTCTTCCCAAAGCCCCCCAGTACATAGTTGTATATTGTAGTTTTAGGTCCCTCTTGTTGTGCTATGTGGGACATCGCCTCAGCATGGCCTGATGAGTGGTGCCATGTCCATGCCCAGGGTCCAAACAGGTGCAACCCAGGGCCACCAAAGTGGAGGGTATGAACTTAACCACTTGGCCATGGGGCTGGCCTCTCTTAAGAGAACTTGAGCACGGAGTCACAATTCACAAGCATTTATCTTAGGAAGAATTGACTGTAAGGTTGGGAAACCAAAAAAAACGCAAGGCAATTACTTCAATGGGTGTTCAACCAAAAAGACTGAAATAATTTTCAATGCTGGAGGAAAAATGGGCTACATTAGATTTTCCAAGAGATAGTATATCCATGAGCTATTACAAAATTTTTTTTTTAAAGATTGGCACCTGAGCTAACAACTGTTGCCAATCTTCTTTTTTTTTTTTTCCTGCTTTGTCTTCCCAAACCCCCCCGTACATAGTTGTATATCTTAGTTGCAGGTCCTTCTAGTTTTGGGATGTGGGACACTGCCTCAACGTGTCCTGACAAGTGGTGCCATGTCCGCGCCAAGGATCCAAACCCTGGGCCGCCACAGCAGAGCGCGCAAACTTAACCACTCGGCCACGGAGACAGCCCCAGAAGATTATTTTTTAAATGAGTAGTATGATGACATGGGATTTTCATCTCAGGTGCCGAGTCTAGCCCCAAACCCCTGGTAAGTTGTGACTCTGCCTTTGTGTTTATCACTACATGTAGTGGTCAACACACTTGTTCACCATGGTTCTGTTAGCAGAGAAGAATAGGAAACGTACAACAGTGTGTCTTTTGGGTAATTACCCTGGATCCCTCCCCAGCTACATGGACCCACTGCTCTTCCTCTCTCCCCAAGACTCTTAGATTTCTGGCTCTTCAGTAACTCGTTTTTGATCCTTTCGTGTACACCTTCCCACTTTGCTTGCAGTCCCATTTCTGCTCTCAATGTTGACATTTTCTGCAGTCTTGGGTTAGAAACTCCTTTCTTAGCTTTAGTCCCATGAAACTCTCCCTTTGTTCCCCAAGAGAAGAGCTTTCAGACCAATAAAGGACTCCCTTAAGAGCACAGCAGAGTGCCTGAGAGATCCATACATCTGTACATCTGAAGGCTGGTGGACTAGGCTTCTGGGAGGCAGTGGAACTAGGAGAGGAGCGCCCTCCCCCCTTCCTGGTAGAGGCAATCCAAAACAACGATACCACTGGCAGGGGAAGAGGCAGTCTGACCTGCGGTTTCTAAAAGTGCACTAGTACCGGGGACCAGAAGGCTACAGGGACAGCAATTGTTGTCATGGCTCAGCCCCGCTCCTCCCCTAGCAGTCTCATGTGACACCTGTGACCTGAGGCTTCAGGAGCCACAGCAGTACCCATGATGCTGACCCTACTAGCAGTGGGGGCTGCATATAAGACCCTAGGCCCCTGCCAGCAGCAGTGACACCCATGAACCCAGCACATCTGGCAGTGGTGCTCTCAGCAACCACAGTTAACCCCAGAGCAGCAGCACAGGTGGTATACGTGGCAGCAGCACCTGAGCCTGTGGAGGGCCAGTGGGGGAGCAGAAGCTCCAGGCTGCCCCAAAAGCAACAGAAGTGCTCTCAACCTGGTGACCCCAGTGGCAGCACCCACAACTGCAGCAACATTAGAGGCAGCAGGTCACCAGCAACATCAGAGACACAAGGAGGGCGCTGATGATGCCTCTGGCAGAGGCACTGGAGGGTGGAAAGTGCAGGCTCTCAAATACAAGCATAAGTAACTCAGAATCAAAGTAAGAAAAGCCTTACCCCAGTGAGAACGGTGTTTACCATCACAAATGCACCAGCAGAGGATCAACTCATCGAGCGCCGTGAAGAACTACAGTAACGTGGGAGAACACAAAGCAAGTGACAGCTCTCCAAAGACCAAACTTGAAGCCACAGAAGACTGCAATCTAACTGACAGAGAATTCAAAACAGATGTCGTGAAGAAACTCAGCAAGTTAGAAGAAAACTCCGAAAGGCAGTTAATGAGCTCAGGAATAAAAGTAACGAACAGACAGAGTACTTCACCAAAGAGATTGAAACTAAAAAAAAGCCAAACAAATTCTGGACATGAAGACCACAATGGGATGGAAAATAAAGGACAAAGCATTGGAAATAGACCACACAATGTGGAAGAGAGAATTAGAGGGGTCAAAGATAGAAATTTAGAAATGATTCAAGTGGAAGAGGAGACAGAACTAAGAGTTTTAAAAAATGAAGAAATTTTATGAAAAATATCCAACTCTATTAGGAAAAGCAACATAAGCACAATAGATATCCTGGAAGCAGAAGAGAGGGAGAAAGGAGCAGAGAGCTTATTTAAGAAGTAATAGCTGAGAACTTCCCCAACCTGCGTAAGGAATTGGATATACAAGTACATGAACCTAATAGAACTCCTAATTATCTCAACATAAAAAGACCTTCTCCAAGGCACATTATATTAAAAATGTCAAAATTCAATGACATTACCATAGGAGAAGAGGGTGGAGAGAGGGCAAAAGGGCACATATGTATGGTGACAGATAAAAACTATTGGTGGTGAACATAACACAGTCTATACGGGAACTGATATACAATAATGTACACCTGAAATTTACTCAAGTTACAAGCCAATATGACTTCAACAAAAAGAAAAGAATACATACAACACCAAAACATATCCAATTTAAAAATGTGGTCAGGGGCCAGCCCTGTGGCGGAGTGGTTGGGTTCGCACTCTCCGCTTTGGCGGCCCAGGATTTCTGGGTTCGAATTCTGGGCGCAGATATGGTGCTGCTCATCGGGCCATGCTGAGGCAGCATCCCACATGCCACAACTAGAAGGACCCACAACTAAAAATACATGACTATGTACGGGGCGGTTTGGGGAGAAAAAGGTTACATAAAATCTTTAAAAAAATGGTCAGAGTACTTAAGTAGACATTTCTACAGAAAAGATATTCTGCAAAGAACTATTTCTACAAGTAAACAAGGAACACAGGAGAAGATGCTCACCATCATTAGCCATGAGGGAAACGCAAAATAAAACAACAACGATGCATGTCAGAAAGATGGTGAGATAGGAAGGCCCAGCACTCATCGCCCACAGAAACCATAATTTAACCACCATTCATGGACAAAAATACCTTTAGGAAAGCTCTAGAAGCCAGGTATGAGGTCTCAGCATGCCGGTGGAGCAGAAAATCTAACAACCACATTGAGAAGGGCAGAAAGAACAGCTCCACCTGCGTCACCGTTCCCACAGGCTGGCTCAGCTCAGCTCAGAGAGACCCCTCCACCTGCGATTTCTCCCAGGGGGAAGAGAGCAGTGTGAGCGTCACTTCCACAGGCTTTCCAGGCACTGCTTGAAAGCCTATTTCTGTCTTGCTGAGGGAATCAGCATGGCTGGATCCTCTTGGGATAGCTAAGAACAAAGATATGGAGAGGGGTTCACAGCAACCACTGTGGGATCTCAAAGCCAGCCCACAGACACTGCCAGCCACCCCACCCACAGGCCCTGCAGCTGGTATGGATGTTCCTCAGAAAACTGAAAACAGGGCTACCATATGATGCAGGAATGCCACCCTGGGTATATATCCAGAGGAAATGAAATCAGGATCTCAGCGAGATATCTGCACCCCATGTTCAATATGGCGTTACTCACAATAGCCAAGATACAGGAACAACCTAAGTGTCCATCAGCGGCTGTGTGCATAAAGAAAATGTGATGTATTTAAACACAATGGGATATTATTCAGCCTTAGAAAAGGACATCCTGCCAATTGTGACAAGATGGATGAACCTGGAGGACATTATGCTAAGTGAAATAAGACAGGCACAGAAAGATAAATATTGCATAAATTCACTTTTATGTAGAATAAAAAAAAACTGAACTCATAGTAACACACAGTAGAATAGTGATTACCAGAGGCGGAGGGATGGGGAAAAAGAAATGATATTGATCAAATGTAATAAACTGTCTGTAATAAGGTGAATAAGTTATGGAGACAAATGTACAATATGGTGACTATAGTCAATATTGTGTTATATACCTGAAATTTACTAAGAGATCTCAAGTATTCTCACCACACACACACACACACACACAGACATGCAAATTGTAACTATGTGAGGTGAAGGATGTGTTAATTAGCTTGAGCACAGTGATCTTTTCAAAATGTGCATATTATCAAAATATCAAGATGTACACCTTAAATATATACAATTCCTATTTGTCAATTATGCCCCAGTAAAGCTGAAGGGAAAAGAAAAAAAAAAGGTCAGTGACAGAGAAAGAAAATTCAGGGCAGCCAGAGAATAGAAAATAAGATAGAATGGAACCCCCATCAGTCTATCAGTGGATTTCTCAACAGAAATTCTACAGGCTAGGAGAGAATGGAATGAAAGATTCAAAATATATCACAGAAATATACCACTTCAAATATATATAGACACACAGAGAAAAACTCATGTCCACAATCAATATACTCACAGACAGAAACTCAGACTCTC
The DNA here is from genome assembly GCF_041296235.1 of Equus asinus. Taxonomy (NCBI): domain Eukaryota; kingdom Metazoa; phylum Chordata; class Mammalia; order Perissodactyla; family Equidae; genus Equus; species Equus asinus. The sequence goes on from NC_091803.1 coordinate 34,040,991, forward strand.
AGGTCTCTAATGCAGAATAAGACAACCAAACACACATGCACACACACACACTCCCAGACCCTCCCTCCCACCCCAGCCCACAAGACAGCTCCCAAGAGAGACAGACAGCCCTGGCACTCAGTGGAGGCCACTGCAGGCAGACAGGATGAATAGAGCTCAGCATGACCTGCCCCACCTAAGCTGTCATGGCAGGGGGCATTTTCCTGATTCCAAACCAAATACTGGGGATCTGCCTCAAGCCAGGGCCTTCTGGATGGCTGTGCGTGGGTCCTGAGATGCCAGAGAGAGACCAGGGTAGGGTTTCTCTGAGGACAGGGGTCCAGGGCAGGGACAGGGACCCTGACAGGGTGCAGTTAGAGTGGGTGTTTTGGATGGGGCTTAGCAGATCCTGAGGTCAAGAGAGGTGGAGAGGAGAGCTTCCCCAGGACCCTGCCGTGTGTCGGAGTGGGCTGCACCCTCTCCTACAATAACAACAATAACAGTAATGCCATCACTAGAGCTATTATATGGCAATATTATCTTCATCACAGCAATGACTGACCATTAGTCCCAGGTCAAGGAGCTGAGAGCTGACCATGGCTGCCTGGTTTGGCCTCATCTTCAGAGTAGGGCAGACCTCAAGCAAAGCTGGGTCCTGGACAAAGCTTCTCTCTGGCCCCTTCTCCCTCTGGAGTCTCTAGGCCTCAGCCTGCCCCTCTCCCAAAATCCCTTCCCAGACCCAAGTCCTCTCTGACCCTTTTCTCAGCCTTGGTACCGCCCTCTCCATGACCACTCTGAACCTGATTCCCCAGCTGTGCAAGGGGGATAGAGATGGTACCAACCTCAGCATCCCATGAGATGATGCCTACACAGCACAATGCTTAGCACATGTCCATAAGAGGAGGGACCTTTGATTATATCATTATTGCCTTTAATGAATGTGCACCTTCTAAGGCACAAGTTCTGGGAGGACAGAGACCCCTGGGAGATGATGCCAATATGCACAGGGACTGGGCACTTGGCTACTTCTTGTCCTTATGACAGTCTTTGGACTCAGGCATGGACACTCCCATTTTAATGAAGGAAACCTGATCAGTGTCACACAGCTGGTAAGCTGCACAACCAGCTCTCAAGCCCAAGACTCCTGGCCTGGCCTCCAGGGGCCTTGAAGGGCTCCCCTGCACTAGCTTTTCGTAGCAAGCACTTCCTTGGCTGCAGAAAAGATCTCAACTGTTCCAGGTCCCCAACCTCTGTTCACTTCTCTTTCTTTCCTTCCTCCCTGCTGGAGCTCTGATCAGGGTGACCCTGGCATCCTTCATGGAAGTCCCCAGTCCCTTACAGGCTGGGCGTCTCTCCCATTCACTTCTCTGCTGGTCTGACTTCCACACCTTCTGTACTGGTCTTTCCTTGTGTAACCAGGTCAGCCCACCTCTGGGGTTCTTTAGGCAGCCAACAGCATCTAAACAGAATTTCATATGCTCTATTGTTTTGTTTTGTTTTTGTTTTGCCTGTTTTTTATGGTTTCTTTATATTTATGGTGAAAGACAGTGATTTTCCACCATAAAAGTGATGGAATATTTCCTGTTTACTATAAATTTACATAATAATAAAAATGGTGGGATTTAAAGTAATGATTTTAAGCTGCCATGGGCCTGAATGAGTTGGGGAAACAGTGTGCGCAATCATGCAGAACAGAGCCTTAAGGAATTCAGGATGGGAACAAGGAGAGATGATCACCAGTGGGGTTTGTCCTAGTCACCTGAGTCCCCTGGCCCCTGTCCACCTGCTTGGCTCTCCCCACCCATCACTGCTGGTGCTGCCAAGCTCTCTCCGTATTGCCCCCATGTGGCCCAGCAGAGAAGCTGATGAACTTTCTCTCTTAAAATGCTCACTATCCTGGAGATCCTGGGAGATCAATCATGAGAGTCAGCTTAGAGATTTCCCCCATTAAAGTTCATAATGTAGAGCCATGCTAACAGGTAGTAAGATGACATAGATAAGTGACATATCCACTGCTGTTTCAGGTGATAAAATATCTGGTTCATTAGGAATGATTTTGAGACCACACACACTTTGTCACGCAAAGTAGAATATCCAGACCAGAATAAGACGTATTTTCTTACCATTTAATCATAATCATATCATTCAGGTCAAATATAGCCTCTTTTCCTTTGGGATTTCTTCCTACAGTCATATTTCATTAATCATATTTATAAATATTATAGTATTTTCAAACATATGGAACTATCTATTAGCTTTCTATCAGTCACTTCTAGCACAGTTCCATTATTAGAAACATGCTCTGTGTGATATCATTCCTCCAAAATATATTGAAATTTGCTTTATAGCCCAAATAAATAGGATTGATTTTGTAAATGTATCATATGTGCTTAAAATTAATGTATCCTTGAGGCTGGCCTTGTGGCCTAGTGATTAAGTTCAGTGTGCTTCACTTTGGCAGCCCAGGTTCAATTCCCCGGCACGGACCTACACCACTCAGTAGCAGCATGCTGTGGTGGTGACCCACATACAAAACAGAGGAAGATTAGCCCAGATATTCATTCAGGGGAATCTTCCTCAGCAAGAAAAAAAAAATGTGTCCTCAACAGTTGTTTTCTGGGTACAGACAGATATACGTATACATCTACAGTATTAAGATGATGTGCTATTAAGATCTTTTGCATCTTACAGATGTTCTGTCTGCTTTTTGTATGAATTGCTGAGGGAGGGGTGTGAAAACCTCCCACTCTGCTTGTGTATTTGATTCTTCTTTCACTTCTGTCATCATTTGCTTTATGTTTTTAAGCAAATGCCCATGGGAAATCTTGGGAGGTTTGAAAGGAAGGACGGAGTGTCCAGAAGTGGGCGGCAGGGGACCTGGGTTGGGAAGGACCGGAAACCAAGTCTTTGAAGGTTCCAGAGAGGACCTGTCATTGGGATGCTCCTAGTGAGGCACCAAGTTGGGGAGGGGCATTCTAAAAACGAGGTCACGCAGAGTGTGCACTGTGATGAACCAAAGGTGAAGGCAGGGGATTGATCAAGAGGGAGTATAAAGGATCGGGATTCCTAAGGCAGCACCCAAACAGGAGAAGGTTTAGAGGAAGACGAAGCTCTTGTCCCCTCCAGCTGCTCCTGAGAGTCCACTTCACCTGCTCCTTGTGTCCTGCTGACCTACTGACCTGTCTGAACCCTCCTCCCTCCCCTCTAGGACTTGATCTCACCCAGTACTTTCCCTGACTCCCTTCTTCTTCTCCTCCCAGGTGTCCAACACCCGCCTTCCTGCACAGCCCCTGCACAATCCCATCCCGAATTCCAACTCCTCCCTGGACCCCCTCACCACCCCTCTACTGAACCCCTCCACATTTTTACTTCCCAGTTGCCTTCCTGGCGACCTCAGGGCCCTTGAGAGGATCAGGACATGGATGTGCAGGGGATGGTCTTGTGGCTCCTCCTGCTCGGGTCTCCCAGTTACCCAACCATGAATGTGAATAAATATCAGGCATCACTGGTATCTTCTTTTTATTGGGCTCTTTCCCATGGTGGTTAATAACAGCTTTTCATGGGATCCTTGTCGGGAACTCAGACATTCCTTCCTTCTTTCTTCTTGCTTTTTTTTTTTTTTTGAGGAAGATTAACCCTGAGCTAACATCTGCTGCCAATCCTCCTCTTTTTGCTGAGGAAGACTGGCCCTGAGCTCACATCCATGCCCATCTGCCTCTACTTTCTATGTGGGACACCTATCACAGCGTGGCGTGCCAAGTGATGCCATGTCCGCACCGGGATCCAAACTGGCGAACCCCGGGCCGCTGAAGCGGGACATGTGAACTTAACTGCCATGTCACTGAGCCGGCCCCGGAACGCAGACATTCCTGAAGCCTGAGGACCTCAGGGCAGGTTTCTCGACCAGCCTGAACTGGTTCTGGCCACAGCTGTCCACATCAAGTTCTGGGTCCTGACAGCACTGCTTGGACCAAACACAACAAGGCTGACAGGATGGAAACCTGAAAATAGTAACTTTATAGCTTCACGAAGGAAGAATTTGTGAATGTACTGAAAGCCATTGAGATGTACGTCGTCAATGGGAGGACTGTATTATTTCTGAATTATATCTCAATAAAGTTGTTTTTAGAAAAACATAAGGAACTCTTATTTAATAGGAGCCATGGGAGTTAGACTGGCTCCTGGAAGCCTTGTCAAGATCCTGCTTCAAGATATGGAAGTGTAGGGTCCATCTCATTTGTAGTTTGTTTTCCTGTAAGTACATGGTTCATATATATGAAATTTGGCAGCCCTGGGAGCAGTGGTATCGAAGCATTGGTGTTGGTACTAGTCTGTTAAAAAGTGGGATGTCATTTGTGCTCTGTGCTTTCTAGATTGTTGTCTTTTAGCAACTTCTGAGTCATCCCTTCCTTTTGCTCTTGGAAGCTGCCCCCAGAGACTCCGTGTCCAACCAGCATGATGAGAGCCCTGAGAAGTCCCTCACAAAATAGGTGGCTGCATCCTGCTGGGATGTTTATAATGGGGAAATCATCAGGAGTGATATGACCAGCAGGTGAATGACTTGTGCTTTCTTTAGTAAAGTGTTCACGTCCAGAGTGTTGATTTATGCAAAGCTAAAAGGGTCCTTAATGTCCTTAGGCTTGTCCAAATATAAAGAAATTCCTGATTCTTACTGTGAAACGTTTACTTTGTCATTAAAAAACTTCTCTACCTCCAGGAGAAGGAGAGAGAGGTGGGGGGTGGAAAGATACTGAGAACACCCTACGGAGATAAGTAGATGTGTTTCAATCGGCATGTGCCAGATTCTTAGAGAGGGATCTGGAAAGGTCTAGTGGTCAAGAATAACCCTTGCATTGAGGCAGAATCATCCCACATGAATAGCTCCAATCAAAGAAGAATCTATTCTGTTTCTTTTGAGTCTACAAAGGAGGAAATTTCTTGATAGTCTCCATTGAAACTTTTCCTTCTCTACCTAGGCTACGTTCTCATAGATGAGTTAAGCTCTCTTTCCCTACCTCATCTTTGAGAACCTGGATAAAGTAACTCGTCTTGCAGTTCCCACAGCCACCCTTGTTCGTGGTCATTGACTGTCAGAATCTCAGCTTTTTGGCCCCATTGGATCTCATCTAGGTAGGAGTCAACTACTGATATCAGTGTCCAGACAGTTGCCAGATGTAACGAGAGTGCCCACGACTGGGGATGTTTAACCAGGTAGTGACCAGATGGTCTTTGTCTTCTTTGTACATTTGGTCCACGTGTTTATCCATTGTGCTGAGAGTTACTGCTCTCTCTCTGACAGTGGTGACTCAAAGACGGTGTCTGTCTCCCATGAGCACACATTTTACTGACCCCAGCTGTGAGGGCTGAAGATGAAAATGTTATAGATTTCAGAGGCTACTTTCTAGAGAAATTTTATTTGCACAAAACTGAAGTTTGGTATGTGGATTAGTACGAATTACATTGTGAGTTTGTTTTCTCCTAAGATCCTTGTAAATCTAGTTTTTGTAAAACAATGTTTGCCTTTTTATGTTGCCTTTGGTTTTGGTGAACATGCATTCCAGAAATTTTGTATTCCCTTACAAATTAATTTTCATGGTTGCTGTTGCTTGATTTAGGTGCAATACTATGAAATATGAATGTGAATTCTTTTTGTTAGCTATGTGGAATTGTGTTTTTAACTAACTTCAATTCTCATACTTTTAATCATAATATACAAGATCACAGTATTATGCAAATCTTTACGTACTTCTGAAATCTGACATTATGTGCTCTGGTCAGAATCAAAGTGAACACTGAAAGCAAACCTCAGTGATTTCAGAAGCCTGGACTAACCAATAATCTATACTTAATTTTTATTGGAATAGTAATCCAAGTATTATTATAATAGCAGCTGCCCATGTCTCTCAGCTATGTGCATATTTGTAAACATCTCTCTATATTATTCTCGTTTGTGTCTTAAGCACACATCTTTGATTGTTTTTGCCCATTCTTCTGGATATTTGGGCAGATTTTTGAAGATGTTTCAAAGAATTTTATCCAAGTTCTTCGTGAATCTACAACAGAAGACCTAGGTTTCCATCCACTACAAGTTTGATTTGACTTATTTTTCAATTATAAATTGATTTATAAACTCGTAAGCTCTGTTAACTGTTTAAAAAATATTTGCAATGTGTTTGTTAGCAAGTAAAACTTATCAGTTTGTGTATCACACACAGCTTAAGTGTGGTATAATTCATGCATAACAAAAGCACATTTTTAATGAATACGATTTGTTGATGTTTGACATATGTATGCAGCAAGGAAAGCACCACCGTGTGTCTGTGTGTGTGTTTACAGTGTGGTGAGAGACTGGTGGTGGGGACAGGCACTGGAAACTCGCCTACCTCATTCTTCAGAGCCGCAGCACCCGCTCCTCTGCAAAATGGCCCTGCTCTTTTCACCCCTTTCCCATCCATTACGGCAATTCACTGCCACGGTTATGTCCTATTGTCATGGAATAATGCAATACATGCTTTTATATTTCATAAAGTTGTTTATATTTAAATAAAAATTACTTGCACGCATACTGGATTTTGTGTTTCTACTGTTGTTGACTGTAATGCATAACTTAATGCTTTCAGAAGACCAATTTCCTAAGACAAAGTTGACTTACCAGGGGCATATTCAAAACTTCACAGGACTGTCGAGGTTCCAAATGGACACTAATCCGTTAGCCTGAGTCCCCCAGGGAAGAGGATGTGGAGCAGAGCCACCGTTGACCTGCTGTGGACATGTGGTGTGTGAGATATAAACCTTCACTGTGGTAAGCCACTGAGAGTCTGGATCACTCATTATCAGACGTAACCTTCTTTGTCCTGACTGATGCATGACTTAATGCCATTATAAGAGAAATTTCCCAAGACGAAGTCAACCACAGGCTTCCTCAGCACCTCAGAGGGCAGGCCTCGAAGGGGGGCCAGGGTGGAACCCCTGTGCAAGGCAGACCTTCTGCAAGGTCCAGTTACAGCACTCGCCACCTATGAGACCTTGAGCAATTCTCTTCCTCTGGCTCCTCATCCCTAAAATGGGATATTGGGAGTGCTGGGTAAATACGATAACACACATGAAGATTTTTTTCTCTGGGCACATTATACTGCTCAGAGGGAAACCTCAATACATTTTCCCTAATATTAATCAGAGCCTTGGTCCCAACTCATTAGGGTGGGAAGCATTTCTGATTGACAGTAGGAGGAGATAAAGTGTCCTTGACGCCTGACCACCCTGGATGGGATTCAATCCCATCTCTGTCAGTATCAGGCATGGGACCTTGGAGGCAGCACAGTGCCCGGTACCTGGTTTTAGAACATAATGCAGCTGCGGCTGGGGTGGCTGGAAATGCAGTACGATCTCAGGAGCTGTGAGGAAGACTGCTCAGGGTCAGCTCCACACAGGGCAGGCTCTGGAGTTTACTGCCAAGCGGCAGCACATTCTCCTGAAAGTCAACCCTATAAGTGATTGACCCAGAGGCTAAATGCAGTGAGCCCAGGAATAATGGCAAGTACCCATCTTCCCAAGTGTGATGGCCCCTGCAGAGCTCGGCCCCAGGGAGGTCGGAGCCTTGGAGCTCAGGGAACCCCGAAGCCCGAGATTCTTAACTTTCTGCCCGCTTCTCTCTGGGCCCCTTCACAGAGCCACTCCAGCCTCCCACCCTAGCCCAGCTCCCCCCCTTCCTCCTTGCTTCCTCTTGTCTCTGCTTCTCTCTAGTCCTGTTTCCTTCTGACTCCCTGTCACTCTCTAGGACTTAACCACCCCCCGCCCCCGACATCACTCACTCTCCCCCTGCCTGTCTCTTTCTTGTCTCTCTCCCCAGGCCCTCACACTCTCTGCTCCACTGCAGTCCTGTCCAGGACCACAGACACCACCACCCTCACCTCCACACCCTCCCTGCCATGTTTTGGCCCAGGCTCTGCTCACAGTGAATGAGAATCTAGTTTACCGATTCTGCTCATGCTGAGGTTTACTGCTGTGCCGTTGTTCCCAGCCACTCCTGGGCAGCATGTGCACAGTCAGACCTTGACCTTTTGGTCTGGTCTCAACCCCAGAACTGATGAAGGGCTGGCCACTTACTCCTGCTTGGAAGGAGGGAGGGCCCTTCAGCCTCCAGGGGCTGCAGTGGCAGAATGGATTGGATTGGGGGACCTGGAGGGAGCCAGCTCTTTCCACCCCAGCACCTTCTCCTTGGGGTATGTGGGGGGTCCCATGCCATTGATCTCTGCCCTGCCCATCCCTCAATAAGGAAATCATGGGAGGATTATGGGACCTCATGGGACTTACAAAAAACTCTGCTTCCATCAACTCCCCACAAAGCCTCCTGGACTTGGTGCTATTGGGGGGCAGCTGGCAAGTTGAGTGAAGGGCACAAAACCTGGATTACCGCAGGGCCTCTTCACTGGTCTCCCGGAGCCCCTCCCGGTTCCTCATCTATTCCCCACCATCAGAAATCGGCCACTTCCTGGGGACAGATAGCTGTCTCTCTGATCACCAGACACCCCTGGGACTGGCAGGCACCATGTGAGTATTTACTGACTGAACAAACACAACCACAGCCAGATCCAGATGTAGGATGTGTCCACGACCACAGAAGGACTTCTCAGGCCCCTCGCAGTCAACAGTACCCCTCCCAAAATAACCTTGCTTCTGCCTCATTCCCATGGTTTCTGCCTGTTTTTGAACTGCGCGTACAAGACTCACACTGTGTACACTCCCTGGAGTGAGTCGCTTGGTCCTCCAAAAAGCAGATGCTGACACTGAGTTAGAACCATAAAGGGTGTATTAGGGGAGACAATAGGAAAGATAAAAGTGGAGGAGGCAGGATTGGGCAGGGAAAACCATAATCAATTGCCATAGCCTTTTTATCACGGCTCAGGCTCCTCTTTCAAAATCATCGTCCTGTAAGGCAAAAAGATTTGAGGTTATTTCAATGTGATCTTATTTTGTCCTGTATACATTTGACTTCTATAATATATGTGTGGCTTCTGATGAGCACTTTACTGTGTGGCTGCATATTTAATGGAAAATAATTGCCTTTGGATCTCAGGTATAGATCTCTGAACTCACATATTCTCAAAATTATCTTTCTTTTTTTGACTGGAAGTTCCTGAATTTCACTAGGGAAAAGGGGACTCTTTGCCTCATCTTTTGAAACAGGGATTGTGCATCTCTGGGCCTGAGCTCTTACACCCTTAATTTAGTTGAATGTACTTCAGTGACCATCTTCTGATAATCTTCTGTGTGGAGATATTTTCATTTGAACAGTGAGAATGGTGAGTGCCAACATGTCCCAGCCATTTTGCAAGACACTTTCGTTATGTACTTAATCTCGTCTTCCTCACAATGACCTCAGGAACCAATATTACCCCATCTCACAGACAGCGGGGCTGAGGCTCTGAATAGGCCCCACTGAGAGCTGGTATTAGGGGCTGAGACAGCGGGAACACAGGCAAAGAGATGGGATACTGTGTGGTAAGCTTAGGGAGATGCAAAGCTGACAGTCAGGGGTGGTGACTGGAGGATGCAGGGATGTGGTGAGAGGGGTCCAGCAGGGGTGGCTGCTGATCAACCTTGAATCTCCCACAAAGAGCCTGACTCACTGAAGGCCAAGGCAGCCACTCAGCTGATCTAGATCCTGTCTGCACTCTTAGTCTCATGGGGGCACAATAATCTCAGGCAGACACAGTATCCTGAAAGAACCAAGTAAAATCTCCAAACCTCCAGGCACTTTTTCTATCACACAGATCCAGAACTTTCAGAAACCCAAGGGAAACAAGATCTCTATTTAGATTATGAACCAAGGGCTTTATGGCAACAGTGACATCTTGGTGAGGACAACTGCATTGCCCACACTGTGTGACTGGAAAACACGCAGTGGCTCTGCGTGGACCTCACGCTGCCTTCACACTCCCTGCTCAAGCTGCTTGCCCTGCTGGGAATGGCCTTCCAGCTCCATCTAAGGTAACCCAGCCAACTCCCAGCAGGCCCCTCCTCAATTCCTCCTTCTCTGCCACAACCTCCCGTTTCATCCTGGTGAGATTCACGTCTCCCTCTTTTGTCCTCCAGTGCCCTTCACTGGTGCTTCCATCATGGTGAATACAAGCTCTTTAATAGAAAAATCTCTCTCTGCTCTAGGACACCTTAAGCCCTTGAAGTTAGGGGTGTGCCTCATCCCCCACAGAGCTCAGCACATGGTCTCTGTACAACGCGCATCCACAGAACCGCTCCTTCCACATTTCTGTAGAAAGCGTCTTTCCTTCTGTATAAGAGATACTTGCACACACTGTGAGGAAGGAAAACAAACCCTCCACACCTTCCTCCACCATCTGACATTCTTTCCCACTTCAGGGCCCTCACCAATAGTGGAGGTTCCCTACACGCCTCAGGTGACCCCTAAGGACAAGGGGGAGACCATCCCCTGACCCTCGAGGAAGACACCACGGGGCCCTGGTTCAGGAGTTTTTGTTACTCATCAACCACTTGTGGAAAAGTCAGAGCTCAACTAGCTGGAAATCAACAATGAAAGAGGGTTTCCCAATACACATCAAGGGAACTCACAGTTTCACCACAGAGTAAAATTAAAATGAGAATAAGCTTGGACGGGATAATAGCAAGACACTCTTAAAATGAACAGCACGGGTCCTTTTCTTCAGGCCACAGGTGGATTTTTCACTCTCTCACTCTTCATATAAGCTACCTTCTATATGTGACCAGGCATTATATAAATATTTATGAAAAGAAATGGACTTAGGATAATATTATAGTAATAAGAAAAGGGAAGATATGGGGATTTAACAGTAAAGCTGTAGCATTACCCTGATAATGTCAGGAGTAAAATTACTTAGAAATTTAATTTATGAATGGAATACTATAGTCCACAATTAAAAGTTAAACAGAAAAAATAAGGGAGCCTCCAAAATGGTATGGAAATGACTTTTTTTTCTCAACTAAAAGAAAAACAAAGTCTTCACCATTGACTCAAGGTGGGAAGGAAGCATAGACCCACAACCCCTCCAGGCACATCTCTCCAATTAAGAGCAACCCAAGGTCCTGGAGGTGTTGGTGAGTGGAGAAGGTCCACGGTCAGTGGAGGGGCATGAGCTCCACCAGTCACAGGGCACAGGCCCAGAAAGCCATTGTGGCTGGGGCACCTGAGGAAGACATCTTCCTGTCACCCCTTGAGACAACCTGTTGTCTTTATGTCATGCTTGGGATTGTTTCCAGACAACATGACAATCCCCCACAGGAACAGTGGGACATGGAGTGGTTTTGCAGCAGAAATTAAGTGGCTGCACTTCACAATGTGCTCCCTACCTCTCTGTGCAGGGTTCTGCATCCCAGGTCTTTGCAACATTGGTTCGTACGGCCTGTATCCCTCAGGCAGCCTCTTTTGGGACATTATCTCCAATCTGGAATATAGAAAAGGAATGGACTTCAGTAAGAATTACAACACCAAGTCCTTTGCTAGGCACTAAACAGCTTAGCCTTAATACCTCAAAAACACCCTTAAAAAATGTTTTTCAAAATCCCACACCTGTGTTTCAAGTGAGCGGCTTCCCTGCTCTGCTCCACTATCTCCCTCTCCAAAATCCGAGCCTTGATCTGTTGGAGAAAAATACACCCAGCTTCAGTTGTGACAGACTGTGCACAAAGGGAAGGAAGGAAAACAAAACTTACCCAACTATCTTGAGCATTCTTCTCATGCACAGCGATCTGAAAAGCCAACAGGTTAAAAACCCTATGTTAGGGCTTCCAAGGGCCATTGTAACCCTCTGCATTGGGTGCTGAAGGATCCAGGAGCTTTGGGCAGAATGCAGGTTACCTGGTGTCTGAAGGTGGACTCTATTTGCTGCACCTGTTGCCGCATTTGATCAGTTTGTTGCCTATGAGTGACAATTGCTTTCATCAGATAAAGCACAATATTGAGGATGATTTTAAATAATCTGCCCATGTTCCCATTATCCAAACTGTACCCTTATACATATCATCCAATCCTATAAGACACATTTCATGAGGTTACAAAAGTAAGTAGGATCAAAGCGATTGCTGCATTGTTTCCTTATTTATTATCGAATGCCTGCCAGCTTCTCAGTTGATAGAATTCCCTTGCTGATTCTCAGTATCTCCCTAATTTATCCTGCAATGAGTACCTTTCATCATACAGCTCGATTCTTCTTTTCCTTCTATCCTGATCATGTTCCTCAGGACTACAACAACTGGGTCTCTAAAGTGGCATGCGCATATTTATTGATGAGATTCGTCTGACACCAAACTGCTTCCCTAAGGTTTCTAACAATTTTTACCTCCTCCAGAAACATTTTTGTGAACCACGTTTCCACACAGTCTGGCCAGCATTAAGGATCAGGAAATTTTTTGGAACTTCATGTTTTTTTAAGTTAATATTTTAACTTGACATTTGTAAAACTTAACATTGTTCATTCTTGAGGGAAATCTCTATATAAATGTCTTCTGAACATTTGTTTGTATTTGTATATGAATTGGGTCTCAACATTGTACAAAAGTTTAAATCCAGCAAGGGTGTTATAAGTTGCTGACGGTCAGAAGCTGAACTCACTTGCAGCGCTGCATTTCTTCTGCAGCCAATTTCACCTTCTTTTCTGCTGATGAGAGCTGCTTCTCCTTTTCCACCCTCTCACGTTCTTTCATTCTCAGCTTCCTAAGAGGGGAAAAAAATATGCATTTTCCAGTAGCCCATGTGACATTTTGCCTTTCTAGCCTCCCTGAAATCTAAAGGGCAGGATTCAAATGTCCCCTCCCATCCTTCCCCACAAATGCGTAGATTGACAAATATAGTGAGAGGAAAGAATTGAAGCCCCTCATCAGAGGACAGAGAAAAATCAAACTCCAGTCTGCTGGCAAGTCTTTGGCAATTCTGAGTTTCTCTTCCCAGTTCTGTTTTCCTAGTCATTAGTAAATAAACTAAACAAATATGAAAAGCACATATGAGATGCGCCATGTGCCCTCCCACGCTTGGTCTCTTGTGACTGGGACAGCATACGTTCATTTTCTTTCAATGTGGAAACCAGGCCTGACCAGCTCTTCGCAACTAAACACATTAGGATGAAGCAGGAGTTCATGACTTGTCTGACTTCTCCCAGGGAAAGTCCAGAGGCCATGACACAGCCATGGATCCTCCCTGGACATGGTGTAATAACATTGGATAATTAACTACTGGACATTTCTACAGTTCAAGAGTGGAACTCCTGCCACCTACTTCAAAGGTCCTAGTTGAGCAGAACAGAAACTGTTGAATGAAAGGTGATCTGAATTGCCCCATAGTCAGGGTGTTATCTCCTGAAAATGGAAAGCCTTCGAATTGAAGATATTGATCTGCTTTAATAGCAGATTGATTTCAGTAACAAATACTTTGATTTCATTGACAGTGAAGGCAGCAAAGGGCAAGGGCTCAAGGCAGATTTGCTGTGTTGCCTTTAAACTACTTTGTTCAAGGTTCTGATTCAAAAGATTCTCAACTTGACGTTGCATTTGCTATGGATCACACACAAAATTAAAAGAGCTCTAGGAAACTGGGACAGAAACACTACAGAGAGAAAGTTCATGTGTTTGTTTCTGGCCAGCCAGGCAACCTTTCAGCAAATGCTGTCTGGACAAGCTATAAAGTAGTGGGTGCATTGTAAGGTGTTGAGGACACAGAGGGAAGCAGGGCACTATCTCCACCCCAAAACATCTCATATGTAATACAAACAAGATGCCAGTGTGGAGATAAAGCCCTACCTCAGGCTTGGGAAGGGATAAGACAAACCTGACTCCTACGGGAATAGAAGAAAAGTTTTACTTTTGAACATGGATGAGTGGGTGTGAAATCCCTCATCTCCCCGTGAGAACAACAGGAAACATTGGCCAAAATATGAAAATTCATGATTGCACCAAATTGCTAACAAGCCAGTAGAGAGACATGAAGCCAAGACGGAGAAGAAGGAAGCCCAGGATTATGATCAGCCTGGCATTTGGGGCCACTTTCCCCAGGGTTCATGAACTAATTCCAGAGGAGACTTTGAGTTGCAAAGAAGCTGAGGAGCGTTTGCACACATCCACGGGCACAGAAGTAAAACAACTGGAGTTCACGGTCACTAAATGAAGGTCATCCCTAGAAAAACCTGCAGGCCTTAGCTGGGTCCCAGGAGATGACACACTAAGAACAAAGGTGGACAGAAAACACACTGGCCTTAGGAGGGATTGAGCCTTCAGTGAATGGTCTGAATTGCTAACTGGATGAATAGGATTCAGTAGTGCTGGCGTCCCTGATCACCCGCCAGATATAAACTCCCAGATTTTCTGCAGCAAGATAACAACAAAATAGCCCTCAATTTTTCTCTAAATATTTTCTACCTAAAGTCTAGGATTTAATAGGAAATGATAAACATATGGCAGGTCATGACAATATGATGAGATTGAAACCTAGAGTACAATGTAAATTCACCAAGAGGGTTCCAGTTAATGAAGTGATTAAAGTTGGTACCAGGACTCATATCCTAAATTAATTACAAACAGGAATCGCTGATAATCAGTTGGAATGGAAAAGAAGATGCAGATAACAAAAATCAAGGCAGAAATGAGAAACACAATTCTGTACTGACTGAATATGGTGAAAATACAGTGATAAATATTGTACGAAATTATAATTATCTACATTGGTCTATACTTTCACGAATACAACACTATTTGTAACTATCAACACTTGAACATCTTACTTGTCTATGACCATCTTGCTTTGTCCAAAGAGTTCATCAGTCACGCCTATGTTCATCTTCAACATTTTTAATTCAGCTTCCTTTTCCACTTTAATAGATCTCAAAGCCTCACAGTTCTCTTTTAGTGTCTTTCTCCCTTCTGTAAAGCATAAAACAATTTTCTTTGTCTGTGTGCACACATTCTCAAGAACTGGGTTGTGATGGGGAGAGGAGAAAGGAGAGAATCCTGAAGGCTAGAAGACATTTTTTACCTTCCCAGTGCAAACTTATTTTTAATATGTGGAATTTTCTTCCCAACAATCAACATACCTTCCAGATTACATTCACTAGATGTCGAGGCTTTGTGGTTCGAATCCTTGAATCCTCCACTCATATCTCCTGACTTTAAGACAGATTTGAGAAAAGATATTCAAGAAGTAATGATTGTACAACAATGTGAATGTATCTTACACTACTAAAATGTACACTTGCAAGGGTTAGATGGCAAATATTAGGTGTATTTTACCTCGATTAAAAATAAGAAAATTTAAAAGGAAGTAATGATGTTTAGTTCTCTGATTTATATAACCTATGGGAGGAACTTTTTGTTATCTGCTCCTTCTTGCCCGTAAGCTGAGCATTTTCCTTCTGTACCTGCCGTTCTTCAGACTTCAATTTCGGTTCGCGGACATGAACTTCATTAAGGGGGATTCAAACCTAAAGCCAAACATTCTCACTAATGACTTAGTTTCCAAGAAGAAAAATCTCTAAAACAATAACGTATAAATTTAATATTCTAAGACATGACATATTTGTTCTTCATCAAACTTAAGGTGTACAATGAAATTCTTGCAGCAAATCTAGGTAGTTTACTTCTGAAATTCCTGAGGTGTTCATTGAAATATCAACTTTTAAGTTCTCTGTAGATTTTTCTTTTCTGCTATCTGCATGTAGGATAGAAACAAAACATGTACTGGATTTCAATAGGAACACCGGACGGTATGCTAAAAAGAAGAAATGCCAACCAGACATACCCCACATCAGCCCCTGTTTCATTAAAAGCGGTTGATCCAGTTTGAGCCAAGGAGAAAAGTCAAACACAGAAATAAATGAGGAACTAAGAGAATAGTAGAAGTCAGAAATATTTCATGGGCACTCCAACTTTCTACTATTGAGACAATGAGATACTTGACTGGGGGACAAGGCAAAGCAAAGAAGGTCTAAAACCTTGAAGCCAAACGGCTCAAATGAGCAGCTTTTCTTAGTGGAAGGTAAATACTGTCACTAGAATCACTTTGAAAATTCCCTGCTCTGCACTAAGAGGGATAGGACTGTTCAACATGGCTAGACGTCTCTAGTACTCTCTCCTACAATTTCTCAGTTCTATGTTTCTTGGAGGAGAGGAAGTGCTGGATGATATAAAGAAATTACCCAGGGTTGTAAAAACAGAAAAACATTCTTCCTAAGTCCTTAAATTTAAAAAGGCATTGTGGGTATTAGTACTTGGAACAGCAGTGAACAGCATGGAAGAATGCAGGGCTCAATTCACCCCATCAACAAAAAGGCTCAAAATCAAATTATGGTAATAACTTGGTAGCAAAACTCTCACCAAATCCCGATTCTCGTTGTTTCTATCTCTGTCATAGTCCAGTTCAGCAAATATCCTTTCAATGATGTCATTAATGTTTTCCAGCATTTTGATGTTTTTCTTCAACAAAACATACAGAGATCAGCAATATTTACTCGTTACTTTTACTTCTGTTTTTAGAGTGTAATCTATGAAAAAGAAGGGATTTTTACCTTAAATTTCCGTGCTTCATCACCGAGAATCTTGTTCTGCCTCTTAGTTTCTTGAGCAAATTTATTTGCTTCATTGAGCTATACAAATAGTAATAAAGAATTCAGAACTCAAAAATACTTATTATAGTGATAGTGAAACTTATTCCCCCATGGGTAAGTCTTTACAGAAGTTTAAAAAGTGGTACTTTATATATAAGATGCTTGCTTTGAATTTAGACTGTTATACAACATAATGAAATGTCACACTAGGTTGAAAGAAGGCACAGCAAAATAACTGAACTAGAAGAAAGTGGAGGTACTTCAAGATGAAGCCATGAAAACAAAAATTCAAGGATGATTATACCTTGTGTTCACAAAGAGATAATTTTTTGACCAGTTCTGAATTTTCTTTCAAGTAAGTCTTCATCGTATAAGAACTGTGATGGAAATTAACTAAAAAGAGAGCAAAACCATTTCTAAGATTATTACACAAATGAATAAAATTGAATTACCCCAATGTGTCAACAGCAAAGGCACATTATTGGCACTATGACCATAAATAACATTTTAGCAGGACTATGATCCTGAAGAAAACAAGTTTTAGTTAGTGGCATTTTAAATATAGGAAACAAGTATGGATATAAGAACCCTATTTCAATGAGATTCCTATTTAATCTTTTTTCGAAGATGGGGAAACACAATAAAATGTCTTAGACTAACATCCCATCGTTAACCAATATTCTTAGAAAATGTGAACAGTTCAAACAGCCCTGTCATCACCAGAGGGGAAACAGAAAATTCAAGCAACCTATGTACTTACATTCTGTCCTCCAATTATCAAATAAAATAAACAGATCAGTACAATTGCTTTAAAAAACAAAAATTAAAAACCTGGCTTCCTCCAGGTTTTCCCCACTTCCGCACTCGCTTACTAAATATTTCTATGCAAAATTACACTCATCGTATTTTCCCTACCCCTGTGATCTGTTCCTCCTCTGGCTCTCTTATCTCAATAGATGGCACCTCCTTCTACATTGTCATTTAGACTCCAACCGGCGAAGAGTAAGATTTTCAAGCGTTAAAAAGCCAATTAGACATCAAAAGTCACTGTCTTTACTCC
The DNA here is from genome assembly GCF_041296235.1 of Equus asinus. Classification (NCBI taxonomy): domain Eukaryota; kingdom Metazoa; phylum Chordata; class Mammalia; order Perissodactyla; family Equidae; genus Equus; species Equus asinus. The sequence continues at coordinate 34,058,610 of NC_091803.1, forward strand.
CAATTGAATTAAAACTCATCAAACACCAGAACTGAGAAAATATTACAAGGAAAACCGAAGCCTAAACTCTTACCTTGATATGTTCGAAGCTTTATCTAGGAGAGGAAGAAACAAAATTAAATATGATGTCAAAACATACTATTAGTAAAAATCTATCATTCTGATAAAATATCAAAATAATAATCCAATGAGGTTATAATCATCATTTTGTTCAGCATAATGATTCATAGGATTAAAAATAAGAGAAAGTTATAATTCCCTGTTTAAGTCATGAAACTTCACAACCATCTCTGATAAAGAGCACATAGGTAAATAACTTATTTTTGAGCAAAAGACCTCTTTATATTCTATTAAATTAACACCAATCTATTTAATTTTGATAATGGATATGGCAAACATTTTTATAAACACAATAATGCTTCATTTATCTGATTGTTATTTTGTCAAACCCAATATCCACACTGAAGTCCAGAATCTGGGATTGTATTAAAAGTCTCCAATAAAAAAGGCAAAAGATCTGTACTCCTAAGATATGCCTCTTTCACTCAATAGAAAGGTTTTCTGAAATCTAACAGAGTTGGCTGTTTGCTGCATTGATAAACAATTACAACACATCAGGTCCTATGATTTTCAAAGACCACTAAATACATAAAGAGGGTCATCAGATGAGAAAGAGAGGGGGAGATGGCTAGAGGAAAGCACAAGCAACAACAGAAATGACAGCTAACATTTTAAGAAAAGGCAAAAAAGTGCTTCCCAGACCCGAGTCATACCCTGTGGAATTATAGCTCAATAAAATCTAGGCAGGACCTCATTTTAATACCATGGAAAGGCACATTTTATTGACCCCCTAAAACATATTTCCCCTTTGAATAGTTTTAAATGATGATCAGATGCTGAGGCCAGCCCAAATGATATTGCCAAGATACTGGAATATCATTATGGTATCAAAAGACAGTTATAATGATGTTTTTATAGGAAAATGAATCCATGGAAGGCAAACAAAAAATCACAGATATACCTTTAACTTCACACAATGAGCAGGAATCAGTGCACTTCCCTGTCCCCTGTCACCCAACCCTACAGGGAGGGACAAGTGGGAAGAGGGATGGGCTCACCAAATACTTAATATCTGTGTTTTCTTTTTGAAGGGGAAGGTTTATGAATTGCAGTTTTCTCACTGAAAATATATTGTTGTTTTGCTCAACGAGTTCTTCACTAAAATGGTTAGAGTATTTTACAAAGTCAACTTCCATTTCAAACATTAATTTGTGGTCAGATTAGTAGTCTAAAGGAAGCAAATCAAAGAGCTGGACTCCTGGATCCTGATCCAGCTTGTAAGGAGCTTGGAAATTGTCACTCCTGTCCACATAGCAAGAAAAAAGCTGAACAAACTTAAAGTCAAAAGTTCTTCATAGACCTGTCAGAGAACTGAAGTCACAGAGCCAACTGTTGCCTGGAGGATCAGTGAACCAGACTGGTGGATCAGACAATCACCACTAATTGGACCAGAAGCCCAAGGTCAGGAATCTCCACAGGAACTAGAACGCCATGGTAGGAAAACACCATAACGGATGAATTCCTGGATGCTCAGCATGAAGAAGCAAGAGATTAAAAAAGTCCCGAGTGCCCAATCTTGAGGGGTTCCCATATTTGTGTGAATTTTATCTCCAGGAATCCTAACAGGTTCTCACAGGAAATACTGGAGAAAAATCCCCTCATTCTATTGGCAGGAAGAGGGGGAAAATAGCCATTTAGAAATAAACTCATGGTATTTATTCTTCTTGAAAAGACCTGCATGCAAGAGAAACTACTTTAGCAGAGCCTAAGTGGTATTTTTCCAAAGACTAAGTGACCTAGGTGAAGGGAAGTACCCAGCTCCAGAGCTCTCTCTCTTCCTGTCTCACCTAAGAGTAAACTCAGCCTAATCCCAGCCAGATAAACGTAAATCCTCAGACTAAAGGCCTATTTACCTCAGTTCTTCTTTTAAACCAGGACATGATACCCAGCTTTCAACAAAACCTTATATGGCAGGCTAAAAGAAAAAACACAGTTTGAACACAGAGAGTAAGCATTAGAATCATACTCAGTATGGCAGAGATGATGGAATTATCAGGCTAAGAATGGAAAACCATGATGATTAACACACTAACAGGTCTAACACAAAATGGAGAAAACACACAAGAAGAGACAGTGAATACAAGCAGAGAGATGAAAATTCTACGGGCCAAAAGGAAATTCTAGAAATCAAAAACACCATAACAGAAATTAGGAATGCCTTTGATGCATTCATTAACAGACTTGACATAGCTGAGGAAAGAATCATCAAGCTTGAAGAAATGTCAGTAGAAGCTTTAAAAACAGAAATGGAAAGAAAAAATCCCCAAAATAACACACAAAATCAAAGACTAGTGGGACAATTACAAAAGGTGAAACATACACATAATGGGAACCCTGGCAGAAGAAAGGAAAGGAAGAAATATTTGAAGCAATAATGACTGAGAATTTTCCAAAATTAATGATAGTCACCAAACCATAGGTCCAGGAAGCTCAAGGAATTCCAAGCAGGATACACACCAAACAAGAAAAAATGTACACCTAGGCATATACTATTTAAACTACAGAAAAGCAAACACAAAACATTTTGAAAGAAGCCTGGGGTAGGGCAGGGGCGCGGGAGTATAACATCCTACCTATAGAGGAACAAAGATAAGAAATACATTCAACTTCTCTTGGGAAACTGTGCAATCAACAAGAAAATAGAATGAAATATTTAAAGTGTTAAAAGAAAGGAACCATCAACCTAGATTTCTGTAGCCAGTGAAATTCTCCTCCAAAACAATACTAAAAAGTAAGGAAAATTATCAGGAATAATGAGTGGCATCATTTTGATGGTAAAGGTGTCAGTTCTCCAAGAAGACATAAAATCCCTAATATGTATGTATTAACAACAGCGTGTCAAAATACATGAGGCAAAAACTGACAGAATTTCCTGGAGAAATAGGAGAATCCACTATCACAGCTGGAGACTTCAAAACCCTCTATCACTCAATGACAGACCCAGCTTACAGAAATAAGATGTTGTTCAGTTCAGCTGTATTCTTACTGAATTTCTGTTGAACTGAACAACACCTTCAATCAACTGGATCTGCTGACATCTGTAGAAGACTTCAAGAGCAGAATATACTTTATTTTCAAGCTCACATAGAACATTCACCCAGATACACCATATTCAGGACCATAAAATTCATAAGAAATTTAAAGTAAAAGAAATCAGAGAAACTATGTTCTCAGACCACAATGGAGTTAAACTAGAAATCAGTGAAAGAAAGGCAGTTGGAAAACCACAAAAAAATTGGAGACTAAACACCACACTTCTAAAGAACACATAGGTCAAAGAAGCATCTCAATAGAAATTTAAAAATAATTCAACCTAAATGATAATGAAAATAGGACTTACTAGAATTTGTGGGATGCTGTGAAAGCAGCATTTAGAGGGAAATTTGTAGTACTGAATGCAAACAAAAGGTCCAGTGACTATCAAAATCCCTACTTATTTATGATTAAAAGTATATCCGTAAATTACTTTAGTATACTCACAGCAAGGACAGTTTTCCAGTGGAAAATGATGAATGCAGAAATTCCCAAGGAGACAATAATAATGGTCAACTTCCACAGGATTCCGAAAACATCAGGCCCAAATTGGAAAAGTTCATGTGGAATATGGACCAGCTGAAATAATGTTGAAGATAGTGAGGAACCTCAAAGACATTCACAATACATTTGTCACAGAGTCATCTTTAGAAACACTAACCCAGCCTCCAGGAGGACCACACCCCTCGAATGTCTCCTCATGGACAGATGGATTACAAAGGAGCAGGAGGAAACTTTTGGGAGCGATGAGTGTGTTTACTATCTTAATGTGGTGATGGTTTCATTGCTGCATGCATAGGTCAAATATCAACAAACTGGATTCATTACAATGGTGCTGTTATTATACAGAAATTACACCACACTTAAGCTGGAGGAAAAAAAATCTAATACACACTGTTCGAGATTTTATTTTGCTGGCAAACACATTTCAGATACTTTTTAAAATAGTTAAAAGAACTTAAACTATGAATTTATAAACCAGTTAAAATTGAAAACTAATTAAAATCGAACTTATCGTGATCGGGAAGCCTAGGTCTTCTATTGTATATTCATGAAGTACCTAGATAAAACTCTTTGGAACATCTCCAAAAGTACACCCAAATGTATGGAAGAATGGGAAAGAATAATAAAAAATGTGTGTTAAAGATACAAAAGAGAATAATAAAGAGATGTTTATAGATATGCACACAACTGAGAGAGATGGGAGGCTGTTATTATGAGGACCCCGGGATTATTTCTCCTACAAAAATTAATTCCAGAGTTTTGCTTAGCTCAAGTTTCTAAAACTATTGAGGTTTACTTTTAATGTCCACTTTGATTGTGAACCAGAGCACATAATATCAGATTTCTGTAGTACATAGAGATTTGCATAATACTGTGATCTTGTATATTATGATTAAAACTATGAGAATTTAAGTTAGTTAAAAACACAATTCCACATAGCTAGTATAAATAATTCCCATTCATATTTCATAGAATGGCACCTAAATGAATCAATAGCAACCATGAAAATTAACTTGTAAAGGAATACAATAATTCTAGAATGTCTGTTCACCAAAACAAAAGGCAAACACGTCGTTTTACCAAACTATATCTATAAATATTTTGGAAGAAAATAAACTCACACCTCAATTCATACTAATCCATGTACCAAGCTTCAGTTTTGTGCAAATAAAACTTCTCTAGAAAGTAGCCTCTGAAATCTATAACATTTTCATCTTCAGCCCTCACAGCTGGGGTCAGTAAAATGTGTGCTCATGGGGAACATGCACTGTCTTTGAGTCACCACTGTCAGAGAGAGAGCAGTAGCTCTCAGCACTTGGACAACCATGTGGATCAAATGCACAAAAAAGACAAAGACCGTCTGGTCACTACCTGATCAAACATCCCCAGTCGTGAGCACTCTCCTTACATCTGACAACTGTGGAGAGCTGATATCAGTAGTTGACTCCTACGTAGATGAGATCCAATGGGGCCAAAAAGCTGAGGTTCTGACAGTCAATGGCCATGAGCAAGGGTAGATGTGGGAAATGCAAGACAGGCGAGTTTATCCAGGTGCTCAAAGATGAGGTAGGGAAAGAGAGGTTAATTCATCTATGAGAATGGAACCTAGGTAGAGGGTAGGGGGAAGTTCCACCAAAGACTAACAAGAAATTTCCTCCTTTGTAGATTCAAAGGAAACAGAATAATTCTTCTTTGATTAGAGATACTCATTTGGGATGATTCTGCCTCAATGTGAGGGTTGTTCCTGACCACTGGACCTTTCCAGATCCCTAAGAATCTGGTGCATGCCAATCAAAACAAATCTACTTATCTCTAAGGGGTTTTCTCAGTCTCTCTCCCTCAGTACTAGGAGTCTGGAATTTCTTTATATTTGGACAATCCTAAGGACATTAAGGATGCTTTTTGCTTTGAGTAAATCAACACTCTACACATGAATGCTTTACTAAAGAAAGGAAAACAACTCATTCGCCTCCTGGTCATGTCATTCCTAATAAATTACCCTTTATTAACATCGCAGCAGGATGCAGCCACTTATTTTCTGATGGACTTCTGAGGGCTCCCATCAACATGGTTGGACACAGAGTCCCTGGGGGTAGCTTCCAAGAGCAGAAAGGAAGAGATGACTTAGAAGTTGCTAAAAGTCAACAAGGCCGAAAGCACAGAGCACAAATGACATTCCACTTTTTAACAGACTAGTACCAACACCAATACTTAGATACCACTGTTCCCAGGGCTGCCAACCTTCACATATATGAACCATGTACTTATAGAAAAGCAAACTGCACATGAGATGGGCCCTACAATTGCATGGCTTGAAACAGGATCTTGACAAGGCTTCCAGGAGACAGTCTAATTCCCATGACTCCTCTTAAATAAGAGTTCCTTATGTTTCTAAAAACAACTTGACTGAGCTATAATTCACAAATTAAACAATTCTTCCACTGAAGACATACAACTCAATGACTTTCAGTATATTCACAAATACTTCCTTCTAGACACTGTACAGTTACTATTTTCAGGTTTCCATCCTGTCAACCCTGCTGTGTTTGGTCCAAGCAGTGCTGACAAGACCCAGAATTTGATGTGCACAGTTCTGGCCAGAACCTGTTCAGGCTGGTCAAGCAACTTGGCCTGAGGTCCTCAGTCTTCAGGATGTCTGAGTTCCCATCAAGAAACCCATGAAAAATGTGTTATTTAACCACCATGTAAAAGAGCCCAATAAAAAGGAAGAACCATCTGATGTCCAATGTTCACTCACGTTTGTGTTTGGGTAACCGGGAAACCCAAGCAAAAGGAGCCAGAAGACCAACCTCTGCACCTCCATGTCCTGGTCCTCAAGGAAGGAGGTGGGGAGGGAGTGATGCAGAGGGCGTGAGGGGAGGGGTGGGGTAGGGAGGTGATGAGGTGAGGGATTGGGAGGGGGTTGGGGGGAGAGGTTGGATTGAGGGTGGGATTGGGGTGTGGGTGTGGCAGGAAAGGAGCTGTTGGGCACCTGGGAGGGGAAGAAGAAGCAGGCCAGGGAAAGTACTGGGTCAGATCAAGTCCTAGAGGGGAGGGAGGAGAGTTCAGACAGGTCAGTAGGTCAGTAAGTCAGCAGGACACAAGGATCAGGTGAAGCGGACTCTCAGGAGCAGTTAGAGGGGATGAGGGCTTCGTCCTCCTCCAAGCCTTCTCCTGTTTGGCTGCTGCCTTAGCAACCCCGATGCTTTATACTCCCTTTTGACCAATCCCCTGCCTTCACCCCTGGTTCATCACAGTGGACACCGTGTGACCTTACGTTTAGAATGCCCCTCCCCCAACCAGTGCCTCCCCAGGAGCCATCCCAGTAACAGGTCCTCTTTGGAACCTTCACAGACCTTCTGGTTTCTAGTCCTTCCCAACCCAGGTCCCCTGTCCCCCACTTCTGGGCACCCCTCTTTCCTTTCTGACCTCCCAAGGTTTCCCATGGCCATTGGCTGAAAAACATACAAAGCAAAGGATGACTTGTAAGTGAAATGAAAAGAGAATCAAACACACAAGCAGAGTGGGAGGGTTTCACATCCCTCTCAGCAACTCGTACAATAAAGCAGACAGAACATCCGTAAGATGCAGACGATCTTAATAGCAAACCACCTTAATCACCCAGATTACCTATATATCTATCTATAACCATGTAACGACTGTTGGGGGCAGGTATGATACGTTTACAGAATTAACCCTATTTATTTTGTCTATACACAAATTTCCATATATTTCAGAGGAATGAAATCATACAGAGCATCTTTCCACAAAGTAATTGTGCTAGAAGTCACTGATAAAAAGCTGACTGGAAATTCCCACATGTTAGGAACCTGAGAGGTACCTTTATAAATAAAAAAATGAGTATAAGAAGAAATCCCAAAAGAAAAGGGTCTATCTTTGAACTGAATGATATCATCATGATAAAATGGCAATAAAATACGTCTCCACCTGCCCTGGGAATTCCACTCTGTGTGACGGATTGTATGGTCTCAAAATCATCCTCGATTAAACAGACATCATCACAACTGAAACAGTGGTGAACATGTCACTTTTCTGTCACCCTGCTGTCTGTTAGCATGGGTTTTGCGTTATGAACCTCAGTGGGGAAAATCCAAGCTCACTCTCATGATTGATCTCCAGGAAAGTGAGCATTTTAAGAGAGAAAGTTCATTATCTTCTCTCCTGGGGGACCTGGGGACAACACCCAGGGAGCTTGGCAGCACCAAGAGTGACAGGTGGGGAGAGCCAAGCAGGTGGGCAGGGGCCCGGAGACCAAGACAAACCCCACTGGTGATCACCTCTCCTGGGCCCCGTCGCGAGCTACCTAAGGCTCTGTTCTGCGTGTTTACACACAGTGTTTCCCCAACTCATTCAGGCCCATGGCAGCTTAAAATCATTGCTTTAAATCCCACCACATTTTATTATATAAATTTATAGCAAACAGGAAAGATTCCATCACTATTATAGTGGAAAATCAGCGTCTTTTACCGTAAGTATAAAGAAAACATAAAAAACAAGAAAAGCAAAAACAAAACAAAACAACAGTGCATATGAAATTCTGTTTAGATGCTGTTGGCTGCCTAAAGAGCCCCAGAGATGCGCCGTCCTGGTTACACAAGGAGAGAGCAGTACAGAAGGGGTGGAAGTCAGACTAGCCCAGAAGTGAACGGGAGAGAGGCCCAGCCTGTAATGGGCTGGGGACTTCCGTGAAAGCTTCCAGGGTCACCCTGACCATAGTTCAAGCAGAGAGGAAGGAAACAAGGAGAAGTGACAGAGGTTGGGGGCCTGGAACAGGTGAGATCATTTCTGCAGCTGAGGAAGCACTTACTCCCCAAACCCACGCAGTGTGAGCCTCCCGTGCAGGGGAGACCTTCATGGCCCCTGGAGGCCAGGCCAGCAGCCTTGGGCTTAAGACTCAGGTGTGCTGCTTTCCAGCTGTGTGACCCTGAGTGAGTTTCCTTCACTAAAATGGGAGTGTCCATGCCTGCGTCCAAAGACTGTCCTCAGGACAAGAAAAAGCCTCGTGTTGAGCCCCTGTGCACATCAGCAGCAGCATCCCCCAGGGGCATCTGTCCTCCCAGAACTGGGGCCTTGAAGGTATGCAGCCATTAAAGGCAATAAGGATGTAACCAAAGGCCCCTCCTCTTGTGGGCCTGTGCTGAGCACTGAACTGTGCAGGCATCATCTCATGGGATCCTGAGGTCAGCACCATCTCTATCCCCATTGCACACATGGGGAATCAGCTTCAGAGTGGTGAGGGAGAGGGCGGTACCAAGGCTGAGCAAAGGGTCAGAGGGGACTTGGGTCTAGGAAGGGATGTTGGGAGAGGGGGAGGCTGAGGCAAGAAGATTCCAGAAGGAGAAGGGGCCAGAGCGAAGCTTTGCCCAGGGCCCAGCTTTGCTTGGGGTCTGCCCTGCTCAGAAGATGAGGTCAAACCAGATGGCCATGGTGACACCCCTTGCTCCTCGACCTGGGACTGATGATCAGTCATTGCTGTTGTGATGATAATATCATCATATAATAGTCCTGACAATTTCATTATTGTTATTGTCATTATTGTGGGAGAGGGTGCAGCCCATTCTGAGGCATGGCAGGGTCCTGGGGAGGCTCGCCTCTCTCCCTCTCTTCTCCTTGAGCTCTGCTAAGCCTCATACAGTACCTCTGCCCTAAGTACACACTGTCAGGATCCCTGTCCCTACCCTGGGCCCCAGTCTCCAGAGCAACTCTACCCTGGTCACTCTCTGGCATCTTAGGACCCAGGCACAGCTGTCCGGAAGGCCCTGGTGTGGGGCAGATGCCCAGCCTTCGGTTTGGAACCAGGAAAATGCCCCCTTACCTGACAGCTTAGGTGGGGCAGGTCATGCCAGGGTCTATTCATCATGTCTGCCTGCAGTGGCCTCCACTGAGTGCCAGGGCTGTCTGTTCGTCTTGTTGGCTGTCTTGTGAGCTGGGGTGGGGTGATGGTCTGGGAGTGTGTGTGTGCCTGTGTGTTTGGTTGTGTAATTCTGCATCATAGACCTAAGAGTCTGAGTTTCTCTGTCTATGAGTATATAGATTATGCACATGAGTTTTCCCTGTGTGTCTATGTATATTTTAAGTGATGTATTTCTAATATATCATTCCACTGTCTCCTAGCTGTAGAGTTTCCGCTGATAGTGTGATGGGGGTTCCTTTCTAAGTTATTTTCTTCTCCCTGGCTGCCATTAATATTCTTTCTTTGTCATTGACCTTTACTTTTCCTTTTCCCTCCAGCTTTCCTGGGGTATAATTGACAAGGAGGCATTGTATATATTTAAGGTGTACGTCTTGGTGTTTTGATAATATGTATGTTTTGCAAAGATCACCGTGCTCAAGCTAATTAACACATCCTTCACCTCACATGACTATTTGTGTTTCTGTGTGTGTGTGTGTGTGGTGAGAATACTTGAGATCTCTTTGTAAATTTAAAGTATATAACACATTATTAATTATAGTCACCACACTGTACATTTTCATCCAGAACTTATTCATCTTGTAATGGACAGTTTCTTACTTTTGATCAGTATCTCTTCTTTTTGCTCATCCCCCAGCCTCTGGTAATCACTATTGTACTCTGTGATACTATGAATTCATATTTTTAAAAAATTCTACATAAAAGCAAAATTATGCAATATTTATCTTTCTGTGTCTGTCTTACTTCACTTAGCATAATGTCCTCCAGGTTCGTCCATCTTGTCACAAATGGCAGGATTTCCTTATTTTTTAGGCTGAATAATATCCCGTTGTGCATAAATACCTCACATTTTCTTTATCCATATGGCCATTGATGGACATTTAGGTTGTTCCTGTATCTTGGCTATTGTGAGTAATGCTGCAGTGAACATGGGGTGCAGATATCTCTCTGAGATCCTGATTTCATTTCCTCTGGATATATACCCAGGGTGGCATTCCTGCATCATATGGTAGCCCTGTTTTCAGTTTTCTGAGGAACATCCATACCAGCTGCAGGGCCTGTGGGTGGGGTGGCTGGCAGTGTCTGTGGGCTGGCTTTGAGATCCCACAGTGGTTGCTGTGAAGCCCTCTCCACATCTTTGTTCTTAGCTACCCCCAGAGGATCCAGCCATGCTGATTCCCTCAGCAAGACAGAAATAGGCTTTCAAGCAGTGCCTGGAAAGCCTGTGGAAGTGACACTCACACTGCTCTCTTCCCCCTGAGAGAAATCGCAGGTGGAGGGGTCTCTCTGAGCTGAGCTGAGCCAGCCTGTGGGAACGGTGACGCAGGTGGAGCTGTTCTTTCTGCCCTTCTCAATGTGGTTGTTTGTTAGATTTTCTGCTCCACCGGCATGCTGAGACCTCACACCTGGCTTCTAGAGCTTTCCTAAAGGTATTTTTGCCCATGAATGGTGGTTAAATTATGGTTTCTGTGGGTGATGAGTGCTGGGCCATCCTATCTCACCGTCTTGCTGACATGTATCGTTGTTGTTTTATTTTGCATTTCTCTCATGGCTAATGATGGTGAGCATCTTCTCCTGTGTTCCTTGTTTACTTGTATAAATATTTCTTTGCAGAATATCTTTTCTGTAAAAATGTCTACTCAAATCCTCTGACCATTTTTTTAAAGATTTTATTTTTCCTTTTTCTCCCCAAAGCCCCCTGGTACATAGTGGTGTATTTTTAGTTGTGGGTCCTTCTAGTTGTGGCATGTGGGATGCTGCCTCAGCATGGCCTGATGAGCGGTACCATATCTGCGCCCAGGATTCGAACCTGGAAACCCTGGGCCGCCGAAGCGGAGTGTGAGAACCCAACCACTCGGCCACGGGGCCGGCCCCTGACCATATTTTTAAATTGGATATTTTTTGGTGGTGTATGTATTCTTTTCTTTTTGTTGAAGTCATACTGGCTTGTAACTTGAGTAAATTTCAGGTGTACATTATTGTATATCAGTTCCCGTATAGACTTTGTTATGTTCACCACCAATAAATTTTATCTGTCACCATACATATGTGCCCTTTTGCCCTCTCTCCACCCTCTTCTCCTATGGTAATGTCATTGACTTTTGACATTTTTAATATAATGTGCCTTGGAGAAGGTCTTTTTATGTTGAGATAATTAGGAGTTGTATTAGTTTCATGTACTTGTATATCCAATTCCTTACGCAGGTTGGGGAAGTTCTCAGCTATTACTTCTTAAATAAGCTCTCTGCTCCTTTCTCCCTCTGTTCTGCTTCTAGGATACCCATTGTCCTTGTGTTGCTTTTCCTAATAGAGTTGGATATTTTTCATAAAATTTCTTCATTTTTTAAAACTCTTAGTTCTGTCTCCTCTTCCACTTGAATCATTTCTAAATTTCTATCTTTGACCTCTCTAATTCTCTCTTCCATGTTTTGTGCTCTATTTCCAATGCTTTGTCCTTTATTTTCCATCCCATTGTGGTCTTCATGTCCAGAATTTGTTTGGCTTTTTTTTTAGTTTCAATCTCTTTGGTGAAGTACTCTTTCTGTTCGTTACTTTTATTCCTGAGCTCATTAACTGCCTTTCGGAGTTTTCTTCTAACTTGCTGAGTTTCTTCACGACATCTGTTTTGAATTCTCTGTCAGTTAGATTGCAGTCTTCTGTGGCTTCAAGTTTGGTTTTTGGAGAGCTGTCACCTGCTTTCTGTTCTCCCACGTTACTGTAGTTCTTCACGGCGCTCGATGAGTTGATCCTCTGCTGGCGCATTTGTGATGGCAAACACCGTTCTCACTGGGGTAAGGCTTTTCTTACTTTGATTCTGAGTTGCTTCTGCTTGTATTAGAGAGCCTGCACTTTCCACCCTCCAGTGCCTCTGCCAGAGGCATCATCAGTGCCCTCCTTGTGCTGCTTGTGTCTCCGATGTTGCTGGTAGCTTGCTGCCTACAATGTTGCTGCAGTTGTGGGTGCTGCCACTGGGGTCACCAGGTTAAGAGCACTTCTGTTGCTTTTGGGGCAGCCTGGAGCTTCTGCTCCCCCACCGGGGTTACCAGATTGAGAGCATTTCTGTTGCTTTTGGGGCAGCCTGGATCTTCTGCTCCCCCACTGGCCCTCCACAGGCTCAGGTGCTGCTGCCACATATACCACCTGTGCTGCTGCTCTGGGGTTAACTGTGGTTGCTGGGAGCACCACTGCCAGATGTGCTGGGTTCATGGGTGTCACTGCTGCTGGCAGGGGCCTAGGGTCTTATATGCAGCCCCCACTGCAAGTAGGGTCAGCGTCATGGGTGCTGCTGTGGCTCCTGAAGCCTCAAGTCACAGGAGTCACATGAGACTGTTAGGAGAGAGGTGGGGCTGAACCATGACAACAATTACTGTTCCTGTAGCCTTCTGGTCCCCGGTACTAGTGCACTTTTAGAAACCTCAGGTCAGACAACCACTGCCCCTACCAGTGGTATCGTTGTTTTGGATTGACACTGCCAGGAAAGGGGGAGGGAGCTCCTCTCCTAGTTCCACTGCCTCCCAGAAGCCTAGTCCACCAGCCTTCAGATGTGCAGACATATGGATCTCTCAGGCACTCTGCTGTGCTCTTAAAGGAGTCCTTTATTGGTCTGAAAGCTCTTCTCTTGGGGAGAAAAGGGAGAGTTTCATGGGACTAAAGCTAAGAAAGGAGTTTCTAACCAAAGACTGCAGAAAATGTCAACATTGAGGGGAGAAATGGGACTGCAAGCAAAGTGGGAAGGTGTACACGAAAGGATCAAAAACAAGTTACTGAGGAGCCAGAAATCTAAGAGTCTTGGGGAGAGAGGAAGAGCAGTGGGTCCATGTAGCTGGGGAGGGATCCAGGGCAATTACCCAAAAGACACACTGTTGTACGTTTCCTGTTCTTCTCTGCTAACAGAACCATGGTGAACAAGTGTGTTGACCACTACATGTAGTGATAAACACAAAGGCAGAGTCACAACTTATAAGGGGTTTGGGTCTAAACTCGGCACCTGAGATGAAAATCCCATGTCATCATACTACTCATTTAAAAAATAATCCTATAATAGCTCATGGATACTATACTATCTCTTGGAAAATCTAATCTAGTCCATCTTTCCTCTAGCATTGAAAATGATTTCAGTCTTTTTGGTTGAACACCCATGGAAGTAATTGCCTTGTGTTTGTTCTGGTTTCCCAACCTTACAGTCAATTCTTCCTAAGGTAAATGCTTGTGAATTGTGACTCTGTGCTCAAGTTCTCTTAAGAGAGGCCAGCCTCATGGCTGAGTGGTTAAGTTTGCATGCTCCACTTTGGTGGCCCAGGGTTTCACCAGTTTGGACCCTGGGCATGGACATGGCACCACTCATCAGGCCATGCTGAGGCGATGTCCCACATGGCACAACAAGGGGGAGCTACAACTACAATATACAACTATGTACTGGGGGGCTTTGGGAAGAAGAAGAAGAAAAGAAAAAAAAAAGAAGATTGGCTACAGTTGTTAGCTCAAGTGCCAATCTTCAAGAAAAAGAAAAAGAAAAAACTTCTCTTAAGAAACTTAACCAAGAATCCCTTAGGGGAAATAGGTACATGTATGTGTGTTGCTCAAACTCACAACAAAGTCTTTGTCTCTTTATGAGCTATTAACAAACTGTGGATATCAGGCAGAGAATTAGAGTTGGAGAAACTGAAATTATTCATTTATTCAATACATGAATTCATAAAAGTGCCCGCTGGATAACATCCAAGACTTCCTAAAGCCCTGGTACCTAGAAGGCAACATAATGCCAATTAAGACAGATGCTGACAGAATTTAAGGAGATTCTATTGGCCTCATGGTCATACCTTGAGAGGAAATGTCCCCAAGTCACCCAGATCTGCAAAGAAAGGAGCTTTCACAGTGAGTTTATAAAATCTAATATTACAATCTGTGCCAAGTCCCTGGTCTCCAATTTCACCTCCCTCACAACACAATGCCAGAACCACCCACATCATTATGATGGGGAAACTGAGCTAAGACGGGACCTGAGGCACCTGGAGGGCTGAAATTGGGTCAGAGGCCTACAGGCAGGTGTTTAACAGATCTTGTGTTCTAATGCAAATATCAGAAGATATAAGCAATCAAGGAGATCCAAACACAGATTTAGGACCCTGCAGAATCAACTTGCCTTAAAGACGTCAGTCAAAGAGTGCAGAAATTGAGAGCAGGTTTGAAGGTCTCTGTCTAATGTCATTTCCAATTCTGTGTTCATTGAACGTCTCCATACAGTAAGGGTGATATCTGATCTCTACTCTGTGTTAGTCACTAGATCAGGAGAAAGGACGGGTTCAAAGAGGAGTCAGGTGTGAACTTTACCCTCAAGAAGTCCACAGGCTAGTCAGAGAGCCATGACAAGCATATGAATAAGTAATTCATGGCAGAAAGTTTGTGGTTCTTTAGGAGAAAGCATTAGGAGACTCAGAGGACAGAGCAATAATTTCCAAAAGAGACCGGCATATAAAGCATTGGAGGTGAACTCTGTATGTGGGATTTGATTATGTGGAGGTGAGCGTGGAAAGAGCACTCAGAGCAAAGGAAACAGCGTAGAGCAACCCAAAGGCTGGAAGAGAAAAAGCAAGAGGATGTATAGAGCACAGGGCCAGTTTGGCTGAAGTGTAAGGTGTGGAAAGAAAAGAAATAAGAGGTGAGGGTGAAGTCACATGGACTGGATTATAAGAAAAGAGTATAACCCTTACCTTATCATGACAGCACTGGGGAGCCGTTGGAGGGTTGTTTTTAAGCAGGAAAATGTGATCATTGGAACTGAGTTCTAGAACACGAGATGATTAAACCAGGAGGCAGGGGCTGTGGCAGTTTAGCTCATATCAGCCGGGATAACAGCCCTGAATGTTTCCAAGCCCTCCTGCTCTGCCATCTAAACCTGGAGAATTCCCTGGTACCACTACTT
This sequence comes from Equus asinus, assembly GCF_041296235.1. NCBI lineage: Eukaryota > Metazoa > Chordata > Mammalia > Perissodactyla > Equidae > Equus > Equus asinus. Next base: position 34,074,122 of record NC_091803.1, read on the forward strand.
TACTTGGAGCTCTGACTCCAAAGAATTATTTGCCCCCAGCACAAGAGCAAGGAAAGGGTTGAGTACTGAGGTGGCTCTGGCATTAAACGGATATAACCGTTCAAACCTCAATTCTGCCAGTGCCTAGTGTGACCTTAGGCAAGTCATTTCACCTCATGATACTTCAGTGTCCTCATTTGTGAAATGGGATAATGCTGTATTTTGTGACTCCAAGATGAACAGTTTTTTACATTTCATTTTAACATCAGGAAGTGCCTTACAAACAAAGCATGCTCAAGTTTAAGTAGCACTGTTTTGCATTTTCTTGATGAGTCACAGAATAATAATGGTGGAACTTCTCATTGATGGCATCTTAGATTTAATAAATACAGTAACATCTACCTCCGAAGGTTGCGAGACTTAAAAATTGGCAACAGATATTAGCTCAGCTGGCAATCTTTATTTATTTATTTTTCTGCTTTTTCTCCCCAAATCCTCCCAGTACATAGTTGTATATTTTAGTTGTGGGTCCTTCTAGTTGTGGCATGTGGGATGCTGCCTCAGCGTGGCCTAATGAGTGGTGCCATGTCTGCGCCCAGGATGCGAACTGGCAAAACCTTGGGCCAGCAAAGCAGAGCGCGTGAACTTAACCCCCAGGCCACCGTGCCGGCCTCCGGGTTGTGAGATTTAAAGGAGCTATTGTACAGAGCATGCTTAGCTCAGTGCCTGGCCTGAGGCTGGAGGTTAATAACAGCAGCCACCCTAACACGAGGAGGAGGCAGTAGGACACAGTGCTTCAGAGCCCACTGGCTAGATCGAGGTTCCAATTCCAAGGCTGCACTCACTGCCTTGGACCAGCTGTTTCATGTCTATGAGACAGTTCCCTCGTCTATCAAAACGCCAATCCTATAGGCTTTCTGTAAGAATTAAATTAGATATCATTTGGGGTAAAATTTAGCAACATCTCTCAAGATTACAAATGCACCTTCCCTTTTACCCAGCAGTCCATTTCCACGAATGTATCCCACAGATCCATTGCCATAGATGCAAGCTGTCATCACCACAAGGATAGGTGTTGCAACCTAATTTGTAACATCAAAAAGGTTGGGTTTGGGGGGTGGTTAAACAAATAATGGTACATCTATCCAATGAAATATTATGGCACTATTTTAAAAATATAGCACTTCTATATGTTTGATATGGAAAGATCTGCAGCATGCACTGTGCAGGAGAACAAGCAGTGCAGAACATTGTTGAGAGTGTGCTGTTTGTATAGAAGGAAGTATTCAATAAGTTGACGTGTGTAAAGCAGTGAACACAGTACCACATATACAGCGTAAGAGCCTGAATATACAAATGGACAATGGCCAGATCACATATTAAAACAGAACTCTGACCCACAGTCTGTAGCAACCAGCCCAGGAAACCAACTCATTATCTACAGACTAGCCCAGGAAGCCAGCCTGCTATCTCCAAATCAGACTTGAAGGGAGTCAGACCACTATCTCCAGCAACCAGCCCAGGAAGCCAAACAATACCCCCTGCAGCAATCAGCCCCAAATGGCCAGGGATTAATTAATAACTGACAGCTTCCCTAATTTTTGTCCCGCTTCTAACATAGGACCAGCCAGTGACAGCCAAATGTGCACCCCTAACCAATCACATAGGACGTCCACCTCTAGTTAGCCCACCTACAGCTTCCCCGTGCCAACAGCCTCCACTCAGGGGGCATCTAGACCCTTCCCTTCTCTCCACTATAAAGCTTTACAGTCCTCTGCCTGCCTGGATCTCTGCCAAACTGCAAATGATGGGGGCCGACTCCCTTGCTATAGCAAACTCTGAGAAAATAGCCTTTGCTTGTTCTCATTTGAATCGTCTTTATTTCCACAGGTTAGTGCTTAATAACTAGCGACTCTTCTTGTTGTTGCTAGTACCAATGCAAGAGAATTCATATGTTTTTCCTGTTTCTCTTTAGACAGTGGATGGACTTTCAGCCAGCAGATGTCTTGTGGTGTTTGGGTGATACTCTTGGTGAAAATTTGTCTTTGAGCAATGTCTGGGGAACTTGGCTTTAAGGAGCTGTGTGTTTCTGGATCACAACCAAACCTTCTGCCCTGAGTCTCTTCTAAACGTTAGACCAGTTCCCTGTGAGGGCCGGGGCAAAGGCCAGAAAGGAAACATTAGCAATGGCCCAGCGACTCATGCCCAACATGAGGTGAATCAAGAATTAAATTTGAAATGTGATCCTGACCCGAAGATGTTCTCCCTCCTTCTGAGAACAATGTCCTCTCACTTCTCTAGGCTCTTTGGAATCAGGAGGAGCTGGCTGCTTCAGCTGAATCGCTGAAAATGAAACTTTTAACAGACAATAATGATAATGAAGATGATAATATTAATATCCACTATCTTCTATTCACCAGGTACTGGCTCCTAACATGCGTTATTTCATTCATCTCCCCAACAGCACTGTGAGGTAGAAACTGGGGAAACTGAGGCTCAGAGAGGTTAACCAGCTAGCCTAAGGAATCAGAGCTGGAACCAGAAATAAAACTGGGCCTATTGGATTCCATCACACAATCTCTAAACTGCTGTGTTAATCTCTAAACTACCTTCACAAATCAAAATTTTCCTGACAACATCCAGGATTATTATTCAAAACAATAAATCTAAGCAAAGGGCTTCAGGGATCCAGAAGTAAAGGTCAAGCTGTTTATCCATTCAGTTACTGGGTGATTAACATGGTAGCTCCTAGATTCAGATAGGAACAGCTAAATCCTCTTCCAAGGCTCATTAAGATAAAGGACTTGCTCCCGCTGAGTCTTGAAGCTAGTGATCCTCTCCCCTGGACATTCCCCAACTGTCTCAATGTCTTTCTCATTTTCAAACACAGATTTTGTTTTTCCTTTCTTGGTGGCGCAGGCCCTGTCCGGGTTTCTCACCATCATTGCCCTACCGAGAAACCCAGGGACATACCAGGAACTGCTTCCACACAAGTGTTTTGCCAGGTAAGAGAGGATCTTCTCAGAGAGTCCACTTCCACTCATGGGGCCACAAATGAGACTAGGAACGCTCGATTTATTGAAATAATCCAATTCTACCCTTCATTAAAGCATCTGTCTTCTTGCAATTTATGACAATAACTCTACTAGGTTGTGGGATTTTTTTTTTTGCCCGTGACACTTCTGAATCCATATCTTCTGGCTCCAAAGGAGTTAGGAATATAAAACAATTGTAGTTAAAAGGTTGGATGTGTTTAATTAATTTGTAATCATAACTCCCTTTAAAAATATAAACATTAAAGAAAAATATATTACATGTAAAAAAAGGTGAACATTAAAGAAAAAGACCACCTCCCCTACTGGATATAGATCCTTCTAGACCTTTTAAAAATAAATGTATATCTAAACCTATATCTATCTATCCCCGTAGAAATACATTCTAATATTGGGGGGTGGATTACGTAGAAGGTATCATTCTGTATGTCATGGTGAAGCTTGCATTTTCCACTCCACACTGTACCTTAGAGCTTTATTCATGACAGTATGTGATTGTACATCTTATTCTTTTAAATTATTGCATAATGTCCCTTAGTATGGAACTATCAAAGTGCCTATCAAAAGATACTTGGATTTTTTCCAAGCTGCTAAAAAGAGCATCTTTGCATATACCCTGGAATTCTTTAGGATACCTGCAAAGTGGAATTGTTTATCATCATCAATGAAGATTAGGGAGAAATCACAGGCCCAAAGCATTGTATCAGGCCTCAGAGTTTGCTAAATAATCACTTCACTCTAAATTTCACTGTAGCTATGTGGACAAGGACACATATTCTACAGAAGGAAGCGTTCGTGGTAGGAAATGATATTAGCATATTACATTATAATTACGTGAAGAAAGCACATGACCTAATTCATTGGCATTTTATGGAGCAGCAAAAAATGTGTTATGTTAAATATGGCATATCTTCATTCACCAACACGCTATCATCTCATGAAATGTCTGGATTATTTCTTACACTCTTAAAAGAAAAGCATTTAAAAATTTCAAAATAGTCAACTCTCACTTGTGCCCTGAAATTAATGGTAATACAAAGGCAAAGACATAATGATGATTTTGGAATTAATTTAGAAACAGTTCTCCAACTTTGATCTTTCTTACTCTCAGGAACTGAATGGGTAGTCAGATATTATCTAACACAGGTGAGCTACCAGGTAACCACTAATTGACACTCTTATGTTCAAAATACACAGGGTCACTCTGCCTCTATCTGAGACCACAAAGAGTTTTGTTCCAGTCTTCTTCCCACATTTGATTCTTCCACCGTCACCAAAATCAAATACTCATAAAATGAATTATGGGTTTATAAAAGGTGTTCACTACTATCCTATCTATGCCTGGGGCCCTGTGGAAACTTCTCATAATATCCAGAGATTTTGAATCCAGTTTGTAAAATAAGCAGCTTTCTTTTTATCCTCAGAGTTCAGAAAAGTAGATTCTGCTTTATATTACCATTTCTGACACATCCTTCACACAGCTCAGGCTTTGGAGAAGTAAAGGAAACTCAGAAGGGTTTCTTCAGAAGGCTGGCTTCCTTCCATCAGTTAGGACTATCATTTGATTGACTCACGTTTAACACTAATTCCTCTTCTCGAGAAGAGTAAGTGTCTTCTGGGAAGTCTATCCAAACGGGATGTCTGAATAGATTATCTATTAGAATGGTAATAAGAACATCAACTACTACTTAATGAGTGCCTTGTATATTTGACAATATCTGCATCATTTCCCCAAGATTCTTCCTTACAACAGACCTACTACTGGTAGAAATATTCACCAAGTGTAAGAACAACTTTTGATCGCTTTTGCTATGGATTCAAGAGTCTGAAGCATTGTGTGGCTGCAGGAAGATTCATCAGCCCTGAGGAGATGGATGACTGGAAACATCACTAAGTAGGACATCTCTGAAGGCTATGGGCAGGCCAAAACTGTAGGGCGATGCTGATTTGCCATTCAGCCAGATGACCAAACTTGTCCATCCACTACATAAACGCACCATCAAAGCACAAGGCACACACTAGACATGCAACTAGCTGGATCTTAAACATGGGAAGAGAAACTGACTTAAACTAAAGGGATCCCTCTTCCATCATAAGACAAAGGATTCTGGGGTACAGACAAATGTAAGCTTGTAGATTCCATAGTAGGAAGTTCAGCTAGTTTCCACCTGATGAATCCTATTTTCTCTGTGAAATAGGACTCAGTATCCCCCGATGAGATAGGGAAAAAATGTGCTGTAGAAGTATGAGTGGACAATGTTTAAAATTATCATTGCTGCAAATGGAAGAGAGAGCAGATGCCAGAAATGCAGCAGAAATGGGTGATAAGGACACATTTGAGGTTGGTGATCATCCATCTTCAAAGTCACTCTCTATGTGATTGTGTGATTTCCGCCAACTCACTCTAAAATGTTGGAGAAATATTCTCTAATATTTGAGAAAATCACCCTTAAATATTGCAGAAAATCACAAGTACAAGGGGAGAGTAGGAATGACCCAGGATTAAGGGTTTTCCAAGAAGGCACAATAAAAGGGCAGTGGGCAAGGGATCTTGGGAAGTTGGCAAGAAAATGGTTAAAGTAAAGGACTAAGAATACAAGCTGATTAGGCAAGGAAGAGAATTTAAGAAAAAGGCAGATCAATGGTGAGAAGACAAGGTACTGAAAGCGTTAGTAGAGCTGGAGGGACTGAAGGTAATTGTTGTAATCTGCTTGGGCTGCCATAAGAGTACCAAAGATTGAATGGCTTACACAAGTGATATTTATTTCTCGCAATTCTAGAGGAGGCAAGTCTAAGATCAGGGTGCCGGCATAGTTGGGTTCTGGTGAGAGCTCTCTCCCTGGCTTGCAGACATCTGCTTTCTGTGCCCTCACATGGTGGAGAGAAAGAGAGACCAAGTTCTCTAGTGTCTCCTCTTATACCAATACTAATACCATTGTGAGGGCCCCACCCTAATGACCTCATCTAAACCTAATTACCTCCAAAAGTTTCCACCTCCAAATACCACCATATTTGGGGTTAGGGCTCCAATATACAAGTTTTAGGGAGACCAATTAAGTCCATAGCAGTAGTAATCAAAACATGAGATGCATGGACTTAAGATTTCAGAGGTGAAACATTTACAGGTGATGGCAAAGTCAAAGGCATTGCCAAGGGGGTTAAAGTGTCATGAAACTCCCTGATGGTAAAAGTCAAAGAAGGAAGAGACTAGAGTGTAGGATTAGTCATCCATATAGATGTAGGAGTCACTCAGGATAATGGTGGGACATGGAGTCAAAGGAAAGATCATGAACTTTATGCTAAAGGCTTTAATGGACAAGGAATGACTGGGAGGTTGGCAAATTACAACAACCAGGAGTGTCAGAGGGTGGTTAAGGTAAATGGCGTGAGTCTCAAAGAGAGAGAGGGATTGTAGATAGGGTGAGAGGGGTAATGGTCAGGAGGTCGTACTGGAAGCTCGAATGGTGCCAAACCCAAGGATCATGGAAGAATCAACAGCCTCCACTTAAAAGGGGGAAATAGTAATCTATTCTCATGAAGAGCCAGATCTCATAAAGCAAACAATGAAAAGAACATTCAGTGAAGAGGATGTAGAAAATGTGAAAGTAGAAGAGTTTGTTAACCACTCAACTGATGTTCAATCTAGAGGGTACCATGCAAAGATTTGGAGGGAGAGTAAGGGGCAGGGAACAAAAAGTCCCATTCCTGTGCAACATGAGGTTGAGATAGAAAGAAAAGAGAATTAAGCAGAGGGGTTCATATAATGGATATACTTCAGATAATGTGAATGTGAGACGGGGCACATTTGTCTGGCTGCGAAAGATTTACAAGAATTCATCTCGTTGTTCTTCTGGTGGATAGAAGCAATAGAAAATAGAGAGATGCTGTCTGAATTAATTGCATTCACTGCTAGATGGTCCATAAAACAGGATACCTGAGAAGCCAGAGCGCACAAGATACTCTTTGAAAGAATTTAACATCCAATAGTTTTTAATAAAACATTGAGAGCCTGGCCAATGGCCGAGTGGTCAAAGTTCAGCATGCTCTGCTGCAGCAGCCTGGGTTCACAGGTTCAGATCCAGGTACGGACCTACTTAATTCACCAGCCACACTGTGGAGGTGTCCTACATACAAAAAAATAGAGGAAAATTAGTACATATGTTAGCTCAGGGCTAATCTTCCTCAAGCCAAAAAAGAGGAGGATTGGCAGTGGATGTTAGCTCAGGGTGAATCTTCCTCAGCAAAAAAATAAAGATAAAATAAAAAACATTGAAGTAGTCAACATGGAAAAAATATGGGTGTTGTTGGAATGTCTTACATTTGTTTTATATATTACTATTGTTTTTATGAATTACATTAAGAAAGGAATTCCATAATCTTTGTAACACCAAAGCCTTATTATAGGGTTTAGTTCCACCCTTATACATCCAAAGGCATTCTGTGGTGAGTGGAACACCCCAGCCTATCTTTAAGGAGACAAAGGCAGTCTCGATTGACTGCCCAGGCTCTGGAGAAAGGCTTATAGTCTGAGGACCCTGGTGGAACCATGTGGTTCCATGTGGCTCAGGAAATGCTCTCATTTAGAAAGTTAAAGAAAACTCAGAAGACAGGGTTCAAATCTTCAAGACCTCATAGCCAAGTTCACACAGTGGTAGGTGGGTTACGATTCAAAACTATGAAAAAGGGAACTTGAGAAGTGGCCCAATTCCATCTCAGACTCTGTCTATACCATACCCATAGATCCAGTTAATTAAGTCCAAACACTTGACATGTTCATCATCTTCGACTGATTGCACTGTCTTTCTCTCCGCTGATCTCATGTTGTGAAAAATTCTGCCTAGTGAGATACTGCATGTCACAGGAAGTATTAATTTTGGCTTTATCTTTCTTTTTATGAAAGACAGATATGACTGACACTCAGAACTTCTGAAATGAGCAAAGTCGACACATTGAGTTGATATGATTCCAGCGATAGCTAACAAACTTTCTATTTTCAGTTAGCCATGCAGCCTGCAAAGGAGAAAATGTACACCTTCCATTCAATTGCAAAATACCAGCAGCAGCTAAAGAACCTCGTGTTAACCAGCATTATTTGGGATACATGTAACAGAAATTAGCCTGAGCAAAAGAGGGAAATGAAAGATCCATTCTCCTGGGCAGACCATCAGAGTGGCTTATAACAGATTGAAGGAGTCATAATTCTGGCACAAAAAGCAGAACTGAATAACATCAGACCACTCTTTCTCTCTCTCCTTCTTGCTCTCAATCTCTCTTTCTGCTTTTCTCTGTAAGTAGTTTCCTGAAGGGTTTTGTCCAAAAAGCAGGTAAAATGGCCACTAGCAACCCTAGACACATCTCTTCAGTTCAAAGTCTAAATAGCCTTACTTTTCCACCTCCACTTTGGAAAATTCTTAGAAAGGACTCTGATTGGCCAGGCTTCTGTCATATGCTTGTCCCTGAGACTGTGTCTTAAGAGGTTCAGCCTGGGATATTTGTTCATTCCAGGGGGGAGGGTTGAAGAACCAAGATTGCCAGTCTCGCTGGGATTACATGGAGACGAGGAGGAATTCTTAAAGGAACCAGAAAATAAGAGATGGGAAGGTCTTTAAGGTAGAAATAAGCTATAGTTGCTACAGTCCACTACAGGGGGATCCCTAGGGCCATCTTTGAAAATATTGAAGAGTCTAGGGGGCCCCAAGTGGATAGTATCAGGTAAATACGACTCAATATCAACCAAAAATATTAAGTGTTTTTTATGTGCAAGATGCGGCAATAGGTGCTGGGGACATAACTATGAACAAGATAGGATCCCTGCTCTCACAGACTGCAATCAAGGAAATAGGCAATTGTAATATAGTGGGGAAAGTGTGATAAAGTAGAAACACAGGTTACACTGGGAGTGCATAGAAGGGACTCCTAAGTAAGCCTGGGGAATCAGAGACAGCTTCTTGGGATGGGAAGGAGAAGTGGATGGAGAAAGTGGTCGGGGTAGAAAACCAACAAGTGCAAAATCTTGGAGCACCAAAATTGCAAAATAAAGTGAACAGGATCAGTCCTTACTCTAGTGAGTATATTACATCTGTCTCAGAAGTCACTTGTGGGCTTTCATGTCCCTTTGAGTTTGAACCTTGAAATCCAAAAAACCTGTTAAAATGTAGGGCCCTGTCTGATTTGTGTGAATTCTGACCTTACTTCCATGATTCCCTCTCTCTTTTCCTACATCTGTGAGTGCTAACTCCATTTGTCCCTTGCCATTTTCCAAAATACACCAATCACATGTGTGAATTCACAAAAGAATTAGCGTTGGTGTAGCCTGGGGAACTATGGAGAGGAATCCCATCATGCGCTGCCTGCCTCCTGTCATCTTGCTGATCATTCCACTTGCATTTCAGAAGTCTGAGCTCCTAAACTTTCCCACAATATTCAGCACTCCAGGAAATGTAGTCCAAGCCCTTCCCTCAGAATATTTCTCTCATAGGAACGAGGCTCTCCAGCTAATAAGTCCATCTTCCCTGGTTCCTGTAAAATTCTGGTGTATAAAAAATTCTCTATCTCATTATACCCATGACTCACTCATGCAAGATTCAATTCTCATGTCCTCTAAGGAAGATATCTGTGCTCCCTTTGGGAGTCCCACATGCTGTGCTGAAGTATCTCTCAGCATCCTGAAACAATTACCTATTTTTGAAACACTTATTATAGAAAAATCTCAAAGATATATAAAAATGATGAATTCCCATGTATCCATTGCCCAATTTCAGTCATTGTTACTTTATGGCTAATCTTGTTTCGTCATTATGCCTAACCAATTCCAGAAACCATATTTTATCCATAAACAATTTCAGTATATACCTCTAAAAGATAATGACTTTTTAAAAACATTCTGTTATTATATCTAAAAGTTAACAATTCCCTCTTATCATCAAATATCCACTGTTCATTTTCATCCATCAAACAAGTCATGAATGTTCTCTCGTTTACCATTTGTTTGAATCAGGTTCACACGTTTTGATTAGGTGATAAATCTTTTATGTATCTTTTTAATCTATGGATTCCTTCATTTCCTCCTTTTTTATTGCTGCAATTTGTTACTTGAAGAAACTGAGTCATTGGTCCTTTTTAATAGTTCACAGCCTGGAATTTGCTAATTGCATCCCTATGGTGTTTAACATGTTCCCCTGTCCTCTGTATTTGCTGAAAAGTGGTAGATAGATCTAGAGGTTAATCAGATTCCTGCCTGATTGTTTCTTTTTTTCAAGAGTATTTCTTAGGTCATATGGTGTTCTTTCATCAGGAGGCACATTAACGTTTAGTTATCTCTTTTTTCATGATGACAGCAGCCATTGGTGATCAAGGACTAGATCCATTAATTCACTGCTTTTTCAAAGGCAAAAAACTTTTCCACATTTCTTTAAACATGGGCTGTCCTGTGCCACTTCTAAAAGAACATAATTGAAGCCTGGTTCTCTACAGAAACCATTGCCACTTTATATTGTCCAGGTAAGAGATCATAAGTAATGATTAGGAAAGCATTGTTAATTGAGCTATTACTGAGTGCCAGGCACTGTCCTTACCACTTAGCAACATTATTCCATTTGCTCGTGGCAGCAATGCTAGCATGAGGGTACTGTTATTATCCCCATTTAACAGATGAGAAAATGGAGGCATAGGGAGGTTGGGTAGTTTTTCCAAGATTATCCAGCTAATAAGTGTCAACGTCTACTTTCAAGCCCAAGAAGTCTAACTCCAGAAGCCATACTTCTAACCACAGTGTAAAATAACATATATTTTTTAATGCCACTATTTGGCCAAATAGCAATGATATGTCTCTTCTTAACATTTATTCTGAAATGTTACCCAAAGTCTGGAGAGTGAAAATCACTGAGCTAAGGGCTGGTATTATAAAAATGAATAAGACAAAGTCTTTACCCTTTGAGGACCTGAAACTACCCTAGGGGAGACAAGATAAATGGACAAACAATTTTAATGCAATCGCAAACGTCCTAGATAATTTTATAAAGGAGTTCAGAAGAAAAAGAAATTCCTTTCAGCTAGAAGACCAGAGAAGAATCCTAAAAGAAAGTAGTACAAACATTCAAATTCACACTGCAAACGAACCACCCTGGGGGACTACACTTTTGTTTTAACAGTATTGTTTCTGCTCTAAAATATTTTAGGGGTGAATTTAGAGGCGTGACATCAACATCATGGCAGCGTGAGCTTTCCCAGTAATCTCTCCCTTCCACCATACAACAAAAAAGACATTCATACGCCAACAGAGGACATCCAAACACCATACAAAAGCTGTCTGAGTGACCCATGCAGCCATACGATGGAGGGCAGAGAGGCTGGAGCCCCCCTTCGAGGAGGTGGAATGGGGTAAGAGAAAACTTCTCTCCCTACCCAAAAAACTGCCATCTGGGGCCACAGACAGCCTCCTAGAGGGAAGGAAAGGGGGAGGGGAGGTTCATTTGAGGGAACGTCAAAGATCCCTGAGGGCCCTCACAGCCTAGAGGGAAGCCCTCTATTGAGGTGAAAGCTATCTTGGGGGTTGACCTGATCAAACCAACATCCCAGGAGAGGAGATAGTGAGAGCAGAGTGAGAAAACCCCGAGAGCACACAGAAGAAAGCGGCCCTCTCCCTCACCCACCCAGCACTGGCTCCAGTGCCTGGGATCTCAGCAGAATTCAAAAGGCTCAGAGTACATGGCTCTTGACCTCCATCCAGTGGCAATAGGCAGTAACTGTGACCAAATAATACCACTATGCGCAAAAACAGAACCACACCCTCTAGCAGTATCAGAAATTGTATTAAATCTCCAGACCAGAAAGAAAATGACAAATACCCATAAATCAGTCCTGAGGACACAGAAATATGTAATCTAAATGCCAGAGAATTCAAAATAGGTATCATCAAAAAAACTCAACAAATTAAAAGAGAATGTAGAGAAACAATTCAATGAGTTCAGGAGCTACATCACAAAAGAGACTGAAACTATAAAGAAGAACACAATGGAAGAGATAAAACAAAATATGGATCCCCTGAATGCTTGAGTGCACATCACAGTGGAGCGAATCAGCATAATCAAGGATAGACATGTTGAAATGATCCAGATAGAGGAGGAGAGAGAACTAAGACTAAAAAGAAATGAAGAAAGTCTCTGAGAGCTACCTGACTTAATTAGGAAATGCAACATAAGAATTATAGGTATTCCAGATAAGAGAAAGAGAAGGGAGGGGAGCAGAAAGCTTGTTCAAAGAAACAATAGCAGAGAACTTCAAAAAGTTAGGGAAGGAGATGGAAATCTATGTGGAAGACACTATCAGATCTCCTAAATAAGTCAATGTAAAAAGATGTACCACAAGGCATATAGTAGTGGAAGTGGCAAAAGTGAATGACAAAGAAAAAAATTCTAAGGGCAGAAAGGCAGAAGAAAATAACCTACAAAGGACCCCTATCAGGCTTTCAGCAGATTTCTCTGCAAAATCCTTACAATCTAGAAGATACTGGAATGACATATTCAAATCTTTGAAGGACAAAAACTTTCAACCAAGAATACTTTGTCCAGTGAAAGTATTCTTCAGATATGATGGAGAAACAAAACTTTTCCAGATAAACAAAAGTCAAAGGCATTTGTAGCTGTGAGAGCACCCCCCCCCCCCCCCCCCGCCACAAGAAATCTCAAGAAGGCTCTCATACCTGAAAAAAAAAGGGAGACAGGGCTTACAAAGCATGGAGTAAGGAGATAAATAGGTAGACAAAATCAGAAAATTGTAGCTATACATCAGAACAGGTTAGCAAATACTCAAGTATAGCATTAAAGATAAAGGGAAAGAAAACACCAAAACCAAAGATAATCTTGTCATTTTAACCACAAACAACACAAGGTGGAATAAGATGTGACAAAACCAACATAGGAGGGGAAGAGGAAGGGGACTGGATCGGTTTGGTCTAAGGAAATAAGATGCCATCCAAAAATGGACTATATTATCTATGGGATTTTGAATACAAACCTCACGGTAACCACTAAACAAAAAAGCAGAACAGACACAAATAATAAATAAGGAGGAAAGAAAGAAACACAACATAACAAACTACATAACTTGATTGGCAGGCCAAAATACACAGGACGAGAAATAAAGGAAATGCAGGAGAAGCAAAAAATGAGTGATAAAACTGCAGCATTAAGCCCTCATATATTGATAATCACCCTAAATGTAAATGGATTGAATTCTCCAATAAAAAGACACAGAGTGGCGAGATGGGTTAAAGAACAAGACCAAACAATATGCTGCCTCCAGGAAACACATCTCAGCTCCAAAGACAAAAAGGCTCAGAGTGAAGAGCTGGAAGAAAATACTTCAAGCTAATGGCAAACAAAAGAAAGCAAGTGTTGCAATACTTATACCAGAGAAAGCAGACTTCAAGATAAGACAGGTAAAGAGAGACAAAGAGAAGCTGTATATAATGATCAAAGGGACACTCCACCAAGAAGACATAACACTTATAAATATCTCCACACTCAACACAGGAGCACCAAAGTACCTAAAGCAACTATTAACAAACCTAAAAGGAGATATTAATAGTAACACCATAATGGTAAGGGACCTCAGCGCTCCACTAACATCAATGGACAGATCATCCAGACAGAAAGTCAACAAGGAAACAGTGGAATTAAATGAAAAGCTAAACCAATTGGACTTAATAGATATAAATAGAACACTCCATTCAAATAAAGCAGAATACACATTCTTCTCAAGTGTGCATGGAACATTCTCAAGGATAGACTGTATGTTGGGAAACGAGGCAAGCCTCAATCAGTTTAAGAAGATTGAAATAATAACAAGCATCTTTGCCAATCACAATGCTAGGAAGCTAGAAAGTAATTATAAGAAGAAAGCTGAGAAACGGACAAAGATGTGGAGACTAAACAACATGCTATTGAACAACCAATGGATCATTGAATAAATCAAAGGAGAAATCAAAAAATATCTCGAGACAAACGAAAATGAAAACATACCATACAAACTCACATGGAATGTAGCAAAAGTGGTACTAAGAGGGAAATTCATTGCAATACAGTCTCACCTTAACAAACAAGAAAAATCTCAAATAAGCAATCTCATACTACACCTAACTGAATTAGAAAAAGAAGAGCAAACAAAGCCCAAAGTCAGAAGAAGGAGAAAAATAATAAAAATCAGAGCAGAAATAAATGCAATTGAAACAATAAAGGCAGTAGAAAGGATCAATGAAACTAAGAGCTTGTTCTTTGAGAAGATAAACAAAATTGACAACCCTCTAGCCAGACTTACAAAAAAGAGAGAGAAAGCTCAGATAAATAAAATTAGAAATCAAAGAGGAGAAATTACAACAGATACCACAGAGATACAAAGAATTAGAAGAGAATACTATGAAAAGCAATATGCCAACAAAATGGACAATCCAGAAGAAATGGATAAATTCTGAGACTCTTACAACTTCCCAAAGCTGAATCAAGAAGAAATAGAGAATATGAATACACCAATCACAAGTAAAGAGATTGAAACGGTAATCAAAAATATCCCCCCAAATAAAATCCCAGGACCAGATGACCTCCCTGGGGAATTCTACCAAACTTTCAAAGAGGATTTAATAGCTATCCTTCTCAAGCTCTTCCAAAAAATTAGAGAAGATGGAATGCTTCCTAACACATTCTTCTAGGCCAACAGCACTCTGATACCAAAGCCTCATGAGAACAACACCAAAAGGGAAAACTATGGACCAATATCACTGATGAACATAGATGCATAAATCCTCAACAAAATATTGGCAACCTGAATACAGCAATACACTAAAAAGATCACACGCCATGATCAAGTGGGATTTATATCAGGGACTCAGGGATGGTTCAACATCCACAAATCAATCAATGTGTTACACCACATTAACAAAATGAGGAATAAAAACCACATTATTATCTCAATCGATGCAGAAAAAGCATTTGACAAGATCCATCAGCCATTTATGATAAAAATGCTTAATAGAATGGGGACAGAAGGAAATTACCTCAACACAATAAACACCACAGCCAACATCATACTCAATGGGGAAAAACTGAAGGCCATCCCTCTGAGAACACGAACAAAACAAGGGTGCCCACCATCACCGCTCTTATTCAAACTAGTACTGGAGGTTTGCGCCAGAGCAATTAGGCAAGAGGAAGGAATAAAAGGAATCCAAACAGGAAATGAAGAAGTGAAACTCTTGCTGTTTGCAGACGACATGATCTTATATATAGAAAACCCTAAAGAATCCATTGGAAAACTATTAGAAATAATCAACAACTACAGTAAAGTTGCAGGGTATAAAATCAACTTACAAAAGTCAGTTGCATTCCTATACTGTAATAATGAACTTACAGAAATAGAAATCAAGAATACAATTCCACTTACAATCGCAACAAAACGAATAAAATATCTAGGAATAAATTTAACCAAGGAAATGATACAACGAAAACTATATGGCATTATTGAAAAAAATAGATGATGACATAAAGAAATGGAAAAAGATATCATGCACATGGATTGGAAGAATAAACATAGTTAAAATGTCCATACTACCGAAAGCAATTCAGAGATTCAATGCAATCCCAATCAGAATCCCAATGACATTCTTCACGGAAATAGAACAAAGAATCCTAAAATTCATATGGGGCAACCACAGACTAAAAGATTGCTGAAGCAATCCTCAGAAAAAAGAACAAAGTGGGAGGCATCACAATCCCTGACTTCAAAACATACTACAAAGCTACAGTAATCAAAACAGCATGGTACTGGTACAAAAACAGACACACTGATCATTGGAACAGAATTGAAAGCCCAGAAATAAAACCGCACATCTATGGACAGCTAATCTTCAACAAAGGAGCTGAGAACATACAATGGAGAAAGGAAAGTCTCTTCAACAAATATTGTTGGGAAAACTGCACAGCCACATGTAAAAGAATGAAAATAGACCATTCTTTTACACCATTCACAAAATGAGGAAGATTCGCCCTCAATCTAACATCTGTTGCCAATCTTCCTGTATTTTGTATGTGGGCCACTGCCACCGCACGGCCACTGACAAGTGGTGTATGTCCATGCCCAGGAACCAAACCCAGGCTGCTGAAGTGCAGCACACCGAACTTAACCACTAGGCCACCGGGGCTGGCCTTCTCAATACATATTTTTTCATGAATCAGTGGATAAATGAATCCATTGTGTTTATAATCAACTAAGACAACACCCCAGAGCAATACTGGAAAGTTATTTTTTATTTAAAATAACAGTTTGCTCCCTGGCAAGAAACTATGTAATGTTTCCCAGAATGATTAATTTGGACAGGAAATAGTTTTAATAGGTAAGATTGATTACTGTTAACAGATTCTTTTAAAGATATGATAGGAATTATATGTTGGCAGAAATTAATTTTCTAAGGGTAATGTCTTTAAATAAAGTGCTGCTTCTGGGCATAAATTGCTGGCAGTGGGCCTGTTGCTAGAGAGTGCCTTTAAATTATGGAAAAGTGTTAGGCCATGGGAAGCTAACTACCTATCCCTAGGTGGCACATCTTTAAGGAGTAAGCTTGGAGTAAAAACCTGTTGTTATGTTGCCATTTTTAGAAAGGGAAGATATTCCGAGGAAACTTGAATTTTAGTCCTGGTTGTCTGTTTTCTGAGGAATTCCACTGAAGGGACTTGTTCTTTCCAAAATAAAGATGAGTCAGTGCCAAGAGTCCAGGAATGACCAGGCAAAACCTGAGACTCACAGAAGTGAAGTGGCTTGTCCAAGGCAACCTTGTTAGAGTATCTGGCTCCAGGACACACTCTGAACCATTCCACTACACCTCACAGTAGAAGTCACGGCAGGCCGGAGAAGCAGCACAGAGAAGATGAATGCCTTAATTCTTCCTTTGGAAAAAAACTGTCAAACAGTCATGCCCGTTTTAAGAGACACTGGATGGAAGTGATTAAGTGTACAGCTCTGGGGTCAGGTTGCAGGGTTCACTCCCTACACTGCCACTGGTGATCTTGGGCAAGTTATTCACAGCTTTTGTGTTTGAGGGTTTTGGGTGGGGATCAAATGAGTTAAAACATGCAGAACACTTAGACTAGCACCTGGCACTCAAGTACTCAATCAACATTGGTAACATTACTTTTCAATCAAAACCCTCTTCAAGCTGAGCATTATGAATGATCTTCAGCCAGAAGATAATCATCCAGCTCTAACACCTTTTCATGTTAGGTCAGAAGGGTCATAGCTTTGAGGTCACAGGAAAGGCAAAATAGTGAAAGGAAGACAAATAGATCCCTTGCTGGTACTCTGACTAACTCATTCTGAGATTACAGAATGTACATGAACCATCTACACTATCCTAACGAACATGATGAAGGAAATCCTTCCTTCTAAACACTGTTTCCTTTCTGCTCCTTTAGGGACGGTTTTATTCCAGGAACCACTCAGCTGACCCAGAAAGACATCCTCTACAGACTACAATCTTCAAAAGCAAAGTGCATTATTACCAATGAAGTTTTAGCCCCAGCAGTAGATGCTGTTGCATCTAAATGTGAAAATTTGCACTCCAAGCTAATTGTGTCTCAGAACCCCAGAGAGGGGTGGGGGAACCTCAAGGAGATGATCAAGTGAGTAGTCATAACTGTTGCAGAACAGCTTCCCCAAAAGAAAGGCAAATTGAAAAGTTACTCAACCCACAAGTGATCAGGAAAATGAAAATTAAAACAATAGACAAAGGGAATTGGTGATTATTTCTGCACTAATAGTGCAAAGCTCTGAGGCAGGAAGCAGCTTGGAGTGCTTTTGTATGTTGGGATTTCTAGGAAGCACACCCTGAGACAGAGATTACTTGTATAAGAAGTTTATTAAGGAGTTCTTTGGGGATCAACACCTGTGAAGGAAGGGGAACGATGTGGAATTGGGCAGAGGAAGAAATTTATCAGCTGTGAACTCCCCAAAAAGCCCTCAGCCAACCCACTGGGACCTCTGGACTTTGGATAGGCCCTGAAAGTTATTCCAAGATAAAGAGATCCTGGCCGTTATATGCCCACACTAATCAGTAATTAGTGCAGGCTGTCCGTTGAAGGTGGCGTAACCTTGAGCAAGGCAGCTCTCTTCAGCCAACGCCATCTTTAAAGAGGGCTCCGTGTGGTTTTTATGCCTCATTTTGTTAATGTGGTGTATCACACTGAATGATTTGCGAATGTCGACCCATCCCTGTGTCTCTGGTATAAATCCCACTTGATCATGGTGTATGATCTGTTTAATGTATTGCTGTTTTCTGTTTGCCAATATTTTGTTATTGACTTTTGTGTCTATGTTCATCAGTGGTATTGTCCTGTAATTTTCCCTCTTTGTGTTGTCCTTGTGTGGGTTTGGGATCAGAGTGATGTTGGCTTCATAGAATGTGTTAGGAAGTGTTCCATCTTCCTCAATTTTTTTTGAGTAGTTGGAGAAGGATAGGTATTAAATCTGCTTTGAAGGTTTGGTAGAATTCTCCAAGAAGCCCTCTGGTCCTGGATTTTATTTTTGGGGAGGTGTTTGATTACTGTTTCAACCTCTTTACTTGTGCTTGGTCTATTTAGATTCTCTATTTCTTCTTTATTCAGTTTCAAGAGGTTGTATGAATCTAAGAATGTATGTGTTTCCTCTAGATTGTCCAATTTGTTGCCATATAGCTTTTCATACTATTCTCTTATAATCTATGAAAATCCTTTTTATTTCTGTGTTATCTATTGTGATTTCTCTTCTTTCAGTTCTGATTTTACTCATTCGAGCCTTCTCTCTTTTTTTCTTAGTGAGTCTGGCTAAGGGTTTGTCAATTTTGTTTATCTTTTCAAAGAAACAGCTCTTCCTTTCGTGGATCCTTTCTACTGTCTTTTTTTTGGTCACAATTTCATTTATTTCTGCTCTATTTTTATTATTTCCCTCCTGCTGACTTTGGGCTTTGTTCTTTTTCTAATTCTATTAGGTGTAGTTTAAGATCACTTATTTGAGATTATTCAAATTTGTTAAGATGGGCTTGGATTGCTTTGAATTTCCCTCTTAGGACCGCTTTTGCTGCACCCTGTATGAGTTCGCATGGTGTATTTTCATTTTCACTTGTCTCGAGATATTTTTTATTTCTCTTTTAATTTCGCCAATGATGCATTGGTTGTTCAGTAGTGTGTAGTTTAGCCTCCACATATTTGTCCCTTTCTCAGCTTTTTTCTTGTAGTTGATTTCTAGTTTCATAGCATTATGGTTAGAAAAGATGCTTGATATGATTTCCTTTATTGAGGCAGTCCTTATTTCCCAACATATCTTCTATTCTTGAGGATGGTCCATATGCCTTTGAGATGAATGTGAATTCTGCTGTTTTTGGATGGAGTGTTCTGTATATGTGTATAAAATCCATCTGGTCTAGTTTTTCATTTAAATCTACTGTTTCCTTGTTGATTTTCTCTCTGGATGATTTATCCATTGGTGTAAATGGGGTGTTGAGGTCCCCTATTATTATTGTATTGTAATTAATATCTCCTTTTAGGCTTGTTAATACTTGCATTATGTAATTTGGTGCTCCTATGTTGGGTGCGTATGTATTTATAAGTGCTATGTCTCCTTGGTGGAGTGTCCCTTTGATCATTATATACTGCTCCTCTTTGTCTCCCTTTACATGTTTTATCTTGAAGTCTACTTTGTCTGATATAAATACTGCAACACCTGCTTTCTTTTCTTTGCCATTATCTTGGAGTATCATCTTCCATCCCTTCACTCTGAGCCTGTGTTTGTCTTTGGAGCTGAGATGGATTTCCTGGAGGCAGCATATTATTGGGTGTTGTTTTTAAATCTATCCCACCACTCTGTGGCTTTTGACGGGTGAATTCAATCCATTTACATTTAGAGTGATTATTGATATATGAGAGCTTAATGCTGCCATTTTATCACTTGTTTTTTCCATTCTTCTGCATTTCCTTTGTTTCTTGTGCCATGTATTTTCGACTATCAATTAAGTTAGGTAGATTTCTATGATGGTTTTCTTAGTTTTCTCCTTATTTATCATTTATGTGTCTGTTCTAATTATTTCTTTGGTAGTAACCATGAGATTTGTATAAAAAAACTTATAGATGAGATAGTCCATTTAATGATAGCCTCTTATTTCCTTAGATGAAGCCATTTCCATTCCTTACCTCTTCCTCTTCTAAGTTATTATTGTCACATCTAGTTCCATCTTGTGTTTTGAGTTTGTGGTTAAAATGGAAATTACATTTATTTTTGGTGTTTTCCTTCCCTTTATCTTTAATATTATAATTGTTTGTTAACCTGCTCTGATAGCTGCAATTTTCTGATTTTGTCTCCCCTTGCTCAAGGTTTTGTAACCCCCCTTAATTTTTTTCTAGGTATGAGGAGCAGCTTGATCATTTCTTGTAGGAGGGTTCTTGGGGTGATGAACTCCCTTAGCTTTTGTTTATCTTGGAAAGTTTTTATTTCTCTATCATAGCTGAAGGATATTTTTGCTGGATAGGGTATTCTTGGCTGAAAGTTTTTGTCTGTTAGACTTTTGACTATATCATTCCACTTTCTCCTAGCCTGTAAGGTTTCTTCTGAGAAATCTGTCAAAAGCCTGATAAGGGTTCCTTTGTAAGTTATTTTCTTCTGCCTTGCTGCCCTTCGTATTTTTTCTTTGTCATTTACTGTTGCCATCTTTACTGCTATATGCCTTGGAGAAGTTCTTTTTACCTTGATACCATTAGGAAATCTATTGGCTTCTTTCACTTGTATTTCTAGCTCCTTCCCCATGTTTGGGAAGTTCTCAGCTATTATTTCTTTGGTCAAGGTTTCTGCTCCATTTCTCCTTCGCTTCTCCCTCTTGAATATCTATAATCGCTATTTTGCATTTTCTAATTGAGTCGGATATTTCTTGGAGAATTTCTTCATTTCTTTTTCATCTTAGTTCTCTCGCCTCCTGCATTTGAAGCATTTCTATATTTCTGTCCTCAAGACTGCTGATTTGCTCCTGCATAATATCAGCTCTATTGTTTAGGGAGTGCAGATTTTTCTTTCTCTCACTCATTGTGTTTTTCATCTCCAACCTTTCTGATGTTTCTTTATATTTTCAATGCCTTTTTTTGAAGGAGTTCCTGATTTCATTGAACTGTCTGTATTTTCTTGTAGCTCGTTGAGGTTTTTTATGATAGCAATTTTGAATTCTCTGTCATTTAGATTATAAATATCTATGCCTTCAGGATTGGTTACTGGGTACTTGTAATTTTCCTTCTGGTCTGGAGATTTAATATATTTTTTCATACTGCTTGATGGTGTGGATGTGTGCCTCTGCATAGTGATAGTATCTGCTCTCAGCTTCCCCCTGCCAGCACTGCATGGGTGTCAAGAGCTTTATATTCTGAACCTACTGTGATCTGTGGCTCGCTTGCTCCAGCCACTGGCTGCTTTTCTATCTGTGTGGCCCTCTGGCCAACTGGTTGAGCTGGAGCTCTGGGAGCGGGGAGCAATGCTTTCGTTCACCAGTGTGATCCTGAGGGTGTTCTTTCTCTGCCCTTCCTATCTGCTCTCCTTGGGTCCTAGCTTGATGAAGACATTCCCACAATGGCTTAATCACCTCTGTGTGATGCTTTCCCATGGGCTGTGAGGGAACTTGGAGAGTGAAGGTGTTCCCGCAGAGGGCCACCCCTCCCCTCTCTCCTCTCAGAGCCATGTGCAGTCTCATGGTTGGAGGGAGAGGAAATTCACCTTACCTCCTTCCCCTTCCTCCAAGGGATCCAGCACCTCCACCTTCAGACATGTGGCTGCTTTCGTCTGTGAGACATCTTTTGTGTTGTGTGAATGTCCTCTGTTGGTATGTAAATATCCTTTTTTTTGTATATCAGACAGGAGAATCTCAGGGGACAGCTCACTCCGCCATGACGCTGACGTCACTCAAAACTTTGAAGTTTTGCCTGGTTAAATTAAATGGTGGAAAATTCATTAAATAGCCAGATCATTTTCAAATAGAATAAAACACTGAAACATTAATTGCTAAGCAAGTCTAAATTTACCCACTTTTGTCTTATTTTTACAAAGAAACTTAAAATGTTTGGGTCTATTGATAAATGTCTTGTGCTTTATTAAAAGATTGTACCGTAAAGTAACATGTTCATAGAAATTATGAAAAATATTTATAAATTTGCCAAGCCACATAATGCTAATGTAAAAAATAGTTTATACTTGCTTACTTCTTTCTTTTCACTAAACATTAAGGTTTCCAGGTGTTAAACACTCTATATATATGATTAAAGCTACTAAAAGTTAATAAGGAAAGCATCTCTATATACAAAGAAAGTAAGATGTACGTTTCCAGTAGGAAAGGTAAGAAATGGATATTTTTGTTTTGTTAAGAAAAATGAATTTGTCCTAAAGTAAAATGGGTTAGGAAAAACATAATAATAATATTTTTGTCCTAAGGAGAGGCTAAAAAGAAAGACCTCGAACATATTCTAAGTGTAAAATAAAAGAAAGTTTAGGAGCCTTGTGGAAGAGGAACTCTGAGAAGAGAGTTTTGTGCATGGTCAAGTTGGCTAGGAGTGGAATAAATTTAATGAAATGTGTTTTGATATCAATAGTAAGCTCATACAAGCTTAGAATTTTGTTTTCTTTCTCTTAAAAGGATCATTTTCTTGTATGTTTAGTCTGCTCTTGATAAAGAAATATAAAAGATTTTTCTTTATTTTTGAGTAAGTCTACCTAAAAGACAGAAAATCTATTTTCTAAAAATAATTTCCTATGTTCAAAAAACTGAAATTTTTCTGTTAAGAGAACTAAGGTTTTTAAAAACTCTTCAACTCTACATTTGCCTTTGTAGCGGAGGAAGAAATACTCTCCAACCCTCTAGGTTGTTCTGGCTTGTCTAAGAATTGAGCTAACATGAGACAGGATAACAGGAGATAATCAAACAAAGTTTGATAGCATGTATACACAGCAGAAATTCAGGAAAGCTGAGCAACTCACTAAAATGTACAAAACCACCACCTTAAATACCATCTTCAGATAAGACAAAGGAGGTTGCTGGGGGTAGTGGTCTGACTCCTTCCTACTCTGACTTAGACACAGCAGGGTGGCTTCCTGGGCTGGTTGCTGCAGATTGTGGGTCAGAGTTCTACTTTGACATGTTGTCTGGCCATTGTCCCTTTGTATATTCAGGGTCTTACACCATTATGTGGTACTGTGTTCAGTGCTTTAAACATGCTAACTTTTTAAATACTTCCCTTTGTACAAATAGCAGCACACTCTATATACTGTTGTGCACTGTTTGTTTTCCTGAGCAGTGCATACTGAAGATCTTCCCATATCAAACATGCAGAAGTACTATATTTTCAAATAGTAGCATAATATTCCATTGGAGAGAGTTAATTTTGCTTGTTTAACCAGTCCCCCAAAATAGCCTTTTAGCTATTACAAATATTGCAAAAACTATCCTTGGCTATGTATCTGTGGGATGAATTCCTGGAAACAGACTCCTGAGTAAAAGGACATGTGCATTTGTAAGTCTTGAGAGATACTGTTAAATTTTACTTTAAGTTATATCTAATTTAATTCTAACAAAAATGCTATAAGATTGGCATTTTGGCAGATGAGAGAACTGTCTCATAGACATGAAATGGCTAGTACAAGGTAGTGAGTGCAGCCTTGGAATTTGAAGCTTGATCTAGCCAATGGGCTCTGAAGCACTATGTCCTACTGCCTCCTCCCCGTGTTAGGGTAGCTACTGTTATTAACCTGCAGCCTCAGTTCAGGCACTGAGCTAAGCATGCTCCGTACAATAGCTCATTTAAATCTCACAACCTTGGGAGGTAGGTGTTACCGTATTTGGTCAGTCTAAGATGCCATCAATTGTGAGTCACACCATTGCTCTATGACTCATCAAGAACACAAAGCATTGCTACTTAAACTCGGGCATGCTGTTGATCATAAGGCACTGTCTGATTTTAACAGTGAAATGTAAAAAAATGTAAAAAAAAATCTTGGAGTCCACAAAATACAGCATTATCTCATTTTGCAAATAATAGTGAAGTATCATGAGGTGAAATGACTTGCCTAAGGTCACACCTGCTCTTTGGCAGAATTGGGGTTTGAATGTTTATCTGTTTAATGCCAGAGCCATCTCAGTGCTCAACACTTTCCTTGCTCTTGTGCTTGGAGCACATAATTCTTTGGTATCAGAGCTTCTCCAAGTAAAGTAGTGGTACCAGGGAATTATCCATGTTTAGATGGCAGAGCAGGAAGGCTTGGAAATGTGCAGGGCTGTTATCCTGGCTGTAATGAGCTGAAATGCCACTGCCTCCTGGTCTAATCATCTCGTGTTCTAGAACTCTGTTCTGATGATCACATTTTCCTACTTAAAAAAAAAAAATCCTTCAGTGGCTTCCCACTGTTGTCATGATAAGGGCCATATTATTTTCTGATATTCAAGGCCATCTGGCCTCACTCTCACCTCTCATTTCTTTCCTTTCCACACTTTATACTTAAGCCAAACTGGCTCTGTGCTCCATACATCCTCTTGCTTTTTCTCTTCCAGCCTTTGGGTTGTCTATGCTGTTTTCTTTGCTCTGAGTGCTCTTTCCACTCTTACCTCCACTAATCAAATACCATACACAGAGTTCATCTCCAGTCCTTCATATGCTCTTCTCTTTTGGAAATGATTGCTCTGTCCTCTGAGTCTCCTAATGCTTTCTCCTAAAGAACCACAAACTTTCTGCCATGAATTACAGTTATTCACATGGTTGTCATGGCCCTCTGACTAGCCTGTGGAATTCTTGAGGGTAAAGTTCACACCTGACTCATCTTTGAACCCCTCCTTTCTCCTGATCTAGTGAGCAACACAGAGTAGAGATCAGGTATCACACTTACTGTATGGAGCCCTACAATGAACACAGAATTGGAAATGACATTAGATAGAGACCGTCAAACCTGCTCTCAATTCCTGCACTCTTTGACTACTGACCTCTTTAAGGCAAGTTGATTCTGCAGGGTCCTAAATCTGTGTTTGGATTTCCTTGATTGCTTATATCTTCTGATATTTACATTAGAACACAAGATCTGTTAAACATCTGCCTGTAGGCCTCTGACTCAATATCAGCCCTCCAGGTGCCTCCAGTCCCCTCTTATCTCAGTATCCCCATCATAATGATGTGAGTAGTTTTGTATATTTTTTTTAAAGATTGGCAGCTGAGCTAACTAGTGTTGCCAATCTTCCTTTTTTTTTCCTTCTTTTTTTTCCTCCCCAAATCCCCCCAGTACATAGTTGTATATTTTAGTTGTGGGTCCTTCTAGTTGTGGCATGTGGGACACCGCCTCAACATGGCCTAATGAGTGGTGCCATGTCCATGCCTAGGATCTGAACCCTGGGCCGCCGAAGTGGAGCTTGTGAATTTAACCACTTTGCCATGGGGCCGGCCTTGATGTGGATAGTTTTGGTGTTGTGTTGTCAGGGAGGTGGAATTGGAGACTAGGGACTTGGCACAGATTTCAATCCTATATCTTATAAAATCACTGTGAAAGCTCCTTTCTTTGTAGATCTGGGTAACTTGGGGACATTTCCTGACTGTTGGGGTATGACCTTAAGGCCAATAGAATCTCCTTAAATTCCGTCAGTATCTGTCTTGGTTGGCATTATGTTGCCTTCCGTGTACCAGGGCTTTAGGAGGTCCTGGATGTTATCCAGCAGGCACTTTTATGAATTCATGGATTGAATAAATGAATAATTTCAATTTCTCCAATTCTAATTCTCTACCTGATATGCAATGGACATTATAAAGTCAAAGACTTGGTGGTAAGATTGAGCAACACATATACGTGTATCTATTTCACATAAGGGATCCTTGGGTAGAGTTTGTTAAGTGAACGTGAGCATAGAGTCATAACACACAACCAATTATCTTAGAGAGACTTGACTATAAGGTTGGGAAACTAAACTCCAAACAAATCAAAACAAAACAAATGCAAGCCAGTTACTTCAATTTGTTTTCAACTAAGAAATTGAAATCAGTTTTGGTGCTGGAGGAGAAATGGACTACATTGGATTTGCCAAGAGATGGTATAGTATCCACGAGATATTTTGAAGATTTTTTTTTTTAAGAATATGATGATGACATGGGATTTTCATCTTAGATGCTGACTCTAGACCCAAACCCCTTATAAGTTGTGACTCTGTCTTTGTGTTTATCACTACATATTGGGCAACACATTTGTTCACCATGGTTCTGTTAGCTTGGAAGAACAGGAAACAAACAACAGTGTGTCTTTTGCATAATTGTCCTGTACCCCTCCCCAGCTACAGGGACCCACTGCTCTTCCTCTCACCCAGACTCTTAGATTTCTGGCTCTACAGTAATCTTCTTTTGACCCTTTGGTGTAACACTCCCACTCTGCTCTCAGTCCTGTTCCTTCTCTCAATATTGACATTTTCTGCAGTATTTGGTAAGAAACTCCTTCCTTAGCTTTATTCCTGTAGGGGAGCAGAACTTGCCACTGCAAAATGTGTCTCTTTGGCTTGATTATTTTTAGGAATAAAAGACTCAGGAAGAAATTTTCACCTCCCCCTAACTGCCTAAAAGAATTTAAGCTAGAACGCCTGCTTCGGGAAGGAGCTATCACCATAGATAACTATTGTATAATATGAACTCGGAGTGGTAGACAGGGAAGAACCTAGCAAGACCCATTTGATCAAAGTCCTCTCCATGTCTCATTGTCTCTGCAAGGCACGACAAACATTTGTTTATCAAACATTTTCTTTTACATCTCCATGTGAATTGCTTTCTTCCCCTTTGAAGTCCCAAACCACTACCCCCAACATCCTCTGTTGTCTTTAGCTGAAAATGATATTTAAGGTGGTGGCTTAGGCCAAGTTGGTGAGTTACTCAGTATTCCTGGGTTTCTCCCATGTATGCATGTTATTGAATCTGTTTGACTTTTCTCCTGCTATTCTGTCTCATGTTAATTTAATTTAGACCAGCCAGAAGAACCTACAAGGATAGAGGAAAAGTTCTTCCTCTCCTACAGTCCCATGAAATTCTCCCTTCATTCCCCAAGCCTGTACAGGCTGTGGGAGGACTGTACCTTGAAGCCTGACTAAATCGCATTGTCAAACCATGCTGGGAATACTCTACCAGTGTGGGAGCTCCTTTTGTCCTGTTGGTGAAACAGATGGCCATTGGATCCTGACTCTTCATCCCCACACAGATTTGCTTTGGGGGTACAACTCTGTAAGTCACAAAAGAGGCAACAGTCAGTTCTAAATGCAGGTTCTCTGACTTAAAGCCTAGGACCTTGGTTTGGTCATCTGTACTTTTTGAAAATAACAGCCCATATCTTGTCATATTGGGGCATGAGTTTTAGAGGGAGAGCTGCCATTTTTTCTCTTTTAAAAAATTTTGTATTGATTTTTATTGCATAAGAAATATATGTGGTGTTTACACTCCAGCCATAATTTTCTTGGTAAAAGATCCTCTATTCAACCAGTTGCTCAAGCTAAAAATCTGTAGTACTCAGTAATCTTTACTCTCTCTCTTTCGGTATCTACTTGCATACTTACCTACCTACCTACCTATGCCACATCCTATCCATTGACAAGCCCTGCCAACTCTACCTCTAAAACTTGTCATTAATCTGTCTATTCTCTTCATTATCTCTACTCAGGGACTGGACTACGGTGAAGTGAATGAAACATTTGCCTCAAGCACGGTTTTTAAGGGGATGCCAACAAATTCAATAGTCAAGATAAATAATATTTTAATGTCATATTTTTTAAAAAAT
The DNA here is from genome assembly GCF_041296235.1 of Equus asinus. Classification (NCBI taxonomy): domain Eukaryota; kingdom Metazoa; phylum Chordata; class Mammalia; order Perissodactyla; family Equidae; genus Equus; species Equus asinus. The sequence goes on from NC_091803.1 coordinate 34,101,979, forward strand.
TAAAAATTAATGCAAAAATCTATGATAAACAAAATATTAAAGTTTTACTTAAATACAGTATGCAGCCTAGCACTTGCATGACTCCCCTCACTTGGTCAGCCTAATCCTGCCCCTGGCTCCAGTAAAACTTTGTTATAAAAACAGGCAGTTGGTTTGAGGATGATAGTTTGCCAATTTGATTATTTTTAATTTCAAGAAATTTTAAAAATATTTTCTTTTAGAAGATTTATAAAGTTAAAATTATCTTATGGTTAATCATAAGTTACAAATATGTAACATAAATATATAAAATAAATATTTAAAATTATATGTAGGTATATGCATTTTAAAACAATTATTTTATTATTTACATGTGTTTTTAAAAATTTATTTTAAAATTAAAATGTTATTTTTCATGATCACTGAATATTTTGGTGTCCATTTAAATTCTGTGCCTGAGGTGCGTCCTGTCTCCTCTGCTGCTGCCTTGGTCCACACCAAAGCCTCTCACCCGGACAACAAGCCCTCTGCCAGGTCTCTTTCTTGTGTTCAATTGTTCATAGAGAAGCCAGAGAGTACTTTTTAAAAATGTAAGTCAGATCAAGTCCTTCCCTCTCCTGCAGGACCTGCAAGGCCTCCGCAGTCCACCATCTCTTGCTCGTCAACCTCTTTACCTCCTACTCTCTTCCTCACTCATTGCACTTCAGGCACCCTGGCATTCTCTCTGCTCCTCAAACAGATCCAGCTCATTCCCACCTCAGGTGCTTTACCTTAGTGTTCCCTCTGCCAGGGACATAACCACAGATATTCAGAAGGATGGCTCCTTGGTGTTCAAATAGCAGCTTAAATGTCCTCTCTTCGGAAGCCACCAACTCTAAAATAATTCCCCCATTCCACATCAGGTCACTCTATCTTGTTGTTCTGTTTTGTTTCGAAGCCTCTTTTGCAATCTGTATTATCTCGATCATTTATGTGTTTTCTTGTTTGTTCGTTTTGCAGTGTAGAGTATCAGTTCCATGTTGACTTTTATATCCCCGGACACTGGAATATTGCCCTCTAGAGACCACATTAATAATTATGAAACTCGATATTTCATTAACCTGAGGATGAACATGGCATCCTCTCATTATTTTAGTAAGTATTTCCCCATTTACCAGTGAGGGTGAGTGTTCTTTGTTTTGTTTTTTTAATACGTGTACTGCTTATGTATGTTACTATCACCTATTTTTTGACCCTCTCTGAGAATGAATACTCAGGTATGAATCAGGAGATGAGACTTTCACTCAGACTGAGACCTTGTAAGACAGATCATGAATTCTTGTGTTGGGGGATGCTCTGGTTTCAGGACTAGAAATTGCTGTCCAGCTTCCTTCTCTTTCCTCTCACACCACCCAAGTTAAAACAACACTTCTCACGTATCATCACATTTTCCAAAATCAGGTATTTGCTTCATTTAAGCATCTTGTTTTCAGTGTCCAGTCACCTCATCAACTCCTTAAAACCCAACCACCCACCATAGCTTATATCTGATACCAGGAGCTTGGTCTTCAAGGTGGGGCAGTTGGACATGACAGAGTCCACAAGTGGGACTGTAGCCTCATTGACCACAATGCTCTGGGCCTCAGACATTTGCAATCGATAGAGATTTTTCTTGGCAGTCAGTTGGGGGGGGGTGGTTTCCCACGCACAAAGGTGGTTCCTGAGAAAACCACAAAAGGCGGCTTCATTCATATCTTTTAAGTAGATAATATTTCCTCAAGCATCCTGGTAGGCATAGATGAGGTCTCCTGAATACTGTCTGTTTCTAGGATGTAACCTCTGCATTGGGCCAGCAACAAAATGGCTGGGGAAGAAGTGAGAAGGGCAGGAGACTGAGCTCACTGAGCTTTGTTGCCATTATCTGTTCCCCTCAAGTTGTCCTTAATTTACATGGGTTAGGTGTCAGATTACTACCTATTTGAAATGTAGCCTGATTTTGAAATTGTGTGACACAAGGAGGTGGTGGAAACTTCCTTTTTGTTGTTCCCTCCTTGCTTGTGAATGGCAAGTGCTGTGGATTCCAGGATTTGCATTGGACACACAAGTTCATTCTCCTTTTCTTGGGCTGTTCTGTAGACTTTCTTCCATCCATTTATCACTTATCAGGGGCCTACTCTATGTGACTGGCACGTGCTGGCACATCCTCTTATGATCCTTTGTATTTCTGTGGTGTCAATTGTAATGTCTCTTCTTTCATTTATAATTTTATTTGGGCACTCTTTTTTTTTCTTGATCTGTGTAGCTAAAATTTTGTCAATTTTGTTTATCTTTTTAAAGAACCAATTCAGTTTTGTTGATTTTTTCTATTGTCTTTATAGTCTCTGTTTTCTTACTTTCTACTCTAATCTTTATTATTTCCTTCTTTCTGCTAACTTTGGCTTAGTTTGTTCTTTTTCTACTTTGTTGAGGTGTAAAGCTGAGTTGTTAATTTGAGATCTTTCTTTCTTCTTAAATTAAGCATTCATAGCTAGAAACTTCCCTCTTAGAACTGCTTTTGCTGCATCCCATAAGTTTTGGTATGTTGTCTTTTCATTTTTGTTTCTCTCAAGATACTTTCTGATTTCTCTTTGGCCCATCAGTTGTTCACCAATGCCCATTCCTGATAAAAACTCTCAGCAAACTAGGAATAGGGGAACCATCTTCAACTTGATAAAGAACACATAGAATAAACCTACAGCGAACATCATACTTAATGGTAGCTCTAGGAGGGACACTGCATATGGTCCCAGGTGTCCGCCCTGCCTGGCAGGCCCATGCCCTACTGGAGGGTGAGGCCAGGGGCAGGGTGAGTGTGGGGTCTGGGGAAGGGGGAAGGAGGGGTGGCCAGCCCAGCTTGGTGACTACACTTGCTGCCAGACCATCCCTCACCTGACACCCTCCAGTAGATCCACTGCCTCTGTGCTCACCAATAATGCTGCTGCTGCTGCTGCTGCTGCTACTGCTGCAGCTTCCAGGTCCCAGCCTGGATCAGTGCAGGTGAGTGAGAGCCCTGCCCTCTGGCAATGCAGTAATCCTGCAGGATTCCTCCAGCTCTTTCAAGGGGGGTGCCCAGTCCTTCATTCCTTCCCAGGGACCCAGGAGCTCTGTTCCACATCCCTCCCTAGGGTGCCCCACTCACTCACTCTTCCCAGGTCCCAGGAATCTTCCAAGCCTTAACCAGAGATCCAGTGTCTTCCCCAGGCATCCCCTCCCACACACTCTATAACCCTCTCCTGCCATCCAGATCCCATCGTACCCCCCTGGCTTCGGATCCTGTGAACTGACCCTCTGGATTGCCCAGATGAGTGCTCAGATTGGGACTAGAGGTAATAAAATCTGAATATGAACATCAATGGTGCCCCTGTGTTGTGCATTCATTCTATGGATGAACCTATCCTAAATGTGGTCCCTCTGTAATTGTCCCCGCCCCATCAGAAAGAGCCTGGGTCCTGATTCTCCCTGCTGGCATCAGCTTCCTGGGTGACCCTGTGCACCCAGTAGATGTCCAGGACACAGAGGTCCAGGAGGAATGCTCCGAAGAGCCCCAGGCACCAGCCTTTCCTAGGTCCCAGCCTAAGTCCCACATGGGTGAGTGAGGGACCTGCTCTCTGGGAACCCAGGAGTCCTGTAGGACTCTTCCAGACCTCTCCAGAGGTACCCAGTCCCTCATTCATACATAGGGCTTTTGCCCCTCAGCTTTCGCCCATATACGCCCACCCACTCATGTCTTCCAAGGGCCCAGGAATTCCCCCAGGAATCTTCCCAGGGGTCCAGTATCCCCCCACCCCAACATCCTTCCCCTCACACTCTACAACACCCTCCTGACGTTCAGATCCCTCCTGCCCCCCTGGCCTGGGGTCCTGTGAACTGATCCTTTACTCCATCCATCCTTGGGGCCTGAGATAGGACCACTAGGGGGAAAACCAGAGGCTGGGAGGAGAAGGGGCAGAAGGGGCTGAGCCTGGGGGTGGGAGAAACACATACTGTCTCCTTCTCACCCACCACTAGGGTCACCCTTGGAGAGATCCCCTCTGCAGCTGCCCTTTTCTGAGGTGCACAGACACACACACTCAGAGGGAAATAAGACCACAAGCACAAAGACACACAGGCATGGAATCACCTCCATCCTCACCTGGGGACTCGGGCATAGGGCTCAGGGACAGGCTCACACAGACCCACACTGCAGACACAGGCAATGACCCCTGAGGAGAACATATGCACACACTTAGGGCCACATGACACAGCCCCACAGGGCACACCATACACACACTGGAGACACATACAGAGAACACAGAGATACACACTTAGATAAAATCAAGAACACACAAAGGGGTAGTAGATTCACTCACACAACCAACAGACACAGAGATATATAACACAGACACACATAGATGCTCCAGCAGGGATGCACACTTCCAGAGACACAGACTTGCATGACCAACATACAGTCATTCAGAGATACAGACACACACAATACATACAAAGACACACAGAAACACAGTGCCATACAGTGGAAAACTCACATCCACAATCAATACATTCACAGACACAGAAGCACACTCAAGGGCCATAATGCAGATTTACACACCCAAACACACTTGTGCATGCACGCGCAAGCGCACACACACACACACTCCCAGACCTTCATCCCTTACCCAGGCTTACAAAACAAACAGCCCTGACACTCAGTGGAGGCCACTGCAGGCAGACAGGATGAATAGACCGGGGTACGACCTGCCCCACCTAAGCTGCCATGGAAGGGGGTGTTTTCCTAGTTCCAAACTGAGTGCTGGGCATCTCCCCCCTGCCAGGGCCTTCTGGACAGCTGTGCTGGGTCCTGAGGTATCAGAGAGTGGCCAGGGTAGGGTGGTTCTGTGGACAGGGGCCCCGGGCAGGGACAGGGACCCTGACAGTGTGCACTTTGAGTGGAGGTGTTGCATGGGGCTTAGCTGATCCCGAGGTCAAGAGAGGGAGAGAGGCATGTGTCCCCAGGATCCTGCAGTGTTAGGACCCTGCATGTGTCAGAGTGGGCTGCACCCTCTCTCACAATAACAATAATAAGAATAATGCCATCGTCAGGACTATTATGTGACAATATTATCATTAACACAGCAATGACTGAGTCAGTCCCTGGTGGAGAAGAAAGGGCTGTGACCATAGCCAGCTGGTTTGAGCTCATCTTCTGAGCAAGGAACCCCAAGCAAAGCTGGGTCCTAGGCAGAGCTTCTCTTTGGTCCCTTCTCCCTCTGGAGTCTCCAGACCTCAGCTTCCCTCTCTCCCCAAATCCCTTCCCGGACCAAAGTGTCCTCTGACCCTTTTCTCACCCTGGGTAAAGCCCTCTCTCTGATCACTCTGAACTTGACTCTCCATCTATGCAAGGGGGATAGAGATGGTACCAACCTCAGGACACCACAAGATGATGCCTGCACAGGGCTTAGCACCATCCCGTAACAAGAGAGGCCCTTGATTGTATCATTATTGCCTTTAACGGCTGCACACTTTTAAAGGTGCCAGTTCTGGGAGGACAGATGCCCTTGGGAGATGATGATGCTAATCTCCACAGGGGCTCAGCATGAGGCTTTTTGTTGTCCTTAGGACAGTCTTGGGATGCAGGCCTGGACACTCCCAATTTAATGAAGAAAACCCATTCAGTGTCACACAGCCAGTAAGCAACACAGCTGAATCTTAATCCCAAGGCTGCTGGCCTGGCCTCCAGGGGCCACGAAGGGCTCCCCTGCATGGGAGGCTGACACTGGGTGGCTTTGGGGAGCAAGTGCTTCCTCGGCTGCAGGAAAGATCTCACCTGTTCCAGGCCCCCAACCTCTGTTCACTTTTCCTTCTTTCCCTCCTCCCTGCTGGAGCTCTGATCAGGGTGACCCTGGCACCCTTCATGAAGTCCCCAGTCCCTTACAGGAGCCTCTCTCCCATTCACTTCTGGGCTAGTCCGACTTCCACACCTTCTGCAATAGTCTCTCCTAGACAGGACAGTCCACCTCTGAGGTTCTTGAGGCAGGCAACAGCATCTAAACAGAATTTCATATGCACTTGTTTTGTTGTCCTTGTTTTTGTTTTACTTGTTTTTGACGGTTTCTTTACATTTGTGGTAAGAGACTTTGGTTTTCTATTACGACTGATATAATATCAATTATATAACTGACAACATATCAGTTATATAACTGACAATATATCCGTTATGTAACTGATGTAACTGATATAACTGAAATAACTGATATAACTGAAATAACTGATATAACTGAATGTTTCCTGTTTGCTATAAATATACATAATAATAAAAAGCAATGGGATTTAAAGTAACGATTTCAAGCTGCCACGGGTCTGAACAAGTTGAGGAAATGCTGTGTGCACCTTAGGGAGCTCAGGACAGGGTGCAGAAGAGATGATCACCAATGGGGTTTGTCCTAGTCACCTGGGTCCATGGGCCCCTGCTACCTACTTGGCTTTCTCTATCCTTCACTCCTCATCCTGCCGAGCTCTCTGGGTATTGTCCCCAGGTCTCGCAGGGGAGAAGATGATGAACTTTCTCTCTTAAAATCCTCACCTCCCTGGAGATCCTGGGTGATCAGTCATGAGAGTCAGCTTGGATTTCCCACACTGAAGTTCATAATGTAAGCCCATGCTAACAGGTAGCAGGGTGACAGATAAGTGACATGTTCACCACTGTTTCAGGTGTGAAGATGTCTGTTTAATCGGGGATGATTTTGAGACCATACAATCTCATCACACAAGTGGAATTCCCAGGGCAGAGGAAGATGTATTTTATTACCATTTTATCATGATGATATCATGCAGTTCAAGTATAGACTCTTTTCCTTTGGAATTTCTTCTCAAATTTATATTTTATTTATAAAGTTACTTCTCAATTTTCAAACATACGGGAATTTCTAGTTAGCTTTCTGTCAGTGACTTCTAGCAGAATTACATCACCAGAAATGTGGTGTGTGTGATTTCATTCCTCTGAAATATATTAAAATTTGCTTTATGGCCCAAATAAGTAGGGTTAATTTAGTAAATGTATCATATCTTCCTAAATTAATGTGCCCTCAACAGTTGTTATATTGGTGTAGATATATGGATATATCTGTATGATTAAGATGGTTTGCTGTTAAGGTCTTCTGCATCTTATGAATGTTGTGTCTGCTTATTGTACGAGTTGCTGAGAGAGGGATGTGAAACCTCCTACTCTACTTGTGTATTTGATTCTTCTTTCACTTTTGTCATCCTTTGCTTTGTATGCTTTTCAGCCAATGGCCTTGGGAAACCTTGGGAGGTCAGAAAGGAAGGAGAGGTGCCCAGAAGTGGGGCACAGGGGACCTGGGTTGGGAAGGACCAGAAACCAGAAGGTCTGTGAAGGTTCCAAAGAGGACCTGTTACTGGGATGGCTCCTGGGGAGGCACCGTTTGGGGGAGGGGCATTCTAAACGTGAGGTCACACGGTGTCCACTGTGATGAACCAGGGGTGAAGGCCGGTGATTGGTCAACAGGGAGTATAAAGCATCGGGGTTGCTAAGGCAGCAGTCAAACAGGAGAAGGCTCGGAGGAGGACGAAGCTCTCGTCCCCTCCAACTGCTCCTGAGAGTTCACTTCACCTGCTCCTTGTGTCCTGCTGACTTACTGACCTAGTGACCTGTCTGAACCCTCCTCCCCCCCGCCCCAGAACCTGATCTGACCAAGTACTTTCCCTGAGCCCTTCTTCTTCCCCTCCCAGGTACCCAACACCCCCTTTCCTGCCACATCCCCTACTCAATCCTATGCCCATTCCTACCCATTCCCCAACCCTTTCCTACCCGACTCTCTGACGACCTTCCTGGCAACCTCAGGACCCCTGAGAGGACCAGGACATGGAGGTACACAGGTTCATCTTCTGGATCCTCCTGCTTGGGTCTCCTGGTTATCCAAACAAGGATGTGAGTAAACCTGGGAATCAGTGGTTTCTTCTATTTGTACTTAAGTGACAACTTTATCATATGGTCTTTGATGGAAACTCAGTTTTTCCCAAAGACTGAGGACCTCAGGGCAGGTTTCTTGACCAACCCGAATGGGTTCTGGCCACAGCAGTCCACATCAAGTTCTGGGTTCTGTCAGCACTGCTTGGACCAAACAGAGCAGGGATGACAAGATGGAAACCTGAAAATAGTAACTTTATATAATCAAGAAGGAAGGATTTGTGAATATAATGAAAGCCATTGAGTTGTATGTCTTCAATGGGAGAATTGTCTGATATGTGAATTATATCTCAAAGAAGTCATTTTTAAAAACATAAGGAACTTTTATTTAAGAGGAGTCCTGGGAGTTAGATGGACTCCTGGAAGCCTTGTCAGATCCTTCTTCAAACTATGCAAGTGTAGGGTCCATCTCATGTGTAGCTTGTTTTCCTTTAAGTACATGATTCACATATGTGAAGGCTGGCAGCCTTGGGAACAGTGGTATCTAAGCATTGGTGTTGGTACTAGTCCATTAAACAGTGGAATGTCATTTGTGCTCTGTGCTTTCTGGCTTGTTGGCTTTTATCAACTTCTGAATCATCCCTTCCTTTCTGCTCTTGGAAAGTGTACCCAGGGACTCTATGTCCAGCCAGGTTGATGGGGACCCTCATAAGTCCCTCAGAAAATAAGTGGCTGCATCCTGCTGGTATGTTTATAATGGGGAAATCATTAGGAGTGACCTGACCAGGACGTGAATGAGTTGTTGTGTTTTCTTTAGTAAAGTGTTCATGTCCAAGAGTGTTGATTTATGCAAAGCAAGAAGGATCCTTAATGTCCTTAGGATTGTCTAAATATAAAGAAATTCCAGATTCCCACTGTGAAGATTTTCATTCTCTTGTTGAAAGACACCTCTACCCCCAGGAGAGAGAAGGACTGAGAATACCCCATAGAGATAAGTAGATTTGTTTTGATTGGCATGCACCAGATTCTTAGGGATCTGGAAAGGTCCAGTGGTCAGGAACAACACTTGCATCGAAGCAGAATCATCCAAATGAATACCTCCAATCAAAGAAGAATCTATTCTGTTTCCTTTGAGTCTACAGAGGAGGAAATTCCTTGATAGTCTACACTGGAATTTTCCCCACTCTACTTAGGCTGCATTCTAGTTGATGAGTTAAGCTCTCTTTCCCTACCTCATCTTTGAGCACCCAGATAGACTCACCTGTCTTGCATTTCCCACATCCACCCTTACTCACAGCCATTGACTGTCAGATCCTCAGCTTTTTGGTTCCATTGGATCTCATCTAGGTAGGAGGCAACTACTGATATCAGACAGTTGCCAGATATAACGAGAGTGCCCACGACTGGGGGTGTTTAACCAGGTAGTGACCAGATGGTCTTTGTCTTTTTTGTGCGTTTGATCCATGTGTTTATCCATTGTGCTGAGAGCTACTGCTGTCTCTCTGACAGTGGTGATTCAAAGACAGTGTCTGTTTCCCATGAGCACACATTTTACTGACCCCAGCAGTGAGGGCTGAAGATGAAAATCTTAGATTTCAGAGGCTACTTTCTAGAGAAGTTTTACTTGCACTAAACTGAAGTTCGGTGGTGGATTAGTATGAATTGCATTGTGAGTTAATTTTCTTCTAAAATACTTATAAATGGGATTTTTAGTAAAACGATATGCTTGCCTTTTGTTTTGGTGAACATAATTTCTAGAAATTTTTTATCTTTTTACACACTAATTTTCATGGTTGCTATGTATTGATTTAGGTTCAAATCTATGAAATATGAATGTGAATACTTTTTATTGGCTATTTGGAATTGTGTTTTTAACTAACCTCAATTCTCATATTTGTAACCATAATACAAGATCACTCTATTAGGCAAATCTCTGTGTACTTCAGAAATCTGACGTTGTGTGCTCTGGTTTAGAATCAAAGTGAACGTTGAAAGAAAACCTCAATGACTTTAGAAACTTGGGCTAAACAGTAATCTGGAATTCATTTTTGTTGGAATAATAATCCCAGTATTATTATAATACCAGCTGCCCATCTCTCTGTTATGTGCATGTCTAATAAACATCTCTCTCTATATATTATTCTCATTTGTATCTTTAACACACGCTTTTTTTTAAAGATTTTATTTTTTCCTTTTTTCTCCCTAAAGCCCCCTGGTACATAGTTGCATATTCTTCGTTGTGGGTCCTTCTAGTTGTGGCATTTGGGACGCTGCCTCAGCATGGTTTGATGAGCAGTGCCATGTCCGTGCCCAGGATTCCAACCAACGAAACACTGGGCCGCCTGCAGTGGAGCACACGAACTTAACCACTCGGCCATGGGGCCAGCCCCATTTAACACACATTTTTGATTGTTATTTTTTCACTCTTTTCTGTACATTTTTTTTCCATATATATTCCATACATATGTATTCCATACATATATTTTGGGGGATGTCCCAAAGAATTTAATCCAGGTACTTCATGAATATATAATAGAAGAACTAGACTTTCCATCCACTCTAAGTTTGTATTTACTTATTTTTCAGTTGTAAGTTGGCTCATAAATGCTAAGTTCTGTTTATTTTTAAAAAAATTTGCAATGCTCTTTTCAGCAAAATAAAACTCTTTAACAGTTTGTGTGTCACATACAGCTTACGGGTGGTATAATTTATGTATAATAACGGCAACTTTTTAATGAATAAAATGATAATGAACCCATCACCATATTAAGATAGTAAATACACTCATCACCCCTTAAAGTTTCCTCCTGTTTGATTTTAATCCATCTGTCCTCCCGCTCCTCCACGAGGAGATATTTGAGGGGTAGGCTTACCTCCTGGAGCCTGATTTAGGGTTTCTAAAGATGACTCTTTGTGACAGAAATATTGTAAAGGTCTTTGAGGTTCCTCATTATCTCCAATATTATTTCAGCTAATGCGTATTCTGCCAGGCCTGTTACAGCTTGGGCCTGGCGATTTTGGTGTGCTATGGAAGCTAACAGTTATCAGCAGTGGCTTCCGCATTAGTGCTTACGCTGCGTGCCTGTGGACATCGGTCCTTGCTGTGAGTATACTAAATTTCCTTATGGCTACAGTTTTAATCGTAAATAAGTAGGAATTTTGATAGTCATTGGACCTTTTATTTGCATTTGGTACAACAAATTTCCCTCTAAATACTGCTTTCATGGCATCTCACAAATTTTAATAAGTCCTATTTTCATTATCATTTAGATTGAATTATTTAAAAATTAATGTTGAGACATCTTCTTTGACCCATGTGTTCTTTAGAAGTGTGTTGTTTAGTGTCTAATTCTTTTGTAGTTTTTCAGCTGTCTTTCTGTTATTGATTTCTTATTTAAATCCATGGTTGTCCGGAAACATAGTTTCTATGATTTCTATTACTTTAAATTTGTTATGATCAATTTGTGGCCCTGAATATGGTGTATCTGACTGAATGTTCTACGTGAGCTTGAGAAGGACATATATTCCGCTGTTGGATGAAACCTTCTCCAGACGTCAGTAGATCCAGTCGATTGAAGATGCTGTTCAGTTCCACTGTACTCTTATTGAATTTCTGTATGCTGGATCTGTCAATGACGGATAGAGGGTTTTGAAATCTCCAGCTATAATAATGGATTCATCTATTTCTCTTAGCAATTCTGTCACTTTTTGCCTCATGTATTTTGACAGTCTGTTGTTAATACATGCACATTAGGAATTGTATGTCTTCTTGGAGAATTGACCCCTTTACTATTAAACTGATGCCCCTAATTTTCCCTGATAATTTTCCTTACTCTGTGGTGTTGTTTTGAAGGATAATTTCATTGGCTACAGAAATGTAGTTTGATGGTTCTTTTCTTTTAATGCCTGAAATATTTCATTCCACTTTCTTGTTGATTACATGGTTTCTGAAGAGAAGTCTGACGTGGTTCTCATCCTTGTCCCTCTATGGGTGGTTTTATATTTCCCTACGCCTCTGCCCTCAGCTCCTTCCAAAATATTTTGTCTTTGATTTTCTGTAGTTTAAATAGTATATGCCTAGATGTAGATTTTTAAAAAATTTATTTTGGTTGGAATTCTTTGAGCTTCCTGAGTCTATGGTTTGGTGACTATCATTAATTTTGGAAAATTCTCAGTCATTATTGCTTCAAATATTTCTTCCTTTCCTTTCTTCTCCTGGTATTCCCATTATGCGTACGTTACATCTTTTGTAATTGTCACACTGGGCTTGGATTTTATGTGCTGCATTTTTAATGTTTTTCTTTGCATTTGTGTTTTAGAAGTTTATACTGACATTTCTTCAAGCTCATTGATTGTTTCCTCAGCCATGTCAAGTCTCTTAAGGAATGCATCAAACACATCCCTCATTTCTGTCACAGTGTTTTTGATTTCTAGAATTTCCTTTGGATCCTTAGAGTTTTCATCTCTTTGCTTACATTCCCCATCTCTTCTTGCACGTTGTTCATTTGTTTCATTAGAGCCATTAGCATATTTATCAATTTGGTTTTTAATTGTCTGATAATTCCATCATGTTTGCCATAGTGAGTTTGATTCCAATGCTTGCTGTCTGTGTTCAAACTGCGATTTTTTTTTCTTTTAGTCTGCCTTGTAAGGTTTTGTAGAAAGCTGGATGTTGTGTCCTAGTTTAAAGGAACAACTGCGGTAAATGGGCCTTTAGTGTGAGGACTTATATTTGTCTGGCTGGGATTAGGCTGAGTTTACTCTTAGGTGAGACAGGAAGAAGAGAGAGCTCTGGAGCTGGGTACTTCCCTTCACCTAGGTCACTTAGTCTTTGGAAAAACCCCACTTAGGCTCTGTTAAAGCAGTTTCTCTCGCAGGCAGGTCTTTTTAAGAAGAACAGAATACCATGAGTTTATTTCTAAATGGCTATTTCTGCCCTCTCCCTGCCAACAGCATGAGCCATTTTTCTTTAATATTTTCTGCGGGAAGCTGTTGGGATCCCTGAAGAGAAAATTCACACATATTTGAGAGGCCCCTAACAGTGGGCACCCTGGCATTTTCAAATCTCATGCTTGTCCACACTGAGCAAGCAGGAATTCATCAATTAACAGTATAAGTTTGCCTACCATGGTGTTCTGATTCCTATGGAGATTTCTCACCTTGGGCTTCTGCTCCAAGAAGTGGTGCTTCTCTGTGCTGCCGTCTGGTTCTCTGATTCTGCAGGCAACAATGGCCCTGTGACATCATTTCTCTCACAGATATATGAAGAGTTTTTGACTTTCAGTTTGCTCAGCTTTTTTCTCGTTATGTGGACAGGAGTGACAACTTCCAAGCTCCTTAGAAGAAGGGCCAGAATCCAGGAGTCCAGCTCTTTCTTTTGTTTCCTTTACTAACTTGAACACAAATTCATGTTTTAAATGGAAGATAACTTTGTAAAATACTCTCAAAAGAACTCAATGAGAAAGATAACAATATGTTCTCAATGAAAAAACTACAATTTATAAACACTGCCCTTTAAGAAGAAAATGTAAATATTAAGTATTTTGTGAGCCCATACTTTCTCACACTTGCCCCTGCCTGCATGGTTGAGTGGCAAAGGACAGGGAAGCTCACTATCTCCTGAGCATTGTGTGAAGAAAGGAATAGCCATGATTTTCCATTTGCCCTCCATGGATGCATTTTCCTATAAGAAGATTATTAGGTCTGACATTTGATACTATAATAATATTGCAATATCTTGGCAACTTTTTTGGACTGTCCTCAGGATCTGATCATCATTTAAAACTTTTGAAACAGGAAATATGTTTTTGGGGTCAAGAAAATGAATGTTGGGGCCAGCCCGGTGGTGCAGCAGCTAAGTGCCCATGTTCTGCTTCAGCGGCCTGGGGTTTGCTGGTTTGGATCCCAGGTGCAGACATGGCACCACTTGGCAAGCCATGCTGTGGTAGGTGTCCCATGTATAAAGCAGAGGAAGATGGGCACAGAAGTTAGCTCAGGGCCAGTCTTCCTCAGCAAAAAGAGGAGGATTGGTGGCAGATGTTAGCTCAGGGCTAATCTTCCTCAAAAAAAAAAGAAAGAAAATGAATATTTACATGGTATTAAAAAGGGGTCCTGTCCGGATTTTATTGAGCTATAGTTCCACCAGGGATGACTTGTGGCTGGGAAGTATTTTTTGGCAATTCTTGAAATGCTAGCTGTCACTTATGTTGTTGACTGTGCTTTTTCTCTAGCTACCCCTCACTCTTTTTCTCATTTGATGACACCCTGTTTTCAGTGGTCTAGGAAAATCATAGGACCTGATGTGCCATAATTGTTTATCAATTCAGCAAATAGGCAACTCTACGTAAGATTTCAGAAAAGCTTTCTGGTTAGTGAAAGAGGCATATCTAAGTAGAAAGATTTCACCTTCTCATTAATTCTGTAATTTTCTAGTAGGCTTTTCAAACAACCCCAGGTTATGGATTACATGCGTTAATATTAGGGTTGAGAAAAAAGATCAAGGTTTCAGCTCTGGCTGGTGTTACCGCTTCTGTCTGCTACATCAATATACATTTAATCTTCTGATCTATAGGTAAAAGCGGAAGTAGGAGGAACTTCCTGGCTCCTGGGAACACCCAGCATGCAGAACCCAGTGGGGTGCCCATGCATGGGTGCTGGACCAGGTGCACCTCCTCTGGCATGGCCACCTACGATGCCTCAGCCTGCACTACATGGTAAGATGAACTGAGGAGTATCACTAGACACGTGACGAATGTTAATCTTTCTGCCTATGGATTTGGTGGGATGAATGGAGACATGTAACTGAGGACGCGTAAGTCCAAGGGCAAACCTGACTTAAGACACTGTAAAATTTCTGACGTTTGTGGGGACAGACATCCAACAGGCAGTGGCATTGCTCCACATTGAGCTGGGGAGCTGGGCAATCACATGGAGAAGGGAAGAAGGTGCTTCAAGAAAGGCAGAAAGAGCGGTTCTGCAGAGGCCCATTGCACGCAGACAATGTGCTCGGTGCTGCACAGGTTGAGGAGCACCACTCAGGTTCTTGGTCACCAGCCGACACCTGAGCGGTCGACACATTGCTGAGGAGTCATACAAACTCTTGTAGCTGGCCCTATAGGGTCTTCCTCAAGGGTCAGGGAGCGGGTGTCCCAATGATCCTCAGGGGTGACCTGAGGTGTGTGGAGAGCAATCAGCAGCAGGCCAGGGAGACGCTTTGAGGAGGATGGCCCAGAGGATCTCTATTCCAACCTCACTGTCTGTGCAAGACACACGAAGCCTGAGTCTCTCCGGTCTTCAATTTTCAGAGGCAGGATCTGCAGCTGGGAGCTTCTTAGTGCCAGAGGAGGAGGAAGAGCAGGAGGGCGAGGGCAAGGTAAATAGCAGGGTCTCATTTCTATTGCAACTTTTTCTTAAAGCACAGCCATGCGCTGCAGCAGGTTGCTGGCTCTGCTTATGAGAGGGTTTCAGCTCTCGTTGGTGCTGGTGCTCGCGTGGGCCACGTCACCCTCCCTTCACCCTTGTATCGCGCAGGTGAGCGTGCGGTCCGGCGGGCCGGCCGCATCGCGAGGACCAGCCGGTGGCACGCCCAACGCCACGGGCGTCGCGAGCTCGGGGCCGCCAGCCCCTCCTGCGGCCGGGCGACCTCTGGGCCGTCTACCCTTGCCTCCACCTGCCGCCCGAGGTAAGGCCACCTGAAGAGTCGGAGTTGCCTCGTAGGGCGGGTTCATCTCTTGGCCTCTGGCTTGGTTGGGTCGAAAGGGGAGACGTGCGCGAGGGCTCGGCAGCGCGAGGGCCAAGCCGGCCGAGGCCACTGGAGCGTTCCTCGCGCTTGTCGGGCCGGACGTCCCACGGGCTGCGTCCTCTTTCCAGCCTGGGCCGGGCCGCTGGGCCGTCGGGTGCCTGCGGGAAGGAAAGAGGATGCCTGCTGAGAGGCAGAAGGGGCGGATCTGCGGAGGCGCGTGGCCCGGAGACCCCGTGCCCGGCCCCGCGCGGGTTGCCGCGCTCCCCTCGGCCGCTTGGCCACCGCCGGCCGAGCCCTGAGCCGTCCACACGTTGCTGAGGAGTCGCGGAGACTCCCGCAGCGGGCCCTGTGGGGTTTTCCTCAAGCCAGGGTCGTGGGGGCGGGGGCAGGTCTCCCCGGCCTCCTCAGGGGCGAGCCGAGGCGCCTGGGGAGCCGCCTGCCGCCAGCCAGGCCCCTGAGGGTGGGCCAGGGCGTCAGGCGCCTTCTGGAGGATGGCGCCGAGGGTCCCTGTTCCTTCCTCACGGCCCGGTCCACGCGGGCCTGAGGAATAAGCCTCCATCCCTGCTGTCTGGCCTTTGTCAGATGCTGGACCCGGTTCTGTGGCTGCCCGGAAGGACAGCGGCTCCCGCCCCCCGGAGCAGGCGGCTGCAGCGGCGCAGCAGCAGGCCGTGGGCAAGGTAAATGGCGCGGTCTCTCTTCTGTCGCGACTCTTTCTGGAAGCGCGGCCGCGCGCTGCAGCAGCCCGGCCTGGCCTGCGCGGCGCTTCGTGTGTCCCGTGGCACGGCGACCGGGTCATCGCCCTTGGCGCCAGCGCCATCCTTCCCCCCAGGCGCCTCCGGCCCCCCGCCCTCTGGGCTCTCACCGTTGCTGGCGCCCCCGGAGGCCCCCGGTGCTCCCGGGCTGAGGACGGCAGGGCTCTCCCGCCGCCGCGTTTCGGGCGCTGCCACTCGGAGCCTGACACTTAAACCCCACGCTGAGGTCTCCTGGCACGGCCTGGCCGACCCCGGCCCGAACTCCTAGACGTGGCGTTGCTCTGGCCGTGGCGCCTTGGCTCCTCTCCTGGTGTGGCTCGGTGGGGGGAGCCGGCCGGGGACGTCTGCCGTCGTCCTCCCAGGCGAGAAACGCCGGAGGCCACCCCTCCCAGTTGCCCTCGGGTGCGGGTGGCTGTGTGCCACGTGCCACGTGCGGTGGGCTACGCCCGGGGGGGGGGTGGCGATGGCGGAGTTCCTGCCGCTGCCGCCTGTGTTGGCCAGCGTGGCCTCCCGGGTCCCTCCCGTGCTAGCTTGGGTTAGGATCTGCTGAATGGCCAGAGCTGGGCTGCGTGCGGGCGGCGGTGGACGGGGGCCCTGAAGGAGGGAAGAGTGAGGGTCAGGAAGGTCCTGCAGGACCGAGTCCCAGCAGAGGCATTCCCCCGGGTTGCCGCGGAGGCGGTCCCGTGGTGTCCCGGGGCGGCGTTGGAGCCGGGCGGGGGGCGTGACCTCCTCAGCCCAGCCGTCCCGGGGTTTTCCCCCCTGAGATCGCAACGCACGCAGCACGCTTGTGTTGGCCGTGTGGTTCGGAAGGCTCCCCTCGTGTTGGCGTCGGGCGCAGCCCGCGCGCCTCTGCCGGGGGACTTGGGAAGCGGACTCCCCTGCGAGCGCCGAGCCCCAGAGCGGTGCGCTGGGCCTGGCCGAGCTTGGCAGGTGCCCGCGTTCCTCTCAGAGCACGCTGTCCCCGTGGCCCTGCGGGAGCCCGGGAAGGGCCCCCGTCCCGGGAGGCCGTGGCGCCCGTGGGCAGCCGCTGCGCAGAGGAGACGACCCCTTGGCGAGGGAGGGCCGCAGAGGCGGGGCACGGGCCGTGGAAGGGCTGGCAGGCAGAGCCCGGCCCCAAGGGGGAGCTCGGCTTCCAGAGCTGGGGCGTGGGCCTTTCCGTCCGCGTCCGTGCTCCTCTCTCTTCTGGAGGGGGAGCCAAGCAGCTTCAAGCTTCTGCGGTGGCGGCGGTGGGGAGGAGGGCGGAGGGCGGCCCCCTGGCCCGAGATGCCTGCCTGCCTGGCCCCTGTCCCTGCCTTCCCTGGGCGTGGCCTCTGCCGGCCCTGTGTGGGACAGGGGCCCTTGCTCTTCTGCTCTGTCGGACACAGGCAGGGAGGTGTGGCGCCGGTGGCCCCTGCCCGTGGTGGGGTGTGGGTTGCGCGCCCGGCTGGGGGGGCCCGCCGTGGCGGGGCTGGAGTGGTCTGGCCCTGCTGCCGCTCCCCTGGCACCTGGCGGAGGGGAGGGAGCCGGGTGGGGTGCTGGCCCTGCTTCCGTGGGTTTCAGCTCTCGTTGGTGCTGGTGCTCGCGTGGGCCACGTCACCCTCCCTTCACCCTTGTATCGCGCAGGTGAGCGTGCGGTCCGGCGGGCCGGCCGCATCGCGAGGACCAGCCGGCGGCACGCCCAACGCCACGGGCGTCGCGGCCGCCGCGAGCTCGGGGCCGCCAGCCCCTCCTGCGGCCGGGCGACCTCTGGGCCGTCTGCCCTCGCCTCCACCTGCCCCCCGCGGTAAGGCCACCTGAAGAGTCGGAGTTGCCTCGTAGGGCGGGTTCATCTCTTGGCCTCTGGCTTGGTTGGGTCGAAAGGGGAGACGTGCGCGAGGGCTCGGCAGCGCGAGGGCCAAGCCGGCCGAGGCCACTGGAGCGTTCCTCGCGCTTGTCGGGCCGGACGTCCCACGGGCTGCGTCCTCTTTCCAGCCTGGGCCGGGCCGCTGGGCCGTCGGGTGCCTGCGGGAAGGAAAGAGGATGCCTGCAGAGAGGCAGAAGGGGCGGTTCTGCGGAGGCACGTGGCCCGGAGACCCCGTGCCCGGCCCCGCGCGAGTTGCCGCGCTCCCCTCGGCTGCTTGGCCGCCGCCGGCCGAGCCCTGAGCCGTCCACACGTTGCTGAGGAGTCGCGGAGACTCCCGCAGCGGGCCCTGTGGGGTTTTCCTCAAGCCAGGGTCGTGGGGGCGGGGGCAGGTCTCCCCGGCCTCCTCAGGGGCGAGCCGAGGCGCCTGGGGAGCCGCCTGCCGCCAGCCAGGCCCCTGAGGGTGGGCCAGGGCGTCAGGCGCCTTCTGGAGGATGGCGCCGAGGGTCCCTGTTCCTTCCTCACGGCCCGGTCCACGCGGGCCTGAGGAATAAGCCTCCATCCCTGCTGTCTGGCCTTTGTCAGATGCTGGACCCGGTTCTGTGGCTGCCCGGAAGGACAGCGGCTCCCGCCCCCCGGAGCAGGCGGCTGCAGCGGCGCAGCAGCAGGCCGTGGGCAAGGTAAATGGCGCGGTCTCTCTTCTGTCGCGACTCTTTCTGGAAGCGCGGCCGCGCGCTGCAGCAGCCCGGCCTGGCCTGCGCGGCGCTTCGTGTGTCCCGTGGCACGGCGACCGGGTCATCGCCCTTGGCGCCAGCGCCATCCTTCCCCCCAGGCGCCTCCGGCCCCCCGCCCTCTGGGCTCTCACCGTTGCTGGCGCCCCCGGAGGCCCCCGGTGCTCCCGAGCTGAGGACGGAAGGGCTCTCCCGCCGCCGCGTTTCGGGCGCTGCCACTCGGAGCCTGACACTTAAACCCCACGCTGAGGTCTCCTGGCACGGCCTGGCCGACCCCGGCCCGAACTCCTAGACGTGGCGTTGCTCTGGCCGTGGCGCCTTGGCTCCTCTCCTGGTGGGGCTCGGTGGGGGGAGCCGGCCGGGGACGTCTGCCGTCGTCCTCCCAGGCGAGAAACGCCGGAGGCCACCCCTCCCAGTTGCCCTCGGGTGCGGGTGGCTGTGTGCCACGTGCCACGTGCGGTGGGCTACGCCCGGGGGGGGGTGGCGATGGCGGAGTTCCTGCCGCTGCCGCCTGTGTTGGCCAGCGTGGCCTCCCGGGTCCCTCCCGCGCTAGCTTGGGTGAGGATCTGCTGAATGGCCAAAGCTGGGCTGCGTGCGGCCGGCCGTGGACGGGGGCCCTGAAGGAGGGAAGAGTGAGGGTCAGGTAGGTCCTGCAGGACCGAGTCCCAGCAGAGGCATTCCCCCGGGTTGCCGGGGAGGCGGTCCTGTGGTGTCCCGGGGCAGCGTTGGAGCAGGGCGCGGGGCGTGCCCTCCTCAGCCCAGCCGTCCCGGGGATTTCCCCGCTGAGATCGCAACGCACGCAGCACGCTGGTGTTGGCCGTGTGGTTCGGAAGGCTCCCCTCGTGTTGGCGTGGGGCGCAGCCCGCGCGCCTCTGCCGGGGGACTTGGGAAGCGGACTCCCCTGCGAGCGCCGAGCCCCAGAGCGGTGCGCTGGGCCTGGCCGAGCTTGGCAGGTGCCCGCGTTCCTCTCAGAGCACGCTGTCCCCGTGGCCCTGCGGGAGCCCGGGAAGGGCCCCCGTCCCGGGAGGCCGTGGCGCCCGTGGGCAGCCGCTGCGCAGAGGAGACGACCCCTTGGCGAGGGAGGGCCGCAGAGGCGGGGCACGGGCCGTGGAAGGGCTGGCAGGCAGAGCCCAGCCCCAAGGGGGAGCTCGGCTTCCAGAGCTGGGGCGTGGGCCTTTCCGTCCGCGTCCGTGCTCCTCTCTCTTCTGGAGGGGGAGCCAAGCAGCTTCAAGCTTCTGGGGTGGCGGCGGTGGGGAGGAGGGCGGAGGGCGGCCCCCTGGCCCGAGATGCCTGTCTGCCTGGCCCCTGGCCCTGCCTTCCCTGGGCGTGGCCTCTGCCGGCCCTGTGTGGGACAGGGGCCCTTGCTCTTCTGCTCTGTCGGACACAGGCAGGGAGGTGTGGCGCCGGTGGCCCCTGCCCGTGGTGGGGTGTGGGTTGCGCGCCCGGCTGGGGGGGCCCGCCGTGGCGGGGCTGGAGTGGTCTGGCCCTGCTGCCGCTCCCCTGGCACCTGGCGGAGGGGAGGGAGCCGGGTGGGGTGCTGGCCCTGCTTCCGTGGGTTTCAGCTCTCGTTGGTGCTGGTGCTCGCGTGGGCCACGTCACCCTCCCTTCACCCTTGTATCGCGCAGGTGAGCGTGCGGTCCGGCGGGCCGGCCGCATCGCGAGGACCAGCCGGCGGCACGCCCAACGCCACGGGCGTCGCGGCCGCCGCGAGCTCGGGGCCGCCAGCCCCTCCTGCGGCCGGGCGACCTCTGGGCCGTCTGCCCTCGCCTCCACCTGCCCCCCGCGGTAAGGCCACCTGAAGAGTCGGAGTTGCCTCGTAGGGCGGGTTCATCTCTTGGCCTCTGGCTTGGTTGGGTCGAAAGGGGAGACGTGCGCGAGGGCTCGGCAGCGCGAGGGCCAAGCCGGCCGAGGCCACTGGAGCGTTCCTCGCGCTTGTCGGGCCGGACGTCCCACGGGCTGCGTCCTCTTTCCAGCCTGGGCCGGGCCGCTGGGCCGTCGGGTGCCTGCGGGAAGGAAAGAGGATGCCTGCAGAGAGGCAGAAGGGGCGGTTCTGCGGAGGCACGTGGCCCGGAGACCCCGTGCCCGGCCCCGCGCGGGTTGCCGCGCTCCCCTCGGCCGCTTGGCCGCCGCCGGCCGAGCCCTGAGCCGTCCACACGTTGCTGAGGAGTCGCGGAGACTCCCGCAGCGGGCCCTGTGGGGTTTTCCTCAAGCCAGGGTCGTGGGGGCGGGGGCAGGTCTCCCCGGCCTCCTCAGGGGCGAGCCGAGGCGCCTGGGGAGCCGCCTGCCGCCAGCCAGGCCCCTGAGGGTGGGCCAGGGCGTCAGGCGCCTTCTGGAGGATGGCGCCGAGGGTCCCTGTTCCTTCCTCACGGCCCGGTCCACGCGGGCCTGAGGAATAAGCCTCCATCCCTGCTGTCTGGCCTTTGTCAGATGCTGGACCCGGTTCTGTGGCTGCCCGGAAGGACAGCGGCTCCCGCCCCCCGGAGCAGGCGGCTGCAGCGGCGCAGCAGCAGGCCGTGGGCAAGGTAAATGGCGCGGTCTCTCTTCTGTCGCGACTCTTTCTGGAAGCGCGGCCGCGCGCTGCAGCAGCCCGGCCTGGCCTGCGCGGCACTTCGTGTGTCCCGTGGCACGGCGACCGGGTCATCGCCCTTGGCGCCAGCGCCATCCTTCCCCCCAGGCGCCTCCGGCCCCCCGCCCTCTGGGCTCTCACCGTTGCTGGCGCCCCCGGAGGCCCCCGGTGCTCCCGAGCTGAGGACGGAAGGGCTCTCCCGCCGCCGCGTTTCGGGCGCTGCCACTCGGAGCCTGACACTTAAACCCCACGCTGAGGTCTCCTGGCACGGCCTGGCCGACCCCGGCCCGAACTCCTAGACGTGGCGTTGCTCTGGCCGTGGCGCCTTGGCTCCTCTCCTGGTGTGGCTCGGTGGGGGGAGCCGGCCGGGGACGTCTGCCGTCGTCCTCCCAGGCGAGAAACGCCGGAGGCCACCCCTCCCAGTTGCCCTCGGGTGCGGGTGGCTGTGTGCCACGTGCCACGTGCGGTGGGCTACGCCCGGGGGGGGGTGGCGATGGCGGAGTTCCTGCCGCTGCCGCCTGTGTTGGCCAGCGTGGCCTCCCGGGTCCCTCCCGCGCTAGCTTGGGTTAGGATCTGCTGAATGGCCAGAGCTGGGCTGCGTGCGGGCGGCGGTGGACGGGGGCCCTGAAGGAGGGAAGAGTGAGGGTCAGGAAAGTCCTGCAGGACCGAGTCCCAGCAGAGGCATTCCCCCGGGTTGCCGTGGAGGCGGTCCCGTGGTGTCCCGGGGCAGCGTTGGAGCCGGGCGGGGGGCGTGACCTCCTCAGCCCAGCCGTCCCGGGGTTTTCCCCCCTGAGATCGCAACGCACGCAGCACGCTTGTGTTGGCCGTGTGGTTCGGAAGGCTCCCCTCGTGTTGGCGTCGGGCGCAGCCCGCGCGCCTCTGCCGGGGGACTTGGGAAGCGGACTCCCCTGCGAGCGCCGAGCCCCAGAGCGGTGCGCTGGGCCTGGCCGAGCTTGGCAGGTGCCCGCGTTCCTCTCAGAGCACGCTGTCCCCGTGGCCCTGCGGGAGCCCGGGAAGGGCCCCCGTCCCGGGAGGCCGTGGCGCCCGTGGGCAGCCGCTGCGCAGAGGAGACGACCCCTTGGCGAGGGAGGGCCGCAGAGGCGGGGCACGGGCCGTGGAAGGGCTGGCAGGCAGAGCCCAGCCCCAAGGGGGAGCTCGGCTTCCAGAGCTGGGGCGTGGGCCTTTCCGTCCGCGTCCGTGCTCCTCTCTCTTCTGGAGGGGGAGCCAAGCAGCTTCAAGCTTCTGGGGTGGCGGCGGTGGGGAGGAGGGCGGAGGGCGGCCCCCTGGCCCGAGATGCCTGTCTGCCTGGCCCCTGGCCCTGCCTTCCCTGGGCGTGGCCTCTGCCGGCCCTGTGTGGGACAGGGGCCCTTGCTCTTCTGGTCTGTCGGACACAGGCAGGGAGGTGTGGCGCCGGTGGCCCCTGCCCGTGGTGGGGTGTGGGTTGCGCGCCCGGCTGGGGGGGCCCGCCGTGGCGGGGCTGGAGTGGTCTGGCCCTGCTGCCGCTCCCCTGGCACCTGGCGGAGGGGAGGGAGCCGGGTGGGGTGCTGGCCCTGCTTCCGTGGGTTTCAGCTCTCGTTGGTGCTGGTGCTCGCGTGGGCCACGTCACCCTCCCTTCACCCTTGTATCGCGCAGGTGAGCGTGCGGTCCGGCGGGCCGGCCGCATCGCGAGGACCAGCCGGCGGCACGCCCAACGCCACGGGCGTCGCGGCCGCCGCGAGCTCGGGGCCGCCAGCCCCTCCTGCGGCCGGGCGACCTCTGGGCCGTCTGCCCTCGCCTCCACCTGCCCCCCGCGGTAAGGCCACCTGAAGAGTCGGAGTTGCCTCGTAGGGCGGGTTCATCTCTTGGCCTCTGGCTTGGTTGGGTCGAAAGGGGAGACGTGCGCGAGGGCTCGGCAGCGCGAGGGCCAAGCCGGCCGAGGCCACTGGAGCGTTCCTCGCGCTTGTCGGGCCGGACGTCCCACGGGCTGCGTCCTCTTTCCAGCCTGGGCCGGGCCGCTGGGCCGTCGGGTGCCTGCGGGAAGGAAAGAGGATGCCTGCAGAGAGGCAGAAGGGGCGGTTCTGCGGAGGCGCGTGGCCCGGAGACCCCGTGCCCGGCCCCGCGCGGGTTGCCGCGCTCCCCTCGGCCGCTTGGCCGCCGCCGGCCGAGCCCTGAGCCGTCCACACGTTGCTGAGGAGTCGCGGAGACTCCCGCAGCGGGCCCTGTGGGGTTTTCCTCAAGCCAGGGTCGTGGGGGCGGGGGCAGGTCTCCCCGGCCTCCTCAGGGGCGAGCTGAGGCGCCTGGGGAGCCGCCTGCCGCCAGCCAGGCCCCTGAGGGTGGGCCAGGGCGTCAGGCGCCTTCTGGAGGATGGCGCCGAGGGTCCCTGTTCCTTCCTCACGGCCCGGTCCACGCGGGCCTGAGGAATAAGCCTCCATCCCTGCTGTCTGGCCTTTGTCAGATGCTGGACCCGGTTCTGTGGCTGCCCGGAAGGACAGCGGCTCCCGCCCCCCGGAGCAGGCGGCTGCAGCGGCGCAGCAGCAGGCCGTGGGCAAGGTAAATGGCGCGGTCTCTCTTCTGTCGCGACTCTTTCTGGAAGCGCGGCCGCGCGCTGCAGCAGCCCGGCCTGGCCTGCGCGGCGCTTCGTGTGTCCCGTGGCACGGCGACCGGGTCATCGCCCTTGGCGCCAGCGCCATCCTTCCCCCCAGGCGCCTCCGGCCCCCCGCCCTCTGGGCTCTCACCGTTGCTGGCGCCCCCGGAGGCCCCCGGTGCTCCCGAGCTGAGGACGGAAGGGCTCTCCCGCCGCCGCGTTTCGGGCGCTGCCACTCGGAGCCTGACACTTAAACCCCACGCTGAGGTCTCCTGGCACGGCCTGGCCGACCCCGGCCCGAACTCCTAGACGTGGCGTTGCTCTGGCCGTGGCGCCTTGGCTCCTCTCCTGGTGTGGCTCGGTGGGGGGAGCCGGCCGGGGACGTCTGCCGTCGTCCTCCCAGGCGAGAAACGCCGGAGGCCACCCCTCCCAGTTGCCCTCGGGTGCGGGTGGCTGTGTGCCACGTGCCACGTGCGGTGGGCTACGCCCGGGGGGGGGGTGGCGATGGCGGAGTTCCTGCCGCTGCCGCCTGTGTTGGCCAGCGTGGCCTCCCGGGTCCCTCCCGCGCTAGCTTGGGTTAGGATCTGCTGAATGGCCAGAGCTGGGCTGCGTGCGGGCGGCGGTGGACGGGGGCCCTGAAGGAGGGAAGAGTGAGGGTCAGGAAAGTCCTGCAGGACCGAGTCCCAGCAGAGGCATTCCCCCGGGTTGCCGTGGAGGCGGTCCCGTGGTGTCCCGGGGCAGCGTTGGAGCCGGGCGGGGGGCGTGACCTCCTCAGCCCAGCCGTCCCGGGGTTTTCCCCCCTGAGATCGCAACGCACGCAGCACGCTTGTGTTGGCCGTGTGGTTCGGAAGGCTCCCCTCGTGTTGGCGTCGGGCGCAGCCCGCGCGCCTCTGCCGGGGGACTTGGGAAGCGGACTCCCCTGCGAGCGCCGAGCCCCAGAGCGGTGCGCTGGGCCTGGCCGAGCTTGGCAGGTGCCCGCGTTCCTCTCAGAGCACGCTGTCCCCGTGGCCCTGCGGGAGCCCGGGAAGGGCCCCCGTCCCGGGAGGCCGTGGCGCCCGTGGGCAGCCGCTGCGCAGAGGAGACGACCCCTTGGCGAGGGAGGGCCGCAGAGGCGGGGCACGGGCCGTGGAAGGGCTGGCAGGCAGAGCCCAGCCCCAAGGGGGAGCTCGGCTTCCAGAGCTGGGGCGTGGGCCTTTCCGTCCGCGTCCGTGCTCCTCTCTCTTCTGGAGGGGGAGCCAAGCAGCTTCAAGCTTCTGGGGTGGCGGCGGTGGGGAGGAGGGCGGAGGGCGGCCCCCTGGCCCGAGATGCCTGTCTGCCTGGCCCCTGGCCCTGCCTTCCCTGGGCGTGGCCTCTGCCGGCCCTGTGTGGGACAGGGGCCCTTGCTCTTCTGCTCTGTCGGACACAGGCAGGGAGGTGTGGCGCCGGTGGCCCCTGCCCGTGGTGGGGTGTGGGTTGCGCGCCCGGCTGGGGGGGCCCGCCGTGGCGGGGCTGGAGTGGTCTGGCCCTGCTGCCGCTCCCCTGGCACCTGGCGGAGGGGAGGGAGCCGGGTGGGGTGCTGGCCCTGCTTCCGTGGGTTTCAGCTCTCGTTGGTGCTGGTGCTCGCGTGGGCCACGTCACCCTCCCTTCACCCTTGTATCGCGCAGGTGAGCGTGCGGTCCGGCGGGCCGGCCGCATCGCGAGGACCAGCCGGCGGCACGCCCAACGCCACGGGCGTCGCGGCCGCCGCGAGCTCGGGGCCGCCAGCCCCTCCTGCGGCCGGGCGACCTCTGGGCCGTCTGCCCTCGCCTCCACCTGCCCCCCGCGGTAAGGCCACCTGAAGAGTCGGAGTTGCCTCGTAGGGCGGGTTCATCTCTTGGCCTCTGGCTTGGTTGGGTCGAAAGGGGAGACGTGCGCGAGGGCTCGGCAGCGCGAGGGCCAAGCCGGCCGAGGCCACTGGAGCGTTCCTCGCGCTTGTCGGGCCGGACGTCCCACGGGCTGCGTCCTCTTTCCAGCCTGGGCCGGGCCGCTGGGCCGTCGGGTGCCTGCGGGAAGGAAAGAGGATGCCTGCAGAGAGGCAGAAGGGGCGGTTCTGCGGAGGCGCGTGGCCCGGAGACCCCGTGCCCGGCCCCGCGCGGGTTGCCGCGCTCCCCTCGGCCGCTTGGCCGCCGCCGGCCGAGCCCTGAGCCGTCCACACGTTGCTGAGGAGTCGCGGAGACTCCCGCAGCGGGCCCTGTGGGGTTTTCCTCAAGCCAGGGTCGTGGGGGCGGGGGCAGGTCTCCCCGGCCTCCTCAGGGGCGAGCCGAGGCGCCTGGGGAGCCGCCTGCCGCCAGCCAGGCCCCTGAGGGTGGGCCAGGGCGTCAGGCGCCTTCTGGAGGATGGCGCCGAGGGTCCCTGTTCCTTCCTCACGGCCCGGTCCACGCGGGCCTGAGGAATAAGCCTCCATCCCTGCTGTCTGGCCTTTGTCAGATGCTGGACCCGGTTCTGTGGCTGCCCGGAAGGACAGCGGCTCCCGCCCCCCGGAGCAGGCGGCTGCAGCGGCGCAGCAGCAGGCCGTGGGCAAGGTAAATGGCGCGGTCTCTCTTCTGTCGCGACTCTTTCTGGAAGCGCGGCCGCGCGCTGCAGCAGCCCGGCCTGGCCTGCGCGGCGCTTCGTGTGTCCCGTGGCACGGCGACCGGGTCATCGCCCTTGGCGCCAGCGCCATCCTTCCCCCCAGGCGCCTCCGGCCCCCCGCCCTCTGGGCTCTCACCGTTGCTGGCGCCCCCGGAGGCCCCCGGTGCTCCCGAGCTGAGGACGGAAGGGCTCTCCCGCCGCCGCGTTTCGGGCGCTGCCACTCGGAGCCTGACACTTAAACCCCACGCTGAGGTCTCCTGGCACGGCCTGGCCGACCCCGGCCCGAACTCCTAGACGTGGCGTTGCTCTGGCCGTGGCGCCTTGGCTCCTCTCCTGGTGTGGCTCGGTGGGGGGAGCCGGCCGGGGACGTCTGCCGTCGTCCTCCCAGGCGAGAAACGCCGGAGGCCACCCCTCCCAGTTGCCCTCGGGTGCGGGTGGCTGTGTGCCACGTGCCACGTGCGGTGGGCTACGCCCGGGGGGGGGGTGGCGATGGCGGAGTTCCTGCCGCTGCCGCCTGTGTTGGCCAGCGTGGCCTCCCGGGTCCCTCCCGCGCTAGCTTGGGTTAGGATCTGCTGAATGGCCAGAGCTGGGCTGCGTGCGGGCGGCGGTGGACGGGGGCCCTGAAGGAGGGAAGAGTGAGGGTCAGGAAAGTCCTGCAGGACCGAGTCCCAGCAGAGGCATTCCCCCGGGTTGCCGTGGAGGCGGTCCCGTGGTGTCCCGGGGCAGCGTTGGAGCCGGGCGGGGGGCGTGACCTCCTCAGCCCAGCCGTCCCGGGGTTTTCCCCCCTGAGATCGCAACGCACGCAGCACGCTTGTGTTGGCCGTGTGGTTCGGAAGGCTCCCCTCGTGTTGGCGTCGGGCGCAGCCCGCGCGCCTCTGCCGGGGGACTTGGGAAGCGGACTCCCCTGCGAGCGCCGAGCCCCAGAGCGGTGCGCTGGGCCTGGCCGAGCTTGGCAGGTGCCCGCGTTCCTCTCAGAGCACGCTGTCCCCGTGGCCCTGCGGGAGCCCGGGAAGGGCCCCCGTCCCGGGAGGCCGTGGCGCCCGTGGGCAGCCGCTGCGCAGAGGAGACGACCCCTTGGCGAGGGAGGGCCGCAGAGGCGGGGCACGGGCCGTGGAAGGGCTGGCAGGCAGAGCCCAGCCCCAAGGGGGAGCTCGGCTTCCAGAGCTGGGGCGTGGGCCTTTCCGTCCGCGTCCGTGCTCCTCTCTCTTCTGGAGGGGGAGCCAAGCAGCTTCAAGCTTCTGGGGTGGCGGCGGTGGGGAGGAGGGCGGAGGGCGGCCCCCTGGCCCGAGATGCCTGTCTGCCTGGCCCCTGGCCCTGCCTTCCCTGGGCGTGGCCTCTGCCGGCCCTGTGTGGGACAGGGGCCCTTGCTCTTCTGCTCTGTCGGACACAGGCAGGGAGGTGT
The DNA here is from genome assembly GCF_041296235.1 of Equus asinus. NCBI lineage: Eukaryota > Metazoa > Chordata > Mammalia > Perissodactyla > Equidae > Equus > Equus asinus. The sequence goes on from NC_091803.1 coordinate 34,130,042, forward strand.
GGCGCCGGTGGCCCCTGCCCGTGGTGGGGTGTGGGTTGCGCGCCCGGCTGGGGGGGCCCGCCGTGGCGGGGCTGGAGTGGTCTGGCCCTGCTGCCGCTCCCCTGGCACCTGGCGGAGGGGAGGGAGCCGGGTGGGGTGCTGGCCCTGCTTCCGTGGGTTTCAGCTCTCGTTGGTGCTGGTGCTCGCGTGGGCCACGTCACCCTCCCTTCACCCTTGTATCGCGCAGGTGAGCGTGCGGTCCGGCGGGCCGGCCGCATCGCGAGGACCAGCCGGCGGCACGCCCAACGCCACGGGCGTCGCGGCCGCCGCGAGCTCGGGGCCGCCAGCCCCTCCTGCGGCCGGGCGACCTCTGGGCCGTCTGCCCTCGCCTCCACCTGCCCCCCGCGGTAAGGCCACCTGAAGAGTCGGAGTTGCCTCGTAGGGCGGGTTCATCTCTTGGCCTCTGGCTTGGTTGGGTCGAAAGGGGAGACGTGCGCGAGGGCTCGGCAGCGCGAGGGCCAAGCCGGCCGAGGCCACTGGAGCGTTCCTCGCGCTTGTCGGGCCGGACGTCCCACGGGCTGCGTCCTCTTTCCAGCCTGGGCCGGGCCGCTGGGCCGTCGGGTGCCTGCGGGAAGGAAAGAGGATGCCTGCAGAGAGGCAGAAGGGGCGGTTCTGCGGAGGCGCGTGGCCCGGAGACCCCGTGCCCGGCCCCGCGCGGGTTGCCGCGCTCCCCTCGGCCGCTTGGCCGCCGCCGGCCGAGCCCTGAGCCGTCCACACGTTGCTGAGGAGTCGCGGAGACTCCCGCAGCGGGCCCTGTGGGGTTTTCCTCAAGCCAGGGTCGTGGGGGCGGGGGCAGGTCTCCCCGGCCTCCTCAGGGGCGAGCCGAGGCGCCTGGGGAGCCGCCTGCCGCCAGCCAGGCCCCTGAGGGTGGGCCAGGGCGTCAGGCGCCTTCTGGAGGATGGCGCCGAGGGTCCCTGTTCCTTCCTCACGGCCCGGTCCACGCGGGCCTGAGGAATAAGCCTCCATCCCTGCTGTCTGGCCTTTGTCAGATGCTGGACCCGGTTCTGTGGCTGCCCGGAAGGACAGCGGCTCCCGCCCCCCGGAGCAGGCGGCTGCAGCGGCGCAGCAGCAGGCCGTGGGCAAGGTAAATGGCGCGGTCTCTCTTCTGTCGCGACTCTTTCTGGAAGCGCGGCCGCGCGCTGCAGCAGCCCGGCCTGGCCTGCGCGGCGCTTCGTGTGTCCCGTGGCACGGCGACCGGGTCATCGCCCTTGGCGCCAGCGCCATCCTTCCCCCCAGGCGCCTCCGGCCCCCCGCCCTCTGGGCTCTCACCGTTGCTGGCGCCCCCGGAGGCCCCCGGTGCTCCCGAGCTGAGGACGGAAGGGCTCTCCCGCCGCCGCGTTTCGGGCGCTGCCACTCGGAGCCTGACACTTAAACCCCACGCTGAGGTCTCCTGGCACGGCCTGGCCGACCCCGGCCCGAACTCCTAGACGTGGCGTTGCTCTGGCCGTGGCGCCTTGGCTCCTCTCCTGGTGTGGCTCGGTGGGGGGAGCCGGCCGGGGACGTCTGCCGTCGTCCTCCCAGGCGAGAAACGCCGGAGGCCACCCCTCCCAGTTGCCCTCGGGTGCGGGTGGCTGTGTGCCACGTGCCACGTGCGGTGGGCTACGCCCGGGGGGGGGGTGGCGATGGCGGAGTTCCTGCCGCTGCCGCCTGTGTTGGCCAGCGTGGCCTCCCGGGTCCCTCCCGCGCTAGCTTGGGTGAGGATCTGCTGAATGGCCAGAGCTGGGCTGCGTGCGGGCGGCGGTGGACGGGGGCCCTGAAGGAGGGAAGAGTGAGGGTCAGGAAAGTCCTGCAGGACCGAGTCCCAGCAGAGGCATTCCCCCGGGTTGCCGTGGAGGCGGTCCCGTGGTGTCCCGGGGCAGCGTTGGAGCCGGGCGGGGGGCGTGACCTCCTCAGCCCAGCCGTCCCGGGGTTTTCCCCCCTGAGATCGCAACGCACGCAGCACGCTTGTGTTGGCCGTGTGGTTCGGAAGGCTCCCCTCGTGTTGGCGTCGGGCGCAGCCCGCGCGCCTCTGCCGGGGGACTTGGGAAGCGGACTCCCCTGCGAGCGCCGAGCCCCAGAGCGGTGCGCTGGGCCTGGCCGAGCTTGGCAGGTGCCCGCGTTCCTCTCAGAGCACGCTGTCCCCGTGGCCCTGCGGGAGCCCGGGAAGGGCCCCCGTCCCGGGAGGCCGTGGCGCCCGTGGGCAGCCGCTGCGCAGAGGAGACGACCCCTTGGCGAGGGAGGGCCGCAGAGGCGGGGCACGGGCCGTGGAAGGGCTGGCAGGCAGAGCCCAGCCCCAAGGGGGAGCTCGGCTTCCAGAGCTGGGGCGTGGGCCTTTCCGTCCGCGTCCGTGCTCCTCTCTCTTCTGGAGGGGGAGCCAAGCAGCTTCAAGCTTCTGGGGTGGCGGCGGTGGGGAGGAGGGCGGAGGGCGGCCCCCTGGCCCGAGATGCCTGTCTGCCTGGCCCCTGGCCCTGCCTTCCCTGGGCGTGGCCTCTGCCGGCCCTGTGTGGGACAGGGGCCCTTGCTCTTCTGCTCTGTCGGACACAGGCAGGGAGGTGTGGCGCCGGTGGCCCCTGCCCGTGGTGGGGTGTGGGTTGCGCGCCCGGCTGGGGGGGCCCGCCGTGGCGGGGCTGGAGTGGTCTGGCCCTGCTGCCGCTCCCCTGGCACCTGGCGGAGGGGAGGGAGCCGGGTGGGGTGCTGGCCCTGCTTCCGTGGGTTTCAGCTCTCGTTGGTGCTGGTGCTCGCGTGGGCCACGTCACCCTCCCTTCACCCTTGTATCGCGCAGGTGAGCGTGCGGTCCGGCGGGCCGGCCGCATCGCGAGGACCAGCCGGCGGCACGCCCAACGCCACGGGCGTCGCGGCCGCCGCGAGCTCGGGGCCGCCAGCCCCTCCTGCGGCCGGGCGACCTCTGGGCCGTCTGCCCTCGCCTCCACCTGCCCCCCGCGGTAAGGCCACCTGAAGAGTCGGAGTTGCCTCGTAGGGCGGGTTCATCTCTTGGCCTCTGGCTTGGTTGGGTCGAAAGGGGAGACGTGCGCGAGGGCTCGGCAGCGCGAGGGCCAAGCCGGCCGAGGCCACTGGAGCGTTCCTCGCGCTTGTCGGGCCGGACGTCCCACGGGCTGCGTCCTCTTTCCAGCCTGGGCCGGGCCGCTGGGCCGTCGGGTGCCTGCGGGAAGGAAAGAGGATGCCTGCAGAGAGGCAGAAGGGGCGGTTCTGCGGAGGCGCGTGGCCCGGAGACCCCGTGCCCGGCCCCGCGCGGGTTGCCGCGCTCCCCTCGGCCGCTTGGCCGCCGCCGGCCGAGCCCTGAGCCGTCCACACGTTGCTGAGGAGTCGCGGAGACTCCCGCAGCGGGCCCTGTGGGGTTTTCCTCAAGCCAGGGTCGTGGGGGCGGGGGCAGGTCTCCCCGGCCTCCTCAGGGGCGAGCCGAGGCGCCTGGGGAGCCGCCTGCCGCCAGCCAGGCCCCTGAGGGTGGGCCAGGGCGTCAGGCGCCTTCTGGAGGATGGCGCCGAGGGTCCCTGTTCCTTCCTCACGGCCCGGTCCACGCGGGCCTGAGGAATAAGCCTCCATCCCTGCTGTCTGGCCTTTGTCAGATGCTGGACCCGGTTCTGTGGCTGCCCGGAAGGACAGCGGCTCCCGCCCCCCGGAGCAGGCGGCTGCAGCGGCGCAGCAGCAGGCCGTGGGCAAGGTAAATGGCGCGGTCTCTGTTCTGTCGCGACTCTTTCTGGAAGCGCGGCCGCGCGCTGCAGCAGCCCGGCCTGGCCTGCGCGGCGCTTCGTGTGTCCCGTGGCACGGCGACCGGGTCATCGCCCTTGGCGCCAGCGCCATCCTTCCCCCCAGGCGCCTCCGGCCCCCCGCCCTCTGGGCTCTCACCGTTGCTGGCGCCCCCGGAGGCCCCCGGTGCTCCCGAGCTGAGGACGGAAGGGCTCTCCCGCCGCCGCGTTTCGGGCGCTGCCACTCGGAGCCTGACACTTAAACCCCACGCTGAGGTCTCCTGGCACGGCCTGGCCGACCCCGGCCCGAACTCCTAGACGTGGCGTTGCTCTGGCCGTGGCGCCTTGGCTCCTCTCCTGGTGTGGCTCGGTGGGGGGAGCCGGCCGGGGACGTCTGCCGTCGTCCTCCCAGGCGAGAAACGCCGGAGGCCACCCCTCCCAGTTGCCCTCGGGTGCGGGTGGCTGTGTGCCACGTGCCACGTGCGGTGGGCTACGCCCGGGGGGGGGGCGGCGATGGCGGAGTTCCTGCCGCTGCCGCCTGTGTTGGCCAGCGTGGCCTCCCGGGTCCCTCCCGCGCTAGCTTGGGTGAGGATCTGCTGAATGGCCAGAGCTGGGCTGCGTGCGGCCGGCCGTGGACGGGGGCCCTGAAGGAGGGAAGAGTGAGGGTCAGGTAGGTCCTGCAGGACCGAGTCCCAGCAGAGGCATTCCCCCGGGTTGCCGGGGAGGCGGTCCCGTGGTGTCCCGGGGCAGCGTTGGAGCAGGGCGCGGGGCGTGCCCTCCTCAGCCCAGCCGTCCCGGGGATTTCCCCGCTGAGATCGCAACGCACGCAGCACGCTGGTGTTGGCCGTGTGGTTCGGAAGGCTCCCCTCGTGTTGGCGTGGGGCGCAGCCCGCGCGCCTCTGCCGGGGGACTTGGGAAGCGGACTCCCCTGCGAGCGCCGAGCCCCAGAGCGGTGCGCTGGGCCTGGCCGAGCTTGGCAGGTGCCCGCGTTCCTCTCAGAGCACGCTGTCCCCGTGGCCCTGCGGGAGCCCGGGAAGGGCCCCCGTCCCGGGAGGCCGTGGCGCCCGTGGGCAGCCGCTGCGCAGAGGAGACGACCCCTTGGCGAGGGAGGGCCGCAGAGGCGGGGCACGGGCCGTGGAAGGGCTGGCAGGCAGAGCCCAGCCCCAAGGGGGAGCTCGGCTTCCAGAGCTGGGGCGTGGGCCTTTCCGTCCGCGTCCGTGCTCCTCTCTCTTCTGGAGGGGGAGCCAAGCAGCTTCAAGCTTCTGGGGTGGCGGCGGTGGGGAGGAGGGCGGAGGGCGGCCCCCTGGCCCGAGATGCCTGTCTGCCTGGCCCCTGGCCCTGCCTTCCCTGGGCGTGGCCTCTGCCGGCCCTACGTGGGACAGGGGCCCTTGCTCTTCTGCTCTGTCGGACACAGGCAGGGAGGTGTGGCGCCGGTGGCCCCTGCCCGTGGTGGGGTGTGGGTTGCGCGCCCGGCTGGGCGGGCCCGCCGTGGCGGGGCTGGAGTGGTCTGGCCCTGCTGCCGCTCCCCTGGCACCTGGCGGAGGGGAGGGAGCCGGGTGGGGTGCTGGCCCTGCTTCCGTGGGTTTCAGCTCTCGTTGGTGCTGGTGCTCGCGTGGGCCACGTCACCCTCCCTTCACCCTTGTATCGCGCAGGTGAGCGTGCGGTCCGGCGGGCCGGCCGCATCGCGAGGACCAGCCGGCGGCACGCCCAACGCCACGGGCGTCGCGGCCGCCGCGAGCTCGGGGCCGCCAGCCCCTCCTGCGGCCGGGCGACCTCTGGGCCGTCTGCCCTCGCCTCCACCTGCCCCCCGCGGTAAGGCCACCTGAAGAGTCGGAGTTGCCTCGTAGGGCGGGTTCATCTCTTGGCCTCTGGCTTGGTTGGGTCGAAAGGGGAGACGTGCGCGAGGGCTCGGCAGCGCGAGGGCCAAGCCGGCCGAGGCCACTGGAGCGTTCCTCGCGCTTGTCGGGCCGGACGTCCCACGGGCTGCGTCCTCTTTCCAGCCTGGGCCGGGCCGCTGGGCCGTCGGGTGCCTGCGGGAAGGAAAGAGGATGCCTGCAGAGAGGCAGAAGGGGCGGTTCTGCGGAGGCGCGTGGCCCGGAGACCCCGTGCCCGGCCCCGCGCGGGTTGCCGCGCTCCCCTCGGCCGCTTGGCCGCCGCCGGCCGAGCCCTGAGCCGTCCACACGTTGCTGAGGAGTCGCGGAGACTCCCGCAGCGGGCCCTGTGGGGTTTTCCTCAAGCCAGGGTCGTGGGGGCGGGGGCAGGTCTCCCCGGCCTCCTCAGGGGCGAGCCGAGGCGCCTGGGGAGCCGCCTGCCGCCAGCCAGGCCCCTGAGGGTGGGCCAGGGCGTCAGGCGCCTTCTGGAGGATGGCGCCGAGGGTCCCTGTTCCTTCCTCACGGCCCGGTCCACGCGGGCCTGAGGAATAAGCCTCCATCCCTGCTGTCTGGCCTTTGTCAGATGCTGGACCCGGTTCTGTGGCTGCCCGGAAGGACAGCGGCTCCCGCCCCCCGGAGCAGGCGGCTGCAGCGGCGCAGCAGCAGGCCGTGGGCAAGGTAAATGGCGCGGTCTCTCTTCTGTCGCGACTCTTTCTGGAAGCGCGGCCGCGCGCTGCAGCAGCCCGGCCTGGCCTGCGCGGCGCTTCGTGTGTCCCGTGGCACGGCGACCGGGTCATCGCCCTTGGCGCCAGCGCCATCCTTCCCCCCAGGCGCCTCCGGCCCCCCGCCCTCTGGGCTCTCACCGTTGCTGGCGCCCCCGGAGGCCCCCGGTGCTCCCGGGCTGAGGACGGCAGGGCTCTCCCGCCGCCGCGTTTCGGGCGCTGCCACTCGGAGCCTGACACTTAAACCCCACGCTGAGGTCTCCTGGCACGGCCTGGCCGACCCCGGCCCGAACTCCTAGACGTGGCGTTGCTCTGGCCGTGGCGCCTTGGCTCCTCTCCTGGTGTGGCTCGGTGGGGGGAGCCGGCCGGGGACGTCTGCCGTCGTCCTCCCAGGCGAGAAACGCCGGAGGCCAGCCCTCCCAGTTGCCCTCGGGTGCGGGTGCTGTGTGCCACGTGCCACGTGCGGTGGGCTACGCCCGGGGGGGGGGGCGACGGCAGAGTTCCTGCCCCTGCCGCCTGTGTTGGCCAGCGTGGCCTCCCGGGTCCCTCCCGCGCTAGCTTGGGTGAGGATCTGCTGAATGGCCAGAGCTGGGCTGCGTGCGGGCGGCGGTGGACGGGGGCCCTGAAGGAGGGAAGAGTGAGGGTCAGGAAAGTCCTGCAGGACCGAGATCCAGCAGAGGCCTTCCCCCGGGTTGCCGTGGAGGCGGTCCCGTGGTGTCCCGGGGCGGCGTTGGAGCAGGGCGCGGGGCGTGCCCTCCTCAGCCCAGCCGTCCCGGGGTTTTCCCCGCTGAGATCGCAACGCACGCAGCACGCTGGTGTTGGCCGTGTGGTTCGGAAGGCTCCCCTCGTGTTGGCGTCAGGCGCAGCCCGCGCGCCTCTGCCGGGGGACTTGGGAAGCGGACTCCCCTGCGAGCGCCGAGCCCCAGAGCGGTGCGCTGGGCCTGGCCGAGCTTGGCAGGTGCCCGCGTTCCTCTCAGAGCACGCTGTCCCCGTGGCCATGCGGGAGCCCGGGAAGGGCCCCCGTCCCGGGAGGCCGTGGCGCCCGTGGGCAGCCGCTGCGCAGAGGAGACGACCCCTTGGCGAGGGAGGGCCGCAGAGGTGGGGCACGGGCCGTGGAAGGGCTGGCAGGCAGAGCCCGGCCCCAAGGGGGAGCTCGGCTTCCAGAGCTGGGGCGTGGGCCTTTCCGTCCGCGTCCGTGCTCCTCTCTCTTCTGGAGGGGGAGCCAAGCAGCTTCAAGCTTCTGGGGTGGCGGCGGTGGGGAGGAGGGCGGAGGGCGGCCCCCTGGCCCGAGATGCCTGTCTGCCTGGCCCCTGGCCCTGCCTTCCCTGGGCGTGGCCTCTGCCGGCCCTACGTGGGACAGGGGCCCTTGCTCTTCTGCTCTGTCGGACACAGGCAGGGAGGTGTGGCGCCGGTGGCCCCTGCCCGTGGTGGGGTGTGGGTTGCGCGCCCGGCTGGGGGGGCCCGCCGTGGCGGGGCTGGAGTGGTCTGGCCCTGCTGCCGCTCCCCTGGCACCTGGCGGAGGGGAGGGAGCCGGGTGGGGTGCTGGCCCTGCTTCCGTGGGTTTCAGCTCTCGTTGGTGCTGGTGCTCGCGTGGGCCACGTCACCCTCCCTTCACCCTTGTATCGCGCAGGTGAGCGTGCGGTCCGGCGGGCCGGCCGCATCGCGAGGACCAGCCGGCGGCACGCCCAACGCCACGGGCGTCGCGGCCGCCGCGAGCTCGGGGCCGCCAGCCCCTCCTGCGGCCGGGCGACCTCTGGGCCGTCTGCCCTCGCCTCCACCTGCCCCCCGCGGTAAGGCCACCTGAAGAGTCGGAGTTGCCTCGTAGGGCGGGTTCATCTCTTGGCCTCTGGCTTGGTTGGGTCGAAAGGGGAGACGTGCGCGAGGGCTCGGCAGCGCGAGGGCCAAGCCGGCCGAGGCCACTGGAGCGTTCCTCGCGCTTGTCGGGCCGGACGTCCCACGGGCTGCGTCCTCTTTCCAGCCTGGGCCGGGCCGCTGGGCCGTCGGGTGCCTGCGGGAAGGAAAGAGGATGCCTGCAGAGAGGCAGAAGGGGCGGTTCTGCGGAGGCGCGTGGCCCGGAGACCCCGTGCCCGGCCCCGCGCGGGTTGCCGCGCTCCCCTCGGCCGCTTGGCCGCCGCCGGCCGAGCCCTGAGCCGTCCACACGTTGCTGAGGAGTCGCGGAGACTCCCGCAGCGGGCCCTGTGGGGTTTTCCTCAAGCCAGGGTCGTGGTGGCGGGGGCAGGTCTCCCCGGCCTCCTCAGGGGTGAGCCGAGGCGCCTGGGGAGCCGCCTGCCGCCAGCCAGGCCCCTGAGGGTGGGCCAGGGCGTCAGGCGCCTTCTGGAGGATGGCGCCGAGGGTCCCTGTTCCTTCCTCACGGCCCGGTCCACGCGGGCCTGAGGAATAAGCCTCCATCCCTGCTGTCTGGCCTTTGTCAGATGCTGGACCCGGTTCTGTGGCTGCCCGGAAGGACAGCGGCTCCCGCCCCCCGGAGCAGGCGGCTGCAGCGGCGCAGCAGCAGGCCGTGGGCAAGGTAAATGGCGCGGTCTCTCTTCTGTCGCGACTCTTTCTGGAAGCGCGGCCGCGCGCTGCAGCAGCCCGGCCTGGCCTGCGCGGCGCTTCGTGTGTCCCGTGGCACGGCGACCGGGTCATCGCCCTTGGCGCCAGCGCCATCCTTCCCCCCAGGCGCCTCCGGCCCCCCGCCCTCTGGGCTCTCACCGTTGCTGGCGCCCCCGGAGGCCCCCGGTGCTCCCGAGCTGAGGACGGAAGGGCTCTCCCGCCGCCGCGTTTCGGGCGCTGCCACTCGGAGCCTGACACTTAAACCCCACGCTGAGGTCTCCTGGCACGGCCTGGCCGACCCCGGCCCGAACTCCTAGACGTGGCGTTGCTCTGGCCGTGGCGCCTTGGCTCCTCTCCTGGTGTGGCTCGGTGGGGGGAGCCGGCCGGGGACGTCTGCCGTCGTCCTCCCAGGCGAGAAACGCCGGAGGCCACCCCTCCCAGTTGCCCTCGGGTGCGGGTGGCTGTGTGCCACGTGCCACGTGCGGTGGGCTACGCCCGGGGCGGGGGTGGCGATGGCGGAGTTCCTGCCGCTGCCGCCTGTGTTGGCCAGCGTGGCCTCCCGGGTCCCTCCCGCGCTAGCTTGGGTGAGGATCTGCTGAATGGCCAGAGCTGGGCTGCGTGCGGGCGGCGGTGGACGGGGGCCCTGAAGGAGGGAAGAGTGAGGGTCAGGTAGGTCCTGCAGGACCGAGTCCCAGCAGAGGCATTCCCCCGGGTTGCCGGGGAGGCGGTCCCGTGGTGTCCCGGGCAGCGTTGGAGCAGGGCGCGGGGCGTGCCCTCCTCAGCCCAGCCGTCCCGGGGATTTGCCCGCTGAGATCGCAACGCACGCAGCACGCTGGTGTTGGCCGTGTGGTTCGGAAGGCTCCCCTCGTGTTGGCGTGGGGCGCAGCCCGCGCGCCTCTGCCGGGGGACTTGGGAAGCGGACTCCCCTGCGAGCGCCGAGCCCCAGAGCGGTGCGCTGGGCCTGGCCGAGCTTGGCAGGTGCCCGCGTTCCTCTCAGAGCACGCTGTCCCCGTGGCCCTGCGGGAGCCCGGGAAGGGCCCCCGTCCCGGGAGGCCGTGGCGCCCGTGGGCAGCCGCTGCGCAGAGGAGACGACCCCTTGGCGAGGGAGGGCCGCAGAGGCGGGGCACGGGCCGTGGAAGGGCTGGCAGGCAGAGCCCAGCCCCAAGGGGGAGCTCGGCTTCCAGAGCTGGGGCGTGGGCCTTTCCGTCCGCGTCCGTGCTCCTCTCTCTTCTGGAGGGGGAGCCAAGCAGCTTCAAGCTTCTGGGGTGGCGGCGGTGGGGAGGAGGGCGGAGGGCGGCCCCCTGGCCCGAGATGCCTGTCTGCCTGGCCCCTGGCCCTGCCTTCCCTGGGCGTGGCCTCTGCCGGCCCTACGTGGGACAGGGGCCCTTGCTCTTCTGCTCTGTCGGACACAGGCAGGGAGGTGTGGCGCCGGTGGCCCCTGCCCGTGGTGGGGTGTGGGTTGCGCGCCCGGCTGGGCGGGCCCGCCGTGGCGGGGCTGGAGTGGTCTGGCCCTGCTGCCGCTCCCCTGGCACCTGGCGGAGGGGAGGGAGCCGGGTGGGGTGCTGGCCCTGCTTCCGTGGGTTTCAGCTCTCGTTGGTGCTGGTGCTCGCGTGGGCCACGTCACCCTCCCTTCACCCTTGTATCGCGCAGGTGAGCGTGCGGTCCGGCGGGCCGGCCGCATCGCGAGGACCAGCCGGCGGCACGCCCAACGCCACGGGCGTCGCGGCCGCCGCGAGCTCGGGGCCGCCAGCCCCTCCTGCGGCCGGGCGACCTCTGGGCCGTCTGCCCTCGCCTCCACCTGCCCCCCGCGGTAAGGCCACCTGAAGAGTCGGAGTTGCCTCGTAGGGCGGGTTCATCTCTTGGCCTCTGGCTTGGTTGGGTCGAAAGGGGAGACGTGCGCGAGGGCTCGGCAGCGCGAGGGCCAAGCCGGCCGAGGCCACTGGAGCGTTCCTCGCGCTTGTCGGGCCGGACGTCCCACGGGCTGCGTCCTCTTTCCAGCCTGGGCCGGGCCGCTGGGCCGTCGGGTGCCTGCGGGAAGGAAAGAGGATGCCTGCAGAGAGGCAGAAGGGGCGGTTCTGCGGAGGCGCGTGGCCCGGAGACCCCGTGCCCGGCCCCGCGCGGGTTGCCGCGCTCCCCTCGGCCGCTTGGCCGCCGCCGGCCGAGCCCTGAGCCGTCCACACGTTGCTGAGGAGTCGCGGAGACTCCCGCAGCGGGCCCTGTGGGGTTTTCCTCAAGCCAGGGTCGTGGGGGCGGGGGCAGGTCTCCCCGGCCTCCTCAGGGGCGAGCCGAGGCGCCTGGGGAGCCGCCTGCCGCCAGCCAGGCCCCTGAGGGTGGGCCAGGGCGTCAGGCGCCTTCTGGAGGATGGCGCCGAGGGTCCCTGTTCCTTCCTCACGGCCCGGTCCACGCGGGCCTGAGGAATAAGCCTCCATCCCTGCTGTCTGGCCTTTGTCAGATGCTGGACCCGGTTCTGTGGCTGCCCGGAAGGACAGCGGCTCCCGCCCCCCGGAGCAGGCGGCTGCAGCGGCGCAGCAGCAGGCCGTGGGCAAGGTAAATGGCGCGGTCTCTCTTCTGTCGCGACTCTTTCTGGAAGCGCGGCCGCGCGCTGCAGCAGCCCGGCCTGGCCTGCGCGGCGCTTCGTGTGTCCCGTGGCACGGCGACCGGGTCATCGCCCTTGGCGCCAGCGCCATCCTTCCCCCCAGGCGCCTCCGGCCCCCCGCCCTCTGGGCTCTCACCGTTGCTGGCGCCCCCGGAGGCCCCCGGTGCTCCCGAGCTGAGGACGGAAGGGCTCTCCCGCCGCCGCGTTTCGGGCGCTGCCACTCGGAGCCTGACACTTAAACCCCACGCTGAGGTCTCCTGGCACGGCCTGGCCGACCCCGGCCCGAACTCCTAGACGTGGCGTTGCTCTGGCCGTGGCGCCTTGGCTCCTCTCCTGGTGTGGCTCGGTGGGGGGAGCCGGCCGGGGACGTCTGCCGTCGTCCTCCCAGGCGAGAAACGCCGGAGGCCACCCCTCCCAGTTGCCCTCGGGTGCGGGTGGCTGTGTGCCACGTGCCACGTGCGGTGGGCTACGCCCGGGGCGGGGGTGGCGATGGCGGAGTTCCTGCCGCTGCCGCCTGTGTTGGCCAGCGTGGCCTCCCGGGTCCCTCCCGCGCTAGCTTGGGTGAGGATCTGCTGAATGGCCAGAGCTGGGCTGCGTGCGGGCGGCGGTGGACGGGGGCCCTGAAGGAGGGAAGAGTGAGGGTCAGGTAGGTCCTGCAGGACCGAGTCCCAGCAGAGGCATTCCCCCGGGTTGCCGGGGAGGCGGTCCCGTGGTGTCCCGGGCAGCGTTGGAGCAGGGCGCGGGGCGTGCCCTCCTCAGCCCAGCCGTCCCGGGGATTTGCCCGCTGAGATCGCAACGCACGCAGCACGCTGGTGTTGGCCGTGTGGTTCGGAAGGCTCCCCTCGTGTTGGCGTGGGGCGCAGCCCGCGCGCCTCTGCCGGGGGACTTGGGAAGCGGACTCCCCTGCGAGCGCCGAGCCCCAGAGCGGTGCGCTGGGCCTGGCCGAGCTTGGCAGGTGCCCGCGTTCCTCTCAGAGCACGCTGTCCCCGTGGCCCTGCGGGAGCCCGGGAAGGGCCCCCGTCCCGGGAGGCCGTGGCGCCCGTGGGCAGCCGCTGCGCAGAGGAGACGACCCCTTGGCGAGGGAGGGCCGCAGAGGCGGGGCACGGGCCGTGGAAGGGCTGGCAGGCAGAGCCCAGCCCCAAGGGGGAGCTCGGCTTCCAGAGCTGGGGCGTGGGCCTTTCCGTCCGCGTCCGTGCTCCTCTCTCTTCTGGAGGGGGAGCCAAGCAGCTTCAAGCTTCTGGGGTGGCGGCGGTGGGGAGGAGGGCGGAGGGCGGCCCCCTGGCCCGAGATGCCTGTCTGCCTGGCCCCTGGCCCTGCCTTCCCTGGGCGTGGCCTCTGCCGGCCCTACGTGGGACAGGGGCCCTTGCTCTTCTGCTCTGTCGGACACAGGCAGGGAGGTGTGGCGCCGGTGGCCCCTGCCCGTGGTGGGGTGTGGGTTGCGCGCCCGGCTGGGCGGGCCCGCCGTGGCGGGGCTGGAGTGGTCTGGCCCTGCTGCCGCTCCCCTGGCACCTGGCGGAGGGGAGGGAGCCGGGTGGGGTGCTGGCCCTGCTTCCGTGGGTTTCAGCTCTCGTTGGTGCTGGTGCTCGCGTGGGCCACGTCACCCTCCCTTCACCCTTGTATCGCGCAGGTGAGCGTGCGGTCCGGCGGGCCGGCCGCATCGCGAGGACCAGCCGGCGGCACGCCCAACGCCACGGGCGTCGCGGCCGCCGCGAGCTCGGGGCCGCCAGCCCCTCCTGCGGCCGGGCGACCTCTGGGCCGTCTGCCCTCGCCTCCACCTGCCCCCCGCGGTAAGGCCACCTGAAGAGTCGGAGTTGCCTCGTAGGGCGGGTTCATCTCTTGGCCTCTGGCTTGGTTGGGTCGAAAGGGGAGACGTGCGCGAGGGCTCGGCAGCGCGAGGGCCAAGCCGGCCGAGGCCACTGGAGCGTTCCTCGCGCTTGTCGGGCCGGACGTCCCACGGGCTGCGTCCTCTTTCCAGCCTGGGCCGGGCCGCTGGGCCGTCGGGTGCCTGCGGGAAGGAAAGAGGATGCCTGCAGAGAGGCAGAAGGGGCGGTTCTGCGGAGGCGCGTGGCCCGGAGACCCCGTGCCCGGCCCCGCGCGGGTTGCCGCGCTCCCCTCGGCCGCTTGGCCGCCGCCGGCCGAGCCCTGAGCCGTCCACACGTTGCTGAGGAGTCGCGGAGACTCCCGCAGCGGGCCCTGTGGGGTTTTCCTCAAGCCAGGGTCGTGGGGGCGGGGGCAGGTCTCCCCGGCCTCCTCAGGGGCGAGCCGAGGCGCCTGGGGAGCCGCCTGCCGCCAGCCAGGCCCCTGAGGGTGGGCCAGGGCGTCAGGCGCCTTCTGGAGGATGGCGCCGAGGGTCCCTGTTCCTTCCTCACGGCCCGGTCCACGCGGGCCTGAGGAATAAGCCTCCATCCCTGCTGTCTGGCCTTTGTCAGATGCTGGACCCGGTTCTGTGGCTGCCCGGAAGGACAGCGGCTCCCGCCCCCCGGAGCAGGCGGCTGCAGCGGCGCAGCAGCAGGCCGTGGGCAAGGTAAATGGCGCGGTCTCTCTTCTGTCGCGACTCTTTCTGGAAGCGCGGCCGCGCGCTGCAGCAGCCCGGCCTGGCCTGCGCGGCGCTTCGTGTGTCCCGTGGCACGGCGACCGGGTCATCGCCCTTGGCGCCAGCGCCATCCTTCCCCCCAGGCGCCTCCGGCCCCCCGCCCTCTGGGCTCTCACCGTTGCTGGCGCCCCCGGAGGCCCCCGGTGCTCCCGGGCTGAGGACGGAAGGGCTCTCCCGCCGCCGCGTTTCGGGCGCTGCCACTCGGAGCCTGACACTTAAACCCCACGCTGAGGTCTCCTGGCACGGCCTGGCCGACCCCGGCCCGAACTCCTAGACGTGGCGTTGCTCTGGGCGTGGCGCCTTGGCTCCTCTCCTGGTGTGGCTCGGTGGGGGGAGCCGGCCGGGGACGTCTGCCGTCGTCCTCCCAGGCGAGAAACGCCGGAGGCCACCCCTCCCAGTTGCCCTCGGGTGCGGGTGGCTGTGTGCCACGTGCCACGTGCGGTGGGCTACGCCCGGGGCGGGGGTGGCGATGGCGGAGTTCCTGCCGCTGCCGCCTGTGTTGGCCAGCGTGGCCTCCCGGGTCCCTCCCGCGCTAGCTTGGGTGAGGATCTGCTGAATGGCCAGAGCTGGGCTGCGTGCGGCCGGCCGTGGACGGGGGCCCTGAAGGAGGGAAGAGTGAGGGTCAGGTAGGTCCTGCAGGACCGAGTCCCAGCAGAGGCATTCCCCCGGGTTGCCGGGGAGGCGGTCCCGTGGTGTCCCGGGCAGCGTTGGAGCAGGGCGCGGGGCGTGCCCTCCTCAGCCCAGCCGTCCCGGGGATTTCCCCGCTGAGATCGCAACGCACGCAGCACGCTGGTGTTGGCCGTGTGGTTCGGAAGGCTCCCCTCGTGTTGGCGTGGGGCGCAGCCCGCGCGCCTCTGCCGGGGGACTTGGGAAGCGGACTCCCCTGCGAGCGCCGAGCCCCAGAGCGGTGCGCTGGGCCTGGCCGAGCTTGGCAGGTGCCCGCGTTCCTCTCAGAGCACGCTGTCCCCGTGGCCCTGCGGGAGCCCGGGAAGGGCCCCCGTCCCGGGAGGCCGTGGCGCCCGTGGGCAGCCGCTGCGCAGAGGAGACGACCCCTTGGCGAGGGAGGGCCGCAGAGGCGGGGCACGGGCCGTGGAAGGGCTGGCAGGCAGAGCCCAGCCCCAAGGGGGAGCTCGGCTTCCAGAGCTGGGGCGTGGGCCTTTCCGTCCGCGTCCGTGCTCCTCTCTCTTCTGGAGGGGGAGCCAAGCAGCTTCAAGCTTCTGGGGTGGCGGCGGTGGGGAGGAGGGCGGAGGGCGGCCCCCTGGCCCGAGATGCCTGTCTGCCTGGCCCCTGGCCCTGCCTTCCCTGGGCGTGGCCTCTGCCGGCCCTACGTGGGACAGGGGCCCTTGCTCTACTGCTCTGTCGGACACAGGCAGGGAGGTGTGGCGCCGGTGGCCCCTGCCCGTGGTGGGGTGTGGGTTGCGCGCCCGGCTGGGCGGGCCCGCCGTGGCGGGGCTGGAGTGGTCTGGCCCTGCTGCCGCTCCCCTGGCACCTGGCGGAGGGGAGGGAGCCGGGTGGGGTGCTGGCCCTGCTTCCGTGGGTTTCAGCTCTCGTTGGTGCTGGTGCTCGCGTGGGCCACGTCACCCTCCCTTCACCCTTGTATCGCGCAGGTGAGCGTGCGGTCCGGCGGGCCGGCCGCATCGCGAGGACCAGCCGGCGGCACGCCCAACGCCACGGGCGTCGCGGCCGCCGCGAGCTCGGGGCCGCCAGCCCCTCCTGCGGCCGGGCGACCTCTGGGCCGTCTGCCCTCGCCTCCACCTGCCCCCCGCGGTAAGGCCACCTGAAGAGTCGGAGTTGCCTCGTAGGGCGGGTTCATCTCTTGGCCTCTGGCTTGGTTGGGTCGAAAGGGGAGACGTGCGCGAGGGCTCGGCAGCGCGAGGGCCAAGCCGGCCGAGGCCACTGGAGCGTTCCTCGCGCTTGTCGGGCCGGACGTCCCACGGGCTGCGTCCTCTTTCCAGCCTGGGCCGGGCCGCTGGGCCGTCGGGTGCCTGCGGGAAGGAAAGAGGATGCCTGCAGAGAGGCAGAAGGGGCGGTTCTGCGGAGGCGCGTGGCCCGGAGACCCCGTGCCCGGCCCCGCGCGGGTTGCCGCGCTCCCCTTGGCCGCTTGGCCTCCGCCGGCCGAGCCCTGAGCCGTCCACACGTTGCTGAGGAGTCGCGGAGACTCCCGCAGCGGGCCCTGTGGGGTTTTCCTCAAGCCAGGGTCGTGGGGGCGGGGGCAGGTCTCCCCGGCCTCCTCAGGGGCGAGCCGAGGCGCCTGGGGAGCCGCCTGCCGCCAGCCAGGCCCCTGAGGGTGGGCCAGGGCGTCAGGCGCCTTCTGGAGGATGGCGCCGAGGGTCCCTGTTCCTTCCTCACGGCCCGGTCCACGCGGGCCTGAGGAATAAGCCTCCATCCCTGCTGTCTGGCCTTTGTCAGATGCTGGACCCGGTTCTGTGGCTGCCCGGAAGGACAGCGGCTCCCGCCCCCCGGAGCAGGCGGCTGCAGCGGCGCAGCAGCAGGCCGTGGGCAAGGTAAATGGCGCGGTCTCTCTTCTGTCGCGACTCTTTCTGGAAGCGCGGCCGCGCGCTGCAGCAGCCCGGCCTGGCCTGCGCGGCGCTTCGTGTGTCCCGTGGCACGGCGACCGGGTCATCGCCCTTGGCGCCAGCGCCATCCTTCCCCCCAGGCGCCTCCGGCCCCCCGCCCTCTGGGCTCTCACCGTTGCTGGCGCCCCCGGAGGCCCCCGGTGCTCCCGGGCTGAGGACGGAAGGGCTCTCCCGCCGCCGCGTTTCGGGCGCTGCCACTCGGAGCCTGACACTTAAACCCCACGCTGAGGTCTCCTGGCACGGCCTGGCCGACCCCGGCCCGAACTCCTAGACGTGGCGTTGCTCTGGGCGTGGCGCCTTGGCTCCTCTCCTGGTGTGGCTCGGTGGGGGGAGCCGGCCGGGGACGTCTGCCGTCGTCCTCCCAGGCGAGAAACGCCGGAGGCCACCCCTCCCAGTTGCCCTCGGGTGCGGGTGGCTGTGTGCCACGTGCCACGTGCGGTGGGCTACGCCCGGGGCGGGGGTGGCGATGGCGGAGTTCCTGCCGCTGCCGCCTGTGTTGGCCAGCGTGGCCTCCCGGGTCCCTCCCGCGCTAGCTTGGGTGAGGATCTGCTGAATGGCCAGAGCTGGGCTGCGTGCGGCCGGCCGTGGACGGGGGCCCTGAAGGAGGGAAGAGTGAGGGTCAGGTAGGTCCTGCAGGACCGAGTCCCAGCAGAGGCATTCCCCCGGGTTGCCGGGGAGGCGGTCCCGTGGTGTCCCGGGCAGCGTTGGAGCAGGGCGCGGGGCGTGCCCTCCTCAGCCCAGCCGTCCCGGGGATTTGCCCGCTGAGATCGCAACGCACGCAGCACGCTGGTGTTGGCCGTGTGGTTCGGAAGGCTCCCCTCGTGTTGGCGTGGGGCGCAGCCCGCGCGCCTCTGCCGGGGGACTTGGGAAGCGGACTCCCCTGCGAGCGCCGAGCCCCAGAGCGGTGCGCTGGGCCTGGCCGAGCTTGGCAGGTGCCCGCGTTCCTCTCAGAGCACGCTGTCCCCGTGGCCCTGCGGGAGCCCGGGAAGGGCCCCCGTCCCGGGAGGCCGTGGCGCCCGTGGGCAGCCGCTGCGCAGAGGAGACGACCCCTTGGCGAGGGAGGGCCGCAGAGGCGGGGCACGGGCCGTGGAAGGGCTGGCAGGCAGAGCCCAGCCCCAAGGGGGAGCTCGGCTTCCAGAGCTGGGGCGTGGGCCTTTCCGTCCGCGTCCGTGCTCCTCTCTCTTCTGGAGGGGGAGCCAAGCAGCTTCAAGCTTCTGGGGTGGCGGCGGTGGGGAGGAGGGCGGAGGGCGGCCCCCTGGCCCGAGATGCCTGTCTGCCTGGCCCCTGGCCCTGCCTTCCCTGGGCGTGGCCTCTGCCGGCCCTACGTGGGACAGGGGCCCTTGCTCTTCTGCTCTGTCGGACACAGGCAGGGAGGTGTGGCGCCGGTGGCCCCTGCCCGTGGTGGGGTGTGGGTTGCGCGCCCGGCTGGGCGGGCCCGCCGTGGCGGGGCTGGAGTGGTCTGGCCCTGCTGCCGCTCCCCTGGCACCTGGCGGAGGGGAGGGAGCCGGGTGGGGTGCTGGCCCTGCTTCCGTGGGTTTCAGCTCTCGTTGGTGCTGGTGCTCGCGTGGGCCACGTCACCCTCCCTTCACCCTTGTATCGCGCAGGTGAGCGTGCGGTCCGGCGGGCCGGCCGCATCGCGAGGACCAGCCGGCGGCACGCCCAACGCCACGGGCGTCGCGGCCGCCGCGAGCTCGGGGCCGCCAGCCCCTCCTGCGGCCGGGCGACCTCTGGGCCGTCTGCCCTCGCCTCCACCTGCCCCCCGCGGTAAGGCCACCTGAAGAGTCGGAGTTGCCTCGTAGGGCGGGTTCATCTCTTGGCCTCTGGCTTGGTTGGGTCGAAAGGGGAGACGTGCGCGAGGGCTCGGCAGCGCGAGGGCCAAGCCGGCCGAGGCCACTGGAGCGTTCCTCGCGCTTGTCGGGCCGGACGTCCCACGGGCTGCGTCCTCTTTCCAGCCTGGGCCGGGCCGCTGGGCCGTCGGGTGCCTGCGGGAAGGAAAGAGGATGCCTGCAGAGAGGCAGAAGGGGCGGTTCTGCGGAGGCGCGTGGCCCGGAGACCCCGTGCCCGGCCCCGCGCGGGTTGCCGCGCTCCCCTCGGCCGCTTGGCCGCCGCCGGCCGAGCCCTGAGCCGTCCACACGTTGCTGAGGAGTCGCGGAGACTCCCGCAGCGGGCCCTGTGGGGTTTTCCTCAAGCCAGGGTCGTGGGGGCGGGGGCAGGTCTCCCCGGCCTCCTCAGGGGCGAGCCGAGGCGCCTGGGGAGCCGCCTGCCGCCAGCCAGGCCCCTGAGGGTGGGCCAGGGCGTCAGGCGCCTTCTGGAGGATGGCGCCGAGGGTCCCTGTTCCTTCCTCACGGCCCGGTCCACGCGGGCCTGAGGAATAAGCCTCCATCCCTGCTGTCTGGCCTTTGTCAGATGCTGGACCCGGTTCTGTGGCTGCCCGGAAGGACAGCGGCTCCCGCCCCCCGGAGCAGGCGGCTGCAGCGGCGCAGCAGCAGGCCGTGGGCAAGGTAAATGGCGCGGTCTCTCTTCTGTCGCGACTCTTTCTGGAAGCGCGGCCGCGCGCTGCAGCAGCCCGGCCTGGCCTGCGCGGCGCTTCGTGTGTCCCGTGGCACGGCGACCGGGTCATCGCCCTTGGCGCCAGCGCCATCCTTCCCCCCAGGCGCCTCCGGCCCCCCGCCCTCTGGGCTCTCACCGTTGCTGGCGCCCCCGGAGGCCCCCGGTGCTCCCGAGCTGAGGACGGAAGGGCTCTCCCGCCGCCGCGTTTCGGGCGCTGCCACTCGGAGCCTGACACTTAAACCCCACGCTGAGGTCTCCTGGCACGGCCTGGCCGACCCCGGCCCGAACTCCTAGACGTGGCGTTGCTCTGGCCGTGGCGCCTTGGCTCCTCTCCTGGTGTGGCTCGGTGGGGGGAGCCGGCCGGGGACGTCTGCCGTCGTCCTCCCAGGCGAGAAACGCCGGAGGCCACCCCTCCCAGTTGCCCTCGGGTGCGGGTGGCTGTGTGCCACGTGCCACGTGCGGTGGGCTACGCCCGGGGCGGGGGTGGCGATGGCGGAGTTCCTGCCGCTGCCGCCTGTGTTGGCCAGCGTGGCCTCCCGGGTCCCTCCCGCGCTAGCTTGGGTGAGGATCTGCTGAATGGCCAGAGCTGGGCTGCGTGCGGGCGGCGGTGGACGGGGGCCCTGAAGGAGGGAAGAGTGAGGGTCAGGTAGGTCCTGCAGGACCGAGTCCCAGCAGAGGCATTCCCCCGGGTTGCCGGGGAGGCGGTCCCGTGGTGTCCCGGGCAGCGTTGGAGCAGGGCGCGGGGCGTGCCCTCCTCAGCCCAGCCGTCCCGGGGATTTGCCCGCTGAGATCGCAACGCACGCAGCACGCTGGTGTTGGCCGTGTGGTTCGGAAGGCTCCCCTCGTGTTGGCGTGGGGCGCAGCCCGCGCGCCTCTGCCGGGGGACTTGGGAAGCGGACTCCCCTGCGAGCGCCGAGCCCCAGAGCGGTGCGCTGGGCCTGGCCGAGCTTGGCAGGTGCCCGCGTTCCTCTCAGAGCACGCTGTCCCCGTGGCCCTGCGGGAGCCCGGGAAGGGCCCCCGTCCCGGGAGGCCGTGGCGCCCGTGGGCAGCCGCTGCGCAGAGGAGACGACCCCTTGGCGAGGGAGGGCCGCAGAGGCGGGGCACGGGCCGTGGAAGGGCTGGCAGGCAGAGCCCAGCCCCAAGGGGGAGCTCGGCTTCCAGAGCTGGGGCGTGGGCCTTTCCGTCCGCGTCCGTGCTCCTCTCTCTTCTGGAGGGGGAGCCAAGCAGCTTCAAGCTTCTGGGGTGGCGGCGGTGGGGAGGAGGGCGGAGGGCGGCCCCCTGGCCCGAGATGCCTGTCTGCCTGGCCCCTGGCCCTGCCTTCCCTGGGCGTGGCCTCTGCCGGCCCTACGTGGGACAGGGGCCCTTGCTCTTCTGCTCTGTCGGACACAGGCAGGGAGGTGTGGCGCCGGTGGCCCCTGCCCGTGGTGGGGTGTGGGTTGCGCGCCCGGCTGGGCGGGCCCGCCGTGGCGGGGCTGGAGTGGTCTGGCCCTGCTGCCGCTCCCCTGGCACCTGGCGGAGGGGAGGGAGCCGGGTGGGGTGCTGGCCCTGCTTCCGTGGGTTTCAGCTCTCGTTGGTGCTGGTGCTCGCGTGGGCCACGTCACCCTCCCTTCACCCTTGTATCGCGCAGGTGAGCGTGCGGTCCGGCGGGCCGGCCGCATCGCGAGGACCAGCCGGCGGCACGCCCAACGCCACGGGCGTCGCGGCCGCCGCGAGCTCGGGGCCGCCAGCCCCTCCTGCGGCCGGGCGACCTCTGGGCCGTCTGCCCTCGCCTCCACCTGCCCCCCGCGGTAAGGCCACCTGAAGAGTCGGAGTTGCCTCGTAGGGCGGGTTCATCTCTTGGCCTCTGGCTTGGTTGGGTCGAAAGGGGAGACGTGCGCGAGGGCTCGGCAGCGCGAGGGCCAAGCCGGCCGAGGCCACTGGAGCGTTCCTCGCGCTTGTCGGGCCGGACGTCCCACGGGCTGCGTCCTCTTTCCAGCCTGGGCCGGGCCGCTGGGCCGTCGGGTGCCTGCGGGAAGGAAAGAGGATGCCTGCAGAGAGGCAGAAGGGGCGGTTCTGCGGAGGCGCGTGGCCCGGAGACCCCGTGCCCGGCCCCGCGCGGGTTGCCGCGCTCCCCTCGGCCGCTTGGCCGCCGCCGGCCGAGCCCTGAGCCGTCCACACGTTGCTGAGGAGTCGCGGAGACTCCCGCAGCGGGCCCTGTGGGGTTTTCCTCAAGCCAGGGTCGTGGGGGCGGGGGCAGGTCTCCCCGGCCTCCTCAGGGGCGAGCCGAGGCGCCTGGGGAGCCGCCTGCCGCCAGCCAGGCCCCTGAGGGTGGGCCAGGGCGTCAGGCGCCTTCTGGAGGATGGCGCCGAGGGTCCCTGTTCCTTCCTCACGGCCCGGTCCACGCGGGCCTGAGGAATAAGCCTCCATCCCTGCTGTCTGGCCTTTGTCAGATGCTGGACCCGGTTCTGTGGCTGCCCGGAAGGACAGCGGCTCCCGCCCCCCGGAGCAGGCGGCTGCAGCGGCGCAGCAGCAGGCCGTGGGCAAGGTAAATGGCGCGGTCTCTCTTCTGTCGCGACTCTTTCTGGAAGCGCGGCCGCGCGCTGCAGCAGCCCGGCCTGGCCTGCGCGGCGCTTCGTGTGTCCCGTGGCACGGCGACCGGGTCATCGCCCTTGGCGCCAGCGCCATCCTTCCCCCCAGGCGCCTCCGGCCCCCCGCCCTCTGGGCTCTCACCGTTGCTGGCGCCCCCGGAGGCCCCCGGTGCTCCCGGGCTGAGGACGGAAGGGCTCTCCCGCTGCCGCGTTTCGGGCGCTGCCACTCGGAGCCTGACACTTAAACCCCACGCTGAGGTCTCCTGGCACGGCCTGGCCGACCCCGGCCCGAACTCCTAGACGTGGCGTTGCTCTGGGCGTGGCGCCTTGGCTCCTCTCCTGGTGTGGCTCGGTGGGGGGAGCCGGCCGGGGACGTCTGCCGTCGTCCTCCCAGGCGAGAAACGCCGGAGGCCACCCCTCCCAGTTGCCCTCGGGTGCGGGTGGCTGTGTGCCACGTGCCACGTGCGGTGGGCTACGCCCGGGGCGGGGGTGGCGATGGCGGAGTTCCTGCCGCTGCCGCCTGTGTTGGCCAGCGTGGCCTCCCGGGTCCCTCCCGCGCTAGCTTGGGTGAGGATCTGCTGAATGGCCAGAGCTGGGCTGCGTGCGGCCGGCCGTGGACGGGGGCCCTGAAGGAGGGAAGAGTGAGGGTCAGGTAGGTCCTGCAGGACCGAGTCCCAGCAGAGGCATTCCCCCGGGTTGCCGGGGAGGCGGTCCCGTGGTGTCCCGGGCAGCGTTGGAGCAGGGCGCGGGGCGTGCCCTCCTCAGCCCAGCCGTCCCGGGGATTTCCCCGCTGAGATCGCAACGCACGCAGCACGCTGGTGTTGGCCGTGTGGTTCGGAAGGCTCCCCTCGTGTTGGCGTGGGGCGCAGCCCGCGCGCCTCTGCCGGGGGACTTGGGAAGCGGACTCCCCTGCGAGCGCCGAGCCCCAGAGCGGTGCGCTGGGCCTGGCCGAGCTTGGCAGGTGCCCGCGTTCCTCTCAGAGCACGCTGTCCCCGTGGCCCTGCGGGAGCCCGGGAAGGGCCCCCGTCCCGGGAGGCCGTGGCGCCCGTGGGCAGCCGCTGCGCAGAGGAGACGACCCCTTGGCGAGGGAGGGCCGCAGAGGCGGGGCACGGGCCGTGGAAGGGCTGGCAGGCAGAGCCCAGCCCCAAGGGGGAGCTCGGCTTCCAGAGCTGGGGCGTGGGCCTTTCCGTCCGCGTCCGTGCTCCTCTCTCTTCTGGAGGGGGAGCCAAGCAGCTTCAAGCTTCTGGGGTGGCGGCGGTGGGGAGGAGGGCGGAGGGCGGCCCCCTGGCCCGAGATGCCTGTCTGCCTGGCCCCTGGCCCTGCCTTCCCTGGGCGTGGCCTCTGCCGGCCCTACGTGGGACAGGGGCCCTTGCTCTACTGCTCTGTCGGACACAGGCAGGGAGGTGTGGCGCCGGTGGCCCCTGCCCGTGGTGGGGTGTGGGTTGCGCGCCCGGCTGGGCGGGCCCGCCGTGGCGGGGCTGGAGTGGTCTGGCCCTGCTGCCGCTCCCCTGGCACCTGGCGGAGGGGAGGGAGCCGGGTGGGGTGCTGGCCCTGCTTCCGTGGGTTTCAGCTCTCGTTGGTGCTGGTGCTCGCGTGGGCCACGTCACCCTCCCTTCACCCTTGTATCGCGCAGGTGAGCGTGCGGTCCGGCGGGCCGGCCGCATCGCGAGGACCAGCCGGCGGCACGCCCAACGCCACGGGCGTCGCGGCCGCCGCGAGCTCGGGGCCGCCAGCCCCTCCTGCGGCCGGGCGACCTCTGGGCCGTCTGCCCTCGCCTCCACCTGCCCCCCGCGGTAAGGCCACCTGAAGAGTCGGAGTTGCCTCGTAGGGCGGGTTCATCTCTTGGCCTCTGGCTTGGTTGGGTCGAAAGGGGAGACGTGCGCGAGGGCTCGGCAGCGCGAGGGCCAAGCCGGCCGAGGCCACTGGAGCGTTCCTCGCGCTTGTCGGGCCGGACGTCCCACGGGCTGCGTCCTCTTTCCAGCCTGGGCCGGGCCGCTGGGCCGTCGGGTGCCTGCGGGAAGGAAAGAGGATGCCTGCAGAGAGGCAGAAGGGGCGGTTCTGCGGAGGCGCGTGGCCCGGAGACCCCGTGCCCGGCCCCGCGCGGGTTGCCGCGCTCCCCTTGGCCGCTTGGCCTCCGCCGGCCGAGCCCTGAGCCGTCCACACGTTGCTGAGGAGTCGCGGAGACTCCCGCAGCGGGCCCTGTGGGGTTTTCCTCAAGCCAGGGTCGTGGGGGCGGGGGCAGGTCTCCCCGGCCTCCTCAGGGGCGAGCCGAGGCGCCTGGGGAGCCGCCTGCCGCCAGCCAGGCCCCTGAGGGTGGGCCAGGGCGTCAGGCGCCTTCTGGAGGATGGCGCCGAGGGTCCCTGTTCCTTCCTCACGGCCCGGTCCACGCGGGCCTGAGGAATAAGCCTCCATCCCTGCTGTCTGGCCTTTGTCAGATGCTGGACCCGGTTCTGTGGCTGCCCGGAAGGACAGCGGCTCCCGCCCCCCGGAGCAGGCGGCTGCAGCGGCGCAGCAGCAGGCCGTGGGCAAGGTAAATGGCGCGGTCTCTCTTCTGTCGCGACTCTTTCTGGAAGCGCGGCCGCGCGCTGCAGCAGCCCGGCCTGGCCTGCGCGGCGCTTCGTGTGTCCCGTGGCACGGCGACCGGGTCATCGCCCTTGGCGCCAGCGCCATCCTTCCCCCCAGGCGCCTCCGGCCCCCCGCCCTCTGGGCTCTCACCGTTGCTGGCGCCCCCGGAGGCCCCCGGTGCTCCCGGGCTGAGGACGGAAGGGCTCTCCCGCCGCCGCGTTTCGGGCGCTGCCACTCGGAGCCTGACACTTAAACCCCACGCTGAGGTCTCCTGGCACGGCCTGGCCGACCCCGGCCCGAACTCCTAGACGTGGCGTTGCTCTGGGCGTGGCGCCTTGGCTCCTCTCCTGGTGTGGCTCGGTGGGGGGAGCCGGCCGGGGACGTCTGCCGTCGTCCTCCCAGGCGAGAAACGCCGGAGGCCACCCCTCCCAGTTGCCCTCGGGTGCGGGTGGCTGTGTGCCACGTGCCACGTGCGGTGGGCTACGCCCGGGGCGGGGGTGGCGATGGCGGAGTTCCTGCCGCTGCCGCCTGTGTTGGCCAGCGTGGCCTCCCGGGTCCCTCCCGCGCTAGCTTGGGTGAGGATCTGCTGAATGGCCAGAGCTGGGCTGCGTGCGGCCGGCCGTGGACGGGGGCCCTGAAGGAGGGAAGAGTGAGGGTCAGGTAGGTCCTGCAGGACCGAGTCCCAGCAGAGGCATTCCCCCGGGTTGCCGGGGCGGCGGTCCCGTGGTGTCCCGGGGCGGCGTTGGAGCAGGGCGCGAGGCGTGCCCTCCTCAGCCCAGCCGTCCCGGGGTTTTCCCCGCTGAGATCGCAACGCACGCAGCACGCTGGTGTTGGCCGTGTGGTTCGGAAGGCTCCCCTCGTGTTGGCGTCGGACGCAGCCCGCGGGCCTCTGCCGGGGGACTTGGGAAGCGGATTCCCCTGCGAGCGCCGAGCCCCAGAGCGGTGCGCTGGGCCTGGCCGAGCTTGGCAGGTGCCCGCGTTCCTCTCAGAGCACGCTGTCCCCGTGGCCCTGCGGGAGCCCGGGAAGGGCCCCCGTCCCGGGAGGCCGTGGCGCCCGTTGGCAGCCGCTGCGCAGAGGAGACGACCCCTTGGCGAGGGAGGGCCGCAGAGGCGGGGCACGGGCCGTGGAAGGGCTGGCAGGCTGAGCCCAGCCCCAAGGGGGAGCTCGGCTTCCAGAGCTGGGGCGTGGGCCTTTCCGTCCGCGTCCGTGCTCCTCTCTCTTCTGGAGGGGGAGCCAAGCAGCTTCAAGCTTCTGGGGTGGCGGCGGTGGGGAGGAGGGCGGAGGGCGGCCCCCTGGCCCGAGATGCCTGTCTGCCTGACACCTGGCCCTGCCTTCCCTGGGCGTGGCCTCTGCCGGCCCTGTGTGGGACAGGGGCCCTTGCTCTTCTGCTCTGTCGGACACAGGCAGGGAGGTGTGGCGCCGGTGGCCCCTGCCCGTGGTGGGGTGTGGGTTGCGCGCCCGGCCGGGCGGGCCCGCCGTGGCGGGGCTGGAGTGGTCTGGCCCTGCTGCCGCTCCCCTGGCACCTGGCGGAGGGGAGGGAGCCGGGTGGGGTGCTGGCCCTGCTTCCGTGGGTTTCAGCTCTCGTTGGTGCTGGTGCTCGCGTGGGCCACGTCACCCTCCCTTCACCCTTGTATCGCGCAGGTGAGCGTGCGGTCCGGCGGGCCGGCCGCATCGCGAGGACCAGCCGGCGGCACGCCCAACGCCACGGGCGTCGCGGCCGCCGCGAGCTCGGGGCCGCCAGCCCCTCCTGCGGCCGGGCGACCTCTGGGCCGTCTGCCCTCGCCTCCACCTGCCCCCCGCGGTAAGGCCACCTGAAGAGTCGGAGTTGCCTCGTAGGGCGGATTCATCTCTTGGCCTCTGGCTTGGTTGGGTCGAAAGGGGAGACGTGCGCGAGGGCTCGGCAGCGCGAGGGCCAAGCCGGCCGTGGCCACTGGAGCGTTCCTCGCGCTTGTCGGGCCGGACGTCCCACGGGCTGCGTCCTCTTTCCAGCCTGGGCCGGGCCGCTGGGCCGTCGGGTGCCTGCAGGAGGGAAAGAGGATGCCTGCAGAGAGGCAGAAGGGGCGGTTCTGCGGAGGCGCGTGGCCCGGAGACCCCGTACCCGGCCCCGCGCGGGTTGCCGCGCTCCCCTCGGCCGCTTGGCCGCCGCCGGCCGAGCCCTGAGCCGTCCACACGTTGCTGAGGAGTCGCGGAGACTCCCGCAGCGGGCCCTGTGGGGTTTTCCTCAAGCCAGGGTCGTGGGGGCGGGGGCAGGTCTCCCCGGCCTCCTCAGGGGCGAGCCGAGGCGCCTGGGGAGCCGCCTGCCGCCAGCCAGGCCCCTGAGGGTGGGCCAGGGCGTCAGGCGCCTTCTGGAGGATGGCGCCGAGGGTCCCTGTTCCTTCCTCACGGCCCGGTCCACGTGGGCCTGAGGAATAAGCCTCCATCCCTGCTGTCTGGCCTTTGTCAGATGCTGGACCCGGTTCTGTGGCTGCCCGGAAGGACAGCGGCTCCCGCCCCCCGGAGCAGGCGGCTGCAGCGGCGCAGCAGCAGGCCGTGGGCAAGGTAAATGGCGCGGTCTCTCTTCTGTCGCGACTCTTTCTGGAAGCGCGGCCGCGCGCTGCAGCAGCCCGGCCTGGCCTGCGCGGCGCTTCGTGTGTCCCGTGGCACGGCGACCGGGTCATCGCCCTTGGCGCCAGCGCCATCCTTCCCCCCAGGCGCCTCCGGCCCCCCACCCTCTGGGCTCTCACCGTTGCTGGCGCCCCCGGAGGCCCCCGGTGCTCCCGAGCTGAGGACGGAAGGGCTCTCCCGCCGCCGCGTTTCGGGCGCTGCCACTCGGAGCCTGACACTTAAACCCCACGCTGAGGTCTCCTGGCACGGCCTGGCCGACCCCGGCCCGAACTCCTAGACGTGGCGTTGCTCTGGCCGTGGCGCCTTGGCTCCTCTCCTGGTGTGGCTCGGTGGGGGGAGCCGGCCGGGGACGTCTGCCGTCGTCCTCCCAGGCGAGAAACGCCGGAGGCCACCCCTCCCAGTTGCCCTCGGGTGCGGGTGGCTGTGTGCCACGTGCCACGTGCGGTGGGCTACGCCCGGGGCGGGGGTGGCGATGGCGGAGTTCCTGCCGCTGCCGCCTGTGTTGGCCAGCGTGGCCTCCCGGGTCCCTCCCGCGCTAGCTTGGGTTAGGATCTGCTGAATGGCCAGAGCTGGGCTGCGTGCGGGCGGCGGTGGACGGGGGCCCTGAAGGAGGGAAGAGTGAGGGTCAGGAAAGTCCTGCAGGACCGAGTCCCAGCAGAGGCATTCCCCCGGGTTGCCGTGGAGGCGGTCCCGTGGTGTCCCGGGGCAGCGTTGGAGCCGGGCGGGGGGCGTGACCTCCTCAGCCCAGCCGTCCCGGGGTTTTCCCCCCTGAGATCGCAACGCACGCAGCACGCTTGTGTTGGCCGTGTGGTTCGGAAGGCTCCCCTCGTGTTGGCGTCGGGCGCAGCCCGCGCGCCTCTGCCGGGGGACTTGGGAAGCGGACTCCCCTGCGAGCGCCGAGCCCCAGAGCGGTGCGCTGGGCCTGGCCGAGCTTGGCAGGTGCCCGCGTTCCTCTCAGAGCACGCTGTCCCCGTGGCCCTGCGGCAGCCCGGGAAGGGCCCCCGTCCCGGGAGGCCGTGGCGCCCGTGGGCAGCCGCTGCGCAGAGGAGACGACCCCTTGGCGAGGGAGGGCCGCAGAGGCGGGGCACGGGCCGTGGAAGGGCTGGCAGGCAGAGCCCAGCCCCAAGGGGGAGCTCGGCTTCCAGAGCTGGGGCGTGGGCCTTTCCGTCCGCGTCCGTGCTCCTCTCTCTTCTGGAGGGGGAGCCAAGCAGCTTCAAGCTTCTGGGGTGGCGGCGGTGGGGAGGAGGGCGGAGGGCGGCCCCCTGGCCCGAGATGCCTGTCTGCCTGACACCTGGCCCTGCCTTCCCTGGGCGTGGCCTCTGCCGGCCCTGTGTGGGACAGGGGCCCTTGCTCTTCTGGTCTGTCGGACACAGGCAGGGAGGTGTGGCGCCGGTGGCCCCTGCCCGTGGTGGGGTGTGGGTTGCGCGCCCGGCTGGGCGGGCCCGCCGTGGCGGGGCTGGAGTGGTCTGGCCCTGCTGCCGCTCCCCTGGCACCTGGCGGAGGGGAGGGAGCCGGGTGGGGTGCTGGCCCTGCTTCCGTGGGTTTCAGCTCTCGTTGGTGCTGGTGCTCGCGTGGGCCACGTCACCCTCCCTTCACCCTTGTATCGCGCAGGTGAGCGTGCGGTCCGGCGGGCCGGCCGCATCGCGAGGACCAGCCGGCGGCACGCCCAACGCCACGGGCGTCGCGGCCGCCGCGAGCTCGGGGCCGCCAGCCCCTCCTGCGGCCGGGCGACCTCTGGGCCGTCTGCCCTCGCCTCCACCTGCCCCCCGCGGTAAGGCCACCTGAAGAGTCGGAGTTGCCTCGTAGGGCGGGTTCATCTCTTGGCCTCTGGCTTGGTTGGGTCGAAAGGGGAGACGTGCGCGAGGGCTCGGCAGCGCGAGGGCCAAGCCGGCCGAGGCCACTGGAGCGTTCCTCGCGCTTGTCGGGCCGGACGTCCCACGGGCTGCGTCCTCTTTCCAGCCTGGGCCGGGCCGCTGGGCCGTCGGGTGCCTGCGGGAAGGAAAGAGGATGCCTGCAGAGAGGCAGAAGGGGCGGTTCTGCGGAGGCGCGTGGCCCGGAGACCCCGTGCCCGGCCCCGCGCGGGTTGCCGCGCTCCCCTCGGCCGCTTGGCCGCCGCCGGCCGAGCCCTGAGCCGTCCACACGTTGCTGAGGAGTCGCGGAGACTCCCGCAGCGGGCCCTGTGGGGTTTTCCTCAAGCCAGGGTCGTGGGGGCAGGGGCAGGTCTCCCCGGCCTCCTCAGGGGCGAGCCGAGGCGCCTGGGGAGCCGCCTGCCGCCAGCCAGGCCCCTGAGGGTGGGCCAGGGCGTCAGGCGCCTTCTGGAGGATGGCGCCGAGGGTCCCTGTTCCTTCCTCACGGCCCGGTCCACGCGGGCCTGAGGAATAAGCCTCCATCCCTGCTGTCTGGCCTTTGTCAGATGCTGGACCCGGTTCTGTGGCTGCCCGGAAGGACAGCGGCTCCCGCCCCCCGGAGCAGGCGGCTGCAGCGGCGCAGCAGCAGGCTGTGGGCAAGGTAAATGGCGCGGTCTCTCTTCTGTCGCGACTCTTTCTGGAAGCGCGGCCGCGCGCTGCAGCAGCCCGGCCTGGCCTGCGCGGCGCTTCGTGTGTGCCGTGGCACGGCGACCGGGTCATCGCCCTTGGCGCCAGCGCCATCCTTCCCCCCAGGCGCCTCCGGCCCCCCGCCCTCTGGGCTCTCACCGTTGCTGGCGCCCCCGGAGGCCCCCGGTGCTCCCGGGCTGAGGACGGCAGGGCTCTCCCGCCGCCGCGTTTCGGGCGCTGCCACTCGGAGCCTGACACTTAAACCCCACGCTGAGGTCTCCTGGCACGGCCTGGCCGACCCCGGCCCGAACTCCTAGACGTGGCGTTGCTCTGGCCGTGGCGCCTTGGCTCCTCTCCTGGTGTGGCTCGGTGGGGGGAGCCGGCCGGGGACGTCTGCCGTCGTCCTCCCAGGCGAGAAACGCCGGAGGCCAGCCCTCCCAGTTGCCCTCGGGTGCGGGTGCTGTGTGCCACGTGCCACGTGCGGTGGGCTACGCCCGGGGGGGGGGGCGACGGCAGAGTTCCTGCCCCTGCCGCCTGTGTTGGCCAGCGTGGCCTCCCGGGTCCCTCCCGCGCTAGCTTGGGTGAGGATCTGCTGAATGGCCAGAGCTGGGCTGCGTGCGGGCGGCGGTGGACGGGGGCCCTGAAGGAGGGAAGAGTGAGGGTCAGGAAAGTCCTGCAGGACCGAGATCCAGCAGAGGCCTTCCCCCGGGTTGCCGGGGCGGCGGTCCCGTGGTGTCCCGGGGCGGCGTTGGAGCAGGGCGCGGGGCGTGCCCTCCTCAGCCCAGCCGTCCCGGGGTTTTCCCCGCTGAGATCGCAACGCACGCAGCACGCTGGTGTTGGCCGTGTGGTTCGGAAGGCTCCCCTCGTGTTGGCGTCGGACGCAGCCCGCGGGCCTCTGCCGGGGGACTTGGGAAGCGGATTCCCCTGCGAGCGCCGAGCCCCAGAGCGGTGCGCTGGGCCTGGCCGAGCTTGGCAGGTGCCCGCGTTCCTCTCAGAGCACGCTGTCCCCGTGGCCCTGCGGGAGCCCGGGAAGGGCCCCCGTCCCGGGAGGCCGTGGCGCCCGTTGGCAGCCGCTGCGCAGAGGAGACGACCCCTTGGCGAGGGAGGGCCGCAGAGGCGGGGCACGGGCCGTGGAAGGGCTGGCAGGCAGAGCCCAGCCCCAAGGGGGAGCTCGGCTTCCAGAGCTGGGGCGTGGGCCTTTCCGTCCGCGTCCGTGCTCCTCTCTCTTCTGGAGGGGGAGCCAAGCAGCTTCAAGCTTCTGGGGTGGCGGCGGTGGGGAGGAGGGCGGAGTGCGGCCCCCTGGCCCGAGATGCCTGTCTGCCTGACACCTGGCCCTGCCTTCCCTGGGCGTGGCCTCTGCCGGCCCTGTGTGGGACAGGGGCCCTTGCTCTTCTGCTCTGTC
The DNA here is from genome assembly GCF_041296235.1 of Equus asinus. Lineage (NCBI taxonomy): Eukaryota > Metazoa > Chordata > Mammalia > Perissodactyla > Equidae > Equus > Equus asinus. Next base: position 34,160,898 of record NC_091803.1, read on the forward strand.
GGACACAGGCAGGGAGGTGTGGCACCGGTGGCCCCTGCCCGTGGTGGGGTGTGGGTTGCGCGCCCGGCTGGGCGGGCCCGCCGTGGCGGGGCTGGAGTGGTCTGGCCCTGCTGCCGCTCCCCTGGCACCTGGCGGAGGGGAGGGAGCCGGGTGGGGTGCTGGCCCTGCTTCCGTGGGTTTCAGCTCTCGTTGGTGCTGGTGCTCGCGTGGGCCACGTCACCCTCCCTTCACCCTTGTATCGCGCAGGTGAGCGTGCGGTCCGGCGGGCCGGCCGCATCGCGAGGACCAGCCGGCGGCACGCCCAACGCCACGGGCGTCGCGGCCGCCGCGAGCTCGGGGCCGCCAGCCCCTCCTGCGGCCGGGCGACCTCTGGGCCGTCTGCCCTCGCCTCCACCTGCCCCCCGCGGTAAGGCCACCTGAAGAGTCGGAGTTGCCTCGTAGGGCGGATTCATCTCTTGGCCTCTGGCTTGGTTGGGTCGAAAGGGGAGACGTGCGCGAGGGCTCGGCAGCGCGAGGGCCAAGCCGGCCGTGGCCACTGGAGCGTTCCTCGCGCTTGTCGGGCCGGACGTCCCACGGGCTGCGTCCTCTTTCCAGCCTGGGCCGGGCCGCTGGGCCGTCGGGTGCCTGCAGGAGGGAAAGAGGATGCCTGCAGAGAGGCAGAAGGGGCGGTTCTGCGGAGGCGCGTGGCCCGGAGACCCCGTACCCGGCCCCGCGCGGGTTGCCGCGCTCCCCTCGGCCGCTTGGCCGCCGCCGGCCGAGCCCTGAGCCGTCCACACGTTGCTGAGGAGTCGCGGAGACTCCCGCAGCGGGCCCTGTGGGGTTTTCCTCAAGCCAGGGTCGTGGGGGCGGGGGCAGGTCTCCCCGGCCTCCTCAGGGGCGAGCCGAGGCGCCTGGGGAGCCGCCTGCCGCCAGCCAGGCCCCTGAGGGTGGGCCAGGGCGTCAGGCGCCTTCTGGAGGATGGCGCCGAGGGTCCCTGTTCCTTCCTCACGGCCCGGTCCACGCGGGCCTGAGGAATAAGCCTCCATCCCTGCTGTCTGGCCTTTGTCAGATGCTGGACCCGGTTCTGTGGCTGCCCGGAAGGACAGCGGCTCCCGCCCCCCGGAGCAGGCGGCTGCAGCGGCGCAGCAGCAGGCCGTGGGCAAGGTAAATGGCGCGGTCTCTCTTCTGTCGCGACTCTTTCTGGAAGCGCGGCCGCGCGCTGCAGCAGCCCGGCCTGGCCTGCGCGGCGCTTCGTGTGTCCCGTGGCACGGCGACCGGGTCATCGCCCTTGGCGCCAGCGCCATCCTTCCCCCCAGGCGCCTCCGGCCCCCCACCCTCTGGGCTCTCACCGTTGCTGGCGCCCCCGGAGGCCCCCGGTGCTCCCGAGCTGAGGACGGAAGGGCTCTCCCGCCGCCGCGTTTCGGGCGCTGCCACTCGGAGCCTGACACTTAAACCCCACGCTGAGGTCTCCTGGCACGGCCTGGCCGACCCCGGCCCGAACTCCTAGACGTGGCGTTGCTCTGGCCGTGGCGCCTTGGCTCCTCTCCTGGTGTGGCTCGGTGGGGGGAGCCGGCCGGGGACGTCTGCCGTCGTCCTCCCAGGCGAGAAACGCCGGAGGCCACCCCTCCCAGTTGCCCTCGGGTGCGGGTGGCTGTGTGCCACGTGCCACGTGCGGTGGGCTACGCCCGGGGCGGGGGTGGCGATGGCGGAGTTCCTGCCGCTGCCGCCTGTGTTGGCCAGCGTGGCCTCCCGGGTCCCTCCCGCGCTAGCTTGGGTTAGGATCTGCTGAATGGCCAGAGCTGGGCTGCGTGCGGGCGGCGGTGGACGGGGGCCCTGAAGGAGGGAAGAGTGAGGGTCAGGAAAGTCCTGCAGGACCGAGTCCCAGCAGAGGCATTCCCCCGGGTTGCCGTGGAGGCGGTCCCGTGGTGTCCCGGGGCAGCGTTGGAGCCGGGCGGGGGGCGTGACCTCCTCAGCCCAGCCGTCCCGGGGTTTTCCCCCCTGAGATCGCAACGCACGCAGCACGCTTGTGTTGGCCGTGTGGTTCGGAAGGCTCCCCTCGTGTTGGCGTCGGGCGCAGCCCGCGCGCCTCTGCCGGGGGACTTGGGAAGCGGACTCCCCTGCGAGCGCCGAGCCCCAGAGCGGTGCGCTGGGCCTGGCCGAGCTTGGCAGGTGCCCGCGTTCCTCTCAGAGCACGCTGTCCCCGTGGCCCTGCGGCAGCCCGGGAAGGGCCCCCGTCCCGGGAGGCCGTGGCGCCCGTGGGCAGCCGCTGCGCAGAGGAGACGACCCCTTGGCGAGGGAGGGCCGCAGAGGCGGGGCACGGGCCGTGGAAGGGCTGGCAGGCAGAGCCCAGCCCCAAGGGGGAGCTCGGCTTCCAGAGCTGGGGCGTGGGCCTTTCCGTCCGCGTCCGTGCTCCTCTCTCTTCTGGAGGGGGAGCCAAGCAGCTTCAAGCTTCTGGGGTGGCGGCGGTGGGGAGGAGGGCGGAGGGCGGCCCCCTGGCCCGAGATGCCTGTCTGCCTGACACCTGGCCCTGCCTTCCCTGGGCGTGGCCTCTGCCGGCCCTGTGTGGGACAGGGGCCCTTGCTCTTCTGGTCTGTCGGACACAGGCAGGGAGGTGTGGCGCCGGTGGCCCCTGCCCGTGGTGGGGTGTGGGTTGCGCGCCCGGCTGGGCGGGCCCGCCGTGGCGGGGCTGGAGTGGTCTGGCCCTGCTGCCGCTCCCCTGGCACCTGGCGGAGGGGAGGGAGCCGGGTGGGGTGCTGGCCCTGCTTCCGTGGGTTTCAGCTCTCGTTGGTGCTGGTGCTCGCGTGGGCCACGTCACCCTCCCTTCACCCTTGTATCGCGCAGGTGAGCGTGCGGTCCGGCGGGCCGGCCGCATCGCGAGGACCAGCCGGCGGCACGCCCAACGCCACGGGCGTCGCGGCCGCCGCGAGCTCGGGGCCGCCAGCCCCTCCTGCGGCCGGGCGACCTCTGGGCCGTCTGCCCTCGCCTCCACCTGCCCCCCGCGGTAAGGCCACCTGAAGAGTCGGAGTTGCCTCGTAGGGCGGGTTCATCTCTTGGCCTCTGGCTTGGTTGGGTCGAAAGGGGAGACGTGCGCGAGGGCTCGGCAGCGCGAGGGCCAAGCCGGCCGAGGCCACTGGAGCGTTCCTCGCGCTTGTCGGGCCGGACGTCCCACGGGCTGCGTCCTCTTTCCAGCCTGGGCCGGGCCGCTGGGCCGTCGGGTGCCTGCGGGAAGGAAAGAGGATGCCTGCAGAGAGGCAGAAGGGGCGGTTCTGCGGAGGCGCGTGGCCCGGAGACCCCGTGCCCGGCCCCGCGCGGGTTGCCGCGCTCCCCTCGGCCGCTTGGCCGCCGCCGGCCGAGCCCTGAGCCGTCCACACGTTGCTGAGGAGTCGCGGAGACTCCCGCAGCGGGCCCTGTGGGGTTTTCCTCAAGCCAGGGTCGTGGGGGCAGGGGCAGGTCTCCCCGGCCTCCTCAGGGGCGAGCCGAGGCGCCTGGGGAGCCGCCTGCCGCCAGCCAGGCCCCTGAGGGTGGGCCAGGGCGTCAGGCGCCTTCTGGAGGATGGCGCCGAGGGTCCCTGTTCCTTCCTCACGGCCCGGTCCACGCGGGCCTGAGGAATAAGCCTCCATCCCTGCTGTCTGGCCTTTGTCAGATGCTGGACCCGGTTCTGTGGCTGCCCGGAAGGACAGCGGCTCCCGCCCCCCGGAGCAGGCAGCTGCAGCGGCGCAGCAGCAGGCCGTGGGCAAGGTAAATGGCGCGGTCTCTCTTCTGTCGCGACTCTTTCTGGAAGCGCGGCCGCGCGCTGCAGCAGCCCGGCCTGGCCTGCGCGGCACTTCGTGTGTCCCGTGGCACGGCGACCGGGTCATCGCCCTTGGCGCCAGCGCCATCCTTCCCCCCAGGCGCCTCCGGCCCCCCGCCCTCTGGGCTCTCACCGTTGCTGGCGCCCCCGGAGGCCCCCGGTGCTCCCGGGCTGAGGACGGCAGGGCTCTCCCGCCGCCGCGTTTCGGGCGCTGCCACTCGGAGCCTGACACTTAAACCCCACGCTGAGGTCTCCTGGCACGGCCTGGCCGACCCCGGCCCGAACTCCTAGACGTGGCGTTGCTCTGGCCGTGGCGCCTTGGCTCCTCTCCTGGTGTGGCTCGGTGGGGGGAGCCGGCCGGGGACGTCTGCCGTCGTCCTCCCAGGCGAGAAACGCCGGAGGCCAGCCCTCCCAGTTGCCCTCGGGTGCGGGTGCTGTGTGCCACGTGCCACGTGCGGTGGGCTACGCCCGGGGGGGGGTGGCGATGGCGGAGTTCCTGCCGCTGCCGCCTGTGTTGGCCAGCGTGGCCTCCCGGGTCCCTCCCGCGCTAGCTTGGGTTAGGATCTGCTGAATGGCCAGAGCTGGGCTGCGTGCGGGCGGCGGTGGACGGGGGCCCTGAAGGAGGGAAGAGTGAGGGTCAGGAAAGTCCTGCAGGACCGAGTCCCAGCAGAGGCATTCCCCCGGGTTGCCGTGGAGGCGGTCCCGTGGTGTCCCGGGGCAGCGTTGGAGCCGGGCGGGGGGCGTGACCTCCTCAGCCCAGCCGTCCCGGGGTTTTCCCCCCTGAGATCGCAACGCACGCAGCACGCTTGTGTTGGCCGTGTCGTTCGGAAGGCTCCCCTCGTGTTGGCGTCGGGCGCAGCCCGCGCGCCTCTGCCGGGGGACTTGGGAAGCGGACTCCCCTGCGAGCGCCGAGCCCCAGAGCGGTGCGCTGGGCCTGGCCGAGCTTGGCAGGTGCCCGCGTTCCTCTCAGAGCACGCTGTCCCCGTGGCCCTGCGGGAGCCCGGGAAGGGCCCCCGTCCCGGGAGGCCGTGGCGCCCGTGGGCAGCCGCTGCGCAGAGGAGACGACCCCTTGGCGAGGGAGGGCCGCAGAGGCGGGGCACGGGCCGTGGAAGGGCTGGCAGGCAGAGCCCAGCCCCAAGGGGGAGCTCGGCTTCCAGAGCTGGGGCGTGGGCCTTTCCGTCCGCGTCCGTGCTCCTCTCTCTTCTGGAGGGGGAGCCAAGCAGCTTCAAGCTTCTGGGGTGGCGGCGGTGGGGAGGAGGGCGGAGGGCGGCCCCCTGGCCCGAGATGCCTGTCTGCCTGACACCTGGCCCTGCCTTCCCTGGGCGTGGCCTCTGCCGGCCCTGTGTGGGACAGGGGCCCTTGCTCTTCTGCTCTGTCGGACACAGGCAGGGAGGTGTGGCGCCGGTGGCCCCTGCCCGTGGTGGGGTGTGGGTTGCGCGCCCGGCTGGGCGGGCCCGCCGTGGCGGGGCTGGAGTGGTCTGGCCCTGCTGCCGCTCCCCTGGCACCTGGCGGAGGGGAGGTAGCCGGGTGGGGTGCTGGCCCTGCTTCCGTGGGTTTCAGCTCTCGTTGGTGCTGGTGCTCGCGTGGGCCACGTCACCCTCCCTTCACCCTTGTATCGCGCAGGTGAGCGTGCGGTCCGGCGGGCCGGCCGCATCGCGAGGACCAGCCGGCGGCACGCCCAACGCCACGGGCGTCGCGGCCGCCGCGAGCTCGGGGCCGCCAGCCCCTCCTGCGGCCGGGCGACCTCTGGGCCGTCTGCCCTCGCCTCCACCTGCCCCCCGCGGTAAGGCCACCTGAAGAGTCGGAGTTGCCTCGTAGGTCGGGTTCATCTCTTGGCCTCTGGCTTGGTTGGGTCGAAAGGGGAGACGTGCGCGAGGGCTCGGCAGCGCGAGTGCCAAGCCGGCCGAGGCCACTGGAGCGTTCCTCGCGCTTGTCGGGCCGGACGTCCCACGGGCTGTGTCCTCTTTCCAGCCTGGGCCGGGCCGCTGGGCCGTCGGGTGCCTGCGGGAAGGAAAGAGGATGCCTGCAGAGAGGCAGAAGGGGCGGTTCTGCGGAGGCGCGTGGCCCGGAGACCCCGTGCCCGGCCCCGCGCGGGTTGCCGCGCTCCCCTCGGCCGCTTGGCCGCCGCCGGCCGAGCCCTGAGCCGTCCACACGTTGCTGAGGAGTCGCGGAGACTCCCGCAGCGGGCCCTGTGGGGTTTTCCTCAAGCCAGGGTCGTGGGGGCGGGGGCAGGTCTCCCCGGCCTCCTCAGGGGCGAGCCGAGGCGCCTGGGGAGCCGCCTGCCGCCAGCCAGGCCCCTGAGGGTGGGCCAGGGCGTCAGGCGCCTTCTGGAGGATGGCGCCGAGGGTCCCTGTTCCTTCCTCACGGCCCGGTCCACGTGGGCCTGAGGAATAAGCCTCCATCCCTGCTGTCTGGCCTTTGTCAGATGCTGGACCCGGTTCTGTGGCTGCCCGGAAGGACAGCGGCTCCCGCCCCCCGGAGCAGGCGGCTGCAGCGGCGCAGCAGCAGGCCGTGGGCAAGGTAAATGGCGCGGTCTCTCTTCTGTCGCGACTCTTTCTGGAAGCGCGGCCGCGCGCTGCAGCAGCCCGGCCTGGCCTGCGCGGCGCTTCGTGTGTCCCGTGGCACGGCGACCGGGTCATCGCCCTTGGCGCCAGCGCCATCCTTCCCCCCAGGCGCCTCCGGCCCCCCGCCCTCTGGGCTCTCACCGTTGCTGGCGCCCCCGGAGGCCCCCGGTGCTCCCGGGCTGAGGACGGAAGGGCTCTCCCGCCGCCGCGTTTCGGGCGCTGCCACTCGGAGCCTGACACTTAAACCCCACGCTGAGGTCTCCTGGCACGGCCTGGCCGACCCCGGCCCGAACTCCTAGACGTGGCGTTGCTCTGGGCGTGGCGCCTTGGCTCCTCTCCTGGTGTGGCTCGGTGGGGGGAGCCGGCCGGGGACGTCTGCCGTCGTCCTCCCAGGCGAGAAACGCCGGAGGCCACCCCTCCCAGTTGCCCTCGGGTGCGGGTGGCTGTGTGCCACGTGCCACGTGCGGTGGGCTACGCCCGGGGCGGGGGTGGCGATGGCGGAGTTCCTGCCGCTGCCGCCTGTGTTGGCCAGCGTGGCCTCCCGGGTCCCTCCCGCGCTAGCTTGGGTGAGGATCTGCTGAATGGCCAGAGCTGGGCTGCGTGCGGCCGGCCGTGGACGGGGGCCCTGAAGGAGGGAAGAGTGAGGGTCAGGTAGGTCCTGCAGGACCGAGTCCCAGCAGAGGCATTCCCCCGGGTTGCCGGGGAGGCGGTCCCGTGGTGTCCCGGGCAGCGTTGGAGCAGGGCGCGGGGCGTGCCCTCCTCAGCCCAGCCGTCCCGGGGATTTCCCCGCTGAGATCGCAACGCACGCAGCACGCTGGTGTTGGCCGTGTGGTTCGGAAGGCTCCCCTCGTGTTGGCGTGGGGCGCAGCCCGCGCGCCTCTGCCGGGGGACTTGGGAAGCGGACTCCCCTGCGAGCGCCGAGCCCCAGAGCGGTGCGCTGGGCCTGGCCGAGCTTGGCAGGTGCCCGCGTTCCTCTCAGAGCACGCTGTCCCCGTGGCCCTGCGGGAGCCCGGGAAGGGCCCCCGTCCCGGGAGGCCGTGGCGCCCGTGGGCAGCCGCTGCGCAGAGGAGACGACCCCTTGGCGAGGGAGGGCCGCAGAGGCGGGGCACGGGCCGTGGAAGGGCTGGCAGGCAGAGCCCAGCCCCAAGGGGGAGCTCGGCTTCCAGAGCTGGGGCGTGGGCCTTTCCGTCCGCGTCCGTGCTCCTCTCTCTTCTGGAGGGGGAGCCAAGCAGCTTCAAGCTTCTGGGGTGGCGGCGGTGGGGAGGAGGGCGGAGGGCGGCCCCCTGGCCCGAGATGCCTGTCTGCCTGGCCCCTGGCCCTGCCTTCCCTGGGCGTGGCCTCTGCCGGCCCTACGTGGGACAGGGGCCCTTGCTCTACTGCTCTGTCGGACACAGGCAGGGAGGTGTGGCGCCGGTGGCCCCTGCCCGTGGTGGGGTGTGGGTTGCGCGCCCGGCTGGGCGGGCCCGCCGTGGCGGGGCTGGAGTGGTCTGGCCCTGCTGCCGCTCCCCTGGCACCTGGCGGAGGGGAGGGAGCCGGGTGGGGTGCTGGCCCTGCTTCCGTGGGTTTCAGCTCTCGTTGGTGCTGGTGCTCGCGTGGGCCACGTCACCCTCCCTTCACCCTTGTATCGCGCAGGTGAGCGTGCGGTCCGGCGGGCCGGCCGCATCGCGAGGACCAGCCGGCGGCACGCCCAACGCCACGGGCGTCGCGGCCGCCGCGAGCTCGGGGCCGCCAGCCCCTCCTGCGGCCGGGCGACCTCTGGGCCGTCTGCCCTCGCCTCCACCTGCCCCCCGCGGTAAGGCCACCTGAAGAGTCGGAGTTGCCTCGTAGGGCGGGTTCATCTCTTGGCCTCTGGCTTGGTTGGGTCGAAAGGGGAGACGTGCGCGAGGGCTCGGCAGCGCGAGGGCCAAGCCGGCCGAGGCCACTGGAGCGTTCCTCGCGCTTGTCGGGCCGGACGTCCCACGGGCTGCGTCCTCTTTCCAGCCTGGGCCGGGCCGCTGGGCCGTCGGGTGCCTGCGGGAAGGAAAGAGGATGCCTGCAGAGAGGCAGAAGGGGCGGTTCTGCGGAGGCGCGTGGCCCGGAGACCCCGTGCCCGGCCCCGCGCGGGTTGCCGCGCTCCCCTTGGCCGCTTGGCCGCCGCCGGCCGAGCCCTGAGCCGTCCACACGTTGCTGAGGAGTCGCGGAGACTCCCGCAGCGGGCCCTGTGGGGTTTTCCTCAAGCCAGGGTCGTGGGGGCGGGGGCAGGTCTCCCCGGCCTCCTCAGGGGCGAGCCGAGGCGCCTGGGGAGCCGCCTGCCGCCAGCCAGGCCCCTGAGGGTGGGCCAGGGCGTCAGGCGCCTTCTGGAGGATGGCGCCGAGGGTCCCTGTTCCTTCCTCACGGCCCGGTCCACGCGGGCCTGAGGAATAAGCCTCCATCCCTGCTGTCTGGCCTTTGTCAGATGCTGGACCCGGTTCTGTGGCTGCCCGGAAGGACAGCGGCTCCCGCCCCCCGGAGCAGGCGGCTGCAGCGGCGCAGCAGCAGGCCGTGGGCAAGGTAAATGGCGCGGTCTCTCTTCTGTCGCGACTCTTTCTGGAAGCGCGGCCGCGCGCTGCAGCAGCCCGGCCTGGCCTGCGCGGCGCTTCGTGTGTCCCGTGGCACGGCGACCGGGTCATCGCCCTTGGCGCCAGCGCCATCCTTCCCCCCAGGCGCCTCCGGCCCCCCGCCCTCTGGGCTCTCACCGTTGCTGGCGCCCCCGGAGGCCCCCGGTGCTCCCGGGCTGAGGACGGAAGGGCTCTCCCGCCGCCGCGTTTCGGGCGCTGCCACTCGGAGCCTGACACTTAAACCCCACGCTGAGGTCTCCTGGCACGGCCTGGCCGACCCCGGCCCGAACTCCTAGACGTGGCGTTGCTCTGGGCGTGGCGCCTTGGCTCCTCTCCTGGTGTGGCTCGGTGGGGGGAGCCGGCCGGGGACGTCTGCCGTCGTCCTCCCAGGCGAGAAACGCCGGAGGCCACCCCTCCCAGTTGCCCTCGGGTGCGGGTGGCTGTGTGCCACGTGCCACGTGCGGTGGGCTACGCCCGGGGCGGGGGTGGCGATGGCGGAGTTCCTGCCGCTGCCGCCTGTGTTGGCCAGCGTGGCCTCCCGGGTCCCTCCCGCGCTAGCTTGGGTGAGGATCTGCTGAATGGCCAGAGCTGGGCTGCGTGCGGCCGGCCGTGGACGGGGGCCCTGAAGGAGGGAAGAGTGAGGGTCAGGTAGGTCCTGCAGGACCGAGTCCCAGCAGAGGCATTCCCCCGGGTTGCCGGGGAGGCGGTCCCGTGGTGTCCCGGGCAGCGTTGGAGCAGGGCGCGGGGCGTGCCCTCCTCAGCCCAGCCGTCCCGGGGATTTCCCCGCTGAGATCGCAACGCACGCAGCACGCTGGTGTTGGCCGTGTGGTTCGGAAGGCTCCCCTCGTGTTGGCGTGGGGCGCAGCCCGCGCGCCTCTGCCGGGGGAGTTGGGAAGCGGACTCCCCTGCGAGCGCCGAGCCCCAGAGCGGTGCGCTGGGCCTGGCCGAGCTTGGCAGGTGCCCGCGTTCCTCTCAGAGCACGCTGTCCCCGTGGCCCTGCGGGAGCCCGGGAAGGGCCCCCGTCCCGGGAGGCCGTGGCGCCCGTGGGCAGCCGCTGCGCAGAGGAGACGACCCCTTGGCGAGGGAGGGCCGCAGAGGCGGGGCACGGGCCGTGGAAGGGCTGGCAGGCAGAGCCCAGCCCCAAGGGGGAGCTCGGCTTCCAGAGCTGGGGCGTGGGCCTTTCCGTCCGCGTCCGTGCTCCTCTCTCTTCTGGAGGGGGAGCCAAGCAGCTTCAAGCTTCTGGGGTGGCGGCGGTGGGGAGGAGGGCGGAGGGCGGCCCCCTGGCCCGAGATGCCTGTCTGCCTGGCCCCTGGCCCTGCCTTCCCTGGGCGTGGCCTCTGCCGGCCCTACGTGGGACAGGGGCCCTTGCTCTACTGCTCTGTCGGACACAGGCAGGGAGGTGTGGCGCCGGTGGCCCCTGCCCGTGGTGGGGTGTGGGTTGCGCGCCCGGCTGGGCGGGCCCGCCGTGGCGGGGCTGGAGTGGTCTGGCCCTGCTGCCGCTCCCCTGGCACCTGGCGGAGGGGAGGGAGCCGGGTGGGGTGCTGGCCCTGCTTCCGTGGGTTTCAGCTCTCGTTGGTGCTGGTGCTCGCGTGGGCCACGTCACCCTCCCTTCACCCTTGTATCGCGCAGGTGAGCGTGCGGTCCGGCGGGCCGGCCGCATCGCGAGGACCAGCCGGCGGCACGCCCAACGCCACGGGCGTCGCGGCCGCCGCGAGCTCGGGGCCGCCAGCCCCTCCTGCGGCCGGGCGACCTCTGGGCCGTCTGCCCTCGCCTCCACCTGCCCCCCGCGGTAAGGCCACCTGAAGAGTCGGAGTTGCCTCGTAGGGCGGGTTCATCTCTTGGCCTCTGGCTTGGTTGGGTCGAAAGGGGAGACGTGCGCGAGGGCTCGGCAGCGCGAGGGCCAAGCCGGCCGAGGCCACTGGAGCGTTCCTCGCGCTTGTCGGGCCGGACGTCCCACGGGCTGCGTCCTCTTTCCAGCCTGGGCCGGGCCGCTGGGCCGTCGGGTGCCTGCGGGAAGGAAAGAGGATGCCTGCAGAGAGGCAGAAGGGGCGGTTCTGCGGAGGCGCGTGGCCCGGAGACCCCGTGCCCGGCCCCGCGCGGGTTGCCGCGCTCCCCTCGGCCGCTTGGCCGCCGCCGGCCGAGCCCTGAGCCGTCCACACGTTGCTGAGGAGTCGCGGAGACTCCCGCAGCGGGCCCTGTGGGGTTTTCCTCAAGCCAGGGTCGTGGGGGCAGGGGCAGGTCTCCCCGGCCTCCTCAGGGGCGAGCCGAGGCGCCTGGGGAGCCGCCTGCCGCCAGCCAGGCCCCTGAGGGTGGGCCAGGGCGTCAGGCGCCTTCTGGAGGATGGCGCCGAGGGTCCCTGTTCCTTCCTCACGGCCCGGTCCACGCGGGCCTGAGGAATAAGCCTCCATCCCTGCTGTCTGGCCTTTGTCAGATGCTGGACCCGGTTCTGTGGCTGCCCGGAAGGACAGCGGCTCCCGCCCCCCGGAGCAGGCGGCTGCAGCGGCGCAGCAGCAGGCCGTGGGCAAGGTAAATGGCGCGGTCTCTCTTCTGTCGCGACTCTTTCTGGAAGCGCGGCCGCGCGCTGCAGCAGCCCGGCCTGGCCTGCGCGGCGCTTCGTGTGTGCCGTGGCACGGCGACCGGGTCATCGCCCTTGGCGCCAGCGCCATCCTTCCCCCCAGGCGCCTCCGGCCCCCCGCCCTCTGGGCTCTCACCGTTGCTGGCGCCCCCGGAGGCCCCCGGTGCTCCCGGGCTGAGGACGGCAGGGCTCTCCCGCCGCCGCGTTTCGGGCGCTGCCACTCGGAGCCTGACACTTAAACCCCACGCTGAGGTCTCCTGGCACGGCCTGGCCGACCCCGGCCCGAACTCCTAGACGTGGCGTTGCTCTGGCCGTGGCGCCTTGGCTCCTCTCCTGGTGTGGCTCGGTGGGGGGAGCCGGCCGGGGACGTCTGCCGTCGTCCTCCCAGGCGAGAAACGCCGGAGGCCAGCCCTCCCAGTTGCCCTCGGGTGCGGGTGCTGTGTGCCACGTGCCACGTGCGGTGGGCTACGCCCGGGGGGGGGGGCGACGGCAGAGTTCCTGCCCCTGCCGCCTGTGTTGGCCAGCGTGGCCTCCCGGGTCCCTCCCGCGCTAGCTTGGGTGAGGATCTGCTGAATGGCCAGAGCTGGGCTGCGTGCGGGCGGCGGTGGACGGGGGCCCTGAAGGAGGGAAGAGTGAGGGTCAGGAAAGTCCTGCAGGACCGAGATCCAGCAGAGGCCTTCCCCCGGGTTGCCGGGGCGGCGGTCCCGTGGTGTCCCGGGGCGGCGTTGGAGCAGGGCGCGGGGCGTGCCCTCCTCAGCCCAGCCGTCCCGGGGTTTTCCCCGCTGAGATCGCAACGCACGCAGCACGCTGGTGTTGGCCTTGTGGTTCGGAAGGCTCCCCTCGTGTTGGCGTCGGACGCAGCCCGCGGGCCTCTGCCAGGGGACTTGGGAAGCGGATTCCCCTGCGAGCGCCGAGCCCCAGAGCGGTGCGCTGGGCCTGGCCGAGCTTGGCAGGTGCCCGCGTTCCTCTCAGAGCACGCTGTCCCCGTGGCCCTGCGGGAGCCCGGGAAGGGCCCCCGTCCCGGGAGGCCGTGGCGCCCGTTGGCAGCCGCTGCGCAGAGGAGACGACCCCTTGGCGAGGGAGGGCCGCAGAGGCGGGGCACGGGCCGTGGAAGGGCTGGCAGGCAGAGCCCAGCCCCAAGGGGGAGCTCGGCTTCCAGAGCTGGGGCGTGGGCCTTTCCGTCCGCGTCCGTGCTCCTCTCTCTTCTGGAGGGGGAGCCAAGCAGCTTCAAGCTTCTGGGGTGGCGGCGGTGGGGAGGAGGGCGGAGGGCGGCCCCCTGGCCCGAGATGCCTGTCTGCCTGACACCTGGCCCTGCCTTCCCTGGGCGTGGCCTCTGCCGGCCCTGTGTGGGACAGGGGCCCTTGCTCTTCTGCTCTGTCGGACACAGGCAGGGAGGTGTGGCGCCGGTGGCCCCTGCCCGTGGTGGGGTGTGGGTTGCGCGCCCGGCTGGGCGGGCCCGCCGTGGCGGGGCTGGAGTGGTCTGGCCCTGCTGCCGCTCCCCTGGCACCTGGCGGAGGGGAGGGAGCCGGGTGGGGTGCTGGCCCTGCTTCCGTGGGTTTCAGCTCTCGTTGGTGCTGGTGCTCGCGTGGGCCACGTCACCCTCCCTTCACCCTTGTATCGCGCAGGTGAGCGTGCGGTCCGGCGGGCCGGCCGCATCGCGAGGACCAGCCGGCGGCACGCCCAACGCCACGGGCGTCGCGGCCGCCGCGAGCTCGGGGCCGCCAGCCCCTCCTGCGGCCGGGCGACCTCTGGGCCGTCTGCCCTCGCCTCCACCTGCCCCCCGCGGTAAGGCCACCTGAAGAGTCGGAGTTGCCTCGTAGGGCGGATTCATCTCTTGGCCTCTGGCTTGGTTGGGTCGAAAGGGGAGACGTGCGCGAGGGCTCGGCAGCGCGAGGGCCAAGCCGGCCGTGGCCACTGGAGCGTTCCTCGCGCTTGTCGGGCCGGACGTCCCACGGGCTGCGTCCTCTTTCCAGCCTGGGCCGGGCCGCTGGGCCGTCGGGTGCCTGCAGGAGGGAAAGAGGATGCCTGCAGAGAGGCAGAAGGGGCGGTTCTGCGGAGGCGCGTGGCCCGGAGACCCCGTACCCGGCCCCGCGCGGGTTGCCGCGCTCCCCTCGGCCGCTTGGCCGCCGCCGGCCGAGCCCTGAGCCGTCCACACGTTGCTGAGGAGTCGCGGAGACTCCCGCAGCGGGCCCTGTGGGGTTTTCCTCAAGCCAGGGTCGTGGGGGCGGGGGCAGGTCTCCCCGGCCTCCTCAGGGGCGAGCCGAGGCGCCTGGGGAGCCGCCTGCCGCCAGCCAGGCCCCTGAGGGTGGGCCAGGGCGTCAGGCGCCTTCTGGAGGATGGCGCCGAGGGTCCCTGTTCCTTCCTCACGGCCCGGTCCACGCGGGCCTGAGGAATAAGCCTCCATCCCTGCTGTCTGGCCTTTGTCAGATGCTGGACCCGGTTCTGTGGCTGCCCGGAAGGACAGCGGCTCCCGCCCCCCGGAGCAGGCGGCTGCAGCGGCGCAGCAGCAGGCCGTGGGCAAGGTAAATGGCGCGGTCTCTCTTCTGTCGCGACTCTTTCTGGAAGCGCGGCCGCGCGCTGCAGCAGCCCGGCCTGGCCTGCGCGGCGCTTCGTGTGTCCCGTGGCACGGCGACCGGGTCATCGCCCTTGGCGCCAGCGCCATCCTTCCCCCCAGGCGCCTCCGGCCCCCCGCCCTCTGGGCTCTCACCGTTGCTGGCGCCCCCGGAGGCCCCCGGTGCTCCCGAGCTGAGGACGGAAGGGCTCTCCCGCCGCCGCGTTTCGGGCGCTGCCACTCGGAGCCTGACACTTAAACCCCACGCTGAGGTCTCCTGGCACGGCCTGGCCGACCCCGGCCCGAACTCCTAGACGTGGCGTTGCTCTGGCCGTGGCGCCTTGGCTCCTCTCCTGGTGTGGCTCGGTGGGGGGAGCCGGCCGGGGACGTCTGCCGTCGTCCTCCCAGGCGAGAAACGCCGGAGGCCACCCCTCCCAGTTGCCCTCGGGTGCGGGTGGCTGTGTGCCACGTGCCACGTGCGGTGGGCTACGCCCGGGGGTGGGGTGGCGATGGCGGAGTTCCTGCCGCTGCCGCCTGTGTTGGTGAGCGTGGCCTCCCGGGTCCCTCCCGCGCTAGCTTGGGTTAGGATCTGCTGAATGGCCAGAGCTGGGCTGCGTGCGGGCGGCGGTGGACGGGGGCCCTGAAGGAGGGAAGAGTGAGGGTCAGGAAAGTCCTGCAGGACCGAGTCCCAGCAGAGGCATTCCCCCGGGTTGCCGTGGAGGCGGTCCCGTGGTGTCCCGGGGCAGCGTTGGAGCCGGGCGGGGGGCGTGACCTCCTCAGCCCAGCCGTCCCGGGGTTTTCCCCCCTGAGATCGCAACGCACGCAGCACGCTTGTGTTGGCCGTGTGGTTCGGAAGGCTCCCCTCGTGTTGGCGTCGGGCGCAGCCCGCGCGCCTCTGCCGGGGGACTTGGGAAGCGGACTCCCCTGCGAGCGCCGAGCCCCAGAGCGGTGCGCTGGGCCTGGCCGAGCTTGGCAGGTGCCCGCGTTCCTCTCAGAGCACGCTGTCCCCGTGGCCCTGCGGGAGCCCGGGAAGGGCCCCCGTCCCGGGAGGCCGTGGCGCCCGTGGGCAGCCGCTGCGCAGAGGAGACGACCCCTTGGCGAGGGAGGGCCGCAGAGGCGGGGCACGGGCCGTGGAAGGGCTGGCAGGCAGAGCCCAGCCCCAAGGGGGAGCTCGGCTTCCAGAGCTGGGGCGTGGGCCTTTCCGTCCGCGTCCGTGCTCCTCTCTCTTCTGGAGGGGGAGCCAAGCAGCTTCAAGCTTCTGGGGTGGCGGCGGTGGGGAGGAGGGCGGAGGGCGGCCCCCTGGCCCGAGATGCCTGTCTGCCTGGCCCCTGGCCCTGCCTTCCCTGGGCGTGGCCTCTGCCGGCCCTGTGTGGGACAGGGGCCCTTGCTCTTCTGCTCTGTCGGACACAGGCAGGGAGGTGTGGCGCCGGTGGCCCCTGCCCGTGGTGGGGTGTGGGTTGCGCGCCCGGCTGGGGGGGCCCGCCGTGGCGGGGCTGGAGTGGTCTGGCCCTGCTGCCGCTCCCCTGGCACCTGGCGGAGGGGAGGGAGCCGGGTGGGGTGCTGGCCCTGCTTCCGTGGGTTTCAGCTCTCGTTGGTGCTGGTGCTCGCGTGGGCCACGTCACCCTCCCTTCACCCTTGTATCGCGCAGGTGAGCGTGCGGTCCGGCGGGCCGGCCGCATCGCGAGGACCAGCCGGCGGCACGCCCAACGCCACGGGCGTCGCGGCCGCCGCGAGCTCGGGGCCGCCAGCCCCTCCTGCGGCCGGGCGACCTCTGGGCCGTCTGCCCTCGCCTCCACCTGCCCCCCGCGGTAAGGCCACCTGAAGAGTCGGAGTTGCCTCGTAGGTCGGGTTCATCTCTTGGCCTCTGGCTTGGTTGGGTCGAAAGGGGAGACGTGCGCGAGGGCTCGGCAGCGCGAGGGCCAAGCCGGCCGAGGCCACTGGAGCGTTCCTCGCGCTTGTCGGGCCGGACGTCCCACGGGCTGCGTCCTCTTTCCAGCCTGGGCCGGGCCGCTGGGCCGTCGGGTGCCTGCGGGAAGGAAAGAGGATGCCTGCAGAGAGGCAGAAGGGGCGGTTCTGCGGAGGCGCGTGGCCCGGAGACCCCGTGCCCGGCCCCGCGCGGGTTGCCGCGCTCCCCTCGGCCGCTTGGCCGCCGCCGGCCGAGCCCTGAGCCGTCCACACGTTGCTGAGGAGTCGCGGAGACTCCCGCAGCGGGCCCTGTGGGGTTTTCCTCAAGCCAGGGTCGTGGGGGCGGGGGCAGGTCTCCCCGGCCTCCTCAGGGGCGAGCCGAGGCGCCTGGGGAGCCGCCTGCCGCCAGCCAGGCCCCTGAGGGTGGGCCAGGGCGTCAGGCGCCTTCTGGAGGATGGCGCCGAGGGTCCCTGTTCCTTCCTCACGGCCCGGTCCACGCGGGCCTGAGGAATAAGCCTCCATCCCTGCTGTCTGGCCTTTGTCAGATGCTGGACCCGGTTCTGTGGCTGCCCGGAAGGACAGCGGCTCCCGCCCCCCGGAGCAGGCGGCTGCAGCGGCGCAGCAGCAGGCCGTGGGCAAGGTAAATGGCGCGGTCTCTCTTCTGTCGCGACTCTTTCTGGAAGCGCGGCCGCGCGCTGCAGCAGCCCGGCCTGGCCTGCGCGGCGCTTCGTGTGTCCCGTGGCACGGCGACCGGGTCATCGCCCTTGGCGCCAGCGCCATCCTTCCCCCCAGGCGCCTCCGGCCCCCCGCCCTCTGGGCTCTCACCGTTGCTGGCGCCCCCGGAGGCCCCCGGTGCTCCCGGGCTGAGGACGGCAGGGCTCTCCCGCCGCCGCGTTTCGGGCGCTGCCACTCGGAGCCTGACACTTAAACCCCACGCTGAGGTCTCCTGGCACGGCCTGGCCGACCCCGGCCCGAACTCCTAGACGTGGCGTTGCTCTGGCCGTGGCGCCTTGGCTCCTCTCCTGGTGTGGCTCGGTGGGGGGAGCCGGCCGGGGACGTCTGCCGTCGTCCTCCCAGGCGAGAAACGCCGGAGGCCACCCCTCCCAGTTGCCCTCGGGTGCGGGTGGCTGTGTGCCACGTGCCACGTGCGGTGGGCTACGCCCGGGGCGGGGGTGGCGATGGCGGAGTTCCTGCCGCTGCCGCCTGTGTTGGCCAGCGTGGCCTCCCGGGTCCCTCCCGCGCTAGCTTGGGTTAGGATCTGCTGAATGGCCAGAGCTGGGCTGCGTGCGGGCGGCGGTGGACGGGGGCCCTGAAGGAGGGAAGAGTGAGGGTCAGGAAAGTCCTGCAGGACCGAGTCCCAGCAGAGGCATTCCCCCGGGTTGCCGTGGAGGCGGTCCCGTGGTGTCCCGGGGCAGCGTTGGAGCCGGGCGGGGGGCGTGACCTCCTCAGCCCAGCCGTCCCGGGGTTTTCCCCCCTGAGATCGCAACGCACGCAGCACGCTGGTGTTGGCCGTGTGGTTCGGAAGGCTCCCCTCGTGTTGGCGTCGGGCGCAGCCCGCGCGCCTCTGCCGGGGGACTTGGGAAGCGGACTCCCCTGCGAGCGCCGAGCCCCAGAGCGGTGCGCTGGGCCTGGCCGAGCTTGGCAGGTGCCCGCGTTCCTCTCAGAGCACGCTGTCCCCGTGGCCCTGCGGGAGCCCGGGAAGGGCCCCCGTCCCGGGAGGCCGTGGCGCCCGTGGGCAGCCGCTGCGCAGAGGAGACGACCCCTTGGCGAGGGAGGGCCGCAGAGGCGGGGCACGGGCCGTGGAAGGGCTGGCAGGCAGAGCCCAGCCCCAAGGGGGAGCTCGGCTTCCAGAGCTGGGGCGTGGGCCTTTCCGTCCGCGTCCGTGCTCCTCTCTCTTCTGGAGGGGGAGCCAAGCAGCTTCAAGCTTCTGGGGTGGCGGCGGTGGGGAGGAGGGCGGAGGGCGGCCCCCTGGCCCGAGATGCCTGTCTGCCTGACACCTGGCCCTGCCTTCCCTGGGCGTGGCCTCTGCCGGCCCTGTGTGGGACAGGGGCCCTTGCTCTTCTGGTCTGTCGGACACAGGCAGGGAGGTGTGGCGCCGGTGGCCCCTGCCCGTGGTGGGGTGTGGGTTGCGCGCCCGGCTGGGCGGGCCCGCCGTGGCGGGGCTGGAGTGGTCTGGCCCTGCTGCCGCTCCCCTGGCACCTGGCGGAGGGGAGGGAGCCGGGTGGGGTGCTGGCCCTGCTTCCGTGGGTTTCAGCTCTCGTTGGTGCTGGTGCTCGCGTGGGCCACGTCACCCTCCCTTCACCCTTGTATCGCGCAGGTGAGCGTGCGGTCCGGCGGGCCGGCCGCATCGCGAGGACCAGCCGGCGGCACGCCCAACGCCACGGGCGTCGCGGCCGCCGCGAGCTCGGGGCCGCCAGCCCCTCCTGCGGCCGGGCGACCTCTGGGCCGTCTGCCCTCGCCTCCACCTGCCCCCCGCGGTAAGGCCACCTGAAGAGTCGGAGTTGCCTCGTAGGGCGGGTTCATCTCTTGGCCTCTGGCTTGGTTGGGTCGAAAGGGGAGACGTGCGCGAGGGCTCGGCAGCGCGAGGGCCAAGCCGGCCGAGGCCACTGGAGCGTTCCTCGCGCTTGTCGGGCCGGACGTCCCACGGGCTGCGTCCTCTTTCCAGCCTGGGCCGGGCCGCTGGGCCGTCGGGTGCCTGCGGGAAGGAAAGAGGATGCCTGCAGAGAGGCAGAAGGGGCGGTTCTGCGGAGGCGCGTGGCCCGGAGACCCCGTGCCCGGCCCCGCGCGGGTTGCCGCGCTCCCCTCGGCCGCTTGGCCGCCGCCGGCCGAGCCCTGAGCCGTCCACACGTTGCTGAGGAGTCGCGGAGACTCCCGCAGCGGGCCCTGTGGGGTTTTCCTCAAGCCAGGGTCGTGGGGGCAGGGGCAGGTCTCCCCGGCCTCCTCAGGGGCGAGCCGAGGCGCCTGGGGAGCCGCCTGCCGCCAGCCAGGCCCCTGAGGGTGGGCCAGGGCGTCAGGCGCCTTCTGGAGGATGGCGCCGAGGGTCCCTGTTCCTTCCTCACGGCCCGGTCCACGCGGGCCTGAGGAATAAGCCTCCATCCCTGCTGTCTGGCCTTTGTCAGATGCTGGACCCGGTTCTGTGGCTGCCCGGAAGGACAGCGGCTCCCGCCCCCCGGAGCAGGCGGCTGCAGCGGCGCAGCAGCAGGCCGTGGGCAAGGTAAATGGCGCGGTCTCTCTTCTGTCGCGACTCTTTCTGGAAGCGCGGCCGCGCGCTGCAGCAGCCCGGCCTGGCCTGCGCGGCGCTTCGTGTGTCCCGTGGCACGGCGACCGGGTCATCGCCCTTGGCGCCAGCGCCATCCTTCCCCCCAGGCGCCTCCGGCCCCCCGCCCTCTGGGCTCTCACCGTTGCTGGCGCCCCCGGAGGCCCCCGGTGCTCCCGGGCTGAGGACGGCAGGGCTCTCCCGCCGCCGCGTTTCGGGCGCTGCCACTCGGAGCCTGACACTTAAACCCCACGCTGAGGTCTCCTGGCACGGCCTGGCCGACCCCGGCCCGAACTCCTAGACGTGGCGTTGCTCTGGCCGTGGCGCCTTGGCTCCTCTCCTGGTGTGGCTCGGTGGGGGGAGCCGGCCGGGGACGTCTGCCGTCGTCCTCCCAGGCGAGAAACGCCGGAGGCCAGCCCTCCCAGTTGCCCTCGGGTGCGGGTGCTGTGTGCCACGTGCCACGTGCGGTGGGCTACGCCCGGGGGGGGGGTGGCGATGGCGGAGTTCCTGCCGCTGCCGCCTGTGTTGGCCAGCGTGGCCTCCCGGGTCCCTCCCGCGCTAGCTTGGGTGAGGATCTGCTGAATGGCCAGAGCTGGGCTGCGTGCGGGCGGCGGTGGACGGGGGCCCTGAAGGAGGGAAGAGTGAGGGTCAGGAAAGTCCTGCAGGACCGAGTCCCAGCAGAGGCATTCCCCCGGGTTGCCGTGGAGGCGGTCCCGTGGTGTCCCGGGGCAGCGTTGGAGCCGGGCGGGGGGCGTGACCTCCTCAGCCCAGCCGTCCCGGGGTTTTCCCCCCTGAGATCGCAACGCACGCAGCACGCTTGTGTTGGCCGTGTGGTTCGGAAGGCTCCCCTCGTGTTGGCGTCGGGCGCAGCCCGCGCGCCTCTGCCGGGGGACTTGGGAAGCGGACTCCCCTGCGAGCGCCGAGCCCCAGAGCGGTGCGCTGGGCCTGGCCGAGCTTGGCAGGTGCCCGCGTTCCTCTCAGAGCACGCTGTCCCCGTGGCCCTGCGGGAGCCCGGGAAGGGCCCCCGTCCCGGGAGGCCGTGGCGCCCGTGGGCAGCCGCTGCGCAGAGGAGACGACCCCTTGGCGAGGGAGGGCCGCAGAGGCGGGGCACGGGCCGTGGAAGGGCTGGCAGGCAGAGCCCAGCCCCAAGGGGGAGCTCGGCTTCCAGAGCTGGGGCGTGGGCCTTTCCGTCCGCGTCCGTGCTCCTCTCTCTTCTGGAGGGGGAGCCAAGCAGCTTCAAGCTTCTGGGGTGGCGGCGGTGGGGAGGAGGGCGGAGGGCGGCCCCCTGGCCCGAGATGCCTGTCTGCCTGACACCTGGCCCTGCCTTCCCTGGGCGTGGCCTCTGCCGGCCCTGTGTGGGACAGGGGCCCTTGCTCTTCTGCTCTGTCGGACACAGGCAGGGAGGTGTGGCGCCGGTGGCCCCTGCCCGTGGTGGGGTGTGGGTTGCGCGCCCGGCTGGGCGGGCCCGCCGTGGCGGGGCTGGAGTGGTCTGGCCCTGCTGCCGCTCCCCTGGCACCTGGCGGAGGGGAGGTAGCCGGGTGGGGTGCTGGCCCTGCTTCCGTGGGTTTCAGCTCTCGTTGGTGCTGGTGCTCGCGTGGGCCACGTCACCCTCCCTTCACCCTTGTATCGCGCAGGTGAGCGTGCGGTCCGGCGGGCCGGCCGCATCGCGAGGACCAGCCGGCGGCACGCCCAACGCCACGGGCGTCGCGGCCGCCGCGAGCTCGGGGCCGCCAGCCCCTCCTGCGGCCGGGCGACCTCTGGGCCGTCTGCCCTCGCCTCCACCTGCCCCCCGCGGTAAGGCCACCTGAAGAGTCGGAGTTGCCTCGTAGGGCGGATTCATCTCTTGGCCTCTGGCTTGGTTGGGTCGAAAGGGGAGACGTGCGCGAGGGCTCGGCAGCGCGAGGGCCAAGCCGGCCGTGGCCACTGGAGCGTTCCTCGCGCTTGTCGGGCCGGACGTCCCACGGGCTGCGTCCTCTTTCCAGCCTGGGCCGGGCCGCTGGGCCGTCGGGTGCCTGCAGGAGGGAAAGAGGATGCCTGCAGAGAGGCAGAAGGGGCGGTTCTGCGGAGGCGCGTGGCCCGGAGACCCCGTACCCGGCCCCGCGCGGGTTGCCGCGCTCCCCTCGGCCGCTTGGCCGCCGCCGGCCGAGCCCTGAGCCGTCCACACGTTGCTGAGGAGTCGCGGAGACTCCCGCAGCGGGCCCTGTGGGGTTTTCCTCAAGCCAGGGTCGTGGGGGCGGGGGCAGGTCTCCCCGGCCTCCTCAGGGGCGAGCCGAGGCGCCTGGGGAGCCGCCTGCCGCCAGCCAGGCCCCTGAGGGTGGGCCAGGGCGTCAGGCGCCTTCTGGAGGATGGCGCCGAGGGTCCCTGTTCCTTCCTCACGGCCCGGTCCACGCGGGCCTGAGGAATAAGCCTCCATCCCTGCTGTCTGGCCTTTGTCAGATGCTGGACCCGGTTCTGTGGCTGCCCGGAAGGACAGCGGCTCCCGCCCCCCGGAGCAGGCGGCTGCAGCGGCGCAGCAGCAGGCCGTGGGCAAGGTAAATGGCGCGGTCTCTCTTCTGTCGCGACTCTTTCTGGAAGCGCGGCCGCGCGCTGCAGCAGCCCAGCCTGGCCTGCGCGGCGCTTCGTGTGTCCCGTGGCACGGCGACCGGGTCATCGCCCTTGGCGCCAGCGCCATCCTTCCCCCCAGGCGCCTCCGGCCCCCCGCCCTCTGGGCTCTCACCGTTGCTGGCGCCCCCGGAGGCCCCCGGTGCTCCCGGGCTGAGGACGGCAGGGCTCTCCCGCCGCCGCGTTTCGGGCGCTGCCACTCGGAGCCTGACACTTAAACCCCACGCTGAGGTCTCCTGGCACGGCCTGGCCGACCCCGGCCCGAACTCCTAGACGTGGCGTTGCTCTGGCCGTGGCGCCTTGGCTCCTCTCCTGGTGTGGCTCGGTGGGGGGAGCCGGCCGGGGACGTCTGCCGTCGTCCTCCCAGGCGAGAAACGCCGGAGGCCAGCCCTCCCAGTTGCCCTCGGGTGCGGGTGCTGTGTGCCACGTGCCACGTGCGGTGGGCTACGCCCGGGGGGGGGGGCGACGGCAGAGTTCCTGCCGCTGCCGCCTGTGTTGGCCAGCGTGGCCTCCCGGGTCCCTCCCGCGCTAGCTTGGGTGAGGATCTGCTGAATGGCCAGAGCTGGGCTGCGTGCGGGCGGCGGTGGACGGGGGCCCTGAAGGAGGGAAGAGTGAGGGTCAGGAAAGTCCTGCAGGACCGAGATCCAGCAGAGGCCTTCCCCCGGGTTGCCGGGGCGGCGGTCCCGTGGTGTCCCGGGGCGGCGTTGGAGCAGGGCGCGGGGCGTGCCCTCCTCAGCCCAGCCGTCCCGGGGTTTTCCCCGCTGAGATCGCAACGCACGCAGCACGCTGGTGTTGGCCGTGTGGTTCGGAAGGCTCCCCTCGTGTTGGCGTCGGGCGCAGCCCGCGCGCCTCTGCCGGGGGACTTGGGAAGCGGATTCCCCTGCGAGCGCCGAGCCCCAGAGCGGTGCGCTGGGCCTGGCCGAGCTTGGCAGGTGCCCGCGTTCCTCTCAGAGCACGCTGTCCCCGTGGCCCTGCGGGAGCCCGGGAAGGGCCCCCGTCCCGGGAGGCCGTGGCGCCCGTGGGCAGCCGCTGCGCAGAGGAGACGACCCCTTGGCGAGGGAGGGCCGCAGAGGCGGGGCACGGGCCGTGGAAGGGCTGGCAGGCAGAGCCCAGCCCCAAGGGGGAGCTCGGCTTCCAGAGCTGGGGCGTGGGCCTTTCCGTCCGCGTCCGTGCTCCTCTCTCTTCTGGAGGGGGAGCCAAGCAGCTTCAAGCTTCTGGGGTGGCGGCGGTGGGGAGGAGGGCGGAGGGCGGCCCCCTGGCCCGAGATGCCTGTCTGCCTGACACCTGGCCCTGCCTTCCCTGGGCGTGGCCTCTGCCGGCCCTGTGTGGGACAGGGGCCCTTGCTCTTCTGCTCTGTCGGACACAGGCAGGGAGGTGTGGCGCCGGTGGCCCCTGCCCGTGGTGGGGTGTGGGTTGCGCGCCCGGCTGGGCGGGCCCGCCGTGGCGGGGCTGGAGTGGTCTGGCCCTGCTGCCGCTCCCCTGGCACCTGGCGGAGGGGAGGGAGCCGGGTGGGGTGCTGGCCCTGCTTCCGTGGGTTTCAGCTCTCGTTGGTGCTGGTGCTCGCGTGGGCCACGTCACCCTCCCTTCACCCTTGTATCGCGCAGGTGAGCGTGCGGTCCGGCGGGCCGGCCGCATCGCGAGGACCAGCCGGCGGCACGCCCAACGCCACGGGCGTCGCGGCCGCCGCGAGCTCGGGGCCGCCAGCCCCTCCTGCGGCCGGGCGACCTCTGGGCCGTCTGCCCTCGCCTCCACCTGCCCCCCGCGGTAAGGCCACCTGAAGAGTCGGAGTTGCCTCGTAGGGCGGGTTCATCTCTTGGCCTCTGGCTTGGTTGGGTCGAAAGGGGAGACGTGCGCGAGGGCTCGGCAGCGCGAGGGCCAAGCCGGCCGAGGCCACTGGAGCGTTCCTCGCGCTTGTCGGGCCGGACGTCCCACGGGCTGCGTCCTCTTTCCAGCCTGGGCCGGGCCGCTGGGCCGTCGGGTGCCTGCGGGAAGGAAAGAGGATGCCTGCAGAGAGGCAGAAGGGGCGGTTCTGCGGAGGCGCGTGGCCCGGAGACCCCGTGCCCGGCCCCGCGCGGGTTGCCGCGCTCCCCTCGGCCGCTTGGCCGCCGCCGGCCGAGCCCTGAGCCGTCCACACGTTGCTGAGGAGTCGCGGAGACTCCCGCAGCGGGCCCTGTGGGGTTTTCCTCAAGCCAGGGTCGTGGGGGCGGGGGCAGGTCTCCCCGGCCTCCTCAGGGGCGAGCCGAGGCGCCTGGGGAGCCGCCTGCCGCCAGCCAGGCCCCTGAGGGTGGGCCAGGGCGTCAGGCGCCTTCTGGAGGATGGCGCCGAGGGTCCCTGTTCCTTCCTCACGGCCCGGTCCACGCGGGCCTGAGGAATAAGCCTCCATCCCTGCTGTCTGGCCTTTGTCAGATGCTGGACCCGGTTCTGTGGCTGCCCGGAAGGACAGCGGCTCCCGCCCCCCGGAGCAGGCGGCTGCAGCGGCGCAGCAGCAGGCCGTGGGCAAGGTAAATGGCGCGGTCTCTCTTCTGTCGCGACTCTTTCTGGAAGCGCGGCCGCGCGCTGCAGCAGCCCGGCCTGGCCTGCGCGGCGCTTCGTGTGTCCCGTGGCACGGCGACCGGGTCATCGCCCTTGGCGCCAGCGCCATCCTTCCCCCCAGGCGCCTCCGGCCCCCCGCCCTCTGGGCTCTCACCGTTGCTGGCGCCCCCGGAGGCCCCCGGTGCTCCCGGGCTGAGGACGGCAGGGCTCTCCCGCCGCCGCGTTTCGGGCGCTGCCACTCGGAGCCTGACACTTAAACCCCACGCTGAGGTCTCCTGGCACGGCCTGGCCGACCCCGGCCCGAACTCCTAGACGTGGCGTTGCTCTGGCCGTGGCGCCTTGGCTCCTCTCCTGGTGTGGCTCGGTGGGGGGAGCCGGCCGGGGACGTCTGCCGTCGTCCTCCCAGGCGAGAAACGCCGGAGGCCACACCTCCCAGTTGCCCTCGGGTGCGGGTGCTGTGTGCCACGTGCCACGTGCGGTGGGCTACGCCCGGGGGGGGGGGCGACGGCAGAGTTCCTGCCGCTGCCGCCTGTGTTGGCCAGCGTGGCCTCCCGGGTCCCTCCCGCGCTAGCTTGGGTGAGGATCTGCTGAATGGCCAGAGCTGGGCTGCGTGCGGGCGGCGGTGGACGGGGGCCCTGAAGGAGGGAAGAGTGAGGGTCAGGAAGGTCCTGCAGGACCGAGTCCCAGAAGAGGCCTTCCCCCGGGTTGCCGGGGCGGCGGTCCCGTGGTGTCCCGGGGCGGCGTTGGAGCAGGGCGCGGGGCGTGCCCTCCTCAGCCCAGCCGTCCCGGGGTTTTCCCCGCTGAGATCGCAACGCACGCAGCACGCTGGTGTTGGCCGTGTGGTTCGGAAGGCTCCCCTCGTGTTGGCGTCGGGCGCAGCCCGCGCGCCTCTGCCGGGGGACTTGGGAAGCGGACTCCCCTGCGAGCGCCGAGCCCCAGAGCGGTGCGCTGGGCCTGGCCGAGCTTGGCAGGTGCCCGCGTTCCTCTCAGAGCACGCTGTCCCCGTGGCCCTGCGGGAGCCCGGGAAGGGCCCCCGTCCCGGGAGGCCGTGGCGCCCGTGGGCAGCCGCTGCGCAGAGGAGACGACCCCTTGGCGAGGGAGGGCCGCAGAGGCGGGGCACGGGCCGTGGAAGGGCTGGCAGGCAGAGCCCGGCCCCAAGGGGGAGCTCGGCTTCCAGAGCTGGGGCGTGGGCCTTTCCGTCCGCGTCCGTGCTCCTCTCTCTTCTGGAGGGGGAGCCAAGCAGCTTCAAGCTTCTGGGGTGGCGGCGGTGGGGAGGAGGGCGGAGTGCGGCCCCCTGGCCCGAGATGCCTGTCTGCCTGGCACCTGGCCCTGCCTTCCCTGGGCGTGGCCTCTGCCGGCCCTGTGTGGGACAGGGGCCCTTGCTCTTCTGCTCTGTCGGACACAGGCAGGGAGGTGTGGCGCCGGTGGCCCCTGCCCGTGGTGGGGTGTGGGTTGCGCGCCCGGCCGGGCGGGCCCGCCGTGGCGGGGCTGGAGTGGTCTGGCCCTGCTGCCGCTCCCCTGGCACCTGGCGGAGGGGAGGGAGCCGGGTGGGGTGCTGGCCCTGCTTCCGTGGGTTTCAGCTCTCGTTGGTGCTGGTGCTCGCGTGGGCCACGTCACCCTCCCTTCACCCTTGTATCGCGCAGGTGAGCGTGCGGTCCGGCGGGCCGGCCGCATCGCGAGGACCAGCCGGCGGCACGCCCAACGCCACGGGCGTCGCGGCCGCCGCGAGCTCGGGGCCGCCAGCCCCTCCTGCGGCCGGGCGACCTCTGGGCCGTCTGCCCTCGCCTCCACCTGCCCCCCGCGGTAAGGCCACCTGAAGAGTCGGAGTTGCCTCGTAGGGCGGGTTCATCTCTTGGCCTCTGGCTTGGTTGGGTCGAAAGGGGAGACGTGCGCGAGGGCTCGGCAGCGCGAGGGCCAAGCCGGCCGTGGCCACTGGAGCGTTCCTCGCGCTTGTCGGGCCGGACGTCCCACGGGCTGCGTCCTCTTTCCAGCCTGGGCCGGGCCGCTGGGCCGTCGGGTGCCTGCAGGAGGGAAAGAGGATGCCTGCAGAGAGGCAGAAGGGGCGGTTCTGCGGAGGCGCGTGGCCCGGAGACCCCGTGCCCGGCCCCGCGCGGGTTGCCGCGCTCCCCTCGGCCGCTTGGCCACCGCCGGCCGAGCCCTGAGCCGTCCACACGTTGCTGAGGAGTCGCGGAGACTCCCGCAGCGGGCCCTGTGGGGTTTTCCTCAAGCCAGGGTCGTGGGGGCGGGGGCAGGTCTCCCCGGCCTCCTCAGGGGCGAGCCGAGGCGCCTGGGGAGCCGCCTGCCGCCAGCCAGGCCCCTGAGGGTGGGCCAGGGCGTCAGGCGCCTTCTGGAGGATGGCGCCGAGGGTCCCTGTTCCTTCCTCACGGCCCGGTCCACGCGGGCCTGAGGAATAAGCCTCCATCCCTGCTGTCTGGCCTTTGTCAGATGCTGGACCCGGTTCTGTGGCTGCCCGGAAGGACAGCGGCTCCCGCCCCCCGGAGCAGGCGGCTGCAGCGGCGCAGCAGCAGGCCGTGGGCAAGGTAAATGGCGCGGTCTCTCTTCTGTCGCGACTCTTTCTGGAAGCGCGGCCGCGCGCTGCAGCAGCCCGGCCTGGCCTGCGCGGCGCTTCGTGTGTCCCGTGGCACGGCGACCGGGTCATCGCCCTTGGCGCCAGCGCCATCCTTCCCCCCAGGCGCCTCCGGCCCCCCGCCCTCTGGGCTCTCACCGTTGCTGGCGCCCCCGGAGGCCCCCGGTGCTCCCGGGCTGAGGACGGCAGGGCTCTCCCGCCGCCGCGTTTCGGGCGCTGCCACTCGGAGCCTGACACTTAAACCCCACGCTGAGGTCTCCTGGCACGGCCTGGCCGACCCCGGCCCGAACTCCTAGACATGGCGTTGCTCTGGCCGTGGCGCCTTGGCTCCTCTCCTGGTGTGGCTCGGTGGGGGGAGCCGGCCGGGGACGTCTGCCGTCGTCCTCCCAGGCGAGAAACGCCGGAGGCCACCCCTCCCAGTTGCCCTCGGGTGCGGGTGCTGTGTGCCACGTGCCACGTGCGGTGGGCTACGCCCGGGGGGGGGGGCGACGGCAGAGTTCCTGCCGCTGCCGCCTGTGTTGGCCAGCGTGGCCTCCCGGGTCCCTCCCGCGCTAGCTTGGGTGAGGATCTGCTGAATGGCCAGAGCTGGGCTGCGTGCGGGCGGCGGTGGACGGGGGCCCTGAAGGAGGGAAGAGTGAGGGTCAGGAAGGTCCTGCAGGACCGAGATCCAGCAGAGGCCTTCCCCCGGGTTGCCGGGGCGGCGGTCCCGTGGTGTCCCGGGGCGGCGTTGGAGGAGGGCGCGGGGCGTGCCCTCCTCAGCCCAGCCGTCCCGGGGTTTTCCCCGCTGAGATCGCAACGCACGCAGCACGCTGGTGTTGGCCGTGTGGTTCGGAAGGCTCCCCTCGTGTTGGCGTCGGGCGCAGCCCGCGCGCCTCTGCCGTGGGACTTGGGAAGCGGACTCCCCTGCGAGCGCCGAGCCCCAGAGCGGTGCGCTGGGCCTGGCCGAGCTTGGCAGGTGCCCGCATTCCTCTCAGAGCACGCTGTCCCCGTGGCCCTGCGGGAGCCCGGGAAGGGCCCCCGTCCCGGGAGGCCGTGGCGCCCGTGGGCAGCCGCTGCGCAGAGGAGACGACCCCTTGGCGAGGGAGGGCCGCAGAGGCGGGGCACGGGCCGTGGAAGGGCTGGCAGGCAGAGCCCAGCCCCAAGGGGGAGCTCGGCTTCCAGAGCTGGGGCGTGGGCCTTTCCGTCCGCGTCCGTGCTCCTCTCTCTTCTGGAGGGGGAGCCAAGCAGCTTCAAGCTTCTGGGGTGGCGTCGGTGGGGAGGAGGGCGGAGGGCGGCCCCCTGGCCCGAGATGCCTGTCTGCCTGGCACCTGGCCCTGCCTTCCCTGGGCGTGGCCTCTGCCGGCCCTGTGTGGGACAGGGGCCCTTGCTCTTCTGCTCTGTCGGACACAGGCAGGGAGGTGTGGCGCCGGTGGCCCCTGCCCGTGGTGGGGTGTGGGTTGCGCGCCCGGCCGGGCGGGCCCGCCGTGGCGGGGCTGGAGTGGTCTGGCCCTGCTGCCGCTCCCCTGGCACCTGGCGGAGGGGAGGGAGCCGGGTGGGGTGCTGGCCCTGCTTCCGTGGGTTTCAGCTCTCGTTGGTGCTGGTGCTCGCGTGGGCCACGTCACCCTCCCTTCACCCTTGTATCGCGCAGGTGAGCGTGCGGTCCGGCGGGCCGGCCGCATCGCGAGGACCAGCCGGCGGCACGCCCAACGCCACGGGCGTCGCGGCCGCCGCGAGCTCGGGGCCGCCAGCCCCTCCTGCGGCCGGGCGACCTCTGGGCCGTCTGCCCTCGCCTCCACCTGCCCCCCGCGGTAAGGCCACCTGAAGAGTCGGAGTTGCCTCGTAGGGCGGATTCATCTCTTGGCCTCTGGCTTGGTTGGGTCGAAAGGGGAGACGTGCGCGAGGGCTCGGCAGCGCGAGGGCCAAGCCGGCCGTGGCCACTGGAGCGTTCCTCGCGCTTGTCGGGCCGGACGTCCCACGGGCTGCGTCCTCTTTCCAGCCTGGGCCGGGCCGCTGGGCCGTCGGGTGCCTGCAGGAAGGAAAGAGGATGCCTGCAGAGAGGCAGAAGGGGCGGTTCTGCGGAGGCGCGTGGCCCGGAGACCCCGTGCCCGGCCCCGCGCGGGTTGCCGCGCTCCCCTCGGCCGCTTGGCCGCCGCCGGCCGAGCCCTGAGCCGTCCACACGTTGCTGAGGAGTCGCGGAGACTCCCGCAGCGGGCCCTGTGGGGTTTTCCTCAAGCCAGGGTCGTGGGGGCGGGGGCAGGTCTCCCCGGCCTCCTCAGGGGCGAGCCGAGGCGCCTGGGGAGCCGCCTGCCGCCAGCCAGGCCCCTGAGGGTGGGCCAGGGCGTCAGGCGCCTTCTGGAGGATGGCGCCGAGGGTCCCTGTTCCTTCCTCACGGCCCGGTCCACGCGGGCCTGAGGAATAAGCCTCCATCCCTGCTGTCTGGCCTTTGTCAGATGCTGGACCCGGTTCTGTGGCTGCCCGGAAGGACAGCGGCTCCCGCCCCCCGGAGCAGGCGGCTGCAGCGGCGCAGCAGCAGGCCGTGGGCAAGGTAAATGGCGCGGTCTCTGTTCTGTCGCGACTCTTTCTGGAAGCGCGGCCGCGCGCTGCAGCAGCCCGGCCTGGCCTGCGCGGCGCTTCGTGTGTCCCGTGGCACGGCGACCGGGTCATCGCCCTTGGCGCCAGCGCCATCCTTCCCCCCAGGCGCCTCCGGCCCCCCGCCCTCTGGGCTCTCACCGTTGCTGGCGCCCCCGGAGGCCCCCGGTGCTCCCGGGCTGAGGACGGCAGGGCTCTCCCGCCGCCGCGTTTCGGGCGCTGCCACTCGGAGCCTGACACTTAAACCCCACGCTGAGGTCTCCTGGCACGGCCTGGCCGACCCCGGCCCGAACTCCTAGACGTGGCGTTGCTCTGGCCGTGGCGCCTTGGCTCCTCTCCTGGTGTGGCTCGGTGGGGGGAGCCGGCCGGGGACGTCTGCCGTCGTCCTCCCAGGCGAGAAACGCCGGAGGCCACCCCTCCCAGTTGCCCTCGGGTGCGGGTGCTGTGTGCCACGTGCCACGTGCGGTGGGCTACGCCCGGGGGGGGGGGCGACGGCAGAGTTCCTGCCGCTGCCGCCTGTGTTGGCCAGCGTGGCCTCCCGGGTCCCTCCCGCGCTAGCTTGGGTGAGGATCTGCTGAATGGCCAGAGCTGGGCTGCGTGCGGGCGGCGGTGGACGGGGGCCCTGAAGGAGGGAAGAGTGAGGGTCAGGAAGGTCCTGCAGGACCGAGATCCAGCAGAGGCCTTCCCCCGGGTTGCCGGGGCGGCGGTCCCGTGGTGTCCCGGGGCGGCGTTGGAGGAGGGCGCGGGGCGTGCCCTCCTCAGCCCAGCCGTCCCGGGGTTTTCCCCGCTGAGATCGCAACGCACGCAGCACGCTGGTGTTGGCCGTGTGGTTCGGAAGGCTCCCCTCGTGTTGGCGTCGGGCGCAGCCCGCGCGCCTCTGCCGTGGGACTTGGGAAGCGGACTCCCCTGCGAGCGCCGAGCCCCAGAGCGGTGCGCTGGGCCTGGCCGAGCTTGGCAGGTGCCCGCGTTCCTCTCAGAGCACGCTGTCCCCGTGGCCCTGCGGGAGCCCGGGAAGGGCCCCCGTCCCGGGAGGCCGTGGCGCCCGTGGGCAGCCGCTGCGCAGAGGAGACGACCCCTTGGCGAGGGAGGGCCGCAGAGGCGGGGCACGGGCCGTGGAAGGGCTGGCAGGCAGAGCCCGGCCCCAAGGGGGAGCTCGGCTTCCAGAGCTGGGGCGTGGGCCTTTCCGTCCGCGTCCGTGCTCCTCTCTCTTCTGGAGGGGGAGCCAAGCAGCTTCAAGCTTCTGGGGTGGCGGCGGTGGGGAGGAGGGCGGAGGGCGGCCCCCTGGCCCGAGATGCCTGTCTGCCTGGCACCTGGCCCTGCCTTCCCTGGGCGTGGCCTCTGCCGGCCCTGTGTGGGACAGGGGCCCTTGCTCTTCTGCTCTGTCGGACACAGGCAGGGAGGTGTGGCGCCGGTGGCCCCTGCCCGTGGTGGGGTGTGGGTTGCGCGCCCGGCCGGGCGGGCCCGCCGTGGCGGGGCTGGAGTGGTCTGGCCCTGCTGCCGCTCCCCTGGCACCTGGCGGAGGGGAGGGAGCCGGGTGGGGTGCTGGCCCTGCTTCCGTGGGTTTCAGCTCTCGTTGGTGCTGGTGCTCGCGTGGGCCACGTCACCCTCCCTTCACCCTTGTATCGCGCAGGTGAGCGTGCGGTCCGGCGGGCCGGCCGCATCGCGAGGACCAGCCGGCGGCACGCCCAACGCCACGGGCGTCGCGGCCGCCGCGAGCTCGGGGCCGCCAGCCCCTCCTGCGGCCGGGCGACCTCTGGGCCGTCTGCCCTCGCCTCCACCTGCCCCCCGCGGTAAGGCCACCTGAAGAGTCGGAGTTGCCTCGTAGGGCGGATTCATCTCTTGGCCTCTGGCTTGGTTGGGTCGAAAGGGGAGACGTGCGCGAGGGCTCGGCAGCGCGAGGGCCAAGCCGGCCGTGGCCACTGGAGCGTTCCTCGCGCTTGTCGGGCCGGACGTCCCACGGGCTGCGTCCTCTTTCCAGCCTGGGCCGGGCCGCTGGGCCGTCGGGTGCCTGCGGGAAGGAAAGAGGATGCCTGCAGAGAGGCAGAAGGGGCGGTTCTGCGGAGGCGCGTGGCCCGGAGACCCCGTGCCCGGCCCCGCGCGGGTTGCCGCGCTCCCCTCGGCCGCTTGGCCGCCGCCGGCCGAGCCCTGAGCCGTCCACACGTTGCTGAGGAGTCGCGGAGACTCCCGCAGCGGGCCCTGTGGGGTTTTCCTCAAGCCAGGGTCGTGGGGGCGGGGGCAGGTCTCCCCGGCCTCCTCAGGGGCGAGCCGAGGCGCCTGGGGAGCCGCCTGCCGCCAGCCAGGCCCCTGAGGGTGGGCCAGGGCGTCAGGCGCCTTCTGGAGGATGGCGCCGAGGGTCCCTGTTCCTTCCTCACGGCCCGGTCCACGCGGGCCTGAGGAATAAGCCTCCATCCCTGCTGTCTGGCCTTTGTCAGATGCTGGACCCGGTTCTGTGGCTGCCCGGAAGGACAGCGACTCCCGCCCCCCGGAGCAGGCGGCTGCAGCGGCGCAGCAGCAGGCCGTGGGCAAGGTAAATGGCGCGGTCTCTCTTCTGTCGCGACTCTTTCTGGAAGCGCGGCCGCGCGCTGCAGCAGCCCGGCCTGGCCTGCGCGGCGCTTCGTGTGTCCCGTGGCACGGCGACCGGGTCATCGCCCTTGGCGCCAGCGCCATCCTTCCCCCCAGGCGCCTCCGGCCCCCCGCCCTCTGGGCTCTCACCGTTGCTGGCGCCCCCGGAGGCCCCCGGTGCTCCCGGGCTGAGGACGGCAGGGCTCTCCCGCCGCCGCGTTTCGGGCGCTGCCACTCGGAGCCTGACACTTAAACCCCACGCTGAGGTCTCCTGGCACGGCCTGGCCGACCCCGGCCCGAACTCCTAGACGTGGCGTTGCTCTGGCCGTGGCGCCTTGGCTCCTCTCCTGGTGTGGCTCGGTGGGGGGAGCCGGCCGGGGACGTCTGCCGTCGTCCTCCCAGGCGAGAAACGCCGGAGGCCAGCCCTCCCAGTTGCCCTCGGGTGCGGGTGCTGTGTGCCACGTGCCACGTGCGGTGGGCTACGCCCGGGGGGGGGGGCGACGGCAGAGTTCCTGCCGCTGCCGCCTGTGTTGGCCAGCGTGGCCTCCCGGGTCCCTCCCGCGCTAGCTTGGGTGAGGATCTGCTGAATGGCCAGAGCTGGGCTGCGTGCGGGCGGCGGTGGACGGGGGCCCTGAAGGAGGGAAGAGTGAGGGTCAGGAAAGTCCTGCAGGACTGAGATCCAGCAGAGGCCTTCCCCCGGGTTGCCGGGGCGGCGGTCCCGTGGTGTCCCGGGGCGGCGTTGGAGCAGGGCGCGGGGCGTGCCCTCCTCACCCCAGCCGTCCCTGGGTTTTCCCCGCTGAGATCGCAACGCACGCAGCACGCTGGTGTTGGCCGTGTGGTTCGGAAGGCTCCCCTCGTGTTGGCGTCGGGCGCAGCCCGCGCGCCTCTGCCGTGGGACTTGGGAAGCGGACTCCCCTGCGAGCGCCGAGCCCCAGAGCGGTGCGCTGGGCCTGGCCGAGCTTGGCAGGTGCCCGCGTTCCTCTCAGAGCACGCTGTCCCCGTGGCCCTGCGGGAGCCCGGGAAGGGCCCCCGTCCCGGGAGGCCGTGGCGCCCGTGGGCAGCCGCTGCGCAGAGGAGACGACCCCTTGGCGAGGGAGGGCCGCAGAGGCGGGGCACGGGCCGTGGAAGGGCTGGCAGGCAGAGCCCAGCCCCAAGGGGGAGCTCGGCTTCCAGAGCTGGGGCGTGGGCCTTTCCGTCCGCGTCCGTGCTCCTCTCTCTTCTGGAGGGGGAGCCAAGCAGCTTCAAGCTTCTGGGGTGGCGGCGGTGGGGAGGAGGGCGGAGGGCGGCCCCCTGGCCCGAGATGCCTGTCTGCCTGACACCTGGCCCTGCCTTCCCTGGGCGTGGCCTCTGCCGGCCCTGTGTGGGACAGGGGCCCTTGCTCTTCTGCTCTGTCGGACACAGGCAGGGAGGTGTGGCGCCGGTGGCCCCTGCCCGTGGTGGGGTGTGGGTTGCGCGCCCGGCCGGGCGGGCCCGCCGTGGCGGGGCTGGAGTGGTCTGGCCCTGCTGCCGCTCCCCTGGCACCTGGCGGAGGGGAGGGAGCCGGG
The DNA here is from genome assembly GCF_041296235.1 of Equus asinus. Lineage (NCBI taxonomy): Eukaryota > Metazoa > Chordata > Mammalia > Perissodactyla > Equidae > Equus > Equus asinus. The sequence continues at coordinate 34,194,488 of NC_091803.1, forward strand.
TGGGGTGCTGGCCCTGCTTCCGTGGGTTTCAGCTCTCGTTGGTGCTGGTGCTCGCGTGGGCCACGTCACCCTCCCTTCACCCTTGTATCGCGCAGGTGAGCGTGCGGTCCGGCGGGCCGGCCGCATCGCGAGGACCAGCCGGCGGCACGCCCAACGCCACGGGCGTCGCGGCCGCCGCGAGCTCGGGGCCGCCAGCCCCTCCTGCGGCCGGGCGACCTCTGGGCCGTCTGCCCTCGCCTCCACCTGCCCCCCGCGGTAAGGCCACCTGAAGAGTCGGAGTTGCCTCGTAGGGCGGATTCATCTCTTGGCCTCTGGCTTGGTTGGGTCGAAAGGGGAGACGTGCGCGAGGGCTCGGCAGCGCGAGGGCCAAGCCGGCCGAGGCCACTGTAGCGTTCCTCGCGCTTGTCGGGCCGGACGTCCCACGGGCTGCGTCCTCTTTCCAGCCTGGGCCGGGCCGCTGGGCCGTCGGGTGCCTGCGGGAAGGAAAGAGGATGCCTGCAGAGAGGCAGAAGGGGCGGTTCTGCGGAGGCGCGTGGCCCGGAGACCCCGTGCCCGGCCCCGCGCGGGTTGCCGCGCTCCCCTCGGCCGCTTGGCCGCCGCCGGCCGAGCCCTGAGCCGTCCACACGTTGCTGAGGAGTCGCGGAGACTCCCGCAGCGGGCCCTGTGGGGTTTTCCTCAAGCCAGGGTCGTGGGGGCGGGGGCAGGTCTCCCCGGCCTCCTCAGGGGCGAGCCGAGGCGCCTGGGGAGCCGCCTGCCGCCAGCCAGGCCCCTGAGGGTGGGCCAGGGCGTCAGGCGCCTTCTGGAGGATGGCGCCGAGGGTCCCTGTTCCTTCCTCACGGCCCGGTCCACGCGGGCCTGAGGAATAAGCCTCCATCCCTGCTGTCTGGCCTTTGTCAGATGCTGGACCCGGTTCTGTGGCTGCCCGGAAGGACAGCGGCTCCCGCCCCCCGGAGCAGGCGGCTGCAGCGGCGCAGCAGCAGGCCGTGGGCAAGGTAAATGGCGCGGTCTCTGTTCTGTCGCGACTCTTTCTGGAAGCGCGGCCGCGCGCTGCAGCAGCCCGGCCTGGCCTGCGCGGCGCTTCGTGTGTCCCGTGGCACGGCGACCGGGTCATCGCCCTTGGCGCCAGCGCCATCCTTCCCCCCAGGCGCCTCCGGCCCCCCGCCCTCTGGGCTCTCACCGTTGCTGGCGCCCCCGGAGGCCCCCGGTGCTCCCGGGCTGAGGACGGCAGGGCTCTCCCGCCGCCGCGTTTCGGGCGCTGCCACTCGGAGCCTGACACTTAAACCCCACGCTGAGGTCTCCTGGCACGGCCTGGCCGACCCCGGCCCGAACTCCTAGACGTGGCGTTGCTCTGGCCGTGGCGCCTTGGCTCCTCTCCTGGTGTGGCTCGGTGGGGGGAGCCGGCCGGGGACGTCTGCCGTCGTCCTCCCAGGCGAGAAACGCCGGAGGCCACCCCTCCCAGTTGCCCTCGGGTGCGGGTGCTGTGTGCCACGTGCCACGTGCGGTGGGCTACGCCCGGGGGGGGGGGCGACGGCAGAGTTCCTGCCGCTGCCGCCTGTGTTGGCCAGCGTGGCCTCCCGGGTCCCTCCCGCGCTAGCTTGGGTGAGGATCTGCTGAATGGCCAGAGCTGGGCTGCGTGCGGGCGGCGGTGGACGGGGGCCCTGAAGGAGGGAAGAGTGAGGGTCAGGAAGGTCCTGCAGGACCGAGATCCAGCAGAGGCCTTCCCCCGGGTTGCCGGGGCGGCGGTCCCGTGGTGTCCCGGGGCGGCGTTGGAGGAGGGCGCGGGGCGTGCCCTCCTCAGCCCAGCCGTCCCGGGGTTTTCCCCGCTGAGATCGCAACGCACGCAGCACGCTGGTGTTGGCCGTGTGGTTCGGAAGGCTCCCCTCGTGTTGGCGTCGGGCGCAGCCCGCGCGCCTCTGCCGTGGGACTTGGGAAGCGGACTCCCCTGCGAGCGCCGAGCCCCAGAGCGGTGCGCTGGGCCTGGCCGAGCTTGGCAGGTGCCCGCGTTCCTCTCAGAGCACGCTGTCCCCGTGGCCCTGCGGGAGCCCGGGAAGGGCCCCCGTCCCGGGAGGCCGTGGCGCCCGTGGGCAGCCGCTGCGCAGAGGAGACGACCCCTTGGCGAGGGAGGGCCGCAGAGGCGGGGCACGGGCCGTGGAAGGGCTGGCAGGCAGAGCCCGGCCCCAAGGGGGAGCTCGGCTTCCAGAGCTGGGGCGTGGGCCTTTCCGTCCGCGTCCGTGCTCCTCTCTCTTCTGGAGGGGGAGCCAAGCAGCTTCAAGCTTCTGTGGTGGCGGCGGTGGGGAGTAGGGCGGAGGGCGGCCCCCTGGCCCGAGATGCCTGTCTGCCTGGCACCTGGCCCTGCCTTCCCTGGGCGTGGCCTCTGCCGGCCCTGTGTGGGACAGGGGCCCTTGCTCTTCTGCTCTGTCGGACACAGGCAGGGAGGTGTGGCGCCGGTGGCCCCTGCCCGTGGTGGGGTGTGGGTTGCGCGCCCGGCCGGGCGGGCCCGCCGTGGCGGGGCTGGAGTGGTCTGGCCCTGCTGCCGCTCCCCTGGCACCTGGCGGAGGGGAGGGAGCCGGGTGGGGTGCTGGCCCTGCTTCCGTGGGTTTCAGCTCTCGTTGGTGCTGGTGCTCGCGTGGGCCACGTCACCCTCCCTTCACCCTTGTATCGCGCAGGTGAGCGTGCGGTCCGGCGGGCCGGCCGCATCGCGAGGACCAGCCGGCGGCACGCCCAACGCCACGGGCGTCGCGGCCGCCGCGAGCTCGGGGCCGCCAGCCCCTCCTGCGGCCGGGCGACCTCTGGGCCGTCTGCCCTCGCCTCCACCTGCCCCCCGCGGTAAGGCCACCTGAAGAGTCGGAGTTGCCTCGTAGGGCGGATTCATCTCTTGGCCTCTGGCTTGGTTGGGTCGAAAGGGGAGACGTGCGCGAGGGCTCGGCAGCGCGAGGGCCAAGCCGGCCGTGGCCACTGGAGCGTTCCTCGCGCTTGTCGGGCCGGACGTCCCACGGGCTGCGTCCTCTTTCCAGCCTGGGCCGGGCCGCTGGGCCGTCGGGTGCCTGCGGGAAGGAAAGAGGATGCCTGCAGAGAGGCAGAAGGGGCGGTTCTGCGGAGGCGCGTGGCCCGGAGACCCCGTGCCCGGCCCCGCGCGGGTTGCCGCGCTCCCCTCGGCCGCTTGGCCGCCGCCGGCCGAGCCCTGAGCCGTCCACACGTTGCTGAGGAGTCGCGGAGACTCCCGCAGCGGGCCCTGTGGGGTTTTCCTCAAGCCAGGGTCGTGGGGGCGGGGGCAGGTCTCCCCGGCCTCCTCAGGGGCGAGCCGAGGCGCCTGGGGAGCCGCCTGCCGCCAGCCAGGCCCCTGAGGGTGGGCCAGGGCGTCAGGCGCCTTCTGGAGGATGGCGCCGAGGGTCCCTGTTCCTTCCTCACGGCCCGGTCCACGCGGGCCTGAGGAATAAGCCTCCATCCCTGCTGTCTGGCCTTTGTCAGATGCTGGACCCGGTTCTGTGGCTGCCCGGAAGGACAGCGGCTCCCGCCCCCCGGAGCAGGCGGCTGCAGCGGCGCAGCAGCAGGCCGTGGGCAAGGTAAATGGCGCGGTCTCTCTTCTGTCGCGACTCTTTCTGGAAGCGCGGCCGCGCGCTGCAGCAGCCCGGCCTGGCCTGCGCGGCGCTTCGTGTGTGCCGTGGCACGGCGACCGGGTCATCGCCCTTGGCGCCAGCGCCATCCTTCCCCCCAGGCGCCTCCGGCCCCCCGCCCTCTGGGCTCTCACCGTTGCTGGCGCCCCCGGAGGCCCCCGGTGCTCCCGGGCTGAGGACGGCAGGGCTCTCCCGCCGCCGCGTTTCGGGCGCTGCCACTCGGAGCCTGACACTTAAACCCCACGCTGAGGTCTCCTGGCACGGCCTGGCCGACCCCGGCCCGAACTCCTAGACGTGGCGTTGCTCTGGCCGTGGCGCCTTGGCTCCTCTCCTGGTGTGGCTCGGTGGGGGGAGCCGGCCGGGGACGTCTGCCGTCGTCCTCCCAGGCGAGAAACGCCGGAGGCCAGCCCTCCCAGTTGCCCTCGGGTGCGGGTGCTGTGTGCCACGTGCCACGTGCGGTGGGCTACGCCCGGGGGGGGGGCGACGGCAGAGTTCCTGCCCCTGCCGCCTGTGTTGGCCAGCGTGGCCTCCCGGGTCCCTCCCGCGCTAGCTTGGGTGAGGATCTGCTGAATGGCCAGAGCTGGGCTGCGTGCGGGCGGCGGTGGACGGGGGCCCTGAAGGAGGGAAGAGTGAGGGTCAGGAAAGTCCTGCAGGACTGAGATCCAGCAGAGGCCTTCCCCCGGGTTGCCGGGGCGGCGGTCCCGTGGTGTCCCGGGGCGGCGTTGGTGCAGGGCGCGGGGCGTGCCCTCCTCACCCCAGCCGTCCCGGGGTTTTCCCCGCTGAGATCGCAACGCACGCAGCACGCTGGTGTTGGCCGTGTGGTTCGGAAGGCTCCCCTCGTGTTGGCGTCGGGCGCAGCCCGCGCGCCTCTGCCGGGGGACTTGGGAAGCGGATTCCCCTGCGAGCGCCGAGCCCCAGAGCGGTGCGCTGGGCCTGGCCGAGCTTGGCAGGTGCCCGCGTTCCTCTCAGAGCACGCTGTCCCCGTGGCCCTGCGGGAGCCCGGGAAGGGCCCCCGTCCCGGGAGGCCGTGGCGCCCGTGGGCAGCCGCTGCGCAGAGGAGACGACCCCTTGGCGACGGAGGGCCGCAGAGGCGGGGCACGGGCCGTGGAAGGGCTGGCAGGCAGAGCCCAGCCCCAAGGGGGAGCTCGGCTTCCAGAGCTGGGGCGTGGGCCTTTCCGTCCGCGTCCGTGCTCCTCTCTCTTCTGGAGGGGGAGCCAAGCAGCTTCAAGCTTCTGGGGTGGCGGCGGTGGGGAGGAGGGCGGAGGGCGGCCCCCTGGCCCGAGATGCCTGTCTGCCTGACACCTGGCCCTGCCTTCCCTGGGCGTGGCCTCTGCCGGCCCTGTGTGGGACAGGGGCCCTTGCTCTTCTGCTCTGTCGGACACAGGCAGGGAGGTGTGGCGCCGGTGGCCCCTGCCCGTGGTGGGGTGTGGGTTGCGCGCCCGGCCGGGCGGGCCCGCCGTGGCGGGGCTGGAGTGGTCTGGCCCTGCTGCCGCTCCCCTGGCACCTGGCGGAGGGGAGGGAGCCGGGTGGGGTGCTGGCCCTGCTTCCGTGGGTTTCAGCTCTCGTTGGTGCTGGTGCTCGCGTGGGCCACGTCACCCTCCCTTCACCCTTGTATCGCGCAGGTGAGCGTGCGGTCCGGCGGGCCGGCCGCATCGCGAGGACCAGCCGGCGGCACGCCCAACGCCACGGGCGTCGCGGCCGCCGCGAGCTCGGGGCCGCCAGCCCCTCCTGCGGCCGGGCGACCTCTGGGCCGTCTGCCCTCGCCTCCACCTGCCCCCCGCGGTAAGGCCACCTGAAGAGTCGGAGTTGCCTCGTAGGGCGGATTCATCTCTTGGCCTCTGGCTTGGTTGGGTCGAAAGGGGAGACGTGCGCGAGGGCTCGGCAGCGCGAGGGCCAAGCCGGCCGAGGCCACTGTAGCGTTCCTCGCGCTTGTCGGGCCGGACGTCCCACGGGCTGCGTCCTCTTTCCAGCCTGGGCCGGGCCGCTGGGCCGTCGGGTGCCTGCGGGAAGGAAAGAGGATGCCTGCAGAGAGGCAGAAGGGGCGGTTCTGCGGAGGCGCGTGGCCCGGAGACCCCGTGCCCGGCCCCGCGCGGGTTGCCGCGCTCCCCTCGGCCGCTTGGCCGCCGCCGGCCGAGCCCTGAGCCGTCCACACGTTGCTGAGGAGTCGCGGAGACTCCCGCAGCGGGCCCTGTGGGGTTTTCCTCAAGCCAGGGTCGTGGTGGCGGGGGCAGGTCTCCCCGGCCTCCTCAGGGGTGAGCCGAGGCGCCTGGGGAGCCGCCTGCCGCCAGCCAGGCCCCTGAGGGTGGGCCAGGGCGTCAGGCGCCTTCTGGAGGATGGCGCCGAGGGTCCCTGTTCCTTCCTCACGGCCCGGTCCACGCGGGCCTGAGGAATAAGCCTCCATCCCTGCTGTCTGGCCTTTGTCAGATGCTGGACCCGGTTCTGTGGCTGCCCGGAAGGACAGCGGCTCCCGCCCCCCGGAGCAGGCGGCTGCAGCGGCGCAGCAGCAGGCCGTGGGCAAGGTAAATGGCGCGGTCTCTCTTCTGTCGCGACTCTTTCTGGAAGCGCGGCCGCGCGCTGCAGCAGCCCGGCCTGGCCTGCGCGGCGCTTCGTGTGTCCCGTGGCACGGCGACCGGGTCATCGCCCTTGGCGCCAGCGCCATCCTTCCCCCCAGGCGCCTCCGGCCCCCCGCCCTCTGGGCTCTCACCGTTGCTGGCGCCCCCGGAGGCCCCCGGTGCTCCCGGGCTGAGGACGGCAGGGCTCTCCCGCCGCCGCGTTTCGCGCGCTGCCACTCGGAGCCTGACACTTAAACCCCACGCTGAGGTCTCCTGGCACGGCCTGGCCGACCCCGGCCCGAACTCCTAGACGTGGCGTTGCTCTGGCCGTGGCGCCTTGGCTCCTCTCCTGGTGTGGCTCGGTGGGGGGAGCCGGCCGGGGACGTCTGCCGTCGTCCTCCCAGGCGAGAAACGCCGGAGGCCACCCCTCCCAGTTGCCCTCGGGTGCGGGTGCTGTGTGCCACGTGCCACGTGCGGTGGGCTACGCCCGGGGGGGGGGGCGACGGCAGAGTTCCTGCCGCTGCCGCCTGTGTTGGCCAGCGTGGCCTCCCGGGTCCCTCCCGCGCTAGCTTGGGTGAGGATCTGCTGAATGGCCAGAGCTGGGCTGCGTGCGGGCGGCGGTGGACGGGGGCCCTGAAGGAGGGAAGAGTGAGGGTCAGGAAGGTCCTGCAGGACCGAGATCCAGCAGAGGCCTTCCCCCGGGTTGCCGGGGCGGCGGTCCCGTGGTGTCCCGGGGCGGCGTTGGAGGAGGGCGCGGGGCGTGCCCTCCTCAGCCCAGCCGTCCCGGGGTTTTCCCCGCTGAGATCGCAACGCACGCAGCACGCTGGTGTTGGCCGTGTGGTTCGGAAGGCTCCCCTCGTGTTGGCGTCGGGCGCAGCCCGCGCGCCTCTGCCGTGGGACTTGGGAAGCGGACTCCCCTGCGAGCGCCGAGCCCCAGAGCGGTGCGCTGGGCCTGGCCGAGCTTGGCAGGTGCCCGCGTTCCTCTCAGAGCACGCTGTCCCCGTGGCCCTGCGGGAGCCCGGGAAGGGCCCCCGTCCCGGGAGGCCGTGGCGCCCGTGGGCAGCCGCTGCGCAGAGGAGACGACCCCTTGGCGAGGGAGGGCCGCAGAGGCGGGGCACGGGCCGTGGAAGGGCTGGCAGGCAGAGCCCGGCCCCAAGGGGGAGCTCGGCTTCCAGAGCTGGGGCGTGGGCCTTTCCGTCCGCGTCCGTGCTCCTCTCTCTTCTGGAGGGGGAGCCAAGCAGCTTCAAGCTTCTGGGGTGGCGGCGGTGGGGAGGAGGGCGGAGGGCGGCCCCCTGGCCCGAGATGCCTGTCTGCCTGGCACCTGGCCCTGCCTTCCCTGGGCGTGGCCTCTGCCGGCCCTGTGTGGGACAGGGGCCCTTGCTCTTCTGCTCTGTCGGACACAGGCAGGGAGGTGTGGCGCCGGTGGCCCCTGCCCGTGGTGGGGTGTGGGTTGCGCGCCCGGCCGGGCGGGCCCGCCGTGGCGGGGCTGGAGTGGTCTGGCCCTGCTGCCGCTCCCCTGGCACCTGGCGGAGGGGAGGGAGCCGGGTGGGGTGCTGGCCCTGCTTCCGTGGGTTTCAGCTCTCGTTGGTGCTGGTGCTCGCGTGGGCCACGTCACCCTCCCTTCACCCTTGTATCGCGCAGGTGAGCGTGCGGTCCGGCGGGCCGGCCGCATCGCGAGGACCAGCCGGCGGCACGCCCAACGCCACGGGCGTCGCGGCCGCCGCGAGCTCGGGGCCGCCAGCCCCTCCTGCGGCCGGGCGACCTCTGGGCCGTCTGCCCTCGCCTCCACCTGCCCCCCGCGGTAAGGCCACCTGAAGAGTCGGAGTTGCCTCGTAGGGCGGATTCATCTCTTGGCCTCTGGCTTGGTTGGGTCGAAAGGGGAGACGTGCGCGAGGGCTCGGCAGCGCGAGGGCCAAGCCGGCCGTGGCCACTGGAGCGTTCCTCGCGCTTGTCGGGCCGGACGTCCCACGGGCTGCGTCCTCTTTCCAGCCTGGGCCGGGCCGCTGGGCCGTCGGGTGCCTGCAGGAAGGAAAGAGGATGCCTGCAGAGAGGCAGAAGGGGCGGTTCTGCGGAGGCGCGTGGCCCGGAGACCCCGTGCCCGGCCCCGCGCGGGTTGCCGCGCTCCCCTCGGCCGCTTGGCCACCGCCGGCCGAGCCCTGAGCCGTCCACACGTTGCTGAGGAGTCGCGGAGACTCCCGCAGCGGGCCCTGTGGGGTTTTCCTCAAGCCAGGGTCGTGGGGGCGGGGGCAGGTCTCCCCGGCCTCCTCAGGGGCGAGCCGAGGCGCCTGGGGAGCCGCCTGCCGCCAGCCAGGCCCCTGAGGGTGGGCCAGGGCGTCAGGCGCCTTCTGGAGGATGGCGCCGAGGGTCCCTGTTCCTTCCTCACGGCCCGGTCCACGCGGGCCTGAGGAATAAGCCTCCATCCCTGCTGTCTGGCCTTTGTCAGATGCTGGACCCGGTTCTGTGGCTGCCCGGAAGGACAGCGGCTCCCGCCCCCCGGAGCAGGCGGCTGCAGCGGCGCAGCAGCAGGCCGTGGGCAAGGTAAATGGCGCGGTCTCTCTTCTGTCGCGACTCTTTCTGGAAGCGCGGCCGCGCGCTGCAGCAGCCCGGCCTGGCCTGCGCGGCGCTTCGTGTGTCCCGTGGCACGGCGACCGGGTCATCGCCCTTGGCGCCAGCGCCATCCTTCCCCCCAGGCGCCTCCGGCCCCCCGCCCTCTGGGCTCTCACCGTTGCTGGCGCCCCCGGAGGCCCCCGGTGCTCCCGGGCTGAGGACGGCAGGGCTCTCCCGCCGCCGCGTTTCGGGCGCTGCCACTCGGAGCCTGACACTTAAACCCCACGCTGAGGTCTCCTGGCACGGCCTGGCCGACCCCGGCCCGAACTCCTAGACGTGGCGTTGCTCTGGCCGTGGCGCCTTGGCTCCTCTCCTGGTGTGGCTCGGTGGGGGGAGCCGGCCGGGGACGTCTGCCGTCGTCCTCCCAGGCGAGAAACGCCGGAGGCCACCCCTCCCAGTTGCCCTCGGGTGCGGGTGCTGTGTGCCACGTGCCACGTGCGGTGGGCTACGCCCGGGGGGGGGGGGCGACGGCAGAGTTCCTGCCGCTGCCGCCTGTGTTGGCCAGCGTGGCCTCCCGGGTCCCTCCCGCGCTAGCTTGGGTGAGGATCTGCTGAATGGCCAGAGCTGGGCTGCGTGCGGGCGGCGGTGGACGGGGGCCCTGAAGGAGGGAAGAGTGAGGGTCAGGAAGGTCCTGCAGGACCGAGATCCAGCAGAGGCCTTCCCCCGGGTTGCCGGGGCGGCGGTCCCGTGGTGTCCCGGGGCGGCGTTGGAGGAGGGCGCGGGGCGTGCCCTCCTCAGCCCAGCCGTCCCGGGGTTTTCCCCGCTGAGATCGCAACGCACGCAGCACGCTGGTGTTGGCCGTGTGGTTCGGAAGGCTCCCCTCGTGTTGGCGTCGGGCGCAGCCCGCGCGCCTCTGCCGTGGGACTTGGGAAGCGGACTCACCTGCGAGCGCCGAGCCCCAGAGCGGTGCGCTGGGCCTGGCCGAGCTTGGCAGGTGCCTGCGTTCCTCTCAGAGCACGCTGTCCCCGTGGCCCTGCGGGAGCCCGGGAAGGGCCCCCGTCCCGGGAGGCCGTGGCGCCCGTGGGCAGCCGCTGCGCAGAGGAGACGACCCCTTGGCGAGGGAGGGCCGCAGAGGCGGGGCACGGGCCGTGGAAGGGCTGGCAGGCAGAGCCCGGCCCCAAGGGGGAGCTCGGCTTCCAGAGCTGGGGCGTGGGCCTTTCCGTCCGCGTCCGTGCTCCTCTCTCTTCTGGAGGGGGAGCCAAGCAGCTTCAAGCTTCTGGGGTGGCGGCGGTGGGGAGGAGGGCGGAGGGCGGCCCCCTGGCCCGAGATGCCTGTCTGCCTGGCACCTGGCCCTGCCTTCCCTGGGCGTGGCCTCTGCCGGCCCTGTGTGGGACAGGGGCCCTTGCTCTTCTGCTCTGTCGGACACAGGCAGGGAGGTGTGGCGCCGGTGGCCCCTGCCCGTGGTGGGGTGTGGGTTGCGCGCCCGGCCGGGCGGGCCCGCCGTGGCGGGGCTGGAGTGGTCTGGCCCTGCTGCCGCTCCCCTGGCACCTGGCGGAGGGGAGGGAGCCGGGTGGGGTGCTGGCCCTGCTTCCGTGGGTTTCAGCTCTCGTTGGTGCTGGTGCTCGCGTGGGCCACGTCACCCTCCCTTCACCCTTGTATCGCGCAGGTGAGCGTGCGGTCCGGCGGGCCGGCCGCATCGCGAGGACCAGCCGGCGGCACGCCCAACGCCACGGGCGTCGCGGCCGCCGCGAGCTCGGGGCCGCCAGCCCCTCCTGCGGCCGGGCGACCTCTGGGCCGTCTGCCCTCGCCTCCACCTGCCCCCCGCGGTAAGGCCACCTGAAGAGTCGGAGTTGCGTCGTAGGGCGGATTCATCTCTTGGCCTCTGGCTTGGTTGGGTCGAAAGGGGAGACGTGCGCGAGGGCTTGGCAGCGCGAGGGCCAAGCCGGCCGTGGCCACTGGAGCGTTCCTCGCGCTTGTCGGGCCGGACGTCCCACGGGCTGCGTCCTCTTTCCAGCCTGGGCCGGGCCGCTGGGCCGTCGGGTGCCTGCGGGAAGGAAAGAGGATGCCTGCAGAGAGGCAGAAGGGGCGGTTCTGCGGAGGCGCGTGGCCCGGAGACCCCGTGCCCGGCCCCGCGCGGGTTGCCGCGCTCCCCTCGGCCGCTTGGCCGCCGCCGGCCGAGCCCTGAGCCGTCCACACGTTGCTGAGGAGTCGCGGAGACTCCCGCAGCGGGCCCTGTGGGGTTTTCCTCAAGCCAGGGTCGTGGGGGCGGGGGCAGGTCTCCCCGGCCTCCTCAGGGGCGAGCCGAGGCGCCTGGGGAGCCGCCTGCCGCCAGCCAGGCCCCTGAGGGTGGGCCAGGGCGTCAGGCGCCTTCTGGAGGATGGCGCCGAGGGTCCCTGTTCCTTCCTCACGGCCCGGTCCACGCGGGCCTGAGGAATAAGCCTCCATCCCTGCTGTCTGGCCTTTGTCAGATGCTGGACCCGGTTCTGTGGCTGCCCGGAAGGACAGCGGCTCCCGCCCCCCGGAGCAGACGGCTGCAGCGGCGCAGCAGCAGGCCGTGGGCAAGGTAAATGGCGCGGTCTCTCTTCTGTCGCGACTCTTTCTGGAAGCGCGGCCGCGCGCTGCAGCAGCCCGGCCTGGCCTGCGCGGCGCTTCGTGTGTCCCGTGGCACGGCGACCGGGTCATCGCCCTTGGCGCCAGCGCCATCCTTCCCCCCAGGCGCCTCCGGCCCCCCGCCCTCTGGGCTCTCACCGTTGCTGGCGCCCCCGGAGGCCCCCGGTGCTCCCGGGCTGAGGACGGCAGGGCTCTCCCGCCGCCGCGTTTCGGGCGCTGCCACTCGGAGCCTGACACTTAAACCCCACGCTGAGGTCTCCTGGCACGGCCTGGCCGACCCCGGCCCGAACTCCTAGACGTGGCGTTGCTCTGGCCGTGGCGCCTTGGCTCCTCTCCTGGTGTGGCTCGGTGGGGGGAGCCGGCCGGGGACGTCTGCCGTCGTCCTCCCAGGCGAGAAACGCCGGAGGCCACCCCTCCCAGTTGCCCTCGGGTGCGGGTGCTGTGTGCCACGTGCCACGTGCGGTGGGCTACGCCCGGGGGGGGGGGCGACGGCAGAGTTCCTGCCGCTGCCGCCTGTGTTGGCCAGCGTGGCCTCCCGGGTCCCTCCCGCGCTAGCTTGGGTGAGGATCTGCTGAATGGCCAGAGCTGGGCTGCGTGCGGGCGGCGGTGGACGGGGGCCCTGAAGGAGGGAAGAGTGAGGGTCAGGAAGGTCCTGCAGGACCGAGATCCAGCAGAGGCCTTCCCCCGGGTTGCCGGGGCGGCGGTCCCGTGGTGTCCCGGGGCGGCGTTGGAGGAGGGCGCGGGGCGTGCCCTCCTCAGCCCAGCCGTCCCGGGGTTTTCCCCGCTGAGATCGCAACGCACGCAGCACGCTGGTGTTGGCCGTGTGGTTCGGAAGGCTCCCCTCGTGTTGGCGTTGGGCGCAGCCCGCGCGCCTCTGCCGTGGGACTTGGGAAGCGGACTCCCCTGCGAGCGCCGAGCCCCAGAGCGGTGCGCTGGGCCTGGCCGAGCTTGGCAGGTGCCCGCGTTCCTCTCAGAGCACGCTGTCCCCGTGGCCCTGCGGGAGCCCGGGAAGGGCCCCCGTCCCGGGAGGCCGTGGCGCCCGTGGGCAGCCGCTGCGCAGAGGAGACGACCCCTTGGCGAGGGAGGGCCGCAGAGGCAGGGCACGGGCCGTGGAAGGGCTGGCAGGCAGAGCCCGGCCCCAAGGGGGAGCTCGGCTTCCAGAGCTGGGGCGTGGGCCTTTCCGTCCGCGTCCGTGCTCCTCTCTCTTCTGGAGGGGGAGCCAAGCAGCTTCAAGCTTCTGGGGTGGCGGCGGTGGGGAGGAGGGCGGAGGGCGGCCCCCTGGCCCGAGATGCCTGTCTGCCTGGCACCTGGCCCTGCCTTCCCTGGGCGTGGCCTCTGCCGGCCCTGTGTGGGACAGGGGCCCTTGCTCTTCTGCTCTGTCGGACACAGGCAGGGAGGTGTGGCGCCGGTGGCCCCTGCCCGTGGTGGGGTGTGGGTTGCGCGCCCGGCCGGGCGGGCCCGCCGTGGCGGGGCTGGAGTGGTCTGGCCCTGCTGCCGCTCCCCTGGCACCTGGCGGAGGGGAGGGAGCCGGGTGGGGTGCTGGCCCTGCTTCCGTGGGTTTCAGCTCTCGTTGGTGCTGGTGCTCGCGTGGGCCACGTCACCCTCCCTTCACCCTTGTATCGCGCAGGTGAGCGTGCGGTCCGGCGGGCCGGCCGCATCGCGAGGACCAGCCGGCGGCACGCCCAACGCCACGGGCGTCGCGGCCGCCGCGAGCTCGGGGCCGCCAGCCCCTCCTGCGGCCGGGCGACCTCTGGGCCGTCTGCCCTCGCCTCCACCTGCCCCCCGCGGTAAGGCCACCTGAAGAGTCGGAGTTGCCTCGTAGGGCGGATTCATCTCTTGGCCTCTGTCTTGGTTGGGTCGAAAGGGGAGACGTGCGCGAGGGCTCGGCAGCGCGAGGGCCAAGCCGGCCGTGGCCACTGGAGCGTTCCTCGCGCTTGTCGGGCCGGACGTCCCACGGGCTGCGTCCTCTTTCCAGCCTGGGCCGGGCCGCTGGGCCGTCGGGTGCCTGCAGGAAGGAAAGAGGATGCCTGCAGAGAGGCAGAAGGGGCGGTTCTGCGGAGGCGCGTGGCCCGGAGACCCCGTGCCCGGCCCCGCGCGGGTTGCCGCGCTCCCCTCGGCCGCTTGGCCACCGCCGGCCGAGCCCTGAGCCGTCCACACGTTGCTGAGGAGTCGCGGAGACTCCCGCAGCGGGCCCTGTGGGGTTTTCCTCAAGCCAGGGTCGTGGGGGCGGGGGCAGGTCTCCCCGGCCTCCTCAGGGGCGAGCCGAGGCGCCTGGGGAGCCGCCTGCCGCCAGCCAGGCCCCTGAGGGTGGGCCAGGGCGTCAGGCGCCTTCTGGAGGATGGCGCCGAGGGTCCCTGTTCCTTCCTCACGGCCCGGTCCACGCGGGCCTGAGGAATAAGCCTCCATCCCTGCTGTCTGGCCTTTGTCAGATGCTGGACCCGGTTCTGTGGCTGCCCGGAAGGACAGCGGCTCCCGCCCCCCGGAGCAGGCGGCTGCAGCGGCGCAGCAGCAGGCCGTGGGCAAGGTAAATGGCGCGGTCTCTCTTCTGTCGCGACTCTTTCTGGAAGCGCGGCCGCGCGCTGCAGCAGCCCGGCCTGGCCTGCGCGGCGCTTCGTGTGTCCCGTGGCACGGCGACCGGGTCATCGCCCTTGGCGCCAGCGCCATCCTTCCCCCCAGGCGCCTCCGGCCCCCCGCCCTCTGGGCTCTCACCGTTGCTGGCGCCCCCGGAGGCCCCCGGTGCTCCCGGGCTGAGGACGGCAGGGCTCTCCCGCCGCCGCGTTTCGGGCGCTGCCACTCGGAGCCTGACACTTAAACCCCACGCTGAGGTCTCCTGGCACGGCCTGGCCGACCCCGGCCCGAACTCCTAGACGTGGCGTTGCTCTGGCCGTGGCGCCTTGGCTCCTCTCCTGGTGTGGCTCGGTGGGGGGAGCCGGCCGGGGACGTCTGCCGTCGTCCTCCCAGGCGAGAAACGCCGGAGGCCACCCCTCCCAGTTGCCCTCGGGTGCGGGTGCTGTGTGCCACGTGCCACGTGCGGTGGGCTACGCCCGGGGGGGGGGGCGACGGCAGAGTTCCTGCCGCTGCCGCCTGTGTTGGCCAGCGTGGCCTCCCGGGTCCCTCCCGCGCTAGCTTGGGTGAGGATCTGCTGAATGGCCAGAGCTGGGCTGCGTGCGGGCGGCGGTGGACGGGGGCCCTGAAGGAGGGAAGAGTGAGGGTCAGGAAGGTCCTGCAGGACCGAGATCCAGCAGAGGCCTTCCCCCGGGTTGCCGGGGCGGCGGTCCCGTGGTGTCCCGGGGCGGCGTTGGAGGAGGGCGCGGGGCGTGCCCTCCTCAGCCCAGCCGTCCCGGGGTTTTCCCCGCTGAGATCGCAACGCACGCAGCACGCTGGTGTTGGCCGTGTGGTTCGGAAGGCTCCCCTCGTGTTGGCGTCGGGCGCAGCCCGCGCGCCTCTGCCGTGGGACTTGGGAAGCGGACTCCCCTGCGAGCGCCGAGCCCCAGAGCGGTGCGCTGGGCCTGGCCGAGCTTGGCAGGTGCCCGCGTTCCTCTCAGAGCACGCTGTCCCCGTGGCCCTGCGGGAGACCGGGAAGGGCCCCCGTCCCGGGAGGCCGTGGCGCCCGTGGGCAGCCGCTGCGCAGAGGAGACGACCCCTTGGCGAGGGAGGGCCGCAGAGGCGGGGCACGGGCCGTGGAAGGGCTGGCAGGCAGAGCCCGGCCCCAAGGGGGAGCTCGGCTTCCAGAGCTGGGGCGTGGGCCTTTCCGTCCGCGTCCGTGCTCCTCTCTCTTCTGGAGGGGGAGCCAAGCAGCTTCAAGCTTCTGGGGTGGCGGCGGTGGGGAGGAGGGCGGAGGGCGGCCCCCTGGCCCGAGATGCCTGTCTGCCTGGCACCTGGCCCTGCCTTCCCTGGGCGTGGCCTCTGCCGGCCCTGTGTGGGACAGGGGCCCTTGCTCTTCTGCTCTGTCGGACACAGGCAGGGAGGTGTGGCGCCGGTGGCCCCTGCCCGTGGTGGGGTGTGGGTTGCGCGCCCGGCCGGGCGGGCCCGCCGTGGCGGGGCTGGAGTGGTCTGGCCCTGCTGCCGCTCCCCTGGCACCTGGCGGAGGGGAGGGAGCCGGGTGGGGTGCTGGCCCTGCTTCCGTGGGTTTCAGCTCTCGTTGGTGCTGGTGCTCGCGTGGGCCACGTCACCCTCCCTTCACCCTTGTATCGCGCAGGTGAGCGTGCGGTCCGGCGGGCCGGCCGCATCGCGAGGACCAGCCGGCGGCACGCCCAACGCCACGGGCGTCGCGGCCGCCGCGAGCTCGGGGCCGCCAGCCCCTCCTGCGGCCGGGCGACCTCTGGGCCGTCTGCCCTCGCCTCCACCTGCCCCCCGCGGTAAGGCCACCTGAAGAGTCGGAGTTGCCTCGTAGGGCGGATTCATCTCTTGGCCTCTGGCTTGGTTGGGTCGAAAGGGGAGACGTGCGCGAGGGCTCGGCAGCGCGAGGGCCAAGCCGGCCGTGGCCACTGGAGCGTTCCTCGCGCTTGTCGGGCCGGACGTCCCACGGGCTGCGTCCTCTTTCCAGCCTGGGCCGGGCCGCTGGGCCGTCGGGTGCCTGCAGGAAGGAAAGAGGATGCCTGCAGAGAGGCAGAAGGGGCGGTTCTGCGGAGGCGCGTGGCCCGGAGACCCCGTGCCCGGCCCCGCGCGGGTTGCCGCGCTCCCCTCGGCCGCTTGGCCACCGCCGGCCGAGCCCTGAGCCGTCCACACGTTGCTGAGGAGTCGCGGAGACTCCCGCAGCGGGCCCTGTGGGGTTTTCCTCAAGCCAGGGTCGTGGGGGCGGGGGCAGGTCTCCCCGGCCTCCTCAGGGGCGAGCCGAGGCGCCTGGGGAGCCGCCTGCCGCCAGCCAGGCCCCTGAGGGTGGGCCAGGGCGTCAGGCGCCTTCTGGAGGATGGCGCCGAGGGTCCCTGTTCCTTCCTCACGGCCCGGTCCACGCGGGCCTGAGGAATAAGCCTCCATCCCTGCTGTCTGGCCTTTGTCAGATGCTGGACCCGGTTCTGTGGCTGCCCGGAAGGACAGCGGCTCCCGCCCCCCGGAGCAGGCGGCTGCAGCGGCGCAGCAGCAGGCCGTGGGCAAGGTAAATGGCGCGGTCTCTCTTCTGTCGCGACTCTTTCTGGAAGCGCGGCCGCGCGCTGCAGCAGCCCGGCCTGGCCTGCGCGGCGCTTCGTGTGTCCCGTGGCACGGCGACCGGGTCATCGCCCTTGGCGCCAGCGCCATCCTTCCCCCCAGGCGCCTCCGGCCCCCCGCCCTCTGGGCTCTCACCGTTGCTGGCGCCCCCGGAGGCCCCCGGTGCTCCCGGGCTGAGGACGGCAGGGCTCTCCCGCCGCCGCGTTTCGGGCGCTGCCACTCGGAGCCTGACACTTAAACCCCACGCTGAGGTCTCCTGGCACGGCCTGGCCGACCCCGGCCCGAACTCCTAGACGTGGCGTTGCTCTGGCCGTGGCGCCTTGGCTCCTCTCCTGGTGTGGCTCGGTGGGGGGAGCCGGCCGGGGACGTCTGCCGTCGTCCTCCCAGGCGAGAAACGCCGGAGGCCACCCCTCCCAGTTGCCCTCGGGTGCGGGTGCTGTGTGCCACGTGCCACGTGCGGTGGGCTACGCCCGGGGGGGGGGGCGACGGCAGAGTTCCTGCCGCTGCCGCCTGTGTTGGCCAGCGTGGCCTCCCGGGTCCCTCCCGCGCTAGCTTGGGTGAGGATCTGCTGAATGGCCAGAGCTGGGCTGCGTGCGGGCGGCGGTGGACGGGGGCCCTGAAGGAGGGAAGAGTGAGGGTCAGGAAGGTCCTGCAGGACCGAGTCCCAGAAGAGGCCTTCCCCCGGGTTGCCGGGGCGGCGGTCCCGTGGTGTCCCGGGGCGGCGTTGGAGCAGGGCGCGGGGCGTGCCCTCCTCAGCCCAGCCGTCCCGGGGTTTTCCCCGCTGAGATCGCAACGCACGCAGCACGCTGGTGTTGGCCGTGTGGTTCGGAAGGCTCCCCTCGTGTTGGCGTCGGGCGCAGCCCGCGCGCCTCTGCCGGGGGACTTGGGAAGCGGACTCCCCTGCGAGCGCCGAGCCCCAGAGCGGTGCGCTGGGCCTGGCCGAGCTTGGCAGGTGCCCGCGTTCCTCTCAGAGCACGCTGTCCCCGTGGCCCTGCGGGAGACCGGGAAGGGCCCCCGTCCCGGGAGGCCGTGGCGCCCGTGGGCAGCCGCTGCGCAGAGGAGACGACCCCTTGGCGAGGGAGGGCCGCAGAGGCGGGGCACGGGCCGTGGAAGGGCTGGCAGGCAGAGCCCGGCCCCAAGGGGGAGCTCGGCTTCCAGAGCTGGGGCGTGGGCCTTTCCGTCCGCGTCCGTGCTCCTCTCTCTTCTGGAGGGGGAGCCAAGCAGCTTCAAGCTTCTGGGGTGGCGGCGGTGGGGAGGAGGGCGGAGGGCGGCCCCCTGGCCCGAGATGCCTGTCTGCCTGGCACCTGGCCCTGCCTTCCCTGGGCGTGGCCTCTGCCGGCCCTGTGTGGGACAGGGGCCCTTGCTCTTCTGCTCTGTCGGACACAGGCAGGGAGGTGTGGCGCCGGTGGCCCCTGCCCGTGGTGGGGTGTGGGTTGCGCGCCCGGCCGGGCGGGCCCGCCGTGGCGGGGCTGGAGTGGTCTGGCCCTGCTGCCGCTCCCCTGGCACCTGGCGGAGGGGAGGGAGCCGGGTGGGGTGCTGGCCCTGCTTCCGTGGGTTTCAGCTCTCGTTGGTGCTGGTGCTCGCGTGGGCCACGTCACCCTCCCTTCACCCTTGTATCGCGCAGGTGAGCGTGCGGTCCGGCGGGCCGGCCGCATCGCGAGGACCAGCCGGCGGCACGCCCAACGCCACGGGCGTCGCGGCCGCCGCGAGCTCGGGGCCGCCAGCCCCTCCTGCGGCCGGGCGACCTCTGGGCCGTCTGCCCTCGCCTCCACCTGCCCCCCGCGGTAAGGCCACCTGAAGAGTCGGAGTTGCCTCGTAGGGCGGATTCATCTCTTGGCCTCTGGCTTGGTTGGGTCGAAAGGGGAGACGTGCGCGAGGGCTCGGCAGCGCGAGGGCCAAGCCGGCCGTGGCCACTGGAGCGTTCCTCGCGCTTGTCGGGCCGGACGTCCCACGGGCTGCGTCCTCTTTCCAGCCTGGGCCGGGCCGCTGGGCCGTCGGGTGCCTGCAGGAAGGAAAGAGGATGCCTGCAGAGAGGCAGAAGGGGCGGTTCTGCGGAGGCGCGTGGCCCGGAGACCCCGTGCCCGGCCCCGCGCGGGTTGCCGCGCTCCCCTCGGCCGCTTGGCCACCGCCGGCCGAGCCCTGAGCCGTCCACACGTTGCTGAGGAGTCGCGGAGACTCCCGCAGCGGGCCCTGTGGGGTTTTCCTCAAGCCAGGGTCGTGGGGGCGGGGGCAGGTCTCCCCGGCCTCCTCAGGGGCGAGCCGAGGCGCCTGGGGAGCCGCCTGCCGCCAGCCAGGCCCCTGAGGGTGGGCCAGGGCGTCAGGCGCCTTCTGGAGGATGGCGCGAGGGTCCCTGTTCCTTCCTCACGGCCCGGTCCACGCGGGCCTGAGGAATAAGCCTCCATCCCTGCTGTCTGGCCTTTGTCAGATGCTGGACCCGGTTCTGTGGCTGCCCGGAAGGACAGCGGCTCCCGCCCCCCGGAGCAGGCGGCTGCAGCGGCGCAGCAGCAGGCCGTGGGCAAGGTAAATGGCGCGGTCTCTCTTCTGTCGCGACTCTTTCTGGAAGCGCGGCCGCGCGCTGCAGCAGCCCGGCCTGGCCTGCGCGGCGCTTCGTGTGTCCCGTGGCACGGCGACCGGGTCATCGCCCTTGGCGCCAGCGCCATCCTTCCCCCCAGGCGCCTCCGGCCCCCCGCCCTCTGGGCTCTCACCGTTGCTGGCGCCCCCGGAGGCCCCCGGTGCTCCCGGGCTGAGGACGGCAGGGCTCTCCCGCCGCCGCGTTTCGGGCGCTGCCACTCGGAGCCTGACACTTAAACCCCACGCTGAGGTCTCCTGGCACGGCCTGGCCGACCCCGGCCCGAACTCCTAGACGTGGCGTTGCTCTGGCCGTGGCGCCTTGGCTCCTCTCCTGGTGTGGCTCGGTGGGGGGAGCCGGCCGGGGACGTCTGCCGTCGTCCTCCCAGGCGAGAAACGCCGGAGGCCACCCCTCCCAGTTGCCCTCGGGTGCGGGTGCTGTGTGCCACGTGCCACGTGCGGTGGGCTACGCCCGGGGGGGGGGGCGACGGCAGAGTTCCTGCCGCTGCCGCCTGTGTTGGCCAGCGTGGCCTCCCGGGTCCCTCCCGCGCTAGCTTGGGTGAGGATCTGCTGAATGGCCAGAGCTGGGCTGCGTGCGGGCGGCGGTGGACGGGGGCCCTGAAGGAGGGAAGAGTGAGGGTCAGGAAGGTCCTGCAGGACCGAGTCCCAGAAGAGGCCTTCCCCCGGGTTGCCGGGGCGGCGGTCCCGTGGTGTCCCGGGGCGGCGTTGGAGCAGGGCGCGGGGCGTGCCCTCCTCAGCCCAGCCGTCCCGGGGTTTTCCCCGCTGAGATCGCAACGCACGCAGCACGCTGGTGTTGGCCGTGTGGTTCGGAAGGCTCCCCTCGTGTTGGCGTCGGGCGCAGCCCGCGCGCCTCTGCCGGGGGACTTGGGAAGCGGACTCCCCTGCGAGCGCCGAGCCCCAGAGCGGTGCGCTGGGCCTGGCCGAGCTTGGCAGGTGCCCGCGTTCCTCTCAGAGCACGCTGTCCCCGTGGCCCTGCGGGAGACCGGGAAGGGCCCCCGTCCCGGGAGGCCGTGGCGCCCGTGGGCAGCCGCTGCGCAGAGGAGACGACCCCTTGGCGAGGGAGGGCCGCAGAGGCGGGGCACGGGCCGTGGAAGGGCTGGCAGGCAGAGCCCGGCCCCAAGGGGGAGCTCGGCTTCCAGAGCTGGGGCGTGGGCCTTTCCGTCCGCGTCCGTGCTCCTCTCTCTTCTGGAGGGGGAGCCAAGCAGCTTCAAGCTTCTGGGGTGGCGGCGGTGGGGAGGAGGGCGGAGGGCGGCCCCCTGGCCCGAGATGCCTGTCTGCCTGGCACCTGGCCCTGCCTTCCCTGGGCGTGGCCTCTGCCGGCCCTGTGTGGGACAGGGGCCCTTGCTCTTCTGCTCTGTCGGACACAGGCAGGGAGGTGTGGCGCCGGTGGCCCCTGCCCGTGGTGGGGTGTGGGTTGCGCGCCCGGCCGGGCGGGCCCGCCGTGGCGGGGCTGGAGTGGTCTGGCCCTGCTGCCGCTCCCCTGGCACCTGGCGGAGGGGAGGGAGCCGGGTGGGGTGCTGGCCCTGCTTCCGTGGGTTTCAGCTCTCGTTGGTGCTGGTGCTCGCGTGGGCCACGTCACCCTCCCTTCACCCTTGTATCGCGCAGGTGAGCGTGCGGTCCGGCGGGCCGGCCGCATCGCGAGGACCAGCCGGCGGCACGCCCAACGCCACGGGCGTCGCGGCCGCCGCGAGCTCGGGGCCGCCAGCCCCTCCTGCGGCCGGGCGACCTCTGGGCCGTCTGCCCTCGCCTCCACCTGCCCCCCGCGGTAAGGCCACCTGAAGAGTCGGAGTTGCCTCGTAGGGCGGATTCATCTCTTGGCCTCTGGCTTGGTTGGGTCGAAAGGGGAGACGTGCGCGAGGGCTCGGCAGCGCGAGGGCCAAGCCGGCCGTGGCCACTGGAGCGTTCCTCGCGCTTGTCGGGCCGGACGTCCCACGGGCTGCGTCCTCTTTCCAGCCTGGGCCGGGCCGCTGGGCCGTCGGGTGCCTGCAGGAAGGAAAGAGGATGCCTGCAGAGAGGCAGAAGGGGCGGTTCTGCGGAGGCGCGTGGCCCGGAGACCCCGTGCCCGGCCCCGCGCGGGTTGCCGCGCTCCCCTCGGCCGCTTGGCCACCGCCGGCCGAGCCCTGAGCCGTCCACACGTTGCTGAGGAGTCGCGGAGACTCCCGCAGCGGGCCCTGTGGGGTTTTCCTCAAGCCAGGGTCGTGGGGGCGGGGGCAGGTCTCCCCGGCCTCCTCAGGGGCGAGCCGAGGCGCCTGGGGAGCCGCCTGCCGCCAGCCAGGCCCCTGAGGGTGGGCCAGGGCGTCAGGCGCCTTCTGGAGGATGGCGCCGAGGGTCCCTGTTCCTTCCTCACGGCCCGGTCCACGCGGGCCTGAGGAATAAGCCTCCATCCCTGCTGTCTGGCCTTTGTCAGATGCTGGACCCGGTTCTGTGGCTGCCCGGAAGGACAGCGGCTCCCGCCCCCCGGAGCAGGCGGCTGCAGCGGCGCAGCAGCAGGCCGTGGGCAAGGTAAATGGCGCGGTCTCTCTTCTGTCGCGACTCTTTCTGGAAGCGCGGCCGCGCGCTGCAGCAGCCCGGCCTGGCCTGCGCGGCGCTTCGTGTGTCCCGTGGCACGGCGACCGGGTCATCGCCCTTGGCGCCAGCGCCATCCTTCCCCCCAGGCGCCTCCGGCCCCCCGCCCTCTGGGCTCTCACCGTTGCTGGCGCCCCCGGAGGCCCCCGGTGCTCCCGGGCTGAGGACGGCAGGGCTCTCCCGCCGCCGCGTTTCGGGCGCTGCCACTCGGAGCCTGACACTTAAACCCCACGCTGAGGTCTCCTGGCACGGCCTGGCCGACCCCGGCCCGAACTCCTAGACGTGGCGTTGCTCTGGCCGTGGCGCCTTGGCTCCTCTCCTGGTGTGGCTCGGTGGGGGGAGCCGGCCGGGGACGTCTGCCGTCGTCCTCCCAGGCGAGAAACGCCGGAGGCCACCCCTCCCAGTTGCCCTCGGGTGCGGGTGCTGTGTGCCACGTGCCACGTGCGGTGGGCTACGCCCGGGGGGGGGGGCGACGGCAGAGTTCCTGCCGCTGCCGCCTGTGTTGGCCAGCGTGGCCTCCCGGGTCCCTCCCGCGCTAGCTTGGGTGAGGATCTGCTGAATGGCCAGAGCTGGGCTGCGTGCGGGCGGCGGTGGACGGGGGCCCTGAAGGAGGGAAGAGTGAGGGTCAGGAAGGTCCTGCAGGACCGAGTCCCAGAAGAGGCCTTCCCCCGGGTTGCCGGGGCGGCGGTCCCGTGGTGTCCCGGGGCGGCGTTGGAGCAGGGCGCGGGGCGTGCCCTCCTCAGCCCAGCCGTCCCGGGGTTTTCCCCGCTGAGATCGCAACGCACGCAGCACGCTGGTGTTGGCCGTGTGGTTCGGAAGGCTCCCCTCGTGTTGGCGTCGGGCGCAGCCCGCGCGCCTCTGCCGGGGGACTTGGGAAGCGGACTCCCCTGCGAGCGCCGAGCCCCAGAGCGGTGCGCTGGGCCTGGCCGAGCTTGGCAGGTGCCCGCGTTCCTCTCAGAGCACGCTGTCCCCGTGGCCCTGCGGGAGACCGGGAAGGGCCCCCGTCCCGGGAGGCCGTGGCGCCCGTGGGCAGCCGCTGCGCAGAGGAGACGACCCCTTGGCGAGGGAGGGCCGCAGAGGCGGGGCACGGGCCGTGGAAGGGCTGGCAGGCAGAGCCCGGCCCCAAGGGGGAGCTCGGCTTCCAGAGCTGGGGCGTGGGCCTTTCCGTCCGCGTCCGTGCTCCTCTCTCTTCTGGAGGGGGAGCCAAGCAGCTTCAAGCTTCTGGGGTGGCGGCGGTGGGGAGGAGGGCGGAGGGCGGCCCCCTGGCCCGAGATGCCTGTCTGCCTGGCACCTGGCCCTGCCTTCCCTGGGCGTGGCCTCTGCCGGCCCTGTGTGGGACAGGGGCCCTTGCTCTTCTGCTCTGTCGGACACAGGCAGGGAGGTGTGGCGCCGGTGGCCCCTGCCCGTGGTGGGGTGTGGGTTGCGCGCCCGGCCGGGCGGGCCCGCCGTGGCGGGGCTGGAGTGGTCTGGCCCTGCTGCCGCTCCCCTGGCACCTGGCGGAGGGGAGGGAGCCGGGTGGGGTGCTGGCCCTGCTTCCGTGGGTTTCAGCTCTCGTTGGTGCTGGTGCTCGCGTGGGCCACGTCACCCTCCCTTCACCCTTGTATCGCGCAGGTGAGCGTGCGGTCCGGCGGGCCGGCCGCATCGCGAGGACCAGCCGGCGGCACGCCCAACGCCACGGGCGTCGCGAGCTCGGGGCCGCCAGCCCCTCCTGCGGCCGGGCGACCTCTGGGCCGTCTGCCCTCGCCTCCACCTGCCCCCCGCGGTAAGGCCACCTGAAGAGTCGGAGTTGCCTCGTAGGGCGGGTTCATCTCTTGGCCTCTGGCTTGGTTGGGTCGAAAGGGGAGACGTGCGCGAGGGCTCGGCAGCGCGAGGGCCAAGCCGGCTGAGGCCACTGGAGCGTTCCTTGCGCACTCGGATCAGTCGTTCCCATGGGCTGCGTCCTCTGTCCAGCCTGGGCCGGCCCGCTGGGCCCTTGGGTACTGAAGATAAGAGGATGCCTCCAGAGAGGCAGAAGGAGATCTTCTGCGGAGGCCTGTGGCCCCGAGACCCCCTGCCGGGCCCTGCGCAGGTTGAGGTGGCCCCCTCGGGCACTTGGCCGCCGCTGACCAAGTCCTGAGCTGTCCACAAGCTGCTGAGCAATCCCGCGGACTCTGGAAGCAGCCCCGGGGGCGTCTTCCTCAAGGTCGGTCGTGGATGGCTCTCCCTGGCAACTTAGCCAGTGAGCTGAGGCCTGTTTGTATCCATTTCTCTCTGATCAGTGCACTGATGGTTGGAATGATCATCAGACTCTTCTAGGATGGCTCTTAGGCCCCTTGTTCCTTCCTCAGGGTCTTGCTAGAGGGACCACTTCTCCTTTTCTCCTGTCTTGATTTTTCTCAGGTGTGGCACCTGTTGCGGCTTCTCATTTTGTGGACGACGTCTGCCCCCTGGTGGAGGATGAGATGAAGCAGCACGTTGGCGAGGTAAATGCTGGGGTCTTTTTCTATTGCAATTGTTTCTGGAAGCATGCCCCTGTGCTGCAGCAGCATCTTCTTTCCTCCTACAGGCTTAGTGTATTCCATTGCAAGTGTACTGTGTCATTGACTTTAGTGCTAGTAAAAAGCGTTTCCTGGGAGCCAGAAGCCTCCTCCCCTCTCCCCTCTCATCTTTTCTGACCCAGAAGCCTTCAGTCCTTCTGGGCTGAGGACTGCAGGGCTCTCCCACAGTGTTTCTGTCACTTCCACTCGGAGGATGACACAACACCCACTGAAGTCTCCTGGCACAGCCGACTCCTTACCTAACTCCTTGCCATGGTGTTGTTCTGGCTGTGGTTTTTCATTCCTTGTCTGGTTCAGGTTAGTTGGTGAGCCGTTTGTGAACTTCCTCTGTCCTCCTCCTAGGCAGGAAACGCGAGACCCCCATCCCTCCAATTTCATACCGGGTGCTTTGTGCTGTTAGCAGTTTTCCTAGATCGCGGGCAACGTCACAGTTCTTGCCGGTGCCATCTCTGTTGGCCAGTGTGCTCTCCTGCGTCCCTCCTGTCGTACTCTAGGTCAGGATCTTCTGAATGGCCTGAGCTGCCTTGTTTTCCGTAGGAGATGGACTGGGCACTGAAGACAGGAAATTTGAACTTCAGGAAAGTGCTGTATGAACTCTTCCCTCCTGTGTCCTTTAGCTTCAGCGTCCAAAAACTAATTATTTTCTTTCCAAAAATATCTATTCTTTTGAAATTTGTCTTGACTATTTCTGTCCTGTATTAAATTGTTTACTTTATTTAATAATTTCCTGTTTATTTTTTCAAGTTTTTTCTCATTTTGAGGATAAACAATTAGATAGTCATCTGTTGGTGGAAAAGAGTTGAGTGTATAAATTTCCTGACAGAATTTTACATCAACTGTAATGAAATGTTTTAATTCATTTCTCATTTTACATCACCGTCACTACGTTGTTCCGTTTTTTCATCTAAAATGTTTGAGGTTCACATATTTTCCTGCAAGATTGACTCCTTTCTTTATCCTTTTTGAATCAAATGTAACTTCACTCCTTTTTATTTTCTCTCCTTCTCATGTAACTGGCCTAACTCTCTGACATCCTCCTTTGCCATTTTATGAGTGGTTTGAATATTTCTCGACCATCAACTTTCTTGGCATCTTGAAATCTTATATCTCGTCTATAATCGACTGACACTATCAACAAGACTGCTAGAAGTAGGGTCAGGAATACATACTCCTCATTGAGCCTGGGATGCATATTTCAGAACATCACCCAAAGACAAGCCTATCTAGGAAAGGGTTCGTGTGTTTTCAGTTGTGCTAGGGATGGTAGGATCATGGGTGGAAGTATGACTCTGTCACTGTCTTTATGTGGGTACCATGCTGACACATGACAAAGCCGTCACAGTGATCAGTGATGTAAGCGGTGAGTTCCTTACTGAATATCATTGTGTTAATGGCCAATGCGGCTTCCCTCAGCATCATCCTGCCCATGGAGGGCCTGGGGTAATGAGGATCCCAACAGTCCCTTCCCACAGTTCAGTCGGAACCAACTGAGTCTTTTAGGGCCAGGAAGGAAGTCTCCTAGCCCCCACACCACCAGGGCCATGAGAGTTGTGGCCGCCATCCCTTTCAAGATGGACGAAGCTTCCCAGGACCTTTCTGCTCACCTCTGAGAAGGAGGCCTGTCCTAGGGAGCAGGTGTGGATCTGGTCAGGCCTCTTTGCTTCATAACATGCGAGATTGACACCTGACCCTTCTAAGTCAGCGCCTTTCCGATACCTACTATGGGGCTTTAAGAATGGTTAGTGGTTACTTTGGAGAAGCATACCGAGTGGGAGCGGCATACCGAGTGGGAGCGGCATGGGGAGCCAGCTAGGCAGGTGGAGATGACCTGAGCATCTTGATCTGGTAGATGGCTCCACAGAGGAATGCACGTGTAAAAGTTTTATCAAGCTGTTTTAAAAGACGTGTGCAATTTAAAATGTGTATTTTTATCTCAATTAAATATTTTAAGATAATTTTTCTAAGGATGGGAAGAGAACAAAGTAGGTAATGCTTAAAAGCAAGTGGTTCTAGTGGCAGTGGTTGCAGAACCTTATGAATATACTGAGAACCACCCATTATACACCTAAAATGGTAAATTTTATGGTATTTGAATAATACCTCAACTAAAAAATTCCAACCCAAAGTGACTGTGTGATCTTTGCAAGTGGTTTAGCTTCTCTAAGCCTCACATCATTTATCTTAAACTCAGCTGTTGTCTTAAAATGGCAGAGAAGAGAGAACAGATATTGGCGACAATTGCTGTCTTGGCTCTAAATGGCCTGGAAGGTTGGACCAAGCCCACCTCGCCGATGACTCTCGGCATCATAACCCCCTGCTCTGTAGTCTGTGCACGAACTTTCTGAGAGTTCCTCTAGTGCGACCTGCTCCCTCCGCCCAGGACGCCCCCTCACCTGGTGAACTCCTGTTCAGCCTTCAGGTCTCAGGGCAAGCAGGGCTTTCTTAGGGAAGGCTTCCTTGATGCCTAAAAAAAGTTAATTTCCTTTAAAAATGTATCTTCACAGAATCCCAGTCCTTCACTTCAGAGCAGTCACGTGTTTCTTAACAGCGGGGATACATTCTGAGTAATCCGTCGTTAGGCAATTTTGTCATTGTGCAAACATCATAGAGTGCACTTACACAAACCTAGATGGTATAGCCTACTACACACCTAGTCTATACAGCACTGTCCTTATGGAATATGTGGTCCATCGTTGACCAAAACGTCATTATGCGGCACATGAGTGTATTTCAGTTTGTGGCTATATTTTTATTAGAATATTATTAGGTTAAATCTTTTGTTCTGCTATATATAAGCACCATGAGTCAGGGGTTGTGTGTTTTGGCTTACCATGATGTCCTTTGTGTAGAAAAGTGTAGGTTTTCCATCAATATTCATTGAATGGATGAATGAATCGGAAACCTGGACACAGAGATGCAGAGGCCCTTTTACAAATTCTTTCAGCTGTTCCTTACCAGACTTGGAATCTACGCCTCAGCACTTCTAGTTCAAAGTATCAGCAGATCTATGTTTTTAAAATGTTTCAAAGTATCAGAAATGTTGACCTTGTTCACACTTCCATGTGCTACCTGGCTGCACATTAGAGTGGCATCTTAATGCACCAGAAAACCCATGCACTGAGGCACTAATATGATAGGAAATGTAGGAGGCAATCTTCAGCTTTAGAAAGGAAAATCATCCTAGGAAAACCTCATTGACTGTATTAAAATTACAGTCCACGTGCCAGAAAACATATGGCATGAACTTTAGAATGAAACAGGCATTAATTCAGCCTTGAGGCCCCAACACTAGCTATGCGGCATTGGACAAATTACTTCCCCATTTTGAGTCTCCGTTTTCCTTCAGAGAAACTGGGAATAGTAACTGTCTACTTTCTAAGCTTGTTATGAAGTTTAAGTGCAATAAAGTGTAAAAATGAAGAACGTAAGTTACCTGGGAGCAGGGACAATGTTTGTTCTCTGCTGTATCCCCAAGACCTTGAATCATGCCTGGCACGTAGCAGGCACTTAATATTTGTTGAACAAAGATTTTTCAGTCTTGGAGGGAGTTCAGAAAGAGGGACGGGAAAGATTTTTAAAATAGCATAGCTTTTAAAGAAAAGGTCACGTTATCCTACAGCACCAAATTCCCTTTTATATTTAGGAAATTGAGAGTCTTTTTTTCTTTTTTCTAAAACATGCTGATACAATGGGGAGTAGGATGCAGAGGAGTAGGATGCAGAATTTGCATGAATGTTTCAGGTAAAATTGGAGGCTTCCAATAGATTTTACGCTGGAGGAAGCTGCTTGAGCCAAGCCTTAGAGCTCGGGGAGGCCAGAACATTGCCCTCCCTCACCAGAGGCAGTGAGATGAGCAGCTCTGGGCAGCATATGAGTCTTATATCTCCTAGCATGGAATGCTCAGGTCTTCATGTTTTGGGCCTATGACCAAGCCAGGTCGCAGTTATCTGGCTCCCTGTGACAGTTATCCTCCATGCCAAGGGAAGATGTGACCCTCCAAAACATGAGACTTGAGGACCTGGGTCCCCCGTGCCTGGCATCTGCTCAGAAATCTTAGAGGAACTGTTGATCCTCCAGGTATCTCATGGGGCCAGCAGAAGTGGAGAATGCCCTTGCGGAGCTCTCAGCTTGCCTAGCCCCACAGGCCCAGTTTGAGGGGAGGGGAGGATGAGGACACAGAGGTCATCATGTCTGTGTGTGGGCGCTGGGAAGGCAGGTGCAGGGGAAACTTCCAGGCCATGTCAACCCAGCCTTGGAGGTAGGGTGGGGTAGGGGTGGGAGGTGGGGGGGCGGGGGACAGGGGCAGGGTGCCCGCCAGTTGGTGTGCATGTGCACTTACACTGTGTGGTCACCAGGAGGCACTGTGGCCTCATCTGTGACTGAAACTGCTGCTGGTGCTGGTGCTGGTGCTGCTGATGACATCCAGTACTTAATGAGCTCTTATGTGCCCCCTCATCTATCCCTTACAGCAACCTAATGAGTTCAGGACTCTTATTATACCCTTTTTATAGATAAGGAAACAGAGGCCTAAAGAAGTTAAATAAGTTGCCCAGATGCCACAGCGGTGGAATCAGAATGGAGATCTAAGCAGTCTGGCTCCAGAGCATGCATTCATTGACTCTACAGGTGTTTACTGAGCATCTTCCGTATATGAGGCTCTGTGCAATTAATAATGTAAAAATAATAAATCACCAATACTTCTTAAATACCCACTGGCCTTCAGCCAAAAACATACAATAAGAGTAAATATGGATATAGGAAAAAATATATACATAGGAAAAATGATAGGAATAATGATAAATTTAAACTAGCCAGATGTCTCATATGCATTATCTCATGGAATCTTTACAGAAACCCTGTGAAGAATGAACCTTACTGCCCCCATTTCACAGAGAAAGAAACTGGGGTTAAGAGAGCTTAAGTAAGTTTCCACGGTGTAGAGTGGAGATTGGAAGTCCTGGGACTTGAGCCAGGTCCCATCCTTTTCCAAAGCCGCCATGCGCTTAACCACTGTCGGCTCAAAAGTCAACTTCTCTTTCCTTTCCTTCATGAACATTTACTTTTCAAACCATATAAGTGGTTGGCACTCAACCTGAGCCCCCCATCTGGTTCTGCGCTGCAGGGGGTGAAGGCGTTTATTGTCCTTACCCCGTAGTTCCCGTCCCAGGACTGAGACCAGCTCACCAAGGAGCAGCAGCAGCACGTGAAGTCAGGGACAACCCCATAAAGCATCTGAGGAAGGTGACAAGCGCTAATGGATGGGGCTGGTCCCCCTGAGTGGTTCACAGTGCTCTGCTCCCCAAATCTCATAGGATAACAGAGTGAAGGTTAGGTAGCCAACAGTACTAGCCTTTTCCTCTGGAGGAAAAGCAGTATTTAGCACAGGCTGCTAACAGGAGGGGCCTTTGGTTGTATCATTATGGCCTTTAATGGCTGCACACTTTCAAGGCACTGGTTTCCAAAGGACAGATGCCCCTGGGAGATGATGCTGCTGATTATGTTGAGCACGGGGCCTCAGCACATGACTTCTTCTTGTCCTTATTACAGTCTTTGGACACAGGCATGGACATTCTCATTTTAATGAAGGAAACCAGCTCAGTGTCACACAGCTGGAAAGCAGCACAGCCGGGTCTTGAGCCCAAGGCTCCTGGCCTGGCCTTCAGGGGCCATGAAGGGCTCCCCTGCATGGGAGGCTCACACTGGCTTTGCGGAGCAAGCGCTTCCTTGGCTGCAGGAAGGATATCCCCTGTTCCCGGCCCCCAACCTCTGTCACTTCTCCTTCTCCCCCTCGTCCCTGCTGGAGCTATGATCAGGGTGACCCTGGCGCCCTTCATGGAAGTCCCCAGTCCCTTACAGGCTGGGCCTCTCTTCCGTTCACTTCTAGGCTAGTCTGACTTCCACACCTTCTGTACTGGTCTCTCCTTGTGTAACCAGGTCAGCCCACCTCTGGGGTTCTTTAGGCAGCCAACAGCATCTAAACAGAATTTCATGTGCACTACTGTTTTGTTGTCCTTGTTTTGTTTTTAATCATTTCTTTATATTTATGGTAAAAGACATTGATTTTCTATAAAGTGATAGAATATTTCCTGTTTGATATAAATTTACATAATAATAAAAAGTGGTGGGATTTGAAGCAATGATTTTAAGCTGCTATGGGCCTGAATGAGTTGGGGAAACTGTGCACAATCATGCAGAACAGCACCTCAGGGAGCTCAGGACGGGGCCCAGGAGAGATGATCTCCAGTGGGGTTTGTCCTAGTCACCTGGGTCCCTGGGCCCCTGCCCGCCTATGTGGCTCTCCCCACCCATCACTCCTGGTGCTGCCAAGCTCTCTGGGTGTTGTCCCCAGTACCCCCCAGGAGAGAAGCTGATGAACTTTCTCTCTTAAAATGCTCAATTTCCTGGAAATCGGGAGATCAATCATGAGAGTCAGCTTGGATTTTCCCCCACTGAGGTTTGTAAGGTAAAGCCATGCTAACAGGTAGCAGGGTGACAGATAAGTGACATGTTCACCACTGTTTCAGGTGTGAAGATGTCCGTTTAATCAAGGATGATTCAGAGATCATACAATCTCATCACACAGAGTGGAATTCCCAGGGCAGATGGAGATGTATTTTATTGCCGTAATGTTACGATCATTGTCATTCATTTCCAATATAATCTTTGACTCTTATTGTTTTGTTTTTTCTGAGGAAGATTGGCCCTGAGCTAACATCTGTTGCCAATCTTCCTCTTTTTGCTTGAGAAAGACTGTCACTGAGCTAATGTCTATGGCAATCCTCCTCTATTTTATGTGGGATATTGCCACAGCATGGCTTGATGAGCAGTGCTAGGTCCATGCCCGGGATCTGAACCTGTGAAGTGTGGGCCGCAGAAGCAGAGCACATGAACCTAACCACTAGGCTACTGGGCCAACCCTTGACTTTTATTCCTAAGGGTACTTCTCAATTCCCAAACTTATGGAAATTTCTAGTCTGTGTTTCTATCATGGATTTACAGCACAATTACATTGTAATCTGAGAACATCCTCTGTGGGATTTCATTTCTCTGAAATATATTGAAATTGGCTTTATATCCAAATAGGTTTAATATTTATTTAATTTTTGTAAATATACCACATGTGCTTGAAAATAATGTATACTCCACAGTTGTTTGGTGTAATAATTTCTCTCTGTATATATTTCTATCAGGCTAAGATGCTTTGCTGTTCTAATCTTCTGCATCCCTACTGATGTTCTGTCTGCTTAGTCTGTGAATTGCTGAGAGGGAGGGTAACAATCTCCTACTCTGCTTGTGTATTTGATTCTTTTTGCAGTTTCGCCATCGTTTGTTTTATATGGTTTGCAGCTGAGACTGACTGTGGGGAAACCTGCAGTGTTCCAGAAAGAAGGGGGTTGAGTGGGAAGGACCAGAATCACAAGGTCCTGGAAGGTTCCAGAGAGGAACTGTCGTTAGGATCGTGTGTGGTGGGGCATCAGGTCAGGGAGGGGTGTTCTAACAATGAAGTCA
Source organism: Equus asinus (assembly GCF_041296235.1). NCBI lineage: Eukaryota > Metazoa > Chordata > Mammalia > Perissodactyla > Equidae > Equus > Equus asinus. The sequence goes on from NC_091803.1 coordinate 34,226,156, forward strand.
TATGGGGTCCACTGTGATGGAACGGGGGAAGGCAGGAGATTGGTCAAGAGAGAGTACCACAGTCCCCACTTATCTGAGGGGGAGACGTTCTAAGACCCCCAGGGGATGCCTGAAACTGTGGATAGTACCAAACTCTATGTTCTTTCCTATGCATGCATACCTGTGATAAAGTTTAATTTATAAATTAGGGCCAGTAAGAGACTAACAACAATCACTGATAATAAAATAGAACGATTATAACAATGTACTGTAATAAAAGTTGTGTGAATGTGGTTTCTCCCTCGAAGTATCTTATTGTACTGTACTCGCCCTTCTTCTTGTGGTGACGTGAGATGATACAATGCCTACCTGATGAGGTGAAGTGAGGTGAATGCCATAGGCATTGTGACATGACATTAGGCTATATTGACCTTCTGACCATACTCAGAAGGAGGATCATTAAGCCATGACCGTATCGATGGTTCGATGTCAGGAGCAGACTATGTCGATGGCTTGGGATCCAACAAAGGGATGATTCATGCCCTGGGTAAGACACAGCAGGACGGTGAGAGAGTCCATCACGCCACTCAAAACAGTGCACAATTTACAACTTATGAATTGTTAATTTCTGGAATTTTCTATTTCATATTTTTGGGCCACAAGTAACTGAAACCAAGGAAAGTGAAACCGTGGATAAGGGGCACTACGCTATAAAGCATCTGGGTTGCTAAGGCTGCACCCAACAGGAGAAGGCTCAGAGGAGGCTCATCTCCTTCAGCTGCTCCTGAGAGTCCACTTCACCTGTCCTGTGTCCCACTGACCTGCTGACCTACTGACCTCTCAGGCTTGGTCTGCCCTGTCTCCCCCCACCCCTGCCAGACCTTTGCCTACCCAACTCCCCACCTTTTTGCCACACCCCTCCCTGTCCCCATACTCCTCCCTGGCACCTTGAGTGCCGCCTGAGAGAACCAGGACATGGAGGCGCAGAGGCTGCTCTTCCTCTTGCTGGGGTCTCCTGGTCACCGAAACTCGACTGAGAGTAAACCTCGGACATCAGTGGTTCCTTCCTTTTCATCCTGCTGCTTCACACTGTGGTTTAAATAACAGCTTCTTTGGATTTCTTTGAGGGGAACTCGGTCCTGTCTGCCAACAGGGGACCTAAGTGCAGGTTTCTTGAGCAGCCTGGCCAGGCTCTGGCCCCTGCTGTCCTCGTCGAGTTCTGGGTCAGCCGGCTCTGCTTGTTTTAGGAGCAATACTGTGAAATACACAGTGAGTTCTGGCTCGCCACTCTAAGAGTTGTGTTTTTGACTAGTTTTGATTCTCATAGTTTTAACCATAGAACATGCAAGATTCCTCTCTTATGCAAATCTTTTATGCAGTTCAGAAATATGACATTATCTGCCCTGATTCAAAATAAAAATGAATGTTGAAAGAAAATATTATCAATGATTTTAGAGGTTCGGTCTTAAGGGTATTCTATACTTAATTTTTACTGGTAGATTAATTCAAGTGTAGTTATAATAGTATCTGCCTATCTTAGTTATGCTCATATCTATATATACTTCTCTTGTTTATAGTTTGAATATAGAATTTTAATTTTTTCCCATTCATTCATACAGGATTGGGATTTTTTTGGATATTTTTCAAAGAATTACACCCAAGCATTTCATGCATGCCCACACTTAAATCCCCAGGTAAGTTTGTAATTTATTTATTTATTTTTGTCAATTACAAACTGGCTTAGAAATTCATAAGTTAAATTCTGTTAACTAACTTTTTTAAATGTTTGTAAGTTTTTTTCAGGAAAATAAAAACCTCTAACACTTTGTAAATCCATTTTTTTTTCTGAAACTAGATGGAGGAATAAGTGGTGTAAAAGATGCACCACTTATTTCAAGAATATAATTTGTTGAATTTTGATATATGTGTACAGCCATGCAGCTATCACCACGATTAAGATAATAAACATATTGAACACGTCTAAAAGGTTCCTCATGCTCCTTCGCCTCCATCTGCCTTCACCCCCTTTTATTCCCACACGCGTTACCTTCAGCCACTGGTGTATAGTCTATAGATTTTTATGTAGTGGAATCATATAGGATTATTTTTAAAAACCTGGATTCTTCAGGTCAGCAATATCATTTCAATGTTTACCCATAACATTTTGTATACTCATAGTTTGTTCCTTTTCATTGCTGTATAGAGCTCCTTGATATGGGATATACCACAATTGACTCATTCTCTACCTGAAAAAAAGCCATGGGGCTGGTTATTTCCCTTTGGTCACGCCCCTTAAAACATAACCCTGGAGTAGCACCTCTGCAGGACTGTCCAGTGTGTACTTGGAGTTTGCAGTTCCATGATGAACTGGTTGAGAAAAAAATCCAATTGGGAATGTGCTAAAATTTTTTTAAATATCTAGTACATTAATAACAATTATTTTTGGAATTCTCGTTCAATAGAACAATCACTGACGTGGCATTTTGGTCTTGCTAATTACCACCAACATTTTATTATGGGGATTTTCAAACACACAGCAACATTGGTTCCCTAACATTTTACTAAACTTGATTTATCATGTATCTACCCATACATTTCTCTACCCATCCATGAGTCCTTCTTATTTTTGATGTATTTCAAATTAAATTGCAGCCATCAGTATATTTCTTCCTAAATATTTCATCATGCCTGCCAGTAACTAGAGTTCAATATTTATTTACATATATTTTTATTTTAATATAAAACTACATAGAGTGAAATATACAAATCTGAAAATACATTCACTGAGTTTTGACAAATATATATACCAGTATATTCCAGCTTCATTCGATATAGAATATTACTGTCTTCCCAGAATGTGCCCTCACTCTCCTCCCAGTCAATCCCTGCCCTCATTGTAGGTTAATTTTGCCTGTTCTAAAATTTCATGTAAATAAACGCGTGCCGTATGTGCTCTTTTGTGCCTGTCTTATCCTGTTCAGCACAGTGTTTCTGAGATTCATTCATGTTGTTGCATGAATTAGTAAATAATTCATTCCCTCTGAGCCATATTCTTTTGAATGAATACTTCTGTTTGTTTAAAGACAGCATTTGGAACTAAGGTATCTAGTTTTCAAGAACATACAGTTAAATCTAGAGCAATCAGTGCAGAACAGTTCTCAGGAGCAGTTTGCACATGCTAAGTGGAAATCTTTGTCTTTATTTACATTAAATGTAATAGAATTAAAATCTAAGATCTTAGAGGAATTACACATATTTGTACCATATACATTATCACCACTTTTGTTTATACGAGCCTCAAAAGTTGATTATTTCTGATTAAAGTCATATTTTTCTTGACTTTATGTTTTTTGTCTTATGTTGATCTTTAAGTGATAAAATTCAAATTATCAAAAGAAAGTTGTGATTCAGAGAGATGCTGGCCCAGCATTAGACACAGGAACTGGTAGGGTCCCAGGTGAACTGGAAATTGAGCTCTGCTTCAAGATGCCCACAGTCACAGGGCCTGACAACACTGCCAGCCACTAAAGAAACGTGCGAGTGCCAGTTCTGATCTTTTCTGAAGCAGTGGAATCCACTGGGGATATCTGAGGGGCGTGGTCACCTCTTAGACACTACTTTAGAACAACGAATCTTTGTGACTGCTATATGTTCAATTTCTTTGAGACTTTCTATTATTTCATTTACTTATGTTAACATTATTTTTATTCCACCTATTTGATATTCTGCCCAACCATTTCCATCCTGGCCCTGAATTTTATGTTTTCTTTGGCAGCTTGTCGTTATTACTGCCTACCTGCAAATTGCTCTATTGGCCATTTACTGCTGGAAGAAGCTCTTCGCTGTGAGTATATTACAGTACTTTGTAGGTAGACTTTGATTCCTAAATATGCAGGGGTTTTTTATAGTCACTGGGCCTTTCATTTGTTTCCTTTCAGATTATTAACAAGAATACAAATTAATGTTTGAAACTGAAGCAACCTTGTAAAATATTCTAATCTTTTTTAGTAAAGAACTCAGTAAACAACTATAAACTCCATAAGAAAACTTCAAGCTTGAAATCCTTTCTATCAAAAAGAAATAATAAATTTTAATTGCTTGATAGGCTCTTTCATACACTGTTAGAGAATTGTGAAGTCTCGTAACCATTCTTAGATACAGGTTAATAGTATGTATCTGAAACCTTAAAAATGTTCATTTTCTTTTCTTGAGTATAATTCCACTTCTCATAATCCACCCTCAGGAAATAACCAGGCATGCAGTTAAAGATCTTGTATGAAGATATTTAATAGGACAGTATTGATTATAGTGAAAAGATAGCAGCAACCTAAATGATACTTAGTAGGAGAATTGTTAAATTATTGTACATCCACACAGGGAAATGCAGTCGGCCCTCTATATGTGCAGGTTCTGTATCCATGGATATGGAGGACCAAGTAAGGGATCTGAGCATCCTCTGATTTTGGTATCTGCTGGGGGATGGATACCAGATCGCTGGAACCAATCTCCTGAGGATACTGAGGGGTGACTGTATCGGGCAGCTTTTAAAATTTGTATGTTTCAAAGACATTTCAGGAAATGGACAATGCTATTGTCAAGTGGAAAAACCAGAAACCATGAGTTTCTATACACTGTAGTTAAAAATGTATATGCTTCTATGTATACCTAGAATGAAAAAAATTGCTACATGAAAACACCATAGAATGATAAGAAAAAGTGCTTATCTTTAAGGGACAAGGTAATTTTTAACATTTTTTCTAATGCATCTGTTTGCAAAATTTCCTGACTTGATTATGTACTATGGTGCTTAGCAAATTTCTTCTTCTTTGAAAAGCATTTTACTCACCAAACATGTATAACAATCTTTTATCAATAGACCAGGAGGAAACTCGGAGACATGGTTAGACGAAGACCAACCTTAGGGCCTAGTTAATTGATGTGCGTAACTCACCTTAATGAAGTGAAATGGTTTCTGACACCAGGCAAATATTCACATTTTGTCATATTCGCTTGTCTTCCCACACATTCATGTCCGAGGCATCCTTGGACTTGATTTATATTTTAAGTCCTTTTAATATGTTAATTGTGGAGGGCAGGACGTGACTATATTTGGTGATGGTCCCAACCAATGCCTCAGTTATCTAACATAACTGGGAACAAATTGTTCTGCATAAATGAGCTTTGCAGATGACTGAAACTGATGAGTTAAAGCGGCAGAGTTTTAGGTACAAAAGTTCTAAAATTGAGAACAGATTTCTGGACTTCATAATTGTAATGGACCTATCATTGTAAATGAATTTTTCCCCATGCATATTGCTTGGGAAATTCCTTGAAAGCAAACGTCTTTCTCCTGGGTTCCTGGGATATCTTCTTCCCCCTCGCCCAAGGAATTCCTTCAGAAGAAAGAGAATCAGAGTACAACAGAGCTTGGAGCGGGAGAAGGGGAAAGCACTTCATGTTCCCACTGCTTCTCTTATCTGAAACGCCCCTCTGCTCTGATTTTCAGGAGACTGTTGTCTTGATCCTGATCCTGCCCCTCAGCTGAATTACTTGACTCTTGAATCCTCCTCCTTCCTCTCAGTTGCCATTCATCGCTCCTCCTGCTTGTCACTGCCTGTGGGTAGGGTGTCATCAGGTAGAGGAAGCTCACTGTCTGCTGAGCAGGATACAATGTTAGAGGAACATCCTTGACTTTCCCGTTGGCCTTCTCTGGATGCATTTCCCGTGATAACATATTATAAGTGGTGTTTCGATACTGCAATGATATTCTTGTCAAGTTTTTCAGGCTGAACTCAGCATCTGATGACCATTTATAACTTTTGATCGGGGAAATATGTTCTAGAGGCCAAGAAAGTGTGTCTTTCCATGTTGTTTAATTGGGGCCCTGCCTGGGTTTCACTGAGCTGTAATTCAGTGATGTCTTCAGGAGATGACTCAGGTTTGGGAAGACTTTTTGCTTTTTCTGGAATGTTAGCTCTCATTACGTTGTTGCTTGTCCATTTTCTCTAGCTGTCTCCCACTCCATTTCTAATTTGACAACCTTTGTCGTTAGTGATCTGGGAAAGATATAGGACCTGATTTGTTAGAATTGTTTGTCAGTTCAGTGAATAGTCAACACTGAATAAAAGATTTCTAAGGTGTTTCTGGTGAGTGAAAAGGCATGTGTTAGTCCAAAAGTTTTGCCTTTACTTTTGTTTTCTTGGAGGCTTTGAAAACAGTCCTTGATTCTGGACTTTATTATGGCTCTTGGCATTGACAAACAGAATGCCAGGTAAATGGTGCATTAGCATATTAATGTTAAAATGCCTGCCATTTCCATTATTAAAGTGAAGTAGATTGGTGTGCATTTAGTAGAACATAACTAGAGCTTTTGTTCCAAAATAAGATATTTACTTTAATTCTCTTTATTAGAGATGGTTTATGAAATATCACCAATTAAATAGGAAAATCATTCTATTGATTATAATTCTATGAATTTATTTTGCTGAACTACAACATTATTATAATACAATTGGATTACAGTTTTGACTGTATGGTCAGGAACTGTAGGTTTGTTTTAAAAATGACATGTTTTTACATCAATTTTGCTTCTCCTTCTTCTAGGAATGCCCTCCGGTGCATGAAGGTAAGATTTCAGGCTTCTGTTTTCCTTGTAATATTTTCTCAAGACAGATGTTTGATGTGGGTTCTAATTCAGCTAGAAGTAAATCCATTGACTTCTCAGGTCTGGTTGGCCTCTTAACTCGACAATTTTACTACTCCTGGTTTGCAGCCCAAATGAAGACATAGACTGAGTTGCCACCTATTGAAGTGGGAGACCGAGAGGAGGAACAGATCACATGAGTAGTGAGAAGGGGAGGAGTTTAACTCTGATTAGAAATGTTTAGGAAGCCAGTGATGACATGAGTCTGAAATTTGGCCGGAGTGCTTTGACCTAACAATTGGGGGAATGTAAAGATGATCGAGATTCTATATGAGCCTATCAAGAAGCTTAAGGCTTAGAGAAGAACCTAACTACTGCCAGGCAAAGTGTGCGTCACAACAGAGGTTGAAACCATGTGTTCTGAGTCTTCAGTGGAAGGAGCCCCTAAAGCCAGTGGAGAATGAGGCAAAGTGAATAGGATGCAAAGTGGGGCTAATGCATTCTGCATCGGCTTCGTAGACTGTGACGATTAAGTGATGCTGTCTGTTGAGAACCAGGGTGGCTTTCGGGCACACAATAGGCCCTTAAAAGCTGGTGTCTCTTATGGTGACTAGAGCATTGGTGGTAGGGAGAAGTGTGGCCTCAGGGCAGCAGAGCTGTCATGTCATGCAAATAGAAGATAAGTTTGTACTTTGGGGTCAAACAGTAGAATTAAATGCCTGTCAGAAGATTCTGGAATCCTGGGTCATGTTCTAGGTGCTTTATACGTGTCATCCACCTGTAAGGTGAGTGTTTCATGTGTGTTGTTTACCTATATGGTGGGTGGTAACATTTGCATCTTTGTGGTGATATATCTTGTGACTTAAAGAAATTGTGAGTTATCCAGGTCCTGTAATGATCAAGTGGTAAAGCTGAGACTGTACTCAAGTGTATTTGATTCCAAAGACCTTGTCCTCCTGAGCCACCCACCCTGGTTCTCATGAAAGGGAATCTGCTGGGTCGCAGAAAGGCATTGGAGGCCTTTGAGTAGCCAGTCAAGTGACATTTAGAAGAATCTCTTGGGATAATTTTTTTTTGAGGAAGATTAGCCCTGAGTTACATCTGCTGCCAATCCTCCTCTTTTTTTGCTGAGGAAGACTGGCCCTGAGCTGACATCCATGCCCATCTTCCTCCACTTTATATGTGGGATGCCTACCACAGCATGACTTGACGAGCGGTGTCATGTCCGCACCTGGGATCCGAACCGGGGAACCCCGGGCCGCCGAAGTGGAACATGCACACTTAACTGCTGCACCACCGGGCCGGCCCCTCTCTGGATAATTTTAAAGGCCAGGTGGAAGTAGGGGAAACCTGTAGGAAGTCAGGTGTTTTGTTTTCTTTTCATTTTGAGTTTTGTTTTTTGGGTTTTTTTCTTTTTTAAATTTTTTAAATTTATTTTTATTTATTTAATTTTTTTTGAGGAAAATTAGCCCTGAGCTAACATCTGCTGCTAATCCTCTCCCCATTTTTTTTTTTTTTCGCTGAGGAAGACTTGCCCTGAGCTAACATCCATGTGTGTCTTCCTCTACTTTATATGTGAGACGCCTGCCACAGCATGACTTGACAAGAAGCACATAGGTCCACACCAGGGATCCGAACCAGCAAATCCCGGGCCACCGAAGTGGAATGTGTGAACCTAACTGCTGTGCCACCGGGCCAGAGCCTTGATTTTTGTTTTTTAACACGTTTACACTGATCTATTTATTGTATTTGGTAATTCGAGGATGGAATATAAGTACATCAGTTGCTTGATTTTTCGCTTGTTTCTCCTCTGGTGATGACAGGGCTGTTTGAACTGTTCATATTTTCTAAGAATATTGCTTAATGATGGGATGTTAGACTAAGACATTTTATTGTGTTTCCCCATCTTTGAAAAAAGGTTAAATAGGAATCTCATTGAAATAGGGTTCTTACTTCCATATTTGTTTCCTACATTTGAAAGGCCACTAACTAAGCCTTGCTTTCTTCAGGGACCATAGTCCCGCTGAAAAGTTATTTATACTTATAGTGCCAATAACGTGCTTTTGCTGTTGACGTATTGTGGTAATTTAATTTTATTGGTTTTAGTAATAATCTTAGAAATGGTTTTCATCTCTTTATGATTAATTTGCATCACCTTTCAAGGGAGATAAAGCAATGCATGCAGGACATAGCCTATTTAAAAACAGACATAGCCACGCATGAGAAAAAGGTATAATCATCCTTTGATTTTTCTTTTCATGGCTTCATGTTGAAGTAATTCCACTTTCTTCTATTTCACTTCTTTTGCTGTCTCTTCCTTCATCCTAGTGTCCCGTTTCATTACATTGTATAACAGTCTAAATTCCAAGCAAGCATCTTAGAAAGCACCACTTTACTTATTTTAGTAAGGACTTACCCACGGGAGACAGGTTCTGCTATCACTATAATTAATATTCTTGACTTCTGAATCCTTTATCATATATTTCTGTAGATCAAAGAAGCAAAGCCTAAAAGAATTGAGGGTAAAAATCTCTTCTTTTCCTAGATTACACTTTAAAAACAGAAGTACAAGTAATGGGGAACTATGACTAATGTCTGTTTGTTTTGTTGAAGAATAACCTCGAATCACTTGAACGCACTAATGAAATCCTTAATAGCATCATTCAAAGTATACATGTGAAGTTGCAGTCAGATAGAGACCGGAACATCAAGAGTCAGGACTTGGTGGGGCTGGTCTGTAGCCTAGTGGTTAATAACAGTGTGCTCCGCTTTAGTGGCCCAGGTTCAGTTCCCAGGTGTGGACCTACACCACTCATCAGTGGCCATGCTGCGGCAGTGACCCACATGCAAAATAGAGGAAGATTGGCACAGATCTTAGCCCAGGGAGAATCTTCCTCAAGCAAAAACAGGAAGATTGGCAACAGATGTTAGCTCAGGGTGAATCTTCTTCAGCAAAAAAGAAAAAAAGAAGAATCAGGACTTGGGAAAGTTTTGCTACTAAGCTATGACCCTAATTTGGCTTTTGAGACTTTTCGTTCATTGGATGAATTGAGCCCTGCATTCCTCCATGCTGTTCACTGCTGTTTCAAGTACTAATACCACAATGCCTTTTTAAATTTAAGGACTTAGGAAGAATTTTTTTTTGTTTTTACATCCTTTATCATTCAGCTCTCCCTCCCCTCCAAGAAACATAGAACTGAGAAATTGTAGGAGAGAGTATTGGAGACTTCTAGCCATGTTGAAAAGTCCTATCCCTCTTAATGTGGAGCAGAGAACTTTCAAGGTGAATCTGGTGACAATATTTACCTTCCACTACGAAAGGCTGTTCATTTGAGCTGTTTGGCTGCAAGATTTGTGACATTTGTGTTTGGCTTCAAGGCAGTGACATGTGTGATGACAATAATGTATTGCCTGGGATGGCCATTCCCAGCAGGGCAAGCAGCTTGAGCAGGGAGTGTGAAGGCAGCGTGAGGTCCATGCAGAGCCACTGCGTGTTTTCCAGTCACACAGAGCGAGCAATGCAGTTATCCTCACCAAGTTGTCACTGTTGCCAGACAGCCCTTGGTTCATAATCTAAATAGAGGTTCTTATTTCCCTTGGGTTTCTGAAAGTTCTTGATCTGTGTGACAGAAAAAAATCCCTGGAGGTTTGGAGATTTTACTTGGTTCTTTCAGGATGCTATGTCTGCCTGGGATTATCGTGCCCGCGTGAGATTGAGAGTGCAGACAGGATCTAGATCAGCCGAGCGGCTGCCTTGGCCTTCAGTGAGTCGGACTCTTTGTGGGGGATTCAAGGTTGATCAGCAGCCACCCCTGCTGGACCCCTCTCACCACATCCCTGCATCCTCCAGTCACCACCCCTGACTGTCAGCTTTGCATCTCCCCAAACTTACCACACAGTATCCCAATTCTTTGCCTGTGTTCCCGCTGTCTCAGCCCCTAATACCAGCTCTCAGTGGGGCCTACTCAGAGCCTCAGCCCCGTTGTCTGTGAGAGGGGGTAATACTGGCTTCTGAGGTCATTGTGAGGAAGACAAGACTAAGTACATAATGAAAGTGTCTTGCAAAATGGCTGGGACATGTTGGCACTCACCATTCTCACTATTCAAATGAAAATATCTCCACACAGAAGATTATCAGAAGATGGTCACTGAAGTACATTCAACTAAACTAAGGGCGTAAGAGCTCAGGCCCAGAGATGCACAATCCTTGTTTGAAAGATAAGGCAAAGACCCCCCCCCCCACCTTTTTCCTAGTGAAATTCAGGAACTTCCAGTCAAAACAGGAAAGATAATTTTGAGAATATGTGAGTTCAGAGATCTATACCTGAGATCCAAAGGCAATTATTTTCCATTAAATATGCAGCCACACAGTAAAGTGCTCATCAGAAGCCACAGATATATTACAGAAGACAAATGTATACAGGACAAAATAAGATCACATTGAAATAACCTCAAATCTTTTTGCCTTACAGGACGATGATTTTGAAAGAGGAGTCTGAGCCGTGATAAAAAGGCTATGGCAATTGATTATGGTTTTCCCTACCCAATCCTGCCCCCTCCACTTTTATCTTTCTTATTGTCACCCCTAATACACCCTTTATGGTTCTAACTCAGTGTCAGCGTCTGCTTTTTGGAGGACCAACCGACTCACTCCAGGGAGCGTACACAGTGTGAGTCTTGTACGCGCAGTTCAAAAACAGGCAGAAACCATGGGAATGAGGCAGAAGCAAGGTTATTTTGGGAGGGGTACTGTTGACTGCGAGGGGCCTGAGAAGTCCTTCTGTGGTGGTGGACACATCCTACATCTGGATCTGGCTGTGGTTGTGTTTGTTCAGTCAGTAAATACTCACATGGTGCCTGCCAGTCCCAGGGGTGTCTGGTGATCAGAGAGACAGCTATCTGTCCCCAGGAAGTGGCCGATTTCTGATGGTGGGGAATAGATGAGGAACCGGGAGTGGCTCCGGGAGACCAGTGAAGAGGCCCTGCGGCAATCCAGGTTTTGTGCCCTTCACTCAACTTGCCAGCTGCCCCCCAATAGCACCAAGTCCAGGAGGCTTTGTGGGGAGTTGATGGAAGCAGAGTTTTTTGTAAGTCCCATGAGGTCCCATAATCCTCCCATGATTTCCTTATTGAGGGATGGGCAGGGCAGGCATCAATGGCATGGGACCCCCCACATACCTCAAGGAGAAGGTGCTGGGGTGGAAACAGCTGGCTCCCTCCAGGTCCCCCAATCCAATCCATTCTGCCACTGCAGCCCCTGGAGGCTGAAGGGCCCTCCCTCCTTCCAAGCAGGAGTAAGTGGCCAGCCCTTCATCAGTTCTGGGGTTGAGACCAGACCAAAAGGTCAAGGTCTGACTGTGCACATGCTGCCCAGGAGTGGCTTGGAACAACGGCACAGCAGTAAATCTCAGCATGAGCAGACTCTTAACCACATTCTCATTCACTGTGAGCAGAACCTGGGCCAAAACATGGCAGGGAGGGTGTGGAGGCGAGGGTGGTGGTCTCTGTGGTCCTGGACAGGACTGCAGTGGAGCAGAGGGTGTGAGGGCCTGGGGAGAGAGACAAGAAAGAGACAGGCAGGGGGAGAGTGAGTGATGTCGGGGGCGGGGGGTGGTTAAGTCCTAGAGAGCAAAGGGAAGTCAGAAGGAAACAGAACTAGAGAGAAGCAGAGACAAGAGGAAGCAAGGAGGAAGCGGGGGAGCTGGGCTAGGGTGGGTGGAAGGGGAGCAATGGGCTAGGCTGGAGTGGCTCTGTGAAGGGGCCCAGAGTGGAGGGGGCAGAAAGGCAAGAATCTCGGGCTTCAGGGTTCTGCGAGCTCCAAGGCTCCGACCTCCCTGGGGCCGAGATCTGCAGGGGCCATCACACTTGGGAAGATGGGTACTTGCCATTATTCCTGGGCTCACTGCGTTTAGCCTCTGGGTCAGTCACTTATAGGGTTGACTTTCAGGAGAATGTGCTGCCGCTTGGCGGTAAACTCCAGAGCCTGCCCTGTGGGGAGCTGACCCTGAGCAGTCTTCCTCACAGCTCCTGAGCTCGTACTGCGTTTCCACCCACCCCAGCCGCAGCTGCATTATGTTCTAAAACCAGGTGCGGGGCACTGTGCTGCCTCCAAGGTCCCATGCCTGGTACTGGCAGAGATGGGATTGAATCCCATCCAGGGTGCTCAGGCGTCAAGGACACTTTATCTCCTCCTACTGTCAGTCAGAAATGCTTCCTACCCTAATGAGTTGGGACCAAGGCTCTGATTAATATTAGGGAAAATGTATTGAGGTTTCCCTCTGAGCAGTATAATGTGCCCAGAGAAAAAAATCTTCATGTGTGTTATCGTATTTACCCAGCACTCCCCATATCCCATTTTAGGGATGAGGAGCCAGAGGAAGAGAATTGCTCAAGGTCTCATAGGTGGCGAGTGCTGTAACTGGACCTTGCAGAAGGTCTGTCTTGCACAGGGGTTCCACCCTGGCCCTCCTTCGAGGCCTGCTCTCTGAGGTGCTGAGGAAGCCTGTGGTTGACTTCGTCTTGGGAAATTTATCTTATAACGGCATTAAGTCATGCATCAGTCAGGACAAAGAAGGTTACGTCTGTGAATGAGTGATCCAGACTCTCAGTGGCTTACCACAGCGAAGGTTTATATCTCACACACCACATGTCCACAGCAGGTCAACGGTGGCTCTGCTCCACATCCTCTTCCTTGGGGGACTCAGGCTAATGGATTAGTGTCCATTTGGAACCTCGACAGTCCTGTGAAGTTTTGAACATGCCCCTGGTAAGTCAACTTTGTCTTAGGAAATTGGTCTTCTGAAAGCATTAAGTTATGCATTACAGTCAACCACAGTAGAAACACAAAATCCAGTATGCGTGCAAGTATTTTTTATTTAAATATAAATAACTTTATGAAGTATAAAAGCATGCATTGCATTATTCCATGACAATAGGACATAACCATGGCAGTGAATTGCGGTAATGGATGGGAAAGGGGTGAAAAGAGCAGGGCCATTTTGCAGAGGAGCGGGTGATGTGGCTCTCAAGAACGAGGGAGGCGAGTTTCCAGTGCCTGTCCCCACCGCCAGTCTCTCACCACACTGTAAACACACACACAGACACATGGTGGTGGTTTCCTTGCTGCATACGTATGTCAAACATCAACAAATCGTATTCATTAAAAATGTGCTTCTTTTATGCATGAATTATACCACACTTAAGCTGTGTGTGATACACAAACTGATAAGTTTTACTTGCTGACAAACACATTGCAAATATTTTTTAAACAGTTAACAGAGCTTACGAGTTTATAAATCAATTTATAATTGAAAAATAAGTCAAATCAAACTTGTAGTGGATGGAAACCTAGGTCTTCTGTTGTAGATTCACGAAGAACTTGGATAAAATTCTTTGAAACATCTTCAAAAATCTGCCCAAATATCCAGAAGAATGGGCAAAAACAATCAAAGATGTGTGCTTAAGACACAAACGAGAATAATACAGAGAGATGTTCACAAATATGCACATAGCTGAGAGACATGGGCAGCTGCTATTATAATAATACTTGGATTACTATTCCAATAAAAATTAAGTATAGATTATTGGTTAGTCCAGGCTTCTGAAATCACTGAGGTTTGCTTTCAGTGTTCACTTTGATTCTGACCAGAGCACATAATGTCAGATTTCAGAAGTACGTAAAGATTTGCATAATACTGTGATCTTGTATATTATGATTAAAAGTATGAGAATTGGAGTTAGTTAAAAACACAATTCCACATAGCTAACAAAAAGAATTCACATTCATATTTCATAGTATTGCACCTAAATCAAGCAACAGCAACCATGAAAATTAATTTGTAAGGGAATACAAAATTTATGGAATGCATGTTCACCAAAACCAAAGGCAACATAAAAAGGCAAACATTGATTTACAAAAACTAGATTTACAAGGATCTTAGGAGAAAACAAACTCACAATGTAATTCGTACTAATCCACATACCAAACTTCAGTTTTGTGCAAATGAAACTTCTCTAGAAAGTAGCCTCTGAAATCTATAACATTTTCATCTTCAGCCCTCACAGCTGGGGTCAGTAAAATGTGTGCTCATGGGAAACAGACACCGTCTTTGAGTCACCACTGTCAGGGAGAGAGCAGTAACTCTCAGCACAATGGATAAACACGTGGACCAAATGTACAAAAAAGACAAAGACCATCTGGTCACTACCTGGTTAAACATCCCCAGTCGTGGGCACTCTCGTTACATCTGGCAACTGTCTGGACACTGATATCAGTAGTTGACTCCTACCTAGATGAGATCCAATGGGGCCAAAAAGCTGAGATTCTGACGGTCAATGACCACGAAAAAGGGTGGCTGTGGGAAATGCAAGACGAGTTAATTTATCCAGGTTCTCAAAGATGAAGTAGGGAAAGAGAGCTTAACTCATCTATGAGAATGTAGCCTAGGTAGAGAAGGAAATGTTTCAATGGAGACTATCAAGAAATTTCCTCCTTTGTAGACTCAAAAGAAACAGAATAGATTCTTCTTTGATTGGAGCTATTCATGTGGGATGATTCTGCCTCAATGCAAGGGTTATTCTTGACCACTAGACCTTTCCAGATCCCTCTCTACAAATCTGGCGCGTGCTGATCAAAACACATCTACTTATCTCTGTAGGGTGTTCTCAGTATCTTTCCACCCCCCACCTCTCACTCCTTCTCCTGGAGGTAGACATGTTTTTTAATGACAAAGTAAACATTTCACAGTAAGAATCTGGAATTTCTTTATATTTGGACAAGCCTAAGGACATTAAGGACCCTTTTAGCTTTGCATAAATCAACACTTTGGACGTGAACACTTTACTAAAGAAAGCACAAGTCATTCACCTGCTGGTCATATCACTCCTGATGATTTCCCCATTATAAACATCCCAGCAGGATGCAGCCACCTATTTTGTGAGGGACTTCTCAAGGGCTCCCATCATCCTGGTTGGACACAGAGTCCCTGGGGGCAGCTTCCAAGAGCAAAAGGAAGGGATGACTCAGAAGTTGTTAAAAGCCAACAATCTAGAAAGCACAGAGCACAAATGACATCTCACTTTCTAACAGACTAGTACCAACACCAATGCTTCGATACCACTGCTCCCAGGGCTGCCAACTTTCACGTATATGAACCATGTACTTACAGGAAAACAAACCAAAAATGAGATGGACCCTACACTTCCATATCTTGAAGCAGGATCTTGACAAGGCTTCCAGGAGCCAGTCTAACTCCCATGACTTCTATTAAATAAGAGTTCCCTATGTTTCTAAAAACAACTTTATTGAGATATAATTCAGAAATCATACACTTCTCCCATTGATGACGTACATCTCAATGGCTTTCAGTACATTCACAGATTCTTCCTTCTTGAAGCTATAAAGTTACTATTTTCAGGTTTCCATCCTGTCAGCCTTGTTGTGTTTGGTCCAAGCAGTGCTGTCAGGACCCAGAACTTGATGTGGACAGCTGTGGCCAGAACCAGTTCAGGCTGGTCAAGAAACCTGCCCTGAGGCCCTCAGGCTTCAGGAATGTCTGAGTTCCGGGGCCGGCTCAGTGGCACGGCAGTGAAGTGTGCACATTCCGCTTCAGCAGCCCGGGGTTTGCCAGTTTGGATCCCGATGCAGACATGGCATCACTTGGCACGCCACACTGTCGTAGGTGTCCCACATATAAAGTAGAGGCATATGGGCATGAATGTGAGCTCAGGACCAGTCTTCCTCAGCAAAAAGAGGAGGATTTGCAGCAGATGTTAGCTCAGGGTTAATCTTCCTCAAAAATAAAAAAAGAAGAAAGAAAGAAAGAAGGAATGTCTGAGTTCCCGACAAGGATTACATGAAAAGCTGTTATTAACCACCATGGGAAAGAGCCCAATAAAAAGAAGATACCAGTGATGTCTGATATTTATTCACATTCATGGTTGGGTAACTGGGAGACCCGAGCAGGAGGAGCCACAAGACCATCCCCTGCACATCCATGTCCTGATCCTCTCAAGGGCCCTGAGGTTTCCAGGAAGGCAACTGGGAAGGAAAAATGTGGAGGGGTTCAGTAGAGGGGTGGGGAGGGGGTCCAGGGAGGAGTTGGAATTCGGGATGGGATTGTGCAGGGGCTGTGCAGGAAGGCGGGTGTTGGACACCTGGGAGGAGAAGAAGAAGGGAGTCAGGGAAAGTACTGGGTGAGATCAAGTCCTAGAGGGGAGGGAGGAGGGTTCAGACAGGTCAGTAGGTCAGCAGGACACAAGGAGCAGGTGAAGTGGACTCTCAGGAGCAGTTGGAGGGGACAAGGGCTTCGTCTTCCTCTAAACCTTCTCCTGTTTGGGTGCTGCCTTAGGAATCCTGATCCTTTATACTCCCTCTTGACCAATGCCCTGCCTTCACCTTTGGTTCATCACAGTGCACACTCTGCGTGACCTCGTTTTTAGAATGCCCCTCCCCAACTTGGTGCCTCACTAGGAGCATCCCAATGACAGGTCCTCTCTGGAACCTTCAAAGACTTGGTTTCCGGTCCTTCCCAACCCAGGTCCCCTGCCGCCCACTTCTGGACACTCCCTCCTTCCTTTCCAACCTCCCAAGATTTCCCATGGGCATTTGCTTAAAAATATAAAGCAAATGATGACGGAAGTGAAAGAAGAATCAAATACACAAGCAGAGTGGGAGGTTTTCACACCCCTCCCTCAGCAATTCATACAAAAAGCAGAACATCTGTAAGATGCAAAAGATCTTAATAGCCCATCATCTTAATACTGTAGATGTATACGTATATCTGTCTGTACCCAGAAAACAACTGTTGAGGACACATTTTTTTTTTCTTGCTGAGGAAGATTCCCCTGAATGAATATCTGGGCTAATCTTCCTCTGTTTTGTATGTGGGTCACCACCACAGCATGCTGCTACTGAGTGGTGTAGGTCCGTGCATGGGAATTGAACCTGGGCTGCCAAAGTGAAGCACACTGAACTTAATCACTAGGCCACAAGGCCAGCCTCAAGGACACATTAATTTTAAGCACATATGATACATTTACAAAATCAATCCTATTTATTTGGGCTATAAAGCAAATTTCAATATATTTTAGAGGAATGACATCACACAGAACATGTTTCTAATAATGGAACTGTGCTAGAAGTCACTGATAGAAAGCTACTAGATAGTTCCATATGTTTGAAAATACTGTAATATTTATAAATATGATTAATAAAATAAGACTGTAGGAAGAAATCCCAAAGGAAAAGAGGCTATATTTGACCTGAATGATATGATTATGATTAAATGGTAAGAAAATATGTCTTCTTCTGGTCTGGATATTCTACTTTGCGTGACAAAGTGTGTGTGGTCTCAAAATCATTCCTAATGAACCAGATATTTTATCACCTGAAACAGCAGTGGATATGTCACTTATCTATGTCATCTTACTAGATAGCATGGCTCTACATTATGAACTTTAATGGGGGAAATCTCTAAGCTGACTCTCATGATTGATCTCCCAGGATCTCCAGGAAAGTGAGCATTTTAAGAGAGAAAGTTCATCAGCTTCTCTGCTGGGCCACATGGGGGCAATACGGAGAGAGCTTGGCAGCACCAGAAGTGATGGGTGGGGAGAGCCACATAGGCGGGCAGGGGCCAGGGGACTCAGGTGACTAGGACAAACCCCACTGGTGATCATCTCTCCTTGTTCCCATCCTGAATTCCTTAAGGCTCTGTTCTGCATGATTGGGCACACTGTTTCCCCAACTCATTCAGGCCCATGGCAGCTTAAAATCATTACTTTAAATCCCACCATTTTTATTATTATGTAAATTTATAGTAAACAGGAAATGTCCCATCACTTTTATGGTGGAAAATCACTGTCTTTCACCATAAATATAAAGAAAACATAAAAATCAGGCAAAATAAAAACAAAACAAGAGAGCATATGAAATTCTGTTTAGATGCTGTTGGCTGCCTAAAGAGCCCCAGAGGTGGACTGATCTGGTTACACAAGGAGAGACCAGTACAGAAGGTGTGGAAGTCAGACCAGCAGAGAAGTGAATGGGAGAGAGGCCCAGCCTGTAAGGGACTGGGGACTTCCATGAAGGATGCCAGGGTCACCCTGATCAGAGCTCCAGCAGGGAGGAAGGAAAGAAAGAGAAGTGAACAGAGGCTGGGGACCTGGAACAGTTGAGATCCTTTATGCAGCCAAGGAAGTGCTTGCAACCAAAAGCTAGTGCAGGGGAGCCCTTCAAGGCCCCTGGAGGCCAGGCCAGGAGCCTTGGGCTTGAGAGCTGGCTGTGCAGCTTACCAGCTGTGTGACACTGATCAGGTTTCCTTCATTAAAATGGGAGTGTCCATGCCTGAGTCCGAAGACTGTCATAAGGACAAGAGGTAGCCAAGTGCCCAGTCCCTGTGCATATTGGCATCATCTCCCAGGGTCTCTGTCCTCCCAGAACTTGTGCCTTAGAAGGTGCACATTCATTAAAGGCAATAATGATATAATCAAAGGTCCCTCCTCTTATGGGCATGTGCTAAGCATTGTGCTGTGTAGGCATCATCTCATGGGATGCTGAGGTTGGTACCATCTCTATCCCCCTTGCACAGCTGGGGAATCAGCTTCAGAGTGGTCATGGAGAGGGCGGTACCAAGGCTGAGAAAAGGGTCAGAGAGGACTTGGGTCTGGGAAGGGATTTTGGGAGAGGGGCAGACTGAGGCCTAGAGACTCCAGAGGGAGAAGGGGCCAGAGAGAAGCTTTGTCCAGGACCCAGCTTTGCTTGAGGTCTGGCCTACTCTGAAGATGAGGCCAAACCAGGCAGCCATGGTCAGCTCTCAGCTCCTTGACCTGGGAGTAATGGTCAGTCATTGCTGTGATGAAGATAATATTGCCATATAATAGCTCTGGTGATGGCATTACTGTTATTGTTGTTATTGTAGGAGAGGGTGCAGCCCTCTCCAACACACGGCAGGGTCCTGGGGAAGCTCTCCTCTCCACCTCTCTTGACCTCAGGATCTGCTAAGCCCCATCCAAAACACCCACTCTAACTGCACCCTGTCAGGGTCCCTGTCCCTGCCCTGGACCCCTGTCCTCAGAGAAACCCTACCCTGGTCACTCTCTGGCATCTCAGGACCCACGCACAGCCATCCAGAAGGCCCTGGCTTGAGGCAGATCCCCAGTATTTGGTTTGGAATCAGGAAAATGCCCCCTGCCATGACAGCTTAGGTGGGGCAGGTCATGCTGAGGTCTATTCATCCTGTCTGCCTGCAGTGGCCTCCACTGAGTGCCAGGGCTGTCTGTCTCTCTTGGGAGCTGTCTTGTGGGCTGGGGTGGGAGGGAGGGTCTGGGAGTGTGTGTGTGTGCATGTGTGTTTGGTTGTCTTATTCTGCATTAGAGACCTGAGAGTCTGAGTTTCTGTCTGTGAGTATATTGATTGTGGACATGAGTTTTTCTCTGTGTGTCTGTATATATTTGAAGTGGTATATTTCTGTGATATATTTTGAATCTCTCATTCCATTCTCTCCTAGCCTGTAGAATTTCTGCTGAGAAATCCACTGATAGACTGATGGGGGTTCCATTCTATCTTATTTTCTATTCTCTGGCTGCCCTTAATTTTCTTTCTCTGTCATTGACCTTTTTTTTCTTTTCCCTTCAGCTTTACTGGGGTATAATTGACAAATAGGAATTGTATATATTTAAGGTGTACATCTTGATATTTTGATAATACGCACATTTTGAAAAGATCACTGTGCTCAAGCTAATTAACACATCCTTCACCTCACATAGTTACAATTTGCATGTCTGTGTGTGTATGTGTGTGTGTGTGTGTGTGTGTGTGTGTGGTGAGAATACTTGAGATCTCTTAGTAAATTTCAGGTATATAACACAATATTGACTATAGTCACCATACTGTACATTTGTCTCCATAACTTATTCACCTTATTACAGACAGTTTATTACATTTGATCAATATCATTTCTTTCTCCCCATCCCGCAGCCTCTGGTAATCACTATTCTACTGTGTGTTACTATGAGTTCAGTTTTTTTTTATTCTACATAAAAGTGAATTTATGCAATATTTATCTTTCTGTGTCTGTCTTATTTCACTTAGCATAATGTCCTCCAGGTTCATCCATCTTGTCACAATTGGCAGGATGTCCTTCTTTTCTAAGGCTGAATAATATCCCATTGTGTTTAAATGCATCACATTTTCTTTATCCATACGGCCATTGATGGACATTTAGGTTGTTCCCGTATCTTGGCTATTGTGAGTAATGCCGCAGTGAACATGGGGTGCAGATATCTCTCTGAGATCCTGATTTCATTTCCTCTGGATATATACCCAGGGTGGCATTCCTGCATCATATGGTAGCCCTGTTTTCAGTTTTCTGAGGAACATCCATACCAGCTGCAGGGCCTGTGGGTGGGGTGGCTGGCAGTGTCTGTGGGCTGGCTTTGAGATCCCACAGTGGTTGCTGTGAACCCCTCTCCACATCTTTGTTCTTAGCTACCTCCAGAGGATCCAGCCATGCTGATTCCCTCAGCAAGACAGACATAGGCTTTCAAGCAGTGCCTGGAAAGCCTGTGGAAGTGACGCTCACACTGCTCTCTTCCCCCTGAGAGAAATCGCAGGTGGAGGGGTCTCTCTGAGCTGAGCCGAGCCAGCCTGTGGGATCGGTGACGCAGGTGGAGCTGTCCTTTCTGCCCTTTTCAGTGTGGTCGTTCTCAGATTTTCTGCTCCACCGGCATGCTGAGACCTCACACCTGAATTCCAGAACTTTCCTAAAGGTATTTTCATCCATGGATTATGGTTAAATCATGGTTTCTGTGGGCAATGAGTGCTGGGCCTTCCTATCGCACCATCTTGCTGGCATGCATCAATGTTGGTTTTTCTTTTTTTTTTTTTTTAGGAAGTTTAGCCCTGAGGTAACTGCTGCCAATCCTCCTCTTTTTGTTGAAGAAGGCTGGCCCTGAGCTAACGTCCGTGCCTATCTTCCTCTGCTTTGTATGTGGGACGCCTACCACAGCATGGCTTGCCAAACAGTGCCATATCTGCACCTGGGATCCAAACCAGCGAACCCCAGGCCACCGAAGCAGAACGTGCACACTCAACTGCTGTGCCACTGGGCAGGCCCCATCGCAGTTTTATTTTACATTTCCCTAATGACTAATGATGGTGAGCATCTTTTCCTGTGTTCCTTGTTTATTTGTAGAAATATATCTTATTTGCAGAATATCTTTCCTGCAAAAATGTCTACCTAAGCCCTTTAATAATTTTTTTAAATTGGATTTTTTGGTGTGTTGTAGGTATTCTTTTCTTTTTATTGAGGTCGTATTGGCTTACAGCACTGTGTAAATTTCAGGTGTACATTATTATTTATCAGTTTCTGTATAGATTGCATCGTGTTCACCACCAATAGTCTAGTTCTCATCCATCACCATACATATGTGCCCCTTTACCCCTTTACCCCTTACCCCTTTAGCCTTCCCCTATGGTAATGTCATTGACTTTTGACAGTTTTAATATAATGTGCCTTGGAGAGGTCTTTTTATGTTTTGATAATTAGGAGTTCTATTATCTTCATGTACTTGTGGGTCTAGTTCCTTCCCCAAGTTTGAGAAGTTTTCAAATATTATTTATTTAAATAAGCTCTCGGCTGTTTTCTCCTTCTCGTCTCCTTCTGGGATATCCATTATCCTTATGTTGCTTTTCCTAATACAGTTGGATATTTTTTGTACAATTTCTTCATTTAAAAAATCTTAGTCTATCGCCTCTTCCACCTGAATCATTTCTGGATTTCTATCTTCGAGCTCACTAGTTGTCTCTTCCACATTTTCTGCTGTATTTCCAATGCTTTAGCTTTATTTTTCATCTCATTAATTGTGGTCTTCATCTCCAGAATTTGTTTGGTTTTTGTTCAGAGTTTCAATCTGTTTGGTGAAGTACTCCTTCTGTTCATTAATTTTATTCCTGAGTTCATTAATGTCTTTCTGAGTTTTCTTGTAACTCATTGTTCCGTCATGACATCTCTTTTGAATTCTCTGTCAGTTAGGTTGAAATCTTCTGTGACTTCATGTTTGGTTTTTGGAGAGACATCATTTTCTTTCTGTTCTGACATGTTACTGTAGTTCTTCACGGTGCTTGATGAGTTGATCCTGGGTCGGCACATTTGTGGTAGTAAACAGCTTTCTTATGTGAGTAAGGCTTTTCTTACTTTGATTCTGAATCGCTTCTGGTTGTATCTGAGAGCCTGCACTTTCCACCCTCCAGTGCCTCTGCCAGAGGCATCATCAGTGCCCTCCTTGTGCTGCTTGTGTCTCCGAGGTTGCAGGTGGCTTGCTGCCTGCAATGTTGCTTCAGTTGTGGGTGCTGCCACTGGGGTCGCCAGGTTGAGAGCACTTCTGCTGCTTTTGCGGTCACTTGGGTCTTGTGATCCCTCACTGGCCCTCCATGGGCTCTCCACAGGCTTGGCTGCAGCTGCCACATGCCACCTGCACTGCTGCACTGGGGTTATCTGGGGATCCGGGGAGAACTACTGCCAGGGTAACTGGGTTCATGGGTGTCACCGCTGCTGCCAGAGGGCTGGGGTCTTGTATGCAGCCCCCACTGCTGGTAGGGTCAGTGTCGGGGTGCCATCACTGTGGGCTGGGTCATGGGTCCTGCTATAGCTCCTGAAGCCTCAGGTCTCCAGTGTCATGTACCACTGCTGGGGAAGTGGGAGGGGCTGAGTCATGAGCACTGTGGCTGTTCCTGCAGCCTCTGGTCTCCAGCATCAGCATGCTTTTTGAAACCTCAGGTCAGGCCACCACCGCCCCTGCCAATGGTATCTGTCTTTTGGACTGTCACTGCTGGGAAAGGGGGAGGGAGCTGCTCCCCTGCCTCCTGGAAGTCCAATCCACCCACCTTCAGAAGTATAGATGTATGCACCTCTCAGGCATTCTGGTGTGCTGTGCAGGGAGTCTTTTGTTGGTCAATGGATGTCCTACTGGTTGTGACTTACATGGGAGAGACAAAGGGAACAGCTCACTCCACCATGGCACTGTAAGGTAACTTTAATTTGATAAACCTTTTAAAAACAAATACTTTAAAAATGTTTTTGAAATTAAAAAAATCAAATTGGCAAACTACGACCCTCAAACCGGCTTCCTGTTTTTTACAAATAAAGTTTGATTGGAGCCAGGGGCAGGATTAAGGTGGCACAGTGAGGTGAGTCATACAAGTGCTATGCTGGATACTATATTTATTTAAAATCTTGAAACCTTGTTTATTATGGATCTTTTCATTAATTTTTACTTTTTAAAAAATTATGATATTAAAATATTATTTACCTTGACTACTGAATTTGTTGATGTCCCCTTAAACACCATGCCTGAGGCAAATGTTTCACTCACCTCACCACAGTCCAATCCCTGAGCAGAGAAAGTGATGAGAATAGATAGACATGATATGTTTTGGAGGTAGAGTTGGCGGGGCTTGTCAATGGTTAGCATGTGGGCTAGGTAGATAGGTAGGTAAGTAAGTAAGTGAGTCGATAGGAAAGAGAAACAGTAAAGATTCCTACAGATTTTTGACTTGAGCTATTGGTTGAATAGAGGATCTTTTACTGAGAAAAACAAGGCTGTAAATGCCTCATATATTTCTTATGCAAAAATATCAATACAAAATTTTTAAAAAAGAAAAATTAGCAGCAGACTCCCTAAAAATCATGCCCCGATATGCCAAGATATGGACTGCTATTTTCAAAAAGCACAGATAGCCAAGCCAGGGTCCTTGGCTCTAAGTCAGAGAAGCTGCATTTGGAACTCATTGTTGCATCTTTTACAACTCACAACTTCAGATGCCCCTCTGAAGCAGACCTGCATGAGAATGAAGAGTCAAGGTCCAATGGCCATTGGATTAACCAACAAGACAACAGGAGCTCCCACACTGGTCAAGTATTCCCAGTATGGTTTGGGAATGGGATTTTGTCAGGCTTTAAGGGACAGTCCTCACACAGCCTATACAGGCCTGAAAGCTCTTTTCTTGGGGAATGAAGGGAGAGTTTCATGGGACTAAAGCTAAGAAAGGAGTTTCTCACCCACGCCTGCAGAAAATGTCAATACTGAGAGAAGGAACGAGACTGAAAGCAAAGTGGGAGGGTGTCCATAAAAGGATTAAAAACAAATTACTGTAGATCCAGAAATCCAAGAGTCTGGGTGGAGAGAGGAAGAGCAGTGGGTCCATGTAGCTGGGGACGGATCCAGGGCAATTACCCAAAAGACACACTGTTGTATGTTTCCTGTTCTCTGCTAACAGAACCATGGTGAACAAGTGTGTTGACAACTATAGGTAGTGATAAACACAAAGGCAGAATCACACCTTATAAGGGGTTTGGGGCTAGACTCAGCGTCTAAGATGAAAATCCCATGTCATCATGGTACTCTTTTAAAAAATAATCTTTTTTAAAATTTTATTTTTACAATTTTTAAAAATTGAGATTATGGTAGTTTAAAACATTGTGAAATTTCAGTTGTGCATTATTATTTGTCAGTCATCTCATAGGTGCACCCCTTCACCGTTTGTACCCGCATCACTCCCCTTCCCCCTGGTAACCACTAATCTTTTCTCTTTGTCCATGTGTTTGTTTATATTTCACACATAAGTGGAATCATAGAGTGTTTGTCTTTCTCTATCATCTGGCTTATTTCACTTAACATAATACCCTCAAGGTCCATCCACGTTGTTATGAATGGAGGAATTTTGTCATTTTTTATGGCTGAGTAGTATTCCATTGTAAATATATACACCATATCTTCATTATCCAGTCATCAGTCGATGAGCAATTATGTTGCTTCCACGTCTTGGTGATTGTGAATAATGCTGCAATGAACATAGGGGTGCAGAAATCTCTTTGAATTGCTGATTTCAAGTTATTTCAATCGATATCCAGTAGTGGGATGGCTGGGTCATATGGTATTTCTATTTTTAATTTTTTGAGAAATCTCTATACTGTCTTTCATAGTGGCTGGACCAGTTTGCCTTCCAACTAGCAGTGTACGAGGGTTCCTTTTTCTCCACAACCTCTCCAACATTTGTTATTTTTTTCTTTTGGTTATTATAGCCATTCTAACAGGTGTAAGGTGATATTTTAGTGTAGTTTTGATTTGCATTTCCCTGATGATCAGTGATGATGAGCATCTTTTCATATGCCTACTGCCCATCTGTATATCTTCTTTGGAGAAATGTGTGTTCATATCCCCTGCCTATTTTTTGATCGGGCTGTTTGATTATTTTGGTGTTCAGTTGTGTGAGTTCTTTATATATTATGAAGATTAACCCTTTGTCAGATGTATGACTTGCAAATATTTTTTCCCAGTTGGTGGGTTGTCCTTTTGTTTCAATACTGTTTTCCCTTGCCTTGTGGAAGCTCTTTAGTGTGATGAAGTCCCACTTGTTTATTCTTTCTATTGTTTCCCTTGTCTGAGAAGACAAGGCATCCAACAAGATCCTTTTAAGACTGATGTCAAAGAGTATACTGCCTAGATTTTCTTCTAGAAGTCTTACAGTTTCTGGTCTTACCTTCAAGTTTTTGATCCACTTTCAGTTTATTTTTGTGAATGGTGTAATAGAATGGTCTACTTTCATTCTTTTACATGTGGCTGTCCAATTTTCCCAACACCATTTGTTGAAGAGACTTTCCTTTCTCCATTTGTATGTTGTCAGCTCCTTTGTTGAAGATTAGCTGTCCGCAGATGTGTGGTTTTATTTCTGGTCTTTCAATTCTGTTCCATGATCTGTGTGCCTGTTTTTGTACCAGTGCTATGCTGTTTTGATTACTATAGCTTTGTAGTATGTTTTGAAGTCAGGGATTGTGATGCCTCCTGCTTTGTTCTTTTTTCTCACAATTGTTTTAGCAATTCAGGGTCTTTTGATGCCCCCATATGAATTTTAGGATTCTTTGCTCTATTTCTGTGAAGAATGTCATTGGGATTCTAATTGGGATTGCACTGAATCTGTAGATTGCTTTAGGTAGTATGGACATTTTAACTATGTTTATTC
This sequence comes from Equus asinus, assembly GCF_041296235.1. NCBI lineage: Eukaryota > Metazoa > Chordata > Mammalia > Perissodactyla > Equidae > Equus > Equus asinus. The sequence goes on from NC_091803.1 coordinate 34,252,798, forward strand.
TTCCAATAAATGTGCATGGAATGTCTTTCCTTCTCTTTATGTCATCATCAATTTCTTTCAGGAAAGTCTTGTAGTTTTCATTGTATAGGTCTTTCACTTCCTTGGTTAAATTTATTCCAAGATATTTTCTTCTTTTTGTTGCAATTGTGAATGAGATTGTGCTCTTGAGTTCTCTTTCTGTTAGTTCATTATTAGAGTATAGAAATACAACTGGCCAATATTGCTGATGAACATAGATGCAAAAATCCTCAACAAAATATTGGCAAATCAAATGCAGCAATACATTAGAAAGATCATACACCATGATCAAGTGGGATTTATACCAGGGACACAGGGATTGTTCAACAGCTGCCAGTCAATCAGTGTGATACACCACATTAACAAAACGAGGAACAAAAACCACACGATCATCTCAAATAGACACAGAGAACGCATTCAACAAGATCTAACATCCCTTTGTGATAAAAAATGCTTAACAAAATGGGGATAGAAGGAAATTACCTCAACATAATAAAGGCCATATATGACAAATCCACAGCCAACATCATACTCAATGGGGAAAAATTGAAAGCCATCCCTCTGAGAACAGGAGCAAGACAAGGGTGCCCACTCTCACCACTCTTATTCAGCATAGTACTGGAGGTTTTGGCCAGACCAGTTAGGCAAGAAAAAGAAGTAAAAGGAATCCAAACAGGCAATGAAGAAGTGAAACTCTTGCTGTTTGCAGATGACATGATTTTATACAGAGAAAACCCCCAAAAGTCCATCAAAAAACTACTAGAAACAGTCAACAATTACAGCAAAGTTGCGGGATACAAAATCAACTTACAAAAATAATCTTTTAAATAGCTCATGGATACTATACTATCTCTTGGAAAATCTGATCTAGTCAATTTTTCCTCCAGCATTGAGACTGATTTCAATCTCTTTGGTTCAACACCCACGGAAGTAATTGGCTTGCCTTTGTTTTGGTTTCCCAAACTTACAGTCAATTCTACCTAAGACAAAAGGTTATGTGTTCTGACTCCATGCTCAAGTTCTTGAAACTCTACCCAAAGATCCCTTAGGGGAGGTAGGTACACGTATATGTGTTGCCCAGCCTCACCACAAAGTCTTTGTCTCTTTATGAGCTACAACAACCAGTGGATATCAGGTAGAGAATTAGAATTGGAGAAACTGAAGTTGTTCATTTATGCAATCTATGAATTCATAACAGTGTCTTCTGGATAACATCCAAGACCCTCTAAAGCCCTGGTACCTGGAAGGCAACATAATGCCAACTAAGACAGACACTGACAGAATTTAAGGAGATTTTACTGGTCACATGGGAATACCCTGAGAGTCAGGAAATGTCCACAAGTCACCCAGATAAACAAAGAAAGGAGCTTTCACAGTGATTTTTTAAGATCTAGAATTACAATCTGTGCCAAGTCCCTAGCCTCCAATTTCACCTCCCTCACAACACAATGCCAGAACCACCCACATCATTATGATGGGGAAACTGAGGTAAGAGGGGACCTGAGGCACCTGGAGGGCTGAAAGTAGGTCAGAGGCCTACAGGCAGGTGTTTAACCGATCTTGTGTTCTAATGCAAATATCAGAAGATAAAAGCAATCAAGGAGATCCAAACACAGATTTAGGACCCTGCAGAATCAACTTGCCTTAAAGAGTGTAGGAATTGAGAGCAGGTTTGAAGGTCTCTATCTAATGTCATTTCCAATTCTGTGTTCACTGAACGTCTCCATACAGTAAGGGTGATATCTGATCTCTACTCTGTGTTAGTCACTAGATCAGGAGAAAGGACGGGTTCAAAGAGGAGTCAGGTGTGATCTTTACCCTCAAGTAGTCCACAGGCTAGTCAGAGAGCCACGACAAGCATATGAATAACTAATCCATGGCAGAAAGTTCACTGTTCTTTAGGAGAAAGCATTAGGAGACTCAGAGGACAGAGCAATCATTTCCAAAAGAGAGGGGCATATAAAGGATTGGAGGTGAACTCTGTATATGGGATTTGATTATGTGGAGGTGAGAGTGGAAAGAGCACTCAGAGCAAAGGAAACAGTATAAACCAACCCAAAGCCTGGAAGAGAAAAAGCAGGAGGACGTACAGAGGACAGGGCCAATTTGGCTGAAGTATAAGGTGTGGAAAGAAAAGAACTGAGAGGTGAGGGTGAGGCCAGATGGCCTTGAATGTCAGAAAAGAATATGGCTTTCATCATGACAGTGTCACCCAGGGAAGTCCCTAAAACATCTTCCACGTCTAAGGCTCTGTTTTTTTTTTTTTTTTAAAGATTTTATTTTTTCCTTTTTCTCCCCAAAGCCCCCCGGTACATAGTTGTGTATTCTTCGTTGTGGGTTCCTCTAGTTGTGGCATGTGGGACGCTGCCTCAGCGTGGTCTGACGAGAAGTGCCATGTCTGCGCCCAGGATTCGAACCGACAAAACACTGGGCCGCCTGCAGTGGAGCGCGCGAACTTAACCACTCGGCCACGGGGCCAGCCCCTCTAAGGCTCTGTTTTTAAGTTGTACTTGCTTATAGGAACCAACGCAGAACATTGCCAGATGGCCAAACTGCAGAAATGGTCCAAACCAGAAAGGCCCAAGAATGGCGATGGGTGCCATGTGCAAAAGGAAAGGCATGCAAAAGGTGCTGTGTGCAAGAAGGGAAGTTCTGCATGCCCCAAATGCCCTGCCCTGAGTGATGACGCAGAGACACCTCCCCCTTCATAGTCCATAAGAACCCTGATCACCTTCCCTTCGGGGAGAAGCTGTTTTAGAACATGAGCTCTGCATCCTCCATTATCCATTCATCCATCAATGGACATTGGCTTGTTCCTACCTTTTGGCTATTGTGAATACTGATAAGCATGGATATACAGACACCTCTTTAAGATCCTGCCTCCAGTTCTTTTGGATATATAGCCAAGAGTGGAATTGCTGGATTATATGGTAATTTTTTTAAATCTATTTAATTATTTTTAATTTTTTGAGGAACTGCTGTATTGTTCTCCATAGAAGCTGTACCATTTTACATTCCCACCAGTGATGCACAAGGATTCCAATTTGTCTTAGTTTTGTTTTGAAATAGCTTTGAATTCACAGGTGCCCTGAATCTCTGGTGTCCTCAGGGGTCCCCACATAATAGTTTGAGAGCAATAATGCAAATTCAAAGAGAAAATGTATTGGTAATTGTGTTACATATTTCAAAATTCCTCTCCATCGGAGTTGTACCATTTTGCCCTTTGACCAGTAATGTGTGAGAGTGTCTATTTCCCTTAGCCTTGTCCACAGAGTATATGGTCAAACTTTTGTATTTAACTAAACTGGTATGTAAAAAGTATTACTTCAGTGAAGTTTTAATTTGCATTACCCTTCTTATGAGTGAGGTGGGGCATTTTTTTCTAATATTTAAAGGCCATTTGAGTTCACTTTTCTGTGAACTGCCCATTCATATACTTTGCCCACTTTTACATTGGGTTGCAGCTTTTCATTCTTAACTTCTAGGAGCTCTTTTTGTGTTAGGGATATCAACTCTTCTACTGTGATATAAGTTGAATACTTTCTCCCGGTGGTTGTTAGTTTCTGATTTTGCTTATAGTGTTATTTGTCAATGGAGAGGGTTTTTGATGTTTACATAGCAGATTTATTAAATCACTTCTTTTATGGATTCAGGATTCTGAGTCACGGTAGTAAAGTCCTTCCTCATTATTCCAAGGAGGTCTAACTTTTAAAGAAAAGCCAGAAATCTAAGTTTTTATCTTAAAGTTTTCAATTTTAAAATGTTGACCAAATTTTTTTACGAGTATCCTGCACCATGACCCATCTTCAGCCTAGAGGCCCAGCATCTGCAATTTCTCTATTAATGTTGTGTCATGATGTTGGGACCTCATGATGACATCACAGTTACGACTCCCTCTGGGCACCATTCTTTTAAGCCTATGCTGGCAGATCCACCTCTCCCCCTATTCCAGCCAAGATGAATCCTTCCATCCTCCCTAAAAGTGCACAGAACTTCAAGCGAGGGCAGCGGAGGGATCAGCAGTGAGTGGGGAGGAATTTTAGAATTCCAGGGCAGGAAAGGAAAATTAGATATTTCTGCGTCACTCTCTTTCTCTGATGTCTGATGTTGCAGCCCTTTTGGCAATCCCTGCTTAGTGGCCATCCTGTGTACACACCCTTGACGACAAGGACACATAACTTTCTGAGAAGACTGTTGCAATCCTGAGTGCTGATTTTCTCTTATTAAGCCCAAATCCACCTCCTCTATGACCCCAATCCACCTGTCCTTGTTTCACTCTGGGAGGTCACAACAAAGCATGTGCAGTAGGTGCAGGCAAACTGTGTGTCAGCCGCCCGTGGTTTTCACTCCGCTCTGCACTGGTCTCTTAGATCCATCTTTCTGCCAAGCTCATGTTCTCTTGCTCCCACCCCATGCTGCCTTCAAGGGAGGTGGACATCTTCTTCACAGCTCATCCTAGTGCCTGACACATAAGTCCTCAATAAAAATTTATTGAATGAATGGGTGATTAGTGAACACAGCCAATCCGTCCAACTCTGTGCCTCTTCTCCACCCCATTATCTTCTCCATGCCAGCCCAGTGACCCACCACATCACTAGCAAAGTTAAACTTGGCAGGGACCTTCCGGTGGCCCCACTGCAGGGCTGCCGATTCCCTGGTATGAATGTGGACAGCGCGATTGGACATCCAAGTCCCAGACAGGATACAAAGCCCCTGGAGTTTCCACAGCCAGTGCATGGTCAGACTGTGAAGGAGACAGGAGACAGATGAGTCTTTCCTGTAAAGTCATCAGTTGCTTCCGGAGATTCACCCAAGCCTCACAGGGTTCTTCCAGAAATTAATTTCTTGTGGTTATGAGTTAATTGGCACTCAGCATCCATTTCAGTTTCTTTTTGGTGGGCCATTCTCCAAAAGCACCACACCCTGTCTGGATCCTCTCTCTCCAGCACCTCTGACAGATTTGTGAACACCCAATTCTATACAATAAACCTCTTTGTGCTTAAAATACAGTGATGTGGTAGATTGAATTGTTCCCAATATTTTTCCCCCTCCCTGTAGTAGGATTATATGCCCCCATTCATTTTCATGTGACTTTCCCAGTGCAATCTGGGCAAGAGTATGTATTCGCCTCTCATTGATTCTGGCTTGCCCACGGATATGCTTTGGTCAATAGGTGGATGTGGTTGTGTGGTTGATCAGGAATTCTAGCATTTCTGCCCTCTCTCATGAGAGTAGAGTGCCCCAGATAGGTGTCTACCTTCAGCCTGGGTCCCAGAATGTAGCACATGTGGAGTTGAGCTGAGCCCAGCACATCCTCAGCCAACCCACAGACCCATGGGAAAAACCATGCATCGTTATACGCTGCTGAGATGTCCTGGATGTTTGTTACTATAGTAAATGCTGAGTAATACAAGTAGCATCTATTTCCTTCAACTGAACCTTGACTGAGATGTCTTGAATACTAGGCACCTAGCACATAGGACCTAACATACAGAATGACTTTATAAATTGTAACAGTTGTAATTATGGTTTCCATCTACGGACTGGCTCCAGAGAAAGTAGTTCCAAGGCTGTGTAGGCTGGTCTCTGATTTCCTCCATGCTCGCCTTGATAGGGGTAGCAGAATTTAAGTCTAATGAACTTTGATTCCAGGAGTCCTGCCAATTGGCTGCATTTCCACCCCCTCTTATCTAGGCATCAGCAGCCACAATGCTCAAGGTCTCTGACACTTGTATTTACTCTCCTATTTTCCAAAAGAAGAAGGCATGAAGATTTCTTACAAGCTCCTGGGTGGGAATATTTATTGCTTTTGTTCCTGCTGGTCCCTCTCTCTTTCCATGGCTGGCTCTTTTTCGTTCTTCCATCCTCACCTCTTCAGAGTTGCTTCCTTCCCTGACCAGCACCCAATGCCCATCCCCCTTTGACAGCCCTTCTCCCAGACACCCCAGTCCCTTTTGTTGTGCTGAAGGCCCCATTTCCTTTGCCCAGTGCTCCCTCCTCACTGAGACCTGGCAGGTACTCACTTCCAAGGACCCTACGCATTGCAGATTGCTTTCCCCTAGAGATTTGACTCTTCTCAATGGCCCTGACTTCTAAAGATTGGCTAGTGCCCTCATGAGGCATGATCCCATTAGTCCGTTCCTTGCAACAGCGCTCACTGGCAAGTCCCTTCAGGTAGTCTCTGGGAATCTCTTGGTCCGCCCTCCTCCCGGGCAGACAGTTCCAGAATCCTTGTAGCCTTGGAGCAGAGCACAGCTAATCAAGCAGTCAACTCCAGAATCCTTCCAGCCTTTGAGGAGCACTCATATAATCATTAGCTGTGGACAACCCGGAGCCTTACTTGGGGTAATGCCAGTCCTCCTTGTTCATGAATTGTACAGCCCTAGAACCTGGGGGGCCAGCAGGAACTGTTCCTTTAATCCAGGGGGTGAAAAGGAGATTTACACCCAGGACTGCCAGCAACTTCGTGCTCCAACCAGGGAGAGAGAAACAGCTCCCATGAGCTTGAGGTACATTCTCTCACCTCCTTTAGCCCTTTTCTTCCCCTGATTGTCATCTCACGCTCAGTCTCTTTTGATGATTCCTCCTCATATCCTTTATCCGTACTCACTCCATATGCAATCTCATCCAGGATCACAGCTGGTTCTTCAGCTCCAGTGGTTGGCAACTTCTGTATCCACGACTATGCAGTAGAAGCTCATGGTTCAGGACCAAGGGTCTGAAGTCTGTCTAGATTTGAATTTGGATTTTCCTGCTATTGAGCTGTGTGCTCTTGAAAAAGTTACATTACCCCCCCACTCCAAACCTCAGTCTTCTCACCTAGAAAGTGGGGGATAATCCTAGGACACCTGTTAGATGTGTGGGGAGTAGAGTTGAGAATGCCCATCAAGCACCAGCTCATGAAGATGTTTCGAATAGCTCTAGAATGGTACGCTAGAAACTGGTACCCTCAGTTGCTTCTGGAGAGGGGAGCTGGTTTGGCTTTGAAACAAGTCTTTTTTAAATTAAATCATTCAATTCAAATTTTATTTACTTATTCAAAAATTAAATCAGTAAAAGTTAAAATAAAAAATAAAGCAAATGCATGGCATACAGTAAGCACTCAGTAAACTGTAGAGACTTCAGCCTGGAGTGGGAGACTTGGGGTCTTTGGACTCAGATCTACACAGCTGCATGGATGGAGGGTCTAGGGGGTCGTTGATTATTCCTGCTGGTCACATGGATGCAATAGATTTGGAGAATAAGGGTCGTGGTCCTGGGAGCAGTAATTAGGGTCCCCAAAATGAAAGGAAGCTCAAAAAATACAGTCGTTCTCCCAGAAAGTGGGCAAAAGAATCCACAGACCCATTTGGTTTGGAGGTTCTGGAGCCGAGTTCCCCAAGACACGCCATGGAATGCTGTCCTCCCTAGAAATGTCTGACCCCTCTCAATTAGTCAACAAGCATTTATTGACTGCTGCTCTCAGATAGACACAGAGGTGACCAAGACAGAGCCCTCCCAGCCTGGATGCGAGACAGCTAATAACGTGTAGAATGACTAACTTCACTTTAGATATTGTTAAGGGTAGATCAGAGGTCAGATCATGTCACAGGTCTTCTCAGCACTCACCAGTGAATGCCAGTTTCATGCAAAATATATGTCAAAGTGTTTGCCATGTTATCCAAGGCTCTGTGTTGTCTTCTCACACATTCCCTTCCTCTCTGGCTTGGTGTCCTATCCCCTTAGCACTACCTGAACATCAGCCCCACTGGCCTCCTTGCTGTTCTTGAAGGCACACCTTGCCTCAGGGCCTTTGCACTTGCTGTTTCTTCTTCTCAGACTACCTTCCCCCAGGTATCTACATGGATAACCCCCTCTCCGCCTTCAAATTTTTGCTAAAGATTTTTGTCACCTTCTCAATGAAGCTTAGTCTGACCATCTACTTCAAACTGCAACACACTTCCAAACTGGTTCTTCGTCCCCACTTACCCACTAATATTTTTTCTTTAATACTCATCACTTTCAAACATATTAAAGAATTTACTTATTCTCATTTTTTTCTCTGTCTTCTTCTATTAGAATGTAAGCCTCATGAAGGCAGAGACCCTTGCCTACTTTGTACATTGATTGAGCTCAAGAACTTAGAACAGTATCCAGCACACGGTAGATACCCAGTAAATATTTGACTGAATGAAGAAGGGCTCTGAAGAAAATAAAACATGTTGACATGATAATGAGTATGACTGTGTGACGTGTGTGGCTGTGCATGTGATAGCCCATGTGTACGTGTGTAAGTGTGTGCAAATGTGTGTGAGTGTGTGCATATGGCTGTGTGTGTAGCTGTTGTGTATGTCTGGTTCTCTGTGAGTGCGTGTGTGTGTCTGTGTGTGTGAGTGTATGGGGGTGGGAGCTTACTCATATGTGTATAAGGGGGTTATGTGTACCTGTATGTGTGAAGTATGTGTGAGTGTGTGTTTGTGAGTGTTGATGCGTGTGAATGTGGAGGTGACTATGTGTGACTTTTGTGTACGTATGGCTCTGTGTTTGAGTTTATGTGTATGTGTCTGTGTGTGAGTTTGGAATGTGTGTAGGACTGTGTGTGTGAGTGTAGGTGTGTCTATTTGTGTGTGAGTGTGGTTGTGAGTGTGTGTGGGGCTGTGGGATCATAGACATCTGTGTATGCTTGCAGGTATGGGAGTCTTTGTGTGGCTGTACATACACAGATGTGTTTCTGGCTAGATCTGCGTGTGTGTGTGTGCACATGCTGCTTTATTTAGGATGGTCTGAAAATACCTCTCTGGGTGCCCTTTGCACCTGGTCCCCCAGCGGACATTGCCAAGGCACAATGCTGGACTTCAATGAGCTCTCATTGCAGGCTTACTCTTTTCTTCTTCTTAGAAAATCTTGACCTCTGGACACATTTCAGAACATCATAGCACAGTGTGAAAGCTATGAGGTGGAAAATCAAGCTTTCTTCAAAAGAAATTTTAAAGGATAATGGCTATTTCAGGCCTCCGGTGCTGTGTAACTACGCTCACGTGTAATCTTAACCATATCTCTGCAAGGGAGGCATATGGAATCCCATCTCATAGATGAGGAAGCAGGCTCAGAGATGGAGGCCCACAGCTGGTAAGTGTTACAGTGGAACTCAGGTCTGACTTCAAAGTACAATGTCTTTCTTACAGGCAACACTGTGTTTCTGAAAAGTGAGTTTAAAAGAAAAAAATCTGAAATGGTCGCTGTTCAAGGCTGTGTGTGATCAGCTGACCGCTGGACTGAGTAATAGTGACTAGACTAGATATCACAGTCACTGAGAACTTGCTCTGTGCTACAATGTTAGCTCATTTAGGTTTTGCTGTTGGCAGGCCTGGTATTTAGATCCCAGCTCTGCCACTTAGAACTGTGCAACTTTGGGCAAGTGATTTTACCTCTCTGAGCTTCAGTTTCCATCTCTGTAAATGGGAACCATCTGGAAGATCATTTCTGCCACAGGCCCTTTGAACTTGCTATTCTCTCTGTCTAGGACACTGTCCTCCTCACCCCCCACATCTGCACAGCTTGCTCTCTCACCTGTTTCAGTCTTTGTTCAAATGTCATCTTCACAACATGTTCTTCCCTGGCCACCTTATTTAAAATCCCACACCTCCCTCCTGTGGTTTGTATCCACCTTCTCTACTGTGTTTTTCTCCTTAGCATTGAGACCATTGAACATACTCCAATTTTTTTTCATTATTTGTCTGTTGTCTCTCTTTCCCACATGGATGCAATTTCAAGTGGGCAGGGATTCTGTCTTTTTTGTTCCCTGGTGTATCCTCAGTGCCTCGAACTGATAGAATGATTTTTGGTAAGTTAAAGAATGAATGAGACACGCCTCCTTTGTTGCTTTTCGTGGGGCTTAAATGAGGTCGTGTCTAGCGAGTCCTCAGCACAGTTCACAGTTCAGGAGAAGCTCAACACAAAGTAGACGTTCATCATTGTCAGCACCACCATAATCCTTGTCTTCATCTTCATTCCGACAAGTATGCATGATGGATGCAGACCCCAGGGCAGAGAGAAATCCTGAAGCAAAGAGGAAGAAAGTGTTTCTGTCCAGGCATACCTGGATGTCATTGCTTCTCTCCTTAAAGATGCTGCGGTGATTTGCAAAATCTCACAACAGGATGTCGGGCTTTTTCTAGCTAAAGATACGTTCCCAAATCCATGATAAATACTGAAACAAGAAAAAGATCATCTTATAGCTAACACACAAGCACTACTACTCAGTAAAAGCTGACACCACCTCAAATTGTGCTGAACTCAGTGGGCTTAGAGGAAATGCCAGTTGGAAGACAAAACCTTTCACAACATGATGGGCAGAAGGATAAAAAGGAGTCCTTGGCGATGGCAAGGTTGGGAAAAATAGGTCTCAGGCAACGTCCCAAACCCTAGCATGTACAAGGAGGCAAAGAGGCTCGGAGAGGGGAAGTGACTTGCCTGGGGACAAGTGAGGACGTCTCTTAGGGGCTTTTCAGTGATCAAGAAAGAAACAGGCACATTAGTTGAGAGAAAAATATGAGGTGGATGGTCTTCAAGTGTAATCCTTACTTGAAGCTTCCTCAGTGCCCTATTCTCCTCTGAAAAGTACCTTATTTTCCATTCATTAATTCATTCATTCAATGAGTATTTACTGATGCTTACTAGGCAGGGGTCCTAAAATTGGTGCTGGGGTGGCAGACACGACCCTGATTGATTCATGATCCCGAAGAGCCCACAATCTGCTGGGGAAGATGGACAGAAAGATCAGACAGTAGCAGCCCAGTGTGATGCTCATGAAAGAGGATGTTAAATGAGACTTTCCCTGTTCTCTCAGAATTTTGGCTGAAGCCCAAAGCTGAGATTAGGATGAGAAATATCCACAGCTTAAAGAGAGGTTTTCCATACAATGTGCTCAAAGGTGGCCCCAAAGTTTAGAAGTTTACCTACCTCTAGCCTGTATAGGACAGCATGCTACCGACAGAGCCAGCAGGTGGACTTGGAGGCAGGGAACTGTTGAGCTTTTAGGAAGACAATAAGCAAGTACTTCACGAAAATGACTTGTCCTAGTAACTAACACTGTGCCAGGCACCGGTCTATGTGTTTTGCAAATACAAACTCCTTTGAACCTCAAAACCATCCAATGGCTGGGTGCCATTTATTATACCCATTTTATAGATGGGACAATGAAGTACAAAGAGGTTAAATAGCAAGCTCAGCTCAGTACCGCACAGCTAGACAGTGCAGGAGCTGGTATTCAAACATCAGGCAGTCTGGCTCCCGAGTCTACGTTCTTGCACTGAAGAGGGGAGACTCCATTTCACCCAAATTCTCCCCTCACCCCCGCTGGGTGCGTTCCAAGTTCCAAAAACCCATCCACTCACTCCAAGATGTCACCAGAGTGAAAAGAAGAATTTGGCAGAGCAGGAATGTGGCATGTTTGGCCAATTGGCCAGAGGGCATCACTGAAGACCACCATGTTTGAGCTGATTTGAGAGGGTTCCACCCAAGATGGCTGCCTGCCTGGGCAAGGCACCCTCACAGGATAGAGAGAAGAGAATGTATCATTGGATGGGGATCCAAGAAAGGAGCAGGGAGAGGTTGAAGATGCGTTTGTCCACATCAGGGCAGCATGAGGTGGGATCACACCAGCACCTGTCAGGAGAACATCTCACCCCTCTACCACATTCCCCCGACCTGCCAGACCCTGGGAGAGGGGAGCAGACAGCTGACTGAGGAAGTGTGAGAGAACACAGCACACTCCCTGGGCAAGGCTGGCTGTGGAAGAGGAGCAGCTCTAAGCTGGATTTAAGTGTTGACTTGGATTGTACTAAACATTTAGTACCTGAAAATGAGACCTGGCAAAGAATGAAAAGATAAGGGATCTGCCCAAGGATTTACCATCCTTTGGATGAGAAAGAGAGAGCGACGTACTGGCTTTGAATATCAGTGGTAGGAGGAAAAAACGTAAAGCTATTTTCTGACTGTAGGCCACCAAGCCAAGCCCACTCAATATCTCCATTATTTCTGCCACCACGGGTTAGGTAGGGTGTCCTGGGATCCCGCAAAAGTCAGGGAAATCTTTGCAGAAGAAATGACTTAAAGGCTGAGTCTTACATGCAATTGAGTCCTCAGGCCAGGAAGAGGCAGAGTGGAAGAGCAAAGGGAAGATCAGTAACAAAAGGAATGGGGCCGAGAGTGAGAGGAGGAAGACACGTGACGCTGGAAAGGTGGCCTGGGGTCTCGGTAATTGTCAGCAGGAGAGGGAGTGCAGACCCGGGGAGGGGCTGCCGTGCAAAATCCCCCCTGAGCTTCAATCTTCTACTCTGTTCACTGGAGATAATAATACTTTCTTCTTAGGATCACAGTGAGAATTCAGTTAGATCAATTTTCCCCAAAGTGGATTTTGCAAGGTGATTTTATTAAATTAATTAATTAACTTTTTATTGAGGTCACACTGGTTTATAACGTTGTGTAAATTTTGGTTGTGCGTCATTACCTTTCAGCTTCCGTGTGGACCGCATTCCGTCCACCACCAATAGTGCAGTTTCCGTCCACCGCTGTGCACACGTGCCCTTATCCCTTTCACCCTCTTCCAGCCCCACTTCCCCTCTGGTAACCAGCAATCTGTTCCCCACATCTGTGTGTTTGTTTCTTTGTCTTCCACACATGAAGGAAATCATACGGTGTTTGTCTTTCTCTGTCTGACTTACTTCACTCAGCATAACACCCTCAAGTTCCATCCGTGTCACAAGTGGCACAATTTTGTCTGTCTTTGTGACTGAGTAGAGTGCTGTTGTGTACACGTATCGCATCTCCTTTATCCATTCACCCATCGATGGGGACTTAGGTTGCTTCACACTGGTGCAGCCATTGTGGAAAACATATGGATAGCTCTCAAAAAATTAAAAATAGGAATATCACATGATCCAGCTATTCCCCTTCTGAGTGTTTATGCAAAGAACATGAAAACACTGATTCAAAAAGATATATGCACCCTATGTCCATTGCAGCATTATTCACAATAGCCAAGATCTGCAAGGTGATTTTAGATGAGTTTTCACGTTCATGGTTATTTTGATGCATATTAGAGAAAAGTGAATAGAACTCCAGATGCGCCCTTTAATGAATGATCTATTGCTTAGGGTGAAGATATTCTCTCTTAAAAGCAAGTTGATTTATAGCACAGATGGTATGTGGATAGAGCTACGATCATGAAGGTAGAGTGGGAATGAGTAAAGACTGAGAATACCGACTTAAAGGATTTCCACAGAACATTTAGCACAACGCCTGGCATCGAATATATTGTCAGTAAAGGATGGCGGTAGCACTTGTCCTTGCGGCTCTTATACCGACCACTTCTGGGGCTGGGGATGCAGCTGGGGAGTGTTGGGTGGTGGTGTGTGGTCCAGCTGCAGCTGGGAGTTTTGCCTTTTTCCTTTTGGAGCTGAGCTGGGCTGAGGTGACTGTGGGAGAGCTGGCTGGGAGACAGGTGTGTCAGTGGGGCACCTGGGGGAAGGTGACTGGGTCTCCCCAACCTTCACCATCCTTGGCTTGTCCTCATTGAAGTCTGAACCAAGGCCCCTGGGTGGAGAGCTCTGATTACAGCTGGAGAAGAACAGACTGGTTCATCCCAGAGGGGTGGTAGAGGGAAATCCAGACGCCATGTGCCCTGCAGACAAGGCATCTGAGGCTTAGAGAGGAGAAGAGTGTAACCACAGAGACAGCAATGGCAGGTGCCACTTTGCCCAGGTGTCATTTCCACCTAAGCCACGGTTTTCAGGGATGTAACATTTTGGGGGCTCATTAGGAATCCCAGCACCGCCCATGCCAGGACTACAAGCGCAGCCCAAGAGCACTAGTGACGTTGAGGAGTCAGACCTGCCTGTTTCCCTCGCCTCTTGCGCCCCCTCCTGTTAGACCTGGAGCAAATCACCTTTCTGAATTTCCACCTTTAGAATGAAGAGAATTTGCCCAGACTAGGAACGCCATAAAAATGAACAGCATAAACAACAAGAGAAAGACAAGTACTGTATGACATCACATATATGTGGAATCTAAAAAAGTTAAACCTGTAAAAAACAGAGAGTAAAATGGTAGTTCCCCAGGGATGGGGCATAAGAGTGATGGCATTTAAGTGTACAAACCTGTAACGAGTAGTAAACAAGCCGCAGAGATCTAATGCACAGCACAACGAAAATAGACAATAATATTGTGCCGTAATGATGTAATGTGATAAATATCGCTACATTGACAATAATATTATGATTCATAAATATATCAAAGTAACACTGTACACGTTAAACTTACACAATGTTACATGTCAAATTTATTCAAATAAAAGAATAAGTCAGTCACTTTGACATGACTTTGCTTTTAAGGGCTAGGAAACCTTAAGATGATCATTTCCCTGTCAGTTCCCTTGCCCTCATGGGAGAAAGACAAAATCCCAAAACCGGGCCAGCATGTATCAGTTGTGAAAGGTGAGCATGTGCGGATGCTGGAGCTGGACCACCTGAGTTTGAATTCTATCTCTGTGAGATACTAGCTGTGCGAACTTCAGCAAATTGCTTAACCTCTCTGTTCCAGCTGTAAAAAGGATATTATCAGTACCTCTCCAACAGGATGGCTGAGAGTTAAAACATTTAGAACTGTGCCTGCACATAGCTTGTGCTGAGTTGAGCTGTTCTTAGAAATCAAACCCATCTTTCCCACCTCAGGGCCTTTGCAAGTGGGTATCCTTTGTTCTGAAAGCTCAGCCCCAGTTCCTTAGTTTACTGCCACCTTTCCTTCAATCCCAGCTCAGTGGGGACTTCCTTATGGAAGCCCCCCAACACTCCAGGTTCCCCCCAGTCTCCATCAGTCCCCCAAATATGTTTTAACTGTACTATTTCCCTCATGGCATTTATCACAGTTGGGTATTATTTGCATTATCCTTTGATGAACAATATCAACCTCCCCACTAGACCGTAAACTCCACAGGGGTAGTGTCATGAGCTGAAATGTTGCCCCCCCAGATTCATATGCTGAGGTCCTGAGCCCCAGCACTTCAGAACGTGGCTGTATTCAGAGACGGGGCCCTTAAAGAGGTGATTAAGTTAAAACAAGCGCATTAGGGTGGGCCTAACCCCACATGACTGGCATTCTCCTAAGAGGACATGAGGACACAGGCACGCACAGAGGACAGGCCACGTGATGACACAGGAGAAGACAGCCATCTACAAACCAGGGAGAAGCCTCAGAATGGAACCAGTCCTGCCAACACCTCGATCTTGGACTTCCAGCCAAGTCCAGAACAAGGAAATAAATCCCTGCTGTTAAGGCCCCGAGTGTGTGGGACTTTGGTTGGCAGCCCCAGCTGGCTGAGGCAGGGAGGGCTGGGTTGGCTTTTCCTTATCGTTCTATCCCCAGAGCCCAGCGCCAAGTGGGTGCTGAACAAATAATGACCGGTGCGTGAATGGAGGTGCAGGGGGCGGGTAAGCAACGCTGTGCTCACTCTGAGTTTCCATCTGTGTCTTCTCCGCCTGGCTGGTCTCAGCTGCCCGGAGTCACTCCTTTCTGTTTCTGGGCCTGGGCCGTGGCTTCAGGTCCTCATGTCTTTCCTGGGTAAGACGTAATACACTCGCATTTGGGGAGGATGTCTTAGGGTGTGGAGGAAGAACCAGACATGAGGCAGAGTGTGGTTTGGGGAGACTGTTTCTTTAAAATAGTTTTTTCATTAAAATAGTTATATAGAATCACTGAGAAAACTTGGAAAATAGAGAAATGCACAGGAAAGGAAAACACTATCATCCATTATTTTCTATATCCAGGAAAATTACTATTAACATCTCAGCATACTTCCTTCCCGTCATTTTTCCTTCTGCAGTCTTTCCTTTATTTTTCAAAGCTGTGACTCTCCAGTATTCATATGTTATTTTTATTCCAATTTAAAAGTAAGATAGCTTAAGTTTTCCCCAAGGCATATTTTGATCGCCACATAATAGGTTGAGTTAATCTACTACAATTTAGTTACTTATTACCCTATTGTTTAGACATGGAATTTTTTCCTTTTTTTCCCCTACGGTTGTAAAAAATGCTACAGTAAACATCTTTTGAACCCTTCCTTTTGTAGTGATTCCCAAAGATGAAATTTCTGAGCTTAAGTGTGTGACCAATGTTTATGGCCCTGGATGTGATTACCAAATGGCTTTATCAAAAGGGTCAAGTGGTTATGCTCCCACTGGCAGTGAATGAGATCACAAGTGCTCTGACGCTATGGTGACCTGTCCCTCGGAGGGCCAGCTGCAAGCTCCTAGGAAGTAAGACCAGCGGGCAGCTGTTGAAGATGCCTCCAGACAGAGGGGGAAGTCGAGCCACCAAACATTTGCTAGACTGGGCAGTGGCCATGTGCTCTGGAGCAGTGATGCTCTTCTTCTCTTCCAGGGTCATCCAGTGATTCTGGAGATGTCCATTTGGAAGCCGAGAGCCTTTGAGGCCATAGGGTTGAAGGAATGATGCTCCAAGTGGGGACTAACCACTGATCCACCAATTCCTCTTAGAAGCTTCAGAGGCCTGTGGGAACTTTCTGGGGTTGCATCTCATTTCTTCCACTCTTGGCTTCTCAGTTTACTCCTTTGGATCTTTCCAGAAACTGTCTTTGGCAGTTCTGAAACAAAGGCCACCTAGTGACCATAAGACAAAAACAAAAACACTTTGAAATCATCATTTCCCGGAAGGACTTTTGTCCTGAAAGAGTCATTACCCTCAGCCACTCCATCAGAAAGCCTCTGTGATTCACGGTTTTCTCCAAATGGCAACAATCAAAACAGCCAGAGCCTGGAGCATGCGATCTTTCTAACAGTGGTTCAGCACAACCCCAGGATCTGATCTACAGTCACTTCTTAGAGTAGGAACAAGATGTCCTTGGGGAGAGCCTCGTGACCAACAGGGAGAAAAGGCTGAAGCAGCGGCTGGGCCTGTTTGTGCCTTTGTCTCCCCAGTGCTGAGCCCTGAGTGGGAGCCCGGGTAGCGTGTGCCCCCTCAATTCTCTGCCCGTCATGTCTTAGAACCCCCAGATATTTACCTTCCTGGGGTACTTGTACGGAGCGGTCACCCTTTTCACGTGTTCCTGGAGTTCCCGGGTTAGTTCTTCGGGGTCATGCGAGGAGTAGGCTGGAGAAAGGACTATAAATGCCTTTACCACCTGCCAAGAAAACAATCAGGCCTGTAGGACAACTCTTTTCTCCTTAACCCAGCCTCGTGAGCAAGTGCTCCCTTTTACCAGCCCAACCAGAAATTTCTACCAATTCCCTGGGCTTAGCCAGTGAAATGGACGACACTAACTTTTTTCTGTTGCCTCCCTTTCCAGGATCAACTGTCAGGAGCATTGGCTTTTGTGGAAGGATTTCCGACTCCTACCTATTTCCCAAAGTACTCCCCATACCTGAAATGACACCGTTAGGAGCCAACATGCTTTGCTGAAGATGCAAATACTTTGGAGAGAGAAGCCTCACATACTCCTTAGGGCCCATTATGTCCAGGTTTTCCTGACTGGGAAGGTAGCTAGGTGTAGGTTTGGACAGGGAGGATTGGGGAACAATGCAGAGCGCTTTCAAGGGGAGGTGGGTCTTTCTGAGACTGCACGTGTGAGCGTTTGCAATCAGTAAACATTTTGCAGCACAGCGTCTATTGCAGGCCTCCTGAGGACATTCTGCACCTTGGCTTTCTCTGCCCATGTGTTTCTTGCAGGCTGCCTCCTGCCAAGGAAGAGGAAGAGTCCCAAACTCAGGCAGAACAGGACATGGTTTCTGGTAGGAACGGAAGAGTTCAAAGGCCAGAAGGTTGTTTATTCATACCAGCATACAGCTCTACCAACAACATCCTGTTAAGCGGTGATTCACTGTCCTTGCATACTTCCAAAAGTGGGCATCTCATTACCATTTCATATTCAGGCAGATCTTGTTTTTAGGAAGGGCTTTCTCTCACTACTAAAAACTACCAAACATTTATTGAGCAGGTCCTGTGTGCCAGGTTCTGTTCTGAATGCTTTGCATGGATTAACTTTGGGCACACAGCCATTTGTCACAGCCCCAGTTAATTCTCAGCATGCAGAACTAGGCATACTTTTCCAGGTGTCATTTCTCCAGAATATAGATGGGATTCTCACCTCCCTCACTCTGCATTAGTGGCCTCAAATTTTAGTGGGCATCAGAATCACTTGGCTAGGGGCTTCTAGTCAAAATGAAGCTTCTTTGGGCTGCATCCCCAGTCACTCTGATTCAGCAAGTCTGACTTGAGGTCTAGAAATCTGCTTCTTCATAAGAGCCGCAGGTGATGCAGCTGCAAGCAGTCCAGGGCCCAGACTTCGAGAATCACTCCTCCGGCCCTGATGCTTCTGAGAATGCAGCTTGATGTTGCATCAACTTTCATAAAGTAACTACATAAAACTTTGGGATTATGTTGGATTTACAGCCAGTGAAAAGTACATAAGTCTGCTTATGAGCTTATTCCTCCCATTCTCTCTATTCCTCTGGGGCCCCTGGGAAGGAATTCGCATTTCTCCTGAGAAAGCCTAGTTTATCAAATTTGGCCCATCTTTCCGATAGATCAAGGTCACTTTGGACACTTATTCTGTCACCCCTCAAGCTGGCTGGTCCCCCCAGGTTAGAGCCACCAGCAGCCATTCCTGGTGCACGTGCTATGTCCTCATCGGCAAATGCAAAGGGACTTTTTATGGGACAGGATAGATGAAAAGCCTGCACCTACCACTAAGATCTCCCACCCAACAGTCAGCCTCTTTTGGACCCAGTTCTGTCTCCAGTTGACACCAAAGTGTTGATATCTTCCCCTGGTGTCCCTCTAGAGAGTATTTATATCTCTAAAGACATGAGGAAAATGCTCAACCAAAAGGAATGTGTGTCTGATGGTGGCATTTCAGACTTTATGGTAGCTGAATAGGGGAAAGATATGAGGGAATCTGGGCCTTCCAGCTTCTTCTTCCGGGTGCTAATAGGCACAGAACCAGGAGGCAATGTTCTTGACTGGACTGGTTACCTCTCCTCTGATGGGGTCTGGGCTGCTGACCACAGCAGACTCCAGGACAGCTGGGTGCTCGGCAAGGGCACTTTCCACTTCGACGGGCCCGATCCGGTAGCTGGAAAAGAAAAACAGACTCTTCCATGTGACCTCCCCTCCCCCATGAAGCTTCAAAGGGAGAAGAAAAGAGCACACAGCTTGACCTTGCAGAATTGATCACATCATCATTTCTTCCCATGAACCAAAAGTAACCATCCTTGTCCATGCGGGCTCGGTCCCCCGTGATGTAAAAGTCCCCTTGTTCTGATGCGGCCGTCTTCTCAGGATTGTCCTGAAAGACAAAGAGAGCCCATGAAAGACCATCTGGGCACAGCCACTCAGGCTGGCTATGGCCTGAGCAACCCATGCAGGAAGTTGCGGACACGTCAACAGGAAGTCCAGCTGTCTCCAGAGCCCAAGCTGGCCAGAATTCCCCACTGGACAAGGACCTGTGAATTTGTGGGGTTTCCCTCTTTTAATTGGAAGGAAGCTGTGAGGAAATGATTCAGGATGGCCACCCACTACCATCCTTAGAAGGGTCCTAGGAAGCCTAGTTGAATGTAGGAGGGAGGGCACAAGGCTCAGTTTTTAGGATAAAAAACACACTGATTCTCTGCAATCAGGAATCGCTGAAGGTAGAAAGTGAGGGGCTGGCCAAAAATCACGAGTAGAGGAAAGACGGAAAAAAAGTTAAACTCTGATTCTCAAAGATTTGAGAAAAAGCTACCACTCAGTGAGAAAAAGAAATAAACTACTGATAAATGCAACAGCACAGACGGATCTCAAAAACATTATGCTGAGTAAAAGAAACCAAACACATACAATTTAATACTTCATTATTCCATTTATATGAGGTTCTTTTCTTGAAGAAAAAGGCAAAATTACTCTATAGTGACAGCAAATAATTTAGAAATTTCCTGGTGCTTGAGGATTGGCTGCAAAGGGACACAAGGAACATTCTGGGGTGATAAAAATGTTCTATATTTTGTTTGCGGTGGTGGTTACACAGGTGTACACATTTGCCAAACCCATTGACCTGTGCCTTTAACACAGGTTCATTTTATTGTATGTAAATTATGCCTCAACTTGAAAAATGCATTCTGAGACAAAAGAAAAAAAGCTAAGCTATCAATAGTTAAAAATAAGTCTACCACAAAATCTGTAAGAAATGGACACAGAAAACTTAAAACTCCACAGAGCATTAGAGAAGATATAAATAAATGGAAAGATAGTAAGACTCAATGTCATAAAGATGTTAATTCTCCCAAAATGGAACTATAGACTTAGTGCAACTCCAATTAAAACGCTAACAAACATTTTCCATAGAACTTGACAAGTTGATTCTAAATGTATATGAAAGAGCAGAGGGCCAAGAATAGGGAAAACAGAAGTTGAGAAAAAGGAGAGACCTGCTTTACTAGATATCAAGACTTATGAGAGTGTTGTTGTAGACAGGCTCTCTGGTATCAGCACAGGAATAAAACAAGTGACAATTAAGTAGAAGAAACTGCCAAAACTTACCTATCTATGGATATACCCAACTTTTATATCTGACCAAGTTGACTTGACAGATCATTGGGGAAAGGAACGTTGTTCAACAAACTGGCTATCCACGTGGAAAAAATAAAATATATCCCTCTCTCACACCATACATAAATCAACCATGGATGGTTAAAAACTTACATGTCCAAAGCAAAACTTTAAAACTATTGGAAGAAAATGTAAGTGAATATATATTTCCTACCTCAGGGTAGAAAATGACCTAGTAAATAAGACACTAAAATTGCTAACCATAAAAGAAAAAACTTACTGATTTGACTACATGAAAAATGAAAACTTCTGTCTAACAAAAATGCCTTAAAAGAAGTGAAAAGATAAGCTACAAGCTGGGAGAAGATGTTTGCAACTGATACAACAAAATAAGATCAGTATTAAGAATATATTAAGAACTCTTATAAATCAATTAGAAAACAAACAATAAAAGTTGGTAAAAGGCATGCACAGGCATTTCAAAAACAGAAAATATAAGTGGCTAATAAACTTATGAAGAGATATTCAACTTCACCAGTAACCAGGGAAATGGAAACAAAGAATATCATCAGCTAACATTTTACATCTAGTAGACTGTCAATCTACACACTTTACTGAACATTTCTTCAATTCTGAGTTTCTCCTGCGTTTTTCAGTTATAGACAATGCTGCAGTGAACATCTTTGTGTGCCGAATATTTTCTTGCATTTTGAGTTCTTTTCTTTGTAGTTATTCCTAAAGATGGAGTTCTTGAGCCAAAGGATATGACCAGTTTTATAGTCCCAAATATCAAGTTATTTTACCAAAAGGGCCAAGCCGTTACACTCCTACTGGTGGTGAATGGGATCATAAGTATCTGGAGACCCTGGTGACCTGCCTTTAGGATTCTCATGGGAATGTAAATTGGTACAATCACTTTTGCAAAATTAAACACTTTTTTGTAAAGTTGAACATCCCCACATCCCATGATCTAACAATTCCACACCTACATATATTCCGAATATCAACTTTAGCAGGCATGTACCAGAGACATGGACAAATGTGTTTACAGCAGCACAGTTTTCCAGTAAATGTCTGAAAACAAGCCAAATGACCATACATGGGAGAATGGATAAATAAATAAAGTGACTTATTCACACAATACATATGTATGGCAGGTATAGTTATAAACAAACAAACAAAAAAAGAACTCTTGGGGAAAAAAGACATCTTGGTGAGAGTAATCTACCTTCACATATGAGCAGCATTCTAGAGAAGAAGACCATGGACAGAGGGATTAACTTTCTCAGGGTAATGGTGCATATCGTGAGGCCAGGCACAGGGGAATGGATTCAACGCACCCCCGGCAGAGCCAACACCCACAGGAGGGAAAGCATAATTATCACATTCACCAAAAATTGGAGGAACATTAAGCTTCCATAGAGAAGGAAAATTTCCCAAAACACTGAATGCCACAAAAATGGCTTATGACACAACTTAATTTTTAAAAGTATATAGTATAGAGTTCTAGGAGAGTGACATCAGCATCATGGCAGGGTGAGTTGTTCCCTTTGTCTCTCTCCTCTAAGTTACAACTAAATGGACATTCATCAACCAACAGAAGATTCCCTACACAACACAACAGGAAACCAGAGAGATCCATGCAGCCGTATACCTGAGGGCGGGTGGACTGGGCCCCCAGGAAGCAGTGGAACTAGATGAGTGGGCCCCTCCCCTTCCCCAGTGGCAGTGATCCAGGTAGTGGATCCTCACACTGCCACGACTGTAAGTGGAGGCAGGGGCAGCCAAGCCTATAGGCATGAATGCTTTCAGAGTGCTAGCCCAACCCACAGGAGCACCCACCTACCAAAGCGGTCCAGCCTATGGGAAATTCCCTACCAAGAGGCAGCAACTCAGCCCCAAGTAAGGTGCCCCACCCACCATGCACGGCAGCTCAGTTGAACCATCTTGTGAGTACAGCACCAGCTTGAGTGAAAGAAAGTGACCCTCCCACCTAGCAAAGCAGCTTGGCCAGTCCCCTGCCTAGTGCAGCAGCCCCACCTGCATGACAGCCACCAGCCTCACCGAGTGCAGAAGCCTCTCCCATGGAAGCATGACCTGCTGAGCAGCTGTGGCCAGTCTGCACAAATGCAGAGTGGTGCTACCAACACAACAATCAGCAGCCAGGGTGAGATTAGAAAACACAGCTCTTGCCCACCCCGCCCCACCAACCAGTGATGGCAGGTGGAATCTGTGACCTGATACAATCACAAATGTGCTGGCAGAGGATTAATTCATCAAACACCATGAATAACTACAGTAACACTGCAGAGCCAAAGGAAAATGACAAGTCTCCAGAAACCAATCCTGAAGTCACAGAAGATTACAATCTAAATGACAGACAGAGAATTCAAAACAGTTGTCATAAAGAAACTCAATAAGTTACAAGAAAATTCAGAAAGACAGTTCAATGAGCTCAGGAATAAAATTGATGAGCAGAAGAAATACTTCACCAAAAATATTGAAGCCCTTAAATAAACTATGCAGAAATTTTGATATGAAGAACACAACTAATAAGATTAAAAATAATCTAGAAACAAAAAAAAAAAATAGAGCTGACATTATAGAGGACAGAATTAGTCTATTAGAGGATAGAAATATAGAAATGCTTCAGGTGGAGGAGGAGCGAGAACTAAGATTTTTTTTAAAATGAAGAAATTCTGGGGCTGGCCCCATGGCTGAGTGGTTGAGTTCATGCACTCTGCTTCAGTGGCCTGGGGTTCCACTGGTTCAAATCCTGGGCATGGACATGGCACCACTCACTGGGCCATGCTGAGGCTGCGTCCCACACACCACAACTAGAAGGACCCACAACTAAAAATGTACAACTATGTACCAGGGGGCTTTGGGAGATAAATGAGGGCTTTGGGGATAAAACATAAAGGGAAGGAAAGCACAAAAAATAACTATAAACACTTCAATTTAGTCACAAACTCACAACACAAGAAAGAATAATTTGTGATAGCAATGCTTAGTAGGGTAAGACAAAAGGGATGGAACCTGCTTAGGAGATAAGAGGCTATCGAAAATGGGCCATCTCATCTATGAGATCTTTTATATCAACTACATGGTAACCACTAAACAAAAAATCAGAGCATAGCCACAAATCATAAATAAAAAGAAAACCATAAAATCATCACAGAAAACCACCAAACTGAAATGGCAGTCAGAAATATAAGGGAAAAGAAACAATGGAAATATAGAACAACCAGAAAACAAGAGACAAAAGCCCTCCTATATTAATAATCACTCTAAATGTAAATGGATTGAATTCTCCAATCAAAAGACACAGAGTGGCTAAATGGGTTAAAAAACAAGATCCAATAATATGCTGCCTCCAGGAGACACACCTCAGTTCTGAAGACAAATATAGGCTCAGAGTGAAGGGATGGAAGATGATACTCCAAGCAAATGGCAACAAAATAAAGTGGGTGTAATTATACTTATATCAGACAAAGCAAACTTCAAGATAAAAAAGACAATGAGAGACAAAGAGGGGCAGTATATAATGATAATAGGGACATTCCACCAAGAGGACATAACACTTCTGAATATATACGGACCTAACACAGGAGCACCAAAGTATATAATGCAACTATTATCAGACCTAAATGGATAAACTGACAGCAACATAATAATAATAAGGGAGCTCAACATCTCACTTACATCAATGGATAAATCATTCAGAGAGAAAGTCAACAAGGAAACAGTGGCCTTAAATGAAACACTAGACTAGATGCACTTAATAGATATATAGAGAACATTCCAGCCCCAAACAGCAGAATACCCATTCTTCTCAAGTTCACATGGAACATCCTCAAAGATAGATCATATGTTGGGAAATAAGGCAAGCCTCGATAAATTTAAGAAGGTTGAAATCATATCAAGTGTGTTTTCTGACCACAATGCTATGAAACTAGAAATCAACTATAAGAAAAAAGCTGGGAAAGTCATAAATATATGGAGTTTAAAAACATGTTGCTGAACAACCATAGAATCAATGAAGAAATCAAAGGAGAAATAAAAAAAATAGCTGGAGACAAATTAAAATGAAAATACAACATACCAACTCTTATGGGATGCCGCAAAAGCAGTACTAAGAGGGAAATTTATAGCAATACAGAACCACCTCAACAAACAAGAAAATTCTCAAATAAGTCATCTCAAACTATACCTAACAGAAGTAGAAAAAGAGGAACAAACAAAGCCCAAAGACAGCAGAGGAAGGGAAATAATAAAAATTAGAGCAGAAATAAGTGAAATAGAGACTGAAAAAAAAATACAAAGGGTCAATGAAACTAAAAGCTGGTTCTTTGAAAAGATAAACAAAATTGATAAACCCTTAGCCAGACTCATTAAGAAAAAAAGAGAGAAGGCTCAAATAAATAAAATTAAAAATGAAAGAGGAGAAATTACAATGGATACCACAGAAATACAAAGGATTATAAAAGAATACTATGCAAAACTATATGCCAACAAATTGGACAACCTAGAAGAAATGGATAAATTCTTAGACTCACACACCTTCCCAAACTGAATCAAGAAGAAATAGAGACTCTGAATAGACCAATCACAAGTAAAGAGATTGAAACGGTAATCAAAAACTTCCCAAAGAACAAAAGTCCAGAACCAGATGGCTTCTCTGGAGAATTCTACCAAACATTCAAAAAAGATTTAATACCTCTCCCTCTCAAGCTATTCCAAAAACGGAAGAAGATGGAACACTTCCTAACTCATTCTATGAGGCCAACATCACCCTGATACCAAAACCAGACAAGAATAACAAAAAAGAAGGAAAATTAAACGCCAATATTGCTGATGAACATAGATGCAAAAATCCTCAACAAAATATTAGCAAATTGAATACAGCAATACATTAAAAGGATCATACACCATGATGAAGTTGGACTTATACCAGGGATGCAGGGATGGTTCAACATCTGCAAACCAATCAATGTGATACACCACATTAACACAATGAGGAATACAAATGGCAAGGTCATCTCATTAGACACAGAGAAAACATTTGACAAGATCCAACATCCATTTATGATAAAAACTCTCAATGAAATGAGTATAGAAGGGAAGTACCTCAACATAATAAAGGCCATATATGACAAACCCACAGCCAACATACTTAATGATGAAAAACTGAAAATCATCCCTCTGAGAACAAGATCAAGACAAGAGTGTCCACACTCACCACTGCTATTCAAGATAATACTGGAGGTTTTAGCCAGAGCAATTAGGCAAGAAAAAGAAGTGAAAGGTATCCAAATTAGAAAGGAAGAAGTAAAACTCTCCCTGTTCGTGGATGACAGGATTATGTAAATAGAAAACCTTAAAAATTCCACCATAAAACTACTAGAAATAATCAACAACTACAGCAAAGTTGCAGGGTACAAAATCAACTTACAAAAATCAGTTGCATTTCAACATAATAATAATGAACTAGCAGAAAGAGAAGTCAAGAATACAATCCCATTTAAAATGGCAACAAAAAGAATAACATATCTAGGAACAAATTTAACCAAAGTGGTGAAAGACCTATACACTGAAAACTATAAAACATTATTGAAAGAAATCAAAGAAGACCTAAAGAAATGGAAATATATTCCATGCTCTTGGATTGGAAGAATAAACATAGTTAAAATGTCCATATTACCTAAAGCAATCTAAACATTCAATGCAATCTCAATATGAATACCAATTACATTCTTCATGGAAATAGAACAAAGAATCCAAAAATTTACGTGGAACAACAAATGACCCCAAACAGCCAAAGCAATCCTGAGAAAAAAGAACAAAGCTGCAGGCATCACAATCCCTGACTTCAAAACATACAAAATACACTACAAAGCTATAGTAACCAAGACAGCATGGTACTTGTGCAAAAACAGACACACAGATAAATGGAACAGAATAGAAAGCCCAGAAATAAAACCACACATCCATGCATGGCTAATTTTCAAGAAAGGAGCCAAGAACATACAATGGAGACAGGAAAGTCTCTTCAACAAATGGTGTTGGGAAAACTTGACAGCTACACGCAAAGAATGAAAGTAGACCATTATCTTACACCATACAAAAAAAATCAACTCAAAATGGATCACAGATCTGAAGGTAAGACATTAAACCATACAAGCCCTAGAAGAAAATATAGGCAGTATACTCTTTTACATTGATCTTAGCAGTATCTTTTTGAATATGTCTCCTCAGGCAAGGGAGACAAAAGAAAAAAATTTAAAAATGGGACTACATCAGACTAAAAAGCTTCTGCAAGGCAAAGAAAACCATGAACGAAATGAAAAGACAACCCCCCAACTGGGAGAAAATATTTGCAAATCACAGATCCAACAAGGGGTTAATATTTAAAATATACAAGGAACTCATACCACTCAACAAGAAAAAACAAACAATCCAATCAAAAAATGGGCAGAGGATATGAACATCATTTTTCCAAAGAAGATATACAGATGGCCAACAGGCACATGAAAAGATGTTCAACGTCACTAATTATTAGGGAAATGCAAATCAAAACTACAATGAGATATCACTTTTCACCTTGCACCCATTATAATGGTTATAATTAACCAGACAAAAAAATAACAAATGTTGGAGAGGATGTGGAGAAAAGAGAACCGTCATACACTACTGGTGGGAATGCAAACTCGTGCAGCCACCATGGAAAATAGTATGGAGATCTCTCAGAAATTAAAAACAGAAATATTGGGGCTGGCCCCATGGCCTAGTGGTTAATTTTGGTGCACTCCGTTTCAGCAGCCTGGGTTCGGTTCCCAGGTGCACACCCACACCACTCGTCAGCAGCCAGGCTGCGGTTGTGACTCACATACAAAATAGAGGAAGATTGGCACAGATATTAGCTCAGGTCAAATATTCCTCAAGCAAAAAGAGGAGGATTGGGAACAGAGGTTAGCTCAGGGTGAATCTTCCTCAGCAAAAAAAAAAAAAAAAAGGAAAGAAAGAAAGAAAGAAAGAAAGAAAAAAGAAATATCATACAATCCAGCTATCCCACTGCTAGATATCCAAAAAACATGAACTCAACAATTCAAAGAGATTTATGCACCCCTATGTTCATTCCAGCATTACTCACAATAGGCAAGATGCAGAGGTAACCCAAGTGCCTATCAACTGATGAATGGATAAAAAAGATATGGTATATATACACACTGGAATACTACTCATCCATAAAAAAGAACAAAATCGTCCCATTTGCAGCAACATGGATGGACCTCGAGGGTATGATGTTAAGAGAATAAGCCAGACAGAGATGGACAAACACTATATGGCTTTTCTCATATGTGGAAGATAAACAAATGCATGGATAAGGAGAACAGATCAATGGTTACCAGAGGGGAAGGGGAGGGTGGTAGACAGGGCGAAGGGGGCACATATATGTGGTGATGGATGGAAACTAGACTATTGGTGGTGAGCACCACGCAGTCTATACAGAAACTGATACATAATAATGTACACCTGAAATTGCACAATGTTAAAACCAATACGATCTCAATAAAAAAAAGTGCATAGTACAAAGCTGAATTTGTGGTATGGTGCAATTTATGTACGAAAATACATGCTGGGGGCTCTTTGCTTGCATAGATTTCATTAAAAACATTTTTATTAGTTCTGTATTATACAGTTACAAATCTCATATAGAATAAGTAGAAAATAAAGATGGAGAGGAAGATTGGCATAGATCTTAGCTTGGCAGCTAGTCTTCCTCACCAATGCAAACAAACATACATACAAAGTGTCACACTTTGCCTGTTTCTCCAAGAAGACAGACTTTAAAAAATAAAAGAGGGGCTGGCCTCGTGGCCGAGTGGTTAAGTGTTCCCTCTCCATTTTGGCAGCCCCGTGGTTTGCAGGTTCCGATCCTGGGCGCGGATCTACACACCACGCATGAAGCCATGCTGTGGTGGCATCCCACATAGAAGAACTAGAGTGACTTGCAATTAGGATATACAACTATGTACTGGGCTTTGGGTGGAAAAAAAAAAGGAAGGGGGGAGATTGGCAGCAGATGTTAGCTCAGGGCCAAACTTCCTCACCAAAAAGTATTAAAAAAAAAAAGAAAAAGAAAAAAAAGAAAGATGAAGGATGACAAAAGAGCAGTCCCGTTAGATAACCAAGACTAGAAATTCGATCTCATTTATAGGACCTTTTCATTGCCTGTATGTGACTTTATGCATATACATACTTGTATGCATATAGAATACAGTATACACGTTTTATAATGCAATTTTAATTCAGTTAACAATATATCATAGATGTCTCTTCATGAGAATAAAAGTCCTATGCAATATCATATTAAATGGTTCCATAATATTGCACTGTGTGGCTGTAATCTTGATACCGACCCTAACATCAGTTTCCCCACATTAAACCCAGCATATATGGGGTTAAAACCAAAACGCTCATTCCCTGCTTACTCTCTGGCTTCCTGGCTCCAGATTCTACTATCCTCCGTGGAGACAGACACCATCAAGGACAAGCACCTGGATTATCTCCTCCCCGCAAAGAGATCCAGGCTGGTGGGAAAGCTGCTGACCAGCAAGATCATGGGCTCCCTCCTCTCTGCAAGTAGTCTCGAGGCCAAAGACAGGCTGGTGGGAAAGCTCCAACCAGCAAGGCCATATGCTCCCCCTCCCCTACCTAAAACCCCAAATAAAAACACTTCCTTTTAGTTTTTCGGGGAGTTTGGAATTTCAGCATTAGCTGCCCTCTCTCCTTGCTCAGCACTATGCAAAAATAAAATTCCTACTTTCTTCCACCACACCCAGTGTCAGAGATCAGCTTGCTGCACAACAGGTGAGTGAACTTACGTCAGGTTTGGTAACAATTTGGTGACCCAGATGAGACAATGTCCCAGGTGGATGTCTCACCTGAGGCACACCGGCCTCTGGCTAAAGGCCTCTCTTGGAAGCTGTCCTGCAGCTGCCTGAACCCCTTGTCTCAGGGACAGCCCCAAGTGACTGGCTGCTAACCAGATGTTGTTGGCCCACAGCGCTTTTGCTTTGGTGTTGGAAGAAACTAGGTTTAGGACTTAGGAAGACGTCTCTTGTAAGTAGCTGGTAGTTTTTGTTTTTGTCTTTGTGTTAACCTTTTCCAACAGGACCGCCTGGAAATAATGGGTACCTTGGCAGCCCTCTGGGCTCCGTTTGTTTTGAAGTTGCCGCGACGCCCCAGCCAAATTTTCATAAGTCCCCCAGGTGTGGACAACCGAGGTCCCTTGTCCTTGCTCATTTGGGAAGATCTGCATAGCGGATCTTCATTTGTTGGGCGCCCACCGAGTGTAGGACACGGACTAAGCTGGGACTGGAAGCACTTTGATTTTTGGTTTTGGTCCTTGTTTTGGCTTCCATTTGTGGCCGAGGGTTTTTGGGAAAGTGTGCTTCTTTGGTATTTGTTGTTGTTTGTCTGTTTGTCTGTCCTTTTAAAAGTGTTAACATGGGAGGTGCCACATCTATTCCACCTAAGATCCCCTTGGGAGAAACTTTGGCTGATGGTCGACCTATAGCTATAAGGCAATGTCTAAAGAGGGGTGATTTTCTTTTGTAACACCACGTGGCCACAATATTCTTTAGACTCTGGAGAGAAAAAAAATGGCCAACCAATGGATCCTTAAGTTGGGAAACTTTTTAGAGAGCTCTCATGATAAACAACTGTTTTATTGGTACCTATGAAAAGGCCAAATTAAGAGGAAACTATAATGACTAGTCTTAAGAACTTAATCAAACTTGGGGTCTCAGCTTTTCGTAGTCTTACATATGCGAATGGAAATGTTAAGTTAACAAAGAAAAATAAGAAAGGGAAGAGTCACAGGACTCATCCCAATGGGATAAATGGAACAGATGTGAATGAAGTTAAAATAAAGGTTTTAATAAAACACTGCCTAAGGTTGGATGGGCGAAAGGGACCCCGCTATTGGCTCCCCAACATTAAAGGACATCAGACAAACCTATTCTATTTACCCCAGTTTGAAAAATGTAAAAGGTCAAGAGGCAAAATCAGAGTGAGAAACCGGACCAACAATTGTTTGGGGCAACAGTTAGGCTAATAAGATTAATAAGACTATAGAGATTAAAATATTTAAGCTAATATTATATGAAGCGGTTATGTCAACTTTGCCTGGATGATTTCTTCGGGAATAAATGTTATGTCTAACTGGGAATGCTTCCCCTGAACCGTATTGTAATACCAAAACTTGTTAATAGAATTCTAATGTAAGTTATAATTAAAAGTATAAGTCTTAGCAAAGCTAAGATAAAGTTTTGTAAAAATTGATATACTTAAACGGGCCAATTTCACTTCACCCAAACTGATGTATGCAAGTGGGAAAGCCAGCTGCAACCATGGGAGCCTGTTTTAATCTTTTTTGAGGCTTCTAAATACAATTAGAAATACTTTACTGCCTCTTTAAGAGAAAATAATTAAATAATTAAACATGCCAGCAGCCAAACCCAAATCTGCTGCTTTTGTCTCCTCTCTTGCTAGGCTTCCCAGCAAGCTTCGCTTCGCTTGAACCCCCCCAAAATTCCTGATCTAAAATTGAACAAGTGAAAATAAGTAAGCTTCTGAGATAATTTGGAATTGTAATGGTCATTCTGAAAACTTGTTTCAGAAGAGGATTCAAAATGTCTCATGATGGAATGCAGTCTTTAATGAATATGCAAACACTTCTAAGAGACAAAGTTATTTAACATGATATAAAGTGATCTTTGATGAATGAAAGCCTGTTTGAGTTTGCTGGTTTCATTTAAAATAAACATGTCATCAAAGTTATCAGCATTGGCTATAATACAGACATACAGCCTGGGTTTACTAGTCAAGTGAGCTCATGTCATCTCCGTTACAAAATTTATCTGCAAAACTCATACCTCAGTATAATAGCTAATTTTGTTTAATGTCTCATGGAGTTTTTGTAGACAATCTAAATATAATTGTTAATAACAGGTAAACTAAATAAATGTAAAAAGATAAAAGTTTTTGGAAAAACTTTTTAACAATAATTATATATATAATCATATATATAATAATTATATTATGATATATGTACTCAAAACAACTGAGGATAATAGTTAACTGCTGTAATGTCACATGAAGTTTTTAAGAGTAATTGTTAAAACTGAGTAAGAGTTTTAAGTACAATAATTATGTTTTATAGTCTGCATACTTAAAAAAACAGCTTCTAGGGGCTGGCCCCGTGGCCGAGTGGTTAAGTTCACGTGCTCCGCTGCAGGCGACCCAGTGTTTCGTTGGTTCGAATCCTGGGCGCGGACATGGCACTGCTCATCAAACCACGCTGAGGCAGCGTCCCACATGCCACAACTAGAAGGACCCACAACGAAGAATATACAACTATGAACTGGGGGGGCTTTGGGGAGAAAAAGGAAAAAAGTTTTAAAAAAACACAGCTTCTAAAATCTTTTTGGAAACTTAAATTTTATAGCTTTATTAAGTGAAGTTAAATAATAGCAGTTTATTGGGTATCTAGGTCATTTCCACATAAGATAAAATATTAAAGATTAACTACTAAGCATATATTTGTCTGCCTTTGGTATCTTATATCAAAGAGACTGAAAAGTGCTTAGGTTTATTGATAAACATGTTTTATATATGCTGAGAAATTTTCTGTGAGAAAACATGTATTTCTAAAAGATCTGTATACAAGAAAAGTAAAATATATGTTTTCAGTAAAAAGATATAAAGAATGGGAATATTTTCGTTTCTTGAGTTGGAAAAGATAAATTTGTCCTAAAGTGCTAGGACAAATTCTGAATGTAAAAAAGTAACCAAAGCTTTGCAAAAGTAAAGCCCTAAAGAGATTTATGTATGGTCAAGTTGTCCAGGATTAAAGTAAATCCAATTAGGTAAATAAATTTATATGTAAAATGTAAACTGGTACAAAATTAAAACTTGATTTCCTCTTTCTTAAAAGGATAATTTTCCTAAATTTTTAATCTACTCTTGATAAAAAGGTTATATAAAGGCTTTTCTTTTCTTTTTACTATTTTAGCTCTGTTTCCCCTTGATTGTTTCTGTTTGGGATTTCAGCATTAGCTGCCCTCTCTCCTTGCTCACCACTGTGCAAAAATAAAATTCCTACTTTCTTCACCACACCCAGTGTCAGAGATCGGCTTGCTGCGCAGTGGGTGAGCGAACTCACTTCAGGTTCGATATCAATCTTATTTATTTAAACAATTTCCTGTTGTTAGAAATTTGAGTTCTTTTTCTTTTTAGTCCTTTTTTCTTTCTTTCTCTAGTCTTTTTCATTTTTTGCTTTTATATGCAATGCTGTAATATCATTTACATAAGTAATTTCCTGCTGTTAGAAACGTAGAGCTTTCCTCCACCTTTGTCGTTTGTTATAAACAACACTGTTATGAACATCTGTGCATTTGACAGTTTGTTTCCCTAGGAAAATAAGTATATTCTTTATACTGGATATAAAATGGAGATGGGCATATTAATTTAATTGACATGTGCAATTTGAGCTCTTTGAGGCGGTCAGTGTGAATTTGAAATATGCTTGCAGATGAGGGAGGGTGAGCTTACCCGGTCAGTCCTGCTGGCCACCCATCACTCACAGAGAGCTCTGGGCTGACGTTCTCTATTAATGTTCAAATGCTCCATGATTCTCATGCAGGGATTTATATTTCTTCTTAGTTAAAAATGACCCAGAAAGAAAACTAACTGCTGGTGTTGGTGATGGAAAGAAAAAGTTGAAGAAAGTGAAGGTTCCTATCCAGAAAATAAGTTTCAAATTACTTTACTCTCTCAATGGGATGATCACGGACCCAGAGAGGCTGTGTATGTAAGTCTGTGAGGACCAGTGTACTGTCTCCTGTCCACTGCTGTATACTTAGTGACACGAAGGAGACACTCAAAAAATAATGAATGAATAAATTCTTCTGGAAATTCAAGGACTTACTATTGCTTACGAAAGTGATTAGAAGGAAACACTTTCAAATTTTAACAGTATCTCTGCTTGGGGTAATTACTATGTTGTTTTGTAAGTTTCTGTGACTTTAAATAAAATACTGTGAAAGACTATTTCTCTTGTGGTCACAGAGAAGCCACTAAAATACATATACAACATTCCAAAAAACAAATGGACTGACTTTTATTGGCTCTTTCCAATACTGTAGCTGACTGCTGGCTTCATACACACACCAGATGGAATTCCTGTAAAGCCATGGTCCTCAACCTTGGGTGCACATTTGAATCCCCTGGAGAGCTGATCCACCCCATCAGAAAGGTTGACCTCATTGAGGCGGGGCTTGAGTGTCAGAAATGTTTGAAGCTTCCAAGGTGTTTCTAATGTGCAGCCAGGGTTGAGAACTACGTCAGCAGAAATTTACAGAGAAGAGTTGGGAGAAAAGAAAGCCCGTCATCAACACCAGCCAAGGTGCATATAAGGGAGAGGTAATCACTGGATTACTGCAGAAACTTGGGTTGGAATTAATGGACACAGCCCTGCCAGCAAACCCCTATTTACACAAGACTAACAAAAAGAATCCTGAAAACCAGGCTCTGACCGGAAATTTCAGTTCGACCTTTGATAAGTCCCTTTTCTTCTCTGAACCTTGATTTTCTCACCATTAAAATGATGGGGTTGCCTTTATATTATAAGTTTGCACTCTCAGACACACCCATGTGTGAATCCCATGTCCTGCACATACCAGTTGATTGACATTGGATAAGCTTCTCATCTTTCCAGCTTCCTTATCAATTTTTTAGTGCTGTGGAGTTAATTCTGACTCCTAGGACCCTGTATACAACAGAGTGGAACCCTGCCCAGTCTTTCTGTGCCATTCTCTCACCTTCCGGCGCTATATCAGGCAATGCTCTGCTGCTGTTCATAGGGTTTTCATGGCCAATTTTTTCAGAAGCTGGTGGCCAGGTTCCTCTTCCTAGTCTGTCTTAGTCTGGAAGCTCTGCTGAAATCTGTTCGCCATGGGTGAACCTGCTGGTATTTGAAATACCAGTGGCATAGCTTTCAGCATCACAGCAACACACAGCTGCCACAGGATGACAACCGACAGACAGGGTATGGTTCTCTGACCGGGAAATGAACTCAGGCTATGGTGGTGAGAGTGCTGAATCTTAACCACTAGACCACCACCCTTACCAATAATAGCACCTTATCAGTAATAGTACCAATCTACCTCACACCGTTATCACAAGGGTTCAACAAATAGATGTTTATAAAGTGTGGAGCACGATGCTTGGCACACAACAATTACTGTGAAAATGGTCATTCCACACCACTTACCAAATAGCAATTGAAGAAACAGAAGGGTCTGGCGGGTCTGACACGGACAGCAACATTCCCCTCTGCTCCTGGAGGCAGGATGTTGCCCTCATCATCCACAATCTGGCAGAGAGATCACAGGACAGTATCTGATGCCCGCACAGCCAGGCCACCCTGCCAGCCGAGCCTGGTGTTGCTAACCTGGACGTGGATTTTGCTCTCCTCTTCGAACCAAGCCTCACCAACAGCTGGGCGAGGCTGCCTACCTGCACGTCATAAGGTGGGGATGCTTTCCCCATAGATCCTGACTTGATTTTCGTGCCTTTTGGATTGGCACAGATTACAACCTGGAGAGAAACCAGTATCAGTAAGGAGGGGATTTATCCCCTTAGTTTCCTTCCTGGTCTATGCCTTTCCTCTCACTCAGCCTTCCAACTCTTTCTCCCTCCCTTTCTTCCACTACCCTCTCTTCCTTTCTTCCCTTCCTTTCTCCTTCCCTCCCTCCCTTCCTGTCTTTCTTTCTCTCTTTCTTTCTTCTTTCTTCTTTTTCCCTCTTCCTTCCTCCCTTCTCCCCTTCCTTCCTCCTCATCTTCTTTTCTTTCTTCTCTTCTTTCCATAATCATCAAACATGTATTGAACACTCTAGTGGGCACTCACACACAAAGAACTTAACGTGTCTCACAAAAGACTCAGCTGATGCCAAAATCTCTGCCCAGATGGCTGTAGAGAATACTGTTTAAGATCGTGGGCTCTGAATGCAGACAGACATGGGCTGTCCTGGTGGAGGCAAACACCACCCACAGCCGTGAGAGTTAGTTTGCTGGCGGCGTGATTGCGAAATTAGTTTAAACTGATAAGGGAAGAGAAGCTGATGGAGATTTGTTATCAGTTTCTCCCTGCAGGCAGGGCAGTTCCTGACAGGTGTCACAGAGAGGACAGCTAGAAAGGCAGGAGGCTCTGCCACTGGCTGGCTGAGAGCTCGGGTGGAGGTGACCTGGGACAGGGACCCCAGCCCCAGTAGAACTCACTGTCTCAGACTGGCCGTAACCTTCATGCAGCTCCAGGCCCGTCTGGCTCTTCCATTTCTCCCTCACATCAGGATTCAGGGCCTCTCCTCCAGTCAAACAATGCCTCAGGCTCTGGAACTGGTACCTTTCTCCGCCAAGAACACAAGGCCGTCTATGTCAGGATCCCATCCCCACCTCGCCCTCCAGCACTGCTGCCCAGGTCCAGATACCGAGAGGCACTAGGGAGTAAACTCCTGGGTTCTATGATCTGCTCCAAGAGCCCCATCCTCTGGCTTGCAGGCGTGTTCCTCATGGACAGGCAATTTTATTAAAATCAGTCCTGAGTTTAGAACTAAATCAGAACCTCATATAGTAGGTTTTGGCATAATGTGCTGAATTCCAGGTGAATTGGCCAAAATAATCTAGTTGGAAACAAATTGATTGATAATAAATTGGTTGGGACAACCACCTGGTTGAAAAAGATAAATCGGTTAAAAATTTAAAAGATAGAAAGTAGCCCTCTTGAAACCCAAAAATTCTGACAAATGGGCTTAAAATTCCTACAGATATTACATATGTTGTCAAACCACCCCTCTGTTCAACAAATGATCCAAAATGTGAAAAATCAGAGATTGCAAATACATTGTCAACAATTTTTCTCTTAAGATCAAATAGGTTTGACTGTTACTTCATATTACTAGTATCTTTCAACCAAATGGTTCTTGAACAAATCATTCAGAGTCTGCTCTTGTTCAAAGTCATGATGTGGAGATACACACAACAGATCAGTGAATGGATAAATTCTCATATTATAGAAAAATTCACCTTGAGACAATCCTGTAAGATCACATTCTCTTAGACACTTCTTGGCCAGATACATGGGATTGGGGAAGATGAGGGGAGGGCAGGGACAACTCCCCAAGACTTGGGAGAGGACAGAAGAAGGAGTCATAGACCAGGGTCCATCCTACCAGGTAGGATTCTCAAGGGTGTCAGGTCTCTCTCCACATACGCCAGCAACTACACTTGTCCTGCCAGAAGATGTTCCTTTGGATTCACCCAGAATGGAAGCCATCCACAGTGTCTTGTCCCCTTCTGTTGAGTGTTCAGTGGCATTCACTCAGAGAATGGCTGGCTGGAGTTAGTCTGGGGCTGAGAGACGGAACATCTACTGTGGTGAGCTTGCTAGTCCCACCAGACCTAAGGCGTTGGCCACAAATCGCATTCTACATGTGGCCAACAATTATCCAACAATTTCTCTACATCTTCTAGAAGTAGTAGACATTGTTAAGGCAATGGCCTATGGACGTATGGCAGGAGGACAGCCCACCTCAAGCGCTGAAATTTCAGACTGTCTCATATCTATTCAGTTCCACCTGGATGCAAATTCCTAGGGGCCAGGAGTTCACTGTTGAGGGCTGTCTGCCAAGGATATCGGTGTGTATGCTTGAGTGTGTGAGAGAGAAAGACATACAAAGAGAGACAGAGAGAGAGACAGTTAGAATGAGAGGGTGGGTGTGCATGTGTATATATTCTGCTGTCTATTCATATACTTAGGCCCCCAAAACACTAAACAAATGGGCTGTACCTGGTCAGATCCTCTTGAACAAGCAGCCGGAAGAGGGTGGGGACACAGCAGAGGGTGGTGATTGGGAGCCTGGAGAGAGTCTAAAGAAAAACAAAGAGTAGAAGATCTTCTGAAAATTCTGGGGTTGGACTTCATGGAGATGGAGCAGGTGAACTGGCCCCTTATTTGAGCCCTTTCTCCCACAAACTCAAAACCTATATTCCACTCATCTCATTTACACACGACACGTAAGAGCTGTTTTTGGCTCTTACCTTCAGGATAACCTTGGCATCAACTCGGGGAAGTTCATGCACAAAAATGCAAGATCCATTAGGCCAGGCGGAAAAGAGGGTCCAGGCTGCCTTCACCCAAGCAGTGTCAGTCGTGTTCCAGAAGATGTCTGATTCGGTCAAGGCCACCCACTGCCTGCCAAAAATCAGAGAAAGTCAGGACCTTCAGCAATGCTTATACCTTTAAAAAGGATTACATTATCTATATTACCTTATTTGGAGCCCTGCCCACAGTGGGTACTCACGTACGCTTGTCAAATCTGTACAAGTACCATAAAGTCAACCTTTGTCTCAACAAGCATTTATGAGCATCTCCTATGCACCTATGCCCTGGGCTGAGGATACAGAATTAAAAGGACAGATCCCATGCTTTCAAGAGCTTGCAGTTCAGTGGGAGTGATATGTAAGGGAACAAATAATTTCAATACCATGTGACAAGGGCACTTTATTCAGCCAACATTTATTTCTGAACTTAGCATTAGGGATGTAGAAATGAATGATGAGTCTTGCTTTGAGGGGCTTATGGTTTAGTAAGTATAAAGATCTAGGAAGCCCCTGGAGAGTATGCTTTAATAGAATTAAACACAGAGCCTTATGCAATTACAGACAATGGACACCTAACCCAGAGAAAGGACGGATGTGGGGTCTGAGAAACACTCCCATAGAGGAGTTGACACCTGAGCTAGACGTAAACAATACGTAGGAATTACAAAGGTGAGGCAGAGAAAGAAGAACATCTTCGGATGGCAAACAGTGCCTGCAAGCATGGAAGACAGAGACATCATCATGTTCTACGCTTGGATTCTGGGTCGCACGCTCTCCTGGCCCTCATTCGACTCATTGGCTGCTCCTTCTCAGTCTCCTCTGCTGAGTTCTCCTCGCTTCCCCTCTTCATTGTGGAAATGCCTCAAGCCTTCAGTTCTGAGATCTCTTTTCTTTTCCATATTTATTACTCTTTGCTGATCTCACCCAATCTCCTGGCATTAAATACCATCTTTATGCTGATAACTCCAGCATGAATCTTTCTCATTAACTCTAGACACGAACACCCAACTGCCTAGTCAACATCTCCACTTTTAACTCAGGGAATAGAGATGTCCAATAAGCACCTCAATGCCAGAAACGATCTCCTCCATTTCCTCCCGCCAGACAGCTCATCCCACAGTCTTCCCCCTTCAGTTAACGCTTCTGGTTGTCCAGGTCATCAAACTCAGTGTCATCCTTGACTCTTCCCTTTCTGTCTCACCTCACATCAAGTCTGTCAGGAAATCTTATTAGGCCCACATTCAAAATACGTTCAGAATCTCGCCTCCTGTCATTCCTTCACACTGCTACTCCACTGGGCAAGGCTCCACCCTTACCTCTGAATGCACTGGCCTCTTAATTGGTCCTCTGCCTCATTCCTTGCCCCCTACAGTTTATTCTCAATATCTTGAGTGATCCTTTAAAAAAATAAATGAACCCACAGTGGAGAATATGCAACCATGTACCGGGGGGCTTTGGGGAGAAAAAGGAAAAAATAAGATCTTAAAAAAACAAATAACAAAAAAACAAATCAGATCATGTCTCTCTTCTGTTCAGAATACTCCAATGTTCCTCAAAAAAGTAAACATAGAATCACCATATGATCCAGCAATTCCACTTCAGTGCATATTCCCAAAAGAATTAAAAGCAAGGTTTTGTACAGATATTTGTACACCTGTATTAATAGTAGGACTATTCACAATAGCCAAAAAGTGGCAGCAGCCCAAGTGTCCATCAATGGATGAATGGATAAACAAAATTGGTATATACATGCACTGGAATACTATTTAGCCTTAAAACATAAATTCTGATACATGCTAAAACATGGATAAAACTTGAACACATTATGCTAGGTGAAATAAGCCAGACACAAAAGGAAAAATATTGTATGATTCCACTTATACGAGGCTCCCAGAGGAGTCAAATTCCTAGAGACAGAAAATAGAATGGTGGTTGCCAGGGCCTCGGGGGAGGAGAGAATGGGGAATTATTGTGTAAGGGGTACAGTTTCTGATTTGCTAGAGGAAAAAGTTCTGGAGACGGATGGTGGAGATGATGGCACAACCACGTGAGTGTACTTAACGCCACTGAACTCTACACTTAAAAATGTTTAAAAGGGTAAATTTTATGTTGTGTCTATTTTACCACAATTAAAAAAAAGAAAACCCTCCGATGGTTTCTCACCTCTCTCAGAGTAAAGCCCAAAGCCTTTATATCCTACCTGCTCTGACCCCTTTTAGCTCTCTGACCTCAACTCCTGCCCCTTTCCCCCTCACTCACACCCCTCCAGCTCACTCGCCTCCTTTTGGTTCCTTGGACCCGTCAGACAAGCTGTCCGCCGTACCTTCCACTGGCCACGAAACCCAGACCATAGCTGGCCTGGGAGTGCTCCACCATCTTGGGGGCCCCGGTAGTGCCACTTGTGAAGTAGATGGCTAGTGGGTCTTGAGCTTTGGTCCTCACGCAGTCATGCTCTGTGGATGCCTCCCTGTAAAATACAAAAATACTGGGTGGTACTACCAATAGTAAAAAACAGTCATGGTTAACGATATCTGTAACGACACTACTGGCCATTGTCTCAATAATCACCAAGCGTGAGGCACTGTACTGGAGCTCCAGCTTGCATTATCTCTGACCCCTACAGTCGCCCCACAGGGTGGGAACTCTCACCATAACCCTCTGCAGAGAAAGAAATTGAGGCTCAAAATAGCTAAAAGGCTCACTCAAAGGAGCCTGGGCTCTTTTACCGTGGCATGAGGACTTTCTGGTGGAACGCACGCAGATCCACGGCCACACTTCTGCAGGTTTGAGCCCAGCCCCACCCCCACCTCAATTCCTGGTGACTTAGGGCTGTTTTCTAAAGGGTTCCCTAAGTTTGAAGTTTAGAATTCTGGGTGATTCCTAAAGTTCTGTGATCTGGAGAATCTTCTAACTCATTGGTTCTCGACCCCGGCTGAGCTTAGGATCACCTATAAGTTTTTAAAAGAAGTGCCATTGCCTGGGCAGCACCCTGGAGAAAATGAAATCAGAATCTTTGAAGATGGGCCTGGCGTTGGTATTTTTTTAAAAGCCTCCTCAGGTAATTCTAATGACAGCCACAATGGAGAACCGCTGATCTGGACCAATCCCACAGCTCATCAAAATTACCTGGGCAGATCTCTTAAAATACAGTTTCCTGGGGCCCTTGCTCAGATATGTCTGGTTAAGTAGATCAGATGTGGGGCCTTGGAATCTGTATTTAAAAAAGCATCCCAAAATGAACAAATAAATTCCCATAATTTTAGGGTAGAAAGTTTATATTCTAGTGTAGGAAAGAACAATCTAAAAAGTATTTACCATATCCTCAAACTTTTAAATACGTCTTTTGTGCTTAACTTTACTACTTAAACATGTTGAATATTTTCTGTTTAAGTGTTGGCTACTAATCATTATATTGAAATATAACATAATGAAAATGTAGTGTAGAAAAATACCATATGCTGGAAATATAATATTTTGGAAAATACAGGATATATTATTTACAATGCGTGCCTGTGGGTCTTATAATCCTAAAAATTATAACACTTTTAAATGAATGTGACCCATAGTTCTTTCTTAAATAAAGCTAGGGACAAGAGACAAATGTTGATATTAGTCAAAAAAAAAAATAAAAGAACAGCCCCCGGGTGAATCTGAAGCAGCTGGTGTGTGGGGTGGGCGTTTGTGCCTTATCTTTGCAGGCCCCGGAGAGGACCCCTTTTTGGTTCTCCCTCCATCAGGACAAAGTCTCAAACTCCCACCGAGGTTTGCACCGGGGTCTTGCTCAAAGGCTAGTGGCTTTGGTTCTGCCCCAACCTTGACTTGACTACTTGTCAGCGTGTTGAGCAGGTCACTACTTTGCCAAGTCTCAGTTTCCTCATCTGTACAATTGGGTTAAAGTGCGCTTCACAGAGTATTTTTCAAGGATTAAATAAGATGACGTCTGATTCATTATTGTGTTCTGAGCACCAAAACACTATGCTTGTTGCAAAACGGATGTGCATTAAATCTTTGTCCCATGAATGAATGTAGGTGAACGCTTACCTAGCACAATGCCTAGCAGACACTAAGCACTCGATTATTATATTACTAACTGACCACCTACTATGTACCAAATGCCTCACACAGATTACTCATTTACTCCAGCTA
Organism: Equus asinus; assembly: GCF_041296235.1. Taxonomy (NCBI): domain Eukaryota; kingdom Metazoa; phylum Chordata; class Mammalia; order Perissodactyla; family Equidae; genus Equus; species Equus asinus. Next base: position 34,294,768 of record NC_091803.1, read on the forward strand.
ATGGCTCTGTAACCACTCTCATCGTTATAGAGGCACATGAAGCACAGAAAGCTGGTGACAGTTCCAGTATTGACTAAGTGACTGAAGGATCTTAAAGTGGTCACCAGGATTAGGTCTCGGGTTTGTCTTGCTTCCAAAGTGAGCGTTCCTTTCTGATGCCCTCTCCTCGTGTGCAATCACCAATGCATTCCATCTCCTCTTGCTTAAAGGAGAGATTCCTGGGTCTCATTTTCATGCTGTCCTCTGGAGAGCCCCAACTTACCGGAGAAGCTCCCTAAAGTTCATCCAGCCTGGCCGACTGCTGTCTGACACCAGCAGCTTGGTCTGGAGGGAGGGGCAGTCGGCGCTAATGGCATCTACCCTCGGAGCCAGGGAGTCACTGGTGATAATGGACTTGGCCCTGGACGCCTGCAGCCGATACTTGAGGTCCTTCTCCGTCAGCTGAGAGACACCTGGAATCATGATGGCCCCTGAAACCACACAGACAAGGGATGTTGACTGGGCAGCAGGGGAAGACCCCTGTGAAGAGGTCCAGACTGGATGTCCCCATAAGAGACAGGAGCAGGAAGAGGCTGGACAGGGTTGGAATGCCTGAACTGGAAAAAGTAGCAATACTGATAGTAATGAAATCCAGAATGTATTTATGGAGCATGTACATGTGCTAAGAACTTTGCATGCATTATTTCATTTAATTCTCACAAGCCTGGAGAGCAAATGCTATTATTATACCCATTTTGCAGATTTAAAAAAATTAAGACTTAGGCCTTTATGCCTTAATTAAGTGAAATAACTGGCCCAAGATCACCCAGCTAATGTGTTGTAGAGCTGGAATTGTGAACCCAGGCAGCAGTAAACCTGAGAGTCCGTGATCCGGAGCATTGTGTTATATTGTCTTAGAGATTACCTAGCCCAGGGGTTTTCCATGCCTTTCAAACAAAAGACCACAATGGATCCCAGTGTTGGGTGTGGGATGCTTGGGGCAGGTGGGTAGGTGTAGCAGGTGGGGGCTCCAGGACCCCACATAATTTCAACCAAAACCACTCTGAGGGCAGCTGAGTTCCTCTCTCCCCAAGGATAGGGGATGAGGAAGCAGAAAGCAGGGGAAAACTTTAATTAAACGCTTGAAAAAAACCACTTGAGTATCTCAGAATGCAGGTTGTAAATACTCCATTGAGTCCAGCACTCCCATTTCACAGACAAGAAGAACGACATCCTGAAAGAATGAGTCATCCTGCCACAGCCAATGAGTGAGGACAGAAGACAGAGGAAGGGCCAATCCCAAATAGTGTGGGACCAAACCAAAGTTCTCATTGCCCTTCACTCTATCTCCTAAACTTCTACAGGGTTTAAACGCCAGCGTGAACACTTTTGGAGGTGAATGGTGTGTTTTTTCACTCCATCTCTCTGTTTTAGCTATTTCCAGAAGTCTGTTCCCCCTGGAGTTGTCTGTGGTGCTTTGGGGGCCCAGGCAGATAGTAGACAGCTGGAGCTATCAGCAAGAGAAATGAGTCCAACATCACAGACTTGAAGGAAAGTGACAAGTGCATCTTAGGAGAGTGTGGGAATGTGAGAACGCAAGGACATCCAGCTTGAGTACTCTCTAAATGGGAAGATGCTAGACTTGACATGGCAGTGTGGGACGTGGTCTTGAGTTATTTTGTTTGGATAGCAAAGAAATGGTAAATCTGTATAATTAGGAGAACTGGAGATGTTTAGGCAACAGGAAAAGTAACGATAATAATGTCCCAAAGGGGAGTTCTGATCGTGCAAAGTGCCCAACACAGTGCCTGGCACATAGTAGGTCCTCAAGAAACTGCAGAGGTTTCCTTATTTGGGAAACCCTTTAAATGGCCCTCATTTAAATGGACCTCAAATGTCATGGAAGAATATGGAGAGCTCCCCAATCTGTGTGCCTATTTCTTTTCCTCGAGCTAGATACACCATGATGGTGCTCACTTTTATGTATTGTGCAAAAACATGTAAAACTAAAATTAGAGTTCCTGCCTCTTATTTTTTAGACAATCCGTTCACAAAATGGTTGAATAAAGCTCATTCATATACAAAGCTACTTCTCTGGTGTGAGTTTGTATCTTCCTGTTTTGCAAGCCTTATTTGTAAAATCTGTATTTTAGGCAGATTGTTCTATGGACGTGATTGGAAGGGGGTGGACAACATTCCAAGTGGTGGAAACTTCCCAGAGGATGGAGAAACCAGCTCTCCACCAAAAGCAGTTGTCTTGCTTTTGTAAAATCAGCATATAAACTCAGCCCTTTCAATAAGCTCGTTGGACGGGGTCAGCAGAGGCTCTCTGGGCTCTATGTGCTGTGTCCTTTTGCAACCTCTGCTCCTCTGCTGGAAGAACCATGCCAAGAAGACCAACGGTCCTCTGTCCTGGACATTCATGACAGCAGGAAGAGGAACCCTCAGGGATAATCTCATTGCTTTGATTATTTTGTCCTTCTCTTCCTTCCCTTGGGAGCTGGAAGATGCTCCAGTGATGAGAGCCATGAAGTCTAAGAGCGAAACTTGTGTAGATTGCTTGTATAGGTCTCTCATCCATAACTGTATTACTATCCACACACTGGCGGCTCTCAAACCACAACCAGCAGAAAATATGCTTGGTTTGTCCCACTCAGAATTTTTTAAATAAATATTTAGTTGTCAACATTAGACGACTGGAAGTTTTTTCATAAACATCCAGAGTCTTCTGTTACAAAATTTGAATATCTGGAAACACTGGTCCTCATTCACACATGGAAACATTTCGTTGGAGTTGAGAAGCAGTTCCCCGTTTGATGAGGTATGTGATCTCCAGCTCACCTCAGTCCTCAGCGCTCCCTACTGCCTCACGCTTGCCTGCTTTAGTCAATTATATTGCTGTCTGGCCCCTGTGTACAATCAAGTTTGTGACTGTTGGGCAGAGTGAAAGTAAACAAAACTCCACATAGGGTATATTTTGCTTCATCTCCCAAACCTTGTGAACACTGCAAAGCCCCAGCAGGGAGTGTCGGCCCCAGATGGAAATCTCAGCTTTGCCCACTGACCTGTGCGCATACAAGCCACGCTGACCAGCCACCATTCTGGGAGCCGCGGGAGCACCAGCATCATTCTGTCCCCAGGCTGCAGACCGCACACGCCCCCTAGCACGTTAGCCGCCTTTCTGGACTGCACCCCCAGCTCCTCAAAGCTCCACTTGACCTCTGCTCCCATGCCATCGACCCACCAGAATGCAGGGTTCGGGGGCCGGTGCCCAGCCTAGATAGCAGTGTAGGCAGAAAAAAATAGAAAACATTTGTTGAGGACTTTTGTTTGCTTGTTGTTATTATTTATTTAATTTTATTTTTACTATAGTTATCACAGTCACGGGATTCAAAAATGAAAACAATACAAAAAGCTATGCGTTGAGAAGTCTCGTCCTCATCCTGTCCCTCTCTACCCTGTTCCCACTTCACCAGCCTCAATGAATCACCAATATTATCAGTTTCTTGCATATCCTTCCAGTGCTTCTTTAGGCAGACATAGGTATTTTTTTCCATACCACATTTTTAATGCAAAAGTAGCGTACAATTTACAATGTTCCATGTCCTTCCCCTTTTTTATGAGACATAATTCTCACACCATAAACTTCACCATTTTAAAGTGCACAATTCAAGTGTTTCTAGTATATTCACAAAGTTGTGTAACGATCACCACTATCTAATTCCCAAACATCTTCATGCTAAAAAGAAATACTGTACAGACTCTATTCTCTCCTTTCTCAGCCCCTGGCAACCACTAATCCTTTCTGTCTCTATGGATTTGCTGATTCTGGATCTTTCAAATGAATGGAATCAGACAGTATGTGGCCTTTTGTGTCTGATTTCTTTCACCTAGCATAAGGTTTTCAAGGTTTATCTATGTTGTAGCATGCATCAGTGCTACATTACTTTTAATGACTGAATCGTATTCCACTGTATGGATGGTACCATCGTTTTATCTGTCTCTTCATCACTTGATGGACGTCAGGATTGCTTTCACTTCTTGGCTGTTATGAATAATGTTGCCATGAACATACGTGTACAAGTTTTTGTGTGGACATATGTTTCTATTCTCTTGGATATATACCTAAGAGTGTAATTGCTGGATCATATGACAACTCTATGTGTAACTTTTTGAGGAACTGCCAAACTTTTCCACAGCACCTGCACCATTTTACATTCCCACCAGCAACGTCTGAGGGTTCCAATTTCTCTACATCTTTGTTAGCACTTTTTATTGTACTTTTCTTTTTGTTTTTGATTTTGGTATTAGCCATGATCCTCTATGTGCATTATCGCTGAGATTGCATTTCCCTAATGAATAAAGATGGTGAGTATTGTCCACGTGTCTATTGACCATTTGTTTATATTCTTTAGAGAAACATCTATCCAAATCCTTAGCTCATATTTTAATTGAGTTGTCTTCTTATTGTTGAGTTTGCATTCTTTATATATTGTGGATAGTACGTCCTCATCAGATACATGATTTGCAAATATTTTCTCCCATTCTGTGGGCTAACTTTTCACTTTGGTATACAAATGTCATTAATTTTCATGAAGTCCAATTTGTCTATTTTTTCTTTTGTTGCTTGTACTTTAGAAACCATTGCCTAATCCAGGATACACCTGTGTTTTCTTCTAAGAATTTCGTAGTTTTTACTCCTTCATTAGGTCTTTGACCCATTTTTGAGTTAATTTTTTTCTGTTGTCTGAGTTAGGGGACCAGATTCATTCTTTGCATGTGACTATCCGGGTGTCCCAGCACCACTAGTTGGAAAGACAACTCTTTCCCCATTGAATTTTCTTGTCACCTTTGTTGAAAATCAGTTGACCACAGATTTATGGGTTTATTTCTGGACTCTTAATTCTATCCCATTTATCTGCGTCTACCTTCGTGCCAGTGCCACACTGTAACTTCCCCCCCCCGCACAATCTTGATTATTGTAACTTTCTAGTAGGTTTTAAAATAGAGAAATGTGAGTCCTCCAGTTTTGTGTTTCCATTTCAAGATTGTTTTGGTTATTATGGGTCCCTTGCATTTCTGTATGAATTTTTGGACAAGATTTTCTATTTCTGAAAAGAAGTCTACTGGGATTTTGATAAAGCCTACATTGAGTATGCAGATCAATTTGAGATGTAGTGTTCTTTTTTTTTTTTGCAACCTTACAATTTCTGCTTTAATGGCAATCAAGTTTTTAAAAAGTAAAGTTCAACTTATCCATACCATGAATGAAAGGCAGATTTCAGGTAAACTTCTAAATGTATGCATAATGTAGAGGCTAACTGTTTTCTGGCAGTTCTTGGTTCCTGAAAGTTGAACTTCATCAGATGCGCTTTAAACTTTTGTCAAAATAGTCACGAAGACTACGTTATTTTTGGTAATGGTATTTGCTATTTTGGGTTATAGGAGATAGTATCTCAGGGGCATTTTTACTGAGATTCACTCAAATCTTTAATAAACACTCCCTGAGTTACTCCAGCCTCTGGTTAGTTTCTAGAGTTCTGAAAAGTTGATTCTGACAATTTTCCCAAGATTTTTGTTCTTCTGGTTGTTGTTGCTTTTAAAGTGGAGAAAATTTTAGAAAGTCCTTATTCCTTCATTTTTGCTGACTTAACTTTGTTTGTTTGTTTTTACCGTTAGGGGAGGTCTTCTAAGGATGATCCTGGTGTGGTGAAAAGAGCTTAGACTTTGTATGCAAGAATGGAGCACCCTGGCTCCATCTCTTACATACACGCGTCATTTAATTCTCATGACAACTCCAAGCGGCATAGGTAAGACTCACACTTTATAGACGAGAAAACTGAGATCCAAAGAACTTAGGCATTTGTCCAAGGTCACACTTCAAGTGGACGAACCGTGTCTACCTGACTGCAAAGCCTGCTTTTATGTCTCAGTCATTCTCACCCACCTTCATAAATTTTACCATATCCACTGACACTATATTTACTAACAGTATTACTCATTTCATATTTTTTCTTTTTTTTAGGCAATTTTTTTTCCCTAAAGATTGGCACCTGAGCTAACATCTGTTGCCAATCTTTTGCTTTTCTTCTTCTTCTCCCCAGAGCACCCCGCCCCCCAGTACATAGTTGTATATTCTAGTTGTGAGTGCTTCTGGTTGTGCTATTTGGGACGCCGCCTCAACATGACCTGATGAGCGGTGCCATGTCCGCGCCCAGGATCTGAACCAGAGAAACCCTGGGCCACCGAAGTGGAGTGCATGAACTTAACCTCTCGGGCACGTGGCCCGCCCCATATTTTTTCTTTAAAATTAGCATAAATAAATGCCTTTGAAATACAGTTTATATCCCCCTACTATAAAAAAAGTTAGCATCTTTAACATAAGTAAAAGGTGACTATAAAATAGAGAGACATAACAGATATATAAGGAAGGAGAAATAAAGAAGGAAGCATATGTACAGAGACACAATGAGATCAAGATAAACTTAGTTCAATTCTACGTATGTACCTGCTGTGAATTATGAAAAGCTTTGAGCCAGAGCTGAGGTCTCTCCTTATTTAAAAGGGAAGTGCATGACAATGAGAGAGAGGTTAAGGATAGAGTAGCAGCAGTAAGAACTCTCTTCTTCACTTGATCAGAATGATGGGAAATGAATCAAAAGGGATGCAACTATCTCACTGTGTGATTTGGGCTCAGGAATATGAGGCACATGAGGGACTGGGCAAGGGTGTCTAAGGCTCGCATAACTTGGTCATAATTTTTTCTAAGGCTTAAATGCTAACAGTTTCAATTTTATGACTTGTAAAATTCCTGGGTCAAAATGTCCAGATCAATGTGACTTGGAGCCTTGAGTCTCTTTGGGGTACCCAGGGCAGCCTCCAATGCCCAAGATGGACACTAGGACACTGTGGGCTTCACCTTTTCCAGCTGAGTCCACACGTCCAGCACGTCACGGGCAAAGTTGAAGTACTCAGGCACTGGCTGCCTCCCCAGGTTGATGGCTTCCCAGGTGGCCACAATCTTCTGAGGGACAGGCAGAGGTGGTGGCTGCCCACGAGACCCACAGACTCCCCGGGTGCTCCTCAGAGCCTGGAGGACCAGGCCTCTTAGCCACAGCCTCATGTCGTTGCCTCCTGCCTGTCACCAAAGAGAGGAGAGAGCACATGGTCCTGAATTCTGGGCTCTGGGGAGAAACTGAGGTGGGAAAGAAGCCTGTGGTCAGCCCTGATGGAGACTATAGTACATATTGACTCGTAGAACACAGTCTTGGGCTGGAGTCTTAGTTCTGTGTGGGATTTTGGTCATTTCTCCTCTCTGAGCCTGAAGTCCATCCTTCCATCTCTCACTGCCTGTGGATCTCTGTGGGTCTGAGGTCAGTGACTCAAAGCCCATTTCCCAAGACTATATGAAGATGAAGACTATAATTTTAATGCATAATCAATATAAAAAGAAACTGTTGAAGAGATATTTTTTACATTCTTTTTTTTTGTACTTAGTCCTGAAAATCCTATTTTCACTTTCAGTTTTACACTTACAAGCACACTTTACACTCACAAGCACACTTCAGTTTGGATTAGCCATGTTTCAAGTGCTCAACAGCTACAAGTGGCTAGTGGCTATTGCATTGGACGGTGCAGTTTTAGGGTCTCGCCACTGAAAGTGTGGTCTATGGACCAGCATCACCTGCAGAACCTCAGACCCCACCCCAGACATGTGTGGAATTAGCCTCTGAGCTGTAACAGGAACCCTAGGGGCGCTGTGTGCACATTAAAGTTTGAGAAGCTGAGGCCTAGGGGCTGCAACCCCAGGTTCAGTTTCCTTCCGCCAAGTTCCTCTTGGTAATAATAATAACAGCAGAAATGATAATGATAACTGCCAGAGACTCAATGTTTGTGTTCCCCCAAAATTCATACGTGAAGTCCTAACCCCCAATGTGATGGCATCAGGAGGTGGGGCCTTTGGGAGGTGACTAGGTCCTGAGCGTGGAGCCCTCATAAAGGGGACCCCAGAGAGCTGCCTTGCTGCTTCTGCCTGGTGAGGATACAATGAAAAGACAGCTGTCTATGAACCAGGAAGTGGGCTCTCAGCAGACACCAAATCCACCTGCAGCACCGGGATCCTGGACTGCCCAGCCTCCAGAACCGGGAGAAATAAATGTTGTTTAAACCACCTGGTATATGGTACTTTTGTTACAGCCGCCCAAACGGACTAACGCAATAACCAACAATAAGAATGTTATCACAACAATGATAACTGCCACTTACGGAAAGCTTAACACATACCAAACATTTAGAAAGTGCTTTATAAACGTTATTTCCTTAAATCCTTATAGCAACTCTATGATGTGTTATTTTCCCCACTTTACAGATAAAGAAAGTGAGGCTTGGAGAGGACAAGTGACTTCCAGGTCTCACCTCCCAAAAAGTGCTAGGCCTCAGCCTCTGCTTGGCCACCAGCTCTGGGGCCTGTGGCCTCAGACTCCCCGCCCCTGGCCTCTCCTTCCCCATTCCTCACCTCTCTGGAATTCTGCCCCAGCCTTTTCCTCCACCTCCCACCCTGGATGCCCTGGCCCCTTCACAGCTGATAATTAGAATCCCCAGGCCTTCTTCTCCAGTAAGGCCATTTCAGTCGTGCCCCCTTCTTGGCTTAATCAGCAAGGGCCTCAGGAGCAGCTGACACATGTCACTGAAGGATTTCTCTCCGCATTACCTTGTTCTTGAACCCAGGAAACGCAGACGACTTCTAGGCTCTGCTTCAGCTGAACACAGGCCTTAAGGCCTGTAAATGTTCCTGCTGGGGAAGGCAATTTGCTGACTCTGCCTCCACGGGGAACTTTGGCCCCAAAGGCAGCCAAGAGTGGGCGGAGCCAGAAGCCAGCGGAGGACACACTGGCTTCAACTGGCCGGCACACTTTGAGCCAGTGAGCCAAGCTTTGCTCACAGCTCACAGTGGCTGGGAGATTAAATTCCAGCTCCAGTGCCTGGTGAGTGTCCTGGACCTGGTAGAGGTTTTCCCTGAAAATTCAGGCCACCATCTCACCTGAAAAGGGAACAGAAACTTTATAATATTGTACAGGAAGGATGCAATCGTGACAATAATGTAAGTTCCACCCTGTCCCTTTTCTGCTCCAAGCCCTCTAGTACAGAGACAGACAGTAGATCGGTGGTTGCCTCTGGTTGTGCACGTGAACGGGAGATGACTGCAGATGGGCACGAGGGAGCTCTTGGAGGTGATGGAAATGTTCTAAATTTTGATTATGGTCATGGCTGCACAACTTTGTAAATTTACTAAATAGCAATAATAATAGTTATTGCACACTTACAGTGAGTGGATTTTATGATATTAAATTATATTGAAATAAAGCTATTTTTTAACGAACCCTCCTCCTACGGCTCCCTATCTCACTCAGAGTCAACACCAAAGTCCTGAGAGCCGGTTGCAGGATCCCACTCGATGGCACGGCTCTTACTCGTCTCTCACCCCCTTGCCCAATCTGATCCAGCCACAGTGGTCTCCCTGCTGCCTGTTCTTTGAAATTCTGGCCTGCAGCTGAGCTGCTGGTAAACTGGCTCTCTGTGAACAACAGCAAAAGTGTCCCCACTTATAGTGTTCACCAGCATCTGTGATTAAATCTTCTCACCGTGGCCAATCTCAAGCTACCAAAGTTTTAACAGCCAGCTTGCGAAGTTCCTGAATCTTAAGCCTCTCGCGTGGCCCTGCTAGCTGACTCCAGGCAGCGCTCTTCATGCCTTTGTGCTCGTTGGTTTCTCTGCCAGGACGCTCCTCCCACAGGGGTCACTGCCTCGCCACTCCCAGGTCTCAGCTCAGCGAGCCTTCAGCGAGCTCCCTAACCAAGATCGGATGCCTCTCCCGTCTGACACTTCCCACTCTCCCTTCCCTGCTTGACGTTCCTCCTCAAGATGTATCACTTTCTAATGTTCAATATATTTTTTAAACACACTTTATTTTTATTTTTTCCAGCTTTATTGAGGTCTGTGGACAAATGAACTTGTATATATTTACGGTGTACAATGTGATGATGACATGTGTGTACGCTGTAGATGACTATCACTAGGGGTGAGGCCAGGCAGGGCTTCTGCCTTCCAGGTGCTGAGCAGCTCACTTGGCACGAATCATCTCCTTTAACTCTTTCAACACCCCAGTGAGTTGTATCCATCTTACAGGTGAGGAAACTGAACCTCGGAAAGCATAAGTGACACACACGAGGCCACACAGCTGCTTAGGGACAGAGCTGGTCCACTTCTGGGTATTTATCCAAAGAACACGAAAACACTAATTCCAAAAAGATATCTGCACCCCCATGTTCACCGCAGCATTATCACAATAGCCAAGACTTGGAAAGAACCAAAGTGCCCACTGATGATGAATGGATAAAGATGTGGTACATATATGCACAATGGAATACTACTCAGCCACAAAAAAGACGGAATCTTGCCATTTGTGACAACATGGATGGACCTTGAGGGTATCTCATGAAGTGAAACAAGTCAGACAGAGAAAGACAAATATGACTTCACTCATATGAGAAAGATAAAATAATAACAACAAACAAACACAGAGATACAGAGAACAGCTTGGTGCCTACCGGGGGAAGGGAGGTGGGGGGAGGTGAAAGGGGTAAGGGGGCACGTGTCTATGCTGATGGATGGCAACCAGACTTTTGGTGAGGAACATGATGTAATGTATTCAGAAGTTGAAGTATGATACTCAGAGCTGAAATTTATATAGTTTTATAAACCAATGCTACTTCAGTAAAAGAAAAAAAAAGAGCTGGGATTCAAATTCCAATCTATATGCCTGAGTTCAGGAACCTTCAATGCCACACCCAGTGCCCCAGGGTGTTTTGTTTCTGGCCCTCCATGTGACCCCAGCCCCCTGCTTTGTCCATGGGCAAGCTCCTCTCAGCAAGGGCAGGGCAAGGCCCCTCCTACTCATTCTTCCCCAGGGCCACCCCTGGGCCTCCAGCTCCCTGGAACTCAGAACACTGTGGCTGAGGCTGCTGTGGCCTCAGCGTGTCCAGGAAGGGACTCCATTTCTGCCTCTGGATTTCTTTAGAACACCCAGCTGCCTGCGGGTCCTGCTCAGGTCACAAAGGGAACCAGGAGCCTGTTCTTCAGGCCACGACTTCCTTCCTCAAGTGCCCCAGAGTTTACTGGCCCAGCCCTGGTAGGGCCCCAGTGGGCCTGAGAGTAACCAGGCTTCCTGCAAGTATGAGCTTGAGTGAAGTGGCAATTCTGACTGACGCCCCGGCAGCTGTCCTTCTGCCAAGGGAGTCACAGATTTAAGTGTGGATTTCAGCCTAAATGGCTACACATTAGGATCACCTAGGGGGTTAAAGAAAAAAAGATGCCCAGACTCACCCCACCCCAGACCAATGAAACTGAATCCATCGGGTTTGGGCTTGAGCATCAGTAATTTTTTAAAGCTCCCTGAGAGATTCTAATACCAGTCGTGGTTGAGAAGCACTGAAATGGACTGTGGAGTTTGTGTGAGAATTAAATTAGGTCATTTATTCATTAATTAATTCAAGAAACATTAATTGAGCTCCAAATCTGGGCCAGGCATTGTCCTAGGAGGCAGGAAACAGCCACGAACAAAGGCACTTACATTAAAAAGGTTAGAAACAGAAACAAGGTACACTCAAACACAATACACGATTTGAAGCAAACAGGGGTCATGGGGCCGAGAGCGCTGGAAGCAGAGGCAGGGGAAGACAGAGCAGCCTGGGAAGACCCCTCTGAGTTGCTGGTGTTTGCACTGGAACCTGAATGACCAGAAAAGGCTGAAGAGCAGGGTAAGGGTGTTCCAGGCACAGGCAAAGGCCCTGTGGCAGGTGTGCTTGAGGAGAGAGAAGGAGACCAGCATGGCTGGTGCGCTGTGAATAGGACAATGGGGTGCAGAGCTGGCCAGTGGGGCCTGATAGAACACAGCACAGGGTAGGATTGCCTGTGATGACAAGTCATGGACCCCTTAACAAGACAGCAATGTGATCTAAGTTATGTTTGAAAAGGAAATTGCTAACTGTTGTGTGGGGAATGAATTGGGGAAAGCCAAGAGAAAAACCAAACAGAAAGTTAAAAAAGAGAAAAAAAAAAAAAGAATCCTCTGAGGAGCTTTTAGAGCATACAGATATCTGGACCCCACCTTGAGCAATTCTGAATTAACTGGTCTGGGGTCAGACCGAGCATCAGTATTGTCTTAAAAGCTCCCCAGAGAATTTTCATGTGCCTCCAGGTGTAAGAAGTGCTCATCATGACGTCCTCACAACGACCCTGGATGCAGGGACTATTCACCCATTCTACAGATGGGGACGCTACACTCTGACGGTGGGCTTTGCAAGTCTGAGGATCTGTGAACATCGCCAAAGTCCAGGATCTGAGGTGCGGGTGTGAGGGCAGCATGGTCTGGTGACTTAGACCCGAGGTCAGCAAGCTTTCCCTGTAGAGGGCCAGATGATCGATATTTTTGGCTTTGCTGGCCACACACGGTCTCTGTGGCAACTACTTAACTGGGAATTGTAGTAAAAGCAGCCACAGACAATAGTAAAGGAGTGGGCGTGGCTGTGATCCGATAACAGTCTTTACAAGGACAGGCAGCAGGTCATAGTTTGCTGACCCCCGGTGTAGACATGGGCATTGGGCTTAGATATACCTGAGCCCAGGTCGTGCTCCTTCATCCACCAGCTGGGTGATCTTGGGTGGCTCTCCACCTTTGTGAAGTGGGCACCATGACTGTACCCACCTCACAGCTGCACCGTGAGGATTAATGGGACGGTGAGAGTAAAGCTCCAATACTGGCCTAATACACAGTCACTTATTTATTACTGTGGGCAGGCCCGGCCCTGGGAACTGGGGCTGCCATGGGGAGCGAAGAGAGAGGGGGCTGGGGTTTCAGCCCGGAGAAGGGACAGAGGGCGGGACCCCTTTCTCAGGACCCCGGCAGCATCAGGGCTCTCCCCTCTTCCCCATCCTCCTCCTCCTGACGGGAAGGCAAGCCTTTATCTCCTTTGGGGCAGGTAACCGCTCCTTCTGACAACATGCTCTTCCAAACCCAGAGTTTACAGCAAAAACATCTTTCTTTCTTTTGCCCAGTTCTTGCAATCTGAGCCCTGGCTTACAAGTGCCTTGTCCCTGCTATGACTTTTAAAGGCCTGCTTTACAACCAAAAACCAAAAATCTGATTTTATTCTCTATTGCCAGACTCAGCCCTCCCCTTCTGAGGCAGGACAGAATGCCACGTTGAATGGTGGAGAGAGGTTAAAGGATACCAGGGTGGGAGGATGGGAGCCTCAGTTAATGTCTCAAAACATTGTTCCCTGCATCCATTCTGCAGCGGGGCACTAGAGAGGCGGTACGTCATTGCGGTTAAGAGCATGGATTTTGTAGCTAGATTGCCTGGGTTAAAATCCCGACTCTGTCATCTGTTAGCTGTGTGACCTTGGGCAAATTACTTAACCTCTCTATGCCTCATTTTATGCTCACTAAATGGGGATTATAATAGTACCACACCTACCTCATAGGATTGTCATAAGAGAGGTGATGACACAGAAAGCACTAGAAGTGTCTGGTACATGACAAGTATGTTTAGCTACAGGTGTTTATAAAATTTAGCACTGAGAATTGGTCACAATTCTCTATATATTAGGCCAAAAAATTACATTAGAAGATCTATTTTAAAAAAATCCTCACACAATTTGCCAAACATATTTCCCAGGTAAATATCAAGTATCCATTCATTCATGCATTCATGTTGATTTTCCTGCCAAAATGCCAGGTGCTAGAAATGCAGCAGTCAGCAAAGAAGCTAAGGTCCTTATCAAGTTGTCTGAAGGAGGGACCTAGAGCACACCTGCTGTCCGTCTTCTTATTTGAGACACTCATGTAGGCTGCATGCTACACGGGGAAACGGCTCTAGGCTTGAGGAGAACATGCCAAGAGCTGAGGAGCTGATTCTATGCTCTAACTTGCTGGGAAAGACATATGTTATTAGAGAGAGTGGAACTCACAGGAAGGCAGCTGCTGACCAGACCATTCGAACAGTGAAGAATGGTCAAATAGATAAATAAAGGCCAAGGAAAAGAGAGGAAGGAAATCATGTTATAGATCTGATATGTATCTTATGGGAAGGAATCTAGGCCATATTTCACAAGATTCCGTAAGAAAATTGGAACACTGAATGATACACATACCTGATTCCATTTATGTTCAATGTGTACATTCACAAGTGTATTCATACAGGCATTTGTAATCGTCTGTAAGGATTCATTCCAAACTGCTAACAGTAGCTTTCTCAGCGGTAGGATTAAGGAAGAGATTTTATTTTCTACTTAACACATTTTTATTGTATTGTTTGGAATTTTCAGAAGTATATATTATGGTGATGACTTTCAAGAGAAATATTTACACTTGAGGAGAAAATTTGTTCAAAAATCAAAAGGGGTACACTGTGAGGTAGTGAGCTTCCCATCATAAGGGGCATTCAAGCAGAAGTTGGAGGAGCATGAAGCAGAGACTGTGGTGGGGGATTGGACCGGTCATCTCTGAGATCCAGAGGCTCACCCTAGGACTCTGAGTGGGACTCATCTTTGAAAAATTTTTAGCTGGTGTCTGGGTGGCCAGTGGGCTCAAGTGGCCAGCGTGTGATTCCGCTTCCTGCTGCTCTGAGTGGGGCCCTGCCGCCTGAACTACCCCTGTGTAGTTTCCATGGACCCTGAAGTTAACTTAACACTTTGCCTCTGCTCCAGCGCCGCTGCTGAGCTGTGGGCACTGCTAGGGAGGCAGTGGCCATGCTCAGGCCCTGTTCTCCATTCATGGACTGGCCAGGGAAGGAGATGGGGAGGGAGTGAAGACATGGGGGCCCGCCACCTGTGTTGATAAGGACTCCTGTTCCTCCTCCTGCCCCTGCAGGACAGCTCTGGATGTCTCTGCTGCTGGTGGCCTCTTGTACCTCCACTGTCCAGGGCTCACGAGAGGTGGACGTCAAGGAGGCCAGCATCAACACATCCCAGCCCTTGCACATCCTGGTGGAATGCAACCTGCTGGTGCTCACACCCGCCGGCCTGACCCACAGGCTGAACCAGACCCGCTTCCTCATGGTGCTTTTCTGTGAGTGTCCCCCACCCACTAGGCGGTGGTGAGGGGTGGGCTGAGACCTACCTCCTTGCTCCCGGGGCCAGAGGAGTTTCATATCTGGCTTCAACACGTATGGTTAATATCTTATCATCCCTATTTCCAGAGAGAGTACTGAGGTCCGGGGAGGTCAAGCAATTTGCAAGATCTACATTGTCATTTAGTCTCGATTTGTGTGGGTCCTCTGTCCCACTGAAGGCAAGGAGCCAGGCTTTGCCCTCAGGTGTCTTTCACCCTTCGGAACCTCAGTTCCCTCCTCTGTAAAGTGGGCATGAACACAATGCCCACACTGAGTTATTGTGAAGATTAAATGAGACCATATGATAAGTTGCTGGAACACAATAGAGCGCAATAAACGATGGCAGCTATGGGCAAGCTCTTGAGAAAAGATTTTTAGACCACCACCTTTATCGTCTGAGTTTTGCATGCCCACTTTCATTCTTTGGACGGATGCTCTTTGCCTCAGCAGACACTTTGGCAGCAAGAACAGGCTTCTTTTTCCTGAGGCGTTGGCACAGACCTGGCCTTGGCACAGGGTGGGAGGGATTTTCATAACAGCTCTCACACAGCGAGCCCTCACTGTGTGCGGGGCGCTGTCCTTGGGGGCTCATTAAATGTGAAGTCATTGAATCCTCACAACAACCCAGTGTGGTGGCACTATTCATGTCCCTATTTGGGGACATGTCACAATTAAAGTTGAATGTACATCTGCTCTTAAAAAAAAAGATCAGGAAGCATTGGCTCACATCCCTGCCACACGATAATTGGCTGGAGCTGAGTAATGATGTCCCCTCTTGGTCAGAAAACACGCTTGTCAGTTTCCCTATCCAGCCACCCCCACACAGCACACCCCTGCCGCATCCCAGCACATTCGAGTTTGTGTCCACTGCCTGAAATTCAGGCCTCCCCGCTCCTTCCTCGACTCTTATCTCTTCTCATTTGTTACCTTCTCTCTGAGCGATGCCACTGCAATGGGGGAGTTGAGGATGTGACAGCATCAGCTTGCCCTGGGTCTCACTGCCTCCTCAGCGGGCTTGCACAGCCACTTCATACCAAGAGAGAACAAAAACATTCTCTTTGTGCCTTTAACCTCGACAGCTCCCAGAAGGGAAAATGTGATCAGCTCATTTTTGCCTCCATCCAACATGGAGCGTGCCTACTGCATAAAGTTCCATCAAAATGGTTGCAAGCCTCTGACCTCTGTCTAGCCCAGGCTGTTCATGGTTTCCTTTGCCCTAAGTGCCAGGGGATGTGCTCAGTTTTACTTCAAGCCCATGGAGCAAGACCTTGCAGGAATGATCCAGTTTGGGCCATTTTCTTTACGCGAGTCTGTGAGAAGGGCAGGCATTCTGCTTTGCTGAACAACTCCTCCAGCTGGTTCCCCACAGCCCCCCTCCACACCAGGACTCGGGCCACCACCTGAGCATCTGCTTCATGGCTCTCTTCTCAGGGAAGAAGTGAGAACCCTGCAGCCCTCCTCCGCCTGCGGTGGAATTGTAAGCTAAGGATGTGCACAGGTCAGACATCTAAGCCAGCTGCTTGTTTTTGCCGCAGCCCTAATCTCTGAATCCTGGACCCAATGCGGGTGTTGAAGGATTTAGAACCACACACTTTGCACAACACAACCCACGTCTCCACACACATTTACCTTCCAAAAATGGCACAGCAGGTGGACAAGACTGGGAACCTGTCCCGTCTGCATGAGAATGCGAGACTGTCCAATGATTACTCTGTTTTAATCCGGGCAGAAGGGCAAGTTCCTGGCTCTTTGGGGCTTTACCTGACGTCTTATAGGTTAGGGATTGATGCTGATTGAACCTGGGGCTGCACAGGGAGCCTCTCAATTCTACATTCTTTAATTGCATTTGATAACCACCCATTTGAATTCTCTGAACTTAAAGCATTCCAACCGGAGGGTATTTCAAAGCAGTGAACACCCACAGCGTTTTTGTTATCTAGAAGAGACACTCAAACTCATTACTTTTGAATATTTGATTCCTTCCAATACATAGTTTAAATCAAAATGAGTTCTCAAAAACTGGCAGGCCTTCCAGAGTGACCTTTGCAAAAACTAATCACTTGGGGAAAGCATTATAAAAGCTTTTTTCCCAGGAAAGATTGGCTCTTTACAGAAAGGATTTTTCAAATCTTGTCCTCAGGGAAATACTGCCCGGGTAACTCTCAGATCCTTAGCTGCTGCCCAGTTTCTTATCTCTCTGAGGATTCCAGGCTCAAGAGCCAATGGTCAGCAGGACCTTGCCTCTTGGATGTCCCCCACTTGTCTCAAAGGCCACATGTGTCAAAAACATCTCGGCGTCTTTGATTCACTCCCAACAACCTGCTTCTGTTTACATCCTGCCTTACCTGACAGCACCACTATCCACCCAATGTCAAAGTCAGAAATCTCAAGGTCCCTCTTGACTCCTCTCTGTTCGCACCTCTAACCAGCCACCAAGTCCTGCTGATACCGCCTTCAAAGCCCTCTGCAATCTCCAGTTTTCCCCCTTCCCCCAGCCACTGCCTTAGTTCTGGCCTCATCATTCCCCATCTGACCCACTGCAGCATCTGCCTAGATGGTCTCCCTTCCCCTCCAGCACTGTCTCTACAGTATTCCCAGAGAGAGTTTTTTTCTAAAATGCAAATCTGATTGGGTTACTCCCTAATTAAAAATCCTCAATAATTGAAATCAACCAAGATCTCTAAATCAAGGGGCCTCAGTGGGGAGGCAGCCTGGTTCTTTACCTAGTGTGTGGCAGGCAATGTGTTTATTCCAGATAGTCCTCTTGCAGTGGATGCCTCTTTGAAATGAATGCCTTGGCAATCAAAGCTTAAGTCAGGCACTTGCATTATAAAAAAGAAAAAAATCCCCAACTATCAGGGCTTATACTATAGACCCCCACCCCAGCTCACTCTGCTCCAGGCCCAAAGGACTTTTTGTCATTCCTCAAACATGTCCCCCACACTCCCACCTCAGGGCCTTTGCACTTACAGTTCCTCTGCCTGAAATGTTCTCCCTCCAGATTTCCGCATAGCTTCCTCCCTCACCTCCTTCAGTCTTTCTTAAAACGTTCCTTCCCAGTGAGGCCTCCTTTGGCCTCCCTACTTGCTCTCACAGTTCCCCTGACACTCCCAACCTGCAGCTCTGCTGCTTCTTTCTCTAGAGCATCTATAACATCATCACTTAGCATCTAACGTGGCATAGATTCTACTTCCTTATTTTGTATACTTTCTGCCTTCTCCAGTGAGAACAGGATTTTTATCAATCTGTTCATTGTTAAATCCCCAGCACCTAGCATAGTGCTTGGCGCATGGTGGATCCTAAAAAAGATTTGTTGAATGAATGAATGAATGAATGAATCCTTATTACTATTAGTGCTAGGTCCCATCCATTTAGCTCTCAGGTCCCAGCATTCCAGCTGTCATACCTTTCTCTCACTTCCATTTCGGACACCCAGGAGCTCAGGGCTAGGTGTGGCACCTCTGAAAGCCCCACCATTTGGACAATCACTCCAAGTGTTTGTCTTGCTCTGAGGTTCTTCCCTTAGAAACTCAGATTTGGATGCTTTGTCAATCAGCAACCCTGAGCAGGGCATGACTGAATCCACAAGGAAGCCAGGGAGAGCCCCGAGGGCCAGAGCTGGTGGCCAGCCACAGGACAGCCCCTGCTGGAGTGATGGATGGTGGCTATCGAAGGCAATGAGGGTGACAGAGCAGGCAGTGGAGAGGCATCGATCTGTGAAAAGTCCCTCTTCCTGTCCATTGATCAAGGGTTTAACGAAAATGATCCTTCACTTTCGGATTCTGTCACAGGAGCAGGTGTGCTGACTGGCAATGGGGCCTGTGCCTGCTGGGGCTAGCTTTCTGGTTTTCCTTTACAAAAGACCTCTCTGTTGGACTTGGAACTTGTCCATGGCAGTGGTGGTCTTCTGTACTTTCTCCAAGTGCTCCAGATGGACAAGGGGGCTTGAAAAAGATAAAGTGTTCTGGCTTGAAAGGGAATCTGACCCCTCACCCTGGCTTGGTCCACGTGCGGCAGACATCCGGGGCCAGCGGAGGGACCTGCAGACTCACAGTGTTATCCGGCGAAAGCAGGCAAACTTGAGAGCCATTTGGTCCCCTCCCATTTAGACCAGGAAGGCCTCTCCCGCTGCCAGGATCAAGAGCCAGCTCCCTGAGGCTGTTTCCAGAAAAGGGCTCCCCCTTCTTACCCCCACCCCACTTGGCTCAGCAATGTAAGGGGTGAAGGAATCTTAATCGCAAATGTCAAGGTCTCTTCAATGCTCTCCTCAAGGGGATGGGCTCAGAGAGGGTAAGGGGCATCATAACCTCCCCCACCTCAACCATTCCCACACCTGGCCTTCCCTACTTGAGGGTCACCTGACATTATATGCAGCTACAGGGCAACTGGCGGGGCCCAGTTTGGCCTGTTAGCTCCAGAACTTTCCACCAGATGGCACCCATGCTCTATTGTTCTCTCTCGCCGGCCCCCCCCCCCACCCCCCCATACAATTTCTGACCATGGAACATTTACAATAATAATGTCTGTAGTAATAATAATGTATTGTGTATTTACTACGTGCCAAGCATTATGCTAAGGGTTTTACAGACACAGTGAGGTTAGAGAGCTGAGCAGGTCTGGATCCTGGCTATACCCCTTACTGCCACATGGCCTCAGGTGAGCAGGTCATTTCATTGTGCATCAGTTTCCTCATCTAGGAAGTTGAGATAATAACACCACCACCCACCCCATAGGAGGACTGGGAGGACTAAGTGACTTAATCCACGCAAAGCTCTTAGAAAATCATAAGCACTGTATCACTCGTTGTTAAATACATCTCATTCGACTCTGACAACTCCATGAAATAGCCACTATTATTTTCCTCATTTTACCTGTGATGAACGTGGAGCTTAGAGAGATTGAGCGAGTTGCCCAAAGTTGCCCAGTGTTGCTGAACCCAAAGGACCCTGATGTGTGTCTTCCAAATTGGCCAATTCCATGAACCTCGTGTCTCACATCCTGTCACTCTTCTGAAAATTTACCCATTAGCAGCAGAGCACGAGAAAGGCCCAGGAGCTAAGCAGACCAAACAAAGCCTCCTCCTTGGGAGATGGGGAGGGGGTGAGGCTCTAGTGAGTTCTGTCTTCACACTGGCGCTTTCAGACATCCCATCCTCGAAGCAATCCAGGAACATGGCTGAGGAGCTGGGCAAAGCTGCGGAGATCATGGGCAAAGGCAAGAACGGGGTCGGCTTTGGCAAAGTGGACATCACCATCGAGAAAGAACTTCAGAAGGAGTTTGACATTAAGAAGACCCCAGATTTGAAGCTGTTTTTTGAGGGCAACAGATCAGAGCCCATCAGCTGCAAAGGCAATGGTACACGGGCATCAGTCAAGGTAATGCTAGCCAAGGAAACACACAAACACCAGCATTTCAGTGGCTTAACACATTACACACTTATTTCTTGCCACACAAAGCCCAGATGGCAGCCAGAGGGTGGAGGTGAGGGCTCTGCTCCACACAGTCTTTCATGGACCCAGGCTCCTTCCAGCTTGTGGCTCTGCCCTCCCCTACAGCCTCTGAGCCCCCTGCTGTTTCCTCTGTATCCAGCCAGTAGTGGGGACAAGGAGACAGAATATCGCCACTGGTGGTGTTCATGGCCCAGGCTTGAAGTGGAAAATATCACTTCACTTCTCATTCCATTGACCAAAATTCTGTTACATGGGCCCACCCAACTGAAAACTGAGAAATATGATGCTGCTCTGTGTCCACAAGGAAAAGAAAATAGATTTTGGTGAACATGTAGCTGCCTTCATCACAGCTTGCATCTCAGCTGGTGGGCCCTAGAAGTGGGAGAGTGAGGTGCATGGCTTAGAAACTACCAGAGACCAGAAAGTAAGCCCCTAACTCCAGCTCCCACCTCCTGCCCCAATCTTCTACTTTAGAATGATTTTGGCAGGGTCCTAGGCCAAGGAAACACTGGCAAACCTAAAGGGAGACTGGGAGATGATGGAACAAGATGGGTTTGGGGCAGGGTGACTACCAAACACTTTAGCTTCTGTCATCATCCATTTCATTCATTAACTCATTCATTCACTAATTTAACACAATTTTATTGAGAACCTACCATGTGTCAAGCCCTGTCTTGATGCCGAGGATGCTTGAAGGATTAAGTGCCTCAGTGTGGCACATGGTAGGTCCTAACTTTTTAAATGCTAAATACATGAATGCATAATGTATGCATAATTAACGAATGGATGGATGGAACAAAGCTGATGAACACAGAAGTGCCCAGCACAGCCCCTACTATGCTAGTATAGTCATGCGTCACTTAACAATGGGGATATGCTCTGAGAAATGCACCATTAGTTGTGCGAACATCATCGAGGGCACTTACACAAACCTAGACAGTATAGCCTACTACACACCTAGGCTGTATGGTACTAATCTTATGGGGCCACCATTGTGTATGTGGTCCATCGTTGACTGAAATGTCATCACATGGCTCATGACTAGGATGTTCCCATTATATACGCGCTGAATGATTGAATCTCAGGAAACTGAGTTTGCCTTTTGCGGCTCTAGTATTTAGCAGGCTTGTAAGAACCTGTTTGAGTGTTACTGCAGGAACCAAAGGGGTGGGAGTGGGGAGTGCCATCTCCTGCAGGGGCTGCTCCATGCCTTGCAGTTCTCAGGATGGACACAAGGGGACATGAGACACACAGGCCAGATTTACAGAAGACAGTGCTGCAAAAGGGCCAACCTCAGGGCAGGTTACATAAAGGGCTGGGCAGTGCTGTGGCTCCCAGTAGGTTTGTGCGAGGGTGGCGTGTGCAGGGGGTAAGAGAAGGGATGGGAGAGAGGGCAGGAGCAGTGAGAGAAGGGACAGAGACTGCTGCTTCCGATGGATGCTGAGTGACCACCCTCAATGATGGTGAACCACTGAGCCCAAGCAAGGAGCCCTTAGTGTTGGCTTTGAGGAGGGCTGAGAAGAAACGAGAAGCCCCAGGTCACTTTGGTAGAGTCCACATCTGCTCATGAAGTGGCTCAGGTTCCGCGATGCCCTCACCTCCTGAAGGACAGGTGAGAGTTAGAGGCAACAAGGTGACAATGTGGCAACTTCCAGACTGTCTGAGCCCGCTTTGCGGTGTGAATTAGTGCCTGGAACCTCCTCTGCCATGGAGGGAGCTTCAGTATCACCCCCTCCAAGAAGCCTCTCTGACTGCCCGGGTCGGAGTGCCTGCCCCTCTTCTTGGTCCCACAGCACCTGAGCTTCCTCCATCAATGCCCTCACCTCACAGAATTGCGTCTGTTCCTCATCGTCTACCTGCCTGAGAGCACAACAAGGGCAAGGATCTCACTTCCTTTCCTGGGTCCTCCGAAGAGCCTGCCAGAACTGGCAGATGCTCCCTGGCTTCAAATCCTTACTAAGTACCACTTGTACAGTGTGTACCACTGTTCCAAGAGGAACAACCACTTCTTCTTGTCAAATTTCGATGTCCTCATCTGTAACGTGAGGATGGTGAAAGCATCTACCTCCTAGGGTTACTGGGAAGATGAAATAAGTTTGGAAAGCACAAGCATATGTATTTCCGACACATATCAGAAGCATTTACTCTATTCCAGGCACTGTTCTAGTCCCTTCTCACATGTCACAACAACCCACTGTAGGAGGTGCTTTTACAGCTGGGGAAACTGAGGCATGGAGGAGTGGAATAACTTCCTCAAGTCTCCCCAGCTAATAAGCAGTGGGATCCATAAATCTTTTCTGTAAAGGGCCAGGTAATATTTTAAGGGTTATGGACCAGACAACCTCTGTCGCAACTACTTAACTCTGCTGATGTGGTGTGAAAGCAGCCACACGGAGGCAAATGGGCGTGGCTGTGTTCCAATAAAACTTTATTAGACAATCACTTGACAGGCCAGATTTAGCCCATGAGCTGCACTTGGCTGACCCCTGTTCTACATTGCGCTGCACTCTAGGGAAATGGCAGATATGGTTATTATTATCATCAACTATTAGTTTCCTGACCCTGGTCCAGTGCCTGGAACGCTTAGGTTCTTAAGGAATGGTTTTTGAGTTTAAATGGGATGGAATTGCAGGGACCCACTGCAGGCAGGCATGGGGTAAGAAGCCAGCCCATATTTCTGCTGGGCTTGCCCATCCCCCTTCTTCCTCAGTGTTACCACCCACCAGGGAAAGAGACAGCGGGATGCTGGGAGGAGCCAGGGCCTGGAATTCAGCACAAGCACTAGCTGTGAGAACTTGAGCCAGCCTTCCAATTTCTCATTTTCTAAGCAGGACGAACAGTGCCAGTTCGGCGGACTTGACAGGGCTTCCCTGAGCTGAGAGGGACGACAGTGCTTTACTGGTTTCCTGCACTGTGACTTTTATGAAAACTTCCCTAGGAGGCAGGTGGAGTTTAGTCCTTGCTGGGTCAAAGCCCCAGTCCCCGTCCTCTAACCTCCGTGGATTGATGGTGGTAGCTTGGCCTTGGCCATCTCCCTGGTGGGAGGGAGAATCAGGTGGCCTCCAGGTCCTCAGCTAATGACGCATTCACAGCTTGTGCCTGGAAATATGCAGCAGAGCGACAGCCCCAGTTAATCATTGACATTGCGTTCACACTTCAGTTGTCACCGTGTCCTCTGGCTCAGAGCCAAGTGCCAGGAGAGGCACCTGCCCAACAGGGGCAGTTCTCAATTTGCAGGTGCTCAGGGACAAACTATATGCCAAGTTGACAGCTACCTCAGTCCCATGGGGTCCAGTGGGGCAAACAGAAGTCAAGCATCCCAGAGAAGGGAGCCCAAGATCAAGTTCCTTCAGGCTGGCTTCTCTAATGATTCATTCAACCCATCCATTCATCCAATAATTATTTCTTGGGCACCTAGTATGGGCCAGACATTACAGGAGCTACTGAGCAAGTTAGCCAAAAATCGTAATTTCAGAAAGAGACAGACTCAACGAAAAAAGATACAACAGGTCGTAAAATAGAGAATGATAGGAAGGGTGTTAAGACTGAACTGAGAACTGAATAAGGAGGAGGAGATGCCCTTGAGAGCTGAGGAAAGGGCAGCCCAGGCGGAGGGACTGGTGGGTGCCAGAGCCTGGTGTGCTGGAGGGTAAGGGTGTGGCGGGAGCTCGGACAGGGAGAGAGTGGTTCGAAGTGAGAGCAGAGTGATGGTTCTGATGACCTGCAATTCTAACCTGTTTGGAGGGGTTTTGTTCACCCTTTTTGATATTTTCAGAATTTTTAAACTAATTCCTCTCAGGGCACTTACAACATAACTTTTTCAGACAAAAGCCTCTAAGAGAAAGTTTGTTTCGATGATCTGTGCCTGTTTCTTCCTGAAAGTTGGCTCGGAACACCGTGAAAATAGAAACTCAACCTGGGGTCTGGAGTCCACTTGGAGGGGGTGACTGCAGTGGGGTGGAGGGGCATGGTCTGAGGGTGGCATGAAGCCTCGCCAGCCCTCTGTGTCCCTTGAGGCCATCACATCCTCCTTCAATGAACTTCTATAGGCCTGACTCACTGTGGCTTTTACAATGGACTAATCTGTATCTACCAAAGCTGAATGCAGCATCTCCTATGACCAGAAATTCCACTCCTGGGCATGTGCCCAACAGAAGTGGGTACAACGTGGCCCCAGAGACATGCACAGGAATTAATTCTTAATCTCCCCAAACTGGAAACAACCCAAATGCCCATCAGCAGAGAATGGATAAATAAATTGTGGAATGTTCACACAATGGAATGCTACACAGCAGTGGGAAAGAATCTACGAGGACACGCAACAACATGGATGACGCTCACAAACATAACAAAGCCAGACCCCAAAACACACACTGTAGGATCCCATTTACATGAAGTGCAAGAGCGGGCTGACTAACGCATGCCATTAGAGGTCAGGATATTGGTTACCCCTAGGTGAGGTGGGCTGGGCTGGGAGGGGGCCCAGCTGGGACTTCTGGGGGACTGATAACGTTCCATTTCTTGATCCGGGTGGTAGTGTTCATTTTGAACACGTCAACACTCTGATGTGTTAATTTTGTGAAAATTCGTCAGATATACATTATAATTTGTGCACCTTTCTGTATGTAAATGTACTTCATTATGAATTTTAAAAATGGCCTAATGTTCTTAGGAGGTATAAGCGAAGACATTGAAAATAGAGTCCTTCCCAGCTGATTTACCAACTCAGTGTGCACTCGCCAAGCCCCATGCAGAAATTTGTCCTGCTCCAGGGCCTTTGCACAGGCTATTTGCACTGCTTGGCAGCCTCCCCCTTTCCTTATTGCCTCCTGATTAAGTCCTATGCATCCTCCAGGTTTCAACTCATAAGTGATTTCCTCCAGGAAGCCCTCTTTGACTTCACAATCTAGGTCATGTGTCTTTGCTACAGGCTCATAGGACTTTGCTTTTGAATACTTCCTTTGGGTGTAATTATACACGTGTTGTGTAATTATATGATGGTTGTCCTCCTTAACAGAATGAGAGCTGCAAAACAGTGGCACAGCACCTGATAACATAATAGGCCCTCAATGCACATTTGTCAAATGAACGAACGAGTGAAGGAATGAATGACTGAGTGCAGGAGTAAAGGCCTGCACGTGTGGTCCAAATCTCCTCACAACACACATTGCTTTATCTCATAAACTAATTTCAAATGTTCCATTCTATTCTACAGCAGGCTTTAATATAAAATAACATTTTACATTACCTGCCATCATGTGAAATTGAGGATCCTGGCAAACACAGTCCATCTGTAGTCTTGTGCACATTCTGGCCCACCATTATGTCTCCCCAGATATGCTATATGTGCCCCAATTTCAGAAGCTAAGACTTTTGTGTGCTTGGCAACTCCCATATGATAGCTGCGAAACGGAAGTCGGGACCTTAGCAGACATTTGTGTCTCAGCTGAGGAATTGGAGGCACAAGGAGATAATGGAATTTTCCCTAGGTCACAGAGCTAGCTAGTCTTTTAATTTACATTTTAATTATTTATATATTTTAAAAAATACATCCATCTTCCTGTCACATTGGAGAGCAGATAAGAAAAGAAGGCTGGGCATGTTTCCTCCTGGGTTTGATTCCCAGGTTTGCTGGAGGGGTGGCCACTGGCAAGTTGAGCCTCAATAGCCTCACCTTCAAAATGAGGAGAGTAAGAATATCTATCCTGTGGAGTTGCTCTGGGGATGGGATACATGCAAAACTCTCAGCACCGTGCCTGGTCCTTGATAAGCACTCAATACAGTTTAGCTGCTGCTGTTAATGTTCATGCCATGGAGCTTGAGCATGGGGGAGGGGAGAGTGGAAGAACTGAACTTGGCCTTCCAGGGGTGGGAGCCCAAGACAAGATGCTTCTGCTCATTAAACTTGGGGAAGACAGGCCTTGCTCCAGTTCAAGAGGAAACTTCCTTTTAACTGTATCTCTCTCCAGGAGTGGTTGAGTCTACTGCCTTGGTCGTTTGGTTGAGAAGACAAATTAGCCAGAAAGCATTTTTGTTCACTGACACCCAGCAGGTGGTGGAGTTTGTGAAATCCAGGCTTCTTTCAGGTATTGGGTTCAAGAGGTGGGAGGTGCCTTTTTGACTGGTGAGGAGCCCCGTGTCTGGGAGGAGGGTGGAGGGAGGAGAGGTCTTCACTTGGGTTAACTGCCTGTCCATTCTTCCTTTTCCAATGAGCGGTTTTCTGAAAGGTTAAAATGAAGAAAGGAAAAAAATGGAACCTGAAGTGGTAGGAGAAGCTAACTAGAAGGTGGAGAGGAATGGAGAGAGAGGAGAGGAGACTGACATATTCGTTGAATTAGTTTTCATAGCATAACTGAACTTTTTGGGGTCCGTTTAGAACATCACTGAATAATAATTTGCAAATTGTTTTTCCTTTTGGAGAATGAGTTTCTTAAATGTCTTAACTCATTTTCTGTAATGTGATGACTCCACCCCTTCTCCCAGTAAAAGTTAGAACTTTGGTGTTATATTTATACATGGGGAGAATGTGTGACTCTTTGTCTCCCACCCCACTTTTTGATGGTATTGCCCCCAATTTTCTTTCAAGCTAATGAGTGAAGACTGAAACTACAGCCATATCTTCATACCAAGTTCATATTTGGTACCACATGTGGTCAAATCGATTGCCTCTTCTGAAAGCAATAATAGAATAAATGTTAAAAAGTCTCAACCCGTGTTACAACAGCCTTCACTGTTCTACTCAGAAAAGGTCAAGTTTATCAATTCTTTCTATTCTTCTCTGTGAATTAGCCTATTTTGGCCTCAGTCATAGCCAGAGAAGCATTCTAGGTCTAAAATATCCATAAAAGGAGATTTAGGTGACCCAGCAAAGTGCCGGAACTTGGAAAGGAGGGGAGATGAATTGGTCACCATTTCTGCCTTGACCTTAAAAAAGCCAGGCATTCTGCTTCCTACCGAAGCCTCACCAAACATCCTTCCACAAACAGGATTTAGAGGAAGAAGTAGCGGAGTTGTTCTACGATGTGATCAAAGACTTCCCAGAGCTAACATTTGGAGTGACATCAATTAGCAATGCCATTGGGCGTTTCCACGTCCCCTGGACAGTGTTCTGGTGTTCAAAAAGGTAGGACTTTGATCCTACTGCTGGTGAGCGGTCTCTTGCTCAAAACAGTGGACTATGTACGTATGGAAGGGCTTGGGTACCAATTCTGGTTCTGTCACTTGTGAGCTAAGTGGCTTCTGCAAAATCACAGTGTACCAGTGTTTCTCTGGGCTTTCCAACCATTCTCCATTATAAGCTCATCCTCCTTTGCTTAACTAGTAAATGTCATTCATTAAGGCTCAGTCCTCCGCCCTGTGTATTATTCTGCTCCATGCTCCCCCTTCACACCCTGCATCAGCAATTACCATCCACACACCCGTGACTTACAAATCTCTACCTCCAGCCAGACTTCTTTAATCTCCAGACCTTTATATGCATCACCAGATGTCTCAACACGGCCAAGCCTAAAGTCATAATCTCCACTCCAAATCCTCTTCCAGTGTTTTTTCTGTCTCAATGAATGGTGCCACCATGTCTCCCATCTCCCATCTGAGCAAAGTCAGAACACCCAGGCATCATTCTAACACCTCCCTCTTCTCCACCCCTCACAACCAATCCACCACCCCAATCCTGCTGATTTTAAATCCAAAATATCCCTTAAATCTATCCATTTGTGTCTACTGCTACCATCCTAGGTCAAGTGGTCATCATCTCCCACACCTAATGCAACATCCTCCCAACTGATTTGCGACATTCTCTCTTGTCTTCTAAGGAGTAAACTTTCTAAAATTCAAATCTGATGGTCACTTTCCTCCTTATCACTGAAAATCTTTAATGGTTTCCTGTTACTCTTAGGATAAAGACTCAAGTCCCTAAAGAGGCCCACAAGGCCTTCCACAGTCTAGCCTCTATTACACACCTTCCTCCTCTCCCTCTCTGGATTCTAGATCTGAGCTGTCCGATATGGCAGCTGCTAGTTACATGTGACCATTTACATCAAGATTTATTAAATTAAAATTTTAATTCCTTGATCAAACTAGCTACATGTGGATAGTGGTTACTGGGTTGGACAGCATAGATTTACAGAGCGTTTCCATCATCACAGAAAGTTCTGTTGAACAGTACTAGTCTAGATACTGTGGTCTGGTTCCTGGAACATGCCTTACTCCCTCCCCACACAAAGCCAAATCCTTATGATAACCATGTTACTAATAGATATGGCTCAGAGAGCTTAGGTTACTTGCTCAAGGCCACACAGGAGGCAGATGGAGTGACATCCAGATCTGCTTGACATTCAGAGAAGACAGTGAGCCACTACATTTTTACTTGGGCCCATGGAAATCACTGAAAGGTTTTAAGTTGGAGAATAACCTGATTTGTGTATTTGAATGGAACAACGTGGAATCTAGAAATAGATCCAAAAACATCTGGAAATTTAGTATATGACAAAGATGATATTTAGATCAGTAGGGAAAATTTGTATTATTGAATGACTGATGTTGAGAGAACTGGGCAGCCATTTGGAAAAAGAAAACACTAACTAAAGCTAAATCCATATATCACTCCTTCTATCAAATTAAATTCCAGATTGATCCCTGATTTAAAAATATAATGATGAGACTGTGGAAAAACTAGAAGATGCCATGGGAGAGTTTGCTTTCTAAACTTGGAATGGGAAAGCCCCTTCGTAAGGCATGACAGAAGCCTTAGAAACTATGAAAAGAAATACTGATAAATTTGGGCCACAAAAAAATTAAAAGTTCTGCAGCATAAACCCCATCACAAAATCAAAAGCCAAACAGCAAACTTAGACCAGGCACATGGGGGAGACTTGGTCCATCTTAATGGTTAAAAGCATGAGCATTAGATCAGACTGTCTGGGTTGGAATCTTGACTCCATCTCTTATGAGCTTAGCAGCCTTGGGCAAGTCACTTCACTTCTCTGTGCCTCAATTTCCTCAACTTTAAAATGAGGGAAATAATACTACATAGCTCAAGAAAATGTTATGAGGATTAAATGAGTTCATGCATATAACACTTTTATAACTGTGGCTGGTACAACATGAGCTCTCAATAAGTCTAATTAGTATTATTAGACTATTGTTATGACCAGAAAAAGTTTGGACTTTATCCAGAGGACAATGGGGGCTATGAAGTGTTTAAGCAAGAGAATGACAGGATCAGATTTGCATTCTAATATCATCAATCTGGTTGAAGTGTGCGGGATGGATTGGAGAGAAACAAGGGGAGAAGTTGGAAGACCATCAGGAGACTTTTGCAGGAGTCCAGGAAGAGGTTTGGACTACAGGATGGGATTGGTGGAGATGAAGAGAAGGAGATAGAGTAGAGGGAAATTAGCAGACAGCTGCTTCTTTCTCCTTCCCCCAAAACTTTGATCCTGGGCTACAGAGAGTTATATCATTCCCTGTGTTAGTCCTCAGGTCTTTCCAAGAAGCAGTCACCAAATAGGATCAGACATGCAAAGATTTATTAGGGAAAATGCCCGTGAAGGAAAACAGAGAGGATGCTGAGGGAGACTCGGAGAGCCATCAGACCAGGATGTAGGTCTGACCCTTCAAAAGGAAAGAAGGTTGAGTGAAAGAGTCTTCGACTGCAGTGAAGTTCTTAGAAAGTTTGTCAAAGTCATCATCAGACAAGTCCTGCGTCTCTCAGAAATAGTATCCCTGACACGTTCAGTTATTTGTTAGGAGCAGTGTGTGAGAAACTGCTCAGCATCAGCATGAATATGTTGATGGATTTCAGAGCAAGGCAGCCGCAGCTGTCAGTCACACTCCCTGTCTTTGTGGATAGGAGATTTTCATGGCTGCCACATTCCCATATCCTACCCACAGGCTAATCTACCCAGTCATCCATATTTATTAAGTACCTAGATGATGGATTATACTTGTCACCTTGGTGTGTTCCTTTTATCCAAGGGGAAATTTGTGTTATTCATATTTACTAAGTGCCTACATTATGGAAGCTACCACCCTCCAATGTTTTTCTTCTTTTGTCCAAGGGAAAAATTGCGAAACGCCAGGAGCTTATTTATGACAGTACCAACAAACAAGTCCTCAGTCAAGTCATAAAAGAGCACCTCACAGATTTTGTTATTGAATACAACATGGAGGTGAGTGAGCACAGGTTCCCTGGGAGAAGGGGAGCTGGGGCAGCTGTATGCATAGCATGACCTCTTTTCCTTGTAATTTCAGAATAAGGATCTGATTTACGAATTGAACATCCTGAACCACATGCTGCTCTTCATCTCCAAAAGCTCCAAGTCATTTGATACGATAATGCAGCATTGTAAGTTGGCATTGAAGGAATTCCAAAACAAGGTTTGTGGAAGGTGCCATTGCTCTTTGGGGCTCTTAGATGGGGATCCAACACCTCTAGACTCTGATGCCATTTGCCTGCCCTACTGATTATAAATTAACCCAGGAAGGATTTGTATTTGCATACCAATTTCCTGATTTGCATATAGATGCTACATATTATCCACTATTTACTTTTAAACCAGCCCCCTCCCTTCTTCTTGTCCAGTGTGTCTTTCTTTCTTGCCAAGTGCATGCTCCTCCTTCTTTCATCTTTTTGATAAGTCTACTACGGGAACATGATGGTTCAGCTGCTTTTTTGATGGACTAAGCGTGGGTGACTGCAGTGTGGGTAGCATTTGGCCTGGAAGTGAGGGGCATGAAAGATCCCTCCTGCCTGAGGTCAGGGAGTGTGAAAAGCCTGAAGGTGTGACACAGCACAGATGATCTGACAAGTAATTGCTGAGATTCTGGGCTTTAGCATCACACAGACCTGGGTTCAAACTCTCCTCCTCTTATAAGCAATTCTGTCTTAGGTGAGTTTCTTAACCTCTCAGTCTGAATCACTTCATGTGTAAAACGAAGAGTTGTGGTAGGATTGGAAGCGCTATATGCACAGCAGTGAGCAAAAGTATAATACACAGTGCTTCTTCTGATTGCTATCGTTATCATCATTAGAAATAAATCTACTTTTCCTAAACATTATACCCAAATTTATGTAGTTACCACCACCTGGAATATGGGGGCTATTTACTTCATTCTACTCTTTAATTTTATAAGAAGTACAGTAACCTAAAATAAGCAAGGAGTAAAGCCACCAGAGCCCGAATATACTTAATTTTCATGCTATCTCCCACCACATTGTCCTCCAGGAAAGTTGCTGCAATTACAGAAATACTTCTGGTGAACATATCTCCTGGTTTATTCAATTTTAAACTTTAAGATTTTTGACGTAATTAAATTGATCACAATCTGATTGCTTCTCCTCTATTTCTCCTATTTTATTATAGTCAATATTCAGCCATATTTTCTTCTAGACATTTTTTTAATTTAACTCCTTTCATCTAGAAAGAATTCATTTTTGGTATATATTACGAGAAGAAGTTCTAAATTGCATTTACCCCTATTAGCAAGCCTCCCAAATGCTATTTATTATTTGGGATCCATTTTAAACCCAAAGATAAAGGATTGGATGAATATTATTCCAACAGGTCATATCCCCCATATCTTATCTTATTCACTTCTAACAGTATTTGTTGAAAGTATACAAGGATGGTTTTCATAGCTCTGCTTTGTTTTTCACAGTCTCCCTACCCCCTAGAAGAGTGCCTGGCACATAGTAGGCTCCTTCATATTTTGATCAGTGAATGACCTGAGAGTGTCTGATGTCAGGCGTCTGCTGCGGCCTCTAACTGGTCTCCCTGCTTCCACTCTTGTTTCTTCTCTGCAACCAGAATAATCTTTTAAAAATTATCATGTCACTCTCCAGCTTCCTATACTTCAGTGGCCTCCTATCTTGTTCAGACAAAACCCAAGCTCTGTGCTGGAGTTCTGACCTCACCTCTGACACATCTCTGACTTTGTCTCCCATGACTCTCTCCCTCATGGTGCTGAAGCCACATGGGCCTTTCCTTTCTATTCTAGAACACTCTAAACTCCCCCTCAACACTCCCTAGGCCTTTGTGCTCACAGTTTCCACTGCCTGAATCAAGGTTCCCCTGATTTGTTACTCATCTCCCAGGTCCCAGCTAAAATATCACCTCCTCAGATACTCCTCCTGACCTTCCTACCTAATACTGAGCCCCTACCTCACCCCGTCTGTGCAGTCACTCTATCACAGTACCCTGTTTTATGGTCTAGTTGGCACTCATCGCTATCTGAATTTATTAATTTGTTTACACATTTTTGTCTGTGTTCTCCACGAGATCATAAGCTTCATGAGGGCACAGATTTTGTCTGCCTTGGGCAGTGTTGTACCCCAAGCACTGAGCAAAATGCATAGTAAGTACTCCAAAAATACCTGTGGAATGAGTGAGTGATTAAAGTCATGAATTTCCTTGATAGAAGAATAATTTAGAATAATGATGAGTTGACATGTATTGAACATTTTTTACCTCCCAGTCCCTGAACTAAGCCTTTACATACATTGCCCTGTTCAATTTCTAGCAGCCCTGTAAGGGGGGGGTACCATTATAATCACCACTTTACAGATAAGGAAACTGAGGCACAGAGAGGGGAAGTTACTGTTTTGCCCAAGGAACTGAGAGATGAAAGCTCAGGACCTCCTGACTTGCTATGGTTGTGTGGCTGGTGCCCTGCACAAGGATGGCGACACCAGGCTGAAGGCCGATGCCCATCTCTGCACTGGGGCACAGAGCCGCACCTGCCTGATGGAAGGGAGCCTTTGTCAAGTCTTTTCAGATGCGCTGCATAGACCATGCTGCTTGCATTCCATTAGTCTCCTCCTACAACTTCCCAACACTTTCTCTCCCTTGGTAAGGGATTCCTTACCCAATTTCAATTCTTTACCTTTTTCATGGCCTCGAATCCAGAGAGACACAGGTTTCACTTGATTTGGCAGATCCTTTTCATCCTTGTGGATGCAGATGAACCCAGAAACAGACATGTCTTCAAACACTTCCGGATCGCAGAGGTCAACATCCCGTCTGTTCAGATCCTAAACTTAAGCTCTGATGCAAGGTACAAAATGCCCTCTGAGGAGATAACCTACAAAAACCTCAAGAAATTCGGCCACAGCTTCCTGAATAAAAGTGCCAAGGTAAGTTTGTTCTTTGACAAGGTTTATCCAGAATCTCAAAATTGTCCCTTTTTGGTAATTCTGCTGGCTTTAGTCATCTGAATGGGGAAACAAGATAAAGGTCAACCTCGTGGTTCAACGTAGGGAAATACCTCCATCTCCCGCTTCAAACTTGTTCAACTTTCCACCTCTTGACTCTATAACTCCACCATTCTTTATTCTTAAAGTGAAGGCATTTCCGATTGAAATGAAGATGCTCCCAGAGCTAACATCCTCCAAAAGGAGGCTCTTACTCTCTTTTCAGACTCTAATGTGAAAGATTCACTTGGCCCAAGGGTAGATGTTTGCTTTGGGGAGAAATTGGGGTAGAATGTATTCAGCAATCAGTATTCAACATCAAAGCCTTCAGGGACCTTTTCTTTGAGGGGTTAGAAGGGAGCCTATTTTGCTAAAAGGGAGGAGAGGCTACAAACAGATGGCTACATAATACAACATCACCTGCTGTTTATTGAGGAATTGCTGTATCCCCAAACACCCTCCCAATTTAGGTGACCAGATTTTTTATTTTCTAAATGGGGACACTTTTGAGAGTAACGGAGCATTCTTTAAAAGTATTTCTGGAACACCAGAAATAAATTGAGACTCTTGGGACAAACCACAATGTACCAGAACCTTACCTCTGAGGGCTCTCATTACCTTCTGTCTGCTCCCCCACAGACACTGCCTCCCCTGCAGCCTTCTCAAGTGAAAGCTTTTGTTTCTCCGATGCACATTATCACAGGCCAAGTGGTGAGGTTGGTCTCCGCTTCCAAACCATTTGTCTTCCTCCTACCCTCAACAACTCCAGACCCTTGGGAGCCCATGCCTTTGGACTTTTGATCACCTGATCCCACTCACTGTTGCTGTTCTCTGATCACCTCCCTCTCACCCTCTGAGGGCTTCGGCTCCTCAGCGGCCCTTCATCCCTACTCTGCCATCGTTTCCAGGGATGTGGAAATCCAAAACCCGGGTCTTTTCTCCCACAATTGGTGTGTCCATGCCATCTCATCCTCCTGCTCTCATGACCACACTCTAGAGATGGCAGCCCCTCTGAAAGCCTGGTTTCAAGCTTCCCATCCTCTTAGATCCCTTCTCTAGTTGTCACATGGCTACAATTCCTTACACTTTTCATGGCCTCCAACCTCCTGATCTCATTTCACAATCTCTTTGGTGCACTTCTTCGTGAACTTGGATTCCATCGTTCATCACTCTGGTCATGACCCCCTTAGCTCCCGTATCCCCTCCTCCTCCTACCTCCTCTACATCCTGTAGTATTTACCAAGCAAAGTCACAACCCCAGTTGAACGCATTTACCTTCCCTACTGCTTCCAGGCCTATCCTGGAGAAAAAGAACATCACTGTGAGGCAGGCTGGCTTCATGGAATCACAGACCAAACCTCCCATGGGCTCTTAGAAACGTCCTAACATCTCTTTGTAAGTTTCTCTTAGTGGTTCCTTCTCTTAATCTCTGAATCTATTTCTCTTCATACCCCATTCCTACTTTCAGTCTCAGCTGAGTACTTGACTCGTGTATCACTAATAAAATAGAAGGCTTCACGCAGGGGACCCTTCACTTTCCATCCCCCATCAACAAATGTACCTGGAGCTCTACCCATCCTCTCTCTCTCTCTCTTCCCCCTGGTTATACCTCAGAAGGTGTCTGTCTCCCTGTCCAAGACCAAGAGGTCCTCTTCTGCTCTTGGAATAAAGAAGAGCATCCTTCACATGAGTGATGAGGTCTGCCTGATCTGGCCCATTCCTAATTCTCCACCGTGTTCACCGTTTCCCATCTCCCATGCCCAGCCCCCACTCCCCTGTATGCCCCCTTGGAAAGAATCTTCAAGTCCTTTCCAGAGGCTGGGGTGGGAATGA
Source organism: Equus asinus (assembly GCF_041296235.1). Taxonomy (NCBI): domain Eukaryota; kingdom Metazoa; phylum Chordata; class Mammalia; order Perissodactyla; family Equidae; genus Equus; species Equus asinus. Next base: position 34,330,391 of record NC_091803.1, read on the forward strand.
GGGAAGGCAATGTGGGATATAAGGCTGGTGAGCTGAGCAGACCTGACAACAAGGACATGTAAGCATATTAAGGGTTTGGTATCCTAAGAGCAATGGGAAGCTACATTCGCACGGTGAAAGCAGACCCCTGCCTATAGGAGAATAAAGGCATGCAGAGGATTAGGAGGTGATGCAGAAAGAACACTAAGAGGCTATTCCCATGATCTAGATGAGAGAGGAAGGCTTCCTGGACTAGGGTAGTAGCAGTGCAGACAGAGAGAGGGGTGTGGACTCAAGAGATAGTCAGGAAGCAATGGTTGCAGAGAAAAATATAGATTCTGAAATTTATGCCACTTCATTCAAAGAGAAGCAAGAGCTTGGTTCATTCTTTCATTGATTCATTCACAAAATATTTATCAAGGTCCTGGTGTGTACCAGGAAGGGGATACTCAATGATGAGGGAAGAAAAGTCCCTTGTGACATTCTGTCTAGTGTGGTAAAGACACATTAATCAAATAACCATGAAAAGAAATATAAATGATACACCTGTATAAGTGATACAAGGACAGGTACCAAGTGTTATGAGAACATATGGGAGCAGGATCTGACCTCGTCTGGATGATAGTCAGGGAAGTCCTCCCTTGAGGTCATTCTAAATGATAAATCTGAGTTAACCAGATGGAGAAGGGAATGTAGGAACAAGGTGGGAAGGCCCTCCAGGCAGAGGAACAGCCTAAGCAAAGGCCTGAGGTGGGAGGAAGGCTAGCCCTTTGGGTTACAGAAAACCAGTGTAGCTAAAGAAAGCAGGAGAATGGTGAGGAGTTTAGAGAGGTTAGCAGGAAGCAAAGTGTGATAAAGATCTTATAGGTCATGTAAATTATCTTGGTTTTGATGATCAGAGTAATTGGGGACAGCTAATTTTTTGTGGGCAGAACAAACAAAGTAAGATGTTAAAGACATGAACCCCACTCTCATCTAAGAATTCCAAGAATCGTGTCTTTGAAATGCTAGAACCTGTCCCACGTTGGAGCCCTGCCTCCTCCTCAGTTGTCTGATCCCAACTGGCCCTGGACAATCCAGGCTTGACATCAAGTCATGATCTCAGCATTTCAAGCTCTTTCCCAAGTCTCTTGTAAGAACAAGAGAAAACTTTCCATTGTTTCCAGTCAGGGCTGGGAGCCCCAACTGCCAACCCCTTTCCAGAGACTCTCAGACCTCTCAAATTTGCTTCCCAGAACCATCAATCCAGTGAAGAGATTCCAAAATATTGGGACCAGGGGCCAGTTAAGCAGCTTGTTGGGAAGAACTTCAATGTCGTCGTCTTTGACAAGGAGAGGGATGTATTTGTGATGTTCTGTAAGTACTTCCACAGAGGCCACGGGAGGCAACGGTCCTGACATTACTTTACAAGCATGGTTCCTGAATTCTTGGGCACCCAAATCTCCAAATTCTATCAAAGCACCATGCCACAAATGGTCTTCAGACATCCAAAGAGTTTGGATCAAGATGCTAATCAACTACAGTGCAACCCTCCTCGAAAATCGAATTCTGGGAATGGGTAAAATACCTTCCACTTAATCCAGGCCTGTGACTATTTATAACAATAATAAAGCTGATGGCTAACACTGACTGAATGCCATGGTACACCAGGCCTTGTGCTGAGCCATTCTCTACACCATCTCATTTAATCCTCACAACATACTTTTGAAAGTAGCTACTATTGTTGTTCCCACTTTACAGACGACTAAACAGAGTCCAGGGAGGAGAAGAAACTTTTCCAAAGTCACACAGCTAGTAAGTGCTTGAAGTGGCATTGAAACCTAAGCAGCCTGACTCCAGTGCGTATGCTGGTAATGGCTGGACTGAATCCCCCTGCTTCTGGCTTTATGTGACTTACCAAATGTGTTGTATTTAACCTACCTGAGCTGGTGTGGCCAAACTGGGGACCCGAATCATGCAGGTAAAGGACTTAGTACAGTGTCTGGCATGTTGTAAGCACTTGATAAATGACAGCTATCATTGGTATTATTATTCCTATTGTTATAATTATTTCCAGTGCTCACCTAAGGACTCTGGCCCCTTCCCCAGTTTCTGATTTGCATGTGAGAGCCAAAGCCAGGGACCCTGTCTCCCACCCTGAGACGAAGAGAAGGGTGACAATGAAGCTGCTTCAGACGTCTCTTTTATTTAACACGCAGTTACCATTTATTGAGCACGTACCATGAGCCAGACATGAGTTTGCTGTTTACACACCTGCTCTCATTGCCTCCTCAAAAAAAGCCTCTTAGGAAGGGCCAGCGAATTGCTCCACAATACAGATCAGGGAACCCAGCCTTACAGAGGTTAACTGCCTTACCCCAGGCCACACTGTAAGTAAGCTGCAAGGCAAAAAGTTCAATTCGAGCTCTGATCCCATCACTTCCTGGAGGCTGAAAGGAGGGCTGGATCGCATCATGCAGGCCTTTTAAATCTCACTGAAATGGACTCTCATCCACAGGGTGCGGTGTTTAAGGTCTGTGTGGCTAAATAACCATGATCTGCTGCCTTTAAGTGAGAGGCTGCGGTGGCCCTTTCTGTACTTACCTGACACCTGGAGTTATGCGAGTGCCCACTTGGTTCTGGGGAAAGGCAAAAGCAGCCTCATTTTCTTGGAAGCAGGACTATCACATCGACCCCCTGGGACTGCAGCCATTATGCTCCCTCCTGCTCCAACTCAGGGCCCATCGGGCTCCAAGGGAGCTGGGGGGCCACTGCTGGGAGAGCAGGTGGTCCTGGAGGCACTTGGTTTGTAAATGGAGGGGTGATCATCCAAATGTGGAGTGTCCAGGGCCTCTGAGGCCACTCCTCCCACACAGCCAGAAAATAACGGAACGACCAGCAGGCAAGGTTCTATTTCCCTTCCGTATTGGAGCTGGTCCCTGATTTCTCTCCAGAGGGCTGGGTGCCTGGGCCAAAATCAAAGCTCAAAGAACTGACCGCAAGAAGTCCAGTGTCCCCTTTGCGCACATGGTGGTACCTGTCACAACCTCCTGTTCACTTCTTGGGTGCATTCTCTCCACCAGACTGAAAGGCAGTGTGATATAATGGTCACAAGTCAAAGCAACCTGTCTTCAAATCCCCCTTCCTCTGCTTAACTCACTGGGTGACCTTAGGCTACAAGTTTAACCTCTGTTTGAAAACTTGTGCTGTCTCTCACACACACACACACACACACACACACACACGAGCGCTTCCTGGCAGAACACGAGGAAGCATCTAGTGTAAATATTTTTCTTGGTTTTCTTCTTCAACTGGAATGGAAAGCTGTGTTAAAGCAAAAACAAAGAATAGAAGAAAATGTCCCAACATGCTAAAACAGTTAGTATCTTGGTGAAAGGAGAGTAGATTAATATTTTCCTGATTTATTTAATAATGATCAGGTACTATGTTTGAAATGTAAAATAACCTAATATATAATTAAAAGACACAAGGAGTGCCATTTGCAAAGCAGCAGAACCGTTAGTAGAACACAGTGATGGTGTTTATGGGCAGTGTTGGCTTTCAGAGTCCTTATTAGTGTGAGCCTGCGCAATGGCCCCTCTCTTCCAGATGCACCCTGGTCTGAAAAGTGCAGGGCGCTGTTCCCAATGTTGGAGGAGTTGGGCAGAAAATATCAAAACCACCCCACAGTCACCATCGCCAAGATTGACATCACGGCAAATGATATTCAGCTGATGAACCTGGACCGGTACCCCTTCTTCAGGCTCTTCCCCACCGACTCTCAACAAGTGAGGGGCTCTTGGGGCTCACATAACTGGAAATGTTGTGTCATTAGCGCAGACTCAGTTTCTCCCTATCTGCAGCTCTGCCTTCTACCAAATCAGCTTCGTTCTCAGCTCCAGCTCCTATTACCCTCTCATGTTCATGTTAAAGAGTGTTTTCCTTTAGCTTCCACAAAGGTCTCAAGACTCAAATTGGGTCCAGCTTAGGTCAGTCGCTCATCTCTGACCCAATCATTGTGGATGGAGGAATTTTTATTATCCTTCTCTTAGAGCCATGGTAATAGAGGCTCAGAGAGGTTAAGGAACCTGCCCACTGTACTTGGGTGGTTAGGAATGGGACTCTGGATTCACCTATGGAACAGCCCCTGAATATTCTGCAGGAAGAGGCTACCATTTTGACCCTGTTCTGTTTCCTTCCTAGGCTGTACCGTATAAGGGAGAACACACCATGAAGGGCTTTTCAGACTTCCTGGAAAGTCAAATCAAGACCAGGCTTGAAGATGAAGGTGAGGTAAGGCAAACAGCAGCACCCTGACTTATTCTTTCCCAAACAGAATCATCAAGACCTCGATGGACTAGGAAAGAGTGTGCCAGGAGTTCCATTATTCTTGTGCACTCAGGAGATACTTGAAGATGGCTGAGCAACCATCCAGTTTGGATGATTTTATTTCAAAGGCACTTACTACAAGGAAGCAGAAATGGCAGGCTTTAGAAACACTCGGAGGGGCAAAGGCTCTGAGGTCTCACACAGCTCCCAAGGCTGCTTCCCTGGGTCCACTGTTCCTGAGTTGGTAACCAGATGTCTTGATGGCATACTGCCCTGTGGCATTATTCTCCTGATGGATGGAATGACAATCCCCATTCTCTCCTAATCCTGTTCATGCCTCAGTGAGGCCATCTGCTGGAAGGCGCCATCTGTATTAGTTAGGACCCTTTCAGTTGCCAACGTCAGAAACACTACTCTTGGGGTTAAGCAACAATGGGAATTTATCCTATATAACTGGTAGAACTTCAGGCATGGGTGGATCCAGAAGCTCAAATTCATTTTCTGTCTCCCCATCTCTGTTTTCCTCTATGTTGGCTTCATTCCAATGCAGTCACTTCCTCATGGAGGGTCAAAGATTGCCCCACAGCTCTAAACTAATATCCTCACAGCTTAGAAAGAAAGCACCTACTTCTTAGTAATAGCAAATGTCCTGGACAGGGATCTCATTAGCGAGGCCTGATCACATGCCCAGCTCTCGAGTTAGGCATGTGGGCAGCCACACCTGTGGACTTAAGAGTGGAAGAAGGGTGGTTCCCCAAAGGTCCTATTATTGGAGGGGAAAAGTCACAGTTGAGAATGTCCCCACCCAAGCCAAATGGACCTTTGCATCTAAGAGGATCACTCAGGTGCCTCTCTCTGGGCACTTCCAGAAAAAGTGGCCTAGGCAATTACAATCATGATTATCACATCTTTCTTGCCTCTTTCTTTATCTTCCGTCTTCCTTCCCTCCCTCCCTTCTTTTCTTGAACAGCTATTGTCTATTGAAAAAAGTGAAGTGATAGAAGAGGAGGTATTAGCTGAGGAAGAAGAGGTACCTTTTATGCAGAAAGAGTTACCTGAGCAGAAGCTGCCTGAGCTGGAGAACGGGACCAAGCTGGAAGAGCCAGCCAGGCAGAAGGAAACAGCTCAGAAGGAGGAAAAGGTGGCTAAGCCAAAAGGACCTCCAAGACAAGAAAAGAAACCACGAGTCAAGGAAGAACTGTAGTTTCTCCAAAGCCGGGAGGGAAGGTGCCCATTTTCCAGGTCCTGGTATCATTTTCTGAATGGATCTACTCTAACAAAATTATATATCATTGTGGTGGGTGGGTGGGGCTGGATAATAAAAGCCCCTAAGTGTCTTTGGCTCTGTTTTATTCATTGATTCCCACTTTTTGCTGGTTGGTGCTGCCTTAGAAGAGCTGTTTGGCCTGGAATTCAGACACAGCTACAAGGGAAGCCATAATAGGCACATCTGATGAGTGTTTACAATAGGCTGTGCATTCATCTAGTTCTCACAACATCACTGGGAGCTAGGTTTCATTATCCCCATTTTACAGATGAGGAAAGTGAGGCAAAGAGAGGTTAAGCAACCAGTCAGGATCACACAGCTAGAAAGCCCTTGAGAAATAATCCCAGGCGATCTCACTCCGGAGACTGCATTTAACCATTATGGACACCCCTCCCCATTTTGGGGTCTCCGGAGTTTGAGTAAAACCTTCAAATGAGGTGTATTGATTTGTTTATGCCGTATTTTTGTACAGTAAAAAAGAGACCAAACTCCAAGCCAGTCTCCCGTCTTCCCCATGTTGATAAGTGAGACGTCGCTCTCAAGCAGCAATGGACAAGGATGATCCTTTTACTACCATAAAAGTAATTCCTCTTGTATTATGAGAAGTGAAATAAGTCAGGGTAAGAAAATCAAATACCAGAGGATCTCACTCATAAGCAGAAGATAGAAACAATGACAAACAAACGCATAGCAACAGAGATTGGATTAGTGGTTACCAGAAGGGAAGCAGGGAGGGAGGAGAGTGAAAGGGGTGACAGGGCACACGTGTGTGGTAATTGCGTGGTCATGGATTGTCATTAGTCTTTAGGTGATGAACATGATGTAATCTACACAGAATTCAAAATATGTTATGATGTATGCCTGAAGGTTATATAATGCTATAATCCAATGTTACTGCAATAAAAAAATAAAATAAAATAAAATAAACCCTCCTCCACTCTGTGTGACTTCACCCACTTCCTTCCACTGACTCCACCCACTTCCCTCCATCTCCACTGACAATTATCCACCATTTCTCAGCTGCAGAAGTCTTCTGATTGGGCTCTCGGCTGTCACTTTGTAACTCTCCATCCTCCAAAATTCATATTTGGTAAAGCTGATGAGGTGATCTTTTAAAGAACCATGGTCATGAGGGCTTACAACACTACCTCGTTTTAACTCTCTAATGGCATCTTTATTACTTTTAGAATAAAATCCAGTCTGCTTACCATGCCTTCGAGGCCCAGAAAGTTCAGACCCTGCAGATCTCTTCTTCTTTCCTCTCCCTCTCATTTTCTAGGCTCAAGTCACACTTCTTATTTTCTGAATAATTCTCCCTTTCTCTCTCTCTCTTTCTCTCTCATCGTGGCTGTTCCTTCTGCCTAAATGTACACAAAGTGCGTTCTTCCAGGTCTTCACGTAGCTGTATCCTTTTCATCCTTCAAATCTCAGCTCAAATGTCATCACCTCAAAAAGGCCTTCCTAGATAGCAAATTTGAAAGCATCTTATGATTTTGCCATGCACTCATTTATTACCTTCTTCTGCCACTGTGTGTTAGCCCCAGGAGAGCAGACATATCTATTTTCTTCCTCACCGTATTCCCAACACCTAGAATTCTGCTTTGACACAGCAGATGCTCAGTAAATGAGTATCCATGGATTAAATGAAATTCCATATCAGGCAGCATCCCATCTCTGAGATACATGATTTCATAGTCATCCCAAAAGGGAGAGATGCTGACAGTGTTGCCCCAAGACCCAAATTAGATTCTGTATTAGTCTCCTATTACTGTTCTGACAAATTTGGTGGATAAAAATAACAAAACTTTATACTCTTATAGCTCTGGAGGCCAGAAATCAGTTTCACTCGGCTAAAGTCAAGTTGTGATCAGGGTTGGTCCCCTCGGGAAGAATTCCTTGACTTGCTCTTTTTAGCTGCTGGAGGCTTGCCTGCATTCCTAGGCTCTTGGTTCCTTCCTTGACTCACTCTGACTTCTTGTGTCCTCCTCACATCTCTTACTTCCTCTGATTCTAATTTTTCATGCATCTCTCTTATAAGCATCGTGGTGATTGCATCGGGCCTATCCGGAAAACCTCTCCACCTCAAGATCCTGGACTTAATCGTACACACAAAGTCCCTCTTGTCACGTAAGGTAACATTCGCAGGTTCTGGGGATTGGAACACGGACGCACTGGGGGTCATTATTTGGTTGACAACAGACTCACGCTGTTGATTTGTGATGTTCATTTCAGCCAGGTGATGATAGATGCTCTCTTGGGAAAAGGAGGGGGACATTATTTTAGGGACCAAGGTCTCCACAAGCTATCTGGACCTCTCTGCTTTCCATCCATCATGTAAGGCGACAGCTATTTGTGCTTTTCTGGGCCTCCAGAGCCAGTTCCCACAACTCCCCCCTACCCCAAACCTGCCCACGTCCAGATGAAGCAGGGAACAGCCTGAAGCCATGGAACTCACTGGAGCCAGATGCCCCAACAGGGGCAGGTGTTAGTATTCAGGACACGATGCAAGGCTCACCTGCCTCAGCCTTAAGGCCACGTGGCTGCCGGTCAAAGGACGGGTCCAGAGGGGCTGCTAGGACTAAATCACATGGAACAGAGCCCCTGACTGGCCACAAGCCAGAGAATGGGTGTGCTACCTGCAGCTCCCCTGGGTGTAATCTGGGGCTCAGATTGGACTAAGCAGTATAGGCGGTGCGGCAGGCGATGCCTCTCTCTTGAGAGGGTCTTCCCCCTTGGCTCATTTTCTGCCCCCTCCCAATACAGACCACCCTCATTCTAATCCCATGCACTCTGTTTGATCAACTTTTCAACACTTTTCACATGTTAGTTTCACTGTCTCAAGATGTAAAACCACTTACCCCTTTAAGGCTCTCCCGTGCTGAGTATGAAATGCTCTCTACTCCAAAGAGTGCTGTACATCATGGGGGTAAATTTGAGTGAGATTTGGGCTTTAGTATGGACTTAGCACTAGCTAGTTGTGTAATCTTGGGGAATTGAATCAACCTCTCTGAACTACAGTTCTTCTTCTGTGCGGCATGGGTTGCTCTGTCTCATTATGTGAGACAATGCATGTAAAAGCATTCAGCAGTGTCTGAACCAGGAGACACCCAATAAGTCACAGCTGTCAGGATTCTTAAGATCAAGTCTCCTGTCAGTGTCTAAAAGCTAAGCAAGAAGATGGTTTCAAAAAAGGAGGAATGGCTGAGAGATTGAGTAAGGTTCATACGAAAACAAATATTTTTTGAGCACTTCTCTGGAAGTAAGATAAAGAGGAAAATAGTGATTGAATTTGGCAACATGGACATTTTTAGTGATCTCGAGGAGCTACGTTAATGGAGCTGGCAGTTCAGAAAGTGTATCGGTGTGGACTGAGGTGGAAAGAGGGCAGATCAGTCTTTTGAGAATTTTGACTATGAAAGGATGGAAAATAGGATGGCGGCTAGAGGAGCTGTGGGGTCAAAGGATGGTTTCCGTGGAAGGGACTCGTAGACGAGAATACCCCAATGGATAAGAGAAAAGTGAAGGTACAGGAGGAAGGGGGAAGGGAAGGTGGGAAGGAAAGGTCGTCAGAACACAGGAAGAAGGATCCTGCCTCCATCCTAACAGGAGAGGAGATGATGAAGATGGGTCCACAAGCAGGTAGACCACAACATGAGGGAGGCATTGCTTGGTCGTCAATGACGTCATTCAGTTTGCAAGCCTGAGGAGAGGGTAGGAGGTTTGAAGAAAGAGTGGGGAAATGGCAAACTAGAGAAATAGCGCAGGATGATCCAGCTGTGTTGAGCGAAGGTGATGCTTATTGTTTTAAAGTGTGGGTTTTATTACTACTGTTCAGGTACAACAAGGCCGGCAGATCAGGAGATGGCTGCCATTGATAAGATGGTTTATTAGACTCACAGATCCCAAGAGATAGGGGCACACCATGAAATGGAGGGCCACACAAGGAAGCAGCAGGGTTGGCCAGGAGGCAGATGGACAGGGGGAAACATGGGCACAAGCCTTCATTGCGGTTTCTAAGGGATGAAATGGGAAAGGCAAGGTAAGCGGGCTTCAGATTGGCCAGTGCGAATAGTTTCAGCAGGCTCTGGAATTGTGCCCTAGTTGTCTGGTATCTGTCCCTGGGGTGATTAGGGTAGGGGGATAGTGGCCCTGAGCATGAAAGCCCCATAAAGGAGGGCTTGAGGAGGGACTCTGGTTTGGCCAGTTTGCATATGAAAGGCATGTTCTCAGGCCAGTTGTTTGCTATCTCTAGAAATTAGTGAGCCCAGGAAGGGGCAACCCTTCCAGGAAGAACAAAGTCCCAAGACTAAAGCATCAAATACAGAAACTAGAATGATGTGGTTATTAGACTTACCAATAGTCTCCTGCCCAAACTCCCCATTTTCCTACCTGGGGCCTTTGCCCAGACAGCTCCACAAGCCACCTGGAGCCTCCGACTTTAACCCTTTAAGGACACCCCGATCCCGGGTTAGACAGGGCCTGCCGTGCACCAACCAAAATTGATATTCACCATCCAGGATGGAGAAAAAGAATATTAAGAACTCTTATTTCCTTCTTAAGTAATAGGAAAAAAAAAGGGACATATTCCCATGGGGGAAAAAGAAGGGTAAAGGACACAAACAGCCAGTTCAGAATAGAAGAATAAATAGTAAACAAATGAAGAGATGACAATTTTCCTTTTCATGGAAGAATTGCAAAAGTAAGCAACAATGAGATATTTCTCGCTTATCTTTTTGACAAAGATGAAAGAAAGTGAACAAAGCTCTAGGTCAGTGAGTACTGTGGTCGGATTGTAAACTACTTTTTAAAAATCTCTCTGGGGTGCTGTTTAGGATGAGGCATCAAAATTCTTAAAACTATGTCGCCTCCTTGACCCAGAAATTTCCCTCCTACAGAATTATCCTCAGGAGGTGATTGCCCCTGTGCCAATAGTGACCCCCCACTAAATGAGACAGCGTGAGAAAGGGCCTCAGGAAGTAAATGCAGAGGGAGCAAAAACAGGTTCCTGTTCCATTTCCTGCTCAGCCCACGTTCACATAGATTTGATTCTACTCAACGTGGGATTGCCACCTACATGGGACTGGCTCAAGAGACGAGGAGTTGAATCCAGGCTCTGTCATTTTCTACCCCTATGACTGTACACCAGCAACGCAGCATTGGCAGTGATTTGCATGGATAGAATCATGACTACATGTCTTTCCTTGCGTCATCTCCTTCAACCACCATAACAATGCTGGGAGATGGGTATCCTCACTTTATAGACGAGGAAAATGACCTCAGGAAGGTTAAGAGCTGAGCCTACTGACATGATTCAGATGGGCCGACTCCAAAGTCAGTCTATTCAATCCTGAAGTTATCTACCTTCCGAAAGAGCATCCCTCGTGGGAACTCAGATTTCTTGTTTCATAGAGTGGATCTGGTCCAATGACGTCTGAATTATCTTCTAGCTCTGACCTTCAACCATTCTCCACTCCTCTCCTGCTCATGTCTGGACCCCAGGGGAGCTGGCCGAGCCCGTGCACTCCAGGATGGGGAACCTGATGGCCACAGGTACACGTCCCAGTGGGGGCCATGAACATCCCTTATATCCTAGAGTAGCCTGGCTTCAGATACTGGCCTGTACCTGGCTCCTTGGGTCCATGATGTCCTTGCCAATAACCAAGAAAAAGCCCAGGACCTTGGCACTGCTTTCCCAGTTAATTTCTAACTAAGGAATCTCTTGATGCCAAGAGGTGCAAAACAGAGGCCCTGTATGTGTGGGCACAAGTGTGACCCCCAATGTCAATCATTCGGGGTCTCTACCTATTAAGAAAAAGAACAACAAGAACTCACAGCCTAGAACACTGTGCCAACAGGGGAAAATATTCCACCCCCCAAGGATTCGATCTCAAGAAACAGAACCAAGAATAATTCGAGGAGAGTTTGCCAGCCAGGGGCAGACGTATATATAGGAGGCCACACTTGTAAGCAGATTAATTCCACCTTTCCGGCTTCAGGTAAGGATATCTTCTGCTCTCTCTTCTCCTCACCACTTCTCCCCTGTCTGGTCTTCTCCTGATTCTCATTCTGTTTGAGGGAGAGGGGAGAGGAAATTAAGAGATTGGACACTTGGCTCAGACCTAGACTGAGTCATTACTCTGCTGACTATTGGCTTCGTGATCTTTGGTAAGTCAACCTTGCTGTCTGTTAGCCTGCACTTTCCTAATAACGATGACCATTACTTTATCACTCATTCAACAAACACTAGTTACTGCGTACCAGGCACTGGGGATAGGGCAGTGAACCAGAGCATTTGCTATGCTCTGGGCCCTGTTTTGCATATAACATCTTAATTAATCCCCGTGACAACAATATGCAGTTAGCTATCACCCACCGTACTGTTTTTCAAACTGTAGGTCACAACCCGTTAGTGGATCATGAAATCATTTGTGGATTACATCTAGAATTTTCTTTTAATGAAATACAATAGAATACATCAGCAAGCAATGCGGACAATAACGATAATAATTGTTTATAAAATTTTTATTTCGTGTGTGTGTGCGCGTGTGCGTACGCAAGTGCTATGCATGTCCTAGGCTAGGGCATAAAATACTTTTCTCATAGCGGATCTAAACCACAAAGGCTTGGACAACGCTGCTCTAGAACACAAGTTGGATCAGAGGGACTTCAGACTGAGGTGGCACATTGTAGGCATTCAATTTGTGGAAGCAAAGACCCTTATATCATAGCTAAGGAACTGAGTCTTACCAAGTTGAAATACCATGTCACACTGTTAGTGTGACTTGGACTTTGAATCCTGGTTGCAGGCTCCAGGTCCCACACACTTAACAGCCGTGCTGCCCTATTTTGCTGCTGTAAAAATTTGGGTGATATTCAACAACTGGGTGAAATATAAGTGATCACCCTGGAAACATTAAAATGCACTGAGAAGGTTAATCGACTCTTGGGTTGCTTATGTCAAAGCCGCTTCTTTACAATATGCGAGTTGCATGAACTCAGGGGCCTTGTCTGTCTTGTTCATCATTTTCCGTGGTGCGTAGCACTCTGTTTGGCATATGGTAGTTACTCAATAAATGTTTGTCGAATGAATAAATGGATCTGGGCAAGCTGAAGGTTTCCCAGCAGGAGATCAGGATTTGGCTGTTAAAACCCAAAGCTGTCTCCAACAAGGTGGCGAGTCCAGAACACAACTCCATCCTCCTGCTTCCTGCTCCAAATGAGAGACTCACTTCTTCCAAATGCGAGGAGACTTGGGGAGCCGAGGCTGGGACGTGGGTGGGAGTAAGGGTGTGGCCACAGAGGGGAAAATTCCACCAAAGCAAGGGCCACAGCACTGCACACTTTTTGTGGTTCATATAAATGGCATCTCCCGGTGTTGTGCAGTGCACAACCAAGGCTCTCCCCCCAAGCATGTGGAGGAGAGTTAGATCACGCATTTATCCCATCCATCTCTGTTAACAGGACTTCAGGGACTAGGAGGAAACTCCGAGGGGCCCACCTGTCCTTGTCTTTGGGCAAGACTTCCCCAGCCCAGAAGTAGCTGTGAAGAGCGGAAAGGATGGGCTGGCTTAGCTCTCTGACCTCGATGCGGATGGTGACAGTGGTGACCTATTGGGTCATCATAGCTGCAAACACTGACACCTCGGAAGCAAGTAAGTGGTGTGTGTGCACGTGTGTATGTGTGTGTAGCAATACAGCCCCTGGCAGGGAAGTTCTGATCCCCCTCCTATCATGCGTGGGATTTTCATAGTCTTTATTCTAAATCCATTTCTTACACTTCAATGAACACAGGACTCCCCTGAGAATCTTGCTAAAACAGGTTCTGGTTCAATAAGTCTGGAGTGGGGGCTGATGCTCTGCATTTCTAACAAGCTCCTGGATCACGCTGGTGCTCTTGTCCTTGGACCACACATGGATAGACAAGAGTCTAGAACATCACTAAAGCTCCCTGGCACTTCACTAGAAGGTCAGGAACATACTGAACCACACAGGAGATTTGAAAACACCCAGGTGCCTCCCAAATGCTTGCCCTTGCACACTTAAGAGCTGGTTCCATTGGGTTGCACGCTGCCCTCATTCTGCTTTCAGCTTCCTCCTGGAGAAGGGAGCTGAGCGCCTCCCCTGAGCTGGCATGCCTCCGCACACAGTGAATAGTTAAAAGTACACACTCTGTGGTCCTGCCACCTGGGTTTGTGTCCTAGCTTTGGCATTCACCAATGGAGCTAGCGGCTTACATCTTCTGAAGCTCAGTTTCCCTATCTTTAAAATAAGGGTAAATACGAAAGTGATCCCACAGGGCCCCTGGACGATTCAACAAGATAATGAAGGAAAAGTGCATATCCCAGTGTCTGACATGTAGTGAGAGCTTATTAAACGACAGCTCATTATCTTTACCATTATTGTCACAAAGGAACACACGAAAGGTGGCTGCCACTGCGAGGTAGAGCTGGGGAAATTTTTAGAGAGGAGGCAGGGCAGGAGATCTGAGCAAAAGGCACAAAATGTGCCAAGAAGGGGAAGCGGACACAGGTTCACCTGAATCCTACCCAAACTGTCAAGAACTCTGCATTATTCCTCTGGATGTGGGAATGTAGATATTTTAAAAGAAGACACAGCTTGAAGACAATGCTTAACACACAAGAATGAATGGTGGGAGTTAGACATCATCAGGGGAGTTCTCTTTATTTGTTTTGGTGGGGGTCTGCTAGGGACTAAGTCTTAAAGAATATGGGTACCCTAAGGGACATGGAAGGAGTTTCTGGGTGACCATTGGCCCAGCTGCCCCCGTTCTGATGCTGGGCTTTTCTGTCCACAGGAAGCTGCATTGACTGTCACAGCAATGCCACCTGCTTGGAGGATGGGGCGGCCACAACGTGCTCCTGCCAGGACGGCTTCACTGGCGACGGCTTAGTGTGCGTGGACCTGAACGAATGTGCCACTCCTGGGGCCCACAACTGCTCCGCCAACAGCAGCTGCGTGAACACACTGGGCTCCTATACGTGCGTCTGCCTCAACGGCTTCCGCCAGACACCTGGGCTCGGCTGCATCGACGTGGACGAGTGCGCTGAGCCGGGGCTCAGTGGCTGCCACGCCCTGGCCACCTGTGTCAACAGCAAGGGCAGCTACTCGTGCGTGTGCCCCGCGGGCTACTTGGGGGACGGGCGGCACTGTGAGTGCTCCCCAGGCTCCTGCGGGCAGGGGCTGGACTGTGTGCGGGAGGGCGCTGCGCACGTGTGCGTCGATCCGTGCCAGGCGCACAGCATCCTGGACGAGTACTGGCGCAGCAGCGACTACGGGACGGGCTACGCCTGCGACTCCCATCTGAGCGGCTGGTACCGCTTCATGGGGCAGGGCGGCGTGCGCATGGCCGAGACCTGCGTGCCCACCCTGCGCTGCAACACGGCCGCGCCCATGTGGCTCAACGGCACGCACCCATCCAGCGACGAGGGGATCGTGAGCCGCACAGCCTGCGCGCACTGGAGCGGCAACTGCTGCCTGTGGGACGCGCCCGTCCAGGTGAAGGCCTGTCCCGGGGGCTACTATGTCTACAACCTGAGGGCGCCCCCCGAGTGCCATCTGGCGTACTGCACAGGTGAGTGGGCGTGTCCCCCCACCCCACTCCAGGTCTAGAAGGGCACCGTGGGGTGCCTGGGGCGCATCCTTGCTGACTGTCTGTGTCTGTGACCCTGCAGATCCCAGGTCGGTGGAGGGCACGTGTGATGAGTGCAGCGTAGACGAGGAATGCAAATCGGTTAATGGCAAATGGCACTGCCAGTGCAAACAGGACTTCAACATCACTGGTGAGGCCGGTGGGGGTGGGGAGGCGAGGTGTTGAGAAGCGTCAGCTGCTGAGAGAGGGCCACATTCCTGTGTGTGAGTTGGGGGCATGTGGGGAGTCTCTCCTTAGTTGACTCCAAGGCTCCCAGAGAGTCGGGGACCTCCTGACCCCCAGCCTTCTTTCTGAGGCCTCCACACCACAATGGATACACAGGTGGCTGCTGCCCATAGGCCAAAGGCTACCAGAGCCATCTTCCTGCAGCACAAGAACACAGGACTGGCCGCCAGGTGTGGTTTCTTGGGCTGGGTCCTCCACTGACCAGCTGAGGACCTGAGCGGGGCCCCGGACATCACTAAGCCTCAGTTTCCCCATATGTACAAATGATTGATGCAGACTAGCATTTCTCAAGCTTCAGTCATGATTTTGGTCACGTCCAAGTACCAATTTGACAATTTTGCTTTATCCAAATTGTATCCATCCTGCAATTTTCACTAACTTGTTTTTCTTCAAATTCCTTGAATCCTTCTTTCAGGTAAACTTGGGACATTGATGGTCACTACTGCATCTATCTGTGGCAAGTAACACTTGCCTTAGATAGAAGGTAAAGCAAAAGTGAATACAATGAAATCAAATTATTAAATTTTAGCAGGTTGAGGTCTGCACATTGTTTTAAAAGGGAAGTTAGCAGTGTATGACATTAAAAACATGAACAGGACCATCTCCTTGGTAAAGAAAGGGTGGAAAGAAATTGCAGTTAACCTACTAGCTTTTTTTGTTTGTTTGTTGTTTTGTTTTGTTTTACTGGGATTCAATGTTATTTAATGCTGGGGCCGTGAACGACCCAAAAATAATACTGTTTTTTGTATACAGCCCACACTTAGGGTAACATGGGGCTGATGCCCGGCCACTGGGATCCATCCAGTGATGCTTGGAGTCCAATCTTGAGCCTCCATCACTCTGAGAGGAGAGACCACAGAGAGATCAGACTGAGGCTACACTGAGTATCCCCAGCTTGTGGCCAGCCTGACCAGCTGGGCCTGAGCCCTGGGGATGTGCTGGGCCCCCGAATTGTGGTCACAGATTTCCAATCCTGCCTTCCCTGCCCATTTCAGATCTCTCCCACCTGGAGCGCAAGCTGGAGTGTGGGATCAACGACATCAAGATGTCCCTGGGCAAGTGCCAGCTGAAGAGCCTGGGTTTTGAGAAGGTTTACATGTACCTGCTTGACAGCCAGTGCTCGGGCTTCGCTGAGAGGGGCGACCGGGACTGGGTGTCTGTGGTGACCCCAACCAGGGATGGCCCCTGTGGGACAGTGCTGACGGTACGTCCTGGGCAGTGTGGGACGGGGTCAGAGCACTGCCTGGTTCAAGCCCAGGCTCCCCCATTTACTAGCTGTGTGAGCTTTGGTGAGTTGTTCAGCCTGGCCATGCCTGTTTCTTGCACTGTAAAATGGAGTAATAATAGTAGCTACTTTGTCACGTTGTCAAGACACTTAAATGAGTTACTGTGCGTGAAGTGGTCAGGACAGTGACTGACGCATAGGAAGTGTTCAATAAACATTAGCTTCAAATAAAGAGGACCTCCTGTGGTGATGGTTCCCCATTTTACAGATGCGAAAAGTTGGGCCAGACAGAGCAGGGATGGTTCTAAGCCAGTAGGTGTCAACACTGGGTTGAGAAGCACGTCTGTTTGTCTCTGGCGGTCCTGGGAGGCAGGGTCAGCATCACTGGTGTTCACAGAATCAGAACCTCGCCTACAGAAACCTGCTCAAAAGGGACCCAGGGGTCAGTGTTTGTGTGAGTGGAGCACGGCTTCCTCGCACCTCCCTCAGCCCCCAAAAAAAGAAAAGGGAGGAAGACATAAGAAAGGAAGAAAGAAATTCATTGTCATTTGCTCAGCACAGCGTTTGGAATTCCACCATCAATGATGAATCTGCACGTGGTTTTTAGTCTTTTTAGTGTTTGAGAGAGGAAGCGCTGGGTCATGGGAAGAGCCCAGGCTTACTAGATGCCACATCCTGTGGGCGAGTCACTCAGAGTTCCTTGGTTTGCTCCTCATCACCAGGCAGGGGGTGGTACCCTGCCTCTCAGGGTCATTGAAGGGACTAATGCAGTGATGCAGGAGGAATGTCTAGCTCAGAGCCCAGCACGTGGCGCGTGCTCAGAAATGGCCACTGTTGTTGTAACTTTTGATTGTGGCTACCAGAAGGGCAGCCCATGGGTGGCTAGAGAAGGCTCCTTTGGTTTTGAGTGCTACTCAGGTTCTCATGCCCCTTTCTCCTCTCCCCTCAACACAGACGAATGAAACCCATGCCACGTACAGCAACACGCTCTTCCTGGCCGATGAGATCATCATCCGCGACGTCAACATCAAAATCAACTTCGCCTGCTCCTACCCGCTGGACATGAAAGTCAGCCTGAAGACCTCCCTGCATCCAATAGTCAGGTGCGGCCAGAGAGGGTCCCCAGCGCCCCTGGCCGGCTCCACCTCACACCCCCTCAACCACCAGGCCCTCGGCTTCCCTGTCACCTGTCACCCATAAGGAGCTGGGTGGGGGGGACTGGGGAGCAGTGTTGCACAATGGAGGAGCCCAGCTAGGAAGTCTGGAGCCTGGATTCAAATCCAGGCACCATCACGTCCTAGCCAGATGGCTTTGAGAAGTTGATAGCCCCACTCTGGGTGTCAGTCTTCTCATCTGTGGAATGGGTTTAGCAATCTTTGTACTGCCTTTCTTAGAGGCACAGCAGTGCTCTGCAGATGCGAATCAAATATTAGTGTCTCTGGCTTACTGGAGGGTGGCTGGACCAGAGGGAAGGTGGGAGGGCTCTCAGTCTAGATCTGCTATGGGATTTGGGGCAAATCGTATGCCATATTTGGGCTTCAGTTTCCTTCCCTCTCTGTAAATAGAAGGAGTTTGATTAAAGAGGGGTTTACAAATTACGCTTCTTGGAGTTTGAGGGTCTTTAAGGGGTGCCTTGGGAGTGTCTGAGGGGTGAACCAGAGAAGTTCCATCCATACTGTGTGCCATGTGAGGTTTGATTGTTTAAAAAAGGAAAAGGGTCTTTGCTAAATAAAAGTGAAAATCTCTGAATAGGATGAATCACCAATGATGCTGTTGTTGGAAAAAATTATAGTTGTAATTATAACAAGCATTTATCAAGGGCTGAGTATACATCAGGCATTGTGCTCGGTGTTCTACATGGAACGTCTCATTGAAATTGTAGAGTGCCCTAGGAAGTGTAGGTATTATTATTATTCTCATTATACAGATGTGGAAATAGAGGCTCAGAGAAGGTTGAATAACTTGCCCAAAGTTAGAGAGTCTAGTAAGTGGCCGAGCTGGGAGTCAAACCCAGGCCATGAGGCCCAGAGCCCTCACTTGACCATGACCTTCACCTTGAAGCTTTCCCATGGTTCCATCTTCTCTGGGCCAACCAACCTTGGGAAGGGCACTAGGCACTGATGAGGGCGCATGGCTGACTTGGGGGAAGAAGGCTGCTTGTTGTCTTCCTTTGGCTGGAGCGTCACCTGGCCAAGCAGTGCCCTGGAGCAATGTGGCCATGTCCCAGGCCTGGTAGACTCCAGGAGCAACGTATTTGTGTGCAAATCTCTCTCTGGTTTGAGCTAGAAATCTTGCCTCAGTTCAATTCTGAGTCCAAACTGATAACCCAGTTATCACCCATAAAATGGACTTCCATGTTACTAAATATTTCTCACGCACCTGATTTCCGGGGGCATCAGTCTTACGGTGTCTTTTACTGGATCATCCCGTGACGTCTCCATCAGTGTGGCTGTTTCCAGTGTGGTTAAAAATAACCCGTTTTTAAAACGCCAATCTTCTGCTGTAAGTGGGGCCAGACTCTGACTCGGGCCAGTAGAACTCGTAGTTCATCCCTCTTAACTGGTCCAGGCTGAGACCAAAGAAGGAATCTAGGTGAGTGCCTTGAGAATTTGTTTGCTGCACTTCTTGAAGGCAAAGGCAACCGAGGGAGGGGGTGGACATGTTATAAAAAAGGTGGTCTATGAATCAGCAGCAGCAGCATCACCTGGGAGCTTGTTAGAAATACAGAACTTTGAGCCACACCCCAAACCTACCGAACCAGAACCTGAGTTTCAACAAGATCCCGAGGTGACCCGTGTGTGTGCTCATTGTAGTTTGCAAAGCAATGGTTGGTGGTTTCCAGTCCTACCGCTGGATAAAAATGCGAGAACTGTCAGGGACTTCCCAGGAATGCAGACCGCAAAGGGTGGTCCATCTGTTGCTGTTTTCAGCTCTGGTTCTCTCACTGGTCCCTCTCCGTCCGCAGCTCCCTAAACATCAGCGTGGGCGGGACGGGCATGTTCACCGTGCGGATGGCCCTCTTCCAGAACCCCACCTTCACGCAGCCTTACCAGGGCTCCTCGGTGACCCTGTCTACCGACGCCTTTCTCTACGTGGGCACCATCCTGGATGGGGGCGACGTGTCCCGATTCGCACTGCTGATGACCAACTGCTATGCCACACCCAGCAGCAATGCCACAGACCCCTTGAAGTACTTCATCATCCAGGACAAGTAAGGCCTATGGATGGAATTCGGGGAGCCCTTGGACTTGGATCGGGGAAGAGTACATCTTTATGTTCATTATCCTCTAGGTGAAATTAGCATTGCCATCCATTATAAATACAGGCACCAAACCACAGAATTATTAGCGGGGCACATGAAGGCATTTACCCTCATCAGTACTTTTTAGTTACTACGGTATTGGAATTTCTACTAGATCTTATTATTTAATGCATTATCGAATATATATACTTGTAAGCACATATATTTATATATAATAGATATGAAATATATAATGCCTATATCAAATGTTTTTTTATTATTTTAAGGACCGTGTTTCAATTTAATTGGTTTCCTTTATAATCTTACATATTTTATCTTATGCATTCAATTTTTCATATAACTGACATGCTATGTTAGTTTCAGATGTACAACATAATATTTGATATTTGTATATATTGTGAAATGATTGCAATAAGTCTAGTTAAACATCTGTCACCACACAGTTACAATGTTTTTAAAAAGTTTCATGCATTTAAAACCTTATTTTTGGGGTGGAATGCATGGGCTTTACCAGATGACCCAGGGGGGTCTGAGACTCAGAAAAGTGTCATAAGCCTGATGGAAAGGCATGCACAGGGCCGGAGGAAGGCTGGCACCTGGCTGAGAGGAGTGAAGGGGAGGCACAGTCGGCCAGGGCCAGATGAAACACTGAGGGCATGAGTGTGTGGCTTTTGACTCCAGGCGTTCGAGAATGGTGAGCCACACTGTGAGCAAGGAGTTCACATTTTCATTCACGAATGGAACAGGTCTTTTGGAAGCTTACTGTGTGCCAGGCTTGTGAATAACACAGTGAACAGAAGGGACAGAAATCCCTGCCCTCAGACAGCTGTTGTTCTAGAGGAGGAGACTGACAGACAAAAGTGAAATCAGTAGCATGTTAGCGGTACAGAGGCCATAGAAAAACCCGGAAGCGGGGAAAGGAGAGTGGCATCCACATTCTGGTAGCGCAGTCGGAGAAAGCATCCCCGAGAGACGGTGACCAACTCCTTTCTCAGTTCTCTTGGAATCCGCGAGGTTCCGCCAGGGGAAAGTCTCGGCTGGGTGCCTATCTGAGCTTCGCACCTCTCTGTTATTTGCTAACGTCTTTTTGCAACAAAAAGAAAACAGAAGTCTGTTTTAGGGGCTTTTACAGTAAACTGTGTCTAACTAAAATTTAATAGTACTGTTCTACTTTGTATTTATTTGTCTGGTCATGTTTTATTTACGGCAAGTGATACTGGTTTGCTGTTTGTGGTCATGAGCTGAAGATTCTTCTCAAAATAGATGTAGTTCAGTAAAAATGTAAGTAGATTTAAAGAAAAATAGCAAATAAATAATCAAAATACAGATGTTGGGAAACACAGGAAAACATTCAGGAAGGTGGTTACTAGTTAACGAAAAAAAGAACTGGAAAATTTGGGAAACATTGGCGTGACCTTGATTGGGGCATCGTGGAAATTTGGGTTCAAATCTTAACTTCGGTCGTTTTTAGTTCTGAGAAACAAGTCAGCTCATCTTTCTGGATATTCATCTTCTCATATGTGAAATAGGCATAAATAATACCTGCTGTGAGGGATTTTTAAGCTTTTTTTTTTTTTTTCCGAGTGTAAAAGTATAGCATGTACATAGTGGAAAGCTTGGAAAGTTTTGAAAAAGAAGCAGGAAGAAATGGTGGGTGTGCCTGTGTTTTTCTGTCCGGGCATGTGTGGGAGCGGGGTTGTGGACCACCAGTCTACGAAGGTGCCAGAATATTGCAGGATGTGAAAGGAGGGGACAAGTTGGGGAGACCCTTGGAGTGGCCAGAGCAGACACGGATGCCCTGCTGGGGCTGAGTGCACCAGGCCACGAAGGAGCAGGCTGGATGCCACTCGCTCTGCCTCTCATGAGGTGGGCCTGCTTCACCTCACGGGTTTTATTTTGCCAAGTGTAGTTTGCACTTCTGGAGTCAGATCTGAATTGTTGGGGACAGAGAGCAGAGCGTGAACACCACCCACAGAAGATCCCTTCTCGGTTCTTCTTCTACGCATCAGCATTCAACCCTTTTTCTAAATCCGAGTGAATTCTGCGAGAGTAGTGTGAAATAGCAGAGAGGGTGCCCAATTTGCCTGCCCAGAGTGCCCGTGTGCTGATCCAGCCCAGCACACGTGAGAGTCTGTACAGGTGCAATTTTGAGTTTCATTCATAAGTGTTTTGGGGTACAGTTGTGTGTGCGTGCAGGTGGATGCACACACTCCAGTCTGGTCTGTGGCCCTCAGTGCTCAGAAGTTTCCGTTGTTGAAATTAGTGCCAGGCACATAGTGGAGTGCCAACAAATGTCAGCTAATGATTCCTGAATGCCGTTTCCTGGGAAATCAGCAAGTGCTAACTTGAGGGTAATTTCGACTCTGTGCTGATGGCATTTTTACTTTGGCATCATATGTATGTAGCACCTACTGTGTGCCATATACTTTAATAAGCACTTTGAACATTTAACTTGTTTAATCATGGCAACTATCTTGTGATGTGGTTTACAATTATTATTCCTTGTATACAGAGAGGGAAGCTGAGGAACAGAGAGATTAAGTAAGTTGCCCAGGGTCGCACAGTTAATAGGTAGTGGAGTGAGACTTGAACCGGGGGAGTCTGGCTCCAGAGTGTTTGCCTAACCAACAGCATTATGTGATGTAACCCTCACAGCTGTCCACGCACCGAGGACTCAACCATCCAAGTGGTGGAGAACGGGGAGTCCCCACAGGGCCGATTTTCCGTCCAGATGTTCCGTTTTGCCGGAAACTACGACCTGGTCTACCTGCACTGTGAGGTGTATCTCTGCGACAACATCAATGAAAACTGCAAGCCGGTAAGTCGCCTCCCTTCCCTCAGCCTGCTGGCCCCACCCTCCCCCTCGCCCCTCTCCCCACGCCAAAGACATTTGGCCACAAGCTATATAAGAAAAAAAAACACAAATATTTCTGCTGTGTTTCTTCTTTAGCGCAAGGACAGAATGAGCAGTAAGACGAGGTGTGCGTGGCCAGGCAGCAGCCCTGAGCTGCTGGGAAATCAGGTGGACCAGGGCAGGGCAGCAGACTGCTAAACGCTCCGGCTTATCTGCAAGCCTGTGTTATGACAATAGAAGCTGACGTTTGTAAGCACTATGTGCAACTTACATGTGCTAACGTTTAATGCTTCACAGCAGCTCCCTAAGGGAGATATTTAACTAGCCTCTTTATCTTTATGGGGAGAGAAGTTCAGAGAACTTAAATGGCTTTCCTAAGATCATACATCTAGCAAATGGTGAGCGGGGACATGAACCCGGGTATACAGATCTCCTGACAACTCCTGCCTCCATCGTCCTCAAGCCCCAGCTGGCCCGCTCCCCATGGCAGGACCACATTCAGTTTCCCTCATGGAAGGGTTTCTTTGTCGCCTTCTCCCTGCAGACCTGCTCCGGGACCAGAGTCCGCACTGGGGGCAGCATAGACCAAAGCCGTGTCCTGAACCTGGGTCCCATCTCACGGAAAGGTAAAAGGGCCACTCCCTCCTGCACGTTCCTGCGAGGAATGCTCTCTGGAGATGAGGAGGGTGACAGAACCTGGCATTTGAGATCTTACTGGGATCTGAAGAACTGGAGCAAGTGAATTCTCTGGGGCAAAGTGGATTATAAGCTGCCTTCCTTTTGCCAGTTCTCATTATGTTCTTGTGCCTACTGTGTGCCAGGCCTGGTGCTAGTGGTTGGGGATGTAATGATGAGCAAAAACCAATACAGGTCAGGGTCACACGAAGCTTATGGACCAGTGGAGAAGACATCATTCAAATAATTATATCTAATCATGCATTACTTAATGGTGGGGATACGTTCTGAGAAATGCACCGTTAGGCGATTTTGGAATTGTGCAAACATCATAGAGTGCACTTACACAAACCTAGATGGCATAGCTACTGCACATCTAGACTATATGGTACTGATCTCCTGGGGACCACCGTCATAAATGCAGTCTGTTGTTGACCGAAATGTCATTATGCAGCGCATGACTGTATGTGTGTGTGTGTGTGTATATGTAACTGCAACTGGGATAAATGCAATCAAGAAAATGTATTAGGATCTCTGAGCCCTTACACCGGGGGCATAGGCCCAGTCTGGAGGATTGGAGAAGAATGGAGCTGAGATTTGGAAATTGAGGTGGGACTAACTAAGAGGAGTCAGGGAAAGGTGGGAACGGGGAGGGAATCCCAGGCAGACGGTACAGCATGGGCAAAGGGCCTGTGGTGGGTGAAGCCCAGCCTGTTAGAGGAACTGAGAGAAGGCCCGGCAGGCTGGAAGGAGAAGGAGGAGGTCAGTGTGGGGTGAGCTGATACAGGCGGGGCCAGACCACGTGAGGCCCTATAGTTCTTTTTTATTTGAACTGAGATACAATTGACATATAGTTCCTGCTAAGGTTCTGGCCCTTTCTCCTGAAAGCACTGGGAGCCCCTGAAGAGTCCACAGCAGGGGAGTGACAGGGTCAGACTGGGGTTTCAAAGAGACCACTCTGGCTGCAAGGAGAAGAGCAGATAGGAGGGGCTTCTCCCAGGCTCCTTTCCAACTGCACGCTGACCCTTCTCTTTCCTTCAGCAGCTGTCCAGGCCGCAGTCTCGAAGGCTGCTTCCAGCAGCTTGGGTAAGTTCAAGTCCTCTTTGCAGAGGAGCCTGCACCAGAACCTTCCTCTGGGGCTTTTATTCCATGGGCCCGGGGTATGCTGGAGCACTGGGCCTGCTGGCCCTGAGCTCTGAAGGGGCGACTGCATCTGCGGAAACGCGCAGACCTTGGGCTGTACATATGCATGTCTACCTGTGCTGTCTCACGACAGTGCATGCGTGCACACAGATGCAGGCACACATGGACACGCACGCAAGAATGGACATCATCCAGACACATTTGCACACACACAGCAGGTCACGTGCGTGCATTCATATCTGCACACGCGGATGCCCAGACAGCTGGAGTTGCCCGTATGTACAGACACACACATTTGTTACAAACCCACATACAACAGACAATCACACACTCTAGACCTGCACCTTGGGAAGTTCCTGAAGCTTCGTGGCTCATCTCTAACACCTTTTGCAGGATTCATTCAACAGGGTACAAGTACATGTTGAATGCTGCTGTGTGCACCATGCTTAGTGCCAGGATGAACACAACAGACAAGCACTAAACTCTATTTCTCTGCTCCTCTGCTCCTCTGACCATAAAGGCCAGGAACTAGCAGCATTTTTATGGCCCTTGATTTGCATGGCCACCGAAATTTCCTGAAAATTTGGATGAAAAGTGAATCCATGTAACTGTTACCCTTCTTGGCTCTTGGCACCTAGATCTGATGGGATTTTTGAACCAACCTCATGTTTGACCTGAGCTAGTTCAACCCAGTACCAGTGAGCTTGGAGCCAGAGAGTCAAGTTGTTCCTAAGAGGCTTGCCCTCTGTGAATATCCCCCAAGATTGCCAAGGATGGTTGAATAGGTTGGGCACTGCACAAGAGTTTCCTTTTGAGGGGATACCAAGCCTAATGCTTGAGGAAGGGCTGCCTTTTTCAAATTGGCCCACCAAGCAAGGAAACTTTTTCTGTTTTTCCATCCAAAGTGAGCACCTTTTTCTAATTGGTTTTCAGAGCAGATAAAGAGAAAACCTCCTTTTTCTAACTGATCAACCCTGAGAGGGTATCCTTTCCTAATAGGTCAGTCTAGAGGAGGCATCTTCTGATAATTTTGCACAAAGGCTCATCAGTGCCAGTAGCAGCCCCGTAATTGCGTTTCTTTCAGGGCTTCTGAAGGTCTGGCTGCCTCTGTTTCTGTCTGCCATCTTGACCCTGATGTCCCAGTGATCATCTGTGGGAAACCCCGAGCTCTGTGGCTACCACCTCACTTCCTGCTGGCTGCAGAGGCGATGCAGGCTGGTGCTCCAGCCTCAGGAAAGGGAGCACACACTTCAGTCAGCCTGCTCCTGTTTTCTCTCCTTTAATCTTTGCTATCAAAAAACAGCCTGTGTCTCTAAATGCTGCCTGCTCTCCAAATGGGACTTATGATGTGTCTGTGTATGAGGCCCCTGTCTCCTTAAAGAGTGTGGCAAAATAATAATAATCTTAAAAGCTCAGTCTTTGAAGTCATTTATTTATTCAACAAGTGTTTATTGAGCATCTACTATATATAGGCACTGTCCATGGTGCTGAGGATTCTGAGGTGAGACAAACCAGACTCCATGCCAGCCCTCATGGAGTTCACAGTCGGGTCAGAGAGACTGGGTTCAACTCTGGTTCTGCTGTGTGACCTTAGATAAAATACACAATGTCTCTGAGCTTCATCCACCCATCCATTTATTCATTTATCCACTCATTCATTCACTCAAGAGATATTTTCTGAGCCAGCCCTGATGGCCTAGCAGTTAAAGTTCGGCATGGTCCACTTTGGCAGCCTGGGTTCGGTTCCCTCGCATGGATCCACATCACTCATCTGTCAGTAGCCATACTGTGGTAGTGGCTCACGTAGAAGAATTTACAACCACACAACTATGTACTGGGGTTTTGGGAGAGAAAAAGGAAGAAAAAAGAGGAAGACTGGCAACAGATTTTAGCTTAGGGCAAATCTTCCCTTGAAAAAAATATATTTTGGGGCCGGCTCTGTGGCGGAGTGGTTAAGTTCACACGCTCTGCTGTGGCGGCCCAGGGTTCGGATCCTGGGTGTGGACATGGCACTGCTCATCAGGCCACGTTGAGGCGGCGTCCCACATCCCACAACTAGAAGGACCTGCAACTAAGATATACAACTGTGTACAGGGGGTGTTTGGGGAGATAAAGCAGAAAAAAAAAGGAAGATTGGCAACAGTTGTTAGCCCAGGTGCCAATCTTAAGAAAAAAAAGAAAAGAAAAGAATGTATTTTTTCTGAGCACCTACTGTGGCCAAGCACTGTGCTAGCTGCTGGGGATTTAGCCGCGAACAAGTCAGACACAATCCCTGCCCTCCTGGAGCTTATGGTCTGGGGGGAGGGAGGACCTGAAAGAGTGATTACAAGGGTGTCAGGCACTGCAGAAACGGAGGGGATAATGGGGCTGCTGCTTCTGTATAAAGGGGATAATAAGGACACCCTTGCAGGGTTCATTCAGTTTTCCAGAAACATTTCTTTGAGCACCCAGTATGTGCCAGGCACTGTGCCAGGTGCTGGGGAAAGACTAGTGAATCAGCAGACGCAGTCCTTGCCTTCAGGAGTCTCACAGCCCTTAGAGGGGGTGGACCTGGCGCATCCTAGGGACCCCCTCCCTCCCATGCCCTTCTCCCTGCCAGTGCAGAAGATGTCGACCTGTTGACAGAGCTGCAGCAGCAGCGGCGGGGGCAGACCTATGACCCCCATTGGGAGGGGAAGTTTTGCAAGGGGCCCCGCCAGGGGGCTCCTTGGAGACACAACCAGAGACCAAGAAGTGGCTGGGCCCAGGAGACCCAGATACCCAAGGGTGTCTGGACTTCTTTGCCAAGTGGACCAAAGGTAGCTGATGCTGAGGGAAGTGTCTGCGCTGACGCCAGCTGCCTCCCTGGACTCCAGCTGTGGCTTTCCAGGAGCGTCAAAGCCCTGTCATGTGATTAGAGCCTCCTGCCCCCGGGGGAAGGCACACGTGGGCATCAGCAAACGGGGGCTGGGGGCAGCGTGTCTTGAGTCAAGGGACCTCTTCTCACAGGCAGACACGCACCAAATCCCCATGTCTGCTGCCTTTATGTAAGAGCTTTCCATAGGAGGACCGCGGTGCTGAGCCCGGCCCCGTCCGTGGCCAGGCCCTGGTCAGTTGAGGCTAGCTGGACTGTGTGCAGATTCATCTGTACTTTGATGCAGGTACAACGGAACATAAAGAAGGATAAAAACAAAAGCCATGGAAAAGAAGGCACATGAGAATGGATTCTTCTGTCCCTCTGTTCCTTATGTTTCTCCTTTCCTTTCTTGTTTTCTCTGGGTTAGTTTTTCAGCTCAATATTCAATAGACATTTGGAGTATAAATTTAATGCCAGGCACTTTTACAGGTGCCAAAGAAACAGCAAGTAACCCAAACAGAGCCCTTGCTGGTAAAGAGGTTGTGTTTAAAAGGAGGATACATTTAAACAGCAACTATGTGATATGTCAGGTAGTGGCCAGCACTTTGGGGGGGAAAAAAGGAAAGGAGAATAGAGCTATGGGGGTGTTTTTCTACACAGGATGGTCAAGGAAGTTCTCTCTGATAAGCAGAGGCTGAGAAAAGTAAGAGAATGAACCAGGGGGATATCTGAGGCAGTACATTACAGGCAGTGGGAACAGCAAGTGCAAAGGCCCTGAGGCAGGATCTTGGGTCTTTCCACAAAGGTTTGATTAAGTCTTGGACAGCTATACGTTTGAGGCATTACTCATAAGAGAGAGTCTGGAACACATATATTGTGATTTTTTTTCCATTTGTTTACTCAACAAGTACTTACTAAGTGCTCATTAAAACTGCAAAGACAGGATCCCTGTCCACAAAGATCTTACAGCCTTCAGAGGGAGACAGATAAGTTGGCAGGTAATTGAGTGTGATTGTAATCAGCCCAGAGAGGCATAGAAGCAGAGAAGAGAAGGACAAGCCAGCCTATGGTGTTTAGGAAAGGCTTCCTAGAAGAGGTGAACCTAAACGATAAGTAGTAAGAGGCTGGGCATCGTATGATCCAGGCAGAGGAAAAAGCATATGCAAAGGTTTGGAGGTGGAGAAGAGTTCAGAGAACCACACATTGGGTGGAGCATAGAATGTGTGAGAGAGAAGCTGTAGATGAGATAGGAGCTGTGGACGGGGGTCAGATCCCAGGAAGCATAGAGTGCCGGGAATGGGGGATAATCCTGAGAGATGATACTGTGGCATCTGGCTTCAGGGGAGAGAACAGAATCAAAGGGGACAAGAATGAAAGCAGGGAGACCCATTAGGCAGCTGTTAAAATCGCTCTCGTAAGAGATGATGGCTGCCTGAATTAGGGGTGTTGAAACAGGGATGAGGAAGGAAGGATACATTCAAGAAATACTTGAAAGGTTGAGTGGCAAGATTTGGTGATTATTGGAAACGCGAGGCTGAGGGACAAAGGAAGGAACCAGGTTTCCAGCTTGGGGGCCATTGATTAAGATAGATGATGCAATGAGGAGGGAGAGATTTAGACGGATTGGCGAGTTCAGATTCGGACCTGCTGAGACAGGTGCCTCGAGCATCTCAGCCCCAGCAGAGAGGTCCAGCAGGCAACTGGGTAAATGGACCTGAAGTTCAAGGGAGTCGTTAGGAGTAGAGACACAGATCTGAAACTCAGCATTCTGGGGATGGCACTCGAAATCGTGGGATAACTTGACACCTCCCAGGGAGAATGTATGGAGTGAAAAGAAAAATGGGACTTATCAGCACTCTCAAGGACAGCTGGAGGAAGAGGAGCCTGAGCATGAGAGTGATAAATCACAGGTATCCAAGAAAATCAAGACAAGAGCGTACAGGGGAGTCAAGGAAATGCAGTGTGCCCAGAGGAAAAAGCGAAAAAAAATCCATGGACAAGAGAACAGAAGAAATGCCCAGTGGACTTGCCTATGCGATGACCTTAGCAGGGCAGTTTTAGCCATGTGGTTCCGAATGGAATGGAGAAGTCATAACAGGGATGGAGGAACTGACTCTGAAAAGGAGGAAGATCACCTTATCAGAAGTTGGGGGAGGAAGTGGGCATTTATATGTCTATAAGGGAAGGAGACACAAAGGTGAATGAGGTCAGGTGTGGTGACATAAATTTTCTTGAAGTAGGATGCAAGACACCTGCTGAGAATGGGGTGAGGGAGGGAGTAAGTGGGGAGTGATGGCTGCAGAGACTGTTTGAAAGGATGGGGAAGGTTGAGAGCGGCCACTGGGGAGATTAGAACGAGCACCTGGCCAAAATTAGTGGATCAGTGGGCTATTTGGTGGGCCCAGATGGATTTCAGAATCCTGCATTTGTGATTGTTGTAAGCTCCACATTTAGGGGATTTTTCTCCAAATGCACTAGGAATAGAGAGAGTGGCTTGTAGCACGTTTTCTTTGTCCGGGTTGAGATTTTGCTGGAAGGTGTTACCAATGCCAGGAACCCTATGCTCCCTGCCCCTAGTAGCCATGGCTTCTGAAAGAATCCCAGAGTAACACAGAAGAATCAATGGCTACTTGTTCTGCAAAAGCTTGACTCTTATCAACTCCGTGATATCTACCATGCGACGAAAGCCAGGTCCAAGCCTGGGGTTTAAAAGTCCAAGAGGTACAACCTCAGTTCCATACTGTCCAATCTCTGGAGTAGCCCACGTATCAGAGGGATGGGAGGAGAGGCTGTTCTGATGCTTATTTTGTCCAGGGGTCTTGTCTCTCTGTTGCTATTCGATGATTCACCATCACCCAATTGGCTCTTTCAGACTCCTCAACGTTGAGTATCCAAAGTCGGGTACATGCTATGGGCCTACAATGGGAAACACCCATCCCCTCTTCCTGATTTGTTCCCTATAACTGGCTCCAAGCTGAGTGGCATCCGGACAGAGGCAGAAGTGTTCTAAGGGGATTAGCTAGGAACACCAGGTAAAATCAGAAGTGCACTATGCGAACAAGTGCCTGTCTGATTTCTCTCCACTCCCATTTGGGTGTTAAGCTTCCTCTGGATTAGTGCTTGCTTTCTGGTAATAGACACGGCACTAGCTTCATTGGTTTATTGTGGTGATTCAGCGTGAGAAGAAATGGGTGAGCAGCACTCAGCGTGCCCTGGGTGTTCAGTACCCACTCCTATTGTTTACGAAGAAGGATTTGTGTGAAAGGGAGACTGCTGGAAAGGTTTACAATAGGGAGGGGAGGTGGCCCTCCTTTGTGGTTAATTGTTTATCTTCTCTCCATCCCTCAAGTTTAGCACGTGCCTGGGAGATTGAATCCAGGGACACCTCATCCCCAATTGCAGGGAGCCACCTGGGTGAGAAATTGCAATAAAAGGACGGTCCACAGCAGGCTTGCATTCCTACGGCTGGTCAGAGGAGGAGGACGCTGTTCTCACCGAGGTAAGTCCTGCTTCAAGCCCAGCGGGCTTTCTCCTGATCCTTTGGGGCTTCCCCTGACCCTTGACACATTGGACTTGCTAGGGATTTTTGTTTCTGGAAATTTTCAGAATCCCACAAAGAGTTTGGACCCTGGCCTTTGTCCAGTGCCCCAGATATCACTCTATGTCCAGCTCAACCATGAATCCAGCCACCTGCCCCCTCCCCCCTGTCCCTGGACACCCACCAGGAAGCTAGACCTCTACTTGATGTCTCATCTCTAAGAATTACCAGTCCTGGGTGCTCTCTCATAACATACTCATGATCCCTTCCAGAAATAGATCTCTATCTTCAACTGAAGTCTTCCGGAGGCTATAAGAAGCCATCCAAAGTTTTGCCCATTCAAGGGAAGAGCTTCCCAGAAGAGGAAATATTATTTATTCGAGTGTCGGTAGGCTCTTCACAGCTCTTTGTTCCTACAGCCCCCAATTTATCTATTCATTCATCCCTCAAACCTTGACTGAGCACCCTGTGTGCCAGACACCACTAGGAGCAAGCATGTGGGTCTCAGGCTGACATGAAGTCTACACACATAGAGGACACTCGGGGGGTCTCTTAGCCCAGTGCCTGACACACAGAACTAGGGAAGGGCAGCCATTCACATTGGTTATTGATCGGCTGAGACTGGCACACAGCACAATGTTATCCCCTTGGCAAGTCTCCTAGTCCGATTACCCCATCTCCTTTCTGCATGTCATGCCTGCTTTAAACATGCAGCCCTCTGTGAAGAAGTCATCATCAGTTTCTGAGAACATGGGCCTCGGGCCTTCAGCAATCTATTTAACTTCTAGAACAGTGATTGCACATAGAGGAGCTCAGTAAATAATTCTGGGGTTAATGTCCTCTGTGTCTCAGCTTCTTCATCTGTAAAATGGGGGCAAAATCATAGTACCTTGCAAGGAGGGTGGTTCGGAGCCTTAAATGGGCTAAGGTATGCAACAGGCTTAGTCCAAGTCACGGTGCTGAACTGACGTGAGTTTCCTCTTATCCTTGCATCCAGAGGAATGACCTCCATTGCCCTGATTGAGTCTGGGTCTTTCCTTTCCCCTAGGTACATGAAGAGTCTGCACGCTGCAGAGTGACCAGCGTGTCTCAGCCCTTGGAAAGGATGGCGAGCTCTTGCGTCCTGTGGCTGGCCTTGGCCTCCTGCATTCTGACCCTGGCATCTACACAGCAGCAAAGTGAGTGCTCTGTTCACCTGGCACCTCAGACACCCAGCACTACCTGGACAGTGAGCAGGGCAGTGCAGAGAAGGCAGTTCAGAGAAATCCTTTCAGAGTCCGCAGGAGGAGAAGGGGCGTGTTTAAAGGAAAGACCCAGAAACTAGAAGTCAAAGGGAACAAGATGAGAGAAACCGAAACTGAGTCCCCATCTCTCGAAGAACCAGATCGGAAATTCCCCCGAAAGGCCCCGTGGGAGCCAGTTCACGTAATTTCCCAGGCCCACATATGGGGGAGGCAGAGAGCCAGGTTCATGGGACGTGGATCACCCAGTCACCCTGTGCCCTTGTTTTGACAAGCGCCTTCCCCTCCCTCCATATCCGTTTGCTCATCTGTAAAATGAAAAGACTGGATTTAGTGATCTCTCCGTGTTCTTCCAAAGATCTGTGGATTGGGCATCTTCAATGCTTGTGGGAAGGGTTCTCAGGCTCAACACCAAGATGAGAATTTCTGCCCCTGTCACCTATGGAGGGGACTGGGGGGGCAGGGACCCAGCTCATGGCCTCCCTTGGGAAAAGACAGTTTGTGCAGGAGAATAATCCAAGAATAGCAAGCGCAGCCACTCCTTTCCTTAAAACAAGTACATACGCAAACAGGGCTCAAAAATCTCTTTCTCTGAAAAGTCCCTCTAATGTGTGTTATGAGAATGTGACCCCGTGCGTGCACATAGTTCGTCACCCAGGCACTCACACTATTCAACAAGTCAGGACTAGGGGACAGAGCTGCCTTGAACTCCAGGGACCCAAATGCTTGGCATTTTACACCTACTATCTCATTTAATCCTCTAATAATCCTTTAGAGCTTTAATTTCCAAAACGGAGCTTACATACACCAGGATGACGGTGGGGGTGCATGGCAAATTCTTAAGGAATTTTTTGATGGCTCTCCGTATTTTTTTCATGTGTCTTAAAAAAATATAACTTGTACATCATACCTATGGTATCACAGATATTATTCCTTAGGATGAAACAAATTTATAAAGAGAGTCATTGAAAGAAAAGTGTTAAGTACATAAGAGGACAGGCAGACACAGGTGCAACAAAAGGTGTGACTAAGGCGTGGGAATAGATGGAGTTTGGGGACCCCTTGCTCACAGGTGTTGTCTTGCAAATGAGTCTCAGGGGAGTTGAAGCACCTGCCAGCAGGTGTGGAGCTGGGGGGTACTCCTGGCATCTAGTGAGAAGAGCACAGGGATGCTGTTAGCCATCCTACGAGGGAACGGACAGCCCCACAACACACAATGATCCCGCCCCGAACACCCATAGCGCTGAGGTTAAGGAATCTTGTGTTAGATCTGTATCTACTGATACTGGAAAAATGTCTGTGATATAGTAAGCAAAAAATTCAAGTGGACATAAAAGAAGCTGTACAGCATTAAACACATTTTTACTTTTAAAAATCCTCTATTTTAAATATATGCATAGAAAGGGTCTGAAGACTATGCAACACATTTATGATTACTTCTGGGGATGGAATGGGCTTATGACAACTTTCATTTCTACTTTATTTTAATGATGTTTGAGGTTTTTCCAGTGAGCCCATATTACATTCATAGTGAGAAAAACAAATATCGGTCACTGTGTATGGTTGCACAGGGGAGCACTGCACAACTCCAGGGGAGAGAGCCACTGAGCTCAATGTGAACGATGCCCCCTGGGGTTGTGCAGGGTGGAGACTCTGATGTTCTTAATGCCTGTGAAGTACTGCACACAGGCCTCATTATTGTTCTGACCCCAAGGTGATGAAGGCTGATATTTAGTTAACAGATTGTGTGCCTCTTGTCCTCATTAGGGTCCTTAGCACATCCAAAACAACGTGTGTCGGGGGATAAAAATCCTGTAGGCCCTGGGGTTGCTCAGTAAACCTGAGCACGCTGTTGCATTCCAGTTTCCACCAGCAGCAACTCCTATGGACCCGACTTGGAGTGTGGAGCTCCCGGCACGACAGAGGCCCAAGGCTGTTTTGACCCCTGCAAGAATTACACCTTCCTGAATGAATCTTCCCGAAGCTCAGAGAACACAGAAAGAGGGCAGATATGTGACAGCAACCTGAGGGGCTGGTACCGTTTTGTGGGAAAAGGAGGAGTGAGGATGCCAGAGACCTGCGTCCCAGTGTACCGATGCCACACGGACGCCCCCATGTGGCTGGAGGGGACCCACCCCACCCTCGAGCAGGGCATCGTCAAGCGCACTGCTTGTGCCCAGTGGAGCGGCAACTGCTGCCTCTGGAAGACCGAGGTGGAGGTGAAGGCCTGCCCGGGTGGGTACCACGTGTACCGGTTGGAGGGCACCCCAGCGTGTGCGCTGAGCTATTGCACAGGTGAGTGGCAGGGACCCTGGAGTGCAGCTGCCGGCAGGGGGGCTGCCCAGTGAAACGCCCGGGGGGTGGTCAGCAGAGAGAGTGGAGCAGGTCAGGAAGAGACTAAGCAGAACAGCCTCGACCCAGCTCCTGCCAGTTACTGCCCAGCGTCAATCCCGCCCGGGGTTACCAGGTCTTCCAACACGCCAAGGAAAGCCAGAGATTCGTTTTCCAGGGTGAAGGCTCCTGATGGACCCAGATGTGTAGCACAATACTGAGAACTGAGGCTCCTTCATATTTAGGTTCCATTCGGGCAGTTTAATTTCTCTCTCTGAGCTTCAGTTTTCTGGTCTGAAAAAAATGGATAATGGCAAAAATAACAGCTAATGCATAGAGCTTACAGTGTCCCTGCTCCTAACCTACGCACTTTAGAGTATTATCTCATTTAATCCTCTCACCAGCTTCCTGAGATAGGTACTATCTAACTACCCCAGATGAGGGCTCGGAGGGCACAGAGAGGTCAAGCAGCTCTCCCAAAGTTACAAAGCTGGAAGGTGGAATTTGAACCCAGGTACTCTAGCTCCATGATCCATGTGCTTAACTGCTCTGCCACCCTGTCTCATTCAGTTACCATGAGAACTGAATGAACTAACGCATGGAAGGTACTCAGAAGCATTAAGATGGCAGCTTCTGGGCCCTCACTTCCCTGGGCTGGGAGTCAGGGAATCTGAGCCTGTGGTTTGACCCTTCCACTAAGTATCGCACAACCTCAGGCGGGAGTTCTGTGCCCTGGTAGAATGACAGGTTGGCCCTGGTGGCCTCGGGTCCTCCCTGTTGTGCATCCTCATCCTCTGCCTCCATGCCTCACCTCCTAGACCCCACCACTGAGGAGCCCAATTGTGGGAAGGACCATTACCCGGAGGATTTTGTCAACGGCACCTGGAACTGTGTCTGCAGAAAAGTCTGCAACAGCTCTGGTGAGTGGCTTAGGGGGGCCAGGCAGTTGGGACGGTGCTGGTGGAGGCTGGCCTGAGTGAACAGGGCAGCATGGAAGGAGCTTCAGAGGGTCAGGATGGGGTGTGGACCAGAGTCAGTGGGGATGGAACTGAGGTCAGGGAATGTGGGTTCTCAAAGCCAGTGGATTTACAAGGATGAGAAGGCAGGGATGGGACAAATTTCCAGGTCAGCCGCTGGACCCCAGCCTCAGGAAACAGCTCTGGTATGAGTGGGCTTCACCCAGGAGGGACAAAGGAACTGAGGATGAGAGCCCTGCACGTGTGAGAGCTGCGTTCAAATATCAGGAGAAGGGCAGACTCCTGTGCTAGTCCTGGATTTGCCATTGTAGTGGCCTTCAGGCCTGGGACAAGTCACCTACCCTCTCTGAGCCTTAATGTCCTCATCTGTAAAATGGGGATGAGAGAATAACAAAAATACCCACCATACAGGGCTTTTATGAGGATTAAATCAGAGCAGTCCAAATGGGGGCTCGGGAGGTGATGATTTCTCATCCCAGGAGGTAAGCAAGCAGAGGCAGATGACCCATGGGTAGGGATGCTATAGATGAGCCCTAAGCCCTGGAAGGGGGTTGGATGAGCTTCCCATTAAGATTATTTCCTCCCCTCCTAGGACTCTGACTCTTGCCCTTGGTACAAGCATGCCTTCCTCTGAGCACACTCTCAGTCCTTGTGGAAGAGAGAGTGTCTGGGAAGAGGGACAAGAACGAGCATATGTTTGGAAAACTGGGCTGGAGTGTGGATGAGGTGCCTGTGTGCGCCTGGCAGGAGGCGCGTGGGGATGAGGGGTGGGAGCAGGAGGGGAATGACTCTGCTCTCCTTGAAGGCTCTCTCTGCTCAGTGGGTGCTCATTGGGTCAGGGCTCTTTCCTGGGTTTTGGGGCATCACTGAATCAGACATTGGGTTTTGGAGACACCCTCCCTGTACTTGGATGGGCTCCAAGGGCATCCTTGGCTGAGTGAGTGAGCAGGTGGCTTGCCTCATGTCTCCACTGGGGGCTATTCAGTGGGTCCTCATTGCTTCTGACACAATCCTTTCACGATCTGGCTTTTGCTTGCTTCTCTGTCTCCCACAGTTCCACCCCCCCCCCCCCATTCTAAGTTCCTATACGTCTGAACTCTGCTCTCCCGTAAACACGCCATCCTCTCTCTCCCATCGCCATGCTTTTGCCTCTGCTGGTCCCTTAGCCTGGGATACCCTCACCTGCTTATTCACCGACAAAACTCCTAACCACCCCCCCCCATCAAGTTCTAGCCCTCTATGAATCCTACCCTGTCTTAACCAACAGACTTAGATATACCCTCTTGTGTGTCCCCTCTGCACCTAGAACGTACTTCTGTTAGTACTTTCATCATATTGCATTATAATAAGCTGTTGGCATGGTGGTTTTTTACACAAGATGAAGGAATCCTCATGAGCCAGATCCGTATTTTCTTTATTTCTGTGTTGAATGCGCCTAGCACATAGAAAAGGTGGTTAGTAAATATATGTTGAATCAATGCATTCATGAATACGATGGAAATGTTATTTCTCTTAATTTCCTATCTATCTCCCCTATCAGAATATTACCTCTGGAAGCGGGGAAATTTTGTCAGTTTTGATAAACATTGTATCCCCAGTGCCTAGAACAGTGCCTGGCAGATAGTGGATGCTCAAGAAGTATTTGTTGAATGAGTGTTGGATGAATGAATGAATGAATGAACAATGGCTCTGAACCTCATCAGATGTGCTGGCTTCACAAAGCCAGGAAGTGGGAGTAGTATGGAGCTAGTTTTGATTAGTTAGTCTAGAATGTGGGGCAGTCCTACTTCCCCAGAGACCCAGTCCCCAAGAGGACTCAGACACGAAAGCCCTCACCAAACCTGCACGTAGGATGCTTGGAAATCTTGGACCAAGGGCTTCTTCGCCAAACTCGCCTACTGCAAGCCCAGGCGTGAATCCCACCTGGGTCCCAGATCCCCTCTAGTCTACCCAAAGTCCTGGTGGGCAGTGTGGCTTTTCCAAAGGGTAGAGAATGTGGTCTCTGCTCACTGCTTCCAGACTCCTATCCACTCCACCTGCTCCCTCTTGACTTTCCAGATGACCAGTGTTTGCAGCCTCAGCTGGACTGTGGGGCCAAGGAGATCACGCTGACACTGGACAAGTGTCTGCTGGAACGCCTGGGTTTTGAGGACAAGGTCAGAGCCTACCTGCGGGACCATAACTGCAATAGCATCATGCAAATAGGAGAGAAGAGCTCCATGTCTGTGACCAGCCCTACTCAGGCTGGTGCCTGTGGAAACATTCTGGAGGTGAGGAGTGTTCATACCACTGCTGCCAGAGGGTGGGAGTTGGGCCAGTGGGGGCCATCTCAGTAGCTGCAAGACCTTGGGCAAGTCAATTTGCCTCTCTGGGCCTCTAGGCATATGTGAGATTATACATGTTGGTCCATGTAAAGAGTTTAGAACAGGTCTGATGCTTGAGCTCCATAAATGTAAGCTGTGATTATGATTTTTAAATTAGGGATCATGTGGGAGGGGCTCACGGAGGAGCAAGCATGCTGGTTCCTGACTCATCCCAAGGGTCAACGATTGCTCTAGTTTTTGATCTGGGGTCCTCACTCCCCTTCCCATGAAGTGTCAGTGCCACTGGGGGCAGAGGCCCATTTTGCCTTCTTGAGATCAGAAGGCAGGGTGGCAGCAGGACTGAGAGCATTGACTGAGGAGTTACACAGACCTGAGTTCCAGGTACCCCTATGCCCACGTCCACATAAACATATATGTGGTCTTTTTTTCACACCAAAGAGAAATGAAACCCATGCCATCTATAAAAACACTCTCTTCGTGGCCAATGATTTCATCATCAGAGACAACATCTTCAACATCAACTTCCAGTGCGCCTACCCACTAGACATGAATGTCGGCCTCCAAACTGTCCTGCGGCCCGTTGTAAGGTACGGCATTGTAAGGTACAGCCCTTTGACCTGTAACGCTGACATCGGTCACACTCACTTCACGCACAGTTTATGATGTCCACAGAATGCTCCCTCCCTCCTTCTGGAGCTCCCAATCATTGTATTGTTCATTCCACAAATGTTTGTTGATCGTATATTAATGTTGAGCATGAACAAGGCAGACATAGACTGTTTTGTGGATATTAAAGATTATTATTATGAAGCAATGCAGGGACACGAAACAGTGCTAATTAAGTATGCTAAGGAACAAAAACGCATGACAGTTTCATTTATCTTGAGGAAGAAAGGCATTAAACAACTAATTATATCAGTAATTATTTACAAGTGAGATGAATGCGCTGTGGGAGAAGCACACGGGGTGCTGTGGGATCAGGGAGCAAGGGTCCCTGACCTGATCTTGGTTGGGGGGGAAGGTGGGAGCAGGAAGGCCTCCCTGCAGATGTGGGATTTAAGCTGACATCAGCTTTGATCGGATAAACAGCACCCTCACTGCCCGCCCAGTGGCAATTTGGATGGAATTCCATTGGGCAGGGGCTTTTGCTACATCCACTGTGCCTGGAAAGGGGCCCTGTTGAATGAATTCCTCAGCATTCCTAGACTTGCCAGAGGCCTTTCTGGGGTGTCAGAAATCCAAGGTGCCCTTCCTGTTCCCTCATGGCCTCCTGGGCTCACAGAACGGCAGGATTAGAAAGATGAGAAATTTTCTAGTTCAATGTTTTTCACACTGCCTTGTGTTCCCCAACAAGGTTCATAAAAAAATAAAAGCCATTTATCTTGTTAAAATTGGTGTTTCACTGAAGATTGTGGGGTGGAGGGAAGAGATCTGCTGCTAAAAATTGTGAACCCACAGAACTGGCCCCAAGCCCATTCTACAGGTGACAAGATGGAGGCGGGCACTTCCAGTTATTCTGTGGGTGAAAGGGAGACGTGTCATCTGTGATGCAAAGAGGATTGGTGGAAATCCTTGAAACAGACTTGTCCGTCAAGTTTAGTGCCCAGAAGATAGTAAATGCTTGATTTACATGAGTAATTCATTCAGAGATCAAAGATATGCCTTTGCCTTCATGACCTTATGCAAGCATGGGCTGGATCTATTTTGTTCTCACTGGTCAAAACCTGATGGTTCCACCCTGTGGTCTTCCTATTCTCAGCAACCTGACCATCAGTGTGGGCGGGGAGGGAGAGTTCATTGTCAAGATGGCCCTCTTCCAAGACCAGGGCTACACCTTGCCTTACGAAGGGGATGAAGTTGTGCTGAACGTTGACTCCATGCTCTACGTGGGTGCCATCTTGGAGAGCGGGGACACCTCTCAGTTTAACCTGCTGTTGAGGCACTGCTATGCCACGCCCACTGAAAACAGGACTGACGCTCTGAAATACTTCATCATCAAACACGGGTATGGGACAACTCTGGGGTTATCTTTTGGCCTGAATGAGATTTTGGGGGGAAATGATCACCTCATCCCTGCCTGGCAGTTGTGTAAACTGGCCTACCTCTTTTGGAAAATAATTTGGTATTACATGTCATGAGCATACCCCTTGACCAAGGAATATCATTCCTGAAATTTTAGCCTAAAGCATTAATACAAAGTAGGTGGGCAGGGTAAAGAAATGCCAATTACTTTTCATTTCAGTATTTTTTATAACTTTGGAAATAGGTTCATAATTCAAAAATAGGGGGTCTATTAGGTAGTGATGGACTATTATACAGATGTTAATACTGACTGATCAATATGAAAACGGCATGACGTGTTACGGGACAAAACATTGAATATCGTTAACTGGCAAAAACAAATGGAAAATGCATATCTAATGATCATGATACAAACCATAGTACTAACACCAGCTAGTATTGATCATTGAGTTTAGCTACATGCCAAGCACTGCGCTAAGCAGTACGCATGGATTATAAATGCTCTCATCAACCCTAGGAAGTGCATATTCCTGTCTCCACTCCACAGAAGGAAAGCGAGACTCAGTAAGGTTAAGTAATCTGCTCAAGGTCACTTAGCTGGAAAGTAGGTTGGCTGGATTTGAAACCAATCTGTCTCACTCCAGAGACTGGACCCCCAAAAAACTTAAACCATGTGGGCTTATGGATAACATCTTGGTGGAAACCTCCATGGTTTACTCCAACCTAAAGCAATAGAAAGTCTATGTCATCAGGATGGAGGAAACCTGGGGGCTCCCTAATTCTCTCTGATGCTCTTTTTATACTGGTCACAGATTAAAGATGCAGCCAAGGGCCTCAGGCCCCTGAGCTTTTCTAGAGTCAGACCCTTGCCCCTGTCACCCTCCCAGCTGCCCAAATCAAGAAGATTCCACTGTCCACGTGGAGAAGAATGGAGTATCCTCAGAAAGCCAGTTCTCAGTTCAGCTGTTCAAGTTTGCTGGAGATCATGACCAGGTTTACCTGCATTGTGAGGTTCATCTCTGCGATCCCCTTAATGAAAAGTGCAAGCCGGTGAGTATCTCTTTGGACTGGACTATTCAGAGCCTGGCAGCTTGGTACATGATAGGCTCTCCGTATATATTTGTTGGAATTATGGATGGATGGAAGAAGAAAGGAAGGAAGGAAGGAAGGAAGGAAGGAAGGGGTGAGGAGGGAGGAAAGAAGGAAGGTATGGAAAAATGGAGGGATGGGTAGATGGATGGGAGGGAGGAAGGGAAAAAGGAAGAGAGGGAAGGAAGAAGGATGAATTGATGGATTTTAAGCCTCCTAAAAGCCTGAGTGTAAGCAATTATTGTGTCCCTAGGAGACAGATCAGTTGAAGGAGCCTGTCCACTAGGTCTCCTCGGCATAAGGCATATTTTAAATGATTATAATAATAGTTGACTTGTCTAGTGTCAAGAACTGTACTAAAACTTTCATATGCCTTATCTAATTTAATTCTCACAACAACCCTTTAAGTAGCTTCTTTCATCCACCCCATTGTACAGATGAGGAAACTGAGGCTCAGAGAAGTCCCTTGCCCAAGGAGCACATAGCTAGAAAGTATCAGCTGCCATGTGACTCCAGTGTCCATGCTCTTAGCCCCTTTTTAGCACTGCCTGCTAATAGTTGGCACTCACTGAGTGCTTACTATATGTCTGTGTGTTGCATTTAACTTTCACAACAAGGAAGGCTATTTAAGAATAGTAGAGAGGTGAAGTCATTTGTCCCAAATTAGACAGCTAAATGAGAGTAGAGATGAGATTCAAACCCAGGTTTGTTTGACATGACAGTAAGAATCCTCTAGATTGAGAAAACCACAGCATCAGTTAGGGCCATATGAGGTGGGGCCCCATTCTTGGGCCAAAGCTGCCCATTGCAGGAACAGTCTGGATAGGAACTGTGTGTTTGAATTTTGATAT
The DNA here is from genome assembly GCF_041296235.1 of Equus asinus. Taxonomy (NCBI): domain Eukaryota; kingdom Metazoa; phylum Chordata; class Mammalia; order Perissodactyla; family Equidae; genus Equus; species Equus asinus. The sequence goes on from NC_091803.1 coordinate 34,372,208, forward strand.
AATGAGAATTCTCCATCCCCACAGTCTTGCTCAGGAAATCAACTCCACAGTACAGAAGTGGTTATCAACTCAGCTCAGGTCCTCGATTTGGGACCCATCACTCAGAAACGTAAGTGGCTAAGTCCTGATGACAAGGCCAGTGGGCAAGTACCAACAGTTAACTGCAGATGCCTGGGGTCACCAACCTAACAACTGAGAACCTCTTCTGCCTCCTAAGTGTAGCTCCCACCAGTGAGTCTATCTTTCCGTGAGGTGCTTTGGGTAATAATAGTAGCATTTGCCAAAGAAATGAGGCTAAGCTCTCAGTATCCATCGACTTGTTTAATCCTCCCCTGATTTCATCCACTTGTCAGGTGAGAAGCTGGAAGCTCGGAGAGATTAAGCGACTCACCCAAGGTCGCCCAGCTCTCGAGCAGCTGGAGTTAGACTTGAACCCAGCTGGGTCCGATTCCATAGCATGTGTCTTTTCTGTATTCCTCCTTGCAGGTCCCCATAATTCAGTCTCTGTTGAGTGAAGTCTGAGTGTAACTAACTTTGTTTTCTGGTGAATGTGTTTTTCAAAAGCCAGTGACAGTATTCTGGAGCATGCTATAGGGGAAGCCTTCCAACTGCTCCTCAAATTGTCATCCATCCTACCCATGGGTAGCAGGACTGTCATGGTTTTTATGCCCATCAGAATGCAGGAGCCAAGAAACTCAGAAGAATGAAAGCTCTTTTTCTGTCTTAGAGAAACTAGAATGCAGTAATGTTAATAATAGCAATAGTCATAATAATACTACTTTATGCCTGGCACTGGGCCAAACAAATGTATATGCATTGTGACATGGAATGCTCACACTAGCCTAAGGAGGTAAGCACAATTCCACTTCCATTCTCCAGATGAGTAAACTGAGGCTGTCTTGTAAAGAAGGCTCTGCCCTGAGTTGTCCTGTCCATTTACTGAGCCTTCAACTTGAAGCCTCGTGTTGTCACAGGGTAGCTGGGGGCTTAGGAACTTCCACTCTGGAATCAGATAGACAGCGATTCTAATCCCTGCTCTGCTACTTGCTAACAAGGTCAACTTGGCAAGTACCTTAACATCGCTGGGGCTCAGTCTCCTCATCTGTTAAATGGGAATGAGAATACTTGCCTGACAAATCTGTTAGGAGGACTAAGTTTCAAATGCATGAAAAGTATTTAGAAAGTTACCTGCCAAATAACAGATGCCTCCACCGTGTGGGTTGTCAGTGGCCGTGATCATCAGGTCCAGGAGGACTTAGAGGAGCTGTGGCCACAGTTCCACAGTCACAGGAAAATGACTGAGGAAACTCTCACCTTCTGCTCTTGTCTCCAGGTGCCTCGTCTGAACCTGTCATGAGCGGAGCCCCCACCACTGCAGGTGCATCATTTCTGCTGCCTTTCCTACAGCCCTCCCTCTCAATTCTCTCCTTCCTCTATTCAAGTTGGTGCATGGTCATTCAGCCCCTTTTGTGTGCCCAGGGCTGGGACCTGTGGACAATGAAATGAATCAGACCCAAGACTGGCTCTTAAGATGCCCACAGCCCAGCAGGGGAGCCAGCCATTTAACAACAAATATTTATTGAGTGCCTACTGTGTGCCAGGCATTGCTCTAGGCACGGAAGATATAATGGTAAACAACACAGGCCAGGTGCCTGCCCTCATGGAGCTTATGTTCCAGTTGAGAAATAGACAATAAATAGTTAACAAGGTAATTTAAAAAGAAAAGAGGATGATGTGATACAAAGTTACTGGCATGGGTAATAATGCCTTAGAAGTTTATTTCTCTCATACATGAATGAAGCTAGAAGCAAGATTCCAGGGCAAGTAGAGAGGTACCATGAAGTCTTCAAGAATCCAGGCTCCCTTCATGCATGGGGAAAGCTAGCTGGTAATGAAGAGAGGTAGGCTATGAAGGCATGGGTTCAGGGCTATCTGAAGAATTGCAATCCTTAGGAGAGTCTACCCAGACGTCCCATGTTTCACAGTCCCCAGGTTTTTCCAACCAGGGCTCTGACATTGTAGCAGACCTGCCTTGACAGAGCATGCAACCATCCTTTAAGCTTGGCTATTCTTTTAGATCCTGAATTTGCTCCTCAGTTGTATCCACTCTCCTATTGCAGGAGATAAGGGCTTCTTACAACCTAGCTACCAAGGAGACCCTCTGGCTCTCTCTCTTGGCCCTAACAATTAAAACTCAGTTTCTCATCCTTCTGCAGTAGGGCATCACTACAATATAGTAATAATTAACCAATTCCATTTCCCCTGGAATCAGGCCTGAATTATTGCACTGGCCAGAGAATTCCCCCTCAACAGAAATATTCTCTCAAGTCATTACTGGTGAAATTTTTAGCAATTAGTTTGCCACCTTGTAACCGGAACTACTCATGCTACACATATCAGTTGAGATTGGATTCTTAAAGAAAAAAGAATTTAGGCTCCTTCCAGTTCACCCCTCCACCATCCTTAGGGTTTGCCCATCATCTTCATGGTCCGTGGTGGCAGCTGGAGCTCCAATCTTCATATCTAGGCAGCAGGATGGCAGAAACATGGAAGAAGTCACTGAGTGTTAAGGAAAGTTCCTGGAAGCTGATACCTTATACTTCCACTTACATCTCATTGGCCAATGCTTAGTCACATGGTCATATCTGGCTGCAAAAGAAGCTGGGAAATGTAGTCTTTATTCTGGGCAGCCATGTACCCAACCAAAGTTTGATGGCTCTATTAACAAGAAAGGAAGGAAGAATGAATATCGGAATGGATAAGTGGTCAGAAAAAATTTTTAGAGGAGGTGACATTAAACCAAATCAGAAAAGGAGCTGGCTGTGCAAATATTAGGGCCTAGAGGCAGATGGAACAACACTTCCAAAAATGAGACAGTCATATAAGCAAATAAATGACAAGCAAGTAGATAGCGCAGAAGGAGCACATAGAAGAGTAATTAACTGTATTGGATAAGTTCAGGAAAGACTTTCAGCAGGTGGTCACATCTGAACGGGGTTTTATTGCATGAATTGGAGTTCAACAAGCAGACAAAATCAAGAAATGCATTTTGGACCAAAGGGAAAGCAATGCTATTAAGATTTTACTACCCCCAAAATGACCTATATTGGTGAACTCAGACATGAAAATGTTCTTTCCATCCTCAAATCCCCAAGTAGATAACAGTCTAAAAGTTTCCAGATAAGCTCAAGATAGCGTCTCCATGCTCAGTGCAAACAATCAGACAAGGGTCGGAAAGGTGGTGCTCATCAGAGAGGTGGTTAGAACTCAGACTAAAAGCACCTTGAGAGAGAGACCTCAGTCTCAGGTACTTCTTCCAATGTTTCAGGTTATCACAGAGCCTGGAACAGCCTGGCTTCCCGGGAGAGTTTGCCCAATTGACTAACTTCCAGGGTGGGCGGTACATTCTGGAGCCTCCTGAAAGAGGAGATCAATCTGATGTGTTAGCAGACCCACACAACAGGGCTCTTACGATTTTCGTGTTTGATGTTTTAGAGTTAGTTGAACATCAACTTAGATTGTATACTTATAAACTGGTTGTTATACACTAATATGTTTCTGAAAATTATGATATTCTTCTCTCTCTCTCCCTTCTAGGACATCAGCAAGTTACTTTGAAATTTGAGGGATGGGGAGAGTTACAATCTGGTAGTACGATGGGAAGGGGTATACATGCCTCTCCCAGGCCCCCCAGCACAAGGCAACAATAATCCAGGATCCATGATGTGCAGAAGAGATGAGATCCCGACCCTCCCAGATCTCAGGGTCTAATTTTCAAAACCAACACTTAACATGGTGTTAACCATGTGCCAGGCACTGTTCTAAATGCTTGATATGAATTTACTCACTTAAGCCTTAGAAAAATCCCATAAGGGATCCCATAAGCTATCCCCATAAGGGAATAGCTGCTAGTAATATTTCTATTTTGCATACAGGGAAACTCAGGCACAGAGAGGTTCAATAACTTGCATGGGCCTGCACAGCTAGTTACAGAATTGGGATTCTGAGCTAAGTAGTCAGGCCTCAGAGGCAGTGCTTTTTAACCTCTGTGTCTTTCTGCCTCTTCGGTATTAGTCAGAGAAAGTAATGCTAGCTTCTGTGACAAACAGTCCCCAACTTTCTCTGCCTTTACACGGTCGTTTATTTCCCACTCAGTCACTGGAGGATGCAGTTCTGTGCCTTGCAGTCATTAGGAACTCAGGCTGCAACCTTCTGAGAACTTCCAGCACCTCCACTATCCCCTGCCTGTCCTCTCCTGGATCCTCTGCGTCTGGCCGCTAGATGGTGGATGAGAGACCATGGAGAATCATGTAGCGGATTTTAAGGACCAGGCCTAGAAATGGCATATATGACTTCTACCCAATTCCTCTGGCTGGATTCAGCCATGCGTCGCACCTACCTGCAAAGAAAGCTGGGGCAAAGTGCCTCCCAGTGTGCCCAGAGGAACACGAAAAAGTGTTCAGCGATTAAACAGCTTTGCCTCTACCACACAACCCCTTTGCCACCTCCCGGGAGCTGTAACCCAGACCACATATTAAGGACACTCTGTCTTAGTCATCCCTATAAGGCAGAAGATAGGGAAGCTAGCTCGCTTTGGCTGCTGAGGCCCAAAGCCTAACATCTGACAGTCATCTCTCTTGCATTTCAGGGTTCCTGGTGGCCTGGCTCATGGTCCTCCTGCCTGTCCTCCTGGCTGGGCTGTTCTGAGAGCTCAGCTGGGCATCCGGCCTTGAAGCTCATGCTCTACTGTCTGACGATGGTTTCCAGCCACCCTTCGGCTCTGCTGGTTCTCTCTCCAAATCGCACAGATAGTCTCGGTGTTAGTAGACTCCAGGCCGGCAGGTTCTGGGAAAAGGGAAGAGCTTTCCCTCGTCTAACGCTCTCAGTGCCTTTGCTTTTCTCTGTTTCTCACGGTGATGGCCCTGTTGGCCTGGCCCACTTCCTCATTCATAAGCAGGATCTTGAAGGCAAACTTGCTAGGGGCCCCTGTGGCTCCAGCCTTTACCAGAATGTAGCATGTGTTTGTAACTACGGGGAAGAGGGGTCATGTCACTGGGGGGAAGGGGGGAAGGAGGATGAGCTCGTGAAAGAGACTCCTCCCACGGCTCCTTCCCGAGCACCCCATGTTGTGACTGCTGACAAACCAAACAGATCGACTCTTGCTTTCACCCGGCTTTGTCTCATTATTTCCATCGCCATCTCAACCATCGCTGTGGGGACATCTTTTAAAGGGACCATCTTCAGAGACCCTGCTCCAGGGGAGAGTGGTCTCCATTGCTCCCCTGGCCCCCACCACATTGCAGACATGCTTTGATGTGTCCAGAACTACACAAACTCCAACCCCTGGGACCGGGATGCTGGAGGAACTGCTCGATTTGGGTGCAGAGACGCTGTCACCCCAGAGCGCACCTCCCGCTGTAAATAGTGGTGAGCTTGCTCTGAAGGGTTAGGCGGGCAATCCCAGCAGAAGATGATGCATCAGTCCTGTCATGGTAGCCGCAGAACCTGGGTGATGGGTGACGTTCTTTTCTGGAAACCTTTAATGGACCCTCACAAAGCACTCCACAAAACGCCACCAATAGAGAATGCTTCCCCTTCCCACAGCTGTACAAGAGGCCCCTCCAAACTGGCCTGAGGGGAAATGACAGGATCAGGGCCACACCATGGGGGTGGAGCCTGCTTATCTGCCAGAAGGAGACTTTCCAACGTGCTGCCTTATTTAGAGATCATGTGGTTGCAAGAAACAGAAACCCTCTCCAATTAACTCAGGCAAAAGGGGAATTAATTATAAGCATGTAGGAGCACAAAGTCCGAGAACAGAAGAGACAACCTGGCTACACAAGGAAAACCACCAGCATCCAAGGCCTGTCTATCTTTCCATCTGTCTCTCCTCTGAAACCACACAGCCTTTACATCTGCTTATCTTTGTCTCTCTCCGTCATTTTCCCCCTTCTGTTCGAAACTAGCTTTTTCTGTTCATTCATCATCCCTTGCTTAAATATAGACATGGCAGCTTCGCATCACTTCTTAATTTAGAGACAGGCTGGCATCTCACAATCCCACATCCTAACTGCACCAGGGGGATCTCACATCCCTACTTGGGTCCCAGGGCTGCCCTTGGTCCCATCGTCTAAGGCCAGATGAGCGGGCTCATCTAGCACAAACACAGCCAACTGGCCTACCTGAGGGGGCATGTCTCCAACAAATGAGGGTGTTTCTTGGACAGACACCCCAAAAGGCCACTGTGATAGTGGCTTCTTTAGAAGACAGGTACCAGGGAGGAATTGCTTCCTGTTTCCCAGAAAGTTAGAGGATTCGGACCTACTACATTCCAGGGGAGGTGATGTGCTAGGAATGGACCTGAAAGGGCAGTCAGGAGGTCCCAACTCTCTCCCCTCTCTGAAGCTCAGCTTCTCCCTTCTGTAGAATAAAGGGATGGGCCAGAGCAAGATTCTCAGACATTTATGGTGGAACCCTTTCTTTAAATACGGTTCTACATGAACATCCGACACATAGAGATTTAAAGCAAATAGGCTCTTGCTGGTGTCAGGTAGGGTACTAGCTCTCCCATTCTGTGATTCTCTGCTCCTCAGCCCCTCAAAAAAAGTCCATGATAACCCACTTTAAGTGAGTTAAAGTGATAACCCACTTTGCCTTGGGTTACCAAGGGCAAAGTTTTGGGAACCCCTGGGACATGCAACCTCTAATATCTCTCCCAGTGTAAAATAATGGGATTCTACTTAACCAGAGCCAAGCTCAGCTGTCTCACTGTCTGTCTGTCTGACTATCTATCTGTCTATCTATGTCCTACTCTCTCTCTCTACATGTGTATCTATCAGCTAGCTAGCTAGTTACAGCTTTTTGTTCTCTACAAATGGACACGCTATGTGAGTAACAATCTCTGAGTGTCCGGTCTACTTCATCCATTCGATCAACACTAATCTACTGTCCCAGGTCCAAGGGCCTGGGTAAAATAGCGCATGAAACACAGTCCCTGCCCTTAGAGATTCAAATCTGGTGGAACACAAACACACACAGAGACACTTACAGGCAGATCACACTCAAACACAGGTACCCATTGACCCTCAGATGCAGAACTCATATACCCACACCAGCACAAACATTCTAACGGATGTACATTATCAACCTCACGTGCCCAGAGACACATTCCCACAGGCAGAGAGCCTCACCTGGGCCCTCAAGCCAGTCGCTTACGTATTTATTGCCATGAATAACTTAGTAACAGCCAACGTTTTTAACATGTCCTATGCACCAGGCATTATTCTAAGTGTATTATGGGCATTGTATCATTCCAGCCTCACATTAGATATTGAAGGTAGGTACTACTATTATTCTAAGTTTTGAGATGAGTAAACCAAGGCTTAAAGAAAGTAGTTACTCACCCAAGGGCCTATAGCTTTTAAATGCTGAATTAAGGGCTTGAGCCCAGATGACCTGAATTTGGGGCATATCCTCTAAACTAGGCACTGTATTCTGTCCCTGTTTATACACAAAGCACACACCCATGCCCCCACACACAGAGGCACTCATATATTCACACATGTGCCACCATATATACATGCACCCACTCACATACAGGCACATGGGAACATATACATGTGCACTGACACTCATATATGGACAGACACACACATTTGCCAACACAGAGGCCCTCACACATACACAGGCTTTGACTTTAATGGACGCACAGATGCTAAGATGCACACTGCTGATGCATGATCATTTAGATACAGACACACACACCTTAGTACTGAAAAACACAGGGACATTCACATCCTACGCTATGCACACACACTCCTAGATACATAAACATATGCATATATACCTACAAGATCCAACTCCCCAAGGCCAGGACTCCAGCCATGTCTCCTCTCCCATTAGATTTCTGCTCCTCCATCCCCCAGTCCTGCCCAGCTGAGCCCCGGGGGCAAGAAGTCCAACCCAGGGGGCACCGTGAAAATGGGCTCTGTACCCAGCGTCTGGAACTTCAGGAGTGGAAGGATGGTGGAGCCAGTGAGAAGGAACCTAACCTGCATTCAGGAAAACTGGTGTCTCTGTCCTGAGGGAGCATCTAGAAACAGCAGGCGGAGGATGCAAAGAGAGTTGGGTAGCCCTGCCCTGCAGAAGCTTAGAATCTACTTGGGAAAGCAGGGCATGCAGATTGCAGGCAGCCAAAGCCAAGCAGTGTAAGACTGAGACAGACACTGCTGCAAGATGCAGAGAAGGGAGAACTCAGCTCGGCCTGGGAAAAGAGGGAAGGATTCCGTCTGTTCTGGGGAGTTTAGTCCCTTCATTTTACAAGTGGAAGCTGAGGTCCAGAAAAGAGAAGCGGCATGTCCATTGTTAATCCTATAAGGCATCCTATAAGATGTGTTGTTACCAACTGGGCATGACGGGCCAGAGAGAAAGCAGATCCTCTGAAAGCTGGTCACCTGAAGGAAATTTGGAATGGGGACCCCAGAGGATAAGTTCCACCCAACCAAACACGTTGTGTAATTTCTCCTCCCCCACCTTTCTTCTCCAATCTCTTTCTCCTATAAAGGGCTGGAAATTCCCCTCTTATTTTCCTTCTTATCATAGCAGATTCTACCCTCTAAAACTCTACTAAATCCATCCACTTTTGTTTCACCCCATTGCCTCTGGTCTTCTCAAAGCTACTGTCCTCTCTTACTTGGACCCAGAGTAGCTTCCCATCTGGTCTTCCTCCAGTCTCATCCCTCCCAATCCGTTCTCCACTCTGTAGCTGGGGAGCCTTTAAGGCAAACTCACTTCTCTCTTGAAATCCCTCCAGCGGCTCTTCACTTTCTATGGGATGAGGCCGGCCTGCGAGCTGGCAGACGACGTCCTCCAGCATCCAAGCCCTGCACGTCTCCTCAGCCTTAGATCTTGTACTTTCCCCTTCATAGCCCACATCGTGGCTGCTCTGAATTTCCCACAGCCCCCTGACCTGTTCCATTGTACCCTGCTCTGCCTTTGCCCGTGCAGTCTTTGCTGCCTGGAAGGCCCTTCCCTGTCTGGGGATGCAGACTCTAATCAGCTTTAGGGTCATTTCTCCTGTGAAGCTGTCCAGCCCCTCCCATCCTGTCTAGAGCTGATCACGCTCCTCTTTCTGACCCCGTCTCCACAGAACCTTATAATCACATATATCATCTGCACCTGAAATGATCTATTTTTACATCTGTCCCCCAACCCCCACCCTAGACTGTTAGTTCCTTAAAGACAGGGGCTTTGCCATCTTCAAACATTATTGGATGAATGAAGGAAGACACAGGCTACATCCTTTCTTCTTTATTCCTTTACTTCCTAAATCACGCTGTCATCTACTAGAAGGTAAAGAAACAGCTTAATATCAGAAATAAAGGAGACTTTCTCCCTTGGATAATTATGGTGAAAGAGCCAAAGCAGAATGTGAGACAGGAATTCTGGGCTCCATCCCAGATGCTCACTCCAACCCCTTGTCAGTTGATCTCGCAGAGAGTCACTTTCCTTCTTAGTTCCCAACTTCTGCGGCTTCAGGGAGGTTGATTAGAGATTTAAGTGTTTTTTTTTCATTAAGGAGGGCTATAATGGAACTAATAGAGTGGTAATTGGTAGAGAGCAAATTGAGAGAGCTGAAGAGTGATTACCACTGTGGGGGATCAGAAGATGTCACCCCAAAATGTGTCTCTTTGGTTTGGTTATTTTTGAAAACAAAAGACTCAGAAAGAAACTTTGACCTTTCCCCTAGCTGTCTAAAAGAATTTAAGATAGAAGGCCTGTTTCCGGAAGGAGCTATCACCATAGAGAACTACAGAGTAATATGAACTAGGCGTGGTAGACAGGGAGCAACCTAGCAAGGGCCATTTGATCAAAGTCCTCTCTGTCTCTCATGTCTTACGAGACGTGGTCAGCATTTGTTTATCACACATTTGCTTTTCCATCTCCATGTAAATTGCCTTCCTCTTGTTACCACACAAAATTGGGGTTCCTTTGCCCAATGTGCATTTAAAAAGCCAATTAATTACAGCATCAGCTTTTGGGAAAATAAATCAGTTTTATTCTGTGAGATGGATCTGCAGGGAGACAGGGGGTGTGTGCCCTGAGGTCTGTCTCCTCGATTCAGGATTTGGGGCAAAATTTAAGAGGTTAGGGAGAACAGGCCAGTACATGGAAACCCTGGTGGGGCAGCTTTTGATTGGTGGACTGCAAGAATTTGTGGTAATGTTCTAAACATTTATGGTGAGGTTCTAAACATTTATGGTAGGGTGGGGAAGGAATTTTAATACTGGAACTTCCTGAATGATGAACCCCTCATTTCCAGTAAGAGTCTGACTTTTAAGGTCCAGTCATATCTTGATCCTTTGGCTCCATCATGAGCAGAATCCTTGGTTCCAAAGGTCATTTCAAGTCCAGATTTCTTCTTCTGCACATGCTCTGGCTACGTGACTTTACAAATTTTCTGAAAGACAATTCTTAATCATTCTGTTGGTAAAAGATGGGGTCAGGTAAACTGGTCCTGGAGGTCCCACAGTTACATTCCCTTCTGAAGTCCCAAACCACTACCTCCAACATCCTCCTTTGTCTTTAGCTAAAGATGGTATTTAAGGTGGTGGCTTCAGCCATTTTGGCGAGTTACTCAGATTTCCTGGGTTTCTCCCATGTGTATATGTTATTAAACTTTGTTTGCTTTTCTTCTGTTATTCTGTCTCATCAATTTAATTCTTAGACTAGCCAGAAGGACCTAGAGGGTAGAGTTCACATGGAGGTGGAAAAGCAAAAGTTCAGTAAACAAACGTTTGTCATGCCTTGCAGAGACAATGAGACATGGGGAGGACTTTGGTCAAATGGGTCTTTCTAGGTTCCTCTCTGTCTACCACACCTAGTTCATATCACACTATAGTTCTCTATGGTGATAGCTCCTTCCTGAAATAGGCCTTCTATTTTAAATTCTTTTAGGCAGTTAGGGCGAAGGTCAAAGTTTCTTTCAGTCCTTTTTTTTTTTTTTTTTTCAAAAATAACCAAACCAAAGAGACACATTTCAGGGTGGCAAATTCTGATCCCCCACAGTGCTGTTATTCCCATTCATGGAGGAAGAAACTGAGTCACAGAGAGGTTTAAGGAATTCCTCAACATTATACAGATGGCACACACCTATCATTTATTTAGTGCCTATAGGTAGGTCAGCACCTCTGATTTCACATTTCACAGATGAGGAAGCTGAGTTCCAAGACTGGAACTCAGGTTTGCTTACATGCAAAATTCGTGCTCTCTCTTGACCACTAGACCATCAGGGCTGACGGTGTTCTTTCTTCTATGCCACACTGCCTCCTTGAGTGACCCTTGATGATCTGCAGTGACAGTGAAAAACCTGTCTCAGAATTGTGAAAAGATGTGTTCATGTGTGTATCTGTGCACGTATGCACACATATGTGCACGTGATACATGCTTACTCGTGTGTGTGTGTGTCCACGTGTGGGTGTTGGCCACCACCAGCTAACTATGGCAAGGCTAAGTGATATGAAAACCACGCTTCCTGATATATCCTCAAGATCCCTTCCTGCTCAGCACAAACTCAGAAGAGTCATCTGAACTGGGAGACCCAGAGGAGATTCACAGGTGATCGAATCCAACCGCCTCTTTGCATCCACAAGAAAACCAGCACCCAGGGTGCACTGGACCAGGAATCAAGAAATCAGTATCTCAGTCTGACTTCTGCTGATGTGCGAGTTCAAGTATGCCACTTAGCTGCCCTCGGGCCATCTGTAAATTAAGATAATGACACCCCCTCCACTATACTTAATGATCTATGACTCTGTCAGTGACAGGCTGTGGCTGTCAAATCTTCTGCCCCAGCAGGGCACACTTTTATCCAGCCTCGGGCTGTCTCAAGACAGATCCCCATCGGTTAACTCGGCCTCAGAACACTCCAATGGCTCACAACCTGGGAGAGCCCCTCTCTGGTCCTGAAATAACAGGACTAGGGGATGATTTGGGAGGAAACTCTTTCTCCCTTGATTCCTGGAAGCTCTTTCTGAAGAGCCTGGTCAGCCAGCTCCTTGTCAGTCATTCTTTGCTCTTAAGAGACTCAGTGAAACTGGTTTACTTTGTCAAATGTTCCCCGCCAGTTGGAACCTCTCAGGCAGAAAGGATCACTTAAGGCCTTGTCCTCAAAATAGTCATGGCTGAGTTGCTCCTGCTGGTGATGACGGTAATGCGACTGTGACGAAAAAGCTGACGTCACTTTGTAGCCACATAAGGCTTTTACTATATTTTGTTGGTGTATAATACACATATCATGCACATATCTCATGAATACAACTTGATGAATTTTAACAAAATGAACCTTTCCATGCAACCAGTACCCAGTTCAAGAAATAGAATAGAACCCACTCCCCAGAAACCTCCTTCTTGCCCCTCCAGTTACTACACCTCCCAAAGGCAACCACCATCCCAGCTTCTAGCACCACAAAGCAGTTCTGTCAGTTTTTTAACTTTATATAAGAGTAATCATACAATACCGATCTTTTGAGCCCCGCTTCTTACGTTAAATGTTATCTTCATGAACTTGATCCATGTTGTTGTTTTAATTATAGTTTGATCATTCTACTTGTTGACATTATTCTATTAGAAGAATACAACCTAATTTATTGATCCTTTCTATTATTGATGGGCTTGTATGTTGATTCCAGTTTTTGGCTATTGTGAAGCTGCTTTCTCAGACATGCCTTTTGGTGAGTACAGGTACCCATTTCTGGTGAAGTGTGTATATTCAGCTTCAGGAGATACTGCAAAGCAGTTTTCCAAGATGGCTGTACTTACACCAGACATATGGTCTTAATATTCCAGGATTCTTTAGTCTCTACTATCTAGTAACTCCACTTGACTCTGCTTCCTTGGTCCCCTGAGCACACCAAAGTCTTTTCCTCCCTCAGGGCCTTTGCACACGTTATGCTCTTTGCCTATGGTAATCTTTCCAACTGAAGGATGGGCGAGTGCTCACCCTTTCAGCCTCAATGCAGATGCTGCCTCTTTCAAGCAGGCCCTATGCCTGATATACTCACCGCTGGACACATAGCATCTAGCCCAAGCCTGGTAAATGGTTAGCACTAAACCAACGCTGGCTAATATTGCTGTTGTCGCAATAAATAGTCTTTAAGTTTCCCTGTCCAAAATTCTGTGATTCTGGCAAGTCAGATTTCCTGACTCTTATCCTGGTGTGCTGGTCCGTATTGCCCCCAAGTGTTCTCAATTCCCCACAGGAGAGGGGCGGTTAGCAGGCCCCGTCTCCCCAGGCCCCCAAAAACAAGCGCCTATCTTCCCGAGATTGTGCAGCCCCTGTCCCCACGGGATGGCCAGAAGAGGGCACTGTGGGCACATGCCGGAGAAGAAAGGAGGCGTTGGTCAGAATTAGGAAGAGAGTGTTAGAGCCGGAGGGGATCTTCATTTTGAAGACTCAAAGCTTCATTTTACAGATGAGCAAACAGATGCCCAGACGGTAGACGTGACTTGCCCAAGGTCACACAGCTCCCGCGTGGGGGCGGCGATGACTCGGAGCCCTCTGGCGTTCTCCGCTCTGCCGGGGAGCTGCCACGCACGGAAGGAGGCGGCCGCCCGCGCTGCTGCAGCCCCGCGCCCGCCGGGGCGCCTCTGTACCCGGCCCCCGGCTGCCCCCAACCTTCCCCTCCCGCCCTGCTGTTCCATGAGAGAAAGGATCCAGACTTTGGAGGTAGAGCAAAGCACACGCTGCCCCTTTGATTCCACACTATATTCAAGAACGCATTTTACTTTTCTTAATAGCTTCCAGTTAGTGGGAACTTCGTAAGTGCCAGATATTACGCTGCGCGCATTGCACGCATGACCGGATTTAATCCTCACACCAGGAACGGTTTGAGCGTTCAGCTTTGCCCTCTCTTCTGAGAGTCCCTCCCTGATCACCACGCTGAGAGAGATCTCTGTCCACCCATTTCCTCTCTGTCACAGCGTCCAGTTAACTTCCTTCACAGCTCTTGTCATTACGTTTATAATCATTTTGCTTATTTACGTACGTGTCTACTTACTGTCTGCTTCAACTCCTCCCCGCCTCCTGGTAGACTCTGAACTCAGTGAAAGAAGGATTCCGGAGCTGAGCAGACCTGGGTTCAAGTCCCAGCTGGTCCACTTACTACCGTTAAGACCTTGTATTCGTCGCTTAAACTCTGGGGCCGTTTCTCCCTTTGTAAAATAGAGATTCGTCCTTGTATTTTACAAGTTTATAGATGACCGTTGATCAGATTTCCTCTCCAACATCACCACCATGTAGTCATCCTCCCATATTTATTTGAGTACTCTCCGTGATGGGGACCTCACTACAAGGCAGCCCAGAAGAGGCAGCAAATCTGGGCATTCCCAGGTCGGTCAGTCACAAGTTATGTGACTTTGGAAAACTCAGAAAATTTTCTGAGCCTCAGTTTCTTATTCTGTGAAGTGGGCATGGTGATGATAATACACATCCCGCAGGGCTGCTATGAAGATGAAATGAGACTGCACAGGACTTAAGGGGTTGGCATCTGGTCAGTGCTTACTACATGTTACTTTCCTCACCTTGTTCCTTAGAAAGGGAAAAAGACTCTAAGAAGCACATTTCTTCACATTTTACGATATCTGAAGTTGTTACATGTTTAATAATTGATGGCATGTCATAGTTTGGAGTTTTATTCTTGGTGATACATAAAATCACGATGTATTTTATAATCAAAGTCATCTTAAATTCAGTGAGATGTGATGGTAGGTGCCAGGGACAATATTCAGATTCAGATTTGCCTGACTCCCAAAGCTCGTTTTATACGACTCATTTCTGGAGAGAAGAGTCAGGTCGTCGGGGAAGCAGTTGAGACGAGAACAGAGTGGAAGGCAGGAAGTGTGTTCAAACTCAGACTGGTCTAAACACAGCTGCCAGGAACGCCCTCACTACTCGGCTGGTAATTGAATTTGGAAATGTTTTACTGTGCAGGTCTGTCTGAATAAGATTCTCATAACCGAGGGTGATTTGGCTTTTCCACAACCCCAGCCCCAGCCCAGCCAAGCAAAAGCTTAAAAACTGCTAGAGGTCATATTAATATGATGTGCTTATGTGCCTGGGGCGAGGAGGAGAATCTGAGACTGAATTAAACAAAGATTTTCATCATCTGCCACTGTCAACAGATAAGTCTGGAGGTTGTACCTGTGGCTGTTTGAAAGGACACAGCATTTATTGCATTTCTGCTGAGTTTGAGGCACTGGCCTGGGCATTTTGATAAAGGCTCCTCACCACAATCCTAGGAGGTAGGTCTTATTATTAATTAAGCTCATTTACAGACAAGAGAAAATACAGACAAGGTTAAGAAATTTGTCCAAGAGAACACAGCTAGAAAGAGGCAGAGTAGAGATTGGAACCCAGGGTTACTTAGGGCGCAGAACATCAAGGAAACTGGTGGAAATTAAGGTTATAAACTTTGAATGGGCCAACTGTCATCCCTCTTTCTGGCTCACAGTGATCCTCAAATTCTGAGTTAGTTCTCTTTGTAATATGTACCTTGTATTTAAGAAAAACCAGGGGCTGGCCCAGTGGTATAGGGTTGAGTTCGCTGGCCCAGGGTTTAAGGGTTCGGATCCCAGGCACAGACCCACACATCACTCATCAAGCCGTGCTATAGAGGTGTCCCACATGTAAGGTAGAGGAAGATGGGCATACATGTTAGCTCAGGGCCAATCTTCTTCACCAAAATAAAAACCAACAACCAGACAAAGGGATGTGAACCTCAACATACAAGCATTCATCCACTTCCACACTTTCCGAAGAGTGGCCTCTTTGTTGAGTAGGCGTTGCAGCAGATGGCACTGGCTGGACCTCCTGGGCCCAAGCTCTTAAGTCCTTTGGGCCCCAGTTACGAAATCTAAGGGAGGATGATAACCCTTCATCTGTGGGAGAGCAGAGCTGATAAGATGCCCTGAAGGTCCAGGAGCAATGGTCAAAGGAGAACACATTGGCATTGCCCCAGCTGCGGGGCCACCACTTTGGGCTTACGGTTTTCCAGACCCAAATGGAACCGAAATGAAGAGAAAATTGGAAGATCTGAGCCCAGGAGGTCAGGTTCCAGAGCCCACACTGTCAACTATTACATCATGTGTTTTTCTGATCCTTATTGCTTCTGGCCCTCAGTTTGTCTGCTCCACTAACGATGAACTTAAGCTTCAGTGACCTTATTCCAGGGTTTTCCAGCTCAGCACTATTTACCATTTTAAAGTTAAACCAACTGAGGCTCCGAGAGGTTAAATTACTTGCACACAGCCGAGCAGTTTGAAACCAGTCTGACTCCAGAACCCAAGCTTGTTCTGCTACGGTATACTTTGCACCTACTGGAGCACAGGGCAGGCAGGACAGTCTCAGGAATGAGTGACAAGCTACTAGGAACAAGAAGTAAGGTCACAGGGGCAACCATTTCGAGGAACTTTGCTTTAATGAAGAAAGATGACACATTTCCCACAGACACTGTACAACCTCTGATATCAGCACATTCTACGGTTACCCCTGGGACGCAATTCCCAGGTCTCCGTCCTCCGGGAGCCAGAGAGCACATGGTCTACCCCTGAAAGTCTGTCCATAGATCGGAACAAAAGAGCTAAACAGGGCAGACCTTGTTAGCAAACACACATATAGTGTTTCTCATGTTGCAGGCACTGCTCTGAGCACCATAGCAATGTTAAGTCTTTCAGCCCTCCCAAGGAAGGTACAATTGTATTCTCCTGTAAAAGGGGAAACTGAGTCACACAGCTAGCAGGCAGCAGAGGCAAGATTTGAATGCAGCCAGTTGGACTGAGGAATCTGCATCCCTGACTGTCATGGTGTCCTGCCTGTGTGAGCCCATCTGCTTCCGGTCCCATGACTTCTCTGCTCCCAGTGCCTTGGTATCTGGTTTGAAGGGTTTGTTTTGTGCCTGGAGCAGAGATGGCCAGTCCTGCTCTCACTGATAGCCACCAGAGTCCAGCCAGTAAGTTACCAATGGGCTTTCAACAAGGAAGCTTCAAACTCATGCAGAAAGATCCTATAGGATAGGTTCATGGCACAGCTCCATCCGTTCTGGACGTGTCTATTTCCTAGCACCCCCTGGGATTTTTGTCTATCCCGAAGCTAATTTGCAAGGCTGTCAACTTCCCCTTGCGTAGCTGTTGCCCTCAAATGTGTTCATTTCACTGTGGCCCAAAAAAGTCCTCACCCTCGCAGCCAGAGTGATGAATCACACTGTGCCTTTTCACCTCCCATCGGCACTAGGCAAACAGGTCACCACTGGTGAGAGTCTCTTCTCACACCTCTTGGAATTCACTGCTGTTATGGCCTGTGCTGAACTGTGGTGATTTGTGTGTGTGTCTCTCTCTACCCTTCTAACTTGTGAGCTCTAGAGGGAATGCACCATCTTATTCACCCAAGACATCTAGTGTAGAACCTGGTATTTAATGACATTTATAAATGTTTGTTGAAGGGGAGATAGGTGGATGGATGGATGGATGGATGAATGAACGGATGGATGAGTGGATGGATAGCTGAATGTACCACATAACTCTCAATGAGACCTCTTTTCATCACCACCCCGTCCAAGCCCTGTTCAGCTACTATTCAGACAGATATAATAGCCTCCTAAAGGGCTCTTCACCTCTACTCCACCCCCTAAAATCTGTTTTTCATAATGCACCCAGAAGAATGCTGTAAAGATGAAGATCTGATCATGTCAGCCTTGCCCCACCTCTGCCTAAAACACACTGATGACTTCTCACTGCCCTTAGAATAAAATCCAAATTCATACCCAGGGTCTACGTGGGTATGTTATCTGCTCTGGCTCCATCTTCATTCCAAGTCAGCCTCATCCTCACCAATGACATTTGGACACCACAGCCATCTTTCATCTCCTAGAATGAGCCCAGCTCTTTCCCGCCTCAGGGCATGTGTCTGAACTTGCTGTTCTCTGTGTCCGGAATGCATGTCCTCTGATGTTGTGCATAGCTGGCTCCTTCCCCTTCAGGTCTCAGCTTCAGAATAAATTCTTAGGGAGATTTTTCTCTGCCTCCCCATCTAAATCACATCCCCACATTTTCTTTATAGCACTTCATAGCACTCATGGAGTACATGCACTTTCATTAGAGCTCTCGGTTGAGCATTTGCAGCAGTATTTGTTAATGTCTGCTTCTTAAGCTAAATGGTGAGCTCTAAGAGGGCAAGGAGCATGGGGACCACATCTGTCTTCTTCACTGCTGTATCCTTAGTACTTTAGCAGATAGTAGGTGCTCGAAAATATTTTCTGTAGGTATCTGGATGAATGGATAGATAGGTACAGGATATGTTCTGACATTTCATCAGACTGAGGACGCTTGGAGTCCTGCATGAGAGTAATAACCAGGCCTCTTTCCTTTTCCCTGAGCATCACTGATAAGCAAATTTAGGTACAGAATCATGGAATCTGATAACCTTGGAGCTGAATGGGATCCCTTTGATCATTAAGTCCAACTTCATTTTATTGTTGGAGAGATAGAGCCCAAGAGTGGAAGTCACTCGCCCAGGGTCACTGTCCCAGGGACTGATGGTTAACTGAGCAATAGCCACTCTCTTCTTTGTCCTTACAAGCAGAACCCAGATTTTGTTGTTGGGGGTGATATGCCCAGGTTAAAAAAAACTACATTTCCCAGCCTCCTTCTCAGAGAGGGATGGTCATGTGTCTATGTCTGGCCAATGAGATGTAGGAGGAAGTTGTTAGGTGCAGCTTCTAGAAAATCTTCTCAAAAGAGGGTCTGACTTAGCAGGCATACCTTTTGCCTTTTTCCTTTTTCTTCTTCTGGAACACAATCATGAAGACCAGAGCTGAGGTGGCATTTTGTGCCACCTTAATGATAGAAGCTACATGTTAAAGAGAGTAGGGCAGAAAGTTAGGATTCTGGAATATTGATGACATCCAGGACCTACCACATCAGCCTTGGATCATCTCCTTCTGCATTTTATGTCACATGATCCAAAAATAAATCTGTCTTTTGTATTGCATTATATGCAGCCAATCCATAATGTATATTGTCACTAATGGAGCTGGTGGCACAGGCAGGACTTGAGACCAGGGATCCTGACTCTGTACCGAATGCTTCTTTTATTGGGATAACAAGTAAGCCAGAGTATCTAACCATGATGGGTATGGTTGAGGAAATACTGTCCTGGAGATATTACTGTAATACAGCCATTCTCAGACTGTGGTCCCCAGACTAGCAGCGTCAACGTCAACTGGGAACTTGTTAGAAATGTAAGTTCTCACGCCCCCCTCAGACCTACTGAACCAGAAACTCTGGGATGAGGCCCAGCAATCTGCATTTTCAGAAGCCTTCCAGATGATTCTAATGCACGCTAAGGTTTGAGAACCATTACTGAGATAATACTGTAGTGCCACTTAGGCACGAATAAAGCTGGTCATTTTTGCAGCCCGCGAAGGCTTGTATGGGATGCAGAGGGGCAGAAGTCACCCGTAGGGCAGAAAGAAGGGAGCTCTCACCAGGTTCGAGAATACATGGGCTCCCGCAGACAGAGGAGGCACGTTATACCTGCCTTTGTGTCCACTGGCTGCTCAGAGTGTGGTCTGCAGATCGGCAGCACGGGCTTCACCTGAGAGTTTGTCGGAAAGGCAGAATCTCAGGCCCCACCCCAGACCTACTGAATCAGAATCTGCATTTTAATAAGATCCCCCCGTGCCTCATACATATATTGATATCTGAGTGCCCGAATCAGTGAAGAGTGGAGCGAGGGATGAGGTGGCCTAAGTCCCGATCCTGAGAAGCACACACAGGAAATGTTTGTGGGAAGATGGCACCCATACCTGGCACCAAAGCTGGGACACAAAGCTGGCAATCAGAGTAGCTGCCCACATGGCTCCGATTGCCTACCCATCCCCCCCCCACCCTCTCCATCTCGCTGGCTTCACTTTCCCACTTAACACCCTCCTCTCTGTCCACAGCCTAGAGGTTAAGAGAGAGAGTCCTGGAGTCAGATCTGCCTTGATTCAACTTTAGGACTTTGAGCTGTGTGATCTTTGATAGGTTATTTAATCTTCCTAAGCCTTGGTACTGACTTCATAGAGTTGTCATAAAGATTGAATGAGTTAATACTTCCAAAACACCTAGACCAGACCATCGCAATCGTGGATCCATATTTGCATCACCTGAGGAGCTTTTAAAATTTGCTGATGGCTGGGCCACCCCAGACCAATTAAATATGAATCTCCGGGGATAGGGCCCAGGATTCATAACAGAAACTTCCACAGGTTGGTCTAATGCGCAGCCAGGAGGAGAACCACTGACCCCAGGCAGCGCCAGGCACACAGTAAACACCCCATGAATGCTGTCCACACTGTGCTCTTCCTCACGCACTTGCCTGTCACAGCTGAATCCTTTGCCTTCAATGACCAGCCCCTCCCAGACTACCTGGCAAACGGCCATTCCTCCAAGAGCCTCACCACCTTCAGGAAGCCTTTCCTGATTCCTCCTAAGAGTACTGCCCACTTCCTCCCCCAGGTTCCAGCGTAACTGGGCTGATACTAAAAATTCTCGTATTTAATCCATCCTGGGCACTGTGCTGGGTCGTGAGTACATTTTCTTCTTCATTTCTCACAACAACACTGTAAGGTAGGTTCCACTGAAAGCCCCATTGTATAGATGAGGAGCCAAGGATCCAGAAAGGTGCAGTGATGTGCCTGAGGTCGCACAGCCGGGACCTTGAGGAGGTGACCTTTTCACTCAAGCCCAGCTGCCCAGAACTTGGCTCGGCCCCCACACTGCACTGCCCAGACCTGTCTGCACATCTGTCTCCTGCTCCAGCCTCTAAGCCTTTCAAGGACAAAGATTATGTGCAATTTACCATTGTATTTCTAACACCTGGGACACGTTAGATACATAACAAATGATTTAATTAGTTAACTGTCCAGGTAGGCCATGATATATATCCACCACCTACTGTGTGCCAAGCCATCTGCTTGCCACTTTCCCAACACTGGGGACAAGAAAGGACAGAGTTGGAACCCAAGAACCATGGCCGCCATCTCCCTGGGATCACAGACTGCCTACAGCACTCCATGCTGGTGACCTTGGCCGGGTCACGACATCTCTGTAAGCATTAGCTCCTCATCTGTGAATGTGCTACCTCAAAGAACTGAGTTACACAGGAAGGGCCTAGCACAGTGCCTGGCACACAGCAGGGCTCCATAAACGTGAACTGCCACTGGCGTCTCATTTTATCCTCACAACCATCTATTGAGGTGGATGACGTTACTATACTTTTATTGGCTTTTTTAGCTGAGAAAAATGAGTCTCAGAGAAGTTGCCACTTGCCAGAAGTGACAAAGCTAGTAAGTGGCAGAGCAAGGACTAGAAGTGAACCCACGTCCGTCAGACAGAAAGTCTGAGCTCATTTCCCTCCAGGTTCTCTCAGGCAGACGGTGTGGTCCAGTGACCCTGAGTGCTCCCCTGGAGGAGGCTGCAGACTGGAGAGCAGGGGGGAAAACAGCCTCCTGGAAGGAAGAGGCTGCCTCAGTCGCCCCAGTTCAGAGAAAGATTCCATCTTCTCCCATTCTCTGCATGCCTGTGTGTGCCCAGGAGACAGGTGGCCCCAAGACCTGCAGGGGTGATGGCTGCTGGGCAGAGTACAGAGACTGGCCAATGAGGGTTGAGCCAAGTGCAGGGAGAGGAGAGATGGGGAGGACAAGAGGAGAGGGGGAAGGGTGAGGGAGCCTGATGGAGGGGAGAGGGGCAGGGACAGCACAGGACAATGGTCCAGAGCAGATGGAAAGGTGACCAGGACTGTGGGGGACGGGAGCCAGGGGGCTGCGGAGAGGGAGGGGCGGCCTGGGAAGGGGAGGGGGCCGAAGAAGGGCTCCTCGTGGTGGTGAGCTGATCTCTCCCCACCAGAAGAGCTGTTACCATGACGACACAGAGAGCCTGATCGATGCTTGGCTTTAGATGGAGCTCCCAGTCGCTGCCAACTCCCTCCCCATCTCTCTCCCCTGAAGTGAGGAGCGTGTGAGTGAGTGTGGGGGGAGGGTGGGACCATTCCTCACTCCCCGGAGCCCCTGACTGAGCCCCGAACATCCTGCCCAGGGAGTGGGTCCGCTGGCGGACAGGAGGGGATCCTTCTGCCTTCCTCCCAGCTCCTTCGACGATGAGGGAAGGAAGGAGGATGGGGTTCCCCCGAGAGCGGAGGGAACCTCCTGGCTGCTGTCACTTGGGCTCAAGGTACAGAAGCCAAGCGTCACCTTCTCCCCTCAGTCATGCAGAGAGACCCACAGAAAGGATCACAAGGCCTGGGTTCAAGTTCCTTTCTAGGGCCCCGCTTCATCACCTAGAAGATGGTAGCAGGGAATAGATTTTCTCTGAGGTTCCTTCCAGACCTGAAAGCATGACTCTGTTTTTCCTGTTAGCTTTCCGAGGCGGGGTCTCCCTTCTGTTAGGACTGCAGGACCCCCAGGGAATCCCTTCCCGCCTCCATACAGGTTACGAGGGTATGAACTGCCATTAGAAGGACCACTTCTTTGAGCTTGTTGTAAAATGCAAGTACCCCAGGGCAGGACAATGCGTTAGCACATTACCAAAGGACAGGCCAGAGGCTCTGGAGCTCTCAGACATCGGGTGGGATGCTGAGCCCTCCACTGACCAGCTTTTTGATCTTGGCAAGTTACGCAACTTCTCTGAGACTTAATTTCCTCCTCTGAAAAACAGACTTTGGAGGGATATTAATACAGGGGGTTATTGTGGGCGTTAAATAAGATAATAGAAATAAAAATAT
Organism: Equus asinus; assembly: GCF_041296235.1. NCBI lineage: Eukaryota > Metazoa > Chordata > Mammalia > Perissodactyla > Equidae > Equus > Equus asinus. The sequence continues at coordinate 34,395,024 of NC_091803.1, forward strand.
ATTTAAAAGTAGAAATCATTATGTAAATATTTTAAAGTGTCATCAGTCACAACTGAGTGAGTATGGCCATCAGCCCAGATGGAGAGGAGGTTTTCGTGAGCATGGTGACAGAGGAACGAACCTTGAGCACCTACTGGGTGCCAGGTACTATCCCGTTTGGTCCCCTCAACAACTCTGGTAGGCATATTATTCCCATTTTTCTGTTGAAGAAACTGAGTCTCAGAGAGATTAAGTGTATTGCCAAGGTCACACCAAAGGGCAGGGACCAGTCTGGGATTCGAACTCAGGTCTCTCTCACTCCAGAATCCTCAGCGGAAGTGTGATTATTGAGCTGAGTCTCCTGTTCAGGGAGGGCCAGGCTTGTGGCCATCTCAGCATAAAGACATAAGAGGTTTTGGCAAGAAAGGCAATGAGGAGCAGGTCAGTGAGCGCCTGGAGTTTGATTTTACCCACCTCCCCTGTGGGGGTCCCAGCAGAACTTCCCAGTAAGTCCAAGTTGAAGGGGATGCATCAGGGTGAGCAGTCTGTCAGGATTTCAGTTCAGGAAGGAAGGAGGGGGAGGGGAAGGGGGAGACAGGGAGGGAGGAGGGAAGAAAGGAATGGCAAGCAAAAAATCCCGGCTCCAAAGTAATGAACTTCTTTCTTTAGTCCAGAAGCCACCGGATTTCACCAAAGGTCCCACCTGTGCAATCGAGAGGTCCCCACCCAGTCACCTCCACCTTCTCTCAAATTCTGACCCCTCCGAGTGCAGAGGTAGGGCGGGGGCGAAGCATTTCAGAGCAAAGCAAGAAGTTGACACAGGGAGTGGGACTTTCCAGGAGGGAGGGGGAGGGGAGGGCAGCATGAACCACACAGGTGCCCCGCGCATGCGCAGCCAGGGGATTTCGAGAAACTCCAAGCGCCAAATGCCTGGCGAGGCTCCCTGTATCCAGACTGGCGCCGTCAGTGTCTGAGAGGCTGTGGGTGCGAGCTGGCCCCACAGAGAAGGAGAAGGGGCCTGGGGAGGTGCTGGCACGAGGAGAAGGCAGCGAGCTCTGCTCCCTAGCAGCGCTGGGGGTGCCAGCCTTCTGCTGTCTGCTTTGGTTTGGAAAATGAATATGCCTTTTAAAATGGATAAGTTTTGCTCTTTGAAAGTGAGCAGATCTGCCTGCGACCGCGGGTCACTTGGCCTGTTGAGAGCGTGGGCTCCGCAGTCAGGCGATCCCGGGTTCTGCCTCTGGTCCAGCCCCTTGTTAGCTGTACGACCCCCAAGTGTCAATGTGTCCCTCCGAAAATGAGGAGAGGGGATGTCTTCCCTGGCGTGTGGCTGTGGGGATTAAATGAGATGATGTATGAATGGGAGCTTAAAACGACTTCTGTCTGCTAACTTCTGATGCATAAGGGGGCTACGTGGGATTTCTCCTATGATCTCAGGGTCCAGGGCCGGGGGCTGGAATGGGCTCTGAGGGACCTACGGAGGACACATCACTGGGGTTGTGAGGAAGCGAGGGTGTGAGGTGATGGGGATGGCACGGGGTCCTGTAGGAGCAGAGCGTTTCCTTTCCCCAGGGTGACATACCGTTAGCCCCATTTTACAGGCGAGGAGCTGAGGGTTACAGGTGGGTTGATACTTAGCCAAGATCACTGGTCACCAAGTTCCACCAAGTGGTGGAACCAGAATGCAAGTCCAAGTGTTTCTTCTTTCAAAGGCCAGGCCTGTCCTATACTGTCCCCAGAGAAGGCAGCACCAGAAGGCGGGCAGCCCTGGGTGCCAGTGCCACCTCTGCCACCTCATGCAAGGGACTTCACCTCTCTGAGCCTCTGTTTCCTCACCCGTGAAGTGAGGGTCAGATACATTAATGTGTAAGAGAGCCTAGCAGTTGCAGGTACACAATGGAATACTGGGAAGACACTGTTCTAAGAGCCAGGAGCCCTGGGCTCTACTCTTGCCTCTGCCTCACCTTGCTGTGTGACCTTGAGCAAATCACAGTCTCTCTGGGCATTAGAATTAAAGATCTTTAGAGCATTAGAATTTCCAAGGGAACTTTAGACACACGAGTGACTCAGCCTCTGATTTAGAGATTCCAATTCACTCGGTCTGGAGGCCTGCACATCCAGCTTCTTCCAGCCCCCAGGTGTTTGAATGTGCAACCAGGGTTCAGATGACGACACTGGTTCTGAAATGTAGTCCCTGAGCCGAGAACGTCGGCGTCACCTGGGCACTCGTTAGAACTGCAGAATCTCGGGCCCCCAGGGACCTACTGAATCAGAAACTTCCGAGGGGGGGGGGGGCCAGCAATCTGAGTTTATAAGCCCCATCCTCTCCAGGTGATTCTGATGTGGTTCAAGTTTGAGGGCCCCTGGGCGACAGGATTCAGCCCTCAGATCCTACAGCTTTTAGGTGGATGAAAGAACTGAGAGCAGAAGAAGGTATGAGTGAAATTGGGAAAACAAAGAGAAATCGGAGAAAAGACACAAAGAATCAAGAGGCAGCCTCGCCCTTGTCCCTGGGTGCATTGGCATCACAGCTGCGAAATCTGCTAAGAAATGTGAAAGCTTCCAGCGACATGCTGCTCAAGAGGGGCACACGGTGGGGGCGGGGCGGGGGGCACAGAGTGAGGATGGTGTGTCTTCCTGGAAGGTCAGTATACCCGAAGGTGTTTTAGGGGGAGAAACATTAAATTATTTCATCAATGACTAATTGAAAGCATAGCTATTAGAACAAGTAAACAGATAGGTTATGGCACAGAATACCACCTGCTCAGAGAAAAGAAAAGGCTCAGAGACGTGTTCTCCTTGCATTCGGGACGTTTAGACGGCAGCCCCATAGTGTGATGGGGATGGTTGGCAGTCTCCAACATTAATCCAATTATCACACAAAGAGATACAGAATTACAAACTGGGATGCATATGAGCAAAAAGAAGCAAAAGGAGGTCTAAGAGGATATGACAGCCAGAGAGTGAGGTCAGGAAAGGCTTCTCCAAGGAAGTGACATTGGAACCCAGACCTGGGGACAAGGGTGAGGAGGGTGTTCCCGGGACATCTGGAGACAGCATGCCACGTCTGTGCTCACTCTGGCTTCCCTGCCTGGAACTCTGTCTCAGGCCTCTATTTAACCCCTGGATCAAGCCCAGCCCCCTCCAGGAAACATTTCCTGGCCAAGTCTGACCACTCTGGCCATCCTCTGAACTTCTGCGTCTCGTTCTGCCTGCACCTGCTGGAACCACTGATCCCTCTCACTTTCTGTCCTTTGTGGCCCACCTCTGTGATGTTTTCCATAGCCGGGGAAGACCAACACTTGAGTTGACTTCATCACCTTCTTCCATTTTTATTTCTATAAGTGTATTTTAAAAGGACACTTTTATCTAATACCATTATAAGAAAACCATAAATACATAATGCTTTAAATGTGCCCTAGAGAAAAGGTACCTGCCATAAATAAAAGGTAAATAAAAAATAACTACTATGTCTCTCCCTTTGTTGTAAAGGGAGATGGGCTGATGTTGGAAGGGCACTGAAGCCATATGAGCACTCACCGAGACTTCCTCCTTGACACATCAGAAAGACCAAAGAAGACATGGGAGGGGACACGTGGGCACTCCTCTGTGATTCACCAGTTGTCCACAGGCTCCCAATTAACCTCCTGTCTGGCTAATGGTACACAGCACTGCATATTTTTTGGTTTGTATGTTTCACGTTTTGTTTTCAGGAGGATGTTAGGAATTTCTAACCAAACTGCAAAACCCTCAAGGATAAAGCCTCTTTTCTGTCCCCCCCATTGCACCTCCAGTAAGTCTTCGAATGTTTCTTGATTCAGAGGAAATTTTTGTGGCTTGCCGTGACCCCATGGCTGAGATCTGTCGCGTCCTTAATCTCTTCCGTGAACTCTGCTGAGAGCTTTACGTGTGTTGCTTCATTTCATTCACACGATAACCCTGGGACAGAGGTAGTGCTGTCATCTCAATTCTACAGATGAAGAAACTGAGGGTCAAGAGAGGGAAGCAAATCTCTTGACTAGGCTTGTCCAGGAAGTAAGAGGCGGCCCAGGTCTGGCACTGCAGTGTCATGGTCACTGCAGCCAGCCAGCTCAGACCATTCTCACACAGCGGGGGTGGCTCAGGCCTGAATCACAGGTACACATTCTGATTAACAGTCTCACTTTTGCCGAGGGGTCCCATCCCATAGGATTCTTATGAAAATAAAATGAGAACACAGATGTGAAAGAGGGTGGAAGGAAAGAAATGATGCCAAGTACCGCAGACAACTGATCAACTCAGTAAAACCCATCATGAAACTCCCCTCGCCTGCTCAGCTCTTCCGACTCCCCGTTGCCCACCACATGGGTCTCAGACACCAGACTTGCATGTCCCGCCATGATGATCGTCACTATGTGACCTACACTCATTAATATTGAATAATTGAACTTTACTTTGAATGCATTTTATGTCGTTCAAAATGCAAAGCTATGAAAGGGTATATAGCAAAAACTCCTCCACCCACCCTGTCACCCAGCTCCCCTTCCCAGAGACAACCACCGCTAGCAGTTTCTGGTATGTCCTTCCAGACAAAATGTACTCATATACAAGCAATACACACACACACACACACACACACACACACACATCCTTTTTAAACACAAATGAAAGCACATCAGACCTAATGTTCTGCCCATTGCTTTTATGGCTTAACAATACACCCTCAAACTTGTTCTATAGCAGAAGATAAAAAGCTTCCCCATTTTTCAAGGCTGTGTTACCCCATTCTTCCAGCAGTTGATGGATGTTACGTGGTTCTTAATCTTTTGATATTGCCAACAATACAGCATGAACAATCTTCCAATTATAGTATTAATGATATAACATCTTTCTTTCAATCAACTGTTTTTAAAAACTTTTCTCCCAGCCTAAGCAATATCTGTGAAATCACAGATTTGACGGCCTAATCATATATTTTTCTAATACACATTAATATAAATAGATAAGAAATCCATAACCATTTAACTAAAAGTGCTTGCCTGTGTTTCATCTATAATGATTATGCTCAGCCCCTGCGCCATGCATCCACGGTTTAGGGAAACACTGGCTTCTAGTATGTTCCAAACCCCTGGCCAGGCACACAAAGCCCTCCAGGATCTGACCTTGACCTCCCTCTCCAAACTCGTGTCCCAGATCCCATGCTCCAGCCTTGTACAATCATATGCCGCTTGACCTTGGGCAAGTGGCTTAATCTCTCTTGGGGGGGCCTCAATTTTCCCATCTGTAAAATGGTGACGATCATACATCTACCTCGTGGTTACAGTGAGGATTAAAAAATGTGTTTAGCAGAGTAAATGTTCAATAAATGTTCCTTATAGCTATTACCTTTACAGCTCTGTTTCCTCCACTATAGTATTAGCTCGTTTTAGCTCCTAGTCTCTTTATTTGACATTCCCTCCGTCTGCCCTTCCCCCAGAGAGCCATGCACTCGCTCCCTGGCTTCATTCAGGCTGCTGCTCAAGTGCTCTCCTTGGGCCTTCCCTGGCCGGCCCCTATCCAAAATAAGCCTCACCATCCCTCTCCAGTCCTTCTCTGTTCAAAGCACTCATGGCTTCCTAACCTGACGTTTATATTTGTCTGTCTGTCTGTCCGTCACGCTGCAATGTATGCTCCCTACAGACAAGGGCTTGATTTTATTCACTACTATCTCCCCAACCCCCAAGCCAGTGCCTGGCACATAGTAGATGCCCAATAAATACGTGCTGAATGAATGGACACATGAATGACTGCAGAGCCCAGCATAGGGCCAGGGGCACTTCTGAGGGTTAGCAAATGTTTGGAGAGGAACAGAGAGAGGGAGAGAGAGAAAAGAAGAAAGCACAGAATGAATGAAGGAAGAGAGAAGGAGGGCCAGAGGATTTTTTTAAATTGCCCTGTCTCTTTAGCGAGGTATAACGCAAATACTATAAAATTTGCCCATTGCAAGTGTACGGTTCAGTAAGTTCTGTGTAACCATTTGCCAGCTGGTGGATGTTTGTAGTGTTTCCAGTTTTAGGCTATTATGAAGAATGTTGCCATGATTTTCACACACAGGTTTGGGCATGGACATACGTCTCCAAATGTCTGGGGTAATTAACCAGGAGTGGAATTGCTTGGTCATACGATAAACATTTGAGAGTCCAGAAGATTTTGATGCCCTAAGACACAGCTCACTTCTAGAGTCTCCAGCAAGGCTTGTTAGAAAATGCCCCAAACAGGGCAGAGGAAAATGCGTGTAAAACTCAGTTTGAGCTGCAGTCTCGGCTCCAAGTCCTCAGTGCGTGGCTGATTCATTATGCCTGTGTTTGAAGCCCATTTGTAGCTGTGTTTGATGTATTGTCTGCGGGGAGACGGTGAAATTTGCCAGCCTTCAGACTAACAACTGAGCTTAATTTTTCACCCAATGATTCTAAAGTAGTTTCTTCTTGGCAGAGGTTTGAGCGGGGAACAGTTGATGAAATTGATTGTGGCAAAATGGTGTGGGAAGAAGTAACACATTCTTTACCACTGGAAGTGCAGGAGAAAGGTGAAGTGAGCGCAATCGTGCAGAAGCGTCCCTGGCCCCCTGTGAAACTGCGGCCCCCGCCAAGTGTCCTGGAACCCTACCACCATTCCCAGCTGCCGGGGCCTCGAAACCTGAGCTCCAGAGCCCAGCATCTAGATCCTGCCAGGTGTCTCCTGACAAACCCTCGTTTCGGGTTCTAAATTTCGTTATCACGGTGTTGAGGATCATGGTGAGTCGACGTTTGCTTGGGCTGCAGGTCAGGAGCATTTACAGAAAGCTTCCAGGACTTCATCTCCTGCCTTGCCACGACGCCGCACTTTGCTCAGCTTTGCTTTCGTTTCAAAGACTTTCCCGAGTGACAGAGTTGACCTTCAAGTGAAAACCTCAGGGCTAGACCCTCTCGGCCCCTGTCCCCCTCGTACCCCAGGAGAAAATGAAATGCTCGCCACCGCTCTCCTTGGAGATCTTTTGTAGCATAAAATCAGAGTTGGTCCTAGGATATAATTTTAGCTTCGAAAGTCAATCTCTGATTTATCTGGTTGAACAATGCCCGTTTGAAAGAGGAAAAAAAGCAGACTGAAGGCAAGGTTCTCAGAGCTTTGGGTAAATAAATAGTCTCTCCGGCGGGCTCCAGCCTCCATGCAAAGAGAGAGGACACTGGGAAAATGATCAGTCAAGAGGGCAGATCCTGTAAGAGTTTTTGTTGTTGTTTGTCTGTCTGTTGGCTTGATGTAACAGGGGTTCTATCAGAGAAAGAAAATTCGGGCTATCTTGCGGGTCTGATGGGTGCAGAGGCCAGCAGCATCAAGGTGATCCAAACGTAAGAGTTGACTGACACGGGTGCAGGTAGGAGAAAAAGGCGGGGGTCTGAGCCCTGAGGAGAGAGACACTGGAAGAGCGTCCGTGAGACTCAAGGGGCCCTGAGAATACAGCTTTGGAGGCCAGAGGACAACGTGGGGCACGTGCAGGAGGAGGGCAGCATTTGACTCATCTCACCATAGCACACAGTGCGGCCTCCACTCAGGAAAGGTGGTGGGAATGCAGCACTACCCAGTGGGGCAGGCTGCAGGCTCTGGGCCAGACCACCTGGGTTCAAATCCCGTCTCTGCTTCTTTCCAGCTGACTTTGGGCAAGTCGCTCCCCCTGTCTGGCCTCGGTTTTCTCTTTGTAAAATGGGTATATGAATAATGCCTACCTCCTAAGTTTGCTGTGAGGAGTAAATGAGCTGCTACATGGAGAGTGCTTATCTGGGTATATAGAAAGTGTTTGCTAAATGTTGGCTGTGTTTTGATGTTGTCATTGTTATGGATTTCCAGCTTCGAGCAACTGCTGGGTGACTCCACTCTGACATATATATCAACATCATCAAGGTGGTTCCGGCAGAAGCTGGTGAGAGGTGACCCCTGTTAAGGGGCCTGGAGCAGACACATCCTGAAAGAATCATTTGAGAGCTCATGTGAAACCCCCTTGGACCTCGCAACAAAACCTGGGTGAGACTTTGCTAGAATGGGGAGAACCCGAAGGCCTTTATCGCACAGATGGGGTGTCAGCCAGTGAAACAGGTATTACCACTGTTAGCAATGACCTCGTTAGACTCAGGTTGGGGGGCCTGGGCGTGTCCAAGTTACCCAAGAGGAGGCTGATGGAAACACAGACAGAGGAAATAGCTGCTGAATAGTTCAGCAGCTGAGAGCACAGCCATCCACACTCGCTGGGTTCAAATCCCAGATCTGCCACTTCCTAACTGTATTTTGAGTGAGTTAATGAAATTTCTCTGTGCCTCAGTTTCCTCAACTGCCCCATGGGAATAAAAATAACAGTCCATATTTCATAAGGTATTTGTTAGGCTTTAAAGAGATGGTTAAAATAAAGCACCTAACGTAGTACAGTACCCAATAAATATTAGTGAGCCAAGGGAGCAGGTAAGGAAGAAGAGGGTCCCATGTGCCAGAACAGCACGTGCAAAGGCCCAGAGGTGGAGAGAGAGCAGAGCTGCAGGGATCAGCAGGAGGCAAGGCATGAGATTGCAGCTGCTCTGGGAACCACAGGCCTGTCCTGGGATCACAGGGCTTCTCCTTACAAGTGGAGTGAGGATGAGTAGGAGAAGAATTTCTGGGGCATTGGCAAATGACCTCATTTGTGTCTGTGTCACACCAGCTAATTGTCGGCCCTTTGAGGGCAGGGACCTTGCTCTTCCATCTTTGTACCCGTAACACCTGCCACCACACCCAGCATGGAGTGAGTGCTAAGTTGGTGTTTGTGAGATGTTGTTACACGTACTGGAAAAAGCTCCAGACCAGGATTCTGGGCTTGGCCTTTTCAGATTCTCTCTGGGACCATGACCAAGTCATGCCATTGACCCCCAGCTTTTGCTGGACCACGGAGATTATGGAAGGGGTTTAAGAGATGAGGAAACAGAGGTCCTCAGGATAGGAAGGACACAGTCAATATCAAACATCAAGTCAGCAATAGCATCAGTGCTGGAAACCGTTCCCTCTGCGAGGTCGAGCGCCCGTTCCCTCCTGATTTCCCACGGGGCAGATCAATGATGGATTTTGCTGTGTACTTGAATTTCATATCTTCTATGAAGCTTGCATATTTATTTTCAATGAGCTGATCAATTCATCTCGGGACTCGATTTTTCCAAGCCAAGCTGGAGGTTAATAATAAGCACCAACGCCAGTGATCCAAAGAAGATATCGGTCCTATATTACAAACGAAGAAACTTAGCCTCAAAAATGTGAATTTACATGTCCAAATTCACACACCTGTTAGGGAAGTTGCAGAGTGCAAATGCAAGCTCAGGTCTTTCTAAATCCAAAACCCACGCACTTATCTGCTGAGAGTGGAGTTAAGCAGCTTTGTCTGCGATGCAGTGGTCCTGTTGGAAGTTTGGGGTTCCTCCCCCACAGGAAGGCCTCCAGGACAGAGGGCTACAATGTGGGGTGATGGCTCAGCCATTCTAGAGGTTCAGTGCCATCTTGATGTGCTTGGCTCCTTGGGAAACCAATGAAAATCTCAAAGGCTGCCCCAATTCCCTCCCTCTCTCCTTCTCTGAGGGACAATGAGCCTATAAGACAAATCTTAGCTCTTGCCATGCCTGTTTGCCAGACTGATAAAGAGGTCAAACAGAAACATGGCTTCGTAGCTTCAAGACTTATTGTTGGGGGAAAGTAGGACGTGCTCTGGGCTATGACATCAGATGCAGCACAAAGGATGCTGGTCACCTTCAAGTTAAACAGCCTCCAGTCTCCACAATTTCCTCCCTCCCAGCCCCATTCTCCTTGAAGAGAATCAATGCTTTCATTTTACTTGAGCTGAAATTCACATTTAAATCCCCATAACGTCAGAAAATACGTCTTGTGCATCTGCACAGATTTACCAAATGTATTATTGTCTTTTGCATTTATTTTTTTTCCATAAAGATTTATCTTAATCCAGTATTGCTCCATCTCCATTAAGGCACCTCCTTTAAAGGTTATCCTTATAAGAACAATCCCTAAGTGCCTGCAGTTTCAATCACCACTGTCAGCTGGAGAACTCTAGAAATAAGTGATAGCTACAATTTAGTAAGCACCTACTGTGTGCCATGGATCTTACACAATGATAAATTATAGTATTCAGGATATAAGTTTGATTACTAAAGCAGAGGCCCCCAAATTTCAATGGTTAAATGACATTAAATTTTATTTTTCTCTCATTTAACAGTCTAGGAGTAAGCTGTCCAGGGTTGGTATGAGGGCTCCAGGATGTCAGAAATCCCAGGTTCCTTCTATCTTGTTTCTCTGCCATCTTTAGGTGTTGCCCTCATTTGCCTTGTCCAAGATGGCGCATTGCTACATTCCAGCCAGCTAAGAAGAGGAATGGAGAAGAAGAATGCCCCTTTCTTTTAAAGACATGAACTTATAGATGGCACAGCTTACTCATTTCCCATTAGCCAGAACTTAGTCAATAACTATGCCCCCTGCAAGGGAGGCTGGGAATTGTAGTTTTTAGTCCAGGTGGCATGGACCCAGTTAGAAATCAGAGGTTCTATTACTATAGAAGAAGAGGGTAATGGATAGAGGGGCACCACCAGCAATATGTGCCATACAAGGTGATCCGAAATGAGGCTGGGCCCAAGAGTTTTGAACCTGTGATAAGAAGAGGCTGAAAGTGAAATGTTCTCAGAGAGGTACAGCCTCACCTGGACTGGGATGTCCATGCCTCATGTCCAACTTTACTTAATATGAAATAACCCAAAAGACGGGATGTGGGATTAGGCTATCCATGTGACAGGGACAGATCACACCCCTGTGGGTGGGGGTGGGGTTTCTCCTGAAGAGAAGGGATGTTCCCACAGTCAAGCCTCCCAGAGGGCAGTCAATCCTGGAGCAGGAAGTAAGGATTCTGAAAATAGACCTTATAGGAGAGGGATGGAAAAGCATCTCCTCTCTCTGATCTGGGGGCCCGCTGGGCCTGGACGCCACAGCATAGCGATGCCTGAGGATTTCTGGTGAGGGAAAAAAGAAACTCGGGCCCAGCTACAGAGAAGCAGGCTGAGAGAGAGACACAAAACCAGGCAGTTAAGGGAAGCTGAGGACACATCTGGACCTGTTTGGTCATTGTAAAGTATTCTTTATCTTGCTTCTTTTTAACTAGTCCCAAATTGTCCATAAAAGCTTGTTAACAGTTACATCTTGGTCTCTGTTCTAATGTCAGGAATGAAGGCAAAGCGCCTGCCCCACAGTTAGGATGAAGTACACCTGCCACTCTAGCCTTCCTTCAATTCCTCAAATAGCCACATTCCTTCCTGCCTCAGGGCCTTTGCACACACTGTCTCTCTGCCTGGAATGACTGCCCCCACCACCCCACCTGTACACTCCTTACCTGGAGCTATCATCTAGAATGTCACTTCCTCAAGATAACCCTCCCAGACTCTCCTGACCCTCACCCCCCAGACTCAGTAGGTTCTTCCTGATGCTCTCTCATAACTCCCCTAATTATCATAGTCACGGTTTGTAATTATATATTTATTCATGGGATTGTTAGATCAGTATCTTCTCCCCCACTAGACTGTAAGTACTACAAGGGCAGGAACCACGTCCAGTTTTTCTGGCTCCTCAATATCCAGCACCTAGTACAGTACCTGGCACATAGGTGCTCAATAGCTGTGTGTTGAATGAATGAATGAGAACAATGTCCCACCCCTGAGGCCAGACTCACATGGGGCCATCAGCAGAAGACAGCTCTGGTCACCAGAGTGTTGACCCCCAAAAGACTTTGCCAAGGAGGCAGAACTGTGGCGGCCTGAGGAGGAGACGGGGATAGAAACACTGCCGGTTCAGAAGGGTCCCCAAAGAAGCTCCCAGAAATAATTGAAGAGACACATTGGGATGTAAGGGGCTTAACGTGGTGGGCCCTCATGTTCTCACCATCTGGATTATACACATGGAAACAATCTCATCTAATTCTCTAGACATCCTGTGGGGCAGGTGTTTTTATCTCCAATGAACAGATGTGAAAACTGAGGTTCAGAAATGTTTGGAAATCACCCAAGGCCACACAGCGAGTAAACAGAGTCTGGATTCAAACCCAGGTCAGGCCCAAAGACCACTCTCATCCTACACACCCAGTTTGCTTCCCAGAGAAACAAAGGGAAGTGGGAAAAAAAACCCACAAAGTCAATTCACTGAAACTACTCGAGTGACAAGTGTTTCCAGCTGACGGCTGCTTCCAGGAGGACTTTTCTTCTGCATGAATGCCTCCTTGCCTGAGTGCTCCCAGGCCACTCTCCGAGAGCCACTGCTGTTTAAGCTTGACACTGACCACTGCTCATGAAGCTTTGTGTGCTTCGGCTTCTGCAGTCAGACTCTCAGGCTTCCAGATCTTTGAAGACGGCTTTTGGGGCTCCCCCTGCCCCAAACTGCTTCTCTCCCAGCCTAAATGGGATTTCTCTCTCTTTCTCTTTACTCACATAACCAAGCTGCTTTCCAGTCCTGCCTTCTGAACACACAGCAGTTTTTCCACGCCCCTCAAGGGTAGCATCCCAAACAGAACATGCTGAAATGGACCCAGCCTTTCCAAAGGGCATTCGCGTTTGCATCTCCAAAGCTTCTAAAATAGGCGTCTGTTTCATCCTGCATTTCCACTTCAGGGGGTCTACCTCGAGAACAAAATCAGACAGATGTGTAAAGATGTCAGATCAAGGATTTTTTTTGCTGGCAGAAATGTTTGCAACAGTAAAAATATGTAAACAACCAAATATCCAATAATAGGGGATTGGTAAAATAAATAGAGATACATCTAGACAAGGATATACAATGCAGTCGTTAAAAATGACAATGCAGACTTTGACTCATGGTGAAAAATAATTACAGTGAGAAAAAGTATGTTCAGAAGCAAATTGTATAATATGATTTCATTTCCATTAAAATACAGATTTATTTGTTCATTTAACAAAATGTGAGTGGTTGCTATTTATCGGGTCCTGTGCCGAGAGCTGGGAATACAGCAATGAGTAAAATAAGTATTGTCTATCAGGAGATCACCAATCCATTAACCATTCTCTGCTGGTGATCACTTAGGTCAGTGGCTCAAACTCTCTGAGCCTCAGTTTTCTCATCTATAAAAAAAAAGGATAATAGTTATCTACAGAGATATGGGAAAGCCAAACGTGTGGGAATATAGGACTCAACAAATGTAAAATCTTATGTTTATCGTACCAAAATCTACTACTTCCAATCCACTAGGGATTACTGTGATTTTACTGAAAGGCCCGAGACTGCATCTCAAGTTCAAGTTTCCTCATAACCATCAAATATGTGTACAACCCCAGGTAAATCACTGCATTCAGTCACTTCAGTCCGTTGGTTAGTCAGTCATTCAACAAACACCTATGGAGCGCCCACTGTGTGTCTTACCATAGCCTATAAGGTTCTACACTCTCTAGTTCCTACACACCCCTCTGCCCTCTGCTTCCACTACAGGCTTCCCATCACTGGCCTTCTTGAAGTTTCTCAAACATGCCACGTGTGCTCCCACTTCAGGGCCTTGACTCTTGCTGTTTCCTCTGCGTGGCGCTTTCTTCCTTCTGTACATATCATGACTGGATCTTTCTATCTTTCTGGTCTCAGCTTGAATATCTCCTCTCAGAAAAGTCCTGAACATCCTAGGGCATCCTAGACCTCCTGCTCGTGTCTCTACTTATTGTCTTCATAGCAGTTACCATTATCTGATAAGATCACATTTATTTTCTTGTTTATGATCTGTCTTCCTCACTATAATGTAAGCTCCAGGAGAGCAGACACCTTGTTCCTCTAGTTCATTGCTGTACCCCAGCTCTTAAAAAAAAAAAAAAACTGTACCTTTCATGTAACAGATGTTTAATAAATTTTGTCAGGTGGATGAATGAATGAATGAATGAATGAAAGGACGTGCCTGGCCCTGTGCTAAGGCAGAGGATAGATACCACACTGAGCAAGGTACAGGTAATCTTTTACAGGTATCGCCTTGTGATGCCTAGTTCCTCAGTCCTCCAAAAGGAAAGTCTTCTTGCCTCTGTCTTACCTGAGAATTCTTCCTAGTAATGAAACCAGCATTCATTTGACTATGCACAACCCCCTATCACATCTTTTCTCCAGGACTCTCCCCTGCCAGAGTGCTGAGTAATTATCCTTTACAATCCACAGTGGCTCCAAATTTTGATTAAACGCTGTCTTGGCTTTTAAAATTCCAGGCCAGACTATTAGGCTGTGCTCCACTATGGCATTACCCAGCACAGTGATTGACTGAGATGGACTCTGTCCTCCTCTTACTTTGCAGCTATTTCTTTCAGTATTTTGATCCGGGCGAGAAGTATGACGTTATTGATTTGCTCTGCTCCACTCACCAACTGTCTCATCTGCAAGAGCAGGAATCTTTATGGCTTCAATAATTTCCCGGAGTGCAGAGAACTCTTTTATATTTTTGCTTGGTACTTTGCAATTCTGTAAATTTTTTATAGACTCTGAGGTTAAGTTTCATTCCTGACTCCCAGGCTCCTTGGGAGGTCTGCTTGTGCTCTAAGAAACAACCTGACTCCTTTGTGCCCAGTCCCGCCCCATCGCATCCTCATCTTTAGGGAGGGAGAGAGAGAGAAAGAGAGCTTTTTAAGTTCTATACTTCTTTTTACTGAAAAGAAAGGGGAAAAAAGAAGTTCAGAGAGGTTGAGTGCCTAAAATAACACAGCCAATTAGTGGCATATGCTCTTCGGCTTCTGGGGTGATCTTTGGCACTGATCACCGATATTTTGGTTCTCTTCCTCCCCGGCACAAAGTAGAGGAGTCCCCTTCTCTGCCCCCATAAGGCCATGTGACTTGCAGTGGCCAATGAAATAGGAGCAGAAGTGGGCTGTGCCACTTCCAGGTGCACACATTTAAGGACTGCATCTCTAAATGAGAGCAGTGACTTGAGAATGACAGGGAATGTAAGCAAGAAATAAATCTTTGTCATTTTAAGCACTAAGGTTTGGGAATGTTTGTTATGACATGTAACCTAGCTCATCCTAACTGATACAACCTGCAATTTCAGTCTCCCGGGTAAGGTCATTTGGAAATCTTTAGGAGAGAATTTTGGCTGGATGATGTGGAAGATTTAGACAAGAAGAGAACCTGAAAAATGCAGCTGTTTCAACATCATGGATTTCCCATGTCTAGTTTTATTTAGATCAAGAGTTGAAAAAGCTATGAAACAAGGAAAAGTTCAATTCATTAGGAAACTATTCAAGTCAGTTCAGAAATTGCCCCTGAGTTTCCTTGCCAGCCTCCACTCTCCAAATCCCCTCCTCAAACACTCCATGCTTCAGCTTCATCAACCTCTTTCCTCACACACATTTGTCATTTCTTCGTTTGCACAGTCATTCATTCAACAAATATCTACTGAGTTTCTGGTATGTTCAAAACATGGTGATGGACTTCAGTGTCTCAACCTGTTGCATACACTTCTCATTCTTTAATGTCCTGGCCACCTCTCTCCAGTCTTTCTTTTCAACATGGTGAACTTTATTCATGTTTCAGGATCCAGATCAAAATCCTTTCTACTAGGAAGGCTTGTCTGACACCACTTTTTTTCCAAAGCACATCTAGCCTCCTCTTTCTCCATGTGTTTATGACACTTTGTATGCCTTTCCTTTACCTACAGAGCCTATGGTACTATAATTACTGGTTCATGTATTTATCTCCCTCACTAGACTGTGACCCCTTTGACAGCAGGGACCACAACCTCAGTCGTCTCTGAAGTTCTCATGCCTGGCTCATAGTCCATGCCCAATAAATATTTGATGAATGAATGGATGAATGGTGTGATTCAATCTTGTTATTCTTTCTGACTCTGCTTCCAACGTCCCAGCATCTTAGCTCTCCATAGGGGAAAATAGCCACACCCAGAGTCCTGGAAACCTGGCTGAACTGGAAGTCTGGGGGGCATTTAATCTCTGAACATACCTGGGTGGGTTGGTGGACATGGGAGCTGTTTAATGTCTCTGTGTCTTCCTGGCCTGGGAGAAGCAGAGACCCCATGAAGGTGCTCATATATCTGCATGATAGATGGCCACCAAGGCTGGATTGCTGAGGGGAGCAAATGCCACTTAATGAGCAGGAATCACCCTCTTAGAGGCCCCAGAAGATAATTACGCCAGTGAGGAGGTCCTCCTTCTCTGCTTGAGTTTTAAACATAATAAATCACATACAACCCTCCTGAACCCAAAGCTTGGACCCCGATGGTGGAGCTAATAAGACTCAGGCTGTGCAGCAAGGCCTGTCATCTCTGCAACATCAGCACCATCGATCTGTGGCAGCAGCCCCAAGTATGCTGAGCTCTCTGACGGACGCCTCCTCCTCGGTTGCCCTCCTCCCACGCTTGTGTCTGCACAGACCCTGGGCTTTCTGTGCTGGTTTCCTCAACCACATTTGACATAATCCATATTTTCCACTTTAAATATTTATAGCAAACTTGGAGGGAAAACATTCTCTTTTCAACAGGCCTTCTAATTTCACTTAACAGTGAAGGTCAAAGCAAGGAATGCTCTGCAAAGGAATTTTTCTCATTTTCAGCCTATGGCAACCGGAATCGAGGGCAGGAAACTGAAAATCGTTTGACCCAGCTTCATCCTCCATACCCTCCATACCATACATATGAATGCCCCCTGCTAAGGGGCAAAACAGCTGAGACATTACTTTTTAACAGATTTATAGTATTTTTCTGATTATAAAAATGCATGTCCCTTGTGATAAGTTCAGGAGACATATATATATAATATACATATATATATGTGAAAATAAAAGTCATCTTTAATTCATCACCTGGAAATAGTGATTATTGACAATTTTGTGTCTAATCTTTTAGATCTTTCTTCCTAAAAAGGACATTATTTCTTACTAAAACGGGATTGTATTATGCATACTATTCTAGGTATTTGATTGTATTATGTGACCTTCTTTCTTCTAATTATAATTATAATGTGTAGATCTTATATGTGAGTGTATGCGTTTGTCTAATGCACATCATAATTTTTAACAGTTACATGATATTCTGTTAGATAAAAGTACTAGAGATAATGAATTAATCCCCTATCAGTGGACACTTAGGTTGTTTCCATTTGTTCATTATTATTTTAAAAAATAATTTAAAGATGTGGAAACGATCCTTCTACAGACAGAAGAGTGCTCTTCTCTTACTATTTCTTTCATGTAAATTTCTTGATGTGGAATTGCTGTTTCAAGGGATATAGATCTTTTAAAGATTTTGACTCACATTACCAAAAAAATAAAAGATCTGTTTGCTTTCACAAGCAGTGCATGACAATGCCTGTTTCCTCGCAAACTCACCAATTCTGAGCATTAGCCATCTTCAAATTTTTGACAATATGCGAGCAGAAAAAATTATCATATTACTGTCTCATTTTTAATAGATTTCATTAGTATTAAGTTTAGATGTTTCTTAAGCATTCATACTTTTTCTTTTGTGAATTTGCATATTTAGATATCTTGCTCATTTTCCCCCATTGGAGTAATTTGCCATGCCATCATTGTAAATGGTAAAGATATATATGCCACGAATAATCTTCTTACTGCGACTTTTGTCCTTTGACTTTGTTCTCCTTTGCTCTGCAGATTTATAAATTGTGTGTAACAAAATGCAACGGTGTTTTCCCTGATGGTTTCTGGCTTTTATTCAAATTCCAAAAGGTCTTCCCCTCTTCCAAGAGAATGGAACCTTCACCTATATGTTTAATATTTGTATATAAATTTTGCATTTATTTGTTTATTTTTTATATAACTATTTAAACAATATGAAATTTATTTTGGAATAAGGTACGAGGTAGGGATCTCACTTTATTTTTTCCCTTAAAGTTAGCTCATTTTCCACCACCTTTTAATGTATGATTAACCCTTCTCTCTGGTTTGAAATACCACATTTATAATATGTAAACGCTTCTATATTTCTGTCAAGTAGACACACTTTCTTAGTCACTTAGAACAAATCCCTTCATTGCTCATTTTTCCAAAAAAAAATCCCTGAATATTTCCAGATATCTATTCCTCGAGATGAATTTTAGTATCTTGCCAATTAATGAAAAAAATTCTGCTAATATTTTAATTGATACTGCATAATATTTATATAATTTGGGATAAATTGGCATGTATCCAATACTGAAAACATGAGTTCCATTTTTTTACCTATTATATCCTTCAATAAAGATTTCTAATTTCACACAACATAGCATATACACATTTCTTATTAGGCTTATATCTAGGTATTTTACATTTTTATTGTGATCAGAATTCTATGCTAATTTTATTTTATTATTGATTTTTATTGCTCTATAAGAAACCTAGTGGGGATTTTTGCATATATTTTGTACCTGCAATTGTTTTTGAAGATGATTATTTGGTGGCTAAAACCATCTCATTGAACTTCACGGTTTCAGTTGTATTACAAATAGGCATAAATCATGCAAACTCATCTGGAAACCCCACGGGTATAAGAATGCCTATGTCCAAGGATAGTTATATTAATCATGTTTTTTATTTTCTGCATTTTACGATGCTTTGACATCTTGAGGCCTTGCTGACCCAAGAGAGACTGCCCCTCCCAGGGCTGGCTCAGTTCCAGAGACAGCAGTCTACTCCCCTGCAAAAGCACATCTTTCAGATACAAACCAACCAATCCAAAACGCAAGCCCCTAACCACCTCCTTTACTGAGCTCTTATACTCCTGGTGACCTCCCCTTGTGCTAATCGATCCGTGGCCAGGCACGAGACACTCAGGACAGCCCGACACCCCAGAGCCCAATGAAGTTGTTCAAACCAGTCAATCCTAAGCCTGCTGAACCTGCCGACTTGGGATCCTAAACCCACGTGAGTCTGAACCCAGATCTGTGCCCCTGTCACTAAGTCACATCGTACTTCATCTCATTGTGATGTGTGAGTGTCCTTCAGTGCCCCAGCCACCATTCTGAGTCCCTGATACCAGCATCCACGTCTAAGACTAGAGTCTAAGATGCAGAAGGAAAGGAGAAAAGACGGGGTTCCCTTCCACTAGCTGAGGGCTACCATCGCCATTAAACAAGGGTCCTGGTAAGTTGGAGTCTTACTCATTGAGTGGGGCTAAGACACGCTTTACCCACCCGGTGCATCGTGGGACACACCAGCAGCCATCTTGAAGAGGCAGGAGCACAACAGCCTGGATTAAATCGTTCCCTCTGTGATTCACAAGCAAGTCCAAGGACCCACAGCCTCCTCTCGCTCTTGTGAGATGTGAGCAGAAGGAAGAACTGGGCAGGTCCTTCTCTCTGATATGCACCTACCGCTCAAGAGCTTACTTTCTGCCGAGACCGTGCTAAAGAATTCATAATCACGAATTCACGTAAACTTCACAGCAGTCTGTCAGGAAGAAACAGTCATTATCTCCATATTACAGATTAGGAAACTAGGATTCAGAGAATCAAGAGTCTAACCCAAGGTCATATAGCTAAGAAGTGACAGAGTCGGGATCTGAACTAAAGCCTGCCTGGCTTTAATCACAGCGCTCCTGCCTCCCTTTTGATGTTCCTGGTGCCCATTCACATCCTGGCATGGATAGGTTCCGATCGGCTATTTGTTGGTGATGTTATTGGTCCAAGAATGAGTCACTGAGGAACATTCATGACAGCGCAGGTGGCATGATCAGTGGTGTTGCAGTGACTTTGTGTCGCCATGTTTTATATTTCAACTGCTGCTGTTGGTGGCTCTCCCGCTTGTTCAGGACGGCTGCCCGTGTGTCCCACGGTGCACTGAGTGTGTAAAGCAAGTCTCGGCAGCAGAACAGCCCCACCCAATACACAAGAGTTGACGTTGCTTTTAAGCAGACCTCTAACAGTGTCCACCGCAGTGGGTTCTTCAGATGAAATGCTCCCGCACCCACCCATCCCCTATAAAATAACTGAGAGAGGACACGCTGGATGTTGACCCGTAGGGGAAAAACTTGTGCAGATCGACAGCTGGGTGCTCCTCATTGGTATTTAGGCAGCGGGTGGTCACTGGGGCTGAGCTGGGCCCTTTCACCAGAGGAGCTACTCTCACTGCCTGCCTCAGTGCTGCCCCAGTCCGCCCGTGCATACGCACTGTCTCTAGGAGGTGCTGGGATCAGAACGGTTACAGGTCCAGATTTTCCCAAACGCTGGCCCCAGGGAGCTCCACATCCCAGGCGCTGAGTCGGCTGCCCTACACACATGGAGCACATGTGTTCCCCCCCCCCCCACCCCCGCCGCGGGCTGCAGGAGCAGCACTTAGGAGTCAGCAGGAACAGAAAACCCCTCTCCTGAAATGTTATTCATTAATGTGAGAACAACATCTGGCCCGGAAGCCAAGGACCCCCAAAGCCTTTGGCTTGTGTGTGACCTCAGGGAGCCCCAGGCCGTCTGGGGCAGGGTGAGCCTTTAATCGTCACAGACGTTGCCACAAAATCACATCCGAAAGGACATCACTCTGCTCAGGACACTAGGTCGCAGAGGCTGCAGAGCATATGGTGAATCAGATTAAGAGGGCAAGAGAGATTTCCTGTGCCAAGGAGTCAGTCTCATTGACATGGATTACCACCTATGGCTGAAGTCATTTCCTCTCATTCAAAGGCTGAGGAGCTTGGAAACCAGAGCAGGGACCAGGGCAAGATGTCAGGAGAAGGGGGGAATTACGTCTTAGGACTTCTCTGCTTTGGAGCTTCCTAATGAGCAAAAATCCATTCGTTCTGACAGTGACCGAGAGAAAGGAATGTCTGCAGCACTTAGAGACAGGGATTCCAACCTGTGGCTGCGGCCTCTGGCAGCCATCATTTAGTTGTGGTTTGGTCTTGACCACGGCGATTTTCTGCCAGAGCCTCAAAAGCACTGGTTTCTTCATTAATTATCAGGTGACAGTGCATAACAGGCATCTCTGAGCCTCATCTCAGACCCTTCCACCATCCCTGACTCTCCTCACCTTTTGTCCCCACTGGGCTAAGGGTTTTTGGTGCATTCTCTCATTTGGTCCTTAAAACCACCCGTGAGTGGCAGCCTACAAGAAGCAACCTAGCACCATGGTTAAGGGTACAGACTCTGAGCCAGGTCGCTCTGCCACCTGCTTCCTGCGTGATCTATAAAATGAGGTGCGGTGGGCTGAAGGGTGGCTCCCAAAGACGTCAGGTCCTCATCCCTGGACCCTTCGAATGTTGCCTCATGTGGTAAAGTTTTTGTATATGTGATTAAATTAAGGATTTTGAGATGAGGAATTCTTCTGGATTATCTGGGTGGGCCCTAAAGGCCATCATAAGTGTCCTGACAAGACGGAGGCAGGGAGATGTTTGACACAGACAGAAGAGGAGAAGTCAGTGTGACCACAGAAGCAGAGACTGGAGCGATGTGGCTATAAGCAAGGGATGCTGGCGGCCACCGAAGCTGGAGGAGGAAAGGAAGAGATTCCACCTGGAGCTTCTGGAGGGAGCTCGGCCCCGCCAACACCTGGATTTCAAACTCCAGCCTCCAGAACCACAAGAGAATAAATTTCTGTTGTTTTAGCCACCAAGTGTGTGGCGATTTGTTCCGGCAGCCTCAGGAAATGCATACGTGGGGGATTATAGTTGCTACCCCTCAGGGTGTTGTAAGAATTAAGTGATTCTGTATGTCTACAGCATTTGTGACAGCGCCTGGCACGAGGTACGTGCTGTAAACGGCCTTTACCAAGTTAGGTGTCGGCAGCACTATTTTTAAATGGGGAGAGAAACTGAGTCTCAGGGAGAGCCGTGGGTCACGAAACCCCAGGTGCTAAACCCCAGCACCACCGCACTGCTTCTCCTGATTGAGCTCAAGTCTCAGAGCCCTGAACCCCAGCAGGGGCCTGAGAAGAAGGTTCCAAAAGCCAAGGGTCAAACTAAAATCACATGGTCACATTCAAAGCCGGGCTGGAAGTTCAGGGGCATGGAGCGCCACTCCAACCTCCCGCTCCTGTGTCGTTGGTCCACTCAGGTGAGCCAGACCAATGGCAGGGACTTTTCTCTCCCTTAGATTGCCAGCATCCTGCCACCTGCTCCAGTTACATCTGAAGCCTGCCCCAGTCAGGTCTATAATAATAATAAAAGTAACAACTACTATCACTTATTTTTACTTACAGCGTGCCAGGCTTTGAACTCAGTGCGTTAGACATTTTACTATACTTAACCCATAATCGCTGTACCCATTTTACAGATAAGGAATAGGGGGCTCAGATGGGTCAAGTGGCACGCCCAAGGTCAAACGGAATTCAAATACAGCTCCATCTGCCCGCGTGTCTTGAGGTCTAGCAAGCTTCCTCATCATGGTGACAGCTGAGTACGTGGCAGGCACTCGGCCAGGGCTTCCATGTGCACTTTCCCTGAGTCCTGTTAGGATCCCTATTTACAGTAGGGAAACTGATGTGCTCACAGGGCAAGCTGCCCAAGGTCACCCAGAGAGCAAGCAGCTGAGCCAGGACTTGACCTTCGCTCTCTTAACTCTAGATCCCCAGCTTAGCGTCCGCCTGCCTCCTTCCTCCTCCATAACGACCCAGATTCACGTGCAGACACCCAGCAGCTTGGCATCGCAGAGGACACTAAATTCACTCTCTACCCGCCTTCTTCCATCAAACTGAAAGGAATCCAGCCAGTGGGAAGCCATAAACTTGAGTGTGCACAGAGTATTTCTAACCTACGTTGACATTAGCTAAGTCCTCACAAGGTCATGTCACCTGCTGAAAAGCCAGGAGAGACTTTGCAGTAACCAGCAACGATGGTCACCCCCCGGCTGGGCGGTGCAGGCTGGCGAAGCTTTCCCTTTGTTGCCATCACAGAGGCAGCTAGTGGTGACTGTCTCCATAGGAAACGGTCACTGCCGTCCCCTTCCAACCCCCCAAGCCCAACTCCTGTGGGGAGCCCCATGGACCACTGGGAGATGCCCTCTCCCAGATTCGAGCCTTGTGGCTTCTTTCCTCTGCAGCCCTGAATTTCTGCTTAGTGACAGACGCTTCCCTTAATCTTTCCCACACTTTTGTCTTTCCCAATAAAGACTCTGCGCAGCCTAAGGCCATGGGACTGCATCTTCCCCCCTTTTTTTAATACCAGGAAGAGACTTAAAGAAGGAGCCAGGAGAGGAGAGCAGATAAGAGCTTGGGGGTCCACCTCAGGGTCGTGGAGCACTCTCGAAGTGCTGAGCACTGCTGAAGGCATTTCACCTCCATTTTCTCACTTTGTTCTCACAACCACCCTGTGAAGTAAGAATTATCCCCACTTTATAGCTCCAGGTCCTTTCAATGATGCTGAAGATGATGATGATGATGCCCATAATAATGCCGATTGGCACTGATCGCTGACTCCATGGCAGACACTTTTTTATAAGATTTCTTCAGACTAACTCATTTAATCCCTACAACAACCTCATGAGGTATTACAATTACAATGATTATTAGGGGTTACTATTATTCCCATTTTACATATGAGGAAACTGGTGGATTAAATGAAGTCACATAGCTGGTAACTGGAAGAGGCAGGAGTCAAACTCAGGTGATTTACTTCAGGGGTTGACCAACGCCTGCTGCCTGGCTGCCTGTTTTTGTAAAGAAAGTTTGTTGGAACACAGCCGTGTCCATTTGTTTACTGTCTACTGCTACCGTCCTGTTACAACAGCATCGCTCAGTGGCTGGAACAGAGATGGTATGGCCTGCAAAGGCTAAAACATTTACTACCTGGCCCTTTACAGAAAAGTTTGCTGACTCCTGGTCTAGCACGTGAAGCAGGTGGCATCTGGCATGCTCTGAAAAAGCCAAATGCCACCTCCTCCAGGATGGCTTCCCAAAGTCCAGGTGGAGTGGGGGAAAACACTAAGGCCTCAGTATGAGTTACGTCTGCGTGGAAATCCTCACTCTGAGATATCGCCTCTCTGCAGCACCTTGAGTTTTTCATCACTGAACTTGAGGATAACCATTTCTTTCCTGGGAGGCTGTGTGTGGAGAGCATTATATGAGATACCATAAGTGAGGTGCCATAAGTGCTGCCAAGCAAACAGTAAGTACATAATAAGTGCCCAGAAACCACCGATGGCACAGGTGAAGTGGGAGGCTCCCTTGACATCTCCTGCATCCCAACAGAAGAGAAGTGTCAGCTCCACCCTCCCCCATCCACAGAGCAATAACACCTGTTATCCCACTGAAGTGCAAAACACTGCCCATCTATTTCACGGTTGCAGGCGATCGTTAATATGCTGCTTCAGCTTGCCAGATGTAAAGAGAATCGTCAGTCTCCAGCACAGCCAGCTGCCTCCCTGGCGGGCAGGGAGGAGAAGGAGGGGACAGAAGGAGAGAGGGAGAGTGAGGAGGGGGAAGGGAGGGGGGAAAGGGAGGGGAGGAGAGGCAGGAGGAAGAGTGAGAGAATGGGCATAGAACCCAGACCCAGCACCTCCCTGGACAACTGGGGGCCTCCACCACCCATCTGGCCCTCTTCAGTGCCTAAGAGGCCCCACCTCCACGCTGAACAAAGGACCTTTTAGAACCTGTAGGTGGAGTTCTCAGAATCCCATTAGCTGGCTGCTTCCACAGAATGATAATGGAAGCTCTGTATAGGACAAAAAGACCTGGACTCTGCCTGCAGGAGCCAGCCCCTGCTCCTCTCTGGAACTGCCGGCCTGAGAGACCACTGGGCGTGCTTTATCAGACTGGCTTCCCTGAAGAGCTTCCCAGGGGCACGCTCAGGAGCCCAGCCACCACGGACAGTAATAGCCAACATTCTACTCATTGAGCACTTAACCACCGAACACGCACAGTAACCCAGCGAGCAAGGTTCTGTGAGCTCCATTTCACAAGGAGGATACCGACGCACAGAGGGGTGGAAGATCCAGCACCGTGCGAGAATAAATTTCTGTCGTTTCAAGCTGCCCGGTCTGTGGCAGTTTGTTACAGCAGCCACAGGCAACTAGTACAAGGGCTTTGCAAACAGTGTGGCACATGGTAGTCAAGGAGGCCGTTAGATATCCCCACACTCAACCAACTCAGATCGACTAGTAATGCCTAGAGTACACCTTACAGAGTCTGGTCTCCTCAGGGAAGAAGAGAACAATTGATGAGCGATGTCTGCCATAGGTAACGAAACAGAAGTGTTAGCATGAATACTGTATATTTGTACTTCCTATAAGAATGCTCAATAACAAGCAATTAAATTAATAAGCAAATGAGACTTCCACAAAGGGGGGGGGTCCTCCTGAGAGAGTATCTGAGATTGCCTAGATAGCCAGAAGTCTCCAAACACAGCTCATCTCTAAGCATTCCAAGATTCTGGGAATCTCCAACAGAGACAAGGAGCTCGGGGCTCCTCCCTCCCCATAGCTTCTGGCTCAGAGGGGAAAGAGACTAGCGTATTTCTCAAATCCAAGCCTTTCTTTCCGCACTGTCCGTCCGGCCACCATCTCATCCCCAGGCTCATCACCTCATACTCCTATTCCAGCATCAGCCCCGCCCAAGACTCCTTCTCCCAGCTTTTCTCCTTCAGCTTCTCCCATGCAAGGCTGCAGCCCGTCTTTCTGAAATACCACTTTCCTCTTGCAGCTCTTCTCACAACCTCTTTAGGGCCCGTTCCTTGACTTCAGTACAAAATCTAGACTTTTCTGTTTGACAATAATATCTTCCTTCTCCCTTCTTCCCATCTCCTCTCCACCTCGGACAAGCAGAGCTGGCAAAATGAATGCCTTGGGGGACAGAATCCACGTGTTTGGCCAGGAACAGCTCCAGGGTGCCTAGTAGTTTTTCCCAGTGTGTGTTTGGGAAGATGTCAGCTATGACCATTTCAGCTGCAAGAAACAGAATTCAGAACTCAAACTGGTATCGAGGATTGGAAAATGTCTCATCTTTCCTCCAGGTTGTCCCGGAGAAAGTGGGTTTCAGGAGTGGTTGATTCAGCCACTCACTAATGTTATCAAGGACCCAGGTTCTTTTCAATTCTCCCCTCAAGACTGCTGTCCTCAGGTTGGTATTACTTTATTTTTAGATGACAATCATTGGGAGCAAGAAGAGAGGTCACTTATTCAGGATAATCTCCTTTAGGAGCCGTCAACTTTTCCCAGAAAGCCCTAGCAAATTTCCTATCACCTCCTATTGGCTACTTTGGGGTCACATGCTCATTCTGAACCACTCTCTGATTGGGGAGTTGGATTACCGTCAGACCAATCAGATTCACTCCTTGTGCCAAGGCTGGGTTCAGCTTGAGGCTCCTGCCTGGGTCAGGAAGGGGAAGCTAATCAAAATTAGGGGTTTGCTAGGAAGGGGCAGATAGACGCTGGCAGGGATGGGGGGAGTGGGAGTGGGAAGTGGGTGGCAGCCAATGGCACTCGCCACAGAAGAGGAAAAGGCACAGCTTTGGATTTGACATCTTTGAGAAATTCTCAGAGCCTTACAGGCTAAGATGCCCCATCTCAGCTACCTCCTCCCTAATCTAAGTCACCATCATCTCTTGCCACAGCCACTGCGATAGCCTCCTCTGTTTTCCCCACATCCTCTCTTGACACCCCCAATCCATTCTTTACCAACATCTGGAGTCATGTTTTTTAAATGTACATCTGATCTTGCCTAAAGCCCTCCATGCCTTCCCATTGCTCTTAAGACAAAGCCCCAACTCTTAACATTGACTTAAATGTTAAGGTGGGATCTGGCCCCTACCACCCCCCTTCCAGCCCCCCACCCCGCCCCTGTCACCTTGGGTCACTTTCTTTCTTTACTTTACTAGCTTTATCTTTATGCCTTGCACCTGTCCCCTCAACTTCCTTGAACCATGAAGGAGCTCTTTCCCTTCCTGGGTCCTTTACATAGACTGTTTCCTTTCCCAGTCCACAGTCTTTGCTTGAGAAACTCTTTCTCATTGAAAGTAACATTTAATGTCCAGAGTTAGTCAGCTTCTTATGATACTTGTTCTCAGAGTATCCTTTCCTTCATCACATTGATCACAATTGTAATCACAAACCTTTTCATGTAATTAATTGATTGACATCGATATCCCCTTGCTAAACTATAACCACCATGAAAGCAGGGACCAGGTTTATTTCCTCCTTTACTTTATTCCCCCAGGAGCTGGCGTGCAGCAGGTGCTCAATAAATAATGGAGTTATTCAGGACTCGGTGCTGCCAGCAACAGAAACTCACTACACTATTTAGAATATAATTTCAGCTGCTGTACCAGAGACCCAGAGTACTAGAGCCTCAGTAAAATGAAGATTTCTTTCTCTGACATTCAGTAGTCCTGGTGTAACCTTCCTAGGCTGACATGACAGCTCCATGATGTTTGGGACCTGCTCTTTTGGTCTTCTTATTTCATCATCTCTTGGGTGCTACCCTAGCTTTATAATGCAAGGTAGACCTATGGCCACATCGACATTCCTGTAAGCAGAAAGGAGAAAAGTAAAATGGACAGGGGCAGATGACCCCTTCTCCTCAAGGAGACAACCCAGAAATTACACGCAAGCTTTCTGCTTCCGTCTCATTGGCCAGAGCTTAGACATATCACCCGGTTGCAAGGAGACAGGGAGAAAATATGGTCTTTATTTTGGGCAGCCACAGGGACAGCTAAAAATCAGGGGGTTTCAAGAAGAAGGGAAGAATGGATATTAGGAGAAAATTATCACCACCTTTAACAAGGTTAGGCAATTTATGGCTTCGCATAATCCCTAAAATGTGGTTAACAATTAAACCTCACGAAGGGCAGGGGCACTCCAGGCCTCAGGACAAAGAATTAGGACAGACTCTCCCTCCATCTTCATCTCAGCTCTCTTTGCCTGTCATCTCTTTCTCAATGTGACAGCTCCTGAATTATACATCTTACAAGGCCCACAGCTGGAGACAGACTGGCTGCCCTGATCAATTCCTGGGGAAATCCAACAGCCAGTTTAAACGAAGCAGCTGTGGTCAGGGAGACAGGGTCCTATAAAAACATCGTACTAAAATTAAGTGGGTAAACAGTGATGCCTCCTACATGACCGAAAGGCAGACAGAATGAATGAATAAGTGAATTTGCGCATCCTTACCTGTCATCTTGGATTTCTGGCCGATATTCATGTGTCAACACCTCGAAGGCTGAAGCCTCCCGGTGACCCCACTCCCATGTCCCCAGACGCTGGAATCCCTCAGTGAACATTTGTTGAGACAGAGTCAAAGAATCAATACTTGACATTAACTTCAGACAGTACCATAAAGATGATCCGTGGACTAGATGCACAGGGAGCCTCCGAGTGGGAAAACTTAGGAACTGTGCAATGGCAAAGGTAACAGCGGACCTGGAAAAGCCCCAGCCTGTGGTTTGCTGAGTTTGCTCTTTGTGTCTAGCTGACAGGAGGTCCTCGGGGTGCAATAGGGGCAGCACGTGCTAACTGAGGCCAGAAACCATCTTCATTACAGAGTGCTTCTGCTATCCCCTACATCTAAATGAGACCCGGGGCTAAGTCTGGAACATGATTATCAGGGATTTTGCAAGGTGGCTCATTAACATAATTCCCCCAATTAGAAGGCAAAGAAGCTCTTGTTGAAAATTTTCCACTAAACATTAGAGGGCCATAATCCCTGCGTCATGAGGTGCCCAGCTCCGAATTCTAACTGCACACCTTCCCTAGGATCTGCGAAGGGCTCTGTTCTAGATGCCTTTCTATCATTTAATAAAACAGTTATTGAGCTCCTATACGTTGAGTCCTGGGTTAGGTGTTGAAGATTCAGAGACAAGAGAGAGTCCCTGACTCAGGAAGCTCACCGTCCAACAGATGGGACAGAGAAGTAGACAGATAATTGCAATGCAAAGGATATATGGTTTGTGTGCATGAAAGAGACAGAGAGAGACAGAGACAGAGAGATGAAAGAGAGAGAAAGAATGTGAGCAAGGTGCTTTGGGAAAAACCAACAGCTTCTCAGCTTGGTGGAGGGAGTCAAGGTGCAGAAGGAGAATCAGGGAAAGATTTCTGAACTAGGTAATCCATTAGCTATCTTGAGGATCAGGAGGCAAAAATAGGAAGAAAGGTACTTCTGCCTGGGGAACGGCATGAACAAAGACCTAGAAGCATGAAGGACAAGTCAGGTCCGGGGGCCTGCAGTGGCTCAGTTTGTCTGGAACTTAAGAGAGCAAATTGAGAAGTGGGGACAGGCACATCTGTATTGGTGGGCGGGGGTCAGATCCCTATATGCCTGGGAAACCATGGTAAGGAGGTGTTTTCTATGGGGCCGGCCCGGTGGCGCAGCAGTTAAATTCGCATGTTCTGCTTCTCGGGGGCCCGGGGTTCGCCGGTTCGGATCCTGGGTGTGGATATAGCACCGCTTGGCAAAAGCCATCCTGTGGTAGGCGTCCCTCATATAAAGTAGAGGAACATGGGCACGGATGTTAGCTCAGGGCCAGTCTTCCTCAGCAAAAAGAGGAGGATTTGCAGCAGTTAGCTCAGGGCTAATCTTCCTCAAAAAAAAAACACACACACAAAAAAAACACTTTGTGCCTGATGCCTAAGGGATTATCCCCCTGGCAGAAGCCCCTTCTTCTTACCCTAGAAAACTTGCCACCCTCCCTCCCATCCCCCAATCTTAACATGGTGAAGTCAGAGGCACCAGGTTACCATCTGACCTTATGGGTGATTGGTTTGCAGGAAGATCACCTGATTCAAGCTGGACCAATCAGGCTTCAGGAATATGAGGAAGTTGGGTACAGAATATAGTATGTGTTTTAGAGGAATAGACAGTCCTTAACTTTGCTCGCCTTTTCAGACGATTACTCCAACTTTTCATTTACCGAGGCCAAAAATGAGTGGGGATGGGGGCGGGGGATGGTGAATTTCCTAGGACCACACAGTAAGACACCCAGGCTCCCCCGTTGTCCCACTTGCTCAAGCAAAATGGAGAATGGTTTTTCACAGTATAAGCTACTGTTATTTCCTCTGCTCCAAATTTTTCTGCCAGCCTTTTCATTATTTCAGACCCACACCCACCCCACTTATTTTTGTCTGACATGATACAGTATCTATCTTGTGAGAAATGGTGAAATGGACTATAATAAATATATTGCTTAAGCGAGAAAAGTTGATAGAAATATAAATATGGGGCATGATATATAAAACCCCACACATCCCAATGGCCTCATTCATTAAAATCTTGCCGTGCTAAATTTACGAAGAGTACTCGTCTCTGTATGGCTTCTCATAAAACACCGCACACTCTACTGCTCACATTGAAACCCTCCCCGCTTTCACTATGAGCTGACCTTTCTCTATGTCAACCTCAAGGACTGGTTAACGTCCACTAGGGACTCGGCATTTAAGGGGGTTCAGAATAGGATTTAGATTTAAAGTGCAGATGTGAAGCTCTGGACAAGTTAAAATGAGAGTTAAAATGGAATTTCTCAAGGAATGGTGCTCACCGGGTCATTCCCATCACTGGCCACCCATCTAATTAACCCTGAGCCAGACTCCAAATAAACAAAGTTCATTTACTTAATTAATATTTAATGAACACCTACCATGTCCCAAGTATTGGCAGAACAGAAATAAATTACCCACAGCTCTTGCCTTTAAAGTATTCATGATAGAATGGGAAATAAATACACAAACATAGGGTTTTGACACATGGTGATAAGTGGTATGAGCGATCGGAAAGGACATAACCATAGCAGTCAAGAGTCTGTGGTGGGCCGGGTGCTGTGCTGTTTTTATACCACTGTCTCGTATTTACCTATGAATCTCCTCTTTACAGTTATGGCAAATGAAGCTCACGGAGGTGAAGGGACTTGCCTGAGTCAAACAGTGAGGGATTTTAAGCCAGTTCTGCCTGAATCTAAAGACTGCAGTTTATTCCCGGGTTCCTCTTGACACTGGCCTTTAAGATGGGCATGGGCTTCATGTGCAGGTTTAGCTCTGGATGACACCTAATAGACTTCAGGGTCCCCACTTACCTGGCTGCAACCTGCTGCTTCTTGTTCCTACTCTTCCCATCCCCTAAATGTGCGCTTGAAGGAGTTTTTGCACTGCCCTTGGTCCATGCTGATGTACATCTGTCGGATATTGCCTGCCCACCATCCATTCCCTTTTCTTCTTATAATGGGACTCTGGTATTCCTTTCCCTCTCTCCATTCACACGCTCAGATGGAGCTGATCCCATTCACATGACCCAGACCCAGCAC
This sequence comes from Equus asinus, assembly GCF_041296235.1. Taxonomy (NCBI): domain Eukaryota; kingdom Metazoa; phylum Chordata; class Mammalia; order Perissodactyla; family Equidae; genus Equus; species Equus asinus. The sequence continues at coordinate 34,426,183 of NC_091803.1, forward strand.
AGTCACAGTGGCTGGTTCAGGGACGGGCATGTGGTCCATCCAGCCCAATTGGAGTGAATTTGGAGGCTTTGCTGGAATCATTGGGAAAGAGGTCCTGCCTGTTGGCTGGGCTGCTAAGGAGATGCAGCGAAGCCTGAAGCTGTCCATGGCCGTTCCTGCCTCTCTTTAGCGACAACTTGCTGTAGAATGAAGTTAACAGAGAGAAAGCAGAGCTAAGAGGTGGAGAGAGCCTGCTCCTTGACTCCCTCCCTTTCCCCCAGCTAACAGTCTCTGTGACTCCATTCTAAATCAGAGAGACAGAAACAACTGGCCCCGTGTGCATCAGCTATTTACCCCCGGTTGAAACAGTGCTGGTAACAGTGGAGGGGAGAGGGGTGAATGAAAGTCGAATGGAAAGGGGGCTGGAGGCTAAGAAGTGGGAGGAAAAGATTAGTCTATCAGCGACAGACTGTCCTGCAGTGTTGGCATTCTGGATGGTTACTTTCTTTATAATTGTTAGCATGATCCAATTCTCCTAAAATGACATGAACTGGGGATAGAATGACTAATGTTTAAAGGTACAGGCTCTGGAGGCAGACAAAACTGGGTTCACTTTCTTGCTCTTCCACGTCTTAGCTGTGTGACTTGAGTAAGTCTCTTCACCTCTCCACCCCTCTCTTTCCTCATCTGAAATACGGGGTGTTGACTTTCTCATAATCTCCTGTAAGCATTAAGTGGGATAACATAAGCAAAGCATTGAGCACAGTGTCTCATTAGTAATATCACTCAAGAAATGCTATGATAATTATTAGTAATATATATAATTTTTATAAGTAAAATTTTTTAAGCAAACACTCTTTACAGACATGTCAATCATCATCCTTGAGCTCTGTTCATACTCTTGTTTTCCTACCTCGTTCCTCCTTGGAACACAGAATTTGTGCTGGAAATGGCTGTTAGAAATTACCACTGTGTACCAAGTGTCCCCCTCCCCCAAGAAACACATAATCAATAAGCTAAGACGCTCCCTCTTCCTAGCAGCCCTCATTGATCATTACAAGGCATGCTCAGGGGTCCCTGGGCTCATATGTTAATTGACTGCACATCCACTTAATGGGGAACTCCCCAATGCCCCAAGCGGGAGTAGACTCTGTGCTCCCTCCTGCACCACAGTGCATTCTGGGAGCCGTTGGAGGACAGAAGTCGGCAGGTGGTGCATCTGATCAATTAATTAGGAGCATGTTGAGAGTTTTGACTCCAAGCCTGGCTAATCGGATAATTAAATCTCCACCCATCCTCCACCCCAATTCCCAATCCAAAAGGCTCTCCCCAGCCTGCCATCCCTGTCTGCTGGGGGGGGGGCAGTGGGGGGAGGGGGGATATGAGCTCCTTTCAGGTCTGTCCATGGCAGAGGCAGCCCCTCCCCCTCCCCCTGCTCCTCATTTCTGAAGCTGAAAAAAACCGACCAGGAAAATGTTCTCTGAGAGCGCTTGGGAATGAAAGTGGACTAACTTCCTCAGGAGGCTGTGTGAGGATTAAAGGAAATAATAGCAAGTGAAATGAAGCTTTTCAAGGAGAAAAATCTCAGCCTGCACTGGATAAGTAACGCCTGTTGATCTGATCCTCTGAGGATGCTGTGCCAGCCACAGCTAGTTCTCCCACTCCTGCCCATATCCATTCTCCTCGTCTTTACCACAGAACCCTGTGTTTGTTCATGGCATCCACATGTGCAACTAAAATAAAATGTCTTCCCCAGGCTCCGTTGAGTGAGGAGTGACCCCGTAACATACTGCCGTTAAGCGAGATGTTGGTAGTAGACCTCAGAAAGGGCGACCCTGCACAAATAATAAGGGGAAGCCTACCGAGGAGGATGCTTTGGCCTCTGGCTCTTCACCTTCTCCTTTTCCCTCTGTTGAAGACAGATGCAATGTCTGGAGGTGGAGCAACCATTTTGCAACCATGAAGAAAAAAGCCAACCTCTAAGGAAGACTGAACTGAAATAATGGGAGGAGTGTGGGTCTCTAATGGCACCACGAACAGCCATAACAGCCTAGACTGTCTCTCTGGATTTGTTGTTATGTGAGAAAATGAAGCCCTATTTGGTGAAACCACTGTGGGCAGCTAAAACCTGCATTTGAACACACTCCTAACTGATACATTTGATGACATCAGCCTGACACATAGATGTATCAATGCATAATAGTAATAGTGACAGTAACATATAATAAGCATATGCTACAGCATAAGATTGTTGGGAGGAAAGCCTGAGATAAAGTAGTTAAAACTCTTAGTACAGTGACAGGCATGTGGCAAATGTTCATGAATCTTGGCTTTTATTAGAACTTGAGGTTGAGAGAGTTTATAAGACTTATCAAGAATCTTTGATAAGACTTACCAAGAAGTTGGAGGAGAAACCAACCCCCAAATTTGGGAACCACAAAAAAAGCACTAACCTCAATCCTGGACTCAGGAAACTTCTGTGTTAGCGAAGATCCTGGACCTGCCTCTTACAAGCTGTGTGACCTCAGGCAAATTACTTAACCTCTTGGAACCTCAGTCTCCTCTTCTGCAAAATGGGGTAATTATGAGGATTAAAATAAGAAATGTCCAGTGTAAGGGCTTCATACATGTGGTTAGCTCTGTGGTTAATTCCACCCGGAGATGGGCAGGAATCTTAAAGGACAGAATCTTGCAGGGCATTGAGACAGGCTGCAAGACAATATCCCGGTTTTTCAGCAAAGGTGTTTTCCAGCAGGCCCCATGAAAAGCAAGAGGCACTCAGCATATTCCTCACTTTGACAAAACTCTCTCAGAGAGGCAGTAAATTACCAAATCCTTGTTTCAGCTAAATAAAACATACAGCAGATCCCATTGGCATTTATTACTGATATCATAGCCCCCAGGAATAACAAGCGAAAGTAATTAAGTTTAATGATTCCAACGAACCCAATATGCTTGATTGCAGTGTGTATGCCTAATTATCTTCCCTTTTTTGTTGTTGTGTGTATGGTATAAATAAGGCTTATTTCTAAAAAAAAAAAAAAGGCACTAATTTTAAGAAGCATTAGGGAAAGTTGCATCCGCAGCACCTTTCAGACGGGCTTGCTGGAAGCCCTGAGTCAGGAGAAAGTCGCTTGGCTTGTCAAAATGGCAAAGGAGGGATGACGTTATGCTCGGGTCTCTAAACTGTGAGACAAAATCAGCCTCCCCAGCAGCAGAGGAGGAAAGCAAGGAGGCCCAAGTCTCTAGGATCTCCCCACTAAGGTAAAGGAAATACAGAACTGGGCTGGAGGCTAGAGGCGGACCCTGGGGGAGGAAATGGCCTGACTATTGCCCGCAGGCACAGAGTCGCTCTGCTCACCTGGGAGATGCCCTTGCGTTGGATGGAATCATGAGCCTCAATGTCGCAACACCTCCCTTTATCCATTCTCTTTGCCATGGGACTTTTCGCTTCCTCCCACTAAAAGGATAGAATATATTATATATTTCCCCACCCCTCGACTTTGAACATGTGACTTGCTTTGGCTGATACAATGAAATGGAAGTGACAGGGCACCAGCTACAAGCCTAGAACTTAAGAGACCTTGAATGTTTCCATTTACCATCTTGGGTTTCTGCCATTGCCATGTGACCATGGCTGGGCTACCCTGCTGGTCCCAGGTGGAGGAGAGACAAGTGGAGCAGAGCCACTGAGCCAAACTCAGCCAACCTACAACCACTAGAGCTTAAATATGTCCTTATTGTTGACTTATTTATTAAATGCCACTGGGATGTTGGAGTTTTTTGTGTAGCATAAGGGCTCTGGTATGACAATGAAAACTTTGAAATGCTTTGAGATTTTGTGACAATAAGCAATTTTCTGGGGAATGATTTCCAAACTTTCAGGGGGCTCTGAAAACTGCATCTGACCCAAGGAAAATTAGAACCCCCCCTGAAACTGATGACCTCAGCTACCTGTACTCAGCCACAAGCTGAAAATTCCGGAGGCATCCTTGGCTCTTCTCTCTGAACCCCACCGTCTCTTCCCAGCTCCACATTTGGGGACATTCTATTAGTAACTTCAAATCAGCCATGGTGGGAGTATTTATACCATACAAACTGGCAAACACTACAAACCAGGGCTTTCTCTTCCCACAGAGCCAGCTTGCCAGCATACCTCTGCCTCCCTCCAACAGTTGGTCAAGTCATCTTGCTGCTTTGACATCAGCAGTGTCTCTTGGAAATAGCTCCTCTTCCTCATCCTTGCTTCCACTGTCTGTGCACAGAGGGTAGTCTGGGGCTGCAGAGTGTGTATCAGAGTCCAATAGTCAGTCGTCAAATCCCAGCTCTGCTCCTTAGCAGTTACATGATCCCAGTGAGTCCCTTAAACTTTCTAAGCCTCACTCTCCACATCTGTAAAAGGGAAATAATAAGAGTATCTAACTCTTAGGGTTATTAGGACGATTCAATGACATGATTCACGCAAAGGACGTAGCACTGTTTCTAACACCTCCAAGCCCATGATGTGACAGCTCTCACTACTTGGCTCATGTTCACATCATCTTTTGCCCTGGTTCTTTGCGACATCTTCCAGCTGACCTCCCTCTGGATGGTCTTGCTCCCTTTCCTTCCCTCTATCCTCCCCACAGCAGACAGAGCAAACTTGCAAAAATACAAATAGGTTTGTGTCACTCCTTTGGTCGCAACCCTCCAGCCACACCGCTTTGCCTCCAGGAGACAATCCCAATTTGCACATGGGGAACTTGGAACTTGGAGAGAGTAAGGCATGTGTCCATGTTCTTGCAAGTAGTTAATGACATAGGATTGGAAGCCAGACTCTCCATCTCCACATTTCGTCCTCTTACCCACTATGCAATGCTGAGGATGAAGGACAGGTGGGTAGAAAGGATGCATGGATGAGCAGATGGAATAACAAAGGACGGAAAGATGGATGGAAGTCTAGAAGGGATGGCAGACCCTGAAATGAAAGGATGGGTGGATAGATGGAAGGAAGGGTAGAAGGATGGAAGGATGAATGGATGGAAGGATGGAAAGACATAGGAATTCTCCTAAGTTGGATTCTCTCCTTCCCTCTGGCCTGGCCTTTCCTAGCAAGGGCTTCTCTCATGGACACCTACCTGAGACATCTGCTGAGAATGCATCAAGTCCCGTGGATCCATCCTCTTCCCAGCTCCCAGCTCCTAGTTCCCTTTTCCTCCTGTCAGTTCAACCCAATTTGTCCCTAAACAAGTCTTTCTTGGGGATCGTTCTCCAGTGAACTGACCACTTCTACCTTCTTCCAGAAACTCAGGTTTTTCCCATGACCAAGGACCAAATTTTGTACCTTAACGGCTAGTGTATACTAAGCACTTACTGTATACTATTTTATATAACTATCTCATTTAATCTGCAGCATACCCTTATAAGGTAGGTACTATTATTTTCTCCATGCTGAAAATGAAGAAACAGAGTCACAAAGAGCTTAATTAACTTGCTCAAAATTGCACAACTATGAAGTGGTGGATCCAGGATTAAACTCAGGCAGTCAGACTACAGGGCCGGCACACATCACGACCGCACTGTGCCGCTGTGTCTCCTTAGCTACCTCAGCTGTGAGCTCCATTCTCTGAATTCAGATGGATAAGCTATTATCAGTCCACAAGGGCTAGAGTCACATGGTATCTTCTGACTTTACCTAAGGCATTTCTCACACACCTGCCAATTTATACCAAACAATGGCCGTGAACAGCTATGGAGTACAGGTTAGAGAACATATAACCATTAACCAGAGCACTATGAGACAAAGGCACCTCCTGCATGGGATTACAGCACCAATAACAACTTGCCTGAGAAAAACACTACTGTAGGGAGTATGGCCTGGTTGATACAAAAGACCCATGGTGGTTTCAGAATCTGGAAAAGCTGGATTCTAGCCCCAGCACTGCCATTCAATTAAGCTGTGTGACCCTGGGCAAATTACTAACATCTCTAAGCCTCAGTTTCCTTATCTGCAAAATGGGAAGAAAATAGCAGCTAGTATGAATAGTTGCAAGAATTAAATGAGACAATGTGTACAAAGGACTTGGTACAATCAGAAACACACAAATGATAGCTATTGTTCTTGTTGCTTTTATGTCTTGACAGTAGCAGCCTTTCTCTGGGCAGATAATCTGCCTGGAAGTTTTCTAAACTGTGCTAGACTGTAGAAGAATCCCTCTACACCATTAAGATGCATGATATAGTGTAAATACCATCTTGGAGGAAAGGTTACGTTTCTTCAGTGTGCTGTTGTTTTCCTAAACAAAGTGAAAAAACTCAATCAACTTTGACCAAGGGCCCAAGCCCCTCACCTCCTGCTCCTTTTGTCCTCCCCAAGGCCCCCAGCTCCTGCCAGGGACTAAGTTGGGTGAGCTCCTCTCTGGCCTTGATCATCTTCCCCTTATTAACTGACAGGGTTCAGCGCAGTTTAGTTTCATTGGAAGGAAGTGGTTCAGAAACTAAGGTCATTCAATTTCTTAAAGGCAAGTGGAAGGTTGCCTTTCTCAAATGATCTTTCTGCTGTTTATTCCCCCTTCAAATGAAAAGTGCAGTGGTTAACACAATGGCCTCAAGGTCACGTTGGATCACCTTTCCAAATAGGAGAAGAATTCTTTCTACGGGATTTTAATTAGTTTGAGTACAACTAATTCTTCCTTTGGTACTTATTCCATTTCCTTTCCTTTCCGTAATTACTGCCAGTGTAACGCTCCTCACACACACAAATGGAGCCAAAGAAAGCCCTGTGACCATCCTTTACTTCTCCTTCATGCAAGAAAGGTGGCCGTTATCCACTGCATTCAGTCTTTGTAAATCTGAGGACTACAATCCTAATAGCCTTGCACACCAGAGTGTCAGCATCTTTACAAGGAGTGAGGGGGCTCCTAATGTGACCTAACACCGTGACACAGAAGTCTCCCCTTCACCTGGTCTGCAGAAAATGATTAGGCATCAGGCCAAAGAAAATCAACTCATGTGCATGTTATCAATCAATAAACATGTATCGACCACCTACCAAGGGCTCAGTAGGGTGTTCAGTGCATGAGAGCAAGGGTTGCAAAGGAGACCAAGGAGCTTAGATAGGTTTGATGAGACAGATAATCAACAGGTAAAATAAACCAATAATGCACAACTGGGTCCTAGAACAGCAAAGGCACTGTGCGTGGTGGTGATGGAAGTGGGAGGAGTCAAGCAGAATATTCCAGAGAGGAGGTGAGGATTGAGTTGATCTTGAAAGCATGAGCAGGATTCAGATCATTCACTCATTTAAAAATAAATATTTCCTGGGTGTCTAATACGTGCTGGACATTGTATAAGTACTTTACATGCGACATTTCATTCTTCCTCACCTCAGTCCCGAGAGGCAGGGTCTATCCTTACTCCCACTTTACAGATGAGGAAATTAAGGCTCAAAGACATTAAGCAAACTGCTCAGGGACACATGACAGTGGCAGAGCTTGGATTCAAAGCCATGTTTCTCTGACTCCAGACCCCAAGACAAAGAGGGAGAGAAGAATGGAGCCCATTGAGAAGGGAGGGGTCATAGGTGGTTGTCTGGATAGGGAAGAAAACAGAAACAGAGCTTTATTGTGTCCAGGCCAGGCTCTCTAAGTGTGTCTCCTTAGACTCTCACACTGTTTTATTTTCATCACAGCACTTATCAGCACCTGCTATTTTCTTACTTTGATTCTTTATTTATTTTATCAGTCTTCTGCTCCCTCTAGAACGTGAACTCCAAGAGACGAAGGTCATACCTGGCTTGGTTACTGCAGAAATTGCTCAGCACCTAGGTGCCTGACTGGCACATGGTAGGTTATCGGCAAGAAGGTGTGGAATGACAGACTAAATCTCATTTCCTACATTGTAAACTCCAACAAGGCACTCTCCATGTGTGTCCTGTGCCCCACTGTATTACCAGCACCTAGGACAGCGCCCACAGCACAGAGCAGCTGCTCAATGACCGATGAATGGAGAGAGAAAAGGGAGGGAGGGAGGGACAAAAGGGAGGAGGAAGACAGGAAGGAAGGAAAACAACTGGGGCAGAAGGACACTCACAAGTTTAGTAGAAAGCAGATTCAAGTTCAGCTACATTATTATTCCCCTTCGCTGGTAGACAGAGCCACTCTGCTGGAGACAGAACCAGAGAAAACTCACTCTTCCGAATCCATTCTCAAGAAGACCCAAAGGCCTGGCTGGTCCATATGTCTGTTGATTCTCCTCTGTGCACATCTTCCCAGCCTGACCCAAAAGGGAAAGTGCCCTCTGGACTTTGCAGACCTCACCACCAACTTGAATTCTCTTTTCATTAATTTGTGTTTTCCTAGGGAATATTTATTCATGGAGTTTCTGTTTCAGCAATTATTGAAATTATGTCTAATTATGTGATGATGGTAAATAATAATAATCACCTAGCTGCAACATGCTCTGTTTCAATTATGGCTGAGGATTTTGTGCAATTTACTAAGACATGTTCTAAGGTAGGAGTGCTGATTAGGAAGAAGGGAGGGTATCATTTTGAATATTTGGTTGAGTTATCACTATTCCTACCCAACTGCTATGCAGGAAAGGTCCTATATCTTGTTTTTATCCAGCCCTAGGGCTGTACTCTGAATATTATTACCGTGATTACTATTAATAATAGCTACTCTTAATTCAGCACTTACAATGTGCCAGATTTACTTTAAATCCAAATTAAAATTCAATGCAAAGTTAAATGCTTTCAGAGACCAAGAAAGCGTGGTAAACGACTGAAGCAGGCTGGGTTTGGGATACAATAGGGATCAGTGGGGTCTGACGTGAACTTCAGCTTGCATGCTCCACCTAAAAGAGACCGCCGTCACTTAACCACAGCTGAGTATGGGCACTTGGAGATGTGGGAATGGTACTGCCAATTCTGACTTTTCGGGAGAAGACAGAAATATGGATTTTCATGTGAAATTCCCAGATTTTTAAACTACTGTGTGTGCCAACAGACTGCGTACTGTCCTTTTATAACCTCCCAACCTCAGGCATCCTCTGTCAGAAGCCTCTGGCAAAGGCTAGTCTTTGAGCAGCGGCTGTGTCGACTTCGTTGACTGTGGTGTCGGGGGAGGGAAGGAAAAATTGCATTGAGCTAACAGGGAGGCTGTAAGAGCCCATTTCTCATTTTTATTTAAAATCTTATGGAGGTAATTTCAGAGAACAATGAAGTATCATCAGAAGTCTGGTCAGAGAGGAGAGGCGGGTGAAGGGGACGGCTGTAATTACTGGCAGCACTGATAAAGAGAGCCAGAGGCAGACAAGCCAGAGCCATGAAGAAAACTGTCTTTCTCTCATGGTCCCCACATTGGAGGGAAGAGGGTGCCACATAGCCCTGGGGCTGGCCAGGACAAGGCTCTGCAGAGAAAGGGCACCAGGCTGCCCAGTCAGAGCCCCCGGGGTCAGCAGGGACAGAAAGAACCTAATCCTGGCTCTTATGTAACCGGAGGAAGAGGCCTTTTGCTCTTCCCACCTGAGTCTGAATGTCATAACTCAGGGAAGTCTTACGGCCAAGTGCCAACCTCTTGATATTTCCTCCCCTTAATACCCCACACTTCCCCTTTGTAACATTCATAACACACATGGATATCTGTTTATGTCAGATCCACTTTTCCTCCTGAATATGAGAGCAGGAATTTTATCTGTCTTGTTTACCGCTGTATCCTTAGCACCCACAGTGCTGAGACATAGTAGGCGCTCAATAATAGCAACTTGTAAATGAACCCGTGAATGAATGGTCTTTTGACCTTGGGCACAGGTCACTTAATCGCATCATGCCTCACCTGTGAAACAGCAATAATAATAGTACCTCTTAGAATTGCTGTCTTCTCTGTGTTAGACCCCACAGAAAATTTGTATGCTGTGTTTCATCTGCTCTCCACAACAGGCATATGAGGTTGGCAGGATTTTTTATGCCAACTTTGTACCAAGGAAACCCAGGCTTACAGCAGTTGAATGACTTGCTCAAGGTCACACAGCTAGGAAGTGACACAATGGAGATTCCAACCCGGGTCTGAATCTTTATCACCATCCCCACGGGAACTTAGAGAGTGAAAAGTTGTTCTATCAAACTGGTAGGAGCCCAAGCGAGCTTCATAAAGGAGATGCATTTATCTCATGTTTTGAAGCTGAATGAGGATCTGAAAGGCAGAGGAAGCAGAGAGAGTATTTGAGGTAGAAGGAATAACTCAGGTAAAAACCTAGAAATGGCAAGTCCATTCAAGGAATGGTGGATGAATCATTGTAGATAAAAAGGAGTCCTGAGTAAGGCTGAAACCACATTGTGAAAATTTTGAATTCATTCATTCTCTCAACAGTTATTTATTGAGTGTCTGCCATGTGTGAGGCACTGTGCCAGGTGACAAGGACAGGGAGCAAAGCACCCAGATTTCCTGTCCCCACAGAGATGACAGTCTAGCACCCTGCTACTCTGACTCCATAGCATTCTGGCAAGGACCAAATAAAGAAGGAGGCAAGAAATTCCTTTGAAAAGCTAAAACTGTGCTATTCAAATTCTCTCCTCTGTTCTGCTATGTTGGTTAGACACTTCATGGCGATTAGGTGAAAACTCCGGTTCCAACTGGCTTTCACAGAAAGAGAATTCATCGACTCAGGTAAGAGAAAAACTGCCGCGTAATCTGGTCCTGCTGGTTTCAGGAGCTTTACTAAGTGAGCAGAAGAAAGTTCACCATGACTCTCAGCTCAGCTCTCCTCTGCATGGGGGCTTCATTCTCAGATGGCCTGGCCACTCTCAACAGCTCCAGACCTCACACCTTCTCAACCTCACATCCTGCTGAGACGAAGCTTATCTTTCCCAACAGCTGAACCTGAGTTCAACTCTCATTGGCCGGAAAGTGACCCTGTGCTCATCTTAGAACCAATCGAGATACCCATGTGGACGGGATGTGCCACTTGGCTTTGACTAATCAGGACCTCCTTCTCACCCAGTCAAGCAAAGAACACAGACTAAAAGTTAAAGAAGAGTGGTTCTTCAAAGAAAATTCTGGGGATAATTTTACCAGAAGAATGGTAAATTCTGGGACTCAAAGCACAGCAGTCCATGGCTATTACCAGCATGAGGTCTGTGATCTTTAGGAATCTCACATTACCAAAAATACGTTATAAATACAATATCCGACTGGCAAAGCCAACGTTGGGGGAGGGGCGGTTTGGCAGGAATTTCAATAACAAAGGTTTTCTTCTTTTAAAGTACATGTGTTTCTTTTGTCGTTGCGAGCTATAAAACTAACAAGACATCGCTGAGCAAATCCTTAGCGAACCTTGAGATTAGACCCAAATCAATGAGCTTCGAGAAGGGTGGCTCTCAAACCCAGCTTCACCTTAAGTCACCAGGAGATTTCTTGAAAATGCTGATGGCCCACCAGTCACCTTCAGTGATTCTGGCTGGACTTGTCTCGGGTGTGGTCTGCAAGCGGGATTTTTTTAAAACAGTGGCTGTCAACTTTGGCTGCAGTTAGAATCACTTGGAGAGCTTTTAATAATCCCAAAATCCAGGGTACCAGCCAGACCCGTCATATTAGAATTCATGGAGGAGGGACCCAGGCATCCGTGATTTTGAAGTTCCTGTGAGCATCACAGTTTGTAAGCAACCAAAGGAAGCTTAAAGAACATGCCCCCAGCAGGCAGACAACTGCTTCATAAAGGAGCTGGGTGTTCCTTTGCAACGTGTGAGATGACTTTTCTTCTTATATCCGTGTTTCTTGCTCCCAATTTTGTTCCCATTATAAGCAAGAGAGGTCTGAGTTAGGTAAGCCATGTCCATTAACCTAATTGATGGCATCAGATCCATTTCCCACTATAAAAGCTTGTGCAGTAGAAGAGGTGGCCTGGACTGGAGCTAATGTTCATGCCTCACGCATGAGAATCCACAAGCCACCAGCATTGTCAATGAGCCAAGTTAAGGCTTTGCATGAAGAGCTAACGTTTAATAAGGGCTTAGTTTGTACCAGGCACTGTTCTAAGCAGTTGGCGTAGACATGACTTATTTAATCTTCAGAAAACCCTGTGCTATCATTATCCCAGTTTTACAGACAAGGAAACCTAGGCACAGAGAGGTTCAGTGACTGACCTCAGATCCCATGGCTACCAAGTGGTTGAGCCAGTATTTGAATCTAAGCAGTCTGGCTCCAAGGTCTGTACACTTAACCTCCGCATTGTAGGAAGGCTGGCTGGAAGTTGAAAGGAATGTTCAGTGCATCTCACTGTATTGCCAACCTAAGAGTGAGCACATTCACAGCTTGAAGGAACTCTCCTCTGTCTTCTCATTAGAGACAGTGGCTGGTGGCCTCTGGACTGGTGGCCTTTCAGATTAGGTCCATAGGATTCCTTCTTTCATCCACTGGCTCAAACAATTTGATGAAGGTTGAAAGATGCTCCAGGGGGAAGAGGAGGGAGGAAGAAGGGACAGATATTCACCACCTTTGTGCCTTGATGTCCTTGCTCAAGAAGAATGTTCTCTCTTCACCTCTTTCTCTAGTTAACTGCAACTTTGCCTTAATCCTGCAGCTCAGGATTAGTATCCTCTCTAAGAAACATGCCCTGATCCACTCCTTCCCACTCCCAGGTTTTCCTTCTCTCTCAACTGAAGTGTGGAGGAAACAATTCTCAGATTACGAGTTGAGATTCAGGGAGAGGGCTGTGTTTGTGTTTAGCAAAAAAAACTTGATGAACAATTCTGGTTGTAGAAAGATGGTCCTTGGAGTCTGGAAGAACGAGGACATCCATGAAAGGCTGAGTCTCTGTATAACAATACAGGAGGAATTTGGAAGCTTCTGGACAAGATGAGTAAGGAGGATGTGAGGAGATTCTTGGAGATGAAGGATAATATCATGGCTGCAGGCAGGAAACTTGAAGAATGATGTTGGCCAACGAGAAGTCCCCTCATACTCTACAGGTCTGGCAGAGGAACCTTACAATAAGGCTGTCCTCTTCAGCCATTGGGTCTGCTAAAATTTAACCCCTTTTATCAGCTCTCCTCCCGCAAATATTAAGTGAGTATTGACTTTATGCAGCTCCCTTGGTTGACCGGCATTTTGGAGAGGAAGGGAAAGTAGCTTTGTTGCATATTTGGGTTGATGAAAAGAAGAGAGAAGAGCACAGCCACAGAAAGCAGAAGACAAATGCACCTAATAGTAACGAAAATTAGAGCTGGGGATATGAACATAAGCCATACGATTTAGGAAAATCTTGGGGAAGACTAATCCAATAGCATGAGATGCGGTTATGGACATAAGCCAATGTTTTCAATTCTCAAGGCAACCTCAGCTCTTATTTTAGTGACACAAGGTTTCTCTTAAAGATGGTTTCTCAAAGGCACTAACGTCTCCTTTGCAAGTTGCCAACATTACACAAGAAGCTTTAACAAGCAACATTTTAAATAATCTTGATTCTGGCCATACTGAACCATTTTAAGCTCTGCAAACACTTCACATTTTTTTCTCCTACAGATTCTTATACATGTTTTTTCATCTGCCTGAAAGATGCTTGCCCGTCATCTTCACCTATTTTAACTTTTACTCTTCTTTTGGATCTCAACCTGAGCTGTCACTTCCTCTGATACATTAGTGAGGATGCTTTATCCAGGACAAAAAAAAATTCAACTCAAAATGGCTTAAACAACAGAATATCTATTACTGAATTAGATACTTCTTATGTGCCACTCTGATTCTATCAATGCATTGGGTTTCTCACGCCATTGGGCCAGCAGCCAAGGAAAGGAGTGACAGTGCTGATGAGGTTCATTGATTCTGAGTACATGAAGAATCAGAGGCAAAACTACAAAATGGGGGCAGGGAGAATTCCCTGGGGCATCTTTTGGTGCTTCCATGCCCCATGATGATAGAAAATTGGCAGTTTCAGGAACCATGGCTAACCAAGTGCAAGGCAACAGGGCCGAGAGAAACCTGGCATGGTAGTGGAGGAGGGAGATGATAGACATGAATTATGAACTCACAACCAGCTGCAACAGCAGAGATAGTAGTTTCATAACCCTCTTGCTTTGAGTCTCTGCAGAGAGTTTATCTGGCTACCACCTTGAAGGGGACTCTGTGATAAATCAGACTTGTAACTTTTCTGTCAAAGAAGTAGTAGCAGCATCTTGTTTTCAAAAATGGAAGTCAAGAGAAGATCTTATTGATGCAAGGGGTGGACAGTACTAGACACTATATCACCTGACTCCTTCTATCCATCACTGGAGATTCCATCAGAGCCTCAACTCATCCCTGCTCCTGGACCACACGCTTCTCATCTCTCTTCCAAGGTTTCCTGCTAATGCCTAGCTGTTGGACACTGTAGGACCTGAGCTGGTTCCCATGCATAACAAACCCAGAAGTTTGAGGCAATTAACACACCATAGGCAAATCTTTGATCAATGGGAGAGTAAGTGGATAAATTATCGCCCTCCAAAAATGCAGCGACATGGCGCCTCACAGGACAGTCACACTTAGTGGTAGCCAACTTGATAGTGCTTTCTCATATTGGCCCTTTCTCCTTCCCTGCTCCACTCTCTCTGTCCCTCACACCTGCTCTCTGATATTGCACCCTCTGACAAGGGGCATATTAGAGCTTTTCCCCAGGATCTGCTTTTTTAAGCAAACCAAAGATAACAAGCAAACATAACCAAAAGTACAGTGGCAGGAAGTTCCAGAGTTCAGATGGATACGTGCCCCTTTTTCTTTCCAGTATTCCACTTTCAATGTTTTGGGTTTTGTCTTCACACTTATTCTTTTGTGGTTTGACAAGGCTGCAGTAACTCCAAGGGCCAGTCCTCAAACAAAAATGCTCAGATTCTGAAAGAGGGCAAGGGGGCATATCCTTTACTTTCTAAGATAGGGGTTAAGTTTCCTAGAAGGTCCCCCAGACTTCTGGGAGATACCCTCTCACATCTCATTGGCCAGAACTGCCTCCCATCCCCATTCCTAGCTGGCATGAGGAATTGAATTTCTTAGTCCAATCACAATTCACCCCTCGGGACTGGAGAGGACCCATCCTCCCCTAAACCACATTCCTGAACAAATCAAGAAAGAACTGAGGAATGAATAGCTGCTGGCAAGGTTGGTAACTATGTCAGATACTTAATTAGCTAACCCAGCAGTCATTTTCAACACTCCGTCACCTTTGCTCGTCTCCCATTATAGGGCTAAACAAGCAATATATTCACTTTCAAGCTTCCCTTGCAGCTAGGGAGACATGTGATCTATTTCTAGACATTTGTATATAAGGGGACATCCGCTAGGGGGTTTCTTCTAGGTCCTCCTTGAAAAAAGTATAATGACATGAAAAGAGCTCTCCCTCTTGCTCTCTCTCCTTGGCGACCTCTCTGATTCCTGTCTTTAGACTTGATCATGTGAGGGCATGATTCCTGGAGCTTTGGCAGCCATCTTGCCACCACTGGGCAATAAGCCTAAGAATGAAAGACTAACAAGCTGATAAAGGTGGAGCAGAGCGATTTAAAAAACCTAACTCTTTAACGATATCCTTGAGCCACTGAAGTAGACCTGGGATAGCTTTTCTCTGGATATTTTTAGTTATATCAAATAACTGTCTTTCTTATTTAGCCATTATTATTCAAGTATTATATTACACATGGCTAAAAGCCATTCTAACTGATAAAGCAACCAACAGTCTGCCATTTCTAGGATGTATTCTTAGACCCTACAGACTGTCTTAGCTATCCCTGTCCTCTGCCACCCAAGGCTTATTGCTATCATGGTCATCACTGCACTACACTTTCCTCATCCAGTTAAACAGTGTGTCCTCTGAAGCATCTAAGGTTTGCAAGAAAAAGCTGAGCTGCAGCCCTGGAGGTCACAGTACAGCACAGGACAGTGGGCTGGACTACGTGACCCCCAAAGTCTCTTACAACTTTGAAATCTATGAACCCAAATCCTTTAATATAAATGTTCCTTTTCTAGGCGTGAAGTCTTTTCACTTACATTATGTCATAGTGAATTTCCAGTTTGTGTTTTAAAATGGGGAAAAGCAACACAAAAGATGCAGCTTTTATCAATGTTCCTATTCTGTTTGTAATGTGGGGAATTTCCAAGCGAAATTTCCACTTTGCAGATGATTTGGGGGTTAATTTCTATTCTGAACAGCCCTGTCCCCATTCTCCTTCAGCAGTCAGGATGGAGAATGGATATGAAAAAAATGACTATGCGTAAACTTTCCTTTCATTTTGAAATGACATTAATAAAGTATTTCCTACAGTTATGACTAATAAGTCATTTGTTTCCTAAATTTTCTGTGCAGTAAAGGCACATGGGAAAATCCTGATCGATACGCTCTTTGTGGAAGCCTAGAACACAAAACCTCTTTACATAATATGGCATTTTCAGAGTTCATTACAGTCTATAATTAACAGAAAAATTGTCTTTGCAGAAAAACAGAAAATGGAAGATTAAAAAGTGGACGAAATACCTACCTTCAAAAGGAAACCTTTTATAAGTAGCAATGACATTTTAAATTTATAATACACCTGTTCTTCAGAAATTTATAATGTGCCACATCAAAATTTTGTCTCTCTTCATTGGATGATTTCTTGGTGGTGGACCAGGGAGAAGAGAAGAGAATGAAACTGGTCGTCCCCCAACTTTGTGCCAGGTACTCGAGGAGTCACTTTGTAGGTATTTTGTAACCAAATGATTTTTTTCATTTAAAAAATACTTTTTAAGGGGCTGGCCCCGTGGCCGAGTGGTTAAGTTCGCGCGCTCCGCTGCAGGCGGCCCAGTGTTTCGTTGGTTCGACTCCTGGTTGCGGACATGGCACTGCTCATCAGACCACGCTGAGGCAGCGTCCCACATGCCACAACTAGAAGGACCCACAACGAAGAATATACAACTATGTACTGGGGGGCTTTGGGGAGAAAAAAGGAAAAAATAAAATCTTTAAAAAAAATAAAATAAAATAAAATAAAAATAAAAAAATACTTTTTAAAATTACATAAATAATACACACTCATTGTAAAACTTTTCAACCATTCAGGGGCATAAAAAATTAAAAAGTGAAAGTTCCTCTTTGCCCCCTTCACCCCTCAATTCCACTTACACCCACAGAGAGATCTCTACGTCCTTCACTGTGTATCCATCCAGACTCTTTTTTTGTACATTTTCATAAATACACGTATTCTTACGTGAATATATAAATAAGCCATGTTTCATCTATTGTTGGAAGAACTTTTTTTTTCAAATTTAAAATCTCTGAAATAAGGATGCATCTTACAATCAAAGGCATTGTACAAGGGCCAATTTCGTCCCATCCTAGTGGCACATATAATGGTGCATCTTGAAATAAGTGGCATTTTAGAGTGACAAAATACAGTAGATATAGCGCCTACACAATTTCATAGATGTATGGTTGTATGAATTGTTACAGACAACGTTCAGTACACATGGGTCTGCCTCATTCATTTTAATGTCCGCACGATCTGTCATTGTATGAACGTATCCACTTTTATTTAGCCATATCTCTTAGAGATGGATTTTCAGATTATTTCCAAATCTTCCTGGTGAAAAATAGTGCTGCAATGACCATCCTTCTCCCTAAATCTTTGGGCCCGCCTGTAAATATCTTTGACAGAGGGATTCCCATCTCAAGAGTTCTCATACTTTCCCCGCAGGGTAGGAAAAACTTAGTCATTCAGGACTCAACGAGACACGTGTTCAAATCCTGGCTCCAGCCCTACCACGGGGAACAGCTCAAGGGAGTTCACACTGTCAGGGGTCAGCAGACTCTTTCTGCAAAGAGCCAAACAGCCAATACTTTAGGCTTTGTGAGCTCTACTGTCTGTGTGGCAACTATTCAACTCAGCCAGTGAAGCCTGAAAGCAGCCGTAGATAATAGTTCATAAATGAACTGCATCGTCTGTGTTCCAATAAAACTTTATTTACAAAAACAGGTGTCAGACTGGATTTGTCTCGAGGGCCATTGTTTGTTGACCCCTGGTCTAAGTAAATGGTCCTTCCCAGAGTTGAGCAGTGCCCAGCTTGTGTGGTCCTTCATAGCAGACCGCCCGGCTCCTTACCCTCCAGGGACGCGACTCAGGATAAATGTCACAGTCTTTCCAAGCTTGAGCTTTTAACCTTTAATTGTGAAATATAATACACAATCATAAAATATTTTTAAAGTATGTGTTATTGAATGAAAGTGAATACCTGAGTCTATGTGTATGACTCAGTTTCTTCGTCAAGAAAAATAATCTATGTTACAGTGATTGTGAGAATTAACGGAATGCTATATGTAAAGCTGGATAAATGCTATAGCTGTTAAAAAACTTTCTTTACTTTTACTAGTCAGGAAATTCATGGTTATTAATTCACAGAGGCAGGACACAAATCAGATGAGTCAGACTCCAAAACTTGTGCCTCTCCTACAGCACATACTGCCTCAAAAAGAAGAATCTTCTGCACAGAAAATCCAAACCCAGAGAGGCTAGAAGACTTTTATAAAGTCCCACGGTATCAGTGTTGGACACAGCGGACCCTGATCTCAGAGTATCCAGTGAATACACACATGGCCCACCAGAGGAGGCAGCTTCTGCGAGACCCAGCCCTTCGGGCTTGCAGACATCCCCAACCAGTGGATTTTCCTGTTATTTATGCCCATTCAATTTGATTGCAGTTCTATTACCTGGATGGAAATGCAGCCCCAGAATTGTTGATAAAGCTGTCACAGCAAGATGGAGATAGTAAGTTTCATTAATATTAAGAAAAGAACAAACCCATAAATAAGAGATTATCCAGTGAAATGAGATAGTCTCTCTTCCAACTTCTAACAAATCTTGTGTGCAAAACCATGTAATTTCCCCAGGCATCCTCCCTGCCAGCCGGATGTATAGACTACGAGTGATTCGGGGAGGGAAATTGATATGCAGAACAAAGAACGGGCAAGATAATCAGAGCCATGAGGCTCCCTCAGCCTTGCGGTTTGTTTGAGAAGTCACCAAGTAGAATCACAGAGTCCAGAACACACCAGTTATGTAACATCGTAGTCCTTGAAAAGAGTCCGGAGACAACAGAGAAGTGACGAGACTGTCCCCCTGAAGGTGGAGGCAGAGCCAGGTCTAACCCACTGAACAGCTAAGGGCCACCTTCCCAGGAGGGTAAGAACAGGTGCTGCCCCCTCAGTGGCACTGCCCTGCACAACACAGTCACGTGCCCCCTACCCACTCTGCCCTCCCAGGTACCAGCCTCCTCCCTCCCTCTCACTTTGTGGTTTGCGTCATCCAGACCATTCCCCCTGCAGGTGACCACACTCCACACCACCTGCAGGTTGAGGCTAAGTACAAAATGAAAGTTTTATGAAGCTGCTAAAACCTATTGAGTAAGAGCCACTTGCAGACAGGGACCAGGTGGGTCTGTATCTCCAGGGGGCCCCCGTTCAATGGCTGGCATGCAGAATACGGGGTCTAGAGATGCGTACTGATTGGGATTGACTAAAGCCACCAGCAAATATCCTTAATGGAATAGGAAAGAGAGGAAAGAGGCAGGAGGGAGAGGAAGAGAGAAGGAAGACAGGAAGGAGGAGGCCAAGTAAGTGGCAAAGACGCCTGAATGTGACTTGAGCAGAAGAGGCAGAGGAGGAGCAGGGAGAGGAGGCGAAGGTGAGTGGGGTGTGAACCGAGCAGACAGGGCAGAGAGATGGTGGCCAGAGAGAAGAGGCGGATGGCGGAGCAGAAGGGAGGCAGTGAGACAGGCAAAGAAGGACACACAGGACAGACACACTGAAAGACAGATGAACACAGAGATGGTCAGACCCCCACACGCTGAAACAGGGACACAGAGACAGAAAGAATATGGTTGAGGCCTGAAGAGAGACCCAGAGCGGCAAAGACTTTCCCGGTCTCCCAAGGGAATCCACATTCCTCTCAGTTTAGTGTTCTTTCTACTGAACTAATCCCCTGATAAAGAACATGAAAACACTAATTCAAAAAGATATATGCAGCCCTATGTTCATTGCAGCATTATTCACAATAGCCAAGATGTGGAAGCAACTCAAGTGCCCATCAACGGACGAATGGATAAAAAAGATGTGATATGTACATACAATGGAATACTACTCAGCCATTAAAAAGGTGAAATCATGCCACTTGTGACAACATGGATGGACCTCAAGGACATTATGCCAAGTGAAATAAGTCGACAGAGAAAGACAAATGCCATATGACTTCACTCATATGTGGAAGATAAACAAACAAACACAGAGATACAGAGAACAGCCTGGTGGTTACCTGAGGGGAAGAGGTGAGCAGAGGATTAAAGGGGTTAAGGGGCACATGTGTATGGTGACGGATGGAAACTAGACTATTGGTGGGGAACAGGACACAGTCTATACAAAAGCCGAAATGTAATGATGTACACCCAAGATTTGCACAATGTTATAAGTCAATGTGACCTCAATAAAACAATTTAAATAAAATAAAATAAATAAATATTTGAAACAGTTTGCAAAAAAATAAGAAAGAAAGAAATGAAAGAAGAAAACACATCTTTCGGGAAGAAATACCTCCCGAGATTCTGGGAACCCACTATTCTGGAGGTGTGAAATGTCCTTCATCCCCAGGCTTCCTGCCAAGTCTGCAATGGAGTCAGAGACCTGGCCTTGCATCTCAACCCCAGGGTGCCTGGGTGGGGGTGGACCCTCTGGGCTCCAAGCTCCAGGTGGTAAGCTGTGACCAGGAATGCACTCTATCTACCCTCCCAGGGTTCTTGAAAGGATCAGCTCAAATAACGTCATGAAAGTCCTCCAAGAAGTATATCGCCCTCTGGGCACATCCAGAGATGGAGGTGAGACGTTTGTTTGATTTTGGTTAACTCTTACATTCATTCTCATTCCTTCCTCCCTGACTCCTTCTCTCTTTCTCCACTCCCCCAACCTCCCTCCCTCTCGCCCTCTCTCTTTCCCCTCCCCCCCCCCGCCCTTTCCTTGTCTTTCCCATCCACCCTCACCCCCAACCACTCATTCACATCTGATTTCTATTCCAAAGAGACCTTGAGTTCAGCCCTCAGGTCATGAAACATTCAATCCACTTGGACACTTTTTAATTAATCTGTGGTTTGATTCAGGCCATTGCACCTTGACGCCCACCTCTATCACCCCTTCCTGGATCCAATTAGCCTGCGTCGAGCACTGCCCTGGAGGAAGAGACAGACAAGAGCCCCTTCTCTCCAGGAATGGGTTTGAAGAGGCATCTGCAACATCCGCTCTGCCATCCCTCCGCTCGTGCCTGGAAGAGGCAGCAAGCGTGATAAGATCTGTCCTAGAAGAGAGTTAAAGGTGACTTTTGAAGGATGAGAAAGGAAAATGCAAACCGAAAGCAACCGACAGCTCAGGCGGCAAATATCCAGATGATTAACAGGCTGGCTGGATCTGGGATGCAGATGTTTCATCAGAATTCCACGGCTGTCCTCACCTGTTCTCAGCACCCCCGCCTCCCAGATGGACTCCATTATCACAAGATTCATTTGCACTTGTTGACATTTTGCTGTGTTAAAAAAAAAAAGCGGGCTTTTCATTGCTATTATTATATTGTGCTAGTGGGTTTCGTCTCACAAGTTGAGTCACAAACAAAATTAAACAAATGGATGCACGTAAGACTTTTACCACAGTTCCAGGCACGTGTTAAATGCTCGACAAATAAAGGGTTTTTTGATGAATTATTGTCACAATCATTATCACCATATTCCCGTTGAGGACAGGCCTGGGCTTCTGCTCTGTCCCTAACAGGTCACGGTACCCAGCATTCAGGTGGTTCTTAATAAGGTTTGCCAAGAAGCTGTGGACGGGTTTTGACATTGAGTATAGGATCCCCAAGTAGGGTGCGTGTCCCTCGGTAGTCTCCCCTCTTTCCTAAACTCCTATTCAGTCATCCAGCAAGTATTTCCCAGGCACCCACGGAATGCCAGGCATCGTGCTAGGTGCTGCACCTGGATTCCCAGGTAGGCAAGACAGAAAGGCTTCCTGCCTTCAAAAAGCTTAAGCCACAGGACTTCCCATCCATGCCAATGCCAATGGCACATCTTTATACAGCACGTACTACAGCCAGATACTGCTCTCAGATCCTAACCTGCACTAACACACTTAATCCTCACAACTGGTCGATGAAGAGGGACTTCTATAATCCCCTCTTTATATTCTATGTATATCTAGCCTGAGGTCCAGAGAGGTCGATTAATCTACCCAAAGCCACACAGCAACAAGCAGCAGAGTTGGGATTTGAACACAGGCGGTTTGGCTCCAGAGCCCACACAACTAACCACCAAGCAAGGCTGTATCATTTGGCACATGTTGCTTCATGTTAGCGATTTTTTTCATTTGTCTCTGCAGGCAGATTAGAATATCCTTAAATGCCTTAGACAGAGGATGCATGTCAGTGGCTGCCAGGGGCTCGGGAGATGGGGAGTGAAAAGTGACCACTGATCAGTATGGAGTTTCCACTCAGGGTGATACAAGAGTTCTGGAACCAGATAGTGACGATGGCCGCACACCATTGTGAATGCATTTAAACACCATTGAGTCAGACACTTTGGTTAAAATGGTCAATTTTATGTTATGGGAATTTTTCTCTTGCCCCCAATTTTTTTAATCCTTAAGTGTAGGATTGTCTCAGATCCTCATATCCCCACAATGCCTAGGATTTAAAAGTTCTCACCAAACATTTCTTGATGGATTGACGGGCCGCCAGTGGTCTTAGAGATGGGGCTGGGTTTTTTTTTCTCATCATTACTCTTGCGATTCTTAAAAACAGAGCCCTTTTCAGAGCCCAGAAGGTTCCATCCATCTATGAGCAAGTGGCCCACAGAGAACGCTGAGGGTGAGGGTGAGGGGACAGGTGTTGGCACCCGCGGCCGGGCCAGACCAGGGAAGGCATTTCCCCAGAAGCAGTGATACAAAGCAGCGAGATGACATCAAGATGGAGTTGAGAAGGCTGAGTTCAGAGCCAGAGGAACAGCTCAAGCTTGAGGTCTGAGGGGGAAATCAGGGCCGAAAACAGAAAACAAACTCAAGGTCAGGAACTGAGAGAATCGGAAGGCTTTGGGGAAGCAGAATACAATAAAAATATAAAAATAACACTCATAGTGAATCAAACCCTTAGATAGTGCTTTCCACATCTCAGATACCATTTCAAGGATTTTCACCTATCAATTCATTTATTCTTCATTATTCTTGCCCTCATTTAATAAAGAAACTAAGGCACAGAGAAGTTAAGCAACTTACCCAAGGTCACACAGCTAGCACATGATGGAATCTGGATTCCAAGCCAAGTGATCGGGAGCCAGAGATTGACTCAACCACAGGAGTTAATATGGAGTTGAGATTCTGGTCCTGCTGAGGGCTAACTGCTGACTTGATGAGATAAGACTCACTGGAGGATGAGTCTGAAGGATACAAAGGAAGCCTGGACATTACAGCCCTGGACTCACAAAGGGATAAGTAACCACTACCAAAAGGTAGAGAAGGGCAGTGGTTAGGAACATGGACTCTGGCCTGGAAGCCTGAGCCTGGATTCCAGCTCTGCCACTTATTAGCCACGAAAACTTGGATAAATTACTTCCTCTCTCCCTGCCTCAGTTTCCTCAACTAAAATGGAGATATAATAATTCCTAGGTCAGAAAGTTGCTGTGAGGATTATGTGACTTGATTTTTGTAAAGCACTGAGAACAGCAGCTGGCACACAGTAAGCAGAAGGGGAACACTAAATCGGATAAACTCACTAGAGAAAATAGCCACAACGTCATACGACTTGGGGGGAAAATGGGGAAGCAGCGGCCAGACGGGGGAACCTCCCTGTACATCTTGCCTTTATCACAGGAAACCAGTCCTTGGCTGAGAAAGAACTGGTGCCTGGTGTCAAATGGAAACTTGCTCTTAGGGCTTGCGCCGCCCAGCTACCCGTGGATCCTCAGTTCCTGCGTTTCTCCTCCCCGTCAGGGAGGAGGGGCTGCTGCCTCAAGCTGCCTACCTGGTGATTTTTAATTAATCTATTCATCTGATCCTCTGGTTTGCTCAGTGGCTCCCTTTCCTTGATGTTCCCTGCAGTCTGAATACAGTAAAATTCAGCTCTAATTAAGATTATTGAAACACCAGCAGTCTCCGTTAATAAAACATCAGAATGAGACTGGATTTCTTTTTTTTTAACAGCCTTTTCTTAAAAACTCTGAGAGAGTGGACTGAGTGAGCCCAAGTAGGAAAGAAGAAAGCTAACAAACTCCTCTTGTCGCCAAGTGCGTGAGGGTGGCATTTCCAATTCTCTCTCCTGGTCTGCGGCTGGAGGCCAATCCTTGGCAGCAGAAAGAGTCCTAGAATCTGTGTCCTGAGACCTCCTGTCACAGACTTCCTTTTTGAGACCTTAGCCAACTGTGTCCCCTCTTAGGGTCTGTTTCTCCTTCTGCAAAACGGGAACACTGGACCAGCTTTAAACAGTCCATGGTCTGAGGACACCAAGTTGTCAAGTCCTTGGATCTGGCCAAATTGAGGAATCCTTGAGCCTGGCAGGACAGAGCTGCAAGACCTTCTGCCTCCACTGTCACTATCCTGAGGAAATGGCCACCGGCGGTTCCTTCCACTCAAGTCACTGCGCTTCGAGTAAGCAAGCTGCCCTCAGTCACAAAAGACCAGAGCAGAAATCAGAGTCCCAGTTCCAGGCAGCAAATCCAACTAAGAGGGCCAGTGAGGCGCCTGGCTCACCCTTCCCCACAAGCCAGAGCCAACCAGAGCCTCTCTCCTGGGGGAGTTTTACCGTTCTTCTCCCCCAGCAGAGGGGAGGAGAAGCAGGGGCGCTCAGCCATGGCTGTGAACGTGGACGCTGGCCAGGCAGACCTGGGTGTGAAGTCCTGCTGGTTCCTCCCTGCCATGTGCCAGCTACACAACTTTAGACATGCTGCGTACCCTCTCTGTGCCTCAGTTTCCACATATATAAATGAGGATAATAAGAGTAAGTCCCTTCTTCATCTCATTAGATAACATGTCAATTACCCAGCGGAGGGCCTGACATACAACAGCACCCAGTGATGGGGAGCTCTGGTCACCACTGACGGCAGTAGACAAACAAACAGGAGAGACAAAAAGAAGGCAAACGCAGGAGAGAGACACAGAAAGCAAATCACACAAAACGCTGCACGGGCGAAACCCCTTTCCGCAAGCTCTCAGCCACGTGCTTTGCTGGGACTCCACCCCCTTTTCCGGCCATAGAGCACGTGACACAGGCCCAAGCCAATCAGAGCGTCACATTCTCCCGGCCACTGTGATTGGTCCGGCGGTGAGCACATGACCCAAGTCAGCCCGCCCATGCTGCCTGGGATCTGGGATCGCGCTGTTACAGCAGAGATGGAGGGCTCAGCCAGTTCTCTAGTATCTCTGAGAAGTCAAGGCCGTGCGACCTTTTGTGACTTTTGAAGACTCTCAGCAATTTGCTGGGAGGGTCATGGGAAAGGATGACATCGCAAAGCAGGTGGCTTTCCACCATATTGCTATCTTCACCTGGCGTGAAATTTACTGTCGTCTCTCGTGTTGCTCCTCTGCTCCCCAACAACCCTGGAAATCCACCCCGGTGCTTCCAAGAATAAACTTCAGCCCCAAGCACCAGCCAAAGTGCTTTCCCAACAGACGTAGCTTTTTCTTCTGAACAGCAATTCTGGTTGAACCAAACATCCACTGTCTCACTTCATAAGTCAAGTGCGAGGTGCCCTCCATCAGCAGAGGCCATTATCATAGCCGTTCCTGGGCAGGAGATAAGAAAGAGCGCTGCCTGATCTTCCTCATCTTGTTGGGATGGTGCTCCCTCTCCTGGAGTCAACATCCCAGGCAGAGAGAGCAAAAGGCTTTCTGCTTTGGTTCCTGGAGCAGAGAGACTGATGCGCAGCCATCTTATTCAGCTTCCGGATGTCACGTCTCGCTGCCGCCAGAATCGTCATTAAACTTTCTGGGTGAGAACTGGAATTAATAACAGCAATGGCCTTACACCGACCATGGGTTCCCCCTGCTAGTTAATAAAATGATTCGTTTGAACTGCTTCCCCCTTCATTAACGGCGGGGGTCCTGCCTCTCCCCCTTCCAGCCCTTCCCTTTCTAGGAAAAGACGAGCGAGGCTTATTGAATTCTAATACATCATCCTGGCAGCGGGCGTCAATAGAGGGAGACAGATGTGAGAACAGAACACGGAGCCCCATATCCATCCTTCACCGTCCCCCGCCCTTTCTCCTCTTCTCAGCAAATCTACTCAGGGTCCCCCAGGGAAGCTGAGAGTTCATTATGAACAGCAGCCAAGAGTCAATAAATACATGGCTGAGATTTCAGTCACCTACTGTGGCTGTCCTCACCACCAATAAAGTAATTGCAGTGCTCCAGACTGGTTTGTGGGGTCGGGATGGGTGGCAGAGAGCTCAAGGAGCTCTGCAGCCAGAATGACGTTTTCATAAAGCAAATTTGATCATGTTAAACATCTCCACCTGGCTTAAAACTCTTTGGCTCCCCACTGCTTCGAAGATAAAGACCAAAACATTTAATATGGCTTGCGAGATTCTGCAGAGTCTGGCTCCTGTTGGCCTCTCTAATCTCATATCCAAACACGCCACCCCCCCCCCCCCATTCTCAACCATTCCAGCTACACTGACAGTGTTTCATTATTTCAGTGGCTCAGGGGACCTCCAGAGCTCAGATCAAATATCACCTATTCTCTCTGGAACAGATCCTACCTTAATATGGTCTTAGAGCCCCTCATACTTGCTATTCATTGCATTTGTCAAGGCTTGTGATTTTATATTTACTTATCTAATGGCTGGATTAATGCTCTGTCTACCCACTGGTATGTAACTCCATGTTTTGCTCACTGAGTATCTCCAACTTCTAGCACAATGCCTGGCACAGAACAGGAACTCAGTAGATATTTGCTGAATGAATGTCTGAGTGAATGAAATATAAAGAAGAGCACATTCCAAGAGCACAAAACTGGAAGGGGGGCTAAAACAGTGTGTGGAGCAGGGTGAGAGAAGACACAAGGGAGATAACTGGAGCAGGTCACAGAACAATCATTATTCAGCACCTGCTGAATGCCACGTGCTGTTCTAGGCACTGGGGTACAGCAGTGAATACAATGGACAACATTCTCTCCCTTTGGAGTTTATATTTGAGGTCATTCCCCTCTTGTGTTGCAGGATACCCACAGAGCAATGTTTATTCTGGAAGTATCTCCATTTGTGGTGTGGCTCTAAGTTGTGGCAAAAGTAAATTGCAAATATAACCAGGTATAAAGGGCCTCCCACAGGCAGCCTCCAGAGCTGGGATCTCATCCAGGGGCAGACCATGTTAAGCACTTCAACACATCCCCGAAATGAACCTGCTCCACAATCTGGCGATAAGAAGTGGGTGGCTTCCTGCAGATCAGTGGAAGCGTGGGGAAAGGGCATTAAACTGCATACCATAGCATTGAAACATCTTCAGTTTCCCCCTTAAACGCCCCAAGTCTCTCACCCCTACCAGCCACTTCATCTCTCCTCTCTCCCTCCTACATGACTGCTCAAAATTCCTCTGGCCTGAGCAATTCAGCGCTCATCTCCACTTTGCAAATCAGCCTAATAGTGACCATCTACCGTTCTTCAAATGCGCCCCTTGGTTTGTGCTGTCATATAAATACTGATGAAATTGGGTGAACCTCCTACAAACAGTTTGAATTCACCAGTGCATCACAGCCCACTGAGCAGGAGTCGCTGTCACATGGACCCTTGTTCCTCACAGTAAGGATCTGGGCCTTTGCCCAGAGGGCCATGGGGGAACACAGGAGGTCTTCAGGAGGAGAGTGACCCTGGGCAGATTCCCCCCAGCGCACCTGAGTCTTTGCCTCAGCTGCCAGGAAGAATGCAAATGCAGCTGTGGGGGGTCTTTCTAGCATTAATTAAAGCTTTTCCGTGGGCCCAGCTGCAGAGAAGCCCAAGGGGTGCAGTGCATAGGGGAGCAGCTGTAGCTTCAAAGAAACTGCAGGCAGCTCTAAGCCTGTCAGACCTCCCCCCATCCAAGCATCTTCCTACTGAGAGCAAAGCGGGGCTCACAGTGGGGAGAGGGCATTTCTGGACTAAAACTAAAACACCTCCGCTTCCCATAGAAGAGGGAAACAGTTGTTTCCTTGGGAAAAGTCTACAAAGTAGACTCACCCTTAGGATCCCTTCTCTCTGACCCACCTTCGGGGCTGATGCCTGAGTCAGCGGCTCTCCTCTAGGCGACTCCCTTCGCGTTAAAGACAAGGAGCTGTGCAGCATGGCAGCCCTGCCTGCCATCTCTGGAGCCACACTCTGGTGACCGGGACCAAGGGGCTCAGAGAGTTGTCTAGTAAAAATCATAATTATAAAAAATAATTGCAGCTACCATTTATCAAGAATTTACATAGGCAATCTGTTTAACATACACGATCTCAGTTAAGCCCCACGATAATCTGGTGAGATGGAGATTATTATCACTGCCTGACAGAGGAGCGAGCTAAGGCATACATCTACTTTCGAGTCCTGGACTCCCATTTAAAAGCTGTGTGATGTTGAGCAAATTGCTTACTTAACCTTTCTGCCTCAGTCACTGTGGTTGAATCGAGATGCATGCAAAAGCCTTTCTCTGAAATAGAGCCCCTGTCCTTACCCCATGCCTCCTATTCAGGCTCAGCGTGACTCCTAGACCATTCTCTGGGAGGGGGCAGCAGCTGTGGTCTGAGCCTTTGGAACTCCCGGGAGAATGAGAGGAACTGTCTCACTCCAGAAAGGATGAAGGTTCAGAGCTTGGGCTGCTATACAGAGTCCTGCAGAATCCTCTGCCCGTGCCTGGCTGCTGGGAATTCAACTCTGCATTAGATAAACCCCTACACCACCCCCAAGCAGTATCCTAAAAGGCAAATCAGACCCCTCTCTCCTCTGGTTGAAAATCACCCCTGCCTCTCCTTCTATTTTTAGAACTCATTGGTAGCCAGCAGCAAAAATGAAATCCAGCAAACTTTAGGGGGGAAAAGATGAGAGCAGAGGGAATTTATGATGGCTTATGGGAATTAGTGAGAACTCTTGATAGCATGGGGGAAAAAGAAAAAAATTGAACTTCAATGAGCCTAGGCCCAAAAGAGCAATTTAGTGGGCCACATCAGGAAACAGCAGAAAGTGGGGAGGAAGATCTAGCTTCAGGTACCACTGGAACCAGGGGCTCAAGTGCTGTCAGGCCTCTCTAGCTCTCCTTTCTGTTTCTCTCTGAAGGTGGCCTCACTTTTCCCTTTCCTGTGAGCCTTCACCCAGTGGGAGCATGGCAGTGACAGCCCCAGATTTACTGCTTCCATCTGAGTGACCAAGAAAGGAAAGCTGGGCTTTATTACTTCTGGTTGAGTTGAAGAATTTGCAGGAACAGACAAAGAGATAGTGGCCAAACCAAAAAAAAAAAAAAAAGCTACCCGCAGTAAACAAGATGGTTATAAATCTCATTGTTATAACATAGTCCCAATATGAAAATGGCTTAAACAAGTTAGCTATTTTTCTCCCTTAATAGTCCAGACATAAGCAGGCCAGGGTCTATGAGGTGACTCCATTTTGTCCAAGACCCAGGTTCCTTCAGTCTTTTTGCTCTGCCCTACCTAAGTATTATTCTCACCTGCATGGCTAAGAATGCTCACCACCACATCTGCTATCCAGCCAGCAGAAAGAAGGAAAAGATAAAAGAAGGAAGCAGTACTTGTGGCTTTAAGGGTACAACTCAGAAATCATACACATCGATTCCACTCACATCCTATTGTTCAGAATATAGTCACATGTCCACACCTAGCTGCAAGGGAAGCTGGGAAATGTAGTCTTTAAATCTGGGCAGCAATATTCTGCACTAAAAACTTGGAATTCTACTGTTACTCTAGAAAGTAGGTTGTAAATCCAGGGTGACATCCATCTCTGCCACAGCCACCCAAGGGCAGGAAGATTCTGGAAACAGAAACCAGCATATGATCTGAAACTAAGAACATATTCCCATCTCCATCACTCTTCTCTCCTTCTCTCGGATGTCTGCTTCATTATCCTCTCCCTTCTAAGTTCTATGCCCCTTCATGCCCAGGGTGGGTAGCTTATGGCCACATCGCCATTTCTAGGCTCACACATACAGTGAGATAAACTAAGACCAGTCAAGCTCCAACACAAAAGGAACTTGGGATGAGCATTTGCTGCCAAGTGGATTTATGATTTAACTCTGAGTAAAAAGAAAGCAAATAAGAACATAATGAGGCCAAGGTATTAGCTTACAGGAAATAAATGTAAAATTATGTTAATGAGAAGAATATTAAATTCTATGCAGATCAGAAGGATGTTTCTGTTTCAGGGGTATATTTTGGAAACAAATTGATTCTTGGGGTGATGAGATCAGTTTCATTTCAAATACTCTCGGGAACAACCAGCTGCAGAAATGCAGAGTATAAGGAGATGCTCCAATCTCTCCATGGGAAAAATGCAGTCCACACAGTCCAGCCTGGCCCTCAGTTGGAATTGCCCTCTACAGGCATCAGTAACCAAGGCAGAAGAGAAGTGTCCTTGCCTCTCAGAGCCCAAGGCTGGTAAATCTGCCACCAGAAGGGACTGGTGGGTATGGAGACACGATTTTGGTGAAGTGGAGGCTCGATTCAAGAATGGGAGGGAAGTGGGTGGGGGTGCCCTATGGGGAAGGGGATAAAGGGAGAGGCCTAGGGAAGGGTGGGAGGGAAAGGACAGCAGTAGGGAATGGGGAGGGAGTCCCATATGGGACGCACTTCAAAGTCCAGGCCCTGGGGCACTCTGAGCAGTGCCTATGGTCAAGATGCTCAGACTAAGGCCCAGCTGTGCCTGACACTGTATAGTTTGGGTCTTAGCACCTGAACCCTGAGTCCTTGAGCAAAGAACTGCTCAAACTCCCCTTAGAATCCAGTGTATGTGCATTCAGTTTGGGAACAGCAGGATAGTTTGTTTCCACGATAAGGAAGGACGCAGCCCTTTCCTCCCCGACCAGGCTCAGAACACTCCCATTGTGGGCTGTGAGGTGACAGGATGGGCCATCATTTGGGGACTGAGCAGAAAAAGGATCCATCTACAGACCACAAGCCAGATGGCCAAATGGTTAGGAAGTTAGCTAAAGACCCACTGTGTTAGTTTGCTGGGGCTCCCATAACAAAGTACCACAGGCTGGGTGGCTGAGACAACAAACGTTTATTTTCTCACAGTTCTGGAAGCTAGAAGATCAAGATCAAAGTGTCAGCAGGGTTGGTTTCTTCTGAGGCCTTCTTCCTTGGCTTGTAGATGGCTGTCTTCTCCCTATGTCCTCATATGGTCTTCCCTCTGGGAGTCTGTATCTTACTCTCCGCTCCTTGTAAGGACACCAGTCATATTGCCCCAATGACTTCATTTAATCTTAATTATCTCTTTAAAGACTCTTGTCTCCAAAGACAGTCAAATTCTGAGATTAGGACTGGGGGTTAAGAACTTCAACACATGAATTTTGAGGAGACACAATTCAGCCCATAACATCTACCCTAATGAACCAAAAAGGGAGCTTACCTAGTGATTTCACACGTCAAATACTAGCCACAAAAAGAGACTGACTCAACTCCTTCTCAGCTCCAATTACAAATCTTGGGAGAGAGGATTTGGGGTTGTCCAGTCTTGGGCCAGTGTCCATCTTTTGTCCAATAAGCTATGCCCAAGGATGTGGGCTCATCCAGAACAAACATGGCTGCCAAGACTCTGCCTATGGATGGTGGCAGCAGGTTATTGGCCTATGGCCTTGATAGACATTTCATACCACCTATCAGAATAAATTCAAACTCTTCAGTAGGGCATACAGAATCCATTGCTCATTACCCCTCTTAGTCCCTACCTCTCAGTCACATCCTCTGCCACCTCTAAATATGTTACCCTTCATCCAGGCTAAAGGGACAATTCCCTGAACTCGGGTCACTGTTTCATGCCTCCAGTTCTTTGCTCAGGCTGTTCCCTGCACCTAGCAAGACTTTTCTCTCCACCTCTTTTGTCTACCTGACAAGCTCCCACTTATATTTATATTTCAAAGCCCAACTGGAACATTTCTTTTGGAAGATCTTTCCCGACTTCCTGTAGAGTCAGCCTCCCTGCTTTGTTACACTCTGTGCCTTGTATGTACCTCTTTTATAACATTTAGAACACTCAGTCACAATTTTTGTTAGATTATTTTTCTTTTGAAGTAGACTTTGGGTTCCAGGATAGTAGAGAAAATTTACCTTAGCTACCCTAAAGTCTAGCCCAGTGCTTGCTTGGTACTCAAAAAATATTTGTGGAATGAGTGAATGAATGAATGAATGAATGAATATTATCAACTGGGCACAATGGGGTACACAGTTTGAGAATAAAACACAAGTCCCTACCCTTTAGGAGCCTCTAAGTGACTGAGGAAGACATTAATATGAATAATGATTATGAAAATAAAGGTATAAAGCAACAGCCAAGGAAGTCCAGAGGGAGCTGCCCTTTAAACTGGGAGAATTGTGGAAGGCTTCTGGGAGGAGGTGATTTTGAGTGTAATCACAAAGGATGAGTAGGAGTTGGCCAAGTGGTGTTAGATGGGGAGAGGGAATTGGAACGAGAAGGCCATTTTGAGGAAAGAGCATGGACAAGGCATGGGAAAAGGACCTTGCCAGGCTTGTAGATGCAACACAGAGCAGTTATGGGGACAACAGGGCCGTGGATACCAGGTGGGGAGAGCAGCATCTGGTGTTCTGAGAAAAAGGGCCCCCAGTCACACCTGGGCCTTTCAGCCACTCTTGGGTGCAAGCTGTGAAGAGAGAATTGCTTTGTGGTTGTTATTGATGGAGCCACCAACTCCTCAAGGCATCCACCCAGAGTCTTGCTCCCTCCGTGGAAGTTTTCAGAGAGAGGGAAAGACATTGGGAGTTGCCAACAATCTCGGAGCCAAAGAAGCCAAGACTTTAGGATCTGGAGCCTCTGCTGACTTCCTCCATGTCCTCCCCCAGTGACAGAGAGGGAGGGCGGCCCATCTGAGCCTGGAATGAGACACTCACCTCCCACCACCTCCACTCCAGGAGAGCTTCTCTAAACCTCTCTGATTTCATTTGCTCTGATAGTCACAGGGCAGGTCACTTCACCTCTCTGAGCCTCAGTTGTTCATCTGAGAAAAGATGATAATGACCCCACAGGGTTATTGTGAGAATTAAAGTTAACTCAGGTCCAATGCCTAACACATGACTGACCTCCACCAGGCACCCAGTTAATAGTGGCCAAAACAATTAATTTTTTTAAATAAAAACGTGCTTGTCTCACTCCCCTGTCCTAGACCCATAAGTTCCTGCAGGGGATTTATGCCCCATACTGTCCAGCATATATTTATATTCCATAAATGTATGTTAAATCAGTGATTGCCTAGAATCCTAGGATTTTCAGACTGGGAGATATCTAAGAAATCAGTTATTCCCATCCCTCATTTTAATCACGGAGGAAATAGAGGCTCCTGACGCCACCACGTGTCATCTTGGCGATTACTTAGCCTTTCTTGCCCGGTTTCCTTACCTGTGAAAATGGAGCAGCTGTTTTATTGGATTGTCATGGGGATTAAATGAGTAAATACATATGAAGCATTAAGACCAGTATCTGGCACATAATAATCATCAATAAATGTTAGGACTCTTATAAGATCATCGAGAATGACCCAAGGCCACATAATGATTTAGTAGCGAGCCTGAAGCTGGAGCCATGTGCGCCTGCCTCCCAGTGCATCATTTTCCCATCACACCCCACTGCTTCCAATGGGACCAGATGCTCCTTAACCTAGTTCCTGAATTCACATGGTGTTCCCATGTCCCAACAGGCTGCAAGCTGACCTCTAATTCCTGGGGAGGACTTCTCAGCCATTTGATCATCAGCCAAACCAAGGTCTTGGCCAACTTAGGGTCCCAGCATTTCTGACAAGCTCCTCTGCTTACAAGCTTGCAACCATGCTCAACTGCTTCCTCCTCAATTACATATATCACTTTGTCTCAATAGGGCAGATTTTGCTCCCCAGGGGACATCTGGCAATATCTGGAGACACTTTTAGTTGTCGAAATTGGGGTGGAGTGTGCTACTGGCATCTACTAGGTAGAGGCCAGGGATGCTGCAAAACATCCTACAGTGCACAGGACAGCCCCACCACAAAGAATCACTCAGTCCAGAATGTCACTGCTCTGCTGTTGACGGACTCTTGTGTAGATACATGTGCATTCAGATGCAAATGTGTGTTTGTTTCACATCTGTTTATAGCTACATGATTATCAGGTTGTGGAGAAAACAGCAGCTTTGGCATTAAAGAGACCAGGGTTCAAATTCCAGCTCTGTCACTTACTAGCTGTGTGACCTTGGGCATGATACTTAACTTCTCTGAGCTTCAGTATCCTCATCTGTGAACTGGAGATAATTATGCTAAAATGAAACTTTTTGATGATACACAGAAAGCACCTAGTAGGTGTCTAAGACATAATAGGTAGATAGCAGATGGCATCCGTTATTATTCACCTCCTCATTTTTGTAAGGTATGCAAATGTGGATACTTGAAAGTGTTGATTGGGGATGAGCCCGAAGTTAGCTGACACAAGACAGATTAATGGATGTTGATGGATGGCTTAGGGCCAAGGAAGGCTCCAAGGCAAGAGACAGGAACCTGGCTAGGTGAATAGGAGGGAGTGGAAGCAGAGGTGGTGGAGGAAAGAGTCCATATAGGTATAGGAAATTATCATTCATTCATTTATTTTAACACGTTATAGATGAGGCTCTATGCTAGGCATTTCATAGACATGATTCGTTAATTCATTCAATGAAAATTTAGTGAGCGTCTACTATGTACCAAACATTGTGTTACCATTTCACATGTATTTTTCCTTCCCCCATTCGTTCATCCACTCACTCATTAATTCGTTATTTAATTGACTCATTCAACAATTGTCTATAAGAACCTATGCTGTAGCAGACACTAGGTTAACTGCTGATAAAAGATTAAAAGTTCCAGAAAGGGAAGAGATGAGTCGTTGATGGACCTTCCTCTAGGATAAGGAACCACAAAGGAAGCAAAGATTCTGGGCCTTATGGAATCATGGTGCAACCTGCACAATGGTCAAAACTTTGTGGAGAGAAGATCCTATAAGGTCTCATTTTCCCAAGACCCCCGAGCTTGTCAATGATACAGACATGAATGATAAAGTCTGAGGTCTGAATTAGAATGCATAGGGATTTTCTAGGGTTTGGTTGCAGAGAACGTAACCCACTCCAGCTACTAAAGCACAGATCTCTGGGGTTTGTGCTTTGTGCAGAGATGGATGTTAGAATCACTGGGAGAACCGAACCAACACCTTCTGGATGGAACATCTAAGAGTGATTCCCAAAGCAACACAACGGATTGGAGCCCCAGAGGAACCTCTGCTCCCACCATGCTGAGGCAGCTGCCTGCCAGCTAGGAAGCTGTTTTCCTCACTGGAGATTAACTTAGTGGAAATCTGTGATAAACTGGATTCTGTAACTAGATCTAAACCTGTAGATTACCCTCAGAATACACAGTTCTACAGGTGGTAGGAGGTTTCCCTTTAAAAAGCTGGCTGAGTACAAGCACGCTAATGATCCATTCGTTCTGGAGTCCAACTGAAGCAGAATTTTTGTGGATAGGGACCAGGTATCTCTATTTTTTTAAACTCCTTAGGTAATCCATCTGATCAGCCCAATTTGAGACCACTGAGCAAAACCTAATTCATCCCAAATGACTTGGTTAACCTTCCCAGGAATATGTGCATCTCAACAGGAGACAATTTCCTGTAACTCGAAAGAGTGGATGGTCTAATGTCAGAAGAATAGCTTTTAGTGAGAAGAGAGCTTTCTAGTTTCATCAAACTAAACCCTGTGGGCATCACTCATTTCACATAAGTATATCAAATCTTCTTCTTTAAGAGGTTTTTGGAACTTTCCTCTGCATTTAAAAAAGGAGTACCAAGGAGCTGGTCCCGTGGCCTAGTGGTTAAGTTCATGGGCTCCATTTCTGGTGGCCTGGGTTTGGTTCCCAGGTGAAGACCTACACCACTCGTCAGTGGCCATGCTGTGGTGGTGACCCACATACAAAATAGAGGAAGATTGGCACAGATGTTAGGTCAGGGCAAATCTTCCTCAGAAAAAAAAAAGGAGCACCAACACTGTCAGTAACTAACCAGATCATTGCAAAGTTGAATCTCAAGAACTTAACTCAGACATCAAATAAAAGAGACAGAGTCTGTGCCCTCATAGTGCTAACCACCTAACAGAGTAGACTAGCAGGTAATCAGACAACCATGATGATCATTTAGGGGTGATAAGTCCCCTGATTGGGGTGAGTGGACGCAAGATGATATGGAAACAGCAGCATGGATCGCTCGTCAGTCTGCAAGCATCAGAATGTCTTCTAGAGCGAAGTGATGTCTCAGCTGAGATGTGAAGGATGAGTTAGCCAGGCATAGACGCTGGGGAGGGGGAAGAGGGCTCCAAGCAGAGGGACCCCCATGTGCAAAGGCCTGAAGTCCTGAGAGAACCTGGCACTTTTGGAGGACTGATATGTGTCCAGCATGGCTGGAGCACAGAAAAGAAAATTACCGATTCTGAAAGTGGTGGTCCTGTACAAAGGGAGAGCAAAGGAAGCAACACCAGCAAACATCTGGGAAAAGCAGAGTGACCTGGTGCGGACTGTCCCAAGGATGGAGCAGTGACCCTCCGTTGCCCAGAACAGAGCAAGCAGCTTCTACATCTGCTAACTGGCTGTAATGAAGCTGAACAGATGGGAGTGAACAGCAAATGCAATGGGGCTGGAATGAAATCGCTATCCCAGGTTCATTCTAGAGGAACATCTAAAGAAGCAAAAGCTTTCAGTGGACTTGTGAGAGGAGCCCGAGCATCATTCTCATTACTGCCGGAGTCTCCATTTGGAAGCACGCAGACAGTGTCCTTAAACCAAGCACATCAGGTCCAGTCTGTCAACACGGCATGGTTCCTTCCACTGTCCATTCCCATTCTTGCATCTGGTCCAGGCAATGGGGACGCCGGAGAGGCAGGTGCAGGGATGCACGCGTGCACACACACACACACACGCACAAGTTCAGTTATGAACGCCTTGTTCTCACCCATTCCTCCTTCCGAGCTCCACCCTGCGTTCGGCCCTCCTGGCTTCTGAGCTCCAGGCTGGTTCTCCTGTGTTCAGCTCACCTGACCTTCCACACTCAGCACTACTTCCCCAGCTGCATCTTGACCACCCCTCAATCATAATTTGAATTTTCCTTCCAATGAGGCTGCCTTAAAAGCTGCTTTGACAGACACCCTCCTCGGGTTGACCTGGAGAGTGTTTTGTGATGAAAAGCTTGTAGGTCTTAAAGCCTTGCTTTGAAGAACGGCTCTGCCCCTTTCCAGCTGTATGACCTTGGCCAAACGATGTCACATCCCTGAGCCTCAGTTTCCTCATCTGTGAAATGGGAACAACAATGCCTACCTCAACACTGCAGTGAAGGTCAAATGGGAAATCCACGTAATACATTTACTGCATATCTGGCATAGAAAAGTGCTAGAGAAGTAAGAAAACTTTTCATTTTCTTTCCCCTCACTAAGAGGAGTGGTTTTTCTCTTGGCCGCTAGTCTGAAACTAAGTAATTATTATGACCATGATTTCTTTTTCCAGTTTCCCAGAATATGTTGAGCAGAAACCAGATAAGTAGCACTTGTTTAGAGTTTCTTGCATTTTTAGAAATTCTAAGAATAACCATTGCAGCACTAATAATAAAGCTTATTTGATTTCTCCCATGCTTGCTCTCAGAGAGTATGAGGTTTTTATGCGGTTGGTTATTTTGCAGTTTCTTTGTTTCTTTGTTTTACATACTTCTTGCTGCCCCTATTAAGATTCTATCTCTAAATTATCACAAT
Source organism: Equus asinus (assembly GCF_041296235.1). Taxonomy (NCBI): domain Eukaryota; kingdom Metazoa; phylum Chordata; class Mammalia; order Perissodactyla; family Equidae; genus Equus; species Equus asinus. The sequence goes on from NC_091803.1 coordinate 34,464,120, forward strand.
AGCTATGATGAACGAATTGCAAGCTCAGGGGGTTCAAACAAGTTACTCACATGAGTCAGCAACACCATAGCTGTAGCCCATTATCCCAATGGTTCTCCGCCAAAGGTGGCACCTCCCTGATGGGGCCCATTTGGAAATGTGGGGAGCATTTGGGGTTGGCACAGTGACCAAGAGGGCACCATCGACAGTGGGAGGAGCCACTTGCAAAACTATCTGCAATGTGCAGGATTTGTCCAGCCCCAAAGGCCTATAGCAACTCATTGAGAAAAAACTGTATAAAGCCCAATGAAGCCACACAGAGAAATTCTGGGGAAACTGGGGCTGGGCTCAAGGATTATTTCCACCCAGAGCAGTTTTTCAATTTAATAAAAACAGAGTTCTTTAACATATGCAACAGAAATGAAGTTAGATCTTATTCTATAAGGTAAGCGTACAAAAAACTGTCACACTACAGTCATGCATCGTTTAACGACTGGGATGCGTTCTGAGAAATGCATTGTCTGGCAATTTCATCATAGAGTGCACTTACACAAACCGGGATGGTATGGTCTACCACACACCTAGGCTAGATGGTCCTAATCTTAGGGGACCACTGTCATATATGCAATCTGTCATTGATCGAAACATCTTTATCCAGCGCCTCCATACTTCATTTGAAAGTATATTACTTTCTCTAAATCGAATTTGAATTCCAGCCTCATCCCATTGGCCAAGTGGGAAATTCATTATCAGGGCTTCTTCTCACCCTTCAGGATTAGGAAAGAGGCTCAAAATTCTTAGAAAAAGCAGAATATTCTGGCAGCCACTTTGCTTTCTAGAGTTAGGCAGCTCTACAATGATGGGTCTTGGCCATCATTGATGGGGCTTGGCCGTGAGAGCCCCAGAAGGTGCTGGAAGCCCAGTGTCTAAGCACACCTCGATGGGTGCACCTTGACCATCCACCCTAAGTCAGTCTTGACACCCCAAGGCCTTGTGAGGGGGCCAGTCACAGATTCCAGCCTCTCACAGAACCTGCCAACCTTCCTTGACTTGGGATTCACTCTTCTCTTCTCTCTGCCCTTCTCGCTTCTGCTGCAACCCCTCAAAAGAACTTGCCTCCCATCCTTGCTTTTTCAGAGCCCGCCTAGTATTATCTCCCCAGTAAACTCCCAAATAAAGCCAGGAAGGAGGTTCATCTTGCAGGCAGAGACATACAAAGGGGTGGCAACCTTCTTGGAAAATGGCTTATTTCGTCTATTCTAAGATGTACATCTTTTCCTGCCTTTTAATATCTCTGATATTATGAGGCATCTCACTATTGTTGGTATCTTATCATAGCCATTGGTCTATGGCAGTCAAGACATAGTTATCATTTCCTAAGTATGTCCAAATTAAGTTGTTACTCCAGGCGGCGTGACTGGATATCTACAACTCCTTGACCTTTCAGTCAACAAACCATTGAGGACCGTCTAAGAAAGGGATATGAGTCTTGATTGTTATCTGAAAACCTGTCATTGCAACTTCCTGATAAGATCAAGAAAATCAACATCAAAACTTGTAGAATGAGTGTCAGAGGCTTGAAAGACAATCCCGGAGACAATGATGGAGCACTCTTCTAAGAAACGCCACATCGCCAACACTCTGAACAGCACAGAAGCTGATACTGAGTGGAAAACACAGATACCTGTGATCACAGACGACTGAGTTGAAAAGTGATTCACAAGAATCTTGCATTGAATGTGAAGAGGTTTTAGAACAACCCTAGACTATTTTTTGCTTAAATTTTCTTTTTTGTATATCCATCAGAGTGATACATGTTCAAATCTACGTATGCCTCAAAAAGGCTAGCAAGCTCTTTTCATGAATATAAAATTAAAATTCTAAATGATAAGCATATGGCATAGCTTAATTGGTAGCGTGTTTCATTTTTTCTTAGTGAAATATAAAATAGTGGTGCATCTTAAAATCAATGGTATCTTAAATTCCAGGAAATAAGGTACCAGGAAAACAAAACACAAATGAAGACTTCAATAGATGATCCAGCCACACACTGCCCAAGAGCAGCTAAAGCCTGGAAAAACAAGATGCCAGGGCAGGACGAATTCCAACCATTACCAGTGGTCTGCAATTTCTAGATCCAGACCCTATACCTGTGAGCCCCTGCCTGAGCTTCCCAACTATTGCCAAATGGAAGGTGAAAAGTCAGAGCTCTGAGCTCCAGCACAGCAAGTCCTGGGCAAGGAACACAGTGCAGAGAGGACCTACCCACCAAGTGGCCTCAGAGGCCCTGGCTGGATGTGAAGTGGATTAGCTCTCAAGTTGACCTTTATCCTTTTTGAAAACTACTTAACGGCTCATGCCTTCCATGATCATTCATCCATTTGGAATGAGATGCTGTTGTTGGAAAGCTGGGAGATTGGCTCTGCCTGATACACATTTCCCGTCTCTGCCTCTCGCCTGAGCCTGGTTGAGCAGAAAGGGCACAAGCTTCCAAGAGGACCCAGACAGACCTGCTTTCACGTCCCAACTTCCGTGCATATTGGCCATGTGTGGCGAACAAGCTACTTAATCTCACTCAGGCTAGCTTCCTTCCTTCCTTCCTTTTCTCCCTCCTTCCTTTCCTCAATTCTTTTTCTTTTCCCTCCCTCCCTTCTTTCATTCTTTCTTAAACAAACACTTACAGAGTGTCAAACACTGGCCTAAGCACTTCACAAAATTAACTCATTTAACCCTCAGAACAAACTAAGAAGCAGATACTACTGTTTTCATCATTCTCTTTTACAGACTGGGAAGGTGAGGCATGGGGAGTTTAAGCAACTCCCCTGTGTTCACACAGCCGGTAAGTGGCCAAGCAAGGATTCTGACCCAGCAGCCTGGACCCGAATCTATATACTTCCTTCCTATACTCGGCTACGTTGCCACTCTTGTCAGCAAAATCTAATAACCATCTCTGGGTTATTGTGATGCTTAAACAACATAAGTAAAGCCCCTGGCACGTAAGACTTTAATAAATGACAATCATCAGCTTCGTTCTCCAGGCTGCCAGTATAATTCACACAGAGAATAATAATAAATTCTACTTGTACTGTTTTACAAGTTTCGAAAAACGCTTTCACCTAAATCACCCTCGTTAGTCCTGTAATAGTCCTACGATTCACTGGGTTGTTTTTTTTTTTATACTAATGTTAACATATAATACTTGATATGTCCCAGGCATTATTCTAAGTGTCTTGCGCCTTTAATCCTAAATTCACTTAGTCCTATGCTCTATGAGGTAAGTACTGTGATTATCCCCGTAATACTGACTCAGAGAGTTTAAATAATGTGCCCAAGGTCACACATCTAGTGAGTAGCGGTGCTGAGATGAAATTTAGAGAGGCTGGTTTCAGACTCTGAGCTCTGAACCTCTACTCTGTGGGGCCCACGTACAAGGCAATTCAGGCTCATAAATCCTGTAAGAGTAGCAGGGTCAGTAAGCAATGGATCTGGAACTCAAACCCAGGTCTTTCTTCCCCCAGTGTCCCCAGTAAATGATTTTTCTGAGTCTGCTGTCTTGCACAACTGAGTGGCCTAATGGAAATATCCTTGAGTTGATAGTCAAGAGACACAGGCTCTGGTTCTGCCAATAACATCATCGGTCAAGAGTGGGGTGACCTTGGGCAAATGGCTTTGCCTCCATGCTTCATTTGAAAGATTAGGGAGTCATACTCATTTGATCTTTAATATCCTGTAATTCTAAGAAACTATTTTCTAATGGTGAATTGTCTGCAACAATTCTGTTTAAAAAAAAAAAAAAAACGAGAGAGAAATGTAGCATGTTTCTTATGGCTCAATGCCAATCCCACCCCACCCTTGCGGAAAACTCTGGAAAATGCCTCTCTTTACCTGAAGAAATCCTATGGGTCCTGTGAGGTGCAGTTCAAATGCCCAGCAGCCAGAAACACAGCCACTTCTCCAGAAACCTCTCCAGCTTCCAGCCCCTTTCTCTCACCCCCACTATTAAGAATTACCCACACACTGCTCTGTGCTCCTACAATACTTAGTTCATGCCTCTATAATAGTAATTACTACACTCACTGACATCAGGGGTGAGTGTGTGTGTGTGTGCGTGTGTGTGTGTTCCCCACTAAACCAAAAGCTCCTTGAGAGCACAGCCTGTATTCCTCTAATTTTCGTACGCTTGGCAAATTATATTAGGGTGAGCCAATATTTGAACATGTTTGACCTATACAGATACCAATTTAATATGGTGCAACCCAATAGATGCTCATTAAATATAAGCATATTTACTCTTGTGCAACACATGCATTCCTGAAAAATCTCACGTTCTACAAGAGGAGTCAGTGAGCTTTTTCTGTAAAGGGCCACATAGTAAATACTTCAGAATTTATGTGCTGTAAGTCTCTGTCCCAACTATTAAACTTTGCCACTGTTGCATCAAAGTGGCCCTAGAAAATCTGTCAATGAACGAGTATGGCTATATTCCAGTAAAAGTCTATTTGTAAAAACAAGCTGGACTTGGAAAGAAACAGAAAATCTTCATACCCTATAACAAGTAAAGAGATAGAATTAGCAATCAAAAAACTTTCCATGAAGAAAAGCTCAGGACCAGATAGCAACACTGGTGAATTCTACCAGACATTTAAAGAATAATTATATCATTTCTTCACAAACACTTCCAGAAACTAGAAGAGGAAGAAACTCTTCCCAAATCCTTCTACGAGGGCAGTATTACCTCCATACAAAAACCTGACAAAAACATCACAAGAAAAAAAATCTACAAACCAATATCTCTTAAGAATATAGATGCAAAAATTCTCAAAAAATACTAGCAAATTGAATCCGCCAATATACAAAAAAAGTTATGCACCATGAGCAAGTGGGATTTATCCTAGAAATGCAAGATTGATTTAACATCTGGAAATCAAGTAATGGGATAAACCACATTAATAGTACAGTACACAAAAACCACATGATCAACTGAATAGGCACAGAATAAGCATTTGACAAAATTCAACTCCCCTTTGTGATAAAAACACTCAAGAATCTAGGAACGGAAAACTCAAGCTGATGAAGGGCATCTACAAAAAAGTTCATGGCTAACATCACACTGAGTGGTGAAAGACTAAGCCTTTTCCCCCTAAGATCAGGAACAAGATAAGGATGTCCACTCTCACCTATCCAACACTGTAACATAGGCGCTAGCCAGGACAATAAGCAAGGAAAAGAAACAAAAGGCATCGACATTGGAAAAGAAGACTATCTCTATTTGCAGATGACATGATCTTGTATATAAGAAATCCACTAGATAATCTTTCTTGTATATAAGAAATCTACTAAAAAACTATTAGAACGAATAAATGAGTTCAGCAAGGTTGAAGAATATGAGATCAATATACAAAAGTCAATTCTATTTCTATATACTAGCAACGAACAATCCGAAAAAGAAATTGAAAAAAAAATATTCCATTTACATTAGCATCAGTAAAGTACTTAGGAATAAACTTAACAAAAGAAGTGCAAAACTACAACACATCATTGACAGAAATAATTGACAGAAGACCTAAAGAAACATAAAGACATCTTACGTTCCTGGATCCGAAGACCTAATGCTGTTAGGATGGCAGTACACCCCAAAATGATCTACATGGTCAAGGCAATCCCTATGAGACAGTGTGGAACGCCAAAAGGTAGATAAGTAGAAGGTGAAAAATAAGAAAAGGAAAGTCCCGGATGGACTGGAAAAGAAACCACGTCCTTGGTCATACATAGCAAAAGATAATGAACAATTTAGGAATTGGAAATTAATATTCATGATCTTTATGTATAATCTTATGCTAACTGAACAACAAACTATATACAATTCTCCTTCCAAAATTTGTACTCATTCTTCTCAACTAAACTTTTTGTCATACTCGTAAAATTCAGAGTTAAGTTTTTGGGGATACAGTTTGAGACGGCTGTCAGGATTGAGTGGACCCTCCCTAACAATCATAGTCACTATTTCATTGCCAATGTTGAAAGACAGTTTTTAACAGCGCCTTGGCTCATTTTTACCCAGGAATGCTAAACAGTACCCAGGGAAGGGTGGTCACATGAGTAATGAGTATCATTACCATCTACATGGTTCTCTTGGTGCCAAAGAAGTTATCTAACTGGAAGGAACCGTCTATTTCTTCTCATTCATTCAGCTTGTGTTGAAGGCTTGCTACGATGCCTCACTCTGGGCTAGGTGCTAGGATACGGCAGAGGACAAGTCCCAACTCTGGCTCCGACTCTAGAACTTGTAATCTGCTTAAATAACATCTAATTCAGTGGTCCTCAACCAACGGCAAGTTGATGTCCCAGGGGACGTTTGGCAATGTCTGGGGACGTTGTCACAATTAGAGGAATGCTGCTGGTATCTATTGATTAGGGGCGAGGGATGCTGTTAAACATTCTACAATGCGCAGGACCATCCCCCACAGCACAGAATTGTCCAGCCCATAATGTCACCAGTGCACCTTGGGAGAAACATGATCTAGCTCCATCTCCCATTTTACAGAAGGAGAAACTGAGACCCAAGTGATGATGCGCCCAACATCATCAGCTCTGTAGAAGTAGAGTCCAGAGTCCTGGTTCCATTCTGCATTCAGTAGATTTTCAGTTTCCCTTTTTCGAACTGAGATTGAGGACTCATTTAGACATGTTTCCCCCTTCCTAAAAGCAATGAGTTCTGCAGGGGCACCTGAATGGAGTGCCAACAATGAAACAGCACCCACCTTTGATCTGCATGCTTACTGAAAGGGACGGGCACTGGACTTGAGTGACAGAATCGCCTTGGCATGGTTGGATACGGCCTCTGGACTTTGTTTGAAAGTAAGGAAGCTGTGAAGAAATCATGGACTCAGAAGTTCCATTTATGCATTCTTTCCTTTTCTGTTCATTCATGGATTCAACAAAAGCATACTGAGCCCTTACTGTGTACCGAGTACAGGCTAGAAATCAAGAGCATGACAATGAATAATAAACATGTAGTCCTTCCTCTCAAGAGCTCATGGCAAACAAAAGACACACAGATAAACAAGGCATTATGATACACTGAGATAGAAGCACTGATGGAGGCAAGCACGGGATAGAATGGGGATGTGCCAGTCAGAGTCATGGTTGCAAGCAACAGAAACCAATTTTGGTTTGTTTGAGCAGAAAAGAAATTTACTGGAAAGATACCAGGGAGCCTAAACAACAAGGCTCAGAAAACAGGCAGAAAAAGGGAGACTCAGCTGTAGCTAATACCACAGTCTCAAAGTTACCACGCTGAGGACTCTGCAGCTGCAGTCAGCAATCATTGGCTGTTATAATTTAAGAGCACCACTCCAGCACTGGACAACATAAGTTGCACTGGACTCCTTCTGCCATCTCCCTGGCACCAGTGTGTTGCTGCCACAGCTGTGCCAGGACGGCTTCTCTACTGTCCAGCTTCTTTAGCTTTCCAGATCCCAAAGCAAGGTCTTTGCATTCAGTTATGCTAGGTCACACATCCCTGCTCTGTCTGCAAGGCATGCTGGGAAAATGAGCACCTCACCTGTTGAGTTTCCACCGTTAGAGGTTGATTCTGTCTCCCACCACCAAAACTCTTAGGGAAAGAGGAAGTCCTTCTTCTGGGCTTTGCTCAAATGTGCCTTCTCAGTGAGACCACTCAATTTGAAACTCAAATACCTCTCCCTTCTCCCCCACCCCGACTCCTTATCACCCTTCCATGGTATGTTTTCCCCTGTGGCTCTTATCACCATCTCATATACTCTATGTCTACTTATTTATATGCTTGTCTATCTCTCCTTTCTCAAATGTAAGCTCCAGAGGGCAGGAATTTGTGTCTGGTTTATTCACTGCTGTGTCTCCATGCCAAGAACACTGCCTGGGATGCAAGAGGCTCTCAATAAATATTGTTGAGCAAATGAGTGAATGAATGAATTCTCCAAACACAGGGAGATCAAAGATCCTGAGAAGTCAAAATTTCAAGAAATGCTCACCACAAAGCCTAAGGGAAAGGCACGTAACATAAGCTGGCCTGGGGGGGAATCAGAGAGCGCTATCTAGAGGCAGGGATGTCAGAGCTGAGTCTTCAGAAGAGACAATGCAGACAAACCAGAATCAGGAGAGGAAGATTCCAGCAGTTATGTGGGATTCCAAGTGTGTGCTGTTTTATGGATTGGCATGATTCTGGGATGCTCATCAGCAAGCTCCCTGCATCTGTTCTGTATGAAGGAGGCACCACTGGGTTGCACCAGTGCAGCATCAGGCTGGACCACCAAAAGCCAAGATTCAGATCTTGGAGGAGGAAGGAACCTAGCCAAAAGCATCCAGGACTGAGTCCCTTGTGGAATAGAATGGTAGATGCCAAGGAACATCCAGGGCCCTAAACAAAAGGTGCTGCTCTGACCATTATTTTGGAGAAAGACAATCAGAGCAGTGAGAGAATAAGTAACGATCAGACCTATACGGCGAATGCGTTTTCCTCTGGTTTAAAGGTTCTTGTGTTATTACCTGGATGGCTTTTTGTTTAAGTGATTATGTGGCCATAGACCTTTTTGCAATTCATCAAAATTCATAGGATGTGGAAGGCCAGGAAAAAAAGAGTAGCTGGCAGGGTTATTACTTGAAGTTCAATTCAATAAATATAATTTATTTTTCTATAGAGTCCTTTATACGAAATATTGCCAGCAGCTTTACGGTCCAACAAGGCCGAGTTTGAATGACTTAAGTTATTTGCTTTCAGACCAAATGGACTTTTATGAACATTTTGACTTCCCCCTACGCTAAATGAAGTGATATACAGCTATTCTCAACGTAATTTCTGTCACCACCATTATCTTTCCTCGCTTCAGCTCTTTCGTGGAGCTCCAGAATGACATAAAGTGATCATTGCTGCAGTATTTCCCTCATGGAAGGAACTGCTTTTTGCTTCTTTCAGTTGATCACTTCAGAAGGGCCTCTCACAAGATGCTGGGGTGGTGCGAGGGGACAGAAGGGAGCTAAGGACAAGATCCTAAAGATGGTGTGCAGGAGTCACTGCTCTGTCAAATTCAACTGACTCAGTCACAACCTTAGAACAGACAGCTTCCTAGGTCCTGGGGATGCAAATGTGACCCAGATACAGTTTTGCCACCTTGCGCCTTACCTCATCTCCTTATGACATTCAGATAAACAGTAATTGAAAAGCAATTTACATCTTTGCTGCAGTTTTTGCTAAAAATGCCAAGGGAAAAAGACCTTCATAGCGCACAGCAAAACTCAAAAATCCTTTCCCCCGCCTGTCTCTCTTCCCTCATTCCATGCTTCCTAAAACTCCCTCAAAAATCAGGAGTTGGCGCTGCTTTTTCTCTCCACCCTGTTCAGGCTCAGCTCTCTGGCTTCTTCCAGTTTTCCTTTTCTAGCATCACCTAGATACCATACAAGAAAAGAGAGTGAGCAAGGAAGGCCTGGGGCAGAAAGAGATTGCAAAGACTTATAATTTAATGTATTTCCTTTTATAACCTGTCATAGATTCTCCCTTCAAGGACTGCCCATTCTAAACACAACTGTGTTCTAGTTAAACCTAGAGTGTGAAATATTATGTCATCACCAGGACTTCCTGTTTGTTTACGAATAAGCCTTAGAATTGAAACAAAGAAGAAAAGAACTGTGTATAATTTAACGTGAGCAAAGAGGGTATAGTGACCTCAGATGTGATCCGGGAACAGCTCCTTCTTTGTGAGAATGGAGAAAATCTCAGAGAAAATGGACCTGCTTTTTCCTAATTCCCTTAGCCAATGACCACTTCTTTAAAATAAACCTAGGAGTCACGCCAACAGTTTTTTAAATTGTGGTAAAATACACATAACATGAAATTCACCATTTTTAAGTGTACAGTTAAATGGCATTAAGTACATGGATATTGTCGTGCAACCATCACCGCCATCCATCTCCAGAACTTTTTCCCCTTTCCAAACTGAAATTCTATAGCCATTAAGCAACTCCCCATTTCCCTCTCCCCTCTAGCCCCTGGCAACCACATTCTATTTCTGTCTCTATGATTTGACTACTCTAGATGTCCCATAAGTGGAATCATACAATGTTTGTCCTTTTGTGACAGGCTTATTTCAATTAGCATAATGTCCTCAAGGTTCATTCATGTTGTAGCATGTGTCAGAATTTCTCTCCTCTTTAGGATTGAAAAATATTCTGTTATATGTGTAGACCATATTTGTTTATCCATTCATCCACTGATGGACACTTGGGTTGCTTCCACCTTTTCAGCTATTGAGAATAATGCTTCCATGAACTTGGACATATTCAAGCCACCATTTTTGTCCAACACCAAAGTCTGGAGTCTGTTTTGTTCCTACTGGGTTTTTACTGGGTAGAAAATGAGCAGCCTTGAACACTTAGTGTTCCAACGCCTCACTCATGATTGAAGGAGAGGCTTTGTGGACATTCACTGACCCAGACATACCCTGTTCTCTAAGAACTGCCTCCTCATCCTTAGGTTGGGATGCTGCAGCTCTTCCGTTGTGAATGACTCCACCTCTCCCTGGGCATAGCTGATTGGATAAGGGAAAACCCTGACCAGGGAACGCCAAGCTATTGGCTGAGATAAGCCAATCAAATTTTTCCTCTCAGAAATTTGGACTTGGCTCTCATGGAGGGGCTGGGTCAGTTGGCTTTGAGTACTGGACCTGTGCAATATGTAAATTCAGGGCCAGGGGGTCATGCTTGGGCCAATCACTCTCCTCTCAAGGTGGAAAATGGAGAAAGTCAGTCTCTGAAAGAGAAGAGTAAAGCCCTAGCCCAGAGAGACAGAAGACATCCCGCAGCCTCCACTGGGCAGAGAAAGTTACACTTCCAGAGAAAAGACCAGAGACTGATATTGAAAGAATCTGCCTTTGATGCCACTGGCTTCTCTATTCCTGCAATGCTGCATTTCCTGGGTTCCATAAGATGCTTTCATATTCTTCCAAAACTGTTCCCATTTTACTGAAGTTATTTTGAGTGACTTCTCTTCTCTCTAACCCACTGTGTCAAGATAATCTATTGAGATATTAATTTTTGTCTTGTTTCTCTGCTAGAGAAGAGAAAGATGAAAAGACAAGTTTCTCTTTCTCCCCACCTCATGAAAGAACAGGCGCATTTTTGTTTTTGTTTTATTGTTTGAAGATTGCACTGTTCAATTTGGTAGCCACTAGTCACACGTGGCTGTTGAGTGCTCAGTATGTGGTTAGTCCAAATTGGGATGTGCTGTAAGTGTAAAATACACACTGGATTTCAATGGCCTAGTACTGAAAGCAGATGTAAAATATCCCATTAATAATTTTATATTGATTACATGTTTGAATGATAATATGTTGAATATATTGGGTTAAATAAAATATTTTATTAAAATAAATTTCATCCACTGTTTTACTTTTTTAATGTGGCTACCAGAAAATTTTAAATTATATATGTGGGTCAAATTATGTTTCTCTGGGGTAGTGTCAATTGAAGGTCTAGGCCAGTCTTGGGGGAATGGGGAGAGGCCAGATCTTCTTTGAAATCCTTCTGAAGAAAGTCTCCACTCATGTCTTTAGTGAGCAGGTCAGACTGACCATGGAATTAAGCTGGAGTTGCCACACAAGGGCGAGAGGAGAAGGTCTGATGCTGTGAATGGAGGAGGGAACCGTGTCACCCTGGGAGAGAAAGGGAGTTGCTAGGACCAAGAGGGTGGAGGGAGGCAGGTCCTATGAATGTTGGAGACCTGTGCTCTTCTCCTTTGCGGTGCTCTGAAAGAGGCAAACCTCTGATGGGGTGAGGCCTGGATCCCAGGGGTGATCACCAAGAACCATGACTTTGAAGGCAAGGCTAGAGGGAGGTCTCTGCATCTGAGCCATAACTCAACTGAGCCACTGTGGAGAGCATCTCCCAAAACAGAAGGCTGGGGACCAAGCTCCTGCTGGCACCAAAATAAGCTCCAGGATTTGACACAATCCCGTGAGGTGGGGGAGGCAGCCCAGTGATGACAGATATTGCACATCTCATCAGTCATGTGGGTGGGGGCTCAGAGCTAGATTTAATTTGACGTAGAAAAATGAAGAAATGTGAAGTTTTCTGCACCCTAGCACTGTGGAGCAAATTCATGCCTGTTTTGCAAATACTCTTCGGCTAAGGCAGCCATCCACCTGCAGGTTTTCAAACCTTTATTCAGGGCATCTGAAACGGAAAGCCCCTGGGCCCCTGTGCATATCGCTGGCTGCAGGACTTCTCTCCCATGGCCTCCAGCCTGCAGCAGCAGGAGCCATATGCTTTCCAGTTGAATACGTCTTCTTAGGAATATACTCAGAACTTCCAGGAACCAGAAGCCAAGAGAATTCCTAATGATGTCAAAACTGCTATCATGAAACCTCTGAGCTGGAAAGGATCCATAGGGGTAACATGGTCCAACTCCCTCGTTCTAGTAGGAAGAAACCAAAGCCTAGATGGGAGATAGGAGGACTTGCTTGAGGTCATACAGGCAGCAGTCCGATCTCTAACTAGAAGATACCCCTTTTTCACTCTCCCAGGCATCTCAAATGGCCCTCAATGCTGCAATCTCATATTGTCCCCTTTCCGAAGAAGCCACACAATTTGCAAGACTTCAGGCAGAACCTTTCTAACCAGATAACATGCAGATATCTAATTTGAGACATTAAAACCTACGGGGAGGAAATTACCTTCACCAGAACTATGCGCGTGTACTCACATTGCATTAAGTTAAGATATAACTCAGTACAGCTGCTGTAGCTGCTATAACCGAGACCCAAAAGAAGCTGGCTTAAATAAGAAGTTCATTGTTCTCTCATGAAACAATCCACACACTAGCAGTTCAGGGCTCGTAAAGAGGCTCCAGGGTGTCTGTAGCCCAGGATCCTTCCATCTTGTTGCTGCCCTTCCAGATGCAGGGTATTGCTTTCAACTATGTGGTCCAAGATGGCTCATTCCCATGCCCGTATGCCAGCCAGCAGGAGCGCAGAAAAGGGAGGAGTGGGGAAAGCACATCCCTGCCTTTAGAGGCATGACCTAGAAGTTGTTCACCTTACTTCTGCTCACACCCCGTTGATCAGAACTTACTCACATAACCATGCCTAGCTGCAAGGGAGCCTGGAAAGTGATCTTTACTCTAAAAAGCCACATGCCTAGCAAAAAGTCTATCACCACAGAAGAATAGAATCATGGATGTGGGGAACAACCAACAGGCTCTTTTCCATACTCATGGATACAGCCGCTCATGTACCCACACTCATACATAAACACACAAGCTCAAATAGAAACACACACTTATGTATCAATGCATGTACATGATACCCATGCTCATGTACATACATTCATGCACATTCTAATATGCACACACTCCAGTCCTATGCATATTTGCATATCCACTCATACACTGGTTCATATGCATACACAAAAAGCACACACATACCAAGTGGCTATGTGACTAACATACATATACACATGCATGTAGACATGGAAAGAGAGAGAGCAAAACCTGTCCTTCTACTCTGCAATGTAGTGGAGATCACATCCCAATCTTCATGTGTCCACATCATTGGGGATGCCCCTTGTTCTGTGTTTAGGACACATTCTTCTTTCCTATATTTAGAAGAGCATTTAGAACAAGATCAGGGGCTGTACAACACAACAAAATGTACAACAAAATGAGACATCATGGAAGTGCCTATAAAGAGGTCCACATCATACTCCACATCCAAAACCACCAGGATAGCAGACATCTCACCCTCCATTGGCAGCCTGCCCACTGCATATTTGTGACCACCTGACACACTAAGAGAACATATAAGGTGCCAGAGCCAAGATTAAGAAGACCCTGAAGGCCAACAGGTATGGGAAGGGAGGGAAAATTAAAGATACGGTGAAATACCCAAGCAGATCGCTGCATGTTGCCTGACGTGCAGTAAGTACTCAGTGAATACCTGACGGATGGATGGATGGATGGGTGGGTGGATGGATGGATGGATGGATGAATGGACAGACAAGTGAACAGATGGATAAATGGATAAACAGGTGCATGAGCAGATCACACGGAACATTCTGCATCCTGCCCCCTCTTTATTCTTAATACTCCACCCCGTGGCACAGTAACAGGCACATTGAAGGCACTCACAATAGTTAAGCCAGCTGGATGGCTGATTGGATGGCTGAATAAATGGTTCAGAGTTTTCCATCCTTCTTGGAAAATGAGTGTTTGCCGCAAACAACATTTGGACTAAGTTTAAAAAGGCGTGAAGGAGGAGAGGAGCTAGCAGTTATTGGTGTTTCCTGTGTTCCAGGCTGAACGGTCACATGTGCCATCACATTTAATTCTCAAAAGAAGTCTGCAAGGCAGGTGCTATTATTATCTTCTCCATTTTACAGTTGATAAACCTGAGACACTGAGAGATTGAGTGCCTTACCCAAGGTCACTGGCTCAAGCTAGTAAACGGAGAGCAAGGTTTTGAACTGGGGCTGCCTGACTCCTGCTTGCAACCACACTGTTACCGTGGAATGCTTTCCCCGACTGTAATGGGCGTGGAAGCTCCGTTTACATCACAGATGAGGGAGAAGCAGCTCTGTCTGCTTTGCCTCAGGATCCCGGGGCTCTGCTGCACCCTGCCACCCTCTCCTTGCCTGCTAAGACACCTCTGTGGACCCCGGGCCCCAAGAGCCCCATGAAGCATGGTGTGAAAACCACTGTTCTGTGGGATACTCCAGGGCTCTTGCTGGCCCTCTGCGAAGACGTCTCCTAGGCTCTGTGTATGGTGTATACAGTAGGTGCTCACCAAAGGTCCGCTGGTGCTAATAATAGCACAGGAAGCCTCAGAATATCCTCGTTTTCTGGACCCACAGGTGGCAGCTCCTTTTCTTCCTCTCTTATGGCAGCATGAAATGGTAAAAAAAGAATTAGATTTGATTTAGAATGCCAATTCCGCTATTTACTAGCTGAGTGACCCTGGGCAAGTCACTTAACCTCTCTGAGCTTCCATTTCTGCTTACTTAAATGTGGAGAATATTTTCTAACTTATGAGAATCAAATTCAATGAAGGGGACTTAGGGACTTGCAGTGAGCGCTCACGGTTCCCGACCCCCATGAAATCCACAGATGTTTCCTTAGGACAAAGATTTCCCAGCCTCTGCCCACCCCTGGATTTACCATTCCCTCCATTCCACCAGGCTGGGAGACCTGCTAGCTTCCCTTCCTCTGCCGTGTGACAGCTCTCTCCTTGTTATTTATTTCTCTCCAAACAACGAGGGAGAAAGAGTAGGCTGGCTCTTCCTTTAGGCAGACTATCCTCAGAGAAATAAATCGCTCCTCTAGCCAGCCCAGACAAAGAAAGATTTGGAGGCCTGGATGAATTGTCTGCAAACTCCTGCCCCCCATCCCTGGCCCAGGGGAAGAGGGGATCGCCTCAGTTCTATCCCTCAGCTGGCATCATGGAGAAATACGAGTTGCTGGGATTCCTGGAAAAATGACACATGAGAGGTTTTTCAGGGCCAGGAAGATGATTTGCTAGTCTGCTGTGCCATCTAAATAATGCCTGGATGTCCTCATGACACCTCCACCGTCTCATGAAAAGGAGCTCTGAGCAAGGCGGGAGGGCAGAATCCATAATGGCGAGAGGTAATCAGCTGTCACATGTGCCTCTGCCCCCGCCACAGGGGTGTGAGTCTCTCTCTCTCCTCCTCGGGTTTCTCACTCCGGAGGGGATGTCTGTAGAGTGGCGGGCGGCAGAGGACGTGAAGCTCTAAGCTTGACAGTTATTACATACACAAGAGAAAACAGCAATCATGAGCAGCATTTTCTGAGTGCCCGCCGGACGCCGAGCACTTTGCCAAGAGTTTTTGCAAGAGCTAATTGATGTAATCCTCACAGGGGCTCCATGAGGCAGGTACTTTCCTTATTCCCACTTATGGATGTGGAAACTGAGGCACCGGAAGGACCCTTTGTCCCCAGATCACACATCTGGGAAGTGGCAGCATCTGAATTTGAACCTGGATGTCTGGCCCTGGAGCGCAGGCACTCAATGACTCAAGCGAATGACTTCCGGGATCCATCCATGGCGTCCAGATTTCCTTAGGAACTAAGATCCTGTTTGGCAGGCAGACATTCATTCTATCTGCTTGTTCCTTCAACGAACACGTCCTGTGCACCTACTGTGGGCCTGGTGCCGAGCACTGGTGGTGTGGAGATGAATCAGGTCAGGATCCTGCGAGGTTAGGGTGCTCAGAGGGGTTAGACATGTATGCAAATTGTCATCATATAATGATCATTGTGTTGGGCACGTGCGTTGATTCATTTCATCTACACCGCCGCCTTATAAACTAGGTGCATTTCACAAACGAGGAACGTGAGACACGAGTTCAGTGATTTGCCCAGGATCACAGTCAGCAAGTGGGAGAGGCAGAAACGGAAGCCAAGTGGTGTAGCTGCAGAGCCTGCCCCTAAATCCCTCCCCTCCACGCCACATAGGGCAGAAAGTGGGAAGGCCATACGGGCATCAGGACACAGTGCTAAAGGCGGTCCACAAAGGGAGCCGAGGAAGGCTTCCAGCTCCAGAGCTGTTTGGGAGGCCTCAGAGGAAGGGGCAGATTTGGGCAGATGGGGAGGCGGGAGGGTGGGCATTCGGGCAGATGAAGCAGCATGAGTCCACAAAGGCTCGGAAAGCAGACGAGGTGCAGCCCAGCTTCAGTGGCCAGCGGGGAGTGTCCTGCAGGAGAGAGTTAGTAGGCGAGGGCGCAGGCTCCAGGCTAAGAGCAGGTTTGAGGTGACTGGGGTTTCAGAGCAGGAGAGAGACATGCTCCGATCCATGCTTTGGGGTACAGGGTCACAGGGTAATAGGTGCAGAGGGGCAATGAAGGGGCTGAGCCCCAAGGCGAGGGATGGAGAGGAAGGTGCAGGCGCTTATAGGTGATTCTGTGAAATCTGAGGAAGAAAGGGAGGAGGGAGGAGAACGGAAAGGAGAGAGAGAGAGGGAGGAAATCTAAGGAAGAGAAATGGAGAGAGGAGCAAAGAAAAGGCAAGAGACAGAAGGAAGGAGGAGGGAAAGAAGCACACGAGCTGCCAGGGTGCCAGGCACATGCATCCTTCAGCGATTTCCCTGAGGAGAGGGCTGACGCATCTGGTGACAGGTGCACAGTGGAGACCACATGAGGGGGCACCTGGCCATGGGATTAAGCAAAGCCAAGACACACAGCAAGAAGGGGGTCCTCTTTCACATCGTGTTCACTCCTGATTACAGTTTGGTGCTCTCTGATGCTAATCTTTCTAAGAGAGCAGGCGTTGGGATCATAGCTTTTGGTAGGCAATGGTAAACAGCTAGCAATTGAGAACATCATTTTGTTTTTATTTTGGGGCCAGATAGGACAAGATCCACAAACGTGGTGCCCAAATGACCAAGGTGTTGGTTTTCCACCCTGACTATGCTTTAGAACCATCTGGGAGTTTAAAAAGACTGACGTCCAGACTGCACCCTGGAGATTCTGCACCAATGGGCCTGAGATGAGGCCAAGACATCTGTACATTTTTGATCTCTTGAAGTGATTCTAAAGAGCAGCTGCAGCTGAGAACCACTGGCTAAAACCTTGAAAGTATCCCATTATCTCATTTAAATCATCACCTGTATGTCGTTACTCTGGGGAAAGAGACAAAAGTCCCTACCTCACACCGTTGCTGAGGACCTGGGACCTGACCCTTATTTGTAGTTCAGGTTCATCCCTTGTCGTGCAATCATGCCCCCTCCCTAGTCTTCATTCAACCCCCAGGAGACTGGGGCCAAGTCCAGGATCATTGACTGAAAAGTCCTGCAGGGTCCTCTGCCCTGACCAAGATTACACCAAAGCTACATGAAGGTTTGTCAGCTTTTAAGCTTTCCATCCTAATCCATCTGCTCTCCAAGTGTCCGTAGCCCCAGCTCCAGCAACATTACAATTCAACCAGCCTTGCTGAGGAGTCTGGGGAATCCGTGTCCTCTTCCCAGCCCAGCCCATCCCAGCCCATCCATCCTCAGTGGAGGGAAGCTGGCGCATGGTGTTCTTTTAATTAAGCCCCACATCAGTGCCAAGGGCTCCAGAGACAGAGTGTGGGAGGAGTCTCTGAAATGTGAGGCAAGTTGACAAAGTGGGGGTTGTGATGGATCTTTCCACACCAGACTCCATTTGCCTCTAACGACTGGTGATCCAGCCAGCGTCAATCCAGGCTAGCAGGGGCCCCTCGTGACACATTTGTTTTCTCTGCAAACCAGAACCAGTATTTCACTCAAAGGAAGTCAGTGCCTCAGGATGCCATTGCCTGAGACACATTAAACCGCAAAACAGGAATTTCATCCTTAAATGCCTACAGGGGCCATAGAAAAAACACAAGCGAATGAAGCACACCAGGATGGGTGTCAGTAGGGAGTAGCAGAGACTGTGGCAAACTGGAGAGCAAACGCTAAGGAGAAAGTTGATGCTAAACTCCAGCCACCTGTTGCCCTGGAGGAATGGGGACCCAGTGCAGCCCAGTCTTCTGATTTTTTTAGGAGATGAGGCTTCTCATTTTACTCCAAGTACAAGCCAAAGTCCTGACAACAGCTTATAAACCCTCATGATCTGTTCACCCTTCCCACTCCCATCATCTCTGGCCTCATCTCCTATCACTTGCTCTGCTCCAGCCACTCTGGCATCCCTGCTGACCTTCAAACACACCAGCCACACTCCCACCTCAGGGCCTTTGCAAATGCTCCTCCCTCTGCCTGGCAGGCTCTGGCTCAAGGCTTCCCCATGGCTCATTCCTCCACTACCTTCACAGCTTTGCTCTACCCTCCACCCTCTCAATGAGACCCGCTCTAACTATGCTCTTGAATACTGCCGTCTGCCCTCCCCACACCCCAGCCCTCCAGAACCTTCTTCCCTGCTCGAGTTTTTATTTCTTCCTACAGCACTTATCACCTATTTGAACATAAGCCCCACAGGGGCACTCCTCTGTGCACCAGCCACGATGGCCCAAACGTGTTCTCTGAAGGGCAGGGAAATGCTTTCTCTCTTGTCTGGGCCTTCCTGCGTGCTTTTCACTCCCTCTGGGGTGGCTGCTTTCTGCCCCTCCCTCTTCACCTAACTGCTTCCTACCAATCCTTGAAGCTTAAGCACCACCTCCACCAGGAAACCCTCCTAGATTCCCGTATCTTGTTTCTGCCTACCCGTTATTCCCATGCTTTGGGTAGCAGAACCATGAGTTCTCTTTGAGGAAGAACTACCCCTCTCTCACTGCACACACGGTTGGTGAGTGTGGCAGAAAATGGCTGGCGATTTCCCTGGTCCATTTCCTCTTCCTTGGCTCAAGGGCGGACTACATTTCCCAGCCTCCTTTGCTGTGAGGTTGGAACCGTATGACTATGTTCTGTCAATGGGAGGTATAGAGAAGTGATGAATGCCACCTCCAGGTACAGCTCAAAACAACCCAAGTCACCACCCACACTCTTCCCCTTCTGTGGCAACATACAGGCTCTGTGTTGAAGATGACAGGGTCACATGATGGAGGGAGCCAGGATCCCTGCATCAGTGCTTAGAAGGGGACCACCAGGAGAGCTGCCCAGTTTTCACCAGGTCTGTTCAAGCCACTGTGATTTGGGGGCGGGGTGTTCCTATAGCACAGCCTTGTCTTTCTTGATTATTACAGTGCAAATGTCAATCAAAGCAGCCTGCCCCTCCCATTTGACCCAAGCCAATTGGACTCTCTCTCAGGATGGAGAGAAATAGAAAAACATTGGTCCTGAGCCACCCAGCAGGGGTTCCCTGAAGAGACTGCCCAGCAGTTCCTGATTCCTGGAACCTCTGAGAGTGTCTGGATCCCCATCTTTGAAGGCCTAGGCAACGTGACTCTGAGTTCTTGCCTCCATTGTCCCAACTCTGATCCTACTCTGACCCATGGGACTTAGTCCCTAAACATGGTCTCTCTGCCATTTACCCCCTTGCCAAACCTAGAGATGCTGCACCCTGTGTGACCTTGGAAAGCCTCCCTTCCCAGTCCTGGCCACTCAGAATCCAGTAGCCCACACTGGCCCCTGAAAGGTGTCCTGGCCACACGAGGAAGGCCATGCCTGCATCTAGTCCATGATGCCACGATCCAGCATAGCCATGGAGCTCCTTTTTGCTAATTCCTTCCAAATCCACTTATGAGTCTTTAAGGGTTGGAAACAAGCTTATGTAACCCAACAGTTAAGGATTTGGGATCTGGAGCCAGATTGCCTTATTTCAATCCAGTCCCCATTACTCACTACCAAATGACCTTGGATGTGACTCTCAGAGCCCCAATTTCCCTATTGGTAAAATGGGCCTCATAAAATGAGTCTCTAGTCTCAAGAATTTTATGGAGATTTAATGAATTAATATATGTGAATTACTTAACACAGTGTCTGGTGCAGAGTAAGCGCTCAATGATTACAAACTGTTACTGCCATACTAACCACATTTTCCCACTTAACCCTGTCATAAATCATATCATACTCTCCTGTTTACAGAGGAGGAAACTGGGACTCATAGAGCTTAAGTAATTGCCCTGGACTGAACAGCTTGCCAAGGATGGAGCCAAGATTCCTAGCCATGTCTTTCTGCCCCACTCTCCCACTTTGCTTCTGCAAAACCAGTATACAAGGGAAGCCAAGGTTTATTAACATCTATCAATGTTTCAGCAACCCAGCTTGGTGCTTTCGACTATATGGTTTCACTTAACCCCCAACAGCCCCATGAAGTATGTCATATCAACCACAACCAGCGCACAAAGAAATGGACGCTCGGCAAGGTTAAAGAAATTGCCAAGGTCACACTGCTAAAAACACTGCAATCAGGCTTTGAATCCAGGTCAGTTTGACTCCAAAAGCTCCCTCTGCTGTGCCTGGCTGCCTCTCATCATAATTAAAGCTATTATCGAGCTTTCTTTTCTGTTCCAGGCGAAGTTCAACCGTCACAGCATCCTTTGCAGTAGAGCGGGTCGTCCTCAGGAAACTGAGGCTCAAGGAGCTAAATTTGTTGCCCAGATGCGCACTGCTCCTAAGTAGCAGAGGTGGGACTGGAACTCAAATCCACAGTCTCCACAGTGTTTGTTCTTTCCCGACATCAAGCTGCAGAGGCTGGAGGCCTCCGGCAATGATGACATTCCTCCCGTCGCCTCACTGGCCGCATCACGGCGGTGCCATGGCGGCTCATTGATTTGGATGCTTTTACTGCAATTCAGAATTCATGATACTGTGACCAAAATTGAAGCTTCTCTGCACTGCTATAAAAAAGGATTGGCTTATCAAATCAGGGGTGAAAATAAGATTATAGGCTCTTCTTGACATATGCAAGGGATGTGTTCTTACAAACGCTCATGCATCTGAAAATTGCATCCTTTTGAAGAAACGGCCCCCCAGAACTATTGGGAAAGGACTTTGGGGTGCCAGCTTTGGAGCTGATTAATGGTCTGTAAGCTGCTGACACCAAGAGCTGGTGAGACGGGTGTGGCTCTACCCCACGGATAAGAGATGCTTCCCCCACCTTAAACCCTCCCCCAGGTTCCCCTGGGAAGAATGGCAAAACTAAGTCCCAGCTTGCCTCCTTCTCTGCTGCTCTGGGAGAGGCTAGGTCCTGAAAGCAGTCCCAGGGACGGCCTTAAAGGATTTTTGCAGATCAGAGCTTTCCTACATAATAGATTATTTAGAATCTTTTCCACAAAGAGGAGAGGACAAATCACAATTGGTTAACAAAACAATAGCAAAATTTGCAGTAAGATAAATCTTTTCTTGGACTTTCCAATTACACAAGCCAAGAACCCCTCTGGATACAGAATGAAAACCCAAGGTGCAGAAGCGGCTGGTGGCATTGCCCTCCCCGGCAAAGCCCCCATATCATGAAAAACTTGTGTATTCCATACACTGGTGTGCACAAGATTACACAACAGCCAAGGAAAAAGCTCCTGCCATTCCAGAATCGCTAAGGCAAACAGGAGTAAACCAAGAGAGGCTTGATGTTTGAAATTCTTAAGAGGATCTACCGTTTTAATTCGTGTTAGCATATTAATTGCCCTTATGCAGCTGGGTGCTGCTAATTACAAATGAATGGTGTTTATTCATTATAGAAGACCCAGCAGGAAAGTCTCTCTACTTAGCAAGACTATGTTAATTTGGGTTTGGCTTTCAAAGGTCATAAAACTGCTTTGATTTAAAAGGTTTCTTAAGAGAGAGTTGTTCACCGGCTCTCCTGCACCATTTGCAAGGAAATTCTGGGTAGAGAGCTTCTGGCCCTTTCTCAGTTCCCTTATTGCTCCTCTGATCGCTGAGAGCCTGTTTTACTAGTGGGCAGGTGACCGCGTTAGCAGCTACTGCCAGTGCTTGGCGCATGCTCTTTGCTTCATCCCTCTCTATTTGCTTTTTCGATATCTACACTTCAGCACTACAGACCTGTCCTCCTCTTCTCTCTGCGTGCAGGAATCAGCCTCCCCACCAGCCAGAATCTCTGTTCGTGCTTCCCTGGGTTACCTGGGTGTTAAGTCTGGCCAACCTTGCATTGACCAACCAGCTGCCTTCAAGTAAGAGACCCCAGTTTGGGCTCAGATCTGGCCCATGTCTTCATCCTAGTTTTGGAGGAGTAGCCGGTGCTCTTCTACATAATCAAAGCATCACTTCTCATCTGGCTGGTGATGATCGTGTGCAGTGCCGCCTGCACAGCGCCTGTAAGAGACAGCAGGCGGGTGGCTCCCTCACCCTGTCTTGCAGTCTGTAATTCAAATATTTCAAAATTATCTTTATCGTGATTAGTCTGAAGTAGTAAAGCTCGAGCCCGTATGTTTATCTCCCCTGTGGAATGACTTGAATTCATTGTTGTCCAATTCCGCAATAAAAATAGTTGATATTTATTTAGGTACCAATCCTCATCCTAATTTTTTTTACATACGTTATCTCCTTTTCCTCCTCCACCAATCCTAAAAGGCAGGGACTATTATTATTCCCCTTTTTGAGATGAGGAAACAAAGTCTCAGAGAGGTCAAACAGCTTGCCCAAAGTCACACAGCTGGTATAATATGAAAGTGGAAACTGATGGTTTCTGACTCCAGAGGTCTGAACCACTGCTTTACAGGCATGTGTCAATAACTCAGGGTTTTTCAATGGAGAAAAAGATGCTGTGCTGGGGAAACAGAGAGAATCCAAACTTGCAAATGGATAACCCAAGAGCAAAGTTCTTCCTTGCCTTTTAGGGCATTGGCTGCGAGCTGACACGTGGCACCATCCCATGCTGAGGCATTTTAGAAGCTCAGTGTTTAAAAATCAATAAAATGTAATCGATCAAACTATTGCAGAGTCGGAGTTGTTTACAGGATGAGAGGTAAGTCTAGAACTGCTGATAACTATCTTACCACCATGAGGAGAGAGCTTTTCTGAAAACACAGGCCACCACACAGAGGAGAGAAGATGTGAAATGAGGAGAGAGAGAGAGAGAAGTCAAATGCTAATCTCATCTTTCGAGCCCCTGGATCAAGCCGTACCTGAATGTTTACCACTTTTCTAAAATTACCTGAATGAATTGTTATCCAGTTCTTCCATTTCCTGGTACTTAAAATTTAAAATCAGTTATGGACTGTTAAATCTTCTCCTGAACTTTTTCAATTACTTGAACCAATACATCTTTCTTTCCTTATTAAATTACGAGTTGGATTTTCTGTCATTTATATCTGCAAGAGTCCTGAGTATATATTAGTTTTATATTGTTGTTGTTTTTCTGTTTATTATTATTTTATAGCACATGGATAAATCATTTAACTGCAGATTTAGAGGTCTCTCAAAATTTACCTCACACCAAACACAAAAATTAATTCCAGGTGGATCACAGACCTAAACCTAGAAGCTAAAAATATAAAAACTTCTCAAATAAAATGTAAGACAATATATCTGAAACATCAGTTTAGACAAAGACTTCTCAGACAGGACAGAAAAAACATTAACCATAAAATTGTTTAAATAATAGATTAAACTTTATCGAAACTAAAACTTTTGTTCTTCAAAAAAACATCATAAAGAAATAAAAAGGTAAGTCACAGACTGGGAGAAAATATTCACAATACCTATATCTGACAAAGAGCTTGGATCCAGAACATATAAACAAGTCTCACAACCCATAATAAAAAAAATTTAATGGGCAAAAGACTTCAACAGATATTTCACAAAAATACTCAAATGGCCAGGAAGCCATATGAAAAGATGCTCTATAGCATTCATCTTCTGGGAAATGCAAATTGAACTCACAATGAGATGCCGCTTCATACCCATTAGAAAGGTGAAGCTGAAGACCGATAATCTCAAATATTGATGAGTACATGGAACAGCCGGAACTCTCATAGATTGCTGGTGTAAAATGTTCACCACCACTCTGGAAAATAGTTTGACAGTCAGTTAAACAGACACCTGGAATGATCCAACAATTTCACTTCTAGGCATCCAGGAGGAATCAAAACACGTGCCCACAAAAAGATTTTCATAAGAATGTTCATAGCAGCTCTATTAATAATAACCAAAACCTGGAAATGATCCAAATGTTCATCAAAAACAAATCACGGTATACTCATATGGTGGAATAATATTCGCCAACAGAAATGAACTAACAAATAATGCGTACAGTAACATGGATGAATCTCAAACACATCATGTTGAGTGAAAGAAGTCCAGTCACAAGAGACCATGTAATGTCTGGTTCCATGTATATGAAGTTCCAGTGCGGGCAAAACTAAGCCACGGTGATAGCAATCAGATCAGTGGTTGCCTGGAGAGTGGAGGGTGACCCTATCAGGATTCCTTTCTTCCTGAAGCAGTGTAACAGATAGGTTAAGAAAGAAGACTCTGGAACTCAAATGCCCAACTCCAATCCTGGCTTGATGACATACCAGATGTGTGACCTTGGGCAAGTGACCTAACCTCTCTGAACTTCCATTCTTTACCTGTATTAATTCTACTTACTCTATAGGGTTTTTGGAGAATTAAATAAGATAATCATGGTGTAGTAAGTTGAATAGTGTCCCCCAAAAGTTCATGCCTTGGAATGTGACCTTATTTGGAAATAGGGTCTTTGCAGACGTAATTAAGACAAGGATCAAGATGAGATTATATTGGATGAGGGTGAACCCTAAATCCAATGAGAATGTCCTTCTAAGAGACAGAAAAGGACGCACAAAGGCACAGAGAAGAAGTGCCGTGATGATGAAGGCAGATACTGGAGTGACAGGTCTACAAGCCAAGGAACACTGAGGAGGCCGGCAACCACCACAGGCTGGAAGCCAGTCATGGATGGTTTCTCCCTCAGGGCGTCCAGAAGGAGCCAATCCTCCCAACACATCGATTTTGGACTTCTGGCTTCCTAACTGTGAGCGGATACATTTCCATTGGTTTAAGGTCCCCAGTTTGTGGTAATTTGTTATGGCTGCCCCAGAAACAAATACATGTGGTAAGGGTCCGTGCTCAATAAATGGATTTTTTTTAATTAGTAAATGGCTCTCCCTGTTATTACAGAGCAAGGGCCCTGCCCCATATTCCTGTGGATGTCACGCAGCATCTAGGTAGATGTTTGTACTCGTTTCCTGGGGCCCATAACTAAGTATCAGAGACTGAGTGGGTCAAATGGTAGAAATTCATTTTCTCCCAATTCTGGAGGCTAGAAGTCCAAGAGCAAGGTGCAGGCAGGGTTGGTTTCTTCTGAGGCCTCTCTCCTTGGCCTGTAATTGACTCCCTATCTCTTTACGTCTTCTTCACATGATCTTCTTTCTGAACACGTCTGTGCCCAAACTTCCTCTTCTTATAAGGACATCCATCATCTGGATTAGGGCCCGCCCCCATGGCCTCCTCTTAATTTCTTTATCTCTGTTAAGACCTTATCTCCAAATATGGTCCCACTCTGAAGTACTGAGGGTTAGGACTTCAATATGTGAATTTCGAGGGGAGACAACTCGGCTCAGAACCATGATGATAAATGCTTACTGTACTGAAGCATCAGGGCATCGAGTCTTCAGCTTGCAAAGACGATTCAATTATTCTGGACAAGGATTTACTGAGGCTTGCTGTAACGACCATGGAGGTGCTTGGTCAGATCTTCTCTCAAGAGAGCCTGCTGCAGGCAGCAGGGCTGGTGGACAGCCTCCAGTCAGCGTCCCCTCATACCTATCACAGCATTCATACCGGCATCGTTCCCCTGGACTGCTCCTAGCCAGCGATTGAGCACCAAGGGGAAGGGAGAATGGAAGGGGTACCAGGTCTGAGCCTGACAGCCCGCTGGGCAGCTTTTGCTCTGGGTTCCGCATCATTCCACCCCAGACTTACCCAGAGCCGCACTATGATCTGAGGCTCTTCCTAGCCCATCCATCCTTGCCTCCCCCATTGCACAGATGTAGTCTCTCCCTCTGCACTCTTACTCCCTCCCCTTTGTCCTTCACAGGCATCTCCCCAAATAAATCTCTTGTGTCTCTCATCCCACCTTGGCTCCTACTTCTCAGAAGACTCTAAAACATGCCCGTGACAAGAGCTTGGGGTGAGACAGAAAATTGGCCTGAAAACCCGGGATTCCCCCAAACCTCCCAAAAGCACTAACTCCCTTGGTGCCAAATCCAGCAAGAAAGGGGGCTCCTTTCACAGCCAGGTACTGTCATTGTAGTCTCCCGACCACACAACTGAGTAGGTACAAACACTATCACCGTTTTGCGTCTCTTACATAACTACACGGAGAAGCTTGAACTTGAACCTAGATCTTTTTTGTCCCAAAGTCAATGCTCTTCACACTATGTTCTTAAGGGTTCCAAACTCAAATGCCTAAGACATTGGACAGACAACAGAAAGGTAGAAACAAGGCCAGGTGAAAGACCCAACAAGTGGTGGGGCTTCTGGGAAGCTGGAGAGAAAATGCACTCAAATTCAAACTTTTAAACTAGCCAGAGAAAGCACATCTGTGGACAGGACTCAACCTGCTGAGGAATTTGTAACTCTTGCTTTTCTTCATTATTGTCATCATCATCATCATCATCAACATTGTAGTCATCATTGTCGCCATCATCATCATCCTGCCTCCTCTACTTGGAAATCTTTTCTCTGATACTGATGTGGTGAACTCCTACCCATCCTTCAAGGCCCTAGATAAACCTTACCTATTCAGAGCCTTCCCTCACTTGCCCAAGCACGGTTAGGCTCTCTCTCCTCTCTGTTCCCACTGCACTTGGTACATTCCTCGACTCCAGGATAGAGCACATTTGTCTGCAGGTCTATCTCCCCTGCTAGACAGCAAGCTCTCCAAGGTCAGCTCTTCTTCCTCTCCCTATTCCTCATTTGCATTTAGGGACAAGAAACCACTATTTATTCAGTGCCTTCTCGGCACCAGGCATTGCAATAAGCACACAATCTTCACAACTGCTCTGGGAAAGCATTTCTCTTACTCAGTTTTACAAACAGGGATTCTGAATTCCAGAAAGGAGAAATCATGTGCCCGAGGTCCTGCAACTAGCACAACTTTGGCAGAGCCAGGATTCAAACTCAGGCCGCCGATACCAAAGCCCCCACCTCTTCTCTCAGGCCACACTGCTCCCCAGGAAACCAGAAGGACAGCCCGCCGACAGATGGCCGAGGGAGCAGTGGAATGGGCCACCAGGGCAATTCCTGTCCTTTCTGTCTATCGAGGTGGTTGGACGAGCCGATCTTTAGCCCCTTTCCTGAACCGACATTTTATTCTCGGAGCTTTGTTATCTCTTCTTTTGACACCGCCTGAACTATTCGAGACAAGTCCCTGCTTTAAAAATAATGATAAAACTGCCTGTCAGTGGAAATAAGCCTGGCACACTATCTCACTAATAGAAGCAGGAGAATTTCTGAGATACCTCTGCGAGTTCGTTAGGCATGCAAGATTAGACCCGAATTCATCTCGGCTCAGTCCTACACGCTCTGAAACCGAATTGCGGGGGATGGAATTTTCAGCCGCTCAGCTGGTTCCAGACGCAGGTAAGGGAGACCTGGACAGCCATGCAGAAGTCCGCCCCTTGGAAGAGAAGGGTTCTAACCCCCCACAGCCTGGTACCCCCCAACCAATTCCGAGACACAGCCTAAGGGCTTAGCATGCAGAGTCTGGAGTTAGGATCTCTCCCTTCAAACCCAGCCCCATCGCTTGCTGGATGAGTAGCCTTGAGCAGGTTTCTTAATCTCTCTGTTGCTCAGTTTCCTCATCTGTGAAACGGGGGGAATGACGGAGCCCATGGTTGTTGTGGGGAACAAATAAACTAATGCATGTAGTCAGGGCAGTCCATGGTGTATAGGAAAAGCTAGTCACCTAAGTCATGATTATTACATAGGGCCTTTCCAAAGGTGTCTAGAATGTTCTGTTACTCACGAGACGCAGCTCCAACTCAGGATCCTTCTAGCAAGGCCCTGCACAGCCTGGCCTCCAACTCTCCCTCCAGCCTTGCTTCGTGTTCCTGGCCCATTTCCTCCCCTATCCCTGCTCAACTACTCGCAGTACCCCCGATGTCTCTGGCTCTATCTTCCCTTCCCTACCCCTGCTGTCACATATAAGCCCCTACTCCTCTGGGAACCCTCTGCCACCTCCCCGTCAGGCAGGAAGCCTGAATTAGGGCTGGAGGGAGACTCCCCATGCAGGCAGGAGGCTCGGTCCTGCTGGGGGCGACGCTCCTGGGAAACGTCCTTCAATTCACCTCGCCCTACTGTACACACACAGGAATGTGCTGGGCATCACCACGGTCTCACCCCTGGGGGGCCGGCAGGCAAAGGGTTAGCGTCTCCCAAACTGTCAGGAGGGCGCAGGCCATCCATGATGACCGAAGGCAGTCTCTCTGAGGATCAGACCAGCAGTACTATCAGTAGCAGGGGGCCTTCGTGAGGACTTAGAAGCTACCTATCACGTGCGGTTTTATTCTCCTTTAGTAAGATCTTGTGTCCTTTCCCCGTGACATCAGGCATTCCATCCTCCAATCACATCACTGTCACCTCCATAACAACACACGGCGCCTCTCTTCCACGATCCCATGGCACCCTTGCATTTCTTCTCTTATGGTCCTTCTTGTGGCATCGTATGTGGTTAGTGTTGAGGAATGTGGATTCAAGCATCACACTGCCCGAGTTCCAATTCCAGACTCTCCATCTACTCCCTGTGTGATGCCAAGCAAGCTACCTAACCTCTCTGCACTTCAGTTTCCCCATCTGTACAGTGCGTCATAATAATACCTTTACATGGTGTTGTTGTAAGGGATAAATGAGCTCATACATGTAAAGCCCTTGGAATAGCGCCTGGTACACAGAACTTGTTCAATAAACACTAGCAATGATTAATACGACCACTGATCTGTATCTCCCTCCCCCCGCGCACCGGGTTGCCGGGTCCAAGAGACTAGAGGCAATGTGCATTGCTTATCATTTGCCCCCAGCACGAGATGTAACAAAGCAAGAACTCAGTAAATATTTGTGGGAGGAGGGAAGACAGAGAAAAAAGAAAAGGGGAGGGGAGGGGGGAGAAGAGGAGAAGAGAGACGAGGGAAGGCCTTGAAAGTTATTTAATTGCAACATAGAATGTTGTAAATAGAAAATTATCTAGAATTGAAGAAAGCCAGATAAACCACTTTCCACCCAAGTGGAACTGATCCCCCTTTCTTAGTTTGCCAAAATCATGTAACTATCCTCAATCATTAAATATTTCATAATTCCTTATATTGAGTTCATTATTTGTTGTTTTGAAGAGGTAGGGCACATAAGCAGTTACTTCAAAGGTGCATTGAATGACACAAAAGGACTCCGTGCACTGGACCAGGATCCAGCTGGTCCCTCAGGGAACTACCCGCTGGATGCATCTCAAGCCCAGCCAGCGCCTACAGAGGCCCCGGGGAAAGCCAACACTGACCTCAGTGCTGATCCTGCAGCCCCACATGGGATTCTTAACTTTGCAGATCAAACCCCCAATTTCACCAGCACACCAACGATGGATCCATTTTCAGTTGCACTTTCACATTACCCATGTTCTCAAGATTAATGTTGAAAACCAAAAAGTTAATTGAATAGTTTTCAATGCAAAGTCATTATTGAATTATGGAACAGATTGAATTCCTCCAATTCCATGTAACCAGCATTTTCTCTTCCTGTCAACAGCCAAGTTATACTGAAAGGTCATCTGATGATTAGATACACAGAGCCAGAGGAGTTAGATGGGTCAAATGTTCAGTGGCATCAACATAAGATGGACGGATGCCTTCCTCTCGCAGTCGCAGACGATCTTGCCTCATATTTCCTAAATTTCAGTCATTTAGGCGCCGCCTACAGGACTTTCTGCTATATCACCTGATGCTATTATTTACCATCTTGATAAGGGGCTTCTAGACAATCTCCTTATGGGCGGAGCTTGGAGCCCCTAAACAAATGCTTCTTTATATCAAGAGTTTTTTCCTTTTGTCACTAGATGGCTCCTAATATACTTGAAGCCTATAGGTCTTCCTTAAATGTAAAACTGGCTTACAACTTTTGTTTACCCTATGGTGATTGAGAGGCGATACTAGTGGTATGTGGACATGTAGGAACGTGCTGGCCTTTCAGAATTATGGAATTTTAAGTGTTGGTGTTTTTATCTGCTTGGGCAGCCTCACTTTGGAAACCCTGGCCACCATTAATAAGCTTGGGGCACGCTCAGATGGCCAACACTCCAGGGCAGTCAGAAACAACGGGATGCCCACCCAGTCCGTTCCACTACTATTGCTCAGCTGAGACTCACTGATAGAAATTCTGATCTTCAGCGACAGGACACAGACAAAACACACGTTTCCTTGGGAACTCACAAATTGTTGGAATGGTCAGTCTGAAGGTTAAAAAAGTATAGCTCTTTACTCCCCTCCTTGACAGGGGACCCACCCTTCTTCCTCATTGGGTTTAGGAAAGTTGAGGTGTCATCGAAGTTGACATCTATTTAATCTACACCTTGCACAGCTGCATTCCCCATGCACAGCCCCATTCATCTGGTGGGGAAATGTCTGCTTCCAACTCCTCCTTTGGCACTAGAAAGCCTTTAATCAAATGGATGCATTTACATGAGTTTCTAAAGGTCAACTCTCTTGTTTATTACTTGAATACACTTATTTTTAAAATAAAACTTTATATCTCTACTCTATAATTATTTCACAGATATAAATAGTGGAAAATCTGTATCACTTGCCAGAAATAGAAGGCAAAATAAACTCAAATAAAATAAGACAATATCATTAAAATCCAAATCGATATTGTGGCTTGCTAAAGGCACAGAAACTGAAATCTGCTTCTGTTTATTAAACAAAAAACAATTACTGGGGCTGGCCCCGTGGCTGAGTGGTTAAGTTCACATGCTCTGCTTCAGCGGCCCAGGGTTCACTGGTTCGGATCCTGGGCGTGGACCTAACGCCACTTGTCAAGCCATGCTGAGGCAGGCGTCCCACATATAAAACAGAGGAAGATGGGCATGGATGTTAGCTCAGGGCCAATTTTCCTCAGCAAAAAAGTGGAGGATTGGTGGCAGATGTTAGCTCAGGGCTAATCTTCCTCAAAAAAAAAAAACACTTAGAGTTAAAGACGTGTTGAAGATGTAGTACCACCAGACTGAGATTTTCTCATTGACACAATCAGAGGAATTGAAAAGGAACTTTGTGTGAGAAATAAAATCCTGCCAAGAGGAGAGTGGGACTCAATGTTATTTAATGCTGCTATAATGTACCTCACAGAATTATCTCCTATGCCATCAGTGGACATGCTCCATCCCTTAGGAACTTTACTGTGCCAATAGAAAAAGAAATACTCAAACAGCCTTTGACTGTAGCCCTCCGCACTCAACCCCACATTAGAGATGTTCTTGCCAAAACAAAATCCATTGGTCACCTCAACATGACATAGTCCTCATATGAAAAACCAATGGCTAACATCATACTCAATGCTGAAAGACTGACAGGTTTTCCTCTAAGATTAGGAACACGACAAAATGCCGACTTTCACCACTTCTATTCAACATAGTATTGGAAATTCTAGCGAGAGCAATTAGTCAAGAAAAATAAATGAAAGTCATCCAAATTGGTGGCTGGCCCCGTTGTCAGTGGTTAAGTTCGCGCGCTCCACTGTGGCAGCCCTGGGTTTCACCGGTTCGGATCCTGGGCGCGGACATGGCACTGCTCATCAGGCCATGTTGAGGCAGCGTCCCACATGCCACAACTGGAAGGACCACAACTAAAAATACAACTATATGCTTGGGGGATTTAGGGATAAAAAGCATAAAAAAAAAAAAGATTAGCAACAGTTGTTAGCTCAGGTGCCAATCTTTAAAAAAGAAAAAAGTCATCGGAATTGGAAAGGAAGAAAAAAACATTATCTCTGTTTGCGTATTACATAATCCTATATGAAGAATACCCTA
This sequence comes from Equus asinus, assembly GCF_041296235.1. Classification (NCBI taxonomy): domain Eukaryota; kingdom Metazoa; phylum Chordata; class Mammalia; order Perissodactyla; family Equidae; genus Equus; species Equus asinus. Next base: position 34,496,523 of record NC_091803.1, read on the forward strand.
AAGATTACACACACACACGCAAAAAAGAAAAGTGTTAGAACTAGTAAATTCAGCACGGTTGCCAGATACAAAATCAACACATAGAAATCAGTTGGATTTCCATACGCTAGCCATAAATAATCAGAGGAGGAAATTCAGAAAACGATTCCATTTACAATAGCATCAAAAAGAATAAAATATTTAGGAATAAACTTAACCCAGGGGGTGAAAGACTTATACACTGAAAACTACAAAACATTGCCAAAATAAAGTAAAGACGTAAATAAGTGGAAAGACACTTAAGTCAATGTCTTAAAATGAAAATAGCATGTCCTGGCAAGGATGTGGAGAAATTGGAATTCTTGTGCATCGCTAGTGGAAACATAAAATGGTGCAACTGTTGTGGAAAATAGTATGATAGTTCTCCAAAAAATTAAATATAGAATTACCACGTGAGTTAGCAATTCCATCTCTGGGTATATACCCAAAAGAATTGAAAACAGGAACTCAAATAGATATTTGTACACCAATGTTAGTAGCAGCATTATTCACAATAGCCAAAAGGCAGAAACAACCCAAGAGTCCATCATTGGCTGAATGGATAAGCAAAATGTGTTCTATCCACACAATGGAATATTATCCAGCCTTCAAGAGGAAGGAAATTCTGACTCATGCTACAACCTAGATGAACCTTGAGGACATTGTGCTAAGTGAAATAAGCCAGCCACAAAAAAGACAAATAGTGTATGATTCCACTTATATGAGGTACATAGAGTAGCCAAATTCTTAGAGACAAAATAGAAATTATCAGAGGCAAGGAGGAGGCAAGAATGGGGAGTTATTGTTTAAAAGTAGAGTGTCTGTTCTGGAAATCGATAGTGGTGATGGTTGCCTAACAATGTGAATGTGCTTAATGCCATTGAATTGTACACTTGAAAATGGTTAAAATGGTAACTTTTGTGTTATACATATTTTACTACAATAAAAAAAATCCATTGGTCAATCACAAACAGGAGAATGCATAAACAAACTGTAGTGTATCCGTACAATGGAATATTGCTCAGCAATATAAAGAAACTATTGATATGCCCAACAACATGGGTGAATCCCAAAGACATTATGGGCAGTGAGAGAAGCCTCACACAAAAGGATAAATACCAGATGTCTATATGAAGTTTCATTTATATGAAGTTCTCAAGCAGTCTAAATTATTTCAAAGTGAAAAATATCAGAAAGTGCTCGTCTGGAGGAGAGTATTGATTGAAAGGGGCTTGAGGAATTTCCTGGGCTGAAGGGAATGTACTATGTCTTGTTTTGCATGGTTGTGTGCAATTGTCAAAATTCATTTAATTGAGCTCTGAAGAATCTATCATATGTAAATTATACCTCAAAGAAAAAAAAGTCCATTGGTCAAATTTCCTCCTAGCTTGACAGTGCTGGGCTGTATATGACAATAGTCTCTCTCCTTTCTCATTTCCACGCTGCACAATCTCCTGCCCATCTTTTCTTGATTGACGCTTTCTTTCTTTGGCTCTGTTAATACATTCAATCAGGTTACATTAACATTCTGCAGGCCTGATACCTACGGAGTCTTTTTAAGGTGACTTTTCACATCACCTTTCCGACTCTTTGTCAAGTTATACGTCTTCCCCACAATGACCTCCAAAAGGCAACCCTACCATGAAGATCAAGTTTTAAGCATCTACTTCACTTCAGTGCCGGTACTAGATTATGATATTACTTCCAGCATATGATCCCCAGGATTAAATGGGATGGTCCAGTATTTTAGTTTACAGTCAAAAAATTATTAAATTGAACCATACGAAATTGCCAACATTTCATTTATCTTTACTAACAAAATGGCAATGACATGTCTCAAAAAGTAAAATTTAAAAATTGGATAGTCTCACATTTTCCTCAACATTCTGTACAGTTACCAGAAAGTAACATGACTATCTCTTTAAAAAATTAGAAAAGCTTCATAAACAAGCACAAGTGATTAAATAATTTAAAAATTAGCTAAATAATTAAATAAGTAATGAAATGAGTAAAAGGAGTAAACGCATTAAAATTAGTTAAATAATAATTAAATAATTGGTTAAAATGATTAGTCAAGTATGCAAAAGATTTTAACTAAATATAGTTCGGTTACATTCCTACTCAAGGGAGCCCCATATTTTGCTGGAGGTCATCTTGCAACCACAGAGATGAGCCTCTGTGTCTTGTTCACAGGTACGTTTCAATAGCCAGTAGAGTGCCTGAAATACAGTCGGTGCTCAAGAAATACCTGCTAAGATGAGCAAATGAGCAGGACTTCTGGCAAATGGACCATCCCACTCCCAAAACATACATCCCTGAAGTCTTTTGCCAGTAAAAGGAGGGTCCAGATTATTTTCATCGCAATTTTTTCCATGTCCACATCACATTCAAATCAACTTTCCTGCTTCTAATCAAGACATACAAACGCACGAATCAAAAGGAAAAAGGTCAGGATATCAATAATACAGATTTTTTTCAAATCATGTCTTCTACGTGATTAGAATAAAAACCAACTCAGAGGACATTAGGCTTGACAATAACAGGAACTTCCAGGAGAGATGGCAGAATGCAGCCAGAGTGTATCTTCTGCCACTGGAGGCCACAGAGAATCTGTTAAGAATATGAGGCTTACGAATTGGACAGATGTGTCTTCAAAGTCCAGCTTTTCCCTTTTCTGGATATATGACACTGAGCGAGTTCTTTAACTTCCTCGAGGTACAATCGCTCATCTGTAAAATGGGGATGAAAACGAATTATTCATTCATTCATTCATCAAATATGAATTGAGCACCTGCTATACTCCAGGCCTTGAACTAGGCTCTGGGGTACAACAGTAAGCAAAATAGACCAACATTCCTGCCCTCATGGAGTTTACATTCTAGAGAGAATAAGAGGCAGGAAATCAAGTGAGTAAATTATAGCGTGTGTTTGAAGAAGGGGAGAATTTCAGGAGACCGAGATTCTGCCTCAGCAGGTAGGGCCAACACCAATGGGCTTTGAGTTATTATTGGCAATGGGATTAATTACATGTCCCAATGAACAGCTTAGAGAAATCACTTAAACAGATTTAAGAGAGAGTAAGCACTAGCTGGATGGTGGATGTTTGGATAGATTAGTCTGATGGATAGACAAATAGAGTGACAGATGGATGAATCAGAGAGTCAGGCAGACAGACCTAAACAGATTGACACAAAGGGTATCTCGAGGTGCTCTGACAACAGTATCTGCTGTTGGAGTGACTGACTGCTGATCTTGTACATCTGGCCAGCGAGGCAGGCATTCGCGTCTCCCTCCCATGCTGGGCCTCAGGCATCCTTGCAAAATCCTCTTCCATCCCTGAAGGTGAATTGAAAGAGACTGCTCCTCTCTCCAGAGAGTATCTACATAAACCCACGCCAGGCCTGCATAACTTCCCATTTGAGAGCAATGCGTGTGGACTGAATATTGAAAGCTATTGGAGAATTATTGTTGGTCTTCTGAGCGTGCTAACAGCACTGCACTGTAGAGAAAGAAAGGTCTTTGTCTTTGATGTTTATAGTAGAATGATATGATATCAGGGACTGACTTGGGCAAACTCCAGCCAGGAAAGTGAAAAAGGGAATTTGGGGATTTAGATGAAACAAGCTTGGCCACTTGCTTAGAGTTGTTTGGGCTGGGTGTTGGTGCATGGGAACTTGCTAGACAGTTCTCTCCACTACTGAGTGTGCTGGAAAGTTTTCATAGTAAAAAGTTAATATAAAATCTTTCCATTTATTTTTCAGAAGGGAAAAAAATACTCTCAACCACACATATATATGCACTTGGAGCATTTTTCTAGCTTTGAGGATTAATTCTGTTTGGCAGACGAAAGCTATTCTGTTAAGAGATTTATGGTATTTAAAGAGCAACTCGGTTCTGTTTAATTGCTACCTTAAATTAACTGCTGCCTGAGCCTAAAGAGAGGATTTTAGGGCCCGAGTGGAGGAAGAGGTGACAGTGGCCTTCAAGTGGTATTAAGTGGTTTCAAATGTGACCGGCTTATGGAAAATCACCCATCCCCAGGAAGGACGCAGAATTCCCAGGGGGAAGACAAAACTCTCCAAAAACCAATGATGCTAGTGGCTTGTTTTCACTGCTCTCAACAATCTGCCACCATCTAAGTGAGAAGGTTGATTTCATTCCTTCCCAACTGTTCCCAAACAGCATTTTAGCAACGAAGGGGAATTTTAAATAATTGAGCCTAGCCTTCCATGCCTTCAACATTCACTCACTGCATATTTATTCAATATCTACTCTACAGCAGGCACTGTGCCAGGCATAAGGGATATACGGCGATGGGTAACCCAGAGAAGGGCACTGCCCTTAGGAGACTTATGGTCTAGCTGGGAAATCGGACATCCTCAACAAGTAAGAACACAATAAAGGGAGAAGTGCAAAATGCTAGGAGGGAGTCTTTTTCCTTTTGGGCCGCTATAACAAAGTATCACAAACTGAGTGGCTGATAAGCAACATAAATTTATTTCTTACTGGTCTGGAGACTGGAAGTCTAAGATCAGAGTGCGAATAAATGTCCACAAGTAGTAACTCATTGAATCCTCTCAACAACTCTATGTTGGGAGGATTAAATTACTAATTTACTAAATTATTATACGTCTTCTACAGATGAAGAAGCTGAGGTACAAAGGTTAAATAACTTGTCCAAGATTATTAGATATGAACCAGCAAAGCTATGATTAAAACTCTGGAAGATCTGCTGCAGAGTCTCATTTCCTAACCACTCTGCAATCCTGCCTCTCCAATCAAGGTGCTTATTACATCTTTACTGAGGATGCATCATGTGGCAAGCACTGTTCTTGGCCTTGGGATAAAATAGAGAATGAAACCAAGTCCCTCTCTCATGGAGCTTTCTTGGGGGAGAAAGACCATGATGAACGCCTAAATATAGGATATGTCAGAAAATTGTAAGGGTTATGTAGGGAAATAAACCATGGAAGGGGGTAGAAAGTGACAGGGGCTCTTGAATAAGATGACATTTGAGTAGAGAGCTAAGCCTTGAGGGCAGGTCGCAGAAGACTATTCCAGGAAGAGGCAACAATATACAGGCCCTGAGGCAGGAAAGTTCTCAGTAAATTCAAGGACCTTCCAAGAAGGCACTAAGATTGAAGGAGAGAGGGCGGTGTGGTGGGAGCTGTCAGAAGGTGTCAGGAGCCAGATGAAGTGCAGCGTTCTAGGTCAATGTGGGGCTTCGGATTTTCCTTTGAGTGGATGAGGACCACAGAGGCAGTGAGCAGAGGAGTGAGGGGATATGCCATTTTCTAAAAGGCTCCCTCTGCCTTTAGGGAGCCAAGGTGGAAGCAGGGAGACCATCCAGAAGGCTGCTGTAACAATCCAGGGATTCATAATGGTAGCTTGGACCAGGAGACAACAACAAGGAGGATGAGAAGTGGTTGGATTCTGGATGTATTTGAACAGAGAGCCAATAAGATTTCTGACAGATTGAATGTGAGTGTAAAAGAAGAGCACCAGGTGTTTGGCCTGAACATAGCTGGGGAGGGGCCTGGCAGGGTGGAGGAAGGAAAATGAATGGGTCTCCTCACCCAGAGGTGAGTCAAGTCAAGAACGGAAATGTAGCTAGATAAAGAAGAAGAGATGAGGATTAGTCAGAGAGGATGCGCAGGGGGTGGTCGTCAGAATCCTGGAGCCAACGTGCCTGCAGGGATTTCATCTGGGGCCATTTAAAGAGGCTGGGGTAGTGTACCAAAGGATGGGAAAGGCCAGGAAAGTGGAGGAGACAACGTCCTGGCAACCATGCAGGTAAAGGTGCAGAGCGAGGCATGACCTTCACATGTGGATGTGACTGTCCGTGTCCCCAGTGACCATCGAACGAGGTTTCCAGGACCCCATTTTCAGCACTGCCCAGAGAGGGGGCAGGGGACATGCACCGTGGAGTCCTGCTTGAGTTTCCCAGGAAGACACATTAAGCCTAATGCAGAAAAACAGACGGTGCAGCAACGACAAGCCACCCCCTTCACGACTCGGCTATTTGGGTTGTAAAACCATTGATGGAGGCTGAGCACGTGGAATTTGGGAAGCACAATTCAGTTTAGCGATGTCTCAAGGACTTTCTTAGACACAGTGATTGTAAGAAGATTTAGACTGTCCCCCTTCGTTGTGGCTTCTCACACACCTCACTTCTCAACCCAGCCACTCAAACTTCTCCCCCAGGCTAACCCACAGGCTCTGGGGAGCTGGGAAGGGGCAGCGGAGACCAGTGGAAAAAGCTGCTCTCCAACTTGCTAGCTGGGTGACCGTGGGCAGGTACTAGGCTGCTCAATGACTCATGCTCTGGAATGATGATCGTAGCGGTTCCTCATGGGATGCTCGTGAAATCAAGTGAGTCAAGCCATGGAAAGCATCTAGAAGAGCACTTGGCATGTGCTAGGCACTCGATAAAATTTAACTATAGTTATTGTTACTCAATTCTGCATCCACGGAGCTGAGTAAACAGCCCAGCACATGATTGGAGTTCAATAAATAATTGTTTAACATTGATGTCTTCATCATTGTCATCATCATCATCGTCGTCGTCATTATTGAGCCTTGACAGTGTCCAGTTCTTTGCAAAGCAGTTTATAGACATTTGAGTTTCTTGGGTTGTAGTGAAGGAAAAAATTCAAGGATCTAAGAAAATATGTCAGACACCAATTTTGCTCAGAAACTCGGGGATCACTTTTAGAAGCAGATTTGGCCTCGCATTTGGATATGGCCAATGGCACAGCAAAGGAGAAAGGCCAGATGAACTGGGAGAAAAGGTTTTCCTGAGCACAAGAGCTGAGATCTTTGAGGTGTCAGGGAAGTAAATGTGTCCATGCTGCGCCCTTTTCTTTTTAAATTGGAGCCAGGCTTTAGTTATCAATAAGTCAGTTAGTTTTACCTCAGGACTGATGGTCCTTTCTTTCTCCCTTGTTCCCTACTTCTTTCTTTCTTTTTCTTTCTTTCTTTCTTTCCTTCTTTCTTTCCTTCCTTCCTTCTTCCTTCCTTACTTCCTTCCTTTCTTTCTTTCTTTCCTTACTTCCTTTCAAAGAAGGAAGACCAAGGGTTAATGTACTATGAGATATGGAATGAGGCCAATACACAGAAAAACCAGTACACCAAACGCCAATTCCACAACACCCAATTCCCCGAAAGCCAGTCTGCTAAATTTCCCATTCAGCGATTGATTTTCCTTGAATTTACCTAAATCCCTGGGATATAGTTAAAGATCAAAAAATAGAGACAAGAGAAGGCAACGGGGCCCTTGGAGAACGCCAGGCATCGAGAATCGCCTGGAGAGTTGTCCAGGACGAGGTATCTGTGGCCGAGGGGAAGTGGAGGGATTTGTCCTCAACAGACCCAAAGGGAAATGGACATCGGAGGCTTTAAATATTCGGGAAGGATTCTAAAGGGAAGAAGAAAGCCTCAGCAACACCTGGAGACTGGGTGCCATGTCAGGAAACATCCCAATGTGGCAGGAAGGCCAGTGTAAGTTACTTAGACAAGTCCACTCCATGAAAGAGGAGACAGGCTACAACTCATAAGAGGATTCTTCCCCAGAATAAGGGCAGCAGAGAGTCACAACCTCTACGTGGGAGGTTTTTCCCAACTGAGTTTAAATTCGTGATTTTTAAATTCCACACAAGTGCTGTAAAGTGACTAGCTCCCTAGCAAAGCATACACTATGGAGATTGTCTTCCTTTTCCTCCTATTTTCTGTGTCTCTGCCTTCCCCAGATAACACTGACTCTGTTAACTGACCCCCAGGGACACAGAGACATGTAGCTTAGTGGTTAAGAGCATGGACTCAGGGGGCTGGCCCCATGGTGTAGTAGTTAAGTTTTGTGCACTCAGCTTTGGCAGCCCAGGTTCGTGGGTTCGGATCCTGGGCGTGGACCCACACCACTCATCAGCCATTCTGTGGCAGCGACTTGCCTACAAAGTAGAGAAAGACTGGCAACAGATGTTGGCTCAGAGTGACTCTTCCTCAGCAAAAAGAAAAAAAAGAGTGTGGACTCAGGAAACACCTGCCATGTGACCTCGGGCAAATCACTTCTGTCTGTGCTTCCATTTCCTCCTCTATAAAATGGGGATGAGGATAATAAGAGCACCAACCTCACAGGACAGTTGTGAGCATTAAATAAATTAATACTGAAAATGCTTAGAATAGTCCTCGGCTCATACTAGGTGATCAACACATGATAGCAATGATTACTACTACTTCTATCATTCTCATCATTATCATTCATACAGTTGAATGGAACTACTCAGATTAAGACAAAGCAGAGCAAAAGTTGGGAAGAGGAGAATTTCAGACTTTAAATGCTTTGAACTCTAATTTATAACGGGAAGGGCGTCAACTGGAGAAGAGTTACACAGCTTCCATTAGGGACCGGCTGTGATCACTAGGGAGCTATGCCGGACAACATCCCTGAGTAGCGTTTGGGATGGGCGATGGAACAGAGAGTGAATTTCCAGCCTCTGTAATACAGGGAGCCTTCACTTAATGAATGCATCATTATGATCCACTTCAGAGAATTCTGGTGGGCAAGAGCTGAACCATCCATCTACCCGCTTCCAGGAAAACACCTGAGCACGTGTTAGGAGGGAATTCTCCTGACAGTAGAAGCAGAATTGCCTAGTTATGCTTCTGCTCCTTCCTCAAGGAGGAAAACTATACCCAACTGACCACTGGCTTAGCCTTTAACGTGTTGACAGAGAAGATCAAATCTAGACAATGTTTCAAATGAAGGTGTATTTCTTCCTCTGCGCTTATATTTCTAGCCTCTTCCTCAAGGGAGAAGAGAGTTTCTGCCCTTCTGTAGCCCATGATCTGTGTGTCACGCAATCCCAGTGGTGGAGAAATTGCTAATCCAGTATTCATTGGGCCAAGCTTTGCAGCAGGTCACCATGCTGAAAGGCGAACTTGCCCTCTTCTGCTCTGTCCTCTCGACCCAGCAGCACTGGTCCTAGCCGTGCTTTCTCTGCACTTTCTCCTCCTCCCTCTGCAAGGTGGATAATGAGTCTTACCTCTCAGGGTAGGCTGGATTTTACTCCAGCCTCGGCTGAGGGGAGCACAGACATTCCCTAAGCTTTCTCATCTTCTTTTGTCCCTGGGCATCCATGTGGCCAGCCACCAGGCAGAAGCCAAAGCCAGTCCCGGTTCTGCCTTCACCCAGCGGGGAGGCCCAGCCCACCATTCCATCCAGGCAGTACCTGTGACTCTTGCTCCCCTCCTCTCTCCCTCCTAATTGTCCTTTGGCTCTTGTTCACTGTGGCTGTCAACTCTTTGTGCAGACCATACAGGAAAGCAGAGGCGAGGGTGAGGCTCCAGAACCTCAGAAACTGTTGCATCTAATTACATAAACCCATGGCGTTTGGATGGTTCGGGCAAGGAGCCATCCCTGGTGTCGCAATTCCCACTCTGCAGATGGGAAGAAAGGCCCAGTGGACTTAAAGGGATTGAACAGGGAGAGGAGGTGGCAGAGCCAGGATTCCACGACTGGCCTTCAAATTCTAAATCCTCTTGCCAGGCCATCCGCTGTCCTTTATCCAATTCATTACTCTCCACTTTAATAACTTAATCACCCTAGAAAAAATGTGTATGTACATATCTGCATCTGTGTGTGTGTAGTAAAGTAAGAAACATATATGAAAGAAAACTGTGACTATGAACATAACATGAAATAAAATCATGTAATCTCCCATCCAATGTCTAGGTGCTTGGAGGATGTGTGAAAATCAAATTTTCTCATCTACCACCTTGACTTATGGGGCTCAGGGCTCCTTCTCTGCTTCCAAATGCACGGTAGACTCTCGAAACCCCAGCTCTACTTCCCCTCTAGCTCCTAGTGTGGCAGTCGGGTCCTGGGTTACGTTCTCACGAGAGCAGAACTTCCCCCCTCAGCGCAGCACAGCCTTCGATGGAGGCTCCGTGGACCTCAGGGTAACAGACTCTGCTGGCAGTTCCAATCACGTAGACACGACATAGATGCCTGCAACGGCAGCGTGTGGACAGAAGACAATAGAGTTGATCATGGACCGACTAGACACAGATAACAGCGGTGGTTGGCACAGACTGGCAGCTGGAGCTTTCTCCTCCAGCCCAGCTTTCGGGCAGGGACCTGAGAGGAGGCAGATGCTGAACGCGGTGTTGAGTAATGGACGCAATAATGCCAACTGGACCGCCAGGTGCTCTGGGGTCAAGTTCTTCTCAATTAATGAATTCATGCTTGTAACGCGGGGACAGCACGTACACTTCTGTGCCTGGTAAGCGAGCAGGGCAGCGCCCTCCTCCCATTAATCCTGGAGTGGATTTTCGCATCTTCGGGCTGGGGCTGGAGGGACTCAGAACTGGACGCAGCTGCGGTAGGCGGAAAGGAGCACCAGCTTTGGAGTCAGAAACCGGCACTTTAGTCCCAAATTCACTTACGTACCAGCTGCAGGACGCTGAGCAAATCACCCCAGTTCCCTGGAGCACAGCCTTCTCCCCCTCATCAGTATAGGAACATATAAATAATATAAATATATAAATAGTATACATATACAATATATATTATACAATTTATACATTACATATGTGTAGATACAACTGTATATTTATATATTTTTAAAAAATACATTAAATATATTTTCTATACATTGTATAATACATGCAGTAAATAAGTATACAAAAATAAAGATATATTTATGCAAATATATACATACTTATAGACACACACATACACACACATACACATATATGACCTTGGGAAAATTCCCCTCTGAGACTCCATCTCCTCGCCTGAAAACAGGACTTGTGATGGGCTCACAGCAGAGGGCTGCCGTGAGGATAAAATGAGATTAACCACAGAGGAGGTGGAGACGCTCCGTAAGTGTTATGTTTCCCCTCCACAGCTCTTAGGATAATTGTCATTTTAGGAAATAGTCATCCTATTATGTGTTCCATGTTGGTCTCCCCTGCCAGATTCTGAGCTCGATGAGAGCAGGAACCATCTCAGCCTCTTCTTCACTGTCCCCAAGTCCCCAACAGGATGGAAGTAAAGTCCCCAACTGTGTGGAAGGACAGGGGATCGCAGGGGCAGAGTGCATTGTAAGACACGAAACGCCACGAAAACGGAAAAGGTGGTCACTGCCACAGTCTGTGAGGTGCAGAGGGCATCACAGACCACTGGGTGGGGCAGGGATGAGGAACCAAGAATTAGAACTCGGGCAAAGAGCTGAGGGCATGCCAGGAGGAGGCGTTAGGAGGTGGCCTAAGGGAATGGAAAGATGGGTGACAGAGAGAATGACATGATGGCTTTTGTACAAAATATCCAAGCATCAAACCATCCATTCAAACCAAGAAGCTGAGGAGTTTGTGTACCTTCTCCTCCTGAGGACCGACTTTCCCCAGAAAGCTTCTATGCACTCATTCATTCATTCATTCATTCGATATTTTTTTATTGATTTCTGCCTAACTATACTTTATTGACCACTTACTAAGTTCACTTTGAAGTGCAGAGAATATAATAATGAATAAAATAGACCAAGTTCCCCCTCTCATGGAACTTATATCCTACTATGGATAGACAAATAGGAAGTAATAAACCTCTACAGACACCATGTCTAGGAGAAGTGCCATGAAAGAAAACAAAACTGCTGAAAGGTACAGGGAATGATGGGGGTCAGAGCTATTTATAGAGGAAGGTCAGAGAAGGCCTCTCTGATAAGGTGTGCGCTGTGAGGAAACGTGAAGGAACAGCATTCCAAGCAGAGGGAACAGCAGGGGTAAAGACTTTCGAGTGGGCGTGTGGTTGACAGATTTGGCTGGAGTGGAGTGAGCAAGGAAAAAGATGAGATCAGAAAGGGGGTGGGGCACCTGATCACAGGGGACCTCATCAGCCAGGACAAGGGCTAATAAGATGACAACCATCATGTGACATTGCCTTGAACACACGACTCCAGCTGCCTTGTGGAGAATAGACCACAGAGGGCAAGAGAGGCAGGAGGAGACCGTTGGAGGCGGCGATTGCTGTTAACAGATGAGTGATGCTAGTGCCTGGGGCCAGGGTGTCATGGAGAAGGCGGGCAGTCTCTGAAATTCAGCTTTTTCTGTCTACACGGGCATTAGCTGTGTATCAGAAATCAGAGTCGGAACTAAAGAGGATCTTGGACCTCAGCTGGTCCAAGCACTCTCCTTCGACCAATCAGATTGCTCCAAGTTCACATGGGCAGAAACCAGACAGAGCCTGGGCGTGAACCCCCAGCTCAACACCCTTCCACCTCATGCCTCTTTTTCGGTCATTGTCGCTATCCCTTCAGTCTCTGGGGCTTTGGAGAAACAGATTCACAAAGAGCTGCTGCGCTTTAGAAATTGAAGGTAAAATTAAGAACAACGTGCTTTTCATTTATAATTTATGCGTTGTACACCACCTACTTCCCGAAAGGATTTGAGACAGCTTACAACAACAATCATCTTCAACCATCTGCACAGCCACTAAAAAACATGTTTTTAGAGAATCCTTAATGGCACAAGGAAATGCTCAAAACATCTTTAAATGAAAAAGACAGGACATGACGCTTTATTTACTATAATATTGTTATAGAATATGAAGATGGATAGAAAGAGGGGAGAGGGAGAAGGCAGCGGGGAGGGGAGGGGAAGGGAGGGGAGGGGAAGGGGGGAGGGAATGGAAAAATGAAATGGAAGGAAACATTAATAGTGATTATTTCCCATCTTAAAATTGGGTGGAGAGACCTCATTGCTAACAGCATGTTTCCCCAAGATGTTGGAAATAAGATGAGTTTCAAGGGTACTAACATCTTTTTAATGTTAATAGTTATACATTCATAGATCAACGTGGATTTCAAAAAGTATAGCTAAGATGTCAAAACTGTGTGTGCTGGTCTGACTCCATCTGCCCCTCCAGATCCATTCTCCAGCCCCCTCTGCCCCGTTCCGTGCAGAGGGGCCTCCTTTGTCCTCTGGCTCTCGGTTGGTTGGGGCCAATAGGGACTCAGGTAAAAAAATCAGAGGGCAGAGGCGGGAGCCATGAGGGTATTTGCCACCCTCCCCAACACTGCCTGCCTTGCCCTGGTTCCGGAACCATGGTGTCCCTCAGCTGCCTGAGGGCCAGTGGGGCAGGCTCTCTTCCAGGGCTCCCACTTCCTCGGGTCTCATTAACACTGCCCAGTCTCTCCTCTGCTAGTTTCTGATGTTTCGCTGTCCTTGCTGCTTCTCTTAAGCCTGCCCTCAACTCTACAGGAGTCCCTTTGTTCAACTCTTTAAAGTACTTCTTAAAGTTTAATATGCATGAACAAGAATCACCTGGAAGGCTTGTTAAACTATAGATTCCTGCCCGCCCCCAGTCCCACATCCCACTCCCACCCCCGAGGTTCTGACTCATTAGGTCTGAGGTTGGGCCTGAGAAGTTCCATTTCTAACAAGCTCTCAGGAGATGCTGACATTGCCCGTCCGGGGATCACACTTTGAGCAGTAGGCCTTTAGTTTAACCTTTTGAGTGTGTGGTCTACTTCCTGGAAGTTCCCTGCTCATACTCGCTGAGGGCAGTCCAATCGAAGTTTCCGTGGCAGTGGAAATGCTCTGTAAAGTTTGCACTCTCCAATAGGGAGCTACATGTGGCTTGTGAGCCCTCGAAATGTGGCCAGTGCAATTGAGGAACAGAGTTTTAATTGTACTGAATTTTAATTAATAAAAACAGTTAACTCTGAACTGATAAAAGTCAGCTGGCACTTTGAACATTCCACCTGGAAATTTCCTTAAGCAGATTGACAGGTTCCTTAGGTACCATTTCTAGCTCCATGTTACTGCAGGGAACATTTGCTAATTTTTCTGGCAGTTCGTTATTCAGGTCCCACTTTCTCCTGCCTCCAACAGCGACTTCCTCACTGCCCTTCCAGTCTCCTCAGGGAACCTCAGGTCTCCACCTGCTGCCTGGCTCCAAGGCCATTGCCACACGTTTTAGGTTTACGTTACGGCAGCACCCTACCAATTTCTCCTTCAGTTACATGTTGCTGCATAATCAAGCGCCTGAGGTTTAGTGACTTACGTCAACAGCCATTTTATTCTCTCTCCTAACTCTGGGAGTTGACTGGGTCCAGCTGGGCAATTCTTCTGCTCTGTGTGCTGTTGGCTGGGGAACAGTTATCTAGGGCTCAACTGGGATAGAACATCCAAGATGGTCTACCCCCCGGCTAACAGTTGAGATTGGCTGGATGCTCAGAGGGGCTATCCACTGGAGTACCTCAGTTCTTACCCCTATGCCTTCTCCATGTAGCTTAGGTTTCTCAAAGCACAGCAGCTGGGTTCCAAGAGGCAGGAAGCGGAAACTGCTCGGAAATCCCATGACATCACTTCTGGTGCATTCTAGTGACTAAAGCCAGTCACAAGACCAGCACAGATTCAAAGGAAACAGGTTCCACTCCTTGGTGTGAGGAGTGGCGGGTGCATAGAGGGAGGGGATGAATTGCTGGGACCATCTTTAGATACTAGCTGCCAAAGTGCCTCTGACCTTAATGAATGTCTTTCCACAGCAAAGACGGACTATGTAGGCTACTGCTTCTCAAACTTCAGCGTACCCGCAACCCCCTGGATATTGTGTTAAAATGCAGACTCTGATCCAGTAGAGCTAAGTGGGTCCCAAGAGGCCACATTTTCAACAAGTTTCCAGTGATGCTGATGCTGCTGGTTCACAGGTTGCACTCTGAGTAGCAAGGATGCAGATTATATAGTGGAAGTAGCCCTGGATTCAGAATCGCAGACCTAAGTTGAAAGCCCATCCCTACTACTTTTTTGCCGTGGGTCCTTGAGTAAATTACCTAACACCCTCTAGACTCAGCTTCCCCATCTGTTGAAATGGAACAGTGCACCAATTGTGAGAACCACTAGGAAGAAGTAAAACATAGTGCCATTTGAGTCTGTTACCAGCTGTGCGTCTTGGGGCATTTAACTTCCCCTCTCTGAGCTTTAGTTTCTTCATGTGAAATTTAAGTGGGAATGGAAATGATGGCACCTACCCCGTAGGCTGGTTGTGAACATTCGGTGAAACCTGTAGTTAATAGATGGTGACTATGTGAGAGGACGTTGGGTCTATACTGGTTTCCCTTCCCCCTCCCTTCCCCTCGGTCCCATCCAACATTTCCCAGCAGGTCAGCATTTGCTGCTATTCATTGGAAGGACAGGGTGGAAGGAAGCAAGGACTGAGCTTCTGATTAAGTGAGGTTAGAAGCTAATCCATGGTCTGCCTCTTCCAACGACCTCCTCACAGAAAGCTAGGAGTTTGCTTCATCCTCCCCCTAGTGGGTTGGAACCTAGGAAAACAACCAAGAACCATGTTTGCCCTAGATGCCTGGTAAATAGCCTCAGCCCTGCTGGTTGCGGTATCAGCGGCTGGCGTGATTAATGATCCCTGCAGGGAAATTCAGCTGTGGGCTTCTGATGATGAGAAGAGTCATAAGACACTGAGGCCCAGAATGCCCCTGAGCTAGTTCCATGTGGCTGCACCACGATGGGGATCCTTGGACCATTCTTGGGCATCAGATGCTCTGGACCACAGAGGACAGTCTGTCTGGTCAGATCTTTGGGCTTTCTCGTATTCATTGAGATCTGTGTAGAAAACAAAACAGCTCTCAAGACTCTGGGATTATGTCAAGGTGGGAACCAAAATTGTCGCACCTGGGAATAAGGCCACAAATAACAAGGCGAGAAATGATGGTTAATTTTCCTTTTGCACCTGCTCCATGCTACACTCTGAGATAAATGTATAAATGTGCCTTATCCTTACCACAGCCGTAGGAAGAAGACAGCGTGATAGTCCCCATTTTACAGATAAGGAAACTGAGGTCCACAGAGGTGAGGTGATCTGCTCAAGGTCACACAATGCAGTGGCAGAGCTTGGACTTGAATTCAGATCTGCCTGACGACAAAGACTGCGCTGAAATGATTTTGGAGGGCTGATGGAATTGGGCTGGAGCAGGAGGGAGTGGCATCTCACAGATAAAAAGAAGGTTTCTTCCCTGGTTCAGTGACCATGATGTTGGTTCCCTGTTCAAACACACACACACACACACACACACAAATGCACACACCCCTTGGGAAGAGGAGAGCAGTAACAACAAAGCAGGAGTTAGGAAGCTAACTCATGTGGTTCTATTGACCAAGGCAGAGTTGGAAGACTCTGTTGATCCAATATGGATGCACCACTCCATGCACACGAGACTTGGCGTCAGATGCCCAGGTGACCAGTTGTTCCAGGCTGGATGCTCCATGCATATGAGACCTGGCACTGCACCGCATCATCTTCCCCCATGCGCCTCCTCTTCCCCATTGGGCTGTGTCTTCCTCGAGGCCCCAGACCATACCATGGTCTGCTTCAACCCCCTTGCATTGCCTGCCATGGTCCCTGAGACAAGCTCTGCCTCTGTAGTCACTCTGTCTCCACTTGAGTCCTCTTCCAGCCCGTCGTCCAGAACGGTCTCTGAAAATCCAAACTAAGTGATGTCACTTCCAGCTTAAAGATCCCTTGGGGGTTCCCACTGTCTTTCAGGTCAGAGCATCCAAAGTCCTTCCTAAACTCGTCTCCTGCCATTCCCTTACCCACATCCGGCTCTCCGGCCACACCCAGCTACCAGAAGCCATCACAAGCCCATTCTCACTTCCTCACTTCTCCTCATGCTGTTTCCTATGCCTGGAAAGTCCTTGCCCCAACTTACCACCCTAGCAGTATGGCCGTCAGCAAGGCACCTCACCTGTCTTAGAGTCAACTGACCCATCACAACAACAAGGCTAATAATTATGCCTCCCTCACAAGTGGTTGGACGATTAAGGAAAACAAGATGTGCGAAATGCCCAGAACATGTCCTGGCAGCCATTATTTACCCCACCTGGCTATGGTGGGGAGGGGGTTAGTCCTTAGCCCAGAATCCTCCTTGCCAATATCACCTTAGTCAATTTTATACCTGTCCAAGGAAGCACCTCACACTAGCCTGTCCCTGACCTAAGGCTTTCTCTCCCCCAGAAAACCTAACTCTGAATAATTTACAGGGAATAAAGAAAAGTGGTGTTTTTTTTTTCTCCTGTGGCCTAAGGAAAAAAAAGAGGGAGGGATGGAGAGCCCAAGGAAGAGACAGTTTTGGAATGGTCACTGGTGTTCTGGAGCTGCAGACTCAAGCTTGGGGGATGGCTCACTTCCCTTTCTCTTAGAGAGTGACTTGAGGTGTAAGGACAGTCTCGTTCAAGACCATATACAGTGCTTTCTTGGCAAACCACTACCATTTGTTGCCCTTTGGGAAAAGCATGAGCAGAAGGGGAAAAATATTAGAAAAGTATTTTACCCTAAAAGCCCCACAGTCTTTTGGATGAATTGCCTGCCATGGCTAGAGCCCCAGGGAGGTTTCAAGCGGTTACTCGCCCAAGATTCTCATAAATTGTCAGCTTCAACAGTCGGATGCTCAGCTGAACTTGAGGGACATGAGGAAGAGGCATAAACGTTAAATACATAATCTTTCAAGTGTGTGCCTTCATTTCCTGTTTCTTCTCCAAAGGGAATGGTTCTCTCTTTTCTTCCTCTTTTTCTTTTCATTTGACATTGCACAGAGGAGTCACAGATCGTTGGTTTGACTTCTGATTCACCACACTGACCACAGAGCTGTAAGAGAAGGAGCAGTCCAGGGAGAAACGGAGGGTAGGAAGGAGTCAGCAGTCTGGGCTGTTCATCCCCTTCCATCACTTGCCACTGGTATGTCTTCTGGTCAGTGGCTTAACCTCTCCAAGCCACAGTTTCCTCATCTGTAAAATGGCTGTAATCATGCCTACCACTCAGGGTTGTTGTGAAATTTAAATGGAGGGATACATATAAGAGGCAATACATAGTCAGCACTCAAGAAATGTTGTTGTTCTTATTATAATAGGACACTTAAGATACTTCAATGGCCACCAATTGAGTCTGAGGACCCCCGTCCCTGCCTCAGCTCTTGTATGTCCCTCCCCCTGCTTCATTTTTCCCCATAGCCCTTAGCAGCAGCTGATACACAGTAGACAGTCCCTCACTAAACAATGGTTCAACTTAACGATTTTTCAACTTCATGATGGTGCGAGAGTAGAAACTGTACTTCAAATTTTGAATTTTGCTCTTTTCCTGGGCTAGTGCTATGCAGCATGATCCTCTCTCGTGATGGGGCGAGGGGGCAGCGAGCCTCAGCTCCCAGTCAACCACGAGATCACAAGGGCAAACAGCCCGTCCACCTGCAACCATTCTGTACCCAGACAACTCTTCTGTTTTTCACTTTCAGACAATATTCAATAAATTACACGAGACAGTCAACATTTTATTATAAAATAGGTTTTATGTTAGATGATTTTGCCCAACTGTAGGCCAACGTAAGTATTCTGAGCACGTTTAAGGTGGGCCGGGCTAAGCTATGATGTTCGGTAGGTTAGATGTACTAAATGCATTTTCAATTTATGATATTTTCAATTTATGATGGGTTAATTGGGACTCAATCCCATCATAAGTCAAGGAAGATCTATATATATATATATATATATCCTAATTTGTAATTATATTTTTTCCTTATGGGGAATATAAGTTCCTAGCGGGCAAAGATCTTGGTCTACTTTGTTCCATTGCCAAAATTCCAGCACTTATCAAATACCTGGCACATAGTAGATGCTCAATAAATATCTGTTGAATGAATGAATAGAGGAACCCACTACTACACTCCGATCTCTAGTTCTCACTCTATCCGTTGGAAAAGGGATAACGCGCCTCATCTTCTAGTGTACCCTCTGCAAGTTTGAGGTCTATCAAATAGACCAAACCAGGACATTAGTTCTGGATATCTTTGCTGTGAAATAAACCACCCCAAGCTTAATGGCATAAAACAGCAACCACTTTCTTTTGCTCACAATCTTGTGGGCCAGGAATTCTGGTCTCATAAGCAGTTGCCATCAGACATTGGCTGGGCTGCAATCATCTGAAGGCTCAACTGGGACTGGAGGACCCAGTTCCAAGATGGCTCATACACATGGCTAGCAGTTGATGCTGGCTGTCACCTGAGGGCTCAGTAGGGGCTGTCACCAGGCAGACCTACCATGGCCTCTCCAGCATGGAAGTCTCAGGGTAGATTTCTTACACGACAGCCAGCTTTCCTAGAGCCAGTCCCCCAACACGACGAGACAGAAGCCTTGACCTTTTATAACCTAGCCTCATAAGTCACTCAGTGGCACTTCTGCCATACTCTATCAGTCAAAGCAAGCACAACCCATCCAGGTACAAGAGGGGGTAATGTAGACCCTACCTCTTGATGGGTGGAGTGTTAAAGAATTTGAAGCCATGTTTTAAAACCTCCACAGACATGATCTCAGGGACTAGCCAGGTATAAGAAGAAAGTGAAGTGGGTTGGGTGGGTGATACATTAGAGAGTGGTGCGGACTGTGGAGAAATGGAGACTTTGTCCTGGAATGGAAGGACCATCCACAACTCAGCTCGAATGAAGTGTGGAAGTTCTAGTGGAATTTCCCAATTTTAAAAACACTGTGTGAGCCAGAGGGCAAGTCTGAAGACCCATGGGTTTTCATTTGTTGATAAATGATCGGAAGCAGCGATTTGTGATAACAGAGCAAGGGGACCGTCAAGTACTCCTTCAGACCGGGTGACCCTGAAGGAACTTTTGAGTAGCCTCTCCCCAAAACAGGAAACAGTGGGAGCCAGTTGAACGACCTCTTTGGTAAAAATGAGTCATTATGAATCCTGAGAGCTGGAAAGAGAAATAAATGGAATGAAGCAACACATTTGTTGACACCCCTCCCCAGTCACGTGCCAGGCATTTGACACATGTTATTACAACCACTCACCATCAACCTCATGGGCTAGGTGTAACGACCCTCCTATCACGGACGAGTAAACTGCTCCTGTGTCTGAGTTCACCCAGGTGGAAGGTGGTGGAGCCCAGGTGAGCAGGACCCCAGAGCCCGAACACACAAACCCCCCCACCAGTCCACATCCTCGGGAGTTACCAACGCTGCATAATTAATGTGGTGGCCCTCACTGAGTGGACAAATATGAGATCCCTGAGCTGATGAGTGAGTGACACAATAGGAACCACAGGACCTTGAAGTAAGCCAAAAGGTTTACTATCTACTCTGAGCATCTCCTGGTTGGTGGTCATCATACCAGAAGAACCTCCCTCTAATAATAAAAACCAAAATGTTTAGTAATAATAAAATACTATCTAGGGGCCCAGCCGGTGGCGCAGTGGTTAAGTGCGCATGTTCCTCTTCAGCGGCCCAGGGTTCACAGGTTCAGATCCCAGGTGCGGACATGGCACCACTTAGCAAGCCATGCTGTGGCAGGCTTCCCATGTATAAAGTAGAGGAAAATGGACACGGCTGTTAGCTCAGGGCCAGTCTTCCTTAGCAAAAAGAGGAGGATTGGCAGCAGTTAGCTCAGGGCTAATCTTCCTCAAAAAAAAAAAAAAGAAAGAAAGAAAGAAAAATACCATCTATAGAATGCTCCCTATGTATCAGCTCCTGTTCATATGTATGTGTGTATATATATTGTTTTCATTTAATCCTTAAAACAGCCCATTTTATAGATGAGGAAACTGAGGCACAAAGAGGTTAAATGACTTGCCTGAGGTCACACACTAGCAAGTGGTGGAGTTAGGGTTATAACCCAAGGCTGTTTGACTCAAAGCTTGTTCTCTCAAACTCTCTGCTACCCAGCCTCGAAATCCTTCCTGTACGCCACATTAATCAAGGACGTTTGAATGGGCTGTGTCCATCAATACAGGACTATCGCCAGCAGAGGACAGCGAGCTGCCTCTCAACGGGCCCTGCTGGATGACCTTGTCTGGGTGGATGCATTCCCACTGGCCTCAGGAGCCCAAGGGCTCAGGATCCTAGTCGGTGGTGTCCAGAGAGTGTGCTGCATGCTGGCAAAACTCAGGGAAGATTGGCGTGGATACCAGGAGGAACGCACAGAAACTGTGTTCATTTACAAGGATATTAGAAGTGCCAAGAGGACCAGAATGCCGCTGCTGGCATGAACAGCGCATTCATTCCTCGTCTGGAGCCAAATTGTAATCATTTATTCATTAAACAAATATTCATGGAACATCTTCCCCAGGGTGAGCAGAAGCTGACATGGCGAGAAGGCGGTTTGGTGAGCACATAATCGACGGATCTCTGGAGATTCTTTGGGTTGTGGGTGACAGAGGACCACTTGTGTTTGCTTAAGTGGAAGGAATAGTTTATTACAAAAGAAATACAAGGGTATCCCATGGAACCCAAGGACAAGACTTAAACTTTAGCCTCAGGAGGCATAGGAATTAAGAACAGGAGTGGCAAAAACCATAGGAGCCTCTCTCTCTTTCTCTCAAATATATTTTATATAGATTTCTCTCTCCCGATTTCTCTCTCTCCCTCCCTCTCTCTCCTGCCACGCTGTCTTATCAGCTTCTCTCTCTACATCTGCTTCATTCCTTTCTTGGATCAGCCAGAATTCTTGGCTACACAGAAACCAACTCTGATGGTCTAAACAGAAAGGGAATTTATTGAAAGGCTATCAGAAGACTCACATAATCTCCAGGAAGCCCAAAGAACAAGACCAAAAAAAGCAGAACAAGAAGAGTCCAGCCAGCCAGACGCAGCCCAAACCATGGTCCAGATGGAGCCTGGTGAGGACGCCACTCCTGCCCCCACGGAGGATAACCAAACCTCTCAGCCTGCACTCCCGCCACCACGGGCCTTAGGCGCGGCACGCTGCTGGGGTGTGGCTGCAGAATGCACTCTCCACTACGCCTGCATGGTGTTCACAAGCTGTAGTTACGGAAATTTGTATATATACATATACACACACATATACTGCATACATACACACACAGACCCATATACAGATAGACATAGACACACATAGATAGACATAGACCCAAGTGGAGAGAATAGTATAATGAACTCCCATCACCAACTCGAATAATTCTCAACTCATGGCCCATCTTGTTTCATCTGTATCCCCGCTCACCTCCCCCCGCCCCCAACCCCCATTATATTTTGAAGCAAATACCACTCATCCTATAATTTTACTCATAACTATTTCAACAAGTATCTCCAGAATAGGGTTTCACAACTATTGACATCTTGGGTCAGACCATTCTTTGCTGTGGGGCTGTCCTGTGCATAACAGGGTGTCGAGCAGCATCCCTGGTCCCTACCCATTAGATGCCAGTAGACCGCCTCATCCCGAGTTGAGACAACCAAATATGTCTCTGGACATGGTCAAATGTCCCTTAGGAGGCAAAATTGCCCTTAATTGAGAAATATATATATATATAATATATAAATATAAATTCCTATAAATTCTACATAAATATTTATATAGAAATTTGTATATATAGAAATATGTATTTCTACAGAAAAATATATGTCTCTCCACAAAACTATTATCGCACTTTAAAAATTAAAAATAATTCCTCAATATCATTAAACATCCAGAGTTCAATTTTATCTGATTGTCTCATAAACATTTCTACTATATTTGTTTGTTAAATTCTGGATTAAAGTAAGGCCCATACCTCGCAATTGGTTAACAAGGCTCTTTCAGTATCAGGCTTCTCTTTCCCTCTTCTCTTTTATTCCCCCTGCAATTGATTTGTTTCAGACATCAGGTCCCGGCCAGTTTCCCACAGTCTGCATTTTACCGATTGTGTCCCCATGGTCTAATTTAGCACGCTCCTCTGTCTCCCGTATTTCCTGAAGATCAGTAGTCAGATCCAGAGGCTTGACCCGCCCTGGGTGCTGCTTCTGTTTCACAGTCGTGGCCACGCATCCGTCAGAGGGCAGGGTGCCCGTGTGCCTCTTTGTTGGATGCCAGCACCCACTGGCCCTCACTTCCCAAACACTTTATTTCATCAGGTATTGAAAATGGTGAACGTCTGTCATTCCTTCCTCACGTCTTAGCTGGAATACTTACAAAGATAAACATGCCGTTCCATTGTCTGGTTACCTTGACAAACAGTTTGTATAAAGAAAGTAGGATGTTGGACTCATTCCCTCTACTTGGCTGTTTACAAAACAACGCTTTGGTGAGCTAGCAGCCTCCGAAGGGAGCCCGTGAGTTTACTGTTGCTAGGACAATCATCAACTCGTGAATTAAAACATACTGGAAATGTTTGCAGTCCATCGCGGTTGTATGCCTTTTCATGCTCAAACTGTTCCATCTTTGGCGGGTAGGAGCCCCTTTCTGGTTGGCTCCTGAGTCCTTTTGGCAGCAGCCAGTGGTCTTGGGCAGCTTCCTTGCTCCCTGAGATGACGAAATATTCCAGGCTCATCATGCACACGTCCTGCCCCCGACCAGGAATCAGTCATTTCTCCAAGGAGCACTAGTTCCTTCTAGGGTGTCCCAGCTTCCTGGCAACTCTGCTCCAGACTCGAGCCCCAAGCTGCTGGGCACAGCTGGCCAAGCACCGCTCACCCCTGTACCAGCAGCCAGGAAGGCTACAAAACAAGGAGGCGGCCTTTTGGGCTTCTGTGACTGGCTTCTTTGCTCTCACCAGGGTGACAGAAAGAGAAATCCCCCAAACACGGGGAGGAAGGGGAGACCACAGACAGCCCCCGAATGGCAGAGGCTCCCGTACTCTCTCCCTCTCTAAACAGACTTTCTCAGCACAATGGCCGAGCACGGCTGTCCCAGAGCTCCTGAGTTCACACGTCCTCCCAGCTCAAGCGGCAATAGGAACCGAGTCCCGATTCTAAATTCCCAGGAGCTTTGGTCTGACCGTTTCCATCTGGGTCAAGTATAATCGGCTTTAGCCTAAGGGCAGGTCATGCATACAAACCTGCCCACAGGGGCTCCCCACGGAACGCAGAAAACAAGTCTCAGAAAAAGGGAGGCCTGCCCAGGCAGACACCCCAGAAAGACAGCCTCTGCCCAGAGCCAGAGTGGAGAACTGGATGATGACTCCAACTTCGGAGGCTTTGAGTTCTGGGGACCCCTTTCTGCAGTTCCCAGCGTGTGAGCTCCAAGTATCACACGCAAACCCTCTACTGTTCTTCCTGGCCTCTTGTCTCAGTGACATCAGTGACTGATCCTTCCTTCTTCGGCTAACCACCGCAGCACACAGTTACAGAGCCCTGACTGCATGCCAGTCAACCTGCAACCCATTGTACATGCCTTCTTTCCCTGGATCCTTGAAGCCTCCTGTTGTGGGCACTATTGTCATCTTCACTCTTTTCCGATGGAGAAACTAAGATTTGGAGACATTAATATGCCCAGATTTCATCACCCGACTAGTAAGAGGGGGAGCCGGGATCTGAACCCAGCTGGTCAGAAGCAACAGCCTGTGCTCTTCACCTGGGTACCATCTTGCCTCCCCAGCATCTGAGGGCACTCGCGTCTCCCCCTGTCCCATAACTATAGCATCTCATGAAGGTGACTATTTCTCTAGTTTTGTCTAGGTGTCTTCCTTCTGTAGTTATCTCTCAGAGAGCCACCAGATTTCAAAGTCAGTGCCCATGCACCAAGCACAAAGTGGAACTCAGCAGCCAGACTGTTTACTGGGGTCCCATGCAAGGGAGCTTAGTTATCATAACCAAAAAAAGAAAGAAATCCTCAGTATAAAACTTGTACCCTTTAGGGTAGAGAATGTGGGTTTGCATGGCCTATCCAAAAAATACAAACTCATTGCTACAGACTGAATGTTTTTGACCACCCCACCCAACCCCCAAAATTCACTGTCAAAACCTAACCCCAGCGTGATGGTATTAGGAGGTGGACCTTTGGGAGGTGATTGGGTCCTGAGGGTGGAACCCTCAGGAATGGGATTAGTGCCCTTATAAAAGAGACCCCAGACAGCTCACTCAGCCCTTCTGCCATGTGAGGACACAGCGAGTAGAAAGCAGCCGATGAACAGGAAGTGGTCCCTCACCAGACACTGGAACTGCCAGCACTTTGATCCTGCACTTCCAGCCTCCAGAATAAAAAAGAAATTTCTGCCGTTTATAGGCCACAGTTTATGGTGTTCTGTTTATGGTGTTCTGTTACGGCAGCCCGAACGGGCTGAGACACTCATTTGATCATGCGAGAAATATCTGTTACACTCTGTTTTAGGCATGGAGGACAGAGTAGTCAACAGAACAGAGGAACAGATAAAGCACTAGAGATGCTGTGCGGCAGCGAGACAGGCAATAAACAAGAAAGATAAGTAAAGTATATGATATATTAGATAATCATGAGCACTCTGGGGAAAAAATTAAAAGGGGAAGATGACTATAAAGTGTTGAAGGCAAGGAATTAAAATTTTAGATTGGGCAAGAGGAAGAGTCATTTGAATAAAGTACAAAAGGGAAGCTGCGTGTAGCTATCCGAGGAAACCACATTCCAGGCAGAAGGAACAGTATGTGCAAAGGCCCTGAGGTAGGAGCCTGACTGCAGGCGTGTTCAAGGAACAGTGAGAAGGCCAATGTGGTGGGAGGGGAGGGAAGGAGAGGCAGAGCAGTGGAAGTGAAAGAGCACAGAGCCCCCTGTTGGGCCTTGACGGTCAAGGTCAAGACTTTGACTTTTACTCTGGGTGAGGTGGGAGCCAGTAGAAGAGCACCATGATCTGATTTCTGTCTTCACAGCATCACTCTGGCTGTTGGGCAGCAAATAGACACTCAGTGAGGAAGCCAGAAACCCCTGAGGAGGCTGTCGCAGTCATCCAGACGGGAGCTGATGTGGTCTGAACCCGGCTGGTGGCAGTGGAGGCTTCCTCTCTTACAAAGGAAGAAGTGACAGGATTGACATGGGCTGTGGAAGAGAGAGGAGTCCAGGGGCCTCCAGCTATGGCCTGAGCAAGTCCTCCAACCTCTAAAACTCCCAGGTGAGACAGAATGTCACTCAAGTCACCTCCACGTCAACCACGCCAGCAGCCTAAAGATATTTCCTCTTTCCCATTATATATTTTCTTTTCTGTAACAAGGCCAACTTGAAAGCAATTTGTTTACAACTTCAAATCCCCAAAAGATCTCTGCAGGGAAAAAAAATGGCATCTCCTCCTTAAAAGATGCCCACTGTGTTTTCAGACCTCTGGCTACGAATAAGATCTTCTCGCACGTCCTGCCCAGCCCCCGCCCCAAACTCACAAAGACATTATTGTCCTGAGAGCCGAGTTCAAGCAAAAACATATTTTCCTGATTTATTGTCACAGGAAAAATTCCAATACACAGCTTAAATACCGTCAGCCGGTTAGTCAAAGATGTGTAAACTCACTCTGGTGCCACAGGCTGGGAGCGCCCGAGGACACGTGTGTCTGTGTGTCTTTAATATACATGCTGAAATCAGGAGAAAACTGTGGACTCAGAAAGAAGTAGAGATGGAAAAGGAAAACAAAGCTGGTGTGGGGGAGTCTAGACCTACGGATTTCGCAGAGCAGACCAACAAGAAGCGGGGTACCGAGAAGGAGGAGTTTAAAAGAAAAGCACCTATCTTGAATCTGCTAATGTATAGACACACGCACTGTGTCTCGGCAAACATCTGTAGATATCAACCCCTTCGCCATCAAATTAGAATAGATTTCTCCTCCTATAGATTTGCAACGCTATTTTGCAGTATATTGAATTTATCTTTGGAACTAAAGCGTTTTTGAGAGACACAGGCATGTCTCGTCACAGGAAGAAAAACAAAGTTTTCTAACCACAGCCGCCGGAGAATTCCGAGCTTGATGCCTATGGCGTCCTATGGACACGGCAAGAGGAAGCTTGGCGGAAAGCTCTGAACAGAACTGGGTTCAAATCCCAGCTCTGCCCCTGTGGAAATCTTGCACAAATGATGCCACCTCTAAGCCCCATTTTCCTCATCTATAAAATGGGAACAATCCCATCTACCTCCTAGCGGAGCTGTGAAGACCAAACAAGGGAAAACATGCAGGTTAGCCCAGCACAGTGCCCGGCACAGAGTGAGACCTCTGAAAACACCAGTCACGGCCATTTCACTAGGAATGACAAGGCCCCGAGGTGTGGAGGGCTGGTTTTGCTCTGCAGCTCCTGATTCGCGCCCGAGGTTCCCTCCCGCCCGGCTGTTGTGACACCCCACCAGCGGGCCGAGAATATTTAACGGCACACAGAAGCATGTTTTCCATGTCGCTGCAATTCCTTAATTGCTCTAAAGCAGATGTACTTGGGTTTGCAGCCAAGTCGCAGGAGACCGGTTTCAGGGTTTGGGTTTCAAAACACAACGCTGGCGCTGGGTGGGTTCCTGTTTGCAAGACGGAGCCTGGGAGCGAGAGGAGCGGGGCTGGGGGCAGGGGCGGGGGCGGTGGTTTCTTGCTTAATTAGGACAGCTCAAGAAGCTTGACCCCTCGGCCTCCTGCCCACCTAGTGACCTCCAAGACTGCAGGATGCGGGAGGGGGCTGGGGGCTGCAGTGAGCCCCAAATAAAGTGAGAGCCGAGGGAGAAGCCTTTGGGTGTCATCGAGGCCAGAGGTTGTCAAACTGCTCCACAGAGCTCTGGAAAGCTCCAGAAGGTGATCCACAGGCCATGTCAGGCCTCCCCCACCCTCCCTTATACTAACATTATTATCATGAGCAGAGCCAACATTTATTGAGGATTCACAATATGGCAGGCACAGGCGACACATTACATCCTTACAACAGCTCCCAGAGGTGGGAACTGTTATAAATCCCTTTTCAAAGAAAAGGAAACCCAGGCTCAGAGAAGTTAGGTAACTGGTCCAGGGTCACCCAGCTTGTAAGCAACAAGGCCAGGACTTTGACCCAGACAGTGTGGGGTCAGGGCTCCGGCTCTTAAACACTCAGTCTTCATCCTCTCTATTGGTGCAGGTTTCTGTGTAAGATGCCATTTTGTTACGTGTGCGTGCTCACACATGTGCATACACATGCCTGCACATGCACACACACACTAGGAAATCACTGGTCTAGACTAGGAAAGAAGAAGGCACTTCAGACAATGTTCCAGGATGTCAGGATGCTTTGTTCTCTTAGCTGCTTCCTCCTAAATGCTCATTCACTCATCTGTTCGTTCCTTCATTAAACAATTATTCTGGGCGCTTACCAGGAAAGGGAGCCCAGCCCAGCGGCTCACAGCACGGGCCGTAGGAGCTGGGCATAGAGCAACCCGCAGGACGCAGCACCAGCCTCAGAAATGGGAAGACGGTCTGTCTTGGGGCAGAAGAGATCTCAAGACCAGCACCACCAACCGCAGTGGAGGCCTCGCAAGGATCTTGATTTGAAAAAACCCAAAGGCGTGTTCCAGACTATCGGGGAAATGTGAATAAAGATGGATGCTGGACGATACGAAGGATTATCGTTAATTTTGTGAGAGAGATAACGGCAGGGAGGAGATGTAAAACCCTTGATGGCCTCGATGGCCTGGTTTCTCTAACAAATAAACTGCAAGGGGCAAAAAGAGAGAGAGATGGAGAATCTATAGATTAAGACAGACGTTAGAAACACGTCAACAAATTGTACCACATGGTCCTTGCTAGTATGTGGAATCGAACAGACTGTAAAAAGAAAAAGAGAGAGAGGGGGGAAGCGAGAAGGAGGAAGGGAGAGAGAAGAAAAAACAAGAATACAGTAGGAGACAATAAGAGAAATGTGAATGTCAACTGAATATTTGATGATACAAAGGAAATGATTGTAAAATGTTTAGGTGCAATACTGGTATCGTGGCTTTTTTAAAAAAAGAGTCTATATCTTTTATTGATACATGCTGAAATATTTAGATAAAATGATAAAATGCCAGAGATTTGCTTCAAAATAATTGGCAGGGGAGAGAAAGGGAAATCTGGATGAAGGTGTAATGCAACAAGACCCTCGAGAATTGATAAGTGTCAGAGCTGACGATGCATACAAGTTATTACGTTAGCGTCTCTACTTCTGCCTAGGTTTGAAATTTCCACAATAAAGTGTTGTTTTCCATGTTCTCGTTAAGACAGAGATATAAACTGACATATTTTTAAGTGAGATGACATTTTGTCTGGGATTCATTTTAAAATACTCCAGCAAATAGATTTCAAATGTAGGAAGAAGGATTAAATAATATGGCCATGCCTTTGTAATTGCTGGAGCGCTGACAGATCTGTGGGTGTGCATTATTCTATTCTACCTTTGTTGATGTTTGAAACTTTCCTTAATAAAGAGGGGGAAGATCATGGACTCTGGACTTTCCATACCTCAGTCTGCACATGGCTCTGCCATCGACTAGCTTTGTGGCCCTAAGCAATCAATATACTCCCTGTCTCTTTTTCCTCATCTGCAAAATGGGGTAACAAGTAAACCTATGTCTCTTTGTAAAAAGCCCAAAATTAGAAACAACCAAATGTTATCAACAGGTGAGTGGCTAAACCAAGCGAGGTATATCCATACAATGGAATACTACGCAGCAGTAAAAAGGAATGAACATCGATCTATGCAACAAAATGGATGAACCTCAAAGAAATTACTCACAAAATTTTAGAAAATGCAAACATATCTATAGTGGCAGAAGGCACACCAGCAGTTGGCTGGGGAGGGGGTGGCTAGGAGGGGTGGGACGGAAGGATTATAAAGGGCACAGGGAAGGTTTGGGGTTGATGGAGATGTTCATAGCCTTGATTGTGGTTTTGTTCTCACAGGTATATACATGTCAAAATTTATCAAATTTTACACTTTAAATATGTGCAGTTTATTGTACGTCAATTATATTCCAAATGAGCTGTTAAAAATAAAATAAAACTTACCCCAGAAAGTTGTGAGGATGAAGCAAGTTAATACATGTAAGGTCTATAAAATCGTCTCAGGCCCCTAGTGAGCTCTCAGGCAACCATTACTAAGCTTCAGATTCTGTGCTAGGTGCTGGGGAGCACAAGAAAACAAACGCAAGGCAAGCCAGGGTCTTGAATTCTGCCCTCATGAAGCTCTGGAGCTTCCTGGGAGAGGAGAGAAACAAACTACAGAACATTACAATAGGAAAGAACCATGGGGAAGGGGGCATATAAGTCAGTGCATGCTTATTGAAAGAAGAAATGTATCAGCCGAGGCCTGGAAGAGGAGTAGGAGTTAGCCAAGAGTGAGTCTGAGAGAAGACTGTTCCAGTCAGAAGGGAAGCATGTGCAAAGGCCCTGAGGCAAGAGAAAGTATGGCATAGTCAAGAAGTAGAAATTGCTCTAATTGGTGGAGTGCGGAGGGCATGAGGGTCTGGGAGAGGAAGTGGCAGAGAAGAGGGTGAATGAAGAAGAGAAGGAGGAGTCGGGGGAGGAGGGGGAGGAGGAGGAGGAAGGAGAAAGAGGAAGAGGGGAGGAAAAAGAGGAAAAAGAAGGAGAATCTCTAGCATTTATTGTTTACTATGAGCTAGGCTCTGTGCTAAGCATTTTACATTCATGAGCTCGTTTACCCTCAATAACAAACCTGTGAGGTGGGTTCTATTACTATTCCCATTTTACATATGAAGAAACTGATGTACAGAGAGGTTAAGCCACTTTATCCAAGATCACAGAGCTAGTGAGGCTGGCAGGGAGACTCAAATGCAAGCCTGGATGATTCCAGCTCTCAACCGTACCCCAACACCCTAGCACCCATCAAAGGATCAGAGAGTTTTTGCAAGGATTAAAGAGGTGTTAAAGACAGCTAGTACCAAACTGAGTCTTTCTCCTTAATGTAATGAAGAGGATTAAAAGAGAATTGAAAAGAGAATGGTTTTTTCTGGAACACCATCTGTGGGAAACATTGCCGTGGCAAATATTACCATCCTCCATTTGATGGATAAGGAAACTAAGCATCAGAAAAATCAAGTAACTTTCCCAAAGTCACACAGTTGGCAAGCTCTGGAGTCTCTATATCCCAGGAAACAGCCTACCTTGAAATCACAGTCCATCTTCAATGCCATCACACATTCCCCTTTGGTCCCACTCTTCCCGGCCTATGCCTCCGCAGGGCTCAGGACTCGTGTTTTCCCTTCCTTTGCCAGCCTGGCATCCAGCAAAGCCATCTGAGGAAGGTCATGGTGACCACGGTGGGCAGAGGGGGCCATCAGACTTCTACCTCTTGAAAATGGGTGTTAGAACCCCAATGACACAGCCTCTTCGTCAGCTCCTCTTTCCTATTGAATTAGCCCTGCTTGACACAATCCCTCTTCTGCCATTTTAATGTGATAAGTGGCTAATTTGATTGGGCTCAATGAGATGTAAATGATTGGATTCAATAAAGAACCAGGGAGTGTTTCCCTCCACCCTGCCGACCTCGTCTCTCATGGGAGGTACGGCTCTCTGCCCAGGAGCACGGACAGAGGAGATGGAAGCCCTTGTTAGCACCTTGTTCGTACAGAAGTCTCCGGGTGCCCCTCTCTTCCAGCTCCAGGGACCCTGCTGGGTGGGGAAACCTTGATTCTGTAAGATGGGGTCACCACATTCCGAGATGATTACCATACCTGATCCCCTGCCTCCAAACTCTCCTTCCACGAGGGCCATCCCCAAAGGGTAGCCTCAGGGTGTCTTGTCCAGGATGCATCATGCCACTCCCAAAGCACTATCACCCACTTTGCACTGGGGTGCAAAATGACCATGACACTCCCAGGGGGCAGGAGTAGAGAACATTAATGGGGCAAAGGCCTTGAGGATGGGGCATGGGATCCAGAGAGGGCTGCCAAGTAAACTATAGACCATGCAGATAAATTTGAATTTCAGATAAGCAATACACAATTTTCAGTATAAGGAGGTCCCAAATATTGCAAGCGACATCCTTATGCTAAAAATTACTCATTGTTTATCTGAAATTGAAATGTAACTGGACATCCTATATTTTTGCTTGCTAGATCTGGCAACCCTAGATCCAAGACAAATAGGGACTGATTAACCTTCAACAGGGGACAGAATACCTCTTCCATTGATGAATTTTATACTAAATGCAGTGTGTCTTGTGCAACTTACTTAACCTTTCTGGGTTTCATTTTCTCATGTGTAAAAAGGGAGATGATAATAGTACCTACCTCCTAGGGTTTTGGTGAGTTAATGCCTATAATGTATTAAATAAGTTAATGAATATAAATAAATTTCTTGGAACAGTCCTTAGCATATAGTAGGAATTCCAGAAGAGATTGTGATAGGGGTATTGATGATGAAGAGGAGGAGAAGGAAGAGGATGAAGAGGATAATAAATTTGAAGTTCTGGATAACCACAACTTCCTGTTAAAACAGGAAGTAATGACAGTCCCCAACTGGTGGCTTATATTTTCTCTTTGAAACTTCCAGAGGGCAGGAACCATATTCCTCTCGTTTAGTTCATTGTTGAATCTCCAGTGTCTGTAAATATTCCTGCCACATCCTAGGTGCTCAATCAATATTTGGTGAAAGAAAGAAGGACAAGAGGACAAAAAGGAAAGAAAGGACGGTAGGCAAGGAGGTTTAAGGGAAGTTAAGAAAGTTGGAAATAAGAAAGCGGACTATGGGGACACAAAAGGAACTCTAAGCTTCTTGGAGAATGGATCCCTTGAATTGTAGTGGTGCCAATATAGAACATTCTGGGACTTCGTCCAGGAAAGCTCACCAGAACAGATGGAGATACAAATAGTCAGAAAGATGGATTGGTCTGGGATGGGGGTCTCCTCAGTGGTTAGGAGAGGGACAGTAGAGCAAGGAAGTTGAAGACATCGCTGACAAAGTAGCTCAAATGATGGATTACAGTTCCTGGACTTGACAGAGAAGGAAGTGAAGACCAGTGGGAGCCAATAGACATAAGGAAAACTGAAGACCAATGGCCAGCTTTAGTGGGGGCAACTGTGTGAAAAGTCTGAAGACAGGAGGGTGTGCCCTGAGTGTGAAGTGTTTACTTTTAGGGTTTTAGTGATGGAGCAGTTCTGGATGACCATGAAGTTCCAGTTCCAGTCAGAGGGACCTGGGTCCAACCCCCTCATTTAAAATTTAACAGCTCAAACTTATTCTGGAACATCAGCTTGTATTAAGCTCTGTAACATTTATGTTCTTAACATCCACTATCTTTTCCATCACTATCTCATTTAATCCCCACAACACCCCTGAAAGTACTCTAATTGTCCTTGTTTTAAGGAAGGGGAAACTGAAGCCTAAAGTGTTCAGTAACTTGCCCAAGGTCACAGGACTGTTTGTGGATAGAACCAAGATTTGCATCCGGGTGAGCTCCAGTGCCCATGGTCTTAGCCTCTCCACTAATACCCCCTGGGTAGGGCTCCAGCAGAAAAACCAGAAGCCAGAGGAGCCATGACCCACCCAGAGCGAGGGAGTCAAAATGTAAACCATTGTTGGGGCTGGCCCCGTGGCCGAGTGGTTGGGTTCGCGCGCTCCGCTGCAGGCAGCCCAGTGTTTCGTTGGTTCGAATCCTGGGCACGGACATGGCACTGC
The DNA here is from genome assembly GCF_041296235.1 of Equus asinus. Lineage (NCBI taxonomy): Eukaryota > Metazoa > Chordata > Mammalia > Perissodactyla > Equidae > Equus > Equus asinus. The sequence goes on from NC_091803.1 coordinate 34,529,897, forward strand.
TCGTCAGACCACACTGAGGCAGTGTCCCACATGCCACAACTGGAAGAACCCACAACAAAGAATACACAACTATGTACCGGGGGGCTTTGGGGAGAAAAAGGAAAAAATAAAATCTTAAAAAAAAAAAAATGTAAACCATTGTCTTCTTGCCTTCAAGAAAAGTGCATTTGGTAAAGTACCTGTGTAGCGTCTGGCACATGGCAGGAGCCCAATTCCTGGGGTGGTAGCTAGCCTCCAAGATGGCCCCCAATGAGCCCCACCTCCTGGTATTTGCACCTTTCTGCAGTCGCCTCTCATACTGTACCAGTCTGCGTGACCAAAAGAATGTGGTAGACGTGATGGTGGGTCATCTCCGAGATTAGGTTATAAAAGATATTACGGCTTTTATCTGGGTTCTCTTTTCTTGGATCACTCACTCTGGGGGGGTCCAGGTGTCATATTGTGAGGATTCTCGGCCATGTATGGAGAGGCCCACATGGCAAGGAACTGAGGCATCCGGTCAACAGCAAGCAAGGAACTGAGGCCACGAACAACCACAGGAGTGATCACGGAAGCAGATGCTCCTCACTTATGCCTTCAGCTGAGTGCAGCCTTAGGCATCATGAGACCCTAAGCCAGTACCACCCAACTAAGCAACTCCAGGTTCCTGACCCACAGAAACTATGAGATAATAAATGCTTCTTGTTTTCAGCTACAAAGTTTTGGGGTAGCTTGTTACACAGAAATAGATAACTAATACATCCTGTAACCAGTCTTAGCGTTCAAGTCAGGCCCCTCTCTGAGGCTCCTTGACCCTCAGCTTCCCCATGAATTTTTCAAGAAGCAGACAATAAAAGGACATATCATTAAAACCCTGAATGTCCTCCAGTTTAGGCCTTTCGGTCAAGAACGGGTTCTGGAGCCAGTCTGTTCAGGTCTATAACCCAACTCCAACTGCATGATCTTGGACAGGTTACTTAAACCCTCTGAGACTCGGTCTCCTCTTCTTTACAATGGGGATAATATTGGTCCCCACCTTAGAGAGTGGTGCAGATGAAATAGGATCATGACCAGCACAAGCGTGTAGGAGCCTGATAAATAATAAGTACTTCATAAACATTGCCTATTGCAGTGTTAGTGTTATTGTTAGAATTCGTAGTATAAAGCTGAGTAAGAACTGCAAAAAGAATTATAAGAATCTCTGTTACCTAAAGCATCTGTTTGGAAACTAAACAGAAGTTTGAGATAAAATAAATAAATCTGCCAACACAACGGCCTGCAAAGGGCACAGAGGAGCGTTGATTGTGTACGGCGTGGAAAATCACCCCAAATGGTGCTTCTGCATATCACGTCAAACATCCAAAGGTGCACCCGTGGTATCAGGCCCGGATGCTGGCAGGTGGCCCACTTCCAGGCAGTGCACATTTCATCTGAGCTGGACTCCTCGGGTCACAAAAGAAGTGAGTCAATGGCTTAGTCACTGCTTGGCATGTAGCACAGGTTGGATTCAGAAAGGAATTGAACTCAGAGGCAGAGCCTTGTCCAGAAAGACCTCAACAATTCCATCTCTCCCTGGCCACTGGAAATCCCTGGTTGCTCCAGAGCTGCCCCCACAGGGGGGAAGGCAGGCAGGGGATGGGGAAGCTGAGAGGAAACCAATCCTCTGTTTTAAAAAATCCCAGCCAAGGGCTTCTTCCCAAACCCCGGTGGAAAGAACTAGAACTCCAAGGGCAAAACAGAGCTCAATTGCAGCCCCAGTTCAGCCACATACTAGCTGTGCACACTTGGGCAAGTCACTTACGCATCTGGGCCTCAATTTCCTCACTGTAAAACAGTGAAAATTGATGCCTACTGGCAGGGTTTTGCAAGGTTAAAATGAGATCACATGTGTAAAGCAAGGAACCTAGCACACAGTAGGCCCTCAATAAATGGTAGCTAGACATTTACTAGGGTTTGCTCCATGGGAATAATAAAACTGCCTTCAAGTCATTGCTGTGAGGATTAAACAAGATAATGGAAGTAGAGTATCAGGCACACTCTGTACATAGTAGGTCCTCAGCAAGATGAATTCCATTCTTCCTGGCAGTTCCTAAAATCTCTCTTACTCCAGAGATCCTTCCCAGACTAACCAGAAGAGGAAAGGTAAATTCCTCTAGGACTTCTTGACCAAATTTGAAGACCCCTTGACATGATCAATGAGGCAGAGACTGGCTAGTTGGTGACCAAATCTGTTCTCTCGTCTTCTTGGGTGCATGACTGGACCATTTCCCAGCCTCTCTTGCAGTTACATGTGGTCATGTGACTGAATTCCAGGCAAAAGATGTGGACAGAAGTGATACAAGTCAGTTCTATGCCTGGCCCTTGAAGACCTCCCTCACTGCACCGAACCTCATGTTCTCTCCCCCATCCTCTGGATGGATGCAGAAGATTCTAAGACCCCAGAGAAGGGAGAAGAGCCACAAGATGGAAAGAACCTGGGTCCTAGAATCACCCTGGGAATGACCACCCCAGTGACCAGGAACACCCACGCTGAACCAACAGACGAACAAGAAATAGACTTTTGTGGTGTTGAGCTACTGGATTTAGGGGCCTGTTTGTTTCAGCAGCTGACATTATGGTCAACATCGAGAGAATTCCACCCTGAGCCCCCACTACAAAGTGGACCGAAGGGATAACATGAACTTGGCTGCCCTAGGAATCTGAGACTCAGATATTCTACCTGCAAATATGAACATTGTTTACCTCAAAACCGCCATCAAAGAAAAGCTTGTGGGGAATTAAACTAGGAGGTACTGCCCATGACAAGATTCAACATTTCTGAGGGCTTGCTGTGTGCCAGGCACTGTGTTAACTACGGCACATGCTTGATCTCACATATTCCTCATAATAATCACATGCAATAAATATTATTAAGCCCATTTTACCATGGAGGGAACTGAGGGCCAGTGAAATTATGTAACATCTTGTCTTTTTCACAGCAGAGAACTGGCTCGTTGGCCAATCGAGACACTGACGGTTCCATTTTGTCAGGATATGGGGGAGGAATAAGTCTGCCCTGGGGCAATCTGGGAGCCAACGGGGAATGGGAGGTTTCCTGGCTCCCCAGGTATGGGGAGAGGAGAATGCTGCCATCGCCAGATGGTGGGGAAACACCCATGTCCGGACTTTGAAACACTTACCCCAGGTCAGCCCTGCCAGGGTCACACACTTGATGTAGCTATTTCATTTGTCAATTACCAGTATCCACCAGAGGCATATTCACATCTGTGGGTTTGGAAGCATTCCCCTGTCTTCTCAGGCCAGCCACTAAATGGCTCTCTTTTGAACCCTCAGTGTACTTCACTTGTATCTCTCACTGTGTGAACTCAGGCAAGTTCCTTAACCTCTCTGAGCATCAGTGCTCCCATTCACGGTATAGAGGCAATAAGAGTGCCAACTTCCTCAGGCTGTTGTGAAAATTAAACAACATAATACATGTAAAGGGCTTGGCATGTATAGTAAGTGCTCGGTCAATTGAGTGTCCGTCTGTAGGGATGTATGTGCATGCCCATGTTTTCTGTCTGCTGGCCTATCCTCTAGCGATAATAGATAAGTTTGGGAGAATTGACTAAAACAACGTAATTCCTGTCAGCACGGTACCTTGCACGTAGACAACATTCAATGAATCTTAGCTGGTGTTACTATTCCAAGCCACCCACCATCGGCCGTGAACTGGGGTGAAGAAGTCCCTGGTCTGAGTCCTGGGTGTCCTGGCTAGGCACCTTTGGCTGGGGCAGCTCATCTTTCTATGCCTCAGGCTTAATGTCAACAACATGGTGATAACGATGCTCCTTATGGGGATTTTTTTTTAAGCATTGAATAGTATATGAAAATATTCTGTAGATGGTAACAAACGTTTAAAACGTATATAACTGAGTTATCTGGGGACATGTCCTTTATACTTCTTGTTAACAGGGAACACATTTGGCCCCCTTAGGCCCCTAGCACCCAATACAATGACCGGCACACAGTAGGCACGCAATAAACGCTGAAGAACTGAATAAATAAACAAATGTATGAATGAATGGGTTGAAAGTCTGACACTGTTTTATGCTTCCAGAACTCAGGGTTTTGTCTCTGATGCCAATTTCTCTTGGAATAATTATCTACATAATCCATCAGCCCAGGGCCTCAAGCTTGATTTTCGATAACAATGACAAGGACTTTGCAAACCTTTCCGATAAGCATAACAATAATAATAATTGAATGCTTTGCTTTCAAAGTGCCTTTACATTTATCATTGCATTTTATTCTGTCAGCATCCTTATAAGAGTTATTATTTTCATTTTGCAAATGGAAAAAAAGAATTGAGGCCGAGAGAGGAAATGCAATTTTCCCAACTTTGCGAGCCAATGGCCTCTCTGGAATTTCTAGGACAAGCTTGATTTCAGTTATTCTTTCTCCTCCTCAGAATCTGTCTTGATTTCTTGATTGCCTTGAGTGTCTTGATTTAGAGATTTGGAAAAATACCCTCATTGTCAGTGTCCCTCAGAGTTCATTCCGGGTCAGATATTTGCTCTACAGGCTAAATGCTGTCGCCTTCTACACTATTGTCCAGTCAAGAAATTTGGAAATTATCCTGGGTTCCTCTCTGTCTCTCCTGCCCCTCCAATCCACCTTTTACACACTTACCCACTCAGGCGCAGACATACACAAACCAGTCACCAAGTTTTGTCCACTTTCCCCCTAAAACATCTCTAGAACCTTCTTATCTATCTCCACTATTTCCACAGTAGACAGGGCCACCGTCACTTCTCAACTGGATGACTTTGAGACCTGATTGATCACTTAACCTCCACCTTGACCCCTCCAACCCTCCACAACAGCCTGAGAGATCTTTTAAACATATAAATTCTATTCCATAGCCTTAGGATAGAATCCAAACTCTTCCCCATGACCCATCAGGCCCTCCAGGATCTGCCCTCTAGCCTCTTGTCTGATTTCCCCTCTGGCCACCACCCCCTCATACTCACATTACCACCGGAAGGAAGTCTTTGAAATTCCTCGAGTTATCTCTGCTCTCTCTGGCCTCTGGCGCATGACACATATTATCCCCTCCTCTGGGACCCTTCTGTTCTTCAAGACTTGACCTAACTATCCCAGCCTCAAGGAACTCTCCCTTGTTCTTACAAACCCTTGTGCTTCCCTTATCACTCAATACCCTTTATTATTTGCATGGTCCCATTACCAGCTAGGACAGCTAAATAAGACTGCATTGAGCCATCATTTCCCAGTGAATTCTACTCCTGTCCAAAACCTTCCCAAAGATTTGCAAACTCCAGGGCAACAGAGGAACTTCTTCACAGGCTGTTTGGGCTCACCACATTATGCCCAGTAGCGAACTCCTCCAGCCTTCACTTTCAAAACCACTCTCACAAACACAGAGGGAATTGTTTGACTTTCCTACAATTTCTGAAGATTCCCAGAGAGGTTTCCCAGGTGCTCAAGAAGCACATATCCTTCTGACATTTTGCTGGAACATTCTCCATTTAGATGCCTCTACCACTCCCCCTCCTTATCTCCTGCAAAACGGCTTAGCAAATCCTTTGAGTCTTGCTCCTTAAACCAATATGGCAGCCACCAGCCACACGGGGCTACTGAGCACTTGAAATGTGGCTGGTTCAAATGGAGATCTGCCATAAGTGTAAAATACACACTGGATTTTGAAAACTTAGTACAAAAAAAGAATGCAAAATATCTCATTAATGATTTTAATATGATAATGTTTTAAATATATTAAAATAAATAATTTCACCTGTTTCTCTATAATTTTTAATGCAGCTACTAGAAAATTTTAAATTTCATATGTAGCTCATATCATATTAGTACTGAGCGGCATTTCTTGAAACCATTCAGTTCACCAATGGCAGTGGTTTCTTCAACAGAAATTCTAGTGCCAGGTTTTAAGATGATGTTTAGTATCTCTCTGCCCTTCATACACCATGAGGTGAAGACACTAGAGCATAGAAATTCATCTTATCTTAGTCTGTTTCTCCAGTGATACAATGAGGGGGTTGTTCATTTGACAAACAGTTCTGGAACTCCACAATGCAACCGGAACTGGGGATACAGGGTGAATGAAATGGTGTAGAATCCACCCTCAGGGCTTGATCAAGAAGAACTTTATGGTCCCTTCCATCTCTAAAATGTCCATGTTACCTCAAATTTCCAATTTTCAGTTGCATAGTCTGGGACTCCCCAACTTGGGATCCAAACAGGAGGAAGCCAGGAGCTTGGAACCTGAAAGATATTTTTACATAGAAGCTCCATTATACAACGTATTCTATAAGGTCCCAGACTACACACATGTACATTTATTTAATCAATAATTATGCTAATATATTATTTATTCTGTGCAAAACACTGTGAATTTTTAGGAATTGTCTCATTTAATCTTCACATCAACCATGAGAGTTAGACATTAATATACTGGCTTTTCGGATGAAGGAACTGAGATTCAGAGAAGCATAGCAATTGCCCAAGTTCACACAGCTAGAAAATGGTAAAACTGGTATTTGAACAAAGACTTGTGGAGGTCTGGAGGAGACGGGGCTGAAAACCACGGCATGTTTCATGAAGCTAAGGGAGAATTGGAGACGAAAGCTCTCTTTCTCCCTCTAAGACCCTCCATCAGATTTTCTTGACAGCTCCCTTGGAATTTGATCCAGAGCATGAAAGCTGGAAGGACCCTGAAACAAACGGGACTCTTGTGGTACAACCTGTGACTTACCAGGGGCAGAAAACCCAACATAAACAGGTTAAAGCCAAACAAAGATGGGGATGGAGTCAGAATTATTGGCTCAGCAGTTTTAAAGTTCAGGGATATGTGGTTTCAAGCGTAGCTTGCAGGTGCTCAACCCACGTCATCAGGACCTGGTAGCTATCCATCTCTTCAGCATCTTGTTCTCCTGAGTTCTCTCCAGGCTTTTTGCTCTCTCGCACTCTTTCAAAACTCCTACAACCTCGCTTTTATGGCAGCAAGATTCCCCTCCCCAGAGTGGCCACCGAAGAACCATAATTAGCTCTGATTGATTTTAAGTGGGTCAATGACCATCTATGAACCAATGACTGTGGCCAGAGGGATGGAGTGCTCTGATTGGCCAGGCTAGATCACAAGCTCATTCTTGCACCTGGAAAATGTGGTCAGTCTTATCCAAACCACTGGCCTGAGTGGAGAGTGTTTCCCCAAAGGAATTTTGCTGTTACCAGAAGAGGCAAAGAAATGGATGGTGGACTGGCAAAATCCACAAACATCAACTGTAATCTTTATGACCAGTGGTATGCAGGTGAACTGGCTCTCAGGAAAACAAACCAACCCTGATTTGTAACATTTGAAGATGTCACTGATGTCATTAATCCCACCATGGCTAATTTTAAGCTACCAACAGTTTAACAACTGCTTCCAAAATGACTGAGTATTTAACAGTCTCTTCTCATAAACTGGCTTCAGCATACCACCACATCCTCCAAAGGAGGAAGAAGAGAAGACCATTGTAGAGAGGAGGTATTTATAAGAGGAAAGAGATTTCTACCCCCTTGGTATTTTGGATTTTGTTACATAAAAGTCTAAGTCTCTTATAAACTGAAGATGTTCTTTCTCTTATCCCCAGGGCTAGGAGAGAAGCAGGAGGCAGCTCCAGTGACCTCAGGGTAGCCACTCCAATTCTTGAGATACTGTAGAAAGCTCCATCACTCAATTACCTAGAACCTCTCAGCAAAAGCACATAAGGCCCAAGCTAAAGCTCCTCTTTCTACCTTAGGATGTAAGGTTATTATCAAAATCCCGATTCAAAGAAAATTCTACCTTCCGTGAACATCTGTTGTCACTGATTAGAAACCGCTTAGAACCAACCCATTTTCCATCTTGCCCAATATTAACTGCAAATAGACACCGCGATCAAGTTCTCCTGAATAACTTGTAATAAACTGGATGTTTCCTTAAATGTACACGCAGGTGAGGACTCATCCTAACAACCAGGAATGCCAGGAAGTGAAATGCATATTGTAAACATGGAGATAGCTGTATTAGTCTGGAGTGTCAGAGAAAAAGAACCAATAGGAAATAGATATAGATACAGCCCTAGATGTAGATATAGATATTTACTATAAGGAATCAGCTTACACGATTATGGAGGCTGAAAAGTTCAAGATATGCGGTTGGCAAGCTGGAGATTCAGAAGAGTTAACGGTGTAAGCTCCAGTTCGAGTCTAAGGGCTGATGGTGTAAGTTTCAGCCCAAGTCCAAGTTCCGAGGCAGAAAGAGGCTGATGTCCCAGCTCAAAGACAGTCACACAGAGAGAAGGGCTTCTTTCTTGCTCAGCTTTTTATTCTCTTCAGGCCTTCAACAGATTGGATGAGGCCCATCCACATTGTGGAGGGCAATCTGCTTTCCTCGGTCTACTGATTCAAACGTTAATCATATCCAGAGACACCCTCACAGACACACCCAGAAATGTTTACCCAAATACCCAGGTACCCCACGGCCCAGTCCAGCTGACACACAGAATTAACCATCACAGGGTCATCTCGCCTATATTCCAAGTGCCCAGCAACAGTCTGTTAGTCTGAGACCTTATATTATGCATTTGATAACAGAGCTTCTATGGGAAAATATCCTACAAGTTCAAAACCCCTGACTTCCTCATGTTTGGATGCCACGTGAGTGGAGGGAATCCAAGGCTGTGCCACTGAATATTAGAAGTTTGAGGTAAGGTAGATGTTTTCAAGCGAGTGGGGATCCTAACACTCTCAGTCCAGCTCTGAGGATTGACATCATAAGATGATTAAGAATTCAGCCTTTGGGTTCAAATAAACCTGAGTTCACACCCCATCACTGTCACTTTCTAGCCGAGTGGCCCTGACCATATTTCTTAACCTCTCTGAATTTCAGTTTCATAATCTCTATGCTGGGAATAATAATGGTACCTACCTCTCAGAGAAGAATGGTTTGAGAAGACACAAAGAGTTTGAGCCTGGGTCCATGGCTCCCAACTGATAGGATCCCAAATAGTAACAAAGAACTTTTTAATAGTTTTTAAGTTTCAACATTGATCCCTAATTATAAATGCTCCCATGCACATAAGAGGTAAGTCATTGAAGAGAAAAGTGGGAATGCACGAGCCGTGTTTAAGGGGTCTATGAAATAGGTTGCTTCACAGACGGTTTGCTTTAAGGGATGCAAGACTTCAACACAGGTGAGTCTTGAAGTTTCTTTGCTTGTGAAGGGCTTCTTTCTTCCGTCAGCATTTTTTATAATCCACTGCACTAGGTGCCGTAGGGCTCAAAGACGAAATAGAAGACGTGGAAGATCAGGAAATGTAGTGACCAGTGTGTGGACATGGAGCAGACAGCCCTGGATTCGAAGCCCAGCTCTGCCACTTTCCAGGTGTGTGACCCCGGGCAGGTGGGTTATCTAACCTCATCAGGAAAAGGAAAGCCGTCCCTATCTGACAGCATCATTTTGAGGATCCAGTGAGAGAGTGACTGCAAAATATCTGGCACCTAGTTAAATATAACGTCAGAACCTTTCTAACCACACGTGGGAGCTAATTTTCTGGAAGAGAAAGTAAGATCCACAGAGAAGCCATGGCTACCATTTGCGTTATGTTTACAACGGGCTGTGGAGTCACATGTGGATGTGTCATGTTCTTCACACCCTTATAGGAAAGGAAGGAAGAAAGGTAACGTCCCTGCCCCCTCCCTCTCCCCATGCTGGAATAAGGGGCCTTGCTGAAAAACAGTCAGATCCATCAAGGAATCCAGCTGAAGTTACTTTAGAGACAGTGGAGGGACCAAGACGGGAGCTGCAGGGGCAGAGACAGAGGTCCCTCCAGTCTGGGACTACCCAGAGGGGCCAGTCCATGAGCAGAAGAGCCCCCAGGAGTCAGGACCCCGCCCAGCAAAAACCACGCCGCAGCTCCCTTTGTTTGGGCAAGCCTGGGGAGCCCGGGGCAGCCCTGGGCAGAGCGTGGCTAATTCCCGGACAGAGCAGGAGCGCCCCCCAGAGGGCGGAGGACCAATGCGCAGCTGGCGTATCCGCGAAAGCAACCGCGAGGACCGAGACCTCAAAGGGCCAATGATGGGCCCTTCCTCGGTTTTCTTGAGACCCGCGGGATTCTTATAAGATCCCAGCGGGAAGTAGGACCGAGCCCCATCAACCAAGCCAGTGAGCCTCAGAGATTAATTTAATTTAAGAAAAAAAAAATAATGAGATAGTTCTTGTACCTGAATGTCATTCACAGGATGATGAGAGCTTGCTGAGGACTGTCACTCATGTTCTGTCTAAGAAACATTAACCAAGCACTGAATCATCCAAACCATCCTATGAGGTAGGCTTTATTGATTCCACGTGACAGACGAGGGAACTGAGGCTACAAGGGGGGCAGCAACCTTTTTTGGCCACAGTTAGTGAGGAATGATTAAAGAATATTCTTAGCACGAACTACAATGTCTGGCGTAGAGTAGGTGTCTACTACATATTTGCTGAATTGATGATTGAATGAACAAAATGGATAACTTCTCAGTAAAGGCCAATTGAAATAGCAGGACTGGCTAACAGTAATAGCTGACACGTGCCAAAACTCTTTTCAAACTTTCCACCTCGTCCAATCCCCATTACAACCCTAAGAAGATGCTTTGTCCCCATTTTACAGATGAACAAACCAAGATGAGAAAGCTTCAGACATTTGCTCCCAGTCACATATCTAGGCAGTGGCAGAGCCAACATTGAAACTCAAGATGTCTGGCTCCAGAGGCCAAGTTTTTAAGTAGTATACTATCCAGTGTACGCATGGGATCCAGAGTGAAGGATCAATCCTTGGAATTGGCACAGCAGGGCCTCATGCTTCAGTTTCTAAGATTGGGAAACTCATAACATGAAGGTTAAGAACATGGGCTCTGGAAGAGAGAAACCTACCCTCAGATCCCAGCTCCACCACTTTCTAATTCCAATCTTCAAGCGGCTTAGCCCATCTGAGACCCAGTAAGATAGGACAATGAATTGTGGCGAGGATCAAATGACAGAATAGGCACACCGCCCTGTCTCAATGCTCAGGATCTGGTGGAATGGCGTTATATGGTAACAATCATAATAACGGCAATAATTAGAATGGCAGCTGTAATAATGATACCGATGATACCAAGATCAAGGAGAAGAAGTAGGAGGGAGCAGCTTCCAGGAAGAAGTGACTTCTAAAATGGGTTTTGAAGACAGAAAAGAATATCAAAGTCAGAGCAGAAAATCTTCCCCAAATTGGGCAGGGGGTTGGGAGAATGGCACACCCAAAGGCACAGATATAAATCTTGACGCCCCTCTTCTCCAGGCAGTGTGGTAGACGCTTAGAAGAAGAGAAGAGCCCCAGACAGGTGATAGAAGAGGCAACACTTGCCAACAAACAGCCCAGCAGCCAAACCCCTACAGCCATTTTCTAGGAAGTCTGAGGTTACAGCCCAGGTGACTTCACTCCAGGACATCAGATGGCACACGCCTCCCTCAAATCACCGCAAGATTGAATTTCCAGCCACATCCTCCAGACACATCCATTTTGGCTGAGATGCTATTTGCAGGGGCCAATCAGAAGCTGCATATTAAATTCAATTCTTCTAATCGGAGTCACCTCCTCCCGGTGCTCTGAGTGCCTCAGCACACCCAGACAGACAGCGCTTGTGTTTGAAAGGTTAGGTTTGCCTGAAGCAGTTGAGCAGAAAACCCAAATTCAGAGAACAATTTGCTGCTTATAGAAGCCATCACTCAGAACCGCACTGACTGGCCCCGAAGAATCAGGCCATCACTCGTGGCTCCCGTGTTGCACTACCTGGATGGGATGACCTTGAGGCGTGAGGCCTCCCAAATTCAGTCCAACGACCATTTCTGTTACTCAACAGAGACTCCATCCAGTGGGGCTAGAAGCCAGAGAAACCTGAATGAGAAGGGAAAAGCCAAGAGAAGACAGACTGAGTCTCATGCTTCTTCCTCCTTCTTCCATCAATGGGACCTCCACTTGTTGTATTCCTTGCAGACCTTGGCTTCTCAAAGAATGGTCCATGGACCAGCAGCGGCACCATCACCTGGGAGCCTGTTAGAAATGCAGACTCTCAGACCCCTTCCCAGACTTGCTAAATCAAAATCTGCATTTTAACAAGATCCCCAGGTCATTCCTGTGCAGATTAAAGTGTGAGAAGCACTGTTTGAGGCGCATCACAGCCTCTGAACCCATGTGGTTAGAAATCCATCACTCTAAATTTAATTAGAGGCAAAGCAATCATGCCCATGAAAGAATCGAGACAGCTACCATTTATCAAGAGCCCCTGGCATGCCAAGGACCGTCCATATAACTTCTCATCTGTCCATCTCCCCACTGTACAGGTGTCAGCACTGAGATTCAGAGAGAAAAGCAACATGCACAAGGTCATCCATCTAGTGACAGAGATGACCAATATAGTTCATCCTCAGGGGCTGGGGTTATGGTTTGCCTTTCCAGAGTACATGGCCACAGGCTTTATTATCAAGGAAGAGGGTGCGATGGCTCTTGGATGGGAGACCAACAGCATCAGCCACATCTGGACTAGAAGAGTAGAATTCTTCCACAGAGCCCTGAGGCTCAGGAAACTCAAAACAGTCCTCCCAAGAGACCGCAGTCATTGCCTGAGCGAAGGGAAGCTCTAAAGCAGAAATGAGCCCTCTGCTTGTGTCAGGCACCTGAGGGCTAGCTCCGACCCATCGCTAGTCCTCAAAGAAGCACAGGAAGGAAGGGAACTAACCATGCTGGGCACTTGAACCACATGAGCGTATTTCTTCCTCTAATGGGCTCTGTCATTGTTCTCACTACAGAGATGAGTAAACTGTGGTTTGTAGGGGTGATATCAATTACCCAAAGAAAACTGGGACTCAGAGCCAGGCTGGTATGACAGCAGAACCCAAGCCCTTTTTGCACCGTGACACACAAGATGATAAAGTCATGAACTAAGTGATATAAGGAATAAGAAAGAGGAGATAAACAGATGAGACTCCACAAAAGGATAATCTGCCAGCCTGGGTTATTCATTGGATGGGGGGCAAAGACAATGTCAAAGGTCATCCTGAAATTTGAAGTTAAACAAGGTCAAGACACTCGCTGCACTTATCTAAATAATAAAATGGTTTGGGCTTCCTTCCCAGGTGTTTGAGAAAGATGTTGACCTCTTCAATCACAGGGCATCCTCCTCCTCTCTGCCCTTCTCTTTAAGGCTTGTAGTGATTTCCAGAAGGGTAATAAGTGAGACCAAAGTCAACAACCTCCAAATAAGACACTCCTTGTCCACGGGGAGGGAGTGGCCATGGGAGCATGCAACATCCCCCGCCCACTGGAGAGACCTGGAACGCCCCCAGATGGTACCAATACTCACCTGACATCCACACACACACTTTCCTCTTCTCATCTCACCGTCTCTACTTCCATCCGCTCTCCTGGAATTGGCCATCCACCTTAAGGCATAAGGGAACGGAGGGCAAGCCCTCCCACCTCAACTCCCTGCCTCCTCCAAGGTAGAAGAATCCTTTGGACCAAATATTTAAATATTAAAGAAGGACTTTTCCCTAAGCATGTAAAGGTATTTGCTAAGCCTAATTCCCAACTGAAAACAAATCCAGAATGAATGCTAACAGACCCTCCCCTGTAAGGGACCCGAATCAAGGCTGATGCGTGTACAGAAATACAGAATCTTGGATGTGGGAAACTATGGTGAGGACCTCAAACTGCCCATTCGATTCTCTATTGAGTGGGAATTCACATCCACTATTGCCTCATCCAAGCTCTCTTCCACACAACTTTCAGAGGGATATTTTAAAAATCCAAATCTGATTGTGTCACTCTCCTGCTTAAAACCTGTCAATGGCTTCCCAGTGTACTTTGGAATGGCTTCCCAGTGTACTTTGGATCAAATCCACCCCTTAACGTGGCCTGTGAGGTTCAACACAACTGGATCCCTCCCAACTTCTTCAAATTCTCTGGTGCCTCTTTCCTCCTTACTCTCTGAGTCAGTGCCACCCTTAGATCTGGGAAAGAGCGGTCCCCATCCTGGGCCCCCACAGGACAGACCACTCATGTATCACAAACATACAGAAAAATAAATTTATTAAAAAACACTAGGGCAGCTCTTAAGAACAATTGAGCTCTGGCATTCAAGGGCAGCACTGTGGGACCTATACGGTAAACATCCACCCTCGAGACTAACACGATTCAAGCCCCAGGAAAATGCCTCTCTGCATCCTTTGCTCCACATCTTTACAACAAAAAGCAAATGCATTCAAATGCCATGAAGGATTGTCTACGGTGCCTGCGCTGATTTCAGAAACAAATGCTGCCCTGGAAGGCAGAGATTTCAGCATTGAAAACACTTAGGTAAGGGAAAATACGAATTAATTAACTTGTCACATCCTTCCTCTCAGATAACACAAATGCATATATCCTCACGAAATGAAGCATTATTTCTTAGTAATGCCAAGCAACCTTTTTCTTGCTTCCCTGCATGTTTCAATTCATGGGTCCAGAGGTACTCACAAATTAGCATGGTATTTGCAATGGTTGCACGTGGCAGCTGAGAAATATTTTGCAATATTAAACAATTTATATTACTCTGAAGTTTGTATGTATGGAGGTCTAGATTCCATTCATGACAAGTGCGAAACTTGATATCTATTCTTTACATTGACAACTAGGTGAATTTTGCCAAAACTATTTGAGTTTGAATTTAAGTTCTTAAAGCTGAAATAAATTTCAGTTTTATTTAAATAATTTTGATTTGGATTTTGATATTCATTATCATTTGTGTTTGACTTTTTAAATTTAATAGGTAATTGAAACTATTTAGGCATAAGATGTGTAGGGCCCCATTTGTACCCTTGGGCCCTGATATGTTGGCATCAGGGCAGCTGTATACTTCCAATCTCAAGGGAATTCCTTGAGTTCCTCAAATGCAATGTCCTCTTTCTTAGCACAGGGCCTTTGCACAGGCTGCTCCCTTACCTGAGTCATACTTCTCCTCAGCACCCTTCCTCTGGTTGGCTCCTCCTCATACCTCATATCTTCCCTTAAACTTTTCATCCTTTAGGAAGCCTTCCTTAATTCCCCTGGCCAGTTTAGGTTCCCTTATCATGCACACCCATTGCATTTATTATCCTCTTTTGTATTTGTTTGTTCAATATCTGCCTTCCCAGTAGACTATAAGCTCCTTGAAGGTCGAGACTGTGTCTGTCTTCTTCACATCTTTCTCTCCAGCACCTGGAAGAGAACCCAGCTTATAGTAGATGCTCAATAAAAAACAGATGACTAAATTAATAACTATGCAGAGTGTCAGCTCTGATCACACTGAATTGTAATTACTTGTTTAATTCTCTCCAGCTGGCCCATACGCCTCATGCCAAAATCTGACAACCCATGGGCCTCATTTGGCCTGCAGCTGGTTAGTTTGGCCTGCAGAATATTGCACAAACTATGCCTTTAAATTTTTGAATTAACTGCCAATATTTAAGAACTGGGAAATCACACTTAAAAATCCAGATTTTCAGCTTCTCTTGAAAAAAGCCAAAGATTTGGCAACATTTCCCACATGGCAACGATCCTGTAAACTAGACACATCTGCTGTTTTCAGAGCTCAGTTGTCCTGACCACCACAGTCCTGGTCTGCCCCATGTCATTCACTTCCATTGGGCTCCTATGGCAGAGACTAATATTCACTCACCAAACCTTTCTCCTCCTCTTCCTGAGCCCACAGCCAGATGACATTTCACAGCCTGCCTTGCAGCGAGGCATGGCCATGTGACTAAGTTCTAGCCAATGAACTCTAAGAAGATGTGGTCAGGTCCACTTCCAGTCCTGGCCCATAGAAAACTTCCATGTACAATCTTCTCTCTCTTCCCTCCTCTGTCAGCTGAATATTGATGCACAGGGCAACCCTGGGAGGCATGCATTAAAGATGGAATAGCCTCCAGCAGCCTGGGCTCCTGAGTGATTGCGTAGAGACCTCGCCACCTGCCCTCTGTCCACATTGGACTGTTTCATTACTGTATGAAAGCGACTGAAATGTCAGGTTTTGTTTCTTACCGCAGCTAATATCACACAGCCCCCGTAGTCATTTGAGTTGGGATCCCTGTATAAGCTCTGGAAAGACAGAGGTGATGTCTTGCTCACTCCTTTATCCGCAGTGCCTAGCACAGTGCTGGGCCCCTAGTAGATGCTCAAATACTGTTTGTTGAATGAATGAATGACAGGAACAGAAAGAGTCCATGGAAGCTGCAAGCAAAGCTGAGCTAGGCTAGCCCTTCATCATCACCCTAATTAATTTCAGCGCCGTCCCTGCCCATCGCCAGCCCCGAGCCTGTGCCGTAGAGTTTTCTCCTCCAAAGACCCTCCTCGGTTGGCTTTAGATTTCTCTTATCTCTTCCACTCTCTGGCCCGCACCCCTGCTGAGGACAGCAGGAGGTGACCTCTGGTATTGGGTTAAAGAATGAGGCATGAAGTTGGAGCATCTACTTGGAAAATAAATTGCATGTAATCACCTGCTATTCCAATTCTAACCTCATCTGGAAACTGCTCTCCTAATCCTGCTTCTGCTCCCTCCTCTCTTGGCTGCGGAATGCTCTGGAACAGAGCTCCATTAGAGCAGAAGAAGAACAGGACAGAATCTACCTTCATAATCGTCACATCATCAAATATTTATTCCATGACCAGTTTAGATAACAGTGGATGCTGAGCATTTCTGTGCATGCCTTCCATTCCAGAGATTTAGAATGGTGGCGACTAATATTTTATATCACATCTTAAAAATCCCATTCGCTTATATTACTTCATTTAATACTCTGTGTGATAGATGCAGGTAGGATGGGGATTAATGTCCCCATTATACAGATGCAGAAAGTTCTCAAACTTTTGCTTTATATATGCCAGGTACTATGCTAAGGACTTGACATGTGTTATTTCATTCAAAGCTCAGAACTACTCTATAAGGCGTGTTCTATTGTCGTCATGCCCATTTTACTAATGAGGACTCTGAGGTCTAAAAAGATGAAGTGATTTGCTCTGGTCCATGAGTTAGTAAGAAATAAAGCCAGGAATTGAACCCCCATCTGTTTGACTCCAAGGTGCTACCCAGTTTGCTATTATGCCCACTAGCTCTTGGGTTATATTTGGGTTATATCTGTTATGCATATCTGTCTCCTCTACACGATTATGAGCTCCTCCAGGCAAAGACTAAGGCACGTCCATAACACTCTCCCCAGCTAGCACAGTACCTGATGCTTAGAACAGTACCCAGTGATGATGGGAAAAAAAGAAGTTAAGTGACCTGTCCACAGCCACATATCTAGTCGTAACTCCCTGACTTGAGACTCAAAGGCAGTTCTTCTAAATCCAAGGACTTTTCAGTAATAACAATAGGAATAATAATAATACCAGCTGTCATTTATTGAGAACTCATATCAGGCACTTTTATACATACACTATTTCATTTAATTCTTGAAATAAGCTTGTCAAATGGGTGTAATAATCTACCCATCCATCTATCCCCCCATTCTTTTGTGTGTGTGTGTGAGGAAGATTGGCCCTGAGCTGACATCTGTTGCCCATCTTCCTCTTTTTGCTGAGGAAGATTGGCCCTGAGCTAACATCTGTGCCAATCTTCCTCTGTTTTATGTGGGTTTCAGCCACAGCATGGCTTGACAAGCAGTGCTAGGTCTCCACCCGGGATCCAAACCTGAGAACCCCGAGTCGCCAAAGCGGAATGCGTGAACTTAACTACTATGCTATCGCGCCAGCCCCTCTCCCATTCTTTTTTACCTATTCATCAAACCATCAACCTGGCATCCATGGGTTGTTTGTGAGGAAAAGACAAGATCAACGAACACCCTCAGTTGGCATTCTTATTATGAAACTAGTTCCCGCCCTGGAGGAACTCACAATGTATCTGGAAGGCACACTTGTAAGTAAATTAAGACCTGTGATAAGGGACCAAATAGTGGGAGGTAAGTAAAGGCAGCCTGGGGCATCAAGGCAAGTGTAAAGAAAGAGGAAGATCCCAGCTCCTTTTCTCATAAAAAGGCATCTCTTCCAGAGAAGAGTCACCCTGAATTACTTGAAGACCTTGAGGCATTCAAAAGGACTTCATGGGTAATCACTCTTTTCCTTCCCTTGACCAAGGTCTTTGCCAAAGTATTTTCAGCACTCTGGTTCTGTGCTGATGCTCTGTGTGTCTGTTTCTGAATTTAATAGATCTTCATTCTCCCATATATTGCATCTAGAATGTCCTTGAGACTCAATACATCTTAGATTCATCATAAAATTATAGCAGTGAAAAGTACTTGAGGTACCATTTACCCTACACTTCTGCATTCTCTGGAAGGAAAGCCCCAGAGAGGTTCAATGACCTGTCTAAGACCACACAACTAGGCTGGTGACCCAGGCCAGCCAGGGCCAGATCCAAGGTCTTATGGTGCCCGCTCCAAAGGTGCTTCCAGCCCACCATGCTGCTTACTCCTCCAATTTCTCATGCCACATAACACCAAGCTGTCACCCCACAGTCCTCATTCTGTGTGTTTCTTTAGCCCTTCCTCATCCATGGTGGGGTGGGAATATTACCATACAAAATTGGGGTTCTCTTGCCTGATGCACATAAAGAGCCAGTTTTACAGCATCAGCTTTTGGGAAAAGAAAAAAGCTTTATTGTGGGATTGACCTGCAAGGAGACAGGAGGCAATGTTCTCAAATCTGTCTCCCTGATCCAGGGCTTGGGGTGAAATTTACAGGGTGAGGGGCAGGGTGGTCTGAAGTGTGGGATAGATGATTGGAAGAGAGAAGAAGAGAGGTCATCAATGATCTGCGCAAGCGTAGTCAAGCTTCACGGCCCTTCATAAGACACATGTTCACAAAATGGTGGTGTTAGTATCATCTGAGAGAGGGGGTTTTCAGCCCCTTGATGTCAAAAGCATCACTTATCGGCATTTGTGCTGGCCCAGTTGATGGCCTAGTGGTCTCAACCAGCCTGAACTGGACAAGGGGTCATTTCTCAGTTCCTGAAAAACCACTCTTAATTACTCTGTTGATAAGATGGGGTCAGTTGAGGTCCTGGAAAGCCTGTGGTTACAGCAAGTTGAGTGCCAAATAATCTTGAGAAAATTATGTTGCTTGATGGGATCTGTTTTCCCATCTGTAAAATTATGTTCATAGGACCAACTTCATAGATTCAATATGAAGACTAAATAATAGAATTTAAGTAAGAGTACTTGAAGAAATGCTACATATTGTCTATGATTCTCGGAACACCTATAAGTGGCAGATTCAGGATTCGGACTTAGCTGGATCTGACTGCAACGTGTATATACTTTGCATGATATTTCCAGTGCTTAGAGGTGCTTAATAAATAGAAGAAATTAGCTTCCACAGTCAAGTAGATGTACTTTTTCTTATTCCTCCTGCTAAGTACAACTAAATCCCTGGACGTTGTATATAAAACAAACATGAATACAACTTCTCCTTCTAGCTGGAAGTAACGAGGTGGCACTACTCTCTTCCCCTGCCAGAGCCATACCAGAGAAAACCAGCCACAACAGAAGGCTCCAGTAAGATCCAGGGTTTCATAACATAATACAAAAATGTACAGGCTTCAATTGAAAATCACTCATCAGACAGTGTATGAGGTAATGCAAAGTATGATATGAATTATATCACTATAATTATATCATATAAAATATCTCAAGCAGAATGAAAGTACACAATCAATAGATGCCAATACCAAGATGCCAGAGACGTTAAAATGATCTGACAAGGAATTTAAGGCAGCCAGTGGAAAAATGCTTTAATGAGCAATTAAAACACACTTGAAACGATGAAAAACTAGAAAACCTCAGTAAATAAATAGAAAGTGTCAGCAATCAAATAGAAGATCTGAAAAAGAACAAGTGAAATTTTAAAACTGAAAAATACAATCACCAAAATTTTAAAACTCAGGGAATGTGCTCAACAGCAGAAGGAGGGAGAGGGGAAATAATCAGTGAACTGGAAGACAGAACAATAGAAATTACCCAGTCTGAACAACAGAGAGAAAACAGACTGACAAAAGGAAAATGAACAGAGCCTCAGGGACCTGTGGGACTAGAAAGGATCTAATATTCATGTCGTGAGAGTCCCAAAAGGAGAGAAAGGGGGTGAGTCTGAAAAGTACTCAAAGAAATAATGGCTGAACAATCCCCAAATTTGTCAAGAGACGTAAACCTACAAGAGACATAAAGCTAAGCAACTCCCAAACCCAAAGAGATCCACACACCATAATTAAACTTCTGGAAACTAAAGACAGATAAAAAAAAGTCCTAAAAACAGCCAGGAAAAAAAATGACAACTTACCCATAGGAAAAAAAAAACAATCCAAATGACATCAGATTTGTTATCAGAAACTATGGAGGCTAAAAGGAAACGGCACAATATTTTCAGGGGTTGAAAGAAAAGAACTGTCAATCCAGAATCCTACACTCAGTGAAAACATTCTTCAGGAATAAAGAGGAAATCAGTACATTCTTAGGTGAAGGAAAATTCAGAGAATTTGTCACCCGGCAGCCCAAAGAATGGCTTATGAAAGCTCTCTAACAGAAAGGAAATAATTTTTTTTTCTTATGGGCTAACTTGTTTTCAAGTGTTTTTGAAATATCCAGAATTTTTTCCCCTCTCCAAAGCCCCAGTACATACTTGTATATTCCAGTTGTAAGTCATTCTAGTTCAGTGTGAGCCACTGCCACAGCATGGCTACTGACAGACAAGTAGTATGGCTCCACCCCCAAGAACCAAACCGGGGCCCCTAAAGTGGAGGGCACCAAACTTTAATCACTATGCCATCAGGGCTGACTCAAAAAGGAAATAATTTTTGAAAAGGAACCTTGGAACATCAAGAAGGAAGAAAGAACACAGTAAACAAAAATATGGATAAATACAGTAGGTTTTCCTTTTCCTCTCAAGTTTTCTAAATTATGTTTGGTAGTTGGAGAAAAAGAGATAAATTATCATTATAAGAAAGAAAAATATTTGGGACTTAATTTATAAAAATTTGGAAATTTCTTTATAAAAATGTCCTTCCTTGATGTATGTATTATTTAGAATCTCCAAAAACTTTATTTTTCATTTGCTTTCTAAGAAACCCAGATCCCAAGAAAATCTGTCATCTGTCCCTTCTCTTTAGTCAAATTCTACCCAGGTAAGGGGAAATGTGACCAGCCCCCAGAAAATTCTCCTTTATCTCTCTAAGAACTTTGCTTACACGTGGCTAAATTAGAACACTTTGATTGCAAATGACACTCAATTTGCACTTGCTTAAGCCAAACAACAGGGTCTAGACTACGATTGGTCAATTGTGGGCCTTTTCTTCCCCCTTGACCAATCTCCTAAACCTGTGGGGAGAGGGATTTGTTAGCAAAAGAGAGTCTTGGATGCTGGGCAAATAAAACCTGTGGCCCTTGAAACACTTTAAAAACGTGAAATCAAAACAAGGCTTGACAATTCTCCTCCCCACTGGCTTCATCTTCCTTAATTAAGAATCCTTGAGGAAGCTGATGATAGCAGAGTAGGGTTTCTCAATCTCAGCACTACTGACATTAGGAGCCAGATGATTCTTTGTTATCCTGTGCATTGTGGGATGTTGAGTAGCATCCCTGGTCCGTCTACCCACTAGATGCCAGTTGCAGTGTTCCATCTCCCAGTTATAACAACGCAAAATATCTCCAGGCATTGCCAAGTGTCCCCTGGGGAGCAAAATTGCTCCCAGTTGAGAGCCACTGCAGTTGAGGAAGGTGAGATGGGAGAACAGAGGACATTTTCCCAGAAGCTATTACCAAAGTGGACATCTTGGGGTGTAGGGGGAAGGTTAAGGAGAAAGACATGGAGGAAGGGAGGGAGGGAAGGACGGAGACTGTAGTATATTCCAGCACCTCCTGCCATTTTCCCATTAGCCCTTTGGCACAAATTAATTTATCATGTTTCTGGTTGTCACCTTGGAAGAAGAGCTAGGGTCTCAGGGCATAGGAAACAGAATGAGCCATACAAATACTTCAGCCTGGGGATGTGGGGAAGGAAGAATGGACCAAGGATTCAGACTCCTTAATGGAGGAGGTAGCTGGTGGTAATTCAGCATCAGTGATTATAACCTGAGGGTACCATGCTGTGTTTCTTGTGTCTACTACCAATTGTTATCCATATTAACAAAAGTGACCTCTTGAAATTCCGTTATCATTGGGCTTTCTCAGACCCAATCTTATTTGATTCTCCTCAAACCCTGTGAAGTGGGCAAGAGAAGATCTTGTTATGCCCATTTATATATGAGAAAACAGACCCATAATACAAGAAGTAAAGGCACTATCGTGTGGGCATCTAATAAAGAAAACCGGGCTTCAATTCTTGGCTCCACCACTTAATAGTTACTTAATCTTGTCAAGTTACTTAACCCTTCATCTGTAAAATGGAGTCAATGCCTAGGTAATATAGGTTGTCATGAGAATTAAATTGGCTAATGTGCGTAAAGCATCTATGATGGTACTGGGCACTTAGCAAGCACATACTAGAAGGTAGCAAGTATTATTATCATAGTTATCACTATCATCACTGAAATGCTAAGAAAAATTAAAATTAAGCAATTTAGCCAGAGTCTCACAGCCTATAAATGATGTGTCAGGTCCTTAAATTTAACTTTTGAATACTGGCATCATTTTACTATTCTGTGATGACTGAGACTGAGGAAGGGGATGAAGACTGATTATCCACTAAGGGGTCTGGTACTTTACATTAGCTTACATAACCTCACTATAATATTGAGAATTAGTCAATAGTATCTCCATTTCACAAGTGAAAAAAATCTGAGACTTAGAGAAGTAACTTTCCCACTGGCATCAAGTTGGGAATGGGGTTGGACTATAGGATTTGTGCTATGAGGCCCAGCCACTCATTCCTCAGCAGTGCTAGTGACTGGCTGAGATACGAGATGGTGACACAATCCTGGTCATGAAGACGTGAGAAGTGTCAGGGAGAGGGGGAGCTTTTAAGAAAGCTTTTCCTCACTGAAAAAAATGAAGGTGCACAAGGGAAGAAATGGCCCCTCTTTCATGTGACATGCACAGAATAGCTGCCACCATCTTGCAGCCATGAGAAGAACAAGCTGAAGAGGAAAACTGAAACATCAATGATAACAGAGCAGAAGACAGAAAGATGATATCACTCAACCAACCGATGATTTAACAGCTCCATCTCAGGACTGCTTTTCACGTGAGAAAATAAATCTCCTTTTTGTTTCCTCCATTGGAATCAGGTTTTCTGTTACTTGCAGCCAAATGCATCCCAATACAATTAACCATAATAATACCTTTACTACTAATAAGAATAGGATTCATTGTACATTTCCTATACTCCAAACACTATACTAAGTCTTTGAAATTTGATAGTTCATCCCTACAACAAACCCATAAAGTAGATATTATTATTTACTCCATTTTACAGATACGTGATAGAGTAGAAGAAAGAAAACTAACATTTGTAGGTTGATGATACATAACCTCTTGAAACTTTGGGGAGGTGTCTCAGAGTGCAGACTCTTGAGTCAGACCGCCTACATTCAAATCCAGTGTTATCACTAACTGGCCATGTGATCTCGGGCAAGTACTTACAAAGTATTCTCTTTGAGACTCTGTTTCCTCATCCTTGAAAAGGACATGATCACTGCATCCTTCTCAATATGTTGCTAGGATGCAATGAGATTCATTCAATCAACAAATATTGTGTGCATGATTTGATATTCCTCATAATTTTGCAAGGTTGGGAAATGCTGCCTCCATTTATGTAAATGAGGAACCTGAGGTTTAAAGAGGTTAAAATACTTGCCAAACTCCACACTGCTGAGAATCAGCACCCTGGGATTCGAATCTAACTAGGTCTATTTTAGTCTCAAAGAATTGGGTGTAGTCAAGCAAGAAAGTCTCTTCAGGTCAGGGGCTAGGGCAGAGAGGTGGAGGGAGAGATTAAGCCCAGGTTGTGAAGAGCTCTTGGTCAGGGAGCTTTGTCAAGGAATACAGTGGAAAATGTTGGGTGAACTGAAGCTGCGGGACTGCGAGAGGAAGGAGGCAGCATGGTCTAGAGCTGGCACTAGGGAACAGGGAAAGGTGGGCACCACCAGATGGGTGACGCTCAGTCTACAGAAATACTGCCAGTCTCTGGGAACTATCTGTCAGGAGATAATGTCAGATCCATAGGTTTTGGGCTCAGTCCCACAAGATCGCAACTCTCCCCCAACCCAGCCCCACTTCAGATACTCCAAGGATGGCTATAGGATTGCCAACCCAAGTGGCCTCATTAATTATTAGATTTGCCTTGTGCACTGTGATATTATGACTTATAATAATAAATATATAGTTGGTCTTTGTCCTGTTTCTGGTACAGTGTTCCTAAAACTGTTGGAATTTCCCAAGTGTTGAAAGCAATCAAAGTGTCTTTTGTTATGTTAATGGAGTGACTTTTGGGCCACACCTAAGATTGAGGGCTGGTTGCCAAGAGAACCAACAATGTGATTAGAGGGTTGGAACTTTGAGTCCCATCCCCTGACCTTCGCGGAGAAAAAAGAGTTTGGAGATTGAGTTTAATCACCAGTGGTCAGTGATTTAATCAATTGTACCTATGTAATGAAGTCTCCATAAAAATCCAGAAGGACAGGGTTTGGAGAGCTTCCCGGTTGGTGAACGCATGGAGGTGCTGAGCTCAGAGAGGGCATGGAAGCTCCGCGCCCTTTCCCCACACCTTGCCCTATGCATCTCTTCCATCTGGCTGTTCCTGAGTTATATCATTTTAGAATAAACTGGCAATCTAGTAAGAAAATATTTCTCTGAGTTCTGTGAGTTGCTCTAGCAAATTAGTTGAAACTGAGGAGGGGGTCATTGGAACCACCAATCTATAGCTGGTAGGTCAGAAGCATAGGTGACAACCTGGACCAGCAATTGGCATCTGAAGTGGGGCTGGGTTGGGGGAGAGTTGCAATCTTGTGGGACTGAGCCCAAAACCTATGGATCTGACATTATCTCCTGACAGATAGTGTCAGGAACGAGTTGAATTGTAGGACACCTAGCTGGTGTTGAAGAATTGCTTGGTGTATGGAAAAAACCCACACACTGGAATTGGTATCAGCATACTATGCACTCTTGTTGCCAAAAATCTATGAAATGTCACTGGTGGTTACAGTTCAATCACCTCTCCATTGACCAACATAGGCACAAACAGACCTCAAGTATTTGGGCAATCAGGGCTCAAACTCATCTCGTAGCCACAGTAGGAAATTTGGGGGTCAGACAGAGCTGTCCTGGAATCCTTTGTGTCTGGATGATCTTAAGCACAGTGCTTAACTCAGTATAATGGTGATGGAGTCAAACTACCTGGGTACAGATCTTGGGTCTGCCACCTACTGGTCGTGTAACCTCAAATAAATTACTTATAGGCTCTCTGAGACTGTTTCTTCATCTGTAAAATGGGGAAGAGAGTTTTACCTGCCTGTTAGAAGGGTGGAAACGAAATTGTATAAGTCGTACATTCAATGAATAGTTACTGAGAACTTTCTGTATGCCAGTCAGGTTCTGGTGATGACAAGACAGACAAGATCCCTGTTCTCATGGAGCTCACACTAGAGTGGGAGGGAAGAGATGACACACAGATCATTAAAATAACAATAACAACTTCAAGCAGTGATCTAACTAGAGCTGGGCACAGAAGGGGAGATCTGGGCAAAGAGTTGAATGATAGTTGAGCGGGGGAAATAGCAAGTGCAAAGACCCTGAGGCAAATCAGAGTTTGGCATGATTGTGGAGGACAATAAAAGGTCAGTGTGTCTGGACTTACTGAGCAAGGGGGAGGACAGTGCAGGAGGACATCCAGGGCTGGACCGTGGGAAGTCTTGTTGGTATTTAGGATTTTACTCTACTCAAGAAGGGAAGGCATTGGCAGAGGTTTTTAAACAGAACATTTCTTACCAGAGTGCCATCTGTTCTGAAATTCATACCTGGCAAGATTTCATCTTTTTTTTATATCTGAGTAGTATTCCATTGTATGTAAATACCACATCTTCTTTACCCATTCATTCGTTGATGAGTACTTAGGTTATTTCCTAGTTTGGGCTGTGAATAATGCTGCAAAGAACATAGGGGTCCATGTAGCTTTTTGAATTAGTGTTTTCCAGTTCTTTGGATAAGTATCCGGAAGTGGAATAGCTGGGTCCTGTGGTACTTTTAATTTTACTGTTTTCCATAGAGTGATGGATGGCAACTAGACTTTTGGTGGTGAATACAACGTAGTCTATACAAAAGTCAAGATACAAAGATATATACCTGAAATTTATATAATCTTATAAACCAATGTGACCTCAATAAAAATTAATTAAGTGAATTAACTCAAAGAAAATTCATACCCGGGGTTTATTTTAATCAGGTATGGTAAGACACAGACATGGAAATTACTGTCATGAAGGAAGAAGTTTATCTTCATGGATCCCTAGAAACCAGAGGGATATGTCATGCAGGGCCACACGGGGAAGCACCAGGGTCAGTCAGGGGCAGAGGTGGGAGAGGCAGAGTGTGGCCCAGAGCCTGTATTGGATTTCTCCAGGAAGGAATGGGGGGGCCAGGGTGGGTACACTGAGTAACTTTAGGATTGGGTAGCTCGAATCACTTCAACAGCTCTGAGATATAGAGGTGGTCCCTACTTGTCCAGTACCCAGCTGGCTGTGTGAGAGCTTGATAAAGGGTTTGGTGGGAGCCTGGGCTCTGGATTAGCTGATTTGTATATCAAAGCCATGCTCAAAGATAATCGTTTGCCATCTCTAAGAATTAGCCAGCCCTGGAAGGGGCAATCTCTCTAGAATCAAGACCCCAAAGGTTAGAACATCAAGAATGCAGAAAATAAGAAAATATCGTCAACAGACTATCACAAAACAAAGTTTCTGTAATTGATACCTATTAGTATTACCTCTAAGATGAGGGCAATTCTTCCTATTTTGAAAAATTGTGAGAAATAATTATACAATGTATGCAAAGAACCAGAAATGTGGGAAGCCCTCAAAATTTTTCTTCCTTTCTCCTTCCTGCTATAATACATTTTGACCTCTAATGCTACATTTTTAGGCCAAGAAAATACCCTATGGCACGTGGGTTCCAACCTGCATTTTTAAATGAGAACAAATTTCCCACAAACCAACCAGGTAACTGATGAAAAAGAAAAGTGTGCTCACCATTGGATGTGTTGCCACCCAGTTTAAACCTCGCAACAGTCACTTCAAAAGCAGCAATGACAACAAGACAGGGGAAAGAGAGTCAACATAGGTTGAGCGTACCCTGTGGGTCAAGCAGTGTGTAGGGCATATACACCATTGCAGTGTTTCCCCAAATACAGTCACCAGAGATGCTATGGTCTGAATGTTGTGCCCCGCCCCGCCCCCCAAATTCCTATGTTGTAATCCTAACCCCCAAAGATGATGGTGTTAGAAAGTAGGACCTTTGGGAGGTGATTAGCTCATGAGGGTGGAGCCCTCAGGAATGGGATTAGTGCCCTTATGAAAGAGACCCCAGACAGCTCCCTAGCCCCTTCCACCATGTGAAGACACAGCGAGAAGGCTCTGGCTACGGACCAGAAAGTGAGCCCTCTCCAGCTGCTACACTGAATCTGTTAGCCCCGTGATCTTGAACTTCCCAGCCTCCAGAACCGTGAGAAATACATTTCTTTGGTTGATGAGCTACCCGCTCCATGATATTCTGTTATAGCAGCTTGAACAGATGAACAGACCCTGGAGAAGATAATCTTAGAGATTCCTAGACCTAATATTCAATAACATCGTATCACATGGTGAGACAGTTCACCCCTTTCCCATCATTCTAATTACATCAAGGGAAAGTCTCGAGAGGGTGCTAACATGTCTTTAACGCCTCTCTCACACTTATTAATCTCCCCTTTCAACAAACAGTGAACAGGCCTTAGACTCAGAGCCTTGGCAGCCTACAGTACTAGCTAGAATTTTAACGACATTGGGGTTTTTTTCCCCCGTGATTCTTTAAATGGTTTCCTTGTTTACACAGCAAGAGAGACTAGTTTGCCTATTATGGCAAACTAATTAAAAAATAATTTAAAATTAATTTAAAAATAAATTTTAAATATCTATTTCTCAAAGGTATTTCTAAGTGAGTCAACTTAAAGAGGAATATCATATTAATAAGAGTACAAGGGCCAAAAATCACACACGTGGAACTCAAATGGCTAAATTTCAGGGAATACTGAGTTATTTCTTTTATCCTAAGAGCTGCCCTCTGAGGTACGTGCCATTTTCATCTCTAGTTTACGTGTAGGAAACTGGGACACACAGCAGAGAAGTGACCCAGACAAGCTCATGCAGGTTTCTTAAACCCGGTTCTACTTGGCTCCAAACTTTGAAATCTCGCCACATTGACAGATCACGGCATTTGTTTCGAGAATCAGAAGCGGTCCACTTGGGAAGCCCTCATACGCATCTTAAGGCTCCAGGGACCTGCTGGCTTTAGAAATTAGCTGCCAGGTGCATGCTCACTCTCACCTGTGAAAGCTCTTCAAGCGTCCGGCAGATTCTCCTCCCACAGCATCAGCTATAGAGAGAGAGGCAAGTGGGACTAGAACTCAATGTTGTATTGTCAATCGGCCTCTTAAATCAGCAATGCAGAGTCCCTGGGATGACAGTGCCATTCCAGAGAGGGCAGCCTTCAGGGCTCGGGGATTCAGGACACTCTGAGCTGTCCTGAGCTGGACAGCTCATTCCTCTGCCCCCACCTAGCCCGGCCCAGCCACTGGATTGCTACCTGCTGGCCTTTTGAGCTGCTCTGCTTCTGTCATTGCTGCTGCTGGGTGGAACTGGCCTTATCTGTACCTTGATGAGTCATGCTTTTCTGTACATTTCAACGTTTTATCCCTGCGGGGAAGATTCTGGTAAGTACCTTCCCTCTCACTGCTCTTAATACCCCATGCCTCCCTCTTAGGACTATTTCTGAGGCTCTTAAAGAAAATTGAACTTTTCGGCAGCTGGAGTGCAGTGGTTGCAAAAAAAAAAAGGCTCAGAGATGGGGGGAATGTTCTCATGATTAGCTGACTGGAAAGAATATTCAAACCTTCTCTTGTCTTCTAGTTTGACAACTACAGTAACTGGAATGTTCGAGGTGCTATACAGTGTATGAGAATTCTTGGCCTCTGAAACTACAGATGAAAGGAAAATGATACTTGGTAACTTTTTATTCACACAACACACACAGACTCAATGTCAATTATAAGTTACTGTTTGTTATTTTCTCTTTTGGAGCCAATTCTCAATTAAGCAATAAATGGCATTAGACTTAGAGTGAGAAAGGCTGTGTTTGCGCTCCAGCCCTGATACGAACACAGCACTTAACTTCTCTGGACCTCAATTCCCTGATCTGTAAAATGCGGGAGTTGGACAGAATCATTGCTGTGGGTCCCACCGTTCTCAAACACCAGGTAATCGTGGGCACATTGCTTTCACTCTCCAGGCCATGGATTTCTCATGTGTAAAAAGAGTTAATTAAGCCCTGGCCGCTTCACATAGGTAATGATGAGGATTAAAATACAATGCTGTACGTGTCTCTACTTTGTTAAAAGTAAGGTTCTACCCATTGTGAAGTGTTACTGTAACAAGAACAAAGGTCACCCACTGGCCAATGCATGTCCTTGAGTTGCTAGCAACAGAATCCTTCTCTGACAAACTTAAATGAAAGGGAATTTTTTTTTTTTTTTTGACAAGTACTCTTCACATCTCCACAGAGCCCTAGCTGACAATCTTTATGTTTTTTGGGTTCTTTTTTAATATTAGGAAGAACATTTAACATGAGATCTACTCTTTTAACAAATTTTTGTGTCTAATACAATATTGTTAACTATAGGCACAATGTTCCAGATCTCTAGAACTTATTCAACTTGCATAACTGAAACTTTGTGCCCCTTGAGCAGCAACTCTCCAGTGCCCCCTGATGACATTTACCCGGGGGCAACTTGGGCTCTTTTTGTCCCCCACGGGGCTGTAGGGGAGAGAGAGGCAGGCAGATGTGGAAATCTCCTCCTGCTCTGTGGCAGCCCTGGACCACCTCGACAGGTCAGTGACAAGCAACTAAAGACTTTATCCAAATTCTGTGAGGACGGATGTGTACCTCAGAGACCTGTAGTGAATGGCTGTTACAAGGAACGCTGGATGGCTCCTCAGCGGCTCTCCAAGACGTCCTCAACCACGAGCCATGAGTGTGGAAGAAAACCAACACAGCAGAGCAACGCGAGGCTACAGTTCTTACTGGAAGGCAAACCAGAGCTGCAGACAAAGGTAAACTGTAAAAGCTCTAGCAGCGCTGGCCAAGGTCAGTGGAGAACCAGGAGCATCAGGGGAAATGTCAGCTACCATTCTGACAGGCTAATAGCGAAGGAGTAGTCTTCCGCAACAACTCCGAAGGCTGAATTTCTAAAGAACTACATCACCAGCAGCAAGTGTTGGCTTCCATAATAGCTTGTAATAATCTACTTGATTAAGAGACATTACACAAGACATTTTTTCTATATTTTGCTATGAGAATTTTCAAGGATGCATGAAAATTGAAAGTATTTTACAGTGAAAACTCATACACCATGACCTTCCTTCTACTATTAACATCTCCTTGCTTTAACACAGATCTATCCATTCTTCTGTATACCCATCAATCCGTTTAATTTGGGGGTACACGTCCCAGGCATGTGGCATGCAGTAGGACACTCCATCCCAGAACTTCAGCACGCATGTCACTAACTAGAGTTCAGTGTTTGCTTATGGTCCACACACAAGACATTTTTGATATAAAAACAATAAAACACAGGACTTAGAGGAAGGGAGGAATGAATAGGTGGATCACAGAGGGTTTTTCTGGGCAATGAAGATACTCTTTATGATGCTGCAATGGTGGATACATGTCCTTATGCATTTGTCTAAACCCATCAAACGCTCAACCCCAAGAGTGAACAGTAACATAAACTATGGACTTTGCGTCATAATGATGTGTCAAAGTTCATCAATTGTAACAAATGTCCCACTCTGGTAGGGCATGTTGATCATGGGGGAGGCTGTGCACGTGTGGGAACAGAGGAGATAAATGGGAAATCTCTGTACCTTCCGCTCAATTTTACTGTGAACCTAAAACTGCTCTAAAAAATAGTCTATTCTTAAAAATTAAATAAGTAATACAAAACAGAATAAAACATACAACCTAGCTCTAACAGAGGACCAGTGCACTGACATCCTGAATTCAACTTGCAGACATGTTGCTTTTGCCTGCCCAGCATCTATTCCCAAGTTTCCTTTGGATAAATGGTCCACCTCCTCTCACAGTCTTTGTGGTTTGGGAAGAACTAACTCCTTCTCTTGGCTCCATCACTGCGCCTATAAGCCCATCCTGGCCAATCAGTGCATTTTTGTTTGGCCACAGAAATCCAACTCAACTGGTGAGTTCTGTTGAGTTGGGCACACGAGTCAGGTTGGTTCATCAAGAGCCTTCCCAGGACTGTAGCTGAAATTCTCATCCAGCTCAGTTTACTAAGCTGATAAGATACATCCATCTTTTTATGATGTTGTAAGAACCTGCCTAAGGATGCAGCTAAGCCAAAGCAAAGCAGAGCCCATTAATGGAAAGGGATAGGTACTTTTTACTTCTAGATCCAGCCAGGTCTGAAGTCCAACAAACATCTGTGGCTTTCACTTTTGAGACAATATCTTCCTTTTTAAAAATTAAGCTAGTTTGAGCTCTTTTCTGTCAATTTCAATAAAAAGAGTCCTGACGAATACACAGTTACTAGGGAGCTGAGCTGAGATTAACACCCAGGTCTGGGTGCAGGGACTCACGACATACCCTGCGGTTAGGTCCGGCATTAAGATTCAAAGAGGAAGGAAACTTACATGCCCACGAAGCCGTCTGAATCCAGGAAGTGCAGGTAACAGGTAAGCCTTGAGTGGCAACACAATGTGGTAAGTCGTGTAGAGGAGGGGTATCTGTGTCAGGAGTGCAGGGGCACTTGCAGGGGAGGAAAGCCTTCGAGGATGAGGTGACCAGAGGACAATTACACTCTTATGGGAGGTGGGGGGACAGGGTGGGTCAGAAGAGGGGCCCTAGGGTGCTACAAGCCACATTCACCAGCCCTCCCATCCAGAACAATCTCAGCCATGACCACTGCACGAGTCTCTCCCTGTCAATCTGTCTGTCCGTCTATTCTATCTCTTGTCTCTCTGTGTCTCTATCCACGTCTCTGTCTCTCCCTGTCTCTCTTTCTCTTTTCCTCTCAGTCTCTCTCTGTCTGTCTCTGTCTTTCTCTATATCTGTCTCTCTCTCCCTCCCCTTCTTCTCCCCCCTCCCTTCACTCCCCTGACTTCCGGGAAGCAGTCTATTCCATCATCAATACCACCCTGTCCATGCCACCATCATTTCTCACACGTCCAACATGACAGCCTCATAACTGGTATCCCACCTCCATTCCTGCCTCTGTTTCTATCAATCCTCCACCTCCCTGACAAAGCAAATGTTTTAAAATGCAAACCGAATCATGGCACTCCCCTGCTTAAAGCCAGGGGTAAAGGCAAACTCCTCACCCAGCCTGCAAGGCCATTCCTACTCTCCAGCCACATCAAGCTCCATGCAACCCCCACTTACTGTACCCCAGCCTCCCTGGTCTTCTGGTTCCTCAAAGATTCTTTCTTTCTCCTACCCCAGG
The DNA here is from genome assembly GCF_041296235.1 of Equus asinus. NCBI lineage: Eukaryota > Metazoa > Chordata > Mammalia > Perissodactyla > Equidae > Equus > Equus asinus. The sequence goes on from NC_091803.1 coordinate 34,562,695, forward strand.
ACGTTTGCACTTGCTCTTTCCTCTCCCTGGGATGCTCCCCTCACCCTCAGGCCCACATCCCTTCACCTAATTAATCCTTACTCATCCTTTGTCTCTTCTCAGCTTCAAATATGGCTTCCTCAGAGATGACTTCCCTGATTGCCAGATCACTTCAGATCTTACTGGTATGTGTTCTCTCATTCCTTTGACTTTTTCTTTATAGCACTTATCCAAGTTCATAATTATATATCGGATGGATTGATTCATGCCTATCTCTCGCACTTAAGATCCAAGAAAGAAGAGACCACATCAACTTTTTTAAACAACTGTATACCCAGAACTCAGAACAGTGGCTAGCACACACTTCCAGTTTGTTCCAGTCCCCACCACTCCCTATTGCCTTCTCCACACTGGGTAAAGTGTTCGTTACAATTTATCTTATGTTTGTGCTGCTGTTTTTCTTAGAGTAAAGAATTATTCCTTCAGACCACTGCCTCTCTTAAAGGGTGGAGAAACAGAAGCTAGAGAGCAGGTCCAAATGTTTCCAGGAAAATGAGAGACAGCACATTTCTTTATGGAAGTGAAGAATGGCCAATAGTTCTGCCTCGCCCACGTTTATTACCTGCCCAGACTTCCAGGCATTTGAGTTTGCAAGCCCTCTCCTAATACTCTTCATATATTTCTATTATATTTATTTATTTACTAACTCATTTAAGATTTAATCCTGGACACCTACCTGGCGTTGTCTTGGCACTGGGCCTATGATGGAGGACAAGACAGATGAAGTCCCTGTCCTTGTGTCACATGGAGCCCACATTTCTTTGTGATCTGTCCTTCCACTAAACTAAGCTTCCCCAGTGGTCACAGCAAGACTCTGGAGCCAGACTGCCTTGGACCTAAACCCAGCCAGGTGGCCTTGGGCAAATTACTAAACTTCTCTGTACCTTGGTTTTCTCACCTGTGAAACCTTCCTTCCAGGGTTGTTGTGAGCATAAAATGAGTTCAGACATAGCTGTCTCATGACAAACCCCAGTAAATGTTAAGTCTCATTACCCACCTCTGTGCCTGAGCAGGACCAGCTTCACGGCTGTGTGACCCGTGCAATCACACAGGGCCCCACGCCTTGGAAGGGCTCGTGCTTGGTTTAATGCTCTGTTGTTGCTGTCCTGAGATTCCTAACTTTTCAGCAAGGGGCCCTGCATTTTCATTTTTGTATCAGGCCCTGCAATTATGTGGCCAGTTCTGATCCACACACATTAAATGTCCAGTAAAAGTCCGTTGAAAGACTGAATAAGTAAATGAACTTAGCCAAGTACAATCATCGGTTCAAGCACGCCATTGTCTTCCAGAGCCAGTCAAGCGGGGCAGCCCGCGAGCAAAATTAAAGAGACTTTGTTATTGACTCATCCTGCCCCTCCCCCAGGACCAAAAGCCTGCCCTAGGACCTTAAAGTCCTTCTCATCCACCCATCCATTTCCCGGGAAACTTGCACCTTGACAAGCTGCCGAGATCCCCGGTGGAGCCAGCAGAGGACCCTGTCCCATTCTTCATTCTCCAGATCACAGTCTGCACCGTTTCCACCACTCCGCTCCCTCTCGCCCTGCTCAGCATCCCTGGAACAAGGCCTCCCTGATTTCCTTCATGCCCATTTTACAGATGGGGAAATGGAGGCACGGACACCATCAGGTCCATCAAGGTTCCCCACGCAGACCAGTTCCTCTGCCCAGCCAAGTTTCTAGTTTTAGAAAGAGTCTCTAGAGCCCCAGAATCCAAACTATGCAAATCCTTTTTAGAGTGGCTAGTCAGACATGATAATACTCTGTGAAATCTGAGACTATCCCCCCCTTTAAAAAATAGCAGAGGAGGGGCAGAGGAAGTGAATATTTTGGGAGGGGAGGGGTGGGGATTTCAATTTTAAAAAGGATTGTCAGGGCAAGCCTCAATGAGAAGGAGATATATAAGCAAAGACCCGAAAAAGGTGAAGAAGCAGATTAATGCAGCTTTGTGGGCAAAGAGCCTTCCAGGCACAGGGAACAGCCAGTGCAAAAGCCCTGAGGCATTATCCACGATTCACAATGTAGAGAGATCTCTAAATAGACTGGGGAGCTTTGTCAAATCGAACATGCTCCCGTCCCTGGTCACAGTTTCTCATCTCAGCCCTGCTGCCTGCAGATAAATCCAATCTATAGGCTTTTGAACACTTATTTATTGAGCCTCTATAAGGGCAGTGCTTCATTTGCCAAGGCAGTGAGGTTTCTGTTTGGGGGAGTCACCTTTAAATGTGAGCGCTAACAACAAAATTTCAGTATCTAACGTGGCTTGAGGTATCAGCCCCAGCCTCACTGGGTCCGCATGATGGTTTGTATTAACCTGACCCTTTAGGGGGCACGGGCCACCTTCTTCACCACAGACGCAGCCAGGTCCAGCAGATGCCTCCCTCAGGCAGACCCTCTGCCCTGAATGCCTTGGGGCTTGCCCCGCCCCACCCTCAGTCCCTGCCCATAACAAAGATGGGGACTGGATTCACCCCCCCCTTTCTGGGCATGAGGGGCAGGGGTCCCCTGCGTCTTGGGAGACCTGGAAGAGGCTGGGGAAAGCCTAGTCAGTTCCTTCTCCCCCGGGAATGGATGTGATAGGGATGCAGGGGCCATCGGGAGCGGAGGGGGGGGGGGTCTTATGCTTCTCACAGCCCATCACATGCTCCTGCATTGGCAGCTGCTGCAGCCCCCCTCCTCCCCCATTGGAAATGCCACTCTCTATATTTCTGCAGAATCTTTAACTCTCTCACACACACTGTCTTGAGCCCCAGACAGATTTCTCTCCCTTCCCAGTTCGGGTGTGACCCCAAAGAACTGCACAGGGAACTCTTCATCGGCCTACCCTAAGGAGAAGGAAGGGTGCCCATTCACCCAAACTCTCCAAGACGGCCTGCGTTACCCCTCTCATCCGTCACACAACCTTCACACACCAGACCGCGCCCCCCCGGATGACTCCCGCATGTGTTTGGGGTCTCGTGTGTGTGAGTGTGGTCTTTGCACGTGTTGATGAGGATGCCCCTGCGTTTTCACTCTTCTGGCTGTGGAGTGAGAGGGCCGCCGCGTGCCCGTGTGAGTGTGCGTGCGCCTGCATGACTGGGTACTGTGTGTCTTTGTGTGAGAGTGGGTGAGTGTGTGTCGGAGCAGCTGCAACGTCCTTATCCCTGGCAGAAGGGCTCCGTGTGGCGGGCTCCTCTTAGCCTACCGGCAACCCCTTCAAAGGCACTCCAGCCCAAGGACAGTCCACCTCTGGCCTCCCCCAGAATCAACACACGCACTCAGAGGGTCTCCTTTCAAGCTCAGCGCCTCTGGTCCAGGGGAACGCACGACCTTTGACCATCTTCGCTCCAACAACCTCCCCTTGCCCGGGCCATGGGTACAGAATCCTCTCTATGGAGATGGACTCGAAGCCCTGGCGAGAGGAAAGTGAGGTGGCTGGGAGGAGAGTCGAGAAAGGCAAACCGAGGACACGCCGGGTGAGTACGGAGCCGCTGCGGGAGAAGCAGGTCCCACCCACATCACGCCCCTCCCGCGGGGCTGGAGATGGGGGTAGCCTGTTCCCACCTGGGTCTCGCTCTGGGGTTCCCAGGTCTAACTCCTTCTCTCTCCCGACACTGGAGCGCAGAGAGGCGGCTGGAACCCCCTCCTCCCGAGCATCTCACCGACCGCGTCCAGGCCGTTGCTGATTGGCTGCGGGGAACGGCGTCCCAGCCCCCGGCTCTGAGGCGGGAGCCGAGCGGTCCGAGGTGGGAGGCGCACAAACCGGCTCCGGGAGCCCCTCCCGAGTCCCTGCGCCCAGCGCCCTGCGCCCTGAGGGAGGGCTGAGCCGCCACTCCAGGCGGGCAGGTGCGGCGGGAGCAGAGGGGACCACGGCCAAGGGTGGAAGCAAGTCCTGCGGGGAGAGAGGAGCTGCTGCTCCAGCTGCTGCCTCGGCCGCCGCCACCACCGAGCCGGCGTCCAGAGCGGGGCTGGCAGGCCGGGCGCGGAGACGAGGGCGGCGAGGGGCGCGCTCATGGAGCACACGCACGCCCACCTCGTAGCCAACAGCTCGCTGTCCTGGTCCCCCGGCTCGGCCTGCGGCTTGGGCTTGGTGCCCGTGGTCTACTACAGCCTCTTGCTGTGCCTCGGTTTACCAGGTGAGGGGCGTGGGGAGAGGGTGGGAAGCCAGGAGCCCAAGTGCGGAGCGACCCTGCCCAGACCCCCCAGGCCCATCCCCCTTCTCCGTGCGATCCCTGGCGCCCCCTCTGAAAAAGTTTAAGCCTTAAGGGCAACTGCGGACATTTCCAGAACGGGGGAAAAGGAAGTTGCTGTGGCCTGGCGCGGACTGTGCGTGTGTCTGTGTTTCACGGGTGTGTGTGCGCGGCTGGCGATGGGCAGGGTGTGAGTGTGGCTTGGTGTGAGTGTGCGCGCGGATTCGAGTGTGTTGGTGTGCATCCGTGTGTGCGTCTGAAAGGATCGGCGTCCGTTCGCGGGTCCAGTGAGGGCTGCGTGTGTCACTTGACTGCACGTCCGGACAAACGGCTTCGTAGGGGCTTCACTTACCCGTCGCCCCCCACGTCCACCCCAGCCCAGGGGCGCCCCAGCCCTGCTGCCCCGCCGCGTGTCCCCGCCTGACCTGAGACGTAGTCGGAGACCCTGATGCTGGGCACTCTCTTGCTCTGGGGGGCGCTGGGATGGCGTAAGGGATGAACCCCTGCTGTCCCCCTAAGCGGGGAACGGCCTCCAGGCTGGCTGAGAAGAGTTGGGGGTCGCTCCGGGACCATGCCCTGGCCAGGCAAGGGTGCAGAGACACACTCCACTCGGGCTGCCGAGGCCGCCACTTCAGGGGGTCAGAGTCTCCTTGAGGACATGCCTCGCCCCCTGGCTTTGCCTCCCTGTCTGCCCACCCTGGGAAGCTCACGGCTGCTGCAGATGTCTGGCTGGCCCCACATCTTAACGTCCTCTCCAAAGTGTGGCTGGGACTTGTGCTGAATTCCTGAAGAGAACTGAGCTGCTTGGGGTGGGATGGCGGGGTGCTTGCCGGTTGTGAGAGAGGGGGAGGGGTTTCCTGGGGCTCCAGCTTGAGATGGCCCCTTCTTGCAGACAGCCTCTGTGGCAGAAAGATTCCTAAAGATCACTTGCAGACGGATAGGAGAGAGGGACAGAAGGGAATAGAAAGAAAAAAAAATCCAATGTACAGCCTAGAAAGGGAGCATCATCTACCCCGTCATCTTCAGCATCCTGGGATCCTGGGAACTTGGGAGCTGGGTCTCTGAGAGCCTTGCTGAGGTTTCCTTTCCAAAACATTCAACTTGGTAGCCAGGGCCCCTGAGGAAGTTGTTTACATAAACCCCCCCTCCCTAATTTGGCAGGTACGAGAGAGCGTCAGTTTGCCGAAGCTGAGCCTCTCCCCCAGCGAATGATGAGGCTTTTATTACTAACTAACCCCTCTGGCTGCCCTGGGAGAGATGCTCAGCCCCTGATTCGCCCTGCTGAAGCGGCAGCACGTGTCCTGTAATTACCTTGAGCTGGAATCGATTCCGGCCCAGTTCCCACCTTCCCCAAGCCACCTTCCTGAGCCTCTCCCAGAGCTCTCTTCTGGGGACTGAGTTTCTGAGAAGGCTGGTGAACTGGAGAAGTGACAGGCCCCCTGTTCCCTTCAGCCCTCACTTCAGAATGTACCTAACCCCCGCCCCTTCACCCCTCCATCTCCTCTGCTGACTCAAGTAGCCACTCTCTCAGACAGTCCCTTAAGGGACAGAGACACAAAGACAGGGGCAGGTTCCAAGGGTCCAGAGCAGGGACATGAGGACGGGGAGGATGAGGGAAAGCTCAGACTTTCAAACCCTCAAGGTGGAAGTCCACATAAATCACACCTTCACAGCCTAACTCCTACGCCAGCAAGGGCCTTCCAGACCCACAGCGTTGGCACCTACTGTATGCCAGGCACGGTGCTAGGCACAGGCTCTTCAAGGCTGAGCCCAGGGCTTGGAGACTTAAGAGAGAGGGACTAGGAATAGAATTTGGAGGGCGTTGATGTGTCCATACACTGGACTAAGAGTTATGACCACCTACTGTGTGCCAGGTGTAAGGAAGTGCCAAAGGGACTCGGAGACCCCTAAGGTGCGGTCCCTGAGTTCAAGGAGCTCTCAAGTGGAAGCTTATGACTCTAGAGGCAGCAATGGATGCAGAAGGAGCAGGCCTTCTGGAGAAGAGCAGTCAGAGAGGCCAGGCTTGTACAAAGGCTGAGAACAGTTTTGTCCCTGGCTTGCAAGGTGGTTCAAAGGTGAAAGCTGAAGTCGTTCTCTTCCAACCGTAAGGGCAGGCAAGCATGTTCTGGCAACTAAGACTGCAGACTGTAGAATGAGGCAGAGCTGGCTGTTCACTTGTGGGCCTTTCGTGTCTCTGTGCCTCGGTCTTCACATCTGTAGAACGGGCATCATGAGAGTACCCCCCCCCCAACACGGGATTGTGGTGGGAAGTAAGGATGCTGATGGAGATGATGATGCAAGCCGAGCGCTTGCTTAGGGCCTGCCACCCCCCAGGCATTGATTGCTGCTGCGCTGCTGCAGTGGGGGTTAGCGTGGAGCTGGTTTGGTTGTAAGGAGGGGGCTGCACAGCCCAGCCAGTGAGCCAGAGAAGGGACCGGAGGCACAGTTGCTCGCTTGGCCGAGCTCCCTACCATCCTCCCCTCCCCGCCCCACCCCCAGCCACCAGCAATTAGCAAACCCTCATTACCCTGCCTCTGACTGGGAGGCACAGCTACGCTGGGTGTGAAGTAACAGACCGCAGGGCTTGGTAATATTGTTGAAAACTGAGATTTTAATTGAATCACCTTTCCTGGCAGTGGACTCACCCCGGTTCCAGATTCTCACTGTGGTGGTTGGAGACGTGGCTGGGAGCTGAGGGAGGGACGGGCAGTGGCTGAGGGCTGGCAAGGGGGAGCCACTATGGGGGAAAGCGAGGATTTTCTAACCACCTTCAATCTCTAGATTGAGAGGAAGAGCTTGGGAAAGGCCATGTGGTCCAATCCTCTGCCTCCAGGAATGGCTCCTAACAGTCTAATTTAACTGGTCTGGTGTGGGACCCAGGGGGTCCTAATGTGAAGCGTGGGCAGAGCTCTGCCAGTTAAGAACTGTTAACCTCTCTGTACCACAGTTTTCTCCATCTGCAAAATGGGCATAACAGCAGTATCTACCCGCCACACAGGTAGCATGTATTAAATAAGATAATCTACGTAAAGATGGCTTCGCTCGGTGCCTGGCCTGAGGAAAGCACTTATTACTCAGTGCCTTGGATCTTTTTCCATATTAAATGTTTATGGTATTGCACTTAATCCCCACCACATGCCCATGACCTGTTCCTGGCCCTGAACCCATTTTACAGACGAGCAAACTGAGATTCAGAGACGTGGAGCATGTTGCCTACAGTCATGCAGTTGAACCAGCGTGCAAACACCTGCTCTTTCCATCGCATCATGGTGCCTTCATTACTGCCAGGAAGTTCCTTTAACTAACCTCGGTCCTTCATGCTGTGTGTTCGATGGAGATAATTGGTGTCCCAGCTGTTCCTAAAAATCCATCTCTTTCCTCCTCCTTTTTAAATCAGCAAGATGTTTCTACCTTTTGGAAACACATACAGTAAGCCAGCGGAGCCAACAAGGTCGAGTTGGGGACCCTGGTTGGGCCAGCTGGGACAGGACAGTGCAAAGCAGAAGGCAGTGCAGGAGAAAAAGATGAACCTGAGATGCCCGAGGGAGGAAGTGGGAGGGAGGACAGGTGAGCCCGCCTGATAAGGAAGGAGCAGCGCGAAATTAAACTGAGATTCGAAAGATATTTTTAATTTTTTACCTTCTCAAAGGCACCACAGATGGTAAGGGAGACAAGGGGAGGCAGACGACAGCCTGAAACCTCTTGCCACCCAGTGGAAGGGAGCGTTTCCGTAACTGCCAACTGAGGGTGGTGATACCCGCCTCCGAGGGTTGGTGCAACATGAAGGGAGATGACGAGTCTGCAGCCTGGCAGGTAGCGCTTTGACATGTGATAGTTACCGTTATTGTTAACCAGAGGTGGAAAAAATGGCGACCCGTAAGCTGGGCTGAGCCCCCCAGATATGTTTTCTTTTACCTGTAAACATCTTCAGGCAAAATTCAGTAAACAGATTCAAAGTACAAAGTCTGGAGCTGGACCTCTGGGGTTTGAGTCCTAGCTTTGCTGCTTATAAGCTGTGTGACCTTAGGCAAGTGACTTTATCCACTGTGTGCCTCAGGTTCCCCATCTGTAAAGTGGGCATGATGATGATGATGGTACATACTTCGTAGGGTTGGGGAGGACTCAATGGGTTAAGCACTTAACACAATGACTGGCACACGATAAGCACTCTGTAAGTCATTTTTTTCATCACTTAAAAATTAGGAAAATCATGGAAAAATTCCAAACTTGTTTTATGACTCCAGCTTTACCCTAATATCAAAGCTGGACAAAGAAATTATAAGAAAACTACTGATCAATATTCCTCATGAACATAGACACAAAAATCCTTGACAAAATACTAGCAAATCTAATATATAAGAAGGATATATAAGAAGGAATATATAAGAAGGATAATACATCAAGACTAAGTTGGTTTATCACAGGAATGCAAAGCTGGTTCTTATTTGAAAATCATTCAATGTTATTCACCATATTAAAAAACTAAAAGGGAAATCCGTATAATCATCTCAATTGATGCAGAAAAGGTAATTGACAAAATTCAACATCCATTCATGATAAAATCTTAACCTAGGAACAGAGAGAGAACTTCCTCAACCTGATAAAGGGAATCTATAAATAACCTATAGCTGACATCACATCTAAAGATGAAAGATGGACTGCTTTCCCCCTAAGATCTGGGACAAGGCAACATGGCACTCCTATTCAACGTCACACTGGAAGTTCTAGCCAGTGCAATAAGGCAAGAAAAAGAAAGAAAAGGTATACAAGAAGGATAAAAGTCAATTGTTTCTATTCACAGATGATATAATTGGCTTTGCAGAAAAATCGTAAAGACTCCAAAAAAAAGCTCCTAACAACTAATAAGTGAGTTCAGCATGTTTGCAGGACACACTTTTAACATGCAAAAACCTACTGTGTTTCTATATATTAGCAATGAACAATTTGAAATTAAATATTGGGATTGTTTTTTAAAATAGATTTCCAAGTTCCCTTGAAAAACCAGAACTGACATTAGGTTCATAGTCCCAGAAGGCAGCAATTGGCTGGAGCTGAAGAATAGGCTGCTTTTCCTACAGAGTTAGTTGTGTGTGTGCATTAAATAGGTAACGATATTCATATTATTCATATTCATATATTCATATATTCATATTATTAAAACATAAGTAGGCACACATTGCAAAGTCTCCCTCCCATCCCTTTGCCTTGTCCACCAGTTCCCAAATCCACTCTGTCATCACCACCACCACACAGACAGCCACTTTCTTAGAGGCTTAGTTTCTTATTTACTTTTTCAGGGATTTTTAGCATATATACAAGCAAACATGAATAGGGGATTTCAAGTCTCCCTTTTTTTACTCTCCCCAAAATGAGCACGTTATACCTACTGTCCTACATCTTACTCTCTGTTCACTTAACATATTAATCATCCATAATAGTATAGGTGAGGATTTTTCATTCTTTTATGAAGCCACGTAGTATTCCATTGTATATTTACACCGTAATTTACAGTCAAGAGTCACTTAACAACGGGGATACGTTCTCAGAAATGCATGATTAGGTAATTTTGTCACTGTGCGAACATCACCGAGTGCACTTACACAGACCTGGATGGTCAGCCTACCACACACCTAGGCTCTGTGGTACTAATCTTATGGAACCACTGTCGTATATGTCGTCCGCCATTGACCGCAACGTCGTTATGTGGCCCATGACTGTATTTGATGGCTGCCCCTTTCAAAAGCACACGTGCACTCCAACTTGAAACAGTTTCTACGTGCTACCCCTGACTATTCCCTGTAACCTGTCTTCATGGACATTGGCCGTAGGATCCCCATTATGACAGAGGGAGAAACAGCACTGCACGAGGAGTCCTGGGTTCCAGGGTTGGCTCTGGCAATAACTCACTGTGGGGGCTGCCGTAGGCCCCGGAGAGCCAGGTTTTGCTTGTGTCTCTCAGTTGGAGACATGGCCCATGGAGGGGACCCAAGCACAGACCAATGAAGTAGCTATGCTGGAGGCTGCCTGGGCTGGCCTTGGGCTGGGGTCTGGAGCAGTAGCTTTGTTGTCCTTGCCCCTGCATGGTTTCTGTAACGATCCCATATGTCAGTTCTGCTTTATGAGGTTGAGCGTAAAATGTATATTGTATTGGAACTGAACAGGCATGGATGTGGATCCTGTATCCTCCTACCCTCATTTGCTGTGTCATCTCAGGGATGATGCTCCGTCTCTCTGAGCCCTAATCTTCATTTGCAAGAAAATGGGCAATCAATTTCAGCATTTGAGCAAGTGGTCTCTGACCTCAGGCTGCCTGGGTTTGAATCCTGGCTCCCCTACTTGCTAGTCTGTGACGCTGGGAAAAAGTTGCACCCTCTCTGAGCCTCAGCCTCCTCAACCATGAGATGGCATAATAATACTACCTATCTCATTGGGTTGTTTTGAGGATTAAATGAAATTGTAAACATGCCTAGCACCACTCTGGGCACGTGTTTGCTCTCATATAGAGTAAGATTTCAGTGAATGTTATTAACCTTCTGTGCCCTGCATAGTCATCGTGGCAATTTAAAATCAAAAGGCTTCTCCCCGTCCCTCGCACACTGTCAGAACTCAGTAAATAGCAGCTCGCGTTGTTTGGATTGTCTAACATGTCGATGTGCTCAAGCCTCGTAAATCCTCTGAAGCTACATGTTGCTTTATACGTAGATCTTTTCCATAAATGCAAAGTCCCGCTCAAAGTGCACGCCCCAGAAATGGAGCTCTGCGCCCTGGCCAACTAGGAGAGAGCAATCCAACAGATTAAGCAATCAATTCCATCAGAAGCCTAGGAAATCTGTACCCCGAAGAGAGTGGCCTGTGGTTCAGTGAAACCTGCAGAAATAATATCAGGCCAGAACAGGAAATGGTCTTTAGCTGAAGCTGGTGGAGACTGAGAAGCACCCCCAGCAACGTTACCCTGCGTGCTGCAGCCGGGACTGCGAACGGAAGGGGGCAGGGAGGCAGACACAGATCCTGCCACTGAACCTCCGTCCGCATCTGAAATATATGGACAACGCTGATGGAGGAGGCCAGCCCTGCAGGGGAGACCAGGAAGTGCTGGGGGCAGGGGAGCACGGCTGTCTTGAGTTCACACACCTGCAAGGGGCAGCCAGATAGTATAAATGAGCAAAGTGGCCCAGTTTGAAGCAATGCTTCACTTACCCAGAGAATCACGCTTCCCTGCTGTTTGTCTGCAAACGTGGCTCTCTTGGTCTCTCTCATTTCCCCTCAGTGCTAGAGACATATGGACCAAAAGCACTGCACATTCCTTTTAATAATTGCTAGCACTTATGAAGCACCTACAATGTGCTGGAGATTCTTCAAAGCACTTTACAGGTGTTAACTCAGTTAATTCTCACGACGACCCCTTGAGGCACGGGTAACTAACATGCCCATTTTTCAGATGACAACATTGAGACGCCTACCCAAGGTCACACAGCTGGAAAATGACAGAGCAATATTCGGTACTGCTGTCCAGCTTTTTATAAGAAAATGGCAGCACACACACAATGACAGCTGACAACTGACACTCAGGCTGGGTCAAGAGGTGAGGGTGACAGACAACAGGGAGGAGTGGGGACTGGGGACTTAGAAAGTGCCACCACCACTCAGCTTTCCAGCCAATGGTCCAATGTTGCCAAATTGTTCCCAAAAATCTAGAAATCCAGATTTTTATATGAAATGTCCCAATGTTTCTAGGTTGGCAACTAATTAAAAAATTTTAAAAAACACTATGCAAGCCAATATTGTGTAAGCCAAATTGAACATGTCTACAGGCTGCATACAGCCCACCAGACTGCCAATTCACACACTCCAGAGTGGGTAAAGCTTCAAGAAGCACCAAGAAACACCAAGGGGGGTCACAGTGGGTGGAGAACAAAAACAAGAAGCTAGAGGGAGGAGCAAGAAATAATAGAGATGGAGACCCCAAGAAATATATGGCTTAGTAGGAAAAGCATGCCAAGTCAGGAAACCTGGGATTTGGCATAAACTAGAAGGAAAAGCTCCAAGAAATAACACAAATTGCATGTTGACAATGTCTTGGAACACAAATCCACCGTTTTTTGGAGTGGGAAGAGCCCTGAGACCCTGACAGCATGGTGGGTTAGGATGTCGGCTCGGTGGTGCCCAGACCTGGATTCAGATTCCAGCCTTGTGGCTTCCTATTGGTGGGGCTCTGGCAAGCGGCTTGAACCTCTCTGAGCCTCAGTGTTCCTCTCTGCAGAATGGGTATAACAGTGCCTTTTCACAGGGTTCGTGGTGTGGACAAAATGAGACAATTTGTGGCTGGCCCAGAGCCCAGAGCCTGTCACTCCATGGCTGCTGTCTTCTGAGGAGTCCAAACACCTCCATTTTACAAAGTGAGGAGACAGTGACCTTGCCCAAAGTCACAGAGCTTGGAATGGCAGAGTCTGAACCAGAAGTTAGTTTTTCTAAGTCTTCCATAGTTTGCTTTTCACAAAATCATACAGCTAGTGGTCTCTTAAGAGGAAACACAGTAATAGGGGGAAAGGAGGAAGAGGCTGGGGAATTCGAGAGCTCAGAGTGACCTTCTGGATTTGGGGAGAATTTTGTTGTTGTTGTTGTTTTTGTTGTTTTATGTAGGATTGTTTAGGTGGGACGAGGCTGCAGCGTTCGATCCCTTCCCAGTCTTCTTAATCCTTCTGACTCCATCAAAGGGAAAGTCTCAGTTTGGCACTAGAGCGTCTTTAACACCTTTCCTTATGTGTTAAATCTCCCTTTTTAACAGACACAGGGCAGGCTCAGGACTCAGCGCCTTGGCAGACAGCGGTATGTAGCTAGGATTCAATGTCACTCTTGTACTGTCACTGTATTTGTTTTTAAGGCGACCTTCTATTTACAACAGGGAAGCAGGATTGTTGTCCAGGGTTGTCATACATCCGTGCCATCCAATACAGTCGCCACCAGTCACACGCGGCTACTGAGCACTTGACATTGACTAGCGCAACTGAGGAACTGAGTTTTTTATTTCGCTTCATTTCAATTAATTTGCAATTAAAATCTGATACTCGATTCAGTTCCTGGAAATTAACTGTATACTTGGAACAACTTGGGTCTGTGAATCTAATCTTTCAACTTACATTTTATGACATCTAAACAGAGATTAAGGATTTCCAGTAAAAATTTAGCATCCGTAGAGACATGTGCTGGAAGTGTAAAATACACACCAGATTTTAGGCACTTCATATGAAAAAAAAGTTAAATATCTCATTCCTAATTTATATTCATTATATTTTAGATGAACATGGTGAAATAAAATATATTGTTAAAATTAATTTCACCTGTTTCTTATTTTTTTCAATGTGGCTGCTAAAAAATTGAGATTGCATATGTGACTGACAATACATTTATATTGGACAGCAGTATGATATAAAGTGTAAATTCAAGGGAAAAAAAGGCAAATCACCTTAAAACAAAATGTTAAGTAAATAATAGTACAGGGGACGCAAGAATATGGCAAAAATCATAACGTTAGTGTGTCGATCACTAAAATCTAGGGAGCACTGATCTAATACAATGCTCTTAATGAAGAAACTGAGGCCCAGAGAGGGCAAGGAAGTTCTCCAAGGTTACACAGCCAATTAGGGGTGAACTTGACCCCAAATCTTCTGGATTCCAAATCCAGTGTGCCAGGGGATAACCACCCTCACCAAGGGAAATGTAAGGAAGGTTGGGTCAGGGCGTGGAAAGGACATGGCTACCTTGGATCCCAGTGGGACTCCGAGAGAGGGAGCTTCTCTGTATGCACAACTCAGGGTCTTTACTTTTCTATAAAATGGAAACAGAATGACTTGGGCTTCCTTTGTGTAAAGGTCATGACCAGCTGAACTACGCTGAGAGGACACTAGGACTTTTAACCCTAATGTATGTTTTTATTTTGCCCCACGGCAAAGAAGGATGAGACACAAAACCAGACAGCACAATTAGAAAACAATTAGTGCATTCATTGATTGACTTATTTGCCCATCCATCCATGCACCCACCCATCCATCCATCCAACCAATCATCCAACCACCTACCCACCTACCCACCCACCACCCATCCATCCATCCACCCATCCATCCGGCCATCCATCCATTCATCCATCCATTCATCCATCTATTGCCCAGCATTGGCCAGGTACCAGGCACTATGCTAGGCACATGGCACGTCATAAAGACCTGCACCCTTCCTTTGTGCTCACACACACACATACACACACACACAGAGACGACTGGCATGATCAGAAACCCAAATAAAAGTAAACAATTACCTGTGAAAAGATCATGGAGGAGAGGCACACCATGACAGGAGAGCTTTTCATGGGGGGACATGCCCAGATGGGGAGGCCTAGGAAACCTCCCTCGAGAGGAACAACTGAAACCTGAAGGCCGAAGAAGGGAAGAATGGAAGGAAGAGAGCGAAGGAAGAAGGCTGGGTGATGACCCTGAGACAGGAGGGGACCCAGTGCCCACATATCAGGACAGAAAGAGGACCAGAGGCTGCAGCGCCAAAAAGTGGGGTGGGGGTGGCGAGAACATGGTGTGAGGCGCAAGCAGAGGGAAACAGGAAGCCAGAGCTTTACAAAAACCACACGAATTGACCAAGTTGGGACAACACATACTATAATGTGAACACTGAGGTATCCGCCAGCGACTTTTCTTCCCCCGTCATTTGCCGGAATGTGTGGCCGTTGGTAGAGCTGGGGGAATTGCTTTCCTGCCACAGACGTTTCTTACCATTCTCAGCTAAGTCCTTCAGCCACATCGCTTCAAGCTAGGGACTCTACACAGACACACAGACGCTCACAGATGCACAGAGACGTGTGCGCGCGCACACACACACACACACTCCCCACAGTCGGAGGCACAGGATGGCCTGGTGATTCTGTTCTGGCTGCAGCCCTTTGCGTTTAGCATTCCTGTCCTCGCCACCATGGTTCAGCTCCACAGAGCTGCTGACAAGAACCATCATCTGCCTCTCAAGGAAAGTGGCGGCTTCCCTGGAAGGTGGTAGAAGGGAGCAGTGATTGGAGAGAGAACCCGAGAGGGGCTGGTGCTGTCAGGAGGGCGGGGATGGGCGTTCCTTCAAGGAATCACAGGCCCACGCTCTGGACCCTCACAGAGCATGGCTCCCACATCATGTCCGCCCTCCACACCCAGGACCCTTCCAGAACACCACTTCTCTCACCCGGAGGGCAGTGGGGAAGTCACACCGCTTTAGGAAGAAGTCCTGGGCTCGAGTCCCAGTGCTGCAACTTTGCTAGTTGTGAGGTCTTGAATGGGTAATTCCTTCTTCTTTGAGCCTCAGTTTCCTCATCTGGGAATGGAAGTGATAATAAATTGCTTCACTTAGCACATGTATACGGAGCCCCTTTCATCCGCCAGGCACCCTTGTAGGTCCACGGTGAGAAATCTGGGTTTTACTGTTTTGCAAGAAGACACAGGAGCCTTTTAAGCAGGTGGCATGATCTAATTTGAGTTTTCCAAAGGTCCCTCTGCTTCCTGTAAAAAGAGGAGATGGAAGGTGGTGAGAGGGAAGCAGCAAGAGCAACGAGGAGGCGGACCCGGGGCTCTGGGGGGAAGGGCGAGGAGTACCCACAGAGCGCCCGGCACACAGTAGGAGTGCGGGCCAAGGGTCACGTTCACAGCCTGTCTCGTCCTGCTCCTTTCCCATCCACCATCACCCCAGTCTGCAAGTAAAAGAGACAGCCAAAAGCAGTGCGCAAACTAATGATGTCCTCAGACACCAAGGACGTCTGCGCCCGGCTCCCTGGGGGCGTGGGAACGCGTCCCAGCACAACTGGTCGCTCTCATCCTGGTCGTGGCAGTGGGCAGGTCCTGCTACCGAGCCAGCTGTCAGTTGCGACAGTCCTGAACAGAGAGAAGGCAAGTGCCTCGACAAGAAGAAAAGGGTCACCTTCGGCACTGTCATTTAACAAACGAACAGGATTGAGTTCTGGCCGACGTGGTGGAAGGACATTGTTACCGTGACTGCTTTCAGTTCTGACGCCCCCAAGATTGAGTTGGGGACTCCCAGGACATCTTGAGAATGGGCAGAGAGAGCTGGCGGAAGAGAGAGGAAAGTCTGGTCGCTTCTTGGATGTTCTCAGAACAGACCTTGTGGCCAGAAGAGGATGGCTCTGGCAAATGAGGGGACTTTTTATTTTCTTAACCACCGTCGGCGCTAAACGCTGCACTCGAAATACTGGTCACATGCGTGATGGTTAACATCGTTCTCAACCACCCTCATTCAGCTCCCTAAAGAGGCCTGTGCTGGGCAGAGCCAGCCAACAGCCAACTGGAAACTAAGAACTTTTAGAACGTAAGAGAAGCCTGTTTAAAGTTTTTATTAAAAACTGCACCTTCTCTATTAACATATGGAGGTTAGCTCGTAAGAATTCAGACTACTGAGAAATTTTAAAGTCTGGCAAAACTGAGTTCTCCTTGGCTGTGACCCAGTGCCTAGAACCACATAGCCACAGGCTCCTTTAGACCCAGCTTGTGCTATGCAGTTCACAGCAGTCCCCACCTCTCCCTATTGTTCCCCAACAAAAGATTTTTTTCTTATACCTGGCCTGCTTCTCTCACTTGTTTTCCCTGCCTTGCCCCTGTAGGATTTTGAATTTGCTATGTGTTTTGAATTTGACTATGTATACAATACACACACACACACACACACACACACCCCATATCCATTTACACCACCACACATTTGGCCTCATCTCTTTCCAACCACTGGAAATGCTTTCCTGCAAGAAGGGAAGTTGGTAAGACCTGGATATGAGATCCACTGGACTTCCTAGCTGTGTGTAGTTAAGTTCTCTGAACGTCTATTTCCAGATCCGTAGAATGAGGATGAGCATGCCCCTCTTGTTGAGGGGAACACATGAGACAGTGTGCATGAAGTACCTGGCACACGGCAGGTGCTTAACAAAGAGAAGGAGTTTTTTCTTGAGACTGACAAGGATTTTCTGTGAGATCCCCACCCAGGCTCTCTAGGCTGCATGAAGGATGAAGCTCCATTTCATGAGGTCCTGCTTTGTGCCGGGGGTTGTAGGGGATAGCGATGGGGGAAAAGACAAAGATGAAGGTGAAATGGTCCCTGCTCTTAAAGAGCTCACACTCCAGTTAGGTAGAAAGGAAAATGGATGATCCTAATACAGGGTGACACAGTCTATAACAAAGGTGAGGGTGAGGCATTTAAATCCCCATGGGGATTCCAACTTACCTCTGCCTGAGAACATCAAAAAGATGCTGAGTTAGGCTATGAGCTCTTGACAGTAGGCTCAGAGTCCTCTTTTTGACTCCAGTACCGTCTGGTGGGCCTTGGCACATGGTAAGGGGCTTGGTAACTGTTGGATGGATAGATGGATGGATGGATGGATGGATGATGGATGGATGGATGGATGGATGGATGGATGATGGATGGATGACGGATTGACGGATGGATGATGGATGGACAATGGATTGACGGATGGATGATGGATGGATGATGCATTGATGCATGCACAGATGAACAGATGACTGCTTCTTAATCCCATAAATGTAATTCCCAGACTGACTGGGAGAGACTGAAGACAACAGCTTGATCGTAACTACTTCACCACCACCATCATCATCATCACCACCACTGCCATTTACTGAGCACTCCTTCCGAGCCGAGCACTAGATCAAACACATTGCTCCACATTGCCTCACTTTATCCTCACAGCGATGGCTGTGAGGTGAGACTTCTGTCATCTCCATTTGGCAGATGGGGGAACTGAGGCCCTGAGAAGTTAAATGACCTGCCCGGGGTAACTCAGCTACTGAGCAGCAGAGCTGAGATGTGACAAGCCTGTGCGTCACTGCTGGTGCTCTGTGCTTGCCGCTGGGCCCACTGCAGACATTGGTATTCAAGGCATCAGAAGAGACAAATGCTGAGTCTGAAGACCTCTGCCTGTTCACCGTCCCAGCCTGGTCTTCACAGACATTTGAGGGACTGTGTCTTCTTTCCTGATTGAAGATTCCCCCAGTGTCCCCAATGCCCTCTCCCCAAGCACATGGTTTAATTACTTGAAATTATTTTTAAGCAAGGACAGGCAGGTGAATGCCCTCTCCACCCCACACCTAACCTACAAAATGGAAAGCAAGTTGCCTCTTTTTTTAAAGTAGCATATTGCGATGAAACAGTTCCCTGAGCAATCTGCCGTCTTCCAAACCCTTCCAGGATTTCCTTTACCAGCCATAAGCGGGCTCCATTTCAGTCAAGTGCTCAGAAGGCTGAATCCAGTTCAGGTCGTGAATATGTTTATTGACCACCTATTAAGTGTGAGGCTCTATTCCTAATGCTTAAAAAGAGTCATCAATAACAGCCATTAATGTTAATATAGTGCTGGCCAGTATGCAAAGTGAATTAAAATTTACAAAGGGCTTTCTCATCCATTATGAAACTGAAGCTCAGAGGAGTCAGATAGCTTTCCCAAGTTACTCCCGGTAGGCAGGGGTGAAACCCGAAACGACATCCTCTACCTCCAGCCCAGAGCCCCTCATCCCACTAAATATACAAAGCTGCCAGAGGCAGGAATGATCCCCAAAATGGAGCCACCCCTGTGAATCATGCTGGGACTTTCCATTATTCATTCATTTGCAAATTGTATGATAGCTACTGATGTCCCAGAGACAAACTTATCTGGGTTCCTGCCCTCAGGAGGGCACAGTCTGGTTGGAGAGATGAAGAAGTAAATTACATTAATGTGAAGATGGATGTGTCGCGTGCTAGATGGAAGCCCATGTACCATAGGACAAAGAGGAAGGACGTCAGCCCAGTCTTGGGTTGAGGGCAGTGCCGGGATGGCATGGGGGCTATCGGGGCAAACTTTTTGCCCCTACTGTTTGGAACTCATCTTCCTCCTTTCTGAGACCGATCCACAGTGTGTGTTCTGACCACGAGTCTGTTTCTTCCTCATACACATGCACTGAGCGTCTCCTTCGCATCAGAACCATTGCCAAGGACTGGGCACAAGAGAGATGAATGAACTTTCCCTTGCTTTCGAGGCATGCACTGTCCAGTGGGCAAAACAAGTATATTGAAAATTATTAGGTTTTACCATGTGAAATTGACAATATTTGGCCACCTTTGACCTTTTAAATTGTCCATTTTATGTGTTTCAACCTATTACCCTGCAGTGTAATCATTTGCCTTTCTGAAAAGAACTCAGGATGATGTGGGAGCCCCAAACCTGTGGCCCACTGCTGCATTCATGCCTCCTCCACCACCACATCCCCCGTGTAGCTGTATCCACAGCTGAAACGTGGACACTAAGATTGCTGAAGCCTCGATGGTAAAAACTAAACTAATGGTCATTTACCCTAATTATAACTAACATTAATCGAGTGACTTCTACCTGCTGGGCCCTGTTTTAAGCACACTTCATGAATTAGCTAGTTGAATCCTTCTCACCTCATGAAGTAAGTGCTGTTATTACCCCATTCGACAGATGAGGAAACTGAGGCCCGTGGTAAGTTGTTAAGGGGCTCAAGCTCATGCAGTTACTGCTATGGCAAAGCCAGGCTTCTGATCCAGACATCGGGAGCTAGAACTTGTGCTCCCCTGTCCTCAGCAGTGCTTTCAGCTGGGACAACTCCTAGGTTCCGAGATCACTAAGGTTTTTGTGAGACACTTTGAGCACAAGCAGGATGGTTGGGAACCCAGGAGACGCAGTGCAGCCCAGAGTTGGAAAGGAGGCCACGCTCCCCCTCTGCTGGGGGCATAGCTCTCTGAGGTGCTGGCACTGGGCGTGTCGGGATGGAATCTTCTCCCCGTTCCATCTTCCAGTCAGTCGTGACAGTCACACTGGGGCTTTGGTCCTCATGAGGACTCTCTTGCTGGTTCCAATAACATTTCAGCTAATCCTCTTGAGTCCTCTAAGCATACTCTTAGACTATCCGCAAATAATCGTAATTATGCCTTCTCGAATAGTTACACTTCTGATTTTAGTTTCCTCCCTTATCTTTTTGGCTAAACTGTAGATTTGGTTCTTTGTTAGTAGCATTAGTGTTTAATATTAGTAAAATCAGTTTTACCCATAGTATTTCATGAGAATGAGGAGGACGGACTGAGTTTCTGAGCAAATGTAGACAGATGGCTTTGGGAGCAGGGGACAGGGGCCAAAGCAGAGCTAAGAGGCCCCTGCAGTCACTCAGGTGTGATATGATGCCATCTAGACTCAGATGCTGCATGAAACAAATCTGCATCAAGTGCCTACTATGTGTCAGTTACTGTGCTAGCAACTAAGAACGTGGCCTGAAACAAGACAGGCACAGGCCTGCCGTCTCAGCGCTCCCAGTGCCAGGATGACCAAGGAAAAGAGAAAAGACGGTACACCTCAGAGGTATCAGGATAAAGACTTACCCGGGTGTGGTCTTACATGTGGGCAACAAGAAAATTACTGCAAGTCTCAGAACCCGGTAGTGTAACTGATAATGACCAGGAAAGTGACTGAATTTTTATTAGCTTCCGAAATCTATTACAGTCTAGTCATCTGCAAAAAGGAGAGAGCAGTGAAGTCAGAATTTTTCATTTATGAATGCTTTTGAGAATGTGCATTCCAGAGAAATTAGCAGACACTTTCATTTTCTGCTATCTCGCTCTCGACGCCCATCAGGCCCCCTCTGAAATATCTCGTGATAATGGACCTTTGCCTGACGCTCTTCCAGTTTGCAAAGCCGCTTCCTGCGCCTTGTCTCCTTCGGGCCCCACAACCACCTTGGAAGTGGGCAAAGCAGTTTCACCGAGGTTATCGCACTGGATTCTTGGATTCTCGTCCCTCGTTTCCCCGCGGTCCACACGCCAGCCGAGCCTGTCGTTTTCTAGTTCTGCAAGCACAGCATGCTTTCACACCTCCTTGAATTTGCGCTTGTGGTTCCCTCTGCCAAGAAAGAAGCCCACCCTTTTCTTCTTCAACTAAGGGGTGCCCTCTTCATTCGGGGAAACCCTGGGTGGGCAGGGCAAGGCCATTGTTCCCTGGGGAAGCGAAGGAAATCCAGCGCCCTGGAGTAGGGAGCACCCGACAGTGGTGCCCATGTCAGAGGTAGACCAGCAGGCTGGAGGACACAGGTCCTGTCCTGCAGCCCCTCTGGGTGTCAGTGGAAACAATGGTCCCAAGGGCCCTTAACAAGTGTAGCAGTTGACACTTGTGGTTGGACAGACTCGAGTTCAAATCCTGGCTCTGCGACTTACTAGCTGTGTAACCTTGAGCGAGTCTCTAAACTTAATCCTAAATTCCCTGCTCTGTATCCACACCTTTAAAGAGAGGGGAGCGGCAGTGACAATTACATTGAAAACACATCACAGTTTCTAGCATACATAAGAGATTGCTAAGTGGAAGCTATTATTTTCATTATTACGACCAATTCCCTCGTGGCATAGAATCACTTACCATCATCCTCACTCTGACTGTCACTCCTGCTATTATTATTTACATTTTCTCTTATTTTTAAAGGAAAAAAAACCCACTTGCTTTTCCTACGGACGCTTTCCCTGTCCTCTGTGGAAATGACATTTCTGCTCAGGGGAGAAAGAGAAGCGGTTTGTTTTGTCCTAGGCAGGGGGACAGCAAAGCGTGTGGGGCATCGATCTGTCATCGCTGGTGGATGGACGAGCTGGTTCATGATGGACGGACGAGGGTGATCCTGACAAAGTGGATGGGGAAGTGTTGTGGGAAGAGGGGACCGCATAGGCAAAGGCCCAGAGGCCAGGCAGGGGGTGGCTTGTCTGTGGACCTTCAGGGACAGTGGTTCCTTTCAGCTGGGACATAGGGTAGACAGGAGTGGTGACCGAAATGGGAGGGAGAGGGGAGCAGAGGCCACAGTTCCAGTGCTATCTACTATGTGTCCCACTTCCTTCTAAGCATTTTCTGTGCATTAACTTATTTAGTCCTCACAATCAGCCCCATTTTACAGATAAGTAAATGAAGGCACAGAGAAGTTAGGTACCTTGCCCAAGGTCACACAGCAAGTACATGTCAGATCTGGATCCAGCAGCCATGCTCATTACCACTGCACCAAGAAGGCATCGCTTCTCTTTCTCTATGACAATCACACATGTGTCCAAAGCCAGGAAAGAAACAGACCCCTCTAGAGTCACGAGGAAGCAAGCCATCCTTCACTTGCTGAACCGAGCCTGGGCAGAGTGGAAGCACTCTCTCTCTATGCGGCCTCTCAGTATGCAGAAGTGAGTTGTTAGAAGTTCCCAAACATAAAACCATTTCCATATAATTACGCCTCCTTGACCTACATGTCATTCGGCTATGTGCAGAGGCTGGAGGCACAAAAACCAATTTCTCCAACCACAGAAAATTGCTTCCCGAGGCCCCCGGTAATGAGACATTGTCTTCTGGGCATGGCCTGTTCCCTGTCCGACCACGTCCCCTGGTACACGTGCCGCCACCTCCACCCCGCCTCTGCTGGGAGGATGCAGGTCCCACAGCAGAACAGAATGTCCGCCAGGACGGCGGCCTTGGCGAGCGCGCAGCTGGGCAGCGTGTGGGAGGGGCCTTTCCGATGTTCTTGAACAACCAGACCCGAGGAACCTTCCTCAGCTAGACCGAGAGGGCAAAAGGAGGGGACATCACGTGGGGGGATGGATGGTACCTCTCAGCAGGTCCGCTGGCTGCTGTCAAAATTTATACACGAGGAAGCTGCGATACCAGCCGTGTGTGAAAGCTTCCAGAGGTGGACAAGGGGCCCTCTGTTCTTCAGCACTGCCTCGCCTCCCTTCAGGCGTATCTGCGGTTTGGTGCAGAAACAAGCATCTTACATAGTAAAGCCCTGTGATGACCCTCTGTTGCCTCAGGACAAATTCAACTCAAAGCATTAGAATGTAGTGCTGTTACCCCTCCACCTCTCCGCCAGCCAGGCCTCCCCTGACTCTCTCCGGGCTCGGGAGGGCAGGTGACACAAACAGAGTGAGGCCTGGCGGGGACTTGTTGAGCCGGAGGGCAGCCCCACGTGGAAATGTGCGCCCCGCGTGGCCTCTCCTTCTGATTTTCAAAAGAAGCACAAATCCTGGATTGGCCAGGAAATACTCCGATTGGTAATTATGGCAACTGATTCAAAACTCTTCAAGATACATCTGCAGGCTGGAACCCACCCCACCATCCTCCGGTCCGTGACCCCCATCCTGTGCTGAGCTTCCAGCTGCCCCAGCGGTCATCCTCTCTCTCTTGCCTCTCGGTCTTTGCACATTCTGTTCCCTCTTGTTGGCACACTTTGCTCCCCCGTCACTGATTGGCTCCTCCTGCTCCATGTCACTGCACACATGCCACTTCTTCCAAGAAGCCTTCCATGGATGATTAGGTTGTTACCCCTTCTTCGGTGCTCCCATGATGTGATGGTCCTCTGCAGTCGTAGAGCATCTCTCCGGGTATCTGTCTGGCTCCTGCCAGGCTAGAAGCTCCGGGAGGGAAGAAACCCATTCTTCTGTTTACTGTGACATCAGTGGCTTGTAGCAAGGTGCCTGAACACACAGGGAGTCAGGATCTGTGACAGAAGGAAAGGGAGAAAGGCCAGCCTGAGGAGTCCTGGTGAAATGCAAGCTCCTTCTCACCCCAGAGTCTCTTGGTTCGGGCTGGTGAGCAACTAAAAAGACCTTTCTGGGGGCACTCGCCGTGAGCGGGGCCTCTTCCAAGCACTTGATGTGTGTTAACCATTCAATGCCTGCAAGAACACTGTGAGACAGGTGTGATCATCCCCATTTTACAGATGGCGAACACTGAGGCACAGAGTATTTAAGACGCTTAGCCAGGACCACAAAGCTGGGGATGGGCAGACTTGGGATTCAACCCCACAGAGTCTGGTTTCCGAGTCGGCCCTTCAAACCTCTCCACGTTTCGACAAGGGGAAGAGTCAGTGCTCTGAGAAAGAAACTGACTATCACACTCAGTGGAGGAATGAGTAATACTTGTGAGTACCTACTACGTGCTGGGCGTGGTACTAATGCACTCATATGGGAAGTTAGTTTTCTTAACAAGCCCTATGGGGAGATGTCATTGTCCCCATTGCACAGATGAGGGAACTGAGTTCAGTATCATGTGCAAGCAAGCAAGTGGGGAATGGGAACTCAGACCCATGTCCCATCACAGGAGATAACAAGGAGTTTCCAAGAGGCTGCCTAGAGAGACGGGCTCAGAGGGAAGAAAGCAGAGGAAAGAGTCAGATCAGTCATCACACATACAACAGAATACTAAGAAAGTGACAGCAAGCAGATGAATGTTCCACAGAGAGCACCTTGGGAAATGCATCCATCCATCCATCTGTCCATCCGTCTGTCACTCTTTTATTCCACAAACGTTGATGGAGTGCATACTCTGACTGCCCGGTGGCAGGCCCTCAAGGTTCAGAGGAAAGAGATACGGTCCCTGCTTTCCAGGGGCTCCCAGTGAGTGAGTGATAAAGATTTTGAAGGAGATCATTACAAAAGTGTATTAAATGCTCTAGCCAACGAGGTGCCTAACTCAGTGCACCGAGATCAGGGACAGCTTTAAAAATAAAGAGTCTGCCAGGCCAAGGAGTGTAGGCAGGGAAGGCATCCCAGGCAGAAGAGATAGTCCATGCGATGCTACAGAGGTGAGAAAGGACGCTGTGCATCCAGCCAATGGCTCGGAAGGTGAAGTGCAAGGTGCATTTGCACCGGTTGCAGAGGGAGCTTGTGGTGCGGGAGGTATCTGGTAGGCTGTGCAAAGACACTGCATTTTGGCTCTAGAGCAGAGGTCTCAAATCAGAGCTCCAGGGACCACACTGTGTGTGCACGCGCGTTGTGTGTGTGTGCATTGCTTACAGGCCTCTCTTGGAGCACTGGAAGACCTGGCCACAGTTGGCTGTCCTTCCCTTATAGGAAACCACCAGCTGGAACTAAATAGTGGCTGCCCTCTTGGAACGGGCGTGAGCTGTCCAGGTCACTCAAGACCTCTGCGTGCCCACCTCCCACCTCGATGTTCCCTCCTGGCCCCTCTTACCATCGGAGTTTGCAAACCCCGGCACAGAGCCATTGAAACTAGCAGCAAGTTTGAAATGACTTCTCATGCTCCCTTGCGATTATTTATTCAGTAAGTTCTGAGCATCTGGAGCCCGAGGAATGGGTCTCACACTCCCGAGAGCCTGCCTGATCCAGGCTTGGCACACAATCGAGCACCACGAAATTTATGTTGGACTGAATTGGATTCACATGGAAGATTCTGGCACAAAACCTCTTCTCAGGAGCTGATCACCTCAAAAAGATCTCTCTCACCCACTGAACACTGAGTCAATTTCCAATTCATTTCCAATTACCTTTGATCACGTCACCTGACGCATTTTAGCAGTAAACTCTTAGTGATCTTCCAGTCTATTCAAAACTTAACCAGCCTTTCTGCATGTCTATGATGCTATTAATCTATATTCGTAATCATTCATTCAACAGATATTTATTGAGCACTTACTATATACCAGAAACTGTGTAAGACGTTGGTAATATATTAATAACAATCAGCAAAGCAGACACACTTCCTGCCCTTCTGGATTTCTAACCTGTCTAATAGGAATAATGGTAAAATTCATGTAGCATGCAAGGCACTAGGCACTAGGCTAGGCATCTTCCCTGCGGTAATTCACTAAATGCTCACAAAAACCTGTAATAAGTGCTGTATCATCATCCTTTTCACAGATGAGCAAACCAAGGCACAGAGAGGTTAAGTAAACTCCCCACGATCACACAGCTAGAAAGCAGCAGAGGCAGGCTCCAGAATCTGTGCTTTTTGCCGCTTGCCTTTCTGGGATGACAGTCGGGGCCCCAGAAGTGCCTCCTGAATCGTCTAATCAGTAGTCGTTACGGTTGTGGTCCGCTCTGGAGGTGTCTATAGTGTCTATAGCAGTGGAACCCTGGGTATGTAGGTTAACCATAAGAACCTCATCTTTGTATACCGTAGTGATTTTTTCCCCCTGATATCACGTGTTATTGCCTTTCCTTCTTTTAAGTTGGAGACACCTGACAAAGACCCAATACGAGAAAGCAGCTGCAGGTGCAAAGTCAACAGCTGATTGCTGTCATTTCTACGTGGACTTAGCTGCGGGCAACCAGCTGTCCTCAGGAAGTAGCCGCTGGGAAGAGACACCTTAAGGCTGGAAAGGCAGCGTGGGTCACCGGCTAATGAACTATTTGTTTAATTTATTTATTATGTTTCTAGTTGTTGAGCGTGTCGCCCACAGTCCACCAGAGCGCCCGACTCCCCATCTCTTCACGCCTCTGGGCAGCCTTCCCCGGCCCCAACGTCAGAACCCACTGCCGCTTTCCCTCCCTGGGCCTGTGACAAGGCCTGGGCCAGCTGGGTCCCACCTGCTGCTTGGTCATGGAACCTCTTTCCCTTTCTGCCCTCCTTGCTAGCGGGGAGGCATCTGCCCCCTCACCAGCAGCCTCAGCACTGTGAGTGGCACACAGCACACCACCAGCGCATGCTTTTTGAAAGAAAGAAGGAGGCCCAGAGAAATATGTGACTCGCCCAAGGCCACAGAGCTAGTAGATAGCAAAGCAGAAGTCTGCTCGGTCAAAATAGATCGTAAGCTCCATGTGGACTCGATCCACTTGTGTGTTTGCACATTGCTGTGTCCCGGTGTCTGGTACAGTGCCTGGTGCATGGTGGGTGGCTCGGTAAACATTTGTTGAATGAATAAGTGAGTGCCAACCTCCTTTGTCCTCTGTTCTTTCTTTGTCCTTGCCTGCATGGAAGAAGACAGGCAAAAGAAAATGAAGGCTTTGTGCTGGCTGCATTCCGTATGCACAATTGATAAATTAGTTGCCCACAGCTAAAAATACCTACCCCTGGCAGCCCCTGGGAGGCAGATGGATGGGGCTCAGCGCAAGATGTTTAATCAAACAGCGACAACCCGGGCAGAGCCACAATTAGCCTCTGACACCCCAGTGAACTCCAGATGAAGAGCCTGGAAGCCTCTGACTTCCTGTTGGTCCCCTGACACCCAGTGACTATCACCCTGGGCCCACAAAACAGCAAAAACAAATGAGCATCCTGTGCACGAGGCAGTCACCAGCTGGAAGTGAGGGGACGGGCAGAGTGGGCAGGAATGAGCACTGGGGAAATTAGCCAGTGGGGAGCACCGTCCGACAGTGGAAGGGACAGTGCAGAGGGTCACGCTCGTGTGCCCTGGACTTCCAGGAAGCAATTCAATCCTCAGAAACAGAGACAAACTCACTGTCTCTTTACCCCCACTTATTCCCTAGGGCTGGGAGTGGCGGGAGTTCTCGAAGGCCCTACAACTCCTCTGAAGTGAATTCTTCCCTTGTGCCACATACATGCCAGCTGATAGACACTGTTTAGGGAAAAAAAGGAAAGAAAGAAGGAAGTGACCTGTTTCTGTTTAATGGTCAGTTCCTTCGAGCTAATCATGGAAAATCTGGACAAGCAGGTGCATCAAATGGGCTCCAGAGTCTGATGAACTGTTTTTGCATCCTGAGTCCAGCACACGCTGGTGTCTGATCTGGGCCAGACTCTGACCCACTGAGCCTCAGTGTTCTCATCTCTATAAGGGGGATGTTCATAGTAATGTCGTGTGAGGGTTCAAGTTAATGCAAGTAAAACCTCTACCGAGTGAGCCACACATAGTGAGTCTTAATAAGTGCTTAATAAACTTAATAAAGTTATTATTAAATGTGCAAGTCCTGCGCAGCTGTCATATGACAGGCGTCCGTGGACGGCAGAACTGAAGGAGGCGCTCGATACCTGTGTGTCTAACCTCAGCCAACTTCCCAACCCTTCAGCTTCAGTCTTTCTCATATATAACAAGAGGATGAAAAAGCTCCCTACTTTATCAGTAAGGATTAAGTATTGGATATTTAGTGCTAGACCTTATAACATTAAACAATATTTAGTATCATAGATATGAGATATCTTTCATGTGTATGAGACGTGAGTTCAGGGCCTGACACACAGCAAGCACTCGGTCACTGTTCGCTGCCCCGAGAGGATGGAGAGACCTGCCTCCTTCACGCCTCTTGGCCTTTGCTCATGCATTCACTCTCCCTGGAGTGCCCTCCCCTGCCTGGTCTGCCTGTTAAACTCCTGCTCACCTCGGCTGGAGGTGAGCGATGATACCATCATTATGATTCTTGCTTTATTCTTCACTGGCTCGTTTTGCAGATCGGGAACCTGAGACCCTGAGACGGGAAGTGGCTTGTCCAGGGGCACACAGGGGTCTATGTCAGGACCCAGACTAACCCTGAGGCGGCTCCCATCTCAGCTGGGAAGTCTAAGGACACTTCCATTGACCGAGGATGAGCAATGAGTCAGAACCCTTTTCTAGAGCCAATACTCCCATCCTCGAGACATACACCAGGCGAAGCCCCTGCCTCCATCTCCCAGTGCTTCTTCCTCCACCTCGGGCCTTCGCCTGCCTCAGTTTACCACGATACTGGTGGTCACACTCTCGTGTAAGAACTGTGGCCACTCCCTGCGCGCCTTCCCTGTGGCAGGCTCTGTGCTAAGGGCTGTGTGTGCGTGATTCTATCTAATCCTCACAGCCACCCTCTGGGCCCCATGCCACCGTCACGCCCATTCTACTGATGAGGGATCTGGAGCTCACTGCACTGACACAACTTCTCCAAGAGTGCCAGCCAGAAACGCTGGGAGGCCGGGATGCTGACGCAGCTCCGCCAGACTCCAAAACTCATGCCTCTCATTTTAAGGAGCCAGTCCCTTCTGGTAACCTTTCTGCTCTGTGTTTGTCAGGCCCCCATCGTCTTTGTGATGAACCCCCAGAGCTGAGAAGACACAGCTGCATCCATCACGTGGTATGGATCTTGACCCCGATGGCACCATCCAGTGCTTCCAAAATGCTTCTTTGACTCGCCAGCTGTGCCGTCTTGGGCAGGTGGCTAACCCTCTCTGAATATCAGTTTTCTCACTTGTAAAATGGAGACCAGGGCCTGCATTCTCCTTGCACTGTTATCCTCTTACGGTTTCCTTTAAATCAACTCACTTTTTAAAATAAACTGAACTTACTTTGTAAGCAGGCTTTTATCACTAGCCTAAATGGAAAAACAACATTCCTCCAATACCAGTGAAACTAAATGCACAACTTGTCAAGTACAAACGTTCATCAGGGAATCACACAAATCATCTCATCTTTACCACCTAGCGCATAGGAAGTGCTCAACGTATTGAATTTTGGCACTCGGAGTATAGT
The DNA here is from genome assembly GCF_041296235.1 of Equus asinus. Classification (NCBI taxonomy): domain Eukaryota; kingdom Metazoa; phylum Chordata; class Mammalia; order Perissodactyla; family Equidae; genus Equus; species Equus asinus. The sequence goes on from NC_091803.1 coordinate 34,592,149, forward strand.
GTGCAAACTTTTTGAGTCTGTTGGCCAACTTGAATATGGTTTCACAGCTGAGACCTAGCATTTGTCACGGTTACCCAAAGAGGTTGCCCCCGGTCAAAAAGCCAGAACCATTTTGCAGTGAAGAGAAGACCAATGGGGTGGTCGGATGAATGAGATGACCAGCAGGATGCTGACTCACTTTCTTCCATTGCCCTGACCCGGATTGCCCTGGGATGGCCGCCATCTTAGCTCTTCCTGACTGCTCATCTACAGGGGGCAGTCCTGCGAGGTCGCCACTAGTTCTGGTCTACAATGGAAACCACCACTTGGCTAAGTTCTGGGCAAAGCCAGGAAGGCCGCACCATGGCTCCAGGGCCCAAGACCCTCAGGGCAAATCCACAGCATTTGATTCCCCATGGTAGACGTCACCAACCCATTGCAACACTACTAAGCCCGGGCATGGTTTTAGAATACTTTTCAACATGGCACCCAACAGCCACTACCATTGATTGAAGATGAAGCATGTTTGCCGTTCCTGCCTCAGGCTGCGCTTTCCCTCTCGGCAGGAGACTCTAGAGAGGGAGACGCAAAGAAAGGAGGAAAAGGATCCACTCAAGGGCTAAATGTGGTAACAAATAGGGGTCGCCGCAAGAAAAACAATAGAGAAGAGCATGATCAGAAAGCTATAACGAACATTAAACAGCGATCAAAATAAGAACTAAAATTTAAAAAGAACAAAGGCTGTTTCAGAGAATGCAAGAGACAACTGAGTCATCATGCAATAATGGCTCTCAGGGGCATATTTCCATAGACAATGACCAACGTTCTTCCCCAGCAAACAGAGAAACAAGTGGAGTGGGAGGTGCAATTACAGCGGGCAGCTAGAGAGATCAGGTTAGAGGCGATGAAGAACTTCCTGACAGGGTGACAGGGCTGTTAGCGCCTGGCATGATCCATGGAGGGAAACGAGAATCTTCTGTAGGATTCCTTGAAAGCTCAGACTCTCTTCTGCCCATCTCTGCTTCCAGCACAGGTTCTGGCCTCTCACTCAGTAATTGTCTGCTGAACAAAATAAGCCAGGCGTAAAAAGGAACAATAGCTAACATTTCCTGAGTGCTCACTGTGTGGCAGGAGCCATGCTAAGCAGTTGACACACGTTATTTCCTGTGTCTTCATAACAACCTGTGAGAGTGCTATTTATGATGATGCCCGTTTCATGGATGTAGGAACCACGGCTCACTTCACAACCTCTTCCAGCCAGGATGGGTTCTTAGGTACCTGTATATTTGGAGCGAGGTTTGCTTTTTCTGCAAAGAGCAAAAAGATCAAATAGCCCTTCTGGGGACCCGGAAGCCATCCTTCAGGATGGCCTTTCCCATGGGATGGGGTCCCACTGCCTGCCCTCCACCTCACTAGTCCACAGCCAGTTTTGTGCCCCTGATAACCAACTACAGGAAAGATTCCGCATTCCATAGTTTCTGCCCTGGGGCAAGTGGAGCAACAGGAAACAAGGATGGTCACTAGCCGGCTGGCAGTGCCTGAGGCTGGACCACATGGTAAGACAGCTGCCCTCAGGACATCCTGCCCTACGCATCTTCTCGAATCCCTGAGAGCAGAACTTCCAGAAGACCTCCTCCCACCATCCTCGGAGACCAAAAGACTGAACGCCAAGTCTGGTCAGCCCCATCTTTTTCTTTCCCCTTCCTCTGCTCCAAGACCCAGGGTGGAGCAGGTAGCCCTGAGGGAGGTCACAGCCCCCAAGAGGCAAGGCGCCATCACACAATTCCGTCTCCACTCCCCGGTTGATCTGCACAAGGGCGGTGCTGGCTTCTTGGCTGGGAGGCCTAGAAACTGCTTTTCCTAAAAGTCTGTCCTTGGGGCACCTCCCTCGAGCAGCTGAAGTAACACCACTGGAATTGCTCGTAATGTCAGGGGTCCTTGTGTATCCGCAGGACATGGGGCTGAGTCTTCTAGTGCAAAAGGTAGGCAACTTTAAGGAAGGGCGATGCATGTAAGTCACAGGGACTGGTGGCTGAAAGGGGTGAATGGCTCTCTTTTTGGAAATTCACAAGAACATAATTTACGATGCAGAGAAAGAGGATTTGCAGAAGGTAAGCCCCGGAATTTAATTAGCCCAGACAAGCAATTTTCTGTCGATTTCTTAAGACCTGCATGGACCGAGCAAGTGTGGTGTCAGTGGCCTGCTTTTCTTCACATGACTGCCATCGTGGTCAAAAAGTTCTTCTTGGTGTCTAACCTAAATCCTTTTCTAGCTCCAACTTAAGCTCTTTTCTTTCTTACAAATTCTCTTATCTGCCTTTAGAAAGGAAGGAGGGAGGAGGGAAAGGAGAGAAGGAGAAAGGAAAAATGTGTTACCCTTTAGACCAGCATTCCTACTTTGGGGAATTTATTCTACAGAAATATAAAAAGATGCTTTATGAAGATCTAAGTGGCCAAAACGTAAAATAGGTAATGTCCATCCATAGGGGAATATTCCTTGAATATTATGGACATAGGGGGAAAAAAATCCATGATTTACTTTTAATTGAAAAAAGATCGACTTGCACAGCAGCATTATTGTACGATCTCATTTTGTAGGATAATCATTATTACTCATTATATTTATAATTTATAGGCATAGAAACATCCTGGAAACATAAATAGCAAATGGCTAACAAACCTCTGTTCTGGTTATCTATTGCAGCATAGCAAGCCACTCCAAAACTTAGAGGTTTACAACAACAACTTATGATTATTTATCGTGGTTCTTGGGCTGGCTGGGCTCAGCGAGGTGGTCCTTGCTCGGGGGCTCGCATGCAGTGGCCCCAGGGGGCAGCTCCTTGGGGCTTCTATTGAGCTGGACATCCAAGATGGATACGAGCTGACCTGGGGCTTTCAACCGGAGTCACTACACGCGGCTTCTCCAGTGGCTTGGGCTTCTCAAGCTGGGTTCCAAGAGGGAACATCCCAAGAGCAAATATTCCAAAGGCCCACTTATGACCTGCCATGCAGTGTCATTCCCGCCATAATCTGTTGGTCAAAAGTAAGTCACAGGACTAGTTTTAACTCAAGGGAGAGAGACTACACAAAGGCAGGAGTATCTATGTCTCATAGGAGGCCATGTACGGGGCTAGATACCACATTATCTCCGAAATGGGATTTGAGCAGACTTCCACATTCTAATTTCTAATGTAGTAGTTAAATGTATAAACTCAGGAGACAAAAAACCTGGTTTAATGTCCTGGCTCACCACTCACCTGCTGTGGGACTTCAAACAAGTTACTTAACCTCTCTGAGCCTCGATGCTCTGAAATAATAGTACCAATCTCACAGGATGGTTGTGAAGATTAAGTGAGATATCGTGGGTAAGATGCTTAGAATGCCCTGTTGAGTGCTCCATAAAAGTCAGCTAATAATAATATTATTACACACTGACATAAAATGTTTAATTTTTTATGCATTTTACTTTTGTCATTGAAAAAACAATTTTCAAAGACCAAGAAAAGAAAAAGAAACGTAGCTGAATTAAGAGAAATTCAGAACTCCCACTCAGTGTTCTGTTCCAGCTGCAGGGACCTCTTAATCCTCACGGGCACAGAAATGCCTCTGGAAGAGCTCGAGCCTCTCCTTCTGCGCCAGCAGACCATTCAGCGGCGGGCTCCGACCGCCCAGACTTTATTGTTCTCTCAGCCACTCTCCGAATCCTCTGGAGCTCGAGCTGCACAGGACAGGAGATGAATTCCCCCCAGAATAGAACCAAGAAGCTTTGCAGTCACGTAATACGTGCTTTCTGTTACCCAGGAGCTTCGACCTGCCTCGCCCTCACCACACCATTGACAGAAAGGATTTGCTTTTGAGGAGCATTGACATTTTGATCGTGAAGTTCCTTGGGGCTCGCTTGGATGAGACTGGTGGGGTTTCCACAACCACAGAGCCTTGGGCCAGTTCGTTTGAGAGAAAAGTTGAAAAATGGGATTTTTCCGCAGCGAGGACTTAGATTTTCTTCGCTTTTTCACCCATTATAAACACACACAGACCCTGTCAACGTCACCCCTTGTCTTGGGGGAAAACGTGCCACGGTGGAAAGGAAAGGATTTTTTTGATGTGGGGAATTACAGCAAATATCAAAATTTAAGAGTTGAACACTCCACCTTCTCACTTCTTTTTCAGAAAATCAAGACCCGGGCCCGTCCCGCTCCCCTCTGGGTCTCTGGGGGAAAATCTCCCTCTGCAAAAGAAATGGGAAACTCAGGGTCTGCGGGTTCGTTTCTCAAGAGAGGCAATGACTAGAAACTTAAGGAAATGTCAAATATGAATACCTAGCAATTTCGCTGGGAGCTGATGACTTGTCTGACTTAAAGTGTTAATCAGATGGTACTGGAATATTTTTAAGGAGGTCGGATGTGGAAGATTTTTAGCATCACCCTTCAAACAGGGTTCACCTGGGGAGTAAGAGACAGTGGTGAGAGTCACTCTCTGCAGAATATATATATAACACTTTTTCTGCGGAGACCCCAGCATTTATTCATTCCTGCCCTTTCATAGGCTCGGGTGGGACAGGGACAGGAGAGAACGTGTGGGCATTGTTTAAGGAATAGAAAAAAGAGGTTCTGAGAGATGACGGCGCTTTTCTAAGTCAGGGGCAACCCCAGGAGCAGGTATCCCTTTCCTCCAGCTGAGAACACTTTCCTACGACCAAAAATAAAGCAGAACTTGATACGCCATAAAGTCAGACAGAGCTAGAGTCGCCCTCTGGCTCCTCCACTTACTCAGTATGTGGCATTGAGCAAATTACCTAAACAACCCAAGCCTCGGTTTCCTCATCTGTAAAATGGGGGTGATTATAGGACTGACAAGAGGCCTTCGCACTGTTGCAGGAATACCAAGCTCGTTCCCGCCTCAGGGCCTTTGCACGTCCCATTCCCACTGCCTAGAATTCTTTTCCCACAGATCTTATCATGGCAGATCCTTTCTCCTCATTCTTAATTGAACTCAAATGTCATTCTTCAGTCTGAAAAAAACACTCTCCCATCAATTTGTCTCATCCTTTGGTTTTATTCTGTATAGTATCACTATCTGAAATTCTCTTGCACATTTTTGTGTTTATTTATTGCCTGTCTCCCCCACTATACTCTAAGCCCCATGACAAAAGGGAACTTGTCCTTTTTGTTCATCCCTGCATCTCCCACACCTCATACAGTGCCTGCCACATAGTAAATGCTCAGTTAATACTTGTTGAATGAATGGACTCTCAGTCAATAGCCAACATTCACTGAGAACTTACCACTCACCAGACCCCGTTCTAACCACTTCATAAAAGTTATCTCACTTAATCTTCAGAAGAACCCAATGATGTGGATATCCCTATGAACTTCATTTTATAAAAAGGGAAACTGAGGCACAGAAGGATTGAATAAATTTTCCCAGAGCCAAAGAGCCAGTAATAGTAGAGCCAGAACTGAACCCCCAGCAGTCTAGCCCCAGACTCCATACTCCTAATCTCTGGGCTCCGATGCTCTTGGCTGGATAGGAAAGCATCAGACCTGATTTCACAGCTCGGTTCCATGAAGCTCTGACTGTATATGATTCGATCAAAGAAGCCAGACTTTTGACCCACACCCTCCTCCGCAGCCTTGCCCTTCACTCTGTCACCAGCAGCTCTTGTGTCACCCTGTGTGTTCTTGTTTCTCTCTTTAACTCAGCCACTTGCATGTTGTTTCTACATTCTCTGAGGGGAGACTCCGAGTGTCTGCAACACCAATTTGTATCCACCGTGGGCCCTGGCACACAAAAGGTGGATGCTGCATACTTCTTGAAAAGCTTTCTAAATGAATAAAACATTTTGGAACACTCTTCAACAGAACATGGTTGTTTAATAAAAGAGAGCTATGAAGTACAAAAATGCTTACAAAGCAAGTAGAAATCAGTATGTGTTCCTTGCCTTAGTGAACCCAGCCCTTCATGCTTCACCCACCTCAGGGCCTTTGCAGGTGCTGCCCCTTCGCTGGACACACTCTCCTCCCACCTTTTTTGCCTCCTACTGCTTCTCCAAATCTCAGCTTGAACATCAGTCCCTCACCAAAGATCTTCCTGATCACTAGCAGCACTTACTATAGTTTCCAGTTATACATTTTCTTCTGTGCTTCTTCTGTTGATGTTTTTCTTGCCTTGTGTACTCTAAGCTCCATGAAGGCAGGACAAACTGTGTCTGTTTTGTTCAACATCTCCTCCTAGGGCATGGCTCATAGTAGGTGCACAAAGACACTTGGAATGGGGGCCAGCCCAGCGGCACAGCAGTTAAGTGCACACGTTCTGCTCCGGCGGCCCAGGGTTCACCCATTTGGATCCCGGGTGCAGACGTGGCACCGCTTGTCAAGCCATGCTGTAGTAGGCGTCCCACGTATAAAGTAGAGGAAGATGGGCATGGATGTTAGCTCAGGGCCAGTCTTCCTCAGCAAAAAAAGAGGAGGATTGGCAGCAGTTAGCTCCGGGCTAATTTCCTCAAAAAAAAAAAAAACCACTTGGAATGCATGAATATACTTTTGAAATCTCAGCTTTACAAATATAAAGAGCTTGGCTTTCATGGGCCTCTTTTCTTAAGTAGTGACTGAAAGTAAAGTGTACTCATAATTTTTCTTTATCGCATACAGTGTGCATGGCACCCCTACCCCGACTTGGAAGTATCAATATTGCGAGAGGTTTAGAGCAAGGGTGTTGGTCCTGGGTTTGAATCCTGGCTAGTTAATATCATCGGTACCTGAACTCGCCACCACTTCAAAATATTATTTCAAAGTGCTTTGAACAAGAACATCTACCCAAGAGAAACTCTCACACGGAGCCGCCTCTCGTGGAGAGACATACCAGGGTATTAATACAGCAGTTTGTAACCGCAAAATCCTGAAACCAATTTAAATGCATATTGTTATATATGCAAGTAAATAAGAATAGATATAATTTATTTTTAAATTAATCTGAGGGTCATGATCGTCTCTGCTCCTTCAATTCCAAATCCACCTTAAAAAGGAGCAGTGCTAAAGTCAAAGTTCTAAAAAAGTTCTTAAGAGGCCGTTGAGTCCAGTCTCCTACCTGACCACGTGGAGCAGGAAAAGCCACCCCAGTCCCATGTCCCCAGTGCAGTTGGACAAAAGAAAGAGCACGGCATTTGGGATTAGGGAATCTAGGTTTCATTCTGTCACCAGGACTTCCTGTGTGACTCTAAGCAAGTTCCTCAAGCTCTCTGAGCCCTAGTTTCGTTTCTGAAGTGAGGACAGTGGCCACACCACCTGTCATGACTGTGTGAGGAGCAAATAAACTACAATATGAGCATAAAACTCTATCAAAATCACATCCAGCTCTTTGTATGAGGTGCGACTTGTAGCACCGAGCCTGTCCCTCAGAAGCACTGGTTCAGTCCCTCTGACTGCCATGGGGCCGCCCAATAAGCCCACGCCTGGGGCCCCCTGGTAGCCAGTGAAGTCCCAGTGAAGTCATCTTGCTTCAGCAATAAACCCGATTCTCTTCTCCCCGCAGCCAACATCCTGACAGTGATCATCCTCTCCCAGCTGGTGGCTCGGAGGCAGAAGTCGTCCTACAACTATCTCCTGGCGCTTGCCGCGGCAGACATCTTGGTCCTCTTTTTCATCGTGTTCGTGGACTTCCTGCTGGAAGACTTCATCCTGAACGTGCAGATGCCTCAGGTGCCCGACAAGATCGTGGAGGTGCTGGAATTCTCCTCCATCCACACCTCCATCTGGATTACCGTCCCCTTAACCATCGATCGGTACATCGCCGTCTGCCACCCGCTCAAGTACCACACGGTCTCCTACCCGGCCCGCACCCGGAAAGTCATCGTCAGTGTCTACATCACCTGCTTCCTCACCAGCATCCCCTACTACTGGTGGCCCAACATCTGGACTGAAGACTACAACAGCACCTCTGTGCACCACGTCCTGATCTGGATTCACTGCTTCACGGTATACTTGGTGCCCTGCTCCATATTCTTCATCTTGAACTCAATCATCGTGTACAAGCTCAGGAGGAAGAGCAATTTTCGCCTCCGTGGCTACTCCACCGGGAAAACCACCGCCATCTTGTTCACCATAACCTCTATCTTTGCCACGCTCTGGGCCCCCCGCGTCATCATGATTCTCTACCACCTCTACGGGGCGCCCATCCAGAACCGCTGGCTGGTGCACATCATGTCCGACGTGGCCAACATGCTGGCCCTTCTGAACACGGCCATCAACTTCTTCCTCTACTGTTTCATCAGCAAGCGGTTCCGAACCATGGCGGCCGCCACCCTCAAGGCCTTCTTCAAGTGCCAGAAGCAACCCGTCCAGTTCTACACCAACCACAACTTTTCCATAACAAGTAGCCCCTGGATCTCGCCAGCCAACTCGCACTGTATCAAGATGCTGGTGTACCAGTATGACAAAAACGGAAAACCTATAAAAGTATCCCCATGACCCCATAGGTTTGGCACCTAGTGCCTCTGTCTAATCCATTTCCAGATGGGAGGGTGGCCCGTCCTAAGGCTGAACAGCTCTCCTTAAGAGTGCTAATCTGATTTCCTGTCTCCACAGACTGAGCAACTCTCAGACTGGTAGATGAGAGAAGATGGAAGAGAAGAAAGAAAAGCATGAATCTTGTTTCCATTGATGCATTTATTTTTCACAAAGTCATGTTGACAGCAAAAGTTCCTACCAGTTTGAAGATGCCATTTGAGCTAGTGTCATCATCCTGTGGTCAGTAGGGACACACAGTAGAGAAATAGCGTGTGGCTTAGCCTCGGCACCATCTACAGTCACTGGGAACTGCTCATTTGTGTGACACACCAAGCCACAGTAGCACGTATCTGAGCCCACACTCTTCTTCCAAGAGCTGAGGTCATGCATCACTTCCCTGTGCTGTTCTCAGCAGTTAACTGCTGACGAATTCTGGATTTTTCCAAGGTTCCCTTTGTCCTAGAGAGGGCTGTGATCTTGAAATAGCCCTGGCACCCCTGGCTACAGAATGACACTGTGGGGACAGGGGAGTATTGAATCCCATTCAAACTCTGGCCAGGGTTTCTTTGGAAAGGCTTCAAACCAACATAACTCAGACCTGGGGGTCTACGATGTGGTCTCTCTATTCGCCATCATGTATAGATTTTATCTATCTCCTCCAAAACAAAGACCCTGCCTGGTGCATGGCAGGAAAGGAGGATTTCTTGAGCCCAGAAAAACAAAAAAATAAGCCCACTCTTGCCGTTGTTTCGATCCATCCCCATGTCAGCTGTGCACAATCCTTTTGCTCAAAATAGCTTCTTCTTGCGGTGCCACTCAAGTTTCCTGGAGAAGCCTTTTACGTGTAAAGTTGCCAACCCTGCCTCCTTGCTTGCTGAAGCCCTCACCAAATTGTTTTATTTAAAGTGACTTCCGAACTGGATCTAATTTTGGAGGGTCAGGAACTGTAGCTTTCCAGATGTGAAGGGAGGCATTCTCAGTTCTGCCCCACATTCCAGCTGGCGTTGCCATTCGGCGGCAAATGCAGACACAACTGACATGGACAGGTGCCCACGTGGTCTGCTCGTTTGCCCTTTGAGGCCCATGGCTGAAAGGGTGGAGCCAGTTTTTGGTGAAGGTATTTAACCCACATCCTTTGCAAAATGATAAAAGATTAATTTATTTAGTTATGCTCCCCTTGCCTGTCCAAAGCAAGAACGGTTAGTTCTAGGATATGATTAAAAAGGGCTTCCCTGGGAATTACCACTCACGTGTGCCCATGCACATAGACTCTTGATTATATTAGGCTCCTGTGTATCCAGCGATGTGTTTTGAAAGGGAAATCTACATTGGAGTTCCTCTTACTTAGGCTTTTTTTGTTGTTGTTAACTTTCTCTCCCAGGTTCCCAGTGTTTGAAATTTTCCCTGTTCTGGAAGACATCTCCCGAAATGATTTGGGAATTGCATGATATTTTTGGAGACCAAACAAAAAGCAGACCATCCACCTGGAACACTTGGTTCCTCAGGTTGGATTTTGACGGTATTTTTGTTCCTAAATTGAAAAACACGTCTACCCTATTTAAGGGAATTTGCAATAAATGAGTGTGGTAGAAAAGGCCCCAGTGTAACGCCAGCCCCAAGCTTCAGCCAATGCCCTCAATGCTGACTCCATGTCACTTCAGGTCATATCAGTCCTGATGATCCTCATTCCTACTCCTTTTAAATGATTGCAGTAGGGTCTCGTTCTACCCAAAGATTCGATTCTAAAGTCGGTGCAAAATAAAGTCCAGCAGGAAGTCCTCGGGAAGGAGCCATATTGGAGACCATATTCTATCTCTTAGAAAACCTAACTCAGCTAAGTTTTTCTCCAGCAATGGAATAGGTTGCTGTTTCTTTGGTTGAGGACAAGACAGAGCTGGCTTGTGCTTAGGGACCATGTTGCATGACTCTACTGTATCTGAGAACGGGACGACCACACTGGGGCAGCCAGGTGCCCCCGCTAGCGGAGGTTCGTGGACGTTGTTTCAGGGACAAGCAGATTTGTCACACTCCCTGCAGGGCATATGCACATCGAGCGGAGCGGTGGGCAGACTCCCCCACACCCCTTAAATGGCATCTCTCTCTCATTGTTTCTTTTTTGCCCAGCACATGCAGTCAAATACGTGTTCATTAAATGTGTGTATGATGCGATTCCACCACACCCCCTGATGAAAGAACATTGACCAAAGGCTACCTACACCGAATATATATATATATATATTTATATATTTTTTTTTTTTTAAACGCATAGCTCTGAAAAATGCTAGTTGGAGCTATCTGTGAATGCGGCACAGTGCAATATCTGTAAAGGTTAAGCAATTCCTTTCTGAGAATGTATGTAAGATGGAAAATATGTGTGTGGATCTCAATGCTCTCTGCTCCACATTTTTAATTGTATGTAAAATTCATTGTTGTTGTTTAAAAAGTAAAAACTGGGTGTGAATTCGGAGTGTTTTCCTCATACACTCATTGATTACTTCTTTTAACAATGGAGGCTATATCAAGTAGTATTGTGATCTCTTTTCCTTCTGACTATATTTTATATTTTGATAAATAATATTTAAAAGAGGTCCGATTCTTGAAGGCACTCCAATGAGTTGTCTTCTGGTTAAGATGAATACAAATGCCTGTTGGGTTAGGTTGATACCTATGTCCTAAAAGTTGTTTCAGATAATCTGAGGACTTTTAACTTATTATTATTTATAGTAATAATAGTGGACAATAATGACAAGGGTCTTTTTTTAAAAAAAAAAAAACTCTTAAGCCTTTTCTTTCGGGCCAGTTTTGGAAATAAAGCCTTGAATTTTGAAGTCTGTCGTGTAAACAGCTGCTGTTGATGGCACTTAAGCAATTGCCTTATCTCGGGGTTTTGTGACGCTTCTTGCAAAGACTGTCACTAGCATCTCTCTGCTTGTGTGATTCGGGTCCTTGGTTGGACATGCAGTAATGCTACACACGTACACACTGTGTCTTTTTATTGAACAAATCAAGGACTGAAATGTCTCATAGGGAAGGAAATGAGGAGGATAACAGACAAACCATAAAAGACAGACCATGAGAAGGCATGAACTTCCATTTTGCAATTGGAAAAGATTACTTTGCACAGTTGGTGCCTACTGGTCCAACATGGGGGGGCCTATCTGAAGTGAATAAAGGACTCTCATGTTGGCTATTCCAGTTCAAAGAATGGAATAGAATGTTACCATAGAAAAACAGCAAATGTTCATATTTTCTTAATTAGATAATATATTGTGTCTGGACTTGTTTGTATTATAATAAATTCTAATATGGTGCACATTGGTGTTTGGTATCTGCATATATGTTCAAGCAATTGCAGAAGTCTGATTAAAATTTTTTAAATGAGCATCTTACTTATATTTTGTGCTGGTGCTGGAATGAGACCTGAGTCCCACCTGCCTCTGGGTTAGGCAGATATATTTCAGAATGTAAGACTGCTGAATTCTCTTCCTATAATCCTAAATTAGGTGGCTTACTGGGTATCAATCTGAATTCTCTTCTGACCACATCCTCTACACGCCTTCAAGACAGTGATGGTTGTAATCATGAGAGGAAATCTAGCATCATGGCTAAGACCTTAGACTTTGAAGTCAGACGATCATGGGTGCATGTTCCAGCTCCACCATTTACTAGCTGCGTGGCCTTGAAGGAGTCCTTGAAGATCTCTGAAAGACTATCCTCATGTAGAAAATGGTATAAAAGTTAATTTTTTTTCCAGTTGCCTACAAGATAAGTAGAAACTCTCATGTTCAGGAAATCAAGGTTTGGAGTCAGTTATTGTAGGCTATAACTTTTCAGGCTCTGCCACTTTCTCGCTGTATGACCTTGGGCAATGTTCTCAGTCTGTCTGAGTCTCAATTTCCTCCCCATAAATTAGAGCTAATAGTAATTCCAGTATGTGTGAGGGTGTTAGGCCCAAAGAGGTTAATGGTTTTGTCCAGAGTAGAACCCAGGTCACTTAACACTTCATCCTTGCCTCTCGACCTCATTGCCTTTTCTGCAAGATTCTGATTCACCCCTCCCCAAAAGGATCACATTATTTTTGTGCCCTTTTTAGAGCTGGGTATATTGCATAGTTTTCCGACTCTTCAAGCCCAGGTCATCCAAGCATGAGATATATTATAACAGCACCATAATTAAAACACTTGGTTTGACCTTTCCCAGTGAGGAAGAGTTTTTTTTTTTAAATTGACTCTATCTGGAATCCTAACCACAGCTCTCAATCTAGCTATGCATTTCCCACGCAAACCACCATCAATTCTGACAGCCACCCACAAACTATTGTCACAATCTATCTTTGCATCAACTTGGAGAATGAAGGTAATAAGTTGAGAAGGAAGTACAGAAAAGCAAAGAATTTGCTGAAAAGATCACAGACAGAAGCTTTTAGGCGTGGCCAGAGCATCCACATTAATTTTGTCCACCAACTCAGGGAGGCAGGATAAAAGTGAGTCGATGGAGGGGCTGGCCCCATGGCCTAGTGGTTAAGTTTGGGATGCTCTGCTTCGGTGGCCCAGGTTTGGATCCCAGACATGGACCTACACCACTCACTGGTGGCCATGCTGTGATGGTGACCCACACACAAAATAGAGGAAGACTGGCACACATGTTAGCTCAGGACAAATCTTCCTCAAGCAAGAAGAGGAAGATTGGCGATGGATGTTGGCTCAGGGAAAACCTTCCTCAGCAAAAAAGTAATTAATTAATTAAAATACAAAAACAAGTGATTTGATGGAGGTTGGACTATTAAATAATCCTTTTATTAGCGCACTTGGCTAAATGTGATGGTTCAGCCTCTATGGAGAGTGTGTAATTAATCCGCATACTTGCCAGACCCAATAAGGAGGATAAGAGGCTCGCATCTACCGGGACAAATAGACACTGTGAGTTTCCCAGGTTTATTGAGAGAATGTGTCACTGTCGTGTCAGAACAAAAAAAGGACAACTTTTCTGATTAAAAAGGAACAGAGCAGGGCCACAGGGAAGAGAGAGGCATTCTCATCAACTCTCTGCTTGAGGAGCTACCAGGTCCACGGAGCTTTGTTACCCAGTGAATGGCAGTAACACGCTATTTCCCTCCACTGGAGAAGGAACCAGAGGGAGGGAGACCCAAACTGCAGGTGAGGGATCCAGATCAAACCCAAGGAAAACTCTTCATAGCGATGTCTATTAACTCCACAAATGGTTTTCTGCGGGAGTTCTTAGAATCTGCTTCTCTGGATATATTTCCAAATGGATTGTACATCAAGCAGAGTCTTGGAAGGAAGCAAATCTCACTCAGGTGGTTTCCGTGAAAAGACTTTAACCAAAAGACTGTTAAAATTGGTCTGAGCAAGAGTAAGAGAACCAAGAAGAGCTTCGAAGCCCCTAGGAACTAGAAGCAATAGAAAGCCTTACCTCCCTGGGCCTGATGGGGTGACAGGAGGAAACAGTGTTACTGCAGGTCAGCGTGGGCTGTGCTTTGGAAGAGGGGCCTTCCAGCAAGCAGGTGCCGTGTCACTGCCAGAGATATGATGCCAGAGAGGAAAGGGGGTGCCCCAAATTCTCTCTTCTTTCCTTCCGACATCATACTGATGCCTCCACTGGCCAAGCCCAAAGAGAAGTCAGCCAGGAAGAGAGGGCAGGTGATGCAGTCCATAGTGGACACACCCCAAGGCACAAAACAATGAAAACTTGATCAAGGGTAAAGTGAGACAGGGAGCGACTGCAGAATAACCAGCAAAGGTTAGATTCTTATTTACTGCGATTGAATGCTGGAGAGGATCTTAGAGATTATTTCACTCAAATATCAAAACAAGAAAGCCAAGGCCCAAGAGATCATCTTGCCCAAGGCCACACAATCTACATGTTGGTGGGTCCTTTTTCCAATGATTTTCCAGCACATTCCCAGAAACATATATTATAGACCTTCAGAGGATTGCTTTCCAACCTTCATCATGAGAAATTTCTCTTGTTAATCCTCAGCATCTCCAATGACCACACTGTCAACTTGAGCATGTTTAGGGATGGAAATGAAGAGGATCAAGAGAGGGGGTACTCAGGTAACAACCACTGTGTCCCAGGCACTCCTATGGTCATTCACTTATTTGACTGCTATGTATTAAAATATACTGTGTGCCAAGATCTATTCTAGGCACAGGGATTCGCCAGTGAACAAGACAGATAAGGACTCTGTCCTTGTGGTGCTTACATTCTAGTCAGAGAAACAATAAACAAGGAAGCCTATAAGATAATTTCAAGTAGTGATAAGTGCTTGGAAATAAATAATAATAATCTGCCTGACTGGGGTCAGGCAGAAGCAACATGAGATAAGTCAGTCAGGCAAGATCTTTTTGAGAAAGCAGCAACAGAACTGGAACCCAGACTAAAAGGAAATGACCATATAAAAAGCATTCCAGGCAAAGGAAGCAGAAAGAACAAAGCCCTTGGGATGAGAATTACCTTGAGTGCTCATGCAACAAAGAGAAGACTAGTCTTGCTGAAGCATAGTGATCCTGAGGGGAAATAGTAGGGAAGAAGGCAGGGAGGGGCAGGCAGGAGCAATCATGTAGAGCTTTGTGGGGCCCTGGTGAGGAATTTGGTGGGAAATCTTTGAGGAGTTTAAAGTAAGAAATTGATGTGATTGTCTCACCTCACTTAGGTGAGTGTTGTTACCTCCATTTTTCAAATGAGAAAACTGAGTCGCAAAGGGAGTAAACTAAGCTTTCTCAAGGTTGTAACGAGTAACTTACGAGTTGTTACTTCAGCCCAGTTCTGTCTGGTTCCATGAGCCACCTTGACATGTTTTCATTGACATCCCACATTCTCTCTTCTGAATTAGCAGCCTGTTCCCATTAGCCTTTTAATCATCCAAGGCTGATATTTAGGCTAAAGCCATCCTCTAATTCCGGTAATGAGGAGCCAGAAATCATCAGGTCATAATATCCTAGGGTTCTATTTCATGACCCAATTCATGCATCTGATGAAATCTGGCAGAGCAGAGTATCAGATCCACAAGATTGTAGGTAAACTAATATGGACTTTACTAGCAGGTGAGGCATTAAAAAGGTCTACGCTTTTTAAACCTTTCCTGCACCACCTTCAATAATATTTTCAATGTCATTGTTTTGCAAATGCTTTTATACACAGATTTCAACTCTTGGTTCTACTCAAGCTTAAGCACCGGGTCCTTTGAAACAATTGCCTTGCTTCTGTCCAGGGTACTGAAATCATTTGGCCACAACTTCAATTTGAGGAAGAAAGGCAATATCTGTTAAGAAAATCTTATGTATGAATCAATTTCTTACTTAAAACTCCTCAATGGCTTCCCACAAAAGATTTGCTCCCCCCCCCCCATAGAGAAGAAACTGGGACAGCATTATTTACTTGATGGAACTGTTTAAGATAGGATTTCTTACAGAAGCAAGTTCCACTAGGACCTTGCTGTGCAAAACCATGATCCACCTATCAGTATCATCACATTGGCATCACCTAGGATCCTGTAAGAAATATAGAATCACAGGTCCCACTCTAGCCTTCTAAGCCAGAATCTGAATTTTAACAAGATCCTCAGCTGATTCATACACACATTAAAGTTTGAGAAGCACTGCATTGCTGTTCTTTAAAACAGGGGTTTTACACCCTTGGGAAGCTTTTGAAAATCCCAATACCCAAGGTGAAATCCACACAGCAGTATTTTTTAAAGTTCCTCAGCCTAGATGGAGAACTACTGATTCTTTTAAAGAAAATTTTATATCACTACCATAAATGGAAAAATAGTGTCACCTGCCATAAATAGATAGAAACCATTTTTTTAAAAGACCAAAGATTAGCAGTAATTCTTACCTTATATGACTGTCTGAAGCTGATATCTACTCTCTTTTCATTGAAAAACAAAAGATGGATGTTAAGGGCCCTCTACCACTATATCAAGACTTTCTCCTTAACCTAATCAGAAGGATTGATAGCCAATTAGAAAGGGAAATTTTTTCCTCAATGTGCTTCAATGTTACTGAAGCCAAGCCTCATGCCATCGAAACCCATTCTCATACCCCTTGTGTTGCAAACTCTATACTTTGGGAAGCACTGATCTATTAAACAAGGAGTCTTCAGCAGCTTCTTTATTTTAGTGATTCCCAACCTTAGGTGTACTTTAGACTCACCTGGAGGGTTTTTTTTAACACCTGTATCCAGACTCTACCCCCAAATGAATTAAATCAGAACCTCTGGGAATGAACCCAAGGCATCAGAATTTTCTACAACATTCCCAAGTGATTCTGCTCCACAGCCAGGATGGAGAAGCACTTGTCTCCTTGGTCACACTTGGTTGGCTGAAAGAACTGGGAAATTACAATACAGCCTTCCCAAATACTCTGTCATTTGGCCATTTCCCTAATTCAGACTCTCCACAATTGGCTAAGGTTTCACAGTGTGTGCACTTCTCCCTGCTGAGGACTAAGGGAGCTGACAGATCATACCCATCTATCCCTTTGCTCTGGGTTTGGAACCAGTTGAGAAATAGATTCAAGAAATGGATTGGAGATCAATTTTGGAAATTGGAGACTGGAGATCAATTTCCAGCTCTATTACTGGGAAGGTGGGTTGCAGAACTTTGGTTGAACACCAAGCCAACAGACTTCCCATCCAGCCAGTTTAGATCTTGGCTCAAACACCCATGAGACAGTGTGGAACTACATAGAAGACACTTTCCCAGGCCTCTGCAAGCAGAACTTCTGCCCCTGAGTAGAGCCCTGTGAGCGACAACAAGCAGAGACGCGTGTCCGGTGTTTTAGCTGTAACTATCCTTGCTGTAAGCAGTGATGCCACAAACACTTTCACCGCATAACTAGTTGGCCATAAAGGCAATTTTGCCGTAGAAGATAAAATAACTGATTGATTGACAATTTTGGTTTCATTACGGTTTCTTTTGGTTACATTTGTAACATTTGAAACTGCTTGCGGCAAAGATGCTTGGGGCAAAAATACTTAGAACCTTAGAAATGGACCTCTGGACCCTCCTCTGGAAGTCAGGTCTGGACCACAACCGAGTTAGGCTTCCTGTATGGAAGAGGGGAGTGTAAGAAGAATTCCTCCCTCCTGAAGGCCTGAGAAATAGAGAGGGAAGGGGGCTTTTTCACATGTATTTTAGATCTTGGCTCAAACCGGTGCCCGACCAGCCTGGTTTGCCTGGAGCTGTCTGGATTTTAGTGCTGAAAGTCCCATAGCTTTGGATGTATTTTGCTCCTTCTTCCAATCCTACAGGTCAGTCGAGGCCTTCCTTCTCCACTGGGTGTGGGGTAAAAGAGAAGCATTGAGACAAGTCACCTTCCAAATACTTCTGAGAGGAAGATCAAGGGCTCCTAAGTTACGAGCTAAGGTAGAACTGTTGGAAAGAGCTCTCCCTCACCTGCTCATGACCTAGGGAATTTTACAGATGTGACTCAGGGAACTTCACAACCCACAAGGAGATAGACAGTCAGGTGTGCTGCACTGTTAAAAGGCTTAGAGAAAAGGCAGGAAAAGATTCTCCTGGTGCCTCACTGTCCTCAAATTAGGGTTATTGGGTGCCTCCGAAGGCATGTCTCTATCTACCTTCAGAGTCCGACATTCTCAGACCTGGTCTACTCATCTTGCCCAACTGGCACACAGTTCTTTAAAAGCTCTGAAATTAAAAATAATTTTAACTGACTTTGATTAAAATAAGAACGTCAAATAGCATTTTTAGGAGTGAACAAAAGTGGTGCCAAAATCAGACACCTTCATAGCATTGCACCTCCCAAAGGCAGACTCCTGGTGCACAAGGCTTTGCATCACTCAGATCTGGATTCAAATCCTGACTCCACCACTTTCCAGCTGAGTGACAGGGGCCAGGTTACTTCCAGTCTCTGAGCGAGTGTTACATTATCTGTAAAACAGGAGTAACAATAGTACTGACTTCAAAAGGGGATGGTGGGAATTATGTCTAATATTTTCAAGTATCTGGAACATATTTGTATTACTAATAAGTTGTATTGTTATTTAGTTCTCTGTGATGGGGACAACAGGAGCATGGCACATTCCAGAACTTCTCTGGGAAACTGGGTCACCTTTGCAATGATGAGGCCACTCCCAGGAAGAAAGCGTTTAGCTATGTCATCTTCCAGCTCTTTCTTTTCTAAAGTAGAGAAAGCATATCATTCATTGCAGTCATCTGGTGACAGTTTCTGAAAAACACAGAGCATCAAGGATTTGGAAGACTAGAGGCAGGCCATCAGTCACTCCGTAGTCGGTTTCAATACCACAAAATGTGGCCTCTCTAGTTTTACCTTAATTCTTTCTCTCAGTTTGCATCTACTGTTAACCTCTGGAGCAAAACTTCAGCCTTCAGTGTGATGTGATAGCAGCTGCCTAAAGGACACTTGCCCATCTCATTAGGGTCACTATCGCTTAGCTCCACTGATGATAAAAATGGAAATAGTCCCGCTTGTGGGTCAGGGTTGATGTAGGTGAGCTGTCTTCACTATGTCAAGTGTGTCTCCTGGGCCCTGAGAGAGGACACAAATATTCCTCAGCTGGAGCCAAGGGCTTCTTGTTATTGTAAATTAATCTTGTAAATATCTGATTTCTAAGAGGCTGTAAGGAAATGACTCCCTGTGGCTCTGTGTGTGTGCCTCTTCGTGTATCTGATTGCTGGGGCATGGTGGCACGCTCTGACATCGCTGGCCCAGTGAGGTCTGCAAGGGAAAGGCCATAACCATGGGGGGAAAGGACAAGGTCTTCCCCAAGAATGAGGTCATCACAGCATCTGTCATCTGGGGAAGAAGTAGGTCATCAGACAGGGAAAAGGAAACAGGCTTGGGAAGGTAGGCGAGAGGGCTCAGCTTCTCTTCGTCTTGACTTGACAGTCTAGACGTCAAGAGTAGTTTTCCTGGGGATGAGACACCAAAGGTGGGGCTTGAAGTTGGAAGTAAAAGGACTGGGACAAGCTATTTTTCCTGAGACCTCATTAATGAGACAGGTCTGCCTGAGGAGGCAGCTCTCCTTCAAGTTTGACTATTTCCTTGAGGTTCTCTTTGCTAGTTTCCTGCTATCTGGGATGACACAGCAGAAGTGGGAACTCTCTCCCCCAGAGAAGTAAGGTAGGATCAGACCTTACGATGAGAGAGATTCTGCCTGGGGAAGCAGCAGTACCTTTGAGAGATTACCTTCTCCCTTTGGTTTATACATACGCTGCTAGAGTTATAGAAGGATTTATAAAGGATGCCATCTTATCCCATAGTCCAGAAAAGGCTAAAATGTGTGATAATGCCCCAACCTCACCGCTCTGTGGACACACAAAGAGCTACATTGAAAATCACAGTGTCCTCACTATGGACATTATGTTAATCATAAGGTCCTCAAATCTTTATCTCTCGCCCCAATGTGTTCACACAGGTCCCCCTTCAATATTTCTGGGCTTTCCTGCAGTCATCTCACATGTTCTCAGCCCGTCAGATCATCTCCACGTGGAGTCTTCCCCATTCCTCCTCTCTTGTCCCAGATGCCCCTTGTTGGTGTCTCCCAGTCACTTCAGGGAACCACACAGTTGCCACTACTGACAGAGGCCACCACGGAAAGGCCAGCAAGGAGCTAGAGCAGGGCCATAGTCCAAGTAGAGGTGGGAAACGGTCCCTCTTTCAGGTCAAGTCACCTTAGCACACATTTGGGAAAAAATGGATGAAGGCTCTGCCTGTGAATAGTCAGTTCATAGAATAGGAAACCTGAACGGCTAATAAAAATAAAAAGCATGCCCTAGTTCACTAAAAATCAGGAATGTGAACATTAAAACATCAACAATGTTCACACCTACCTGATTGATAATAATGGAAAGAAATGGACAATCTGAAGTGCTGGGCAGATATGGAAAAGACAAAGAACTCTGGTGAGGGTGAAAATGGATAGAGCCACCTGGAAGAGAACTTGGGCAACATACAGAAAAACTGGTGATGTATTACCTTACAACCAAAGATTCTATTTCCAGGTGTGTACTCCAGGAAAAGAATATCACACTTGTGCTGGAAGAGATGAGTACAGCAATGTTTATTGCATCATCGTTGCATTAGCAACAACTCAGAAGCAACCTGTATGACCATCAACAAGAGAAGGATAAATAAATAGAATACTATACCACAAAGCAAACGAATGAACTAGAGCTACATGTGTCAATAAGGATAAGCCTCGAAAAGGGAACGTTAAAAGTTGACGCCTCTGTACAGTATGATTCCATTTATATAAAGCTTCTATGCATATATACATACATTTGCGGAAATAGTATAAAAACATGAATGGAATTGCTAAATTCCAAATTTTTGATAGTGAATACTTTTTGAACAAGAGGAAGAAAATAAGAAGAAGACATATACACAAGGGACGGCAGCTCCACTGATATGTTTCATCACTTTAGAGGACCCTGAAACAAACAAGGCAAAATGTCAAGATATTGTATAGATGAGCATCCTTTCTATCTCCTATGACTTCCTGTGCATTTACTAGACTTTATAATAACATGGAAGACACACCCTAAAGTAACTCCCAATGAGTCACGTCCTTATATAATCCCCTCCCTGAGTGCAGGCAGCGCCCAAGACCTGCTCCTGACCAATGGAATATGGCAAAGGTGATAGGATGTCACTCTCGTGATTTCATTCCGTTATATGAGACTCTGCCTTAGCAGACTAGAGTGAGAGATTCTCGATGGCTTTGACAAATAAGCTGCCATGTTTTGTAAGAGAGTCACATGGCAAGGAATTGTGGGTGGCTCTTTGGGATCTAAGAGCTGCCCACATCTGACACCCAGCAACAAGCATGGGCCTTCAGTCATAGAGTCACAAGGAAAGGATTTCTGGCAGCAACTTGACTGAGGTTGGGACTGAATTTTTCCCCAGTCAAGACTCCAGCTGAGAACACAGCCCAGCGGATCCCATGACTACAGCCTTCTCAAACCCTAACAGAGGAGCCAGGTAAGCTGTACCTTCACTCCAGACCCGCAGAAACTGAGAACCTAAAGGTGCATTGTTTTAAGCCATTAAATTTGCAGTAATTTGCGACACAGCAGTAAAAGCTAATACGAATAAAATATTCACGAAAGGAAACAGGAGTTCAGAGGACCATAAAATTGTGATGTCATGATGTCCAAGTGTTAAGAAGGAAGTATTAGCTGAACAAATGCTCCCAAGTCCAGTGTAGAAGACAATCAAGACATCTCCTTTGGCTTCTGCAGCTTTAGGGCTGTGGGCAGGTCAGAAGCTGGGTGCCAGGGGATTGAGAAGAAAGGAGGTGAGGATCTGGAGACAGCTGGCCAAGAAGTCTGTCAGGCAGGAAGCCTGAGAGAGAGGGAGGCGCTCACTGCATGGAGGCATGAGGCTGAGGGAGGTTTGCTGGTTGTGATGTTTTTATAAACCAGGAGAAACTTAAATAGGTTTACTTGGTGTCTCACAGTCTCTTACTCATAATGGGATGGTTTAGTATTCAGTGGCTCTAAACCCAGTCTGCACATTAGGACCATCTGGGGAACTTTCAAAGAGGCCCATAGCCGGTGTTTGTCAGTGCAATAGAATACTATTCAACAATAAAAAAAGAAACAAAATACCAATACATGGTACAACACGGATGAAACTCACAAACGGTATGCTAAGGCGAAGGAAACCAGACATGAAAGACCACATACTGTGTGATTTCATTTACATAAAATGTAAAAGAAAAATAGGAATTCTGTAGAGACAGAAAGCAGATTAATGGTTACCTGGGATTGAAAGTGGGAATGGAGTGTAATTGGAAACTTTTCTTCTCACGATTGCTTCATTAAATAAACTTTCTCAATTCATTTGTCCCCAAGTCCTGGCTCCTGGGGTCCACCCTTCTGATGGGGTGACCTCTTCTTGCTGGATGATCCTCAGGTGTGGCATACCTTGGAAGATGACTGACAGCCAGCTTCCTCCCATGGGGGAGGCGAGAGCAACCTTGCCTGTGAGACTTAGGAGACACAAAGGCAAGCTTGCGTCACACTCTTCTTCTATCCAGCATCTGCGCCTTGGATTTTTAGGCATGTAATGGGTAAGAGTTACTCTATTCCTCAAGTTTCAGGGGATATAATTTAACCTATCCAAGAGAGGTTGGATATCCAAGATAGCCTATCAAAGACATCCAAGCAGATGTCTTTATCTCCACTACCACCTGCCTTCTTCCTCAGGGTTAGAAAAGGAGGGAGAAACTCTTCAACGACCTAAAAACTCTCTCTAAAGACACTCTCACTCTTTCACTCTCTACTCTCTTCAACTCCTTTCTCCCCCATGGTTTGGAGGCTGGGATGGGCTAATTCTGGAAAATCCAATTTGGGGGCTGGCCAAAGTCCTCTCAAAAGAGTCTAGCACCTCGCTTTAGAAGATAAGGATCCCTGGCCCCCATTTCTCTCAGACTTGGGGACTCATCCAAAACTCTAAGAAGACTGCAGCTTCCACATCTGGAACCATCTGTTTCATCTCACGTTGGCTAACTGCAGCATCCAGACTGTGTGAGGACCAAACTGATTTGAGTGCTGTGTTTCTTCCAGGTAAAAGGCAGGAGTGAATGAATGTGTTACACTGAAGGGAAGGTGTGCTCAAGGTGTGGACAGAGAGCGCAAAGGCACTGGGTTTCCACTCGGACACCGCTCCGGGTGGCTATGCTGTGATTATCACGCTGAGTGGATGCGTGCTGCTATGAAATATCACCATCATCCCCCAGCTCTGCTCATCCAAAACCTCACACCACTCCCACAGGACAATGCGCCGCCTCACCAAGATCCTTTAACACAGGCAAAAATCTAAGAGCTGGATGGGTCCGACTCTATATCCTGCGTGTGATCCAGATCTTCAACCACCAAGCTGTGGTTTGTTCTGGGCTGTGGCCACATTTCTATTCAGGAAATTGTTCTAAACATGTGGCAAATTTGAAGCAGCCCATTATCAGTTCTTCACCTAGAAATATGCACTGGTTCTTCTCTGGCATGGAGGTCAGCAAACTTCTGCAAAAGACCAGATGGTAAATAACTCTGACTCGAGGACTGTACCATCTCTGTCACAATCACTCAGCTTTGCCACTGCAGTGTGAAAGCAGCCATAGGTGATACACAAATGAATGATCATGGCTCTGTTCCAATAAAATTTTATTTGTAAAAACAAGCAGAGGCCATATTGGGGCCATCGGTTGTAGTTTGCCAAACCCGTGCTCTAGCAGACTGGACTGTTCGTCCAAAGGTAAGTGATCACTCTCAAAAAATAGGGGATATTTTGCCAAATAATCTTGTTTCCTTGGAGTCGTATTTATTACCCAATAAGTTATACATTTATAGGAAATAATGTTTGAGATAGCCTAATAAATGTTGGAAGGAAGGAATCAATACAGGAGAGAAGTAGAAAATGCTAGAAAGAGTGGGGATAATTGATGGACTGAAGACCCTGAGAACCCAGGAGGGGGGATTCCAGAGAACAGGTAAGATGCCCCTTGGACCATAAGAAAGGGAAGGAGGAGAGGCCGGGTTGGGAAGGAGGACTCCCCTTTGACTGGTGGCTTCTAAGACCACCTGCTGAGAGGGTGGTAGAAGGCAGGAGGCAGGAGAATGGAGGTTTAAATTGCCGTGTGGACGATGGACGTGAGAGCTGAGCAGGGACACGGAAGCCATGAGGGCCAAGCATAGCAAAGCTCTGACTAACTCATTCCACACATGACACACGCCCCCTGCCCCACCAGTGGTGGTAAGTGTTTAAACAGTTAGTTCATCCCGGGATTCAAGGACCCTGGAATGTCTAAGCAAGAAGGGACCTTAGAAATCAGGGAGGCTCCCCCAAATGAAGGATGGTTAGCACTAATGAGAGTGGAGATTGGTTTTTACATTGCGACCAAACGTGACATTAGATAATATCAACTCATATGGTAGGGGAGCACTTTCCTCCTCTGTTCTCTTCCTACCCTTCTATCACCCCTTAGAGGAAGTCTCCGTCAGGCACTGATGTGTCTCTAACACCTTCTCTACAATGTGCCATTTCCCGATTTAACAAATCATGGCAGGCCCCAGACTCAGTTTCCAGTGGGCAACAGGATCTGAGTAGAACTTAATATCATGGGTTTGTTTTCCTCCTATTTATCTACACGGCTGTCTTCTATTTATGGCAATTGATTGATAATTGGCTTTTCATTCATGATACAAATATACGACATGAACATTATATAAATTTTCCTTTTAAAATAAATTTAAAGTGAGTCATTTTAAAGAAAAAATAAATTAAACAAATAAGCCTCCAGGTAGTAGACAGATATGGCAAAATAGTGAAGGTGCCCTAAGAATGGGACGCTACAGATTGGGGGAGCGATGCCAGAGAAGGAAAGCGATTTCTCCCAGATCACACAGCATACTAGGGGCTGACCAGGCCTCTCCATTCCTGGTTTTTTGGTCTTTCTGGTAAACCAGGCCTCACTCTCATTGCAGAGGCCCATTATTTGCACTATATAGCCCAAAGCTGCGACCCTTTTCCTCTCCCTTCGCAGAGGCGCACATTGCTGACAGACACCGGTCAGCACGGTGGAGATGGGAGCCTTGTGCATCAGCTTGGCTTCTCATGCAGGAAAGTGCAGCAAGGCCCTGCCATCGCTGAGAAAGCAGCCAGCCAGGGCTCAGGAAACTGTGCGCCTGCTCTGTCCCAAAGCCTTGGGAAGCTCTGGCAGCACCGGCACTGATGAGAATACATAAGGGAGCTCGGGGAGGATGCCAAGAGGGAGAGGAGGGGCAGTGGGACTTGAGCCACATAGTATGGGTTCCCGGAGGCCAAGGGGCCAGACCCACTCAGAACTCAGGGGAGAGCCTGTACTGCCCGCATCCTAGATAAAAATTGCTGCCGTGCTGTAGGGCACGGTTTTCTCATCAGTAACACAGGATTGACAGTAACACTAGCCTCATAGAGAGGTTAGGAGTTTTAAATGACCCTGTACGCATAAAGTGTTCAACATAGTCCCCCACACAGGATAAGCCCTTCAGAAGTGTAACTATTATTCCTGAAGGAGGAGGCAAGAGTCACTGGCAGGAATGAAAAACAGTCATTTCCCCCTTCCCAACAATGCCCCGTGAATTCTGCAGGGGTTAACCCAAGACACACACGCACACGCGCGTGCACACAGACACACACGCACAGGCATATGCAGCCCCACACGCTGCCCTTTGATTCCTCTCCCAAGGCAGGAATGGAGATGAAGTCTGCCAAGCGTGCAGCCCTAATTGCATTTTCTTCCTGAAAGAGGGTCTGCTGCAGAACACCTGTGGGCCAGCGCTACGTGACAGCAAGGCTGTCGTGCAGGCAGCGGTGGCACAGACGGCGTGCAGATTCAGGGGCTCTGGGACCTGAGACACAGCCAGACCCGGCAGATCCCTGGGTGCCCCTCCCAGCCACTGCCCCCACCCCAGAAGGGGAGCTTCCTGCAGGAGGCTGGGGGCAGTCAGGAATTTTGCAATTAACCCTCTTCTCAAGGGCCCCCAGGGCCTGAGGGTGGAGAAAGAGGAGTCCAGACATTTTTCTGTTGCCCTGGGAGGCAGAATACACAGCACGGTGGCTGAGAGCAGAGGCAAGAGCCGGGCCCAAAGGCAAGCCCTGACATCACGAGCTGTGCAGCTTCAGCAGGCGCCACACGCCCTTTGAGAACCAGTTTCTTCAGCTGTAAGAGCTGAGGTGGCAACTTCTGCAGGACTAAGGTGCTCAGCCAACACCTGCAAGTAGTAGGTGCCCAAACAACTATAGCCATTATACTTTAAATGATTCGTTCATTCATTGGACGAACATTTATTGAGCGCTTACCCTGTGTCGGGCTCAGCTCTAGCTCAGAAGACGTGGGTAGACCACTTCAACCAAGTCTCTGCCTTGCCGAGCTTATGTTCTGGTGGGAGGGAGAGAAAGTAAGCAGGCAACCCATTAGATAAATTTAGCCCAGGGTAAGTGCCCTGAAGGATATAACACAAGATGACAGGATAGAAGAGAAGCTGGGGGTGGAGAGCCCCACCTCAGCGAAGCTGGGTCAGGAAGCTTCTCTGAGGCACTTGAAGGAGAGCACGTTGGCCACTATGGGAAGATGAAGGGTAGTGTGTTCTAGGCAGAGGGAACAGCAAGTGCAAAGGCCCTGAGGTGGGCGTCTCAATCATCACGCGGAGAGGCGACAAAGAATATCTTATAAACCACAGCTAGCACCATGCATCCAGGTTCACAAGAGCTGGGGTCAATAGAGAAGGTTCTCGGATGTTCCAAGTTTCTGAAGCCCAGAGCAGAGGGGGCAGACCAGCATCGAACACTCCCTAAAAGGTGGCTTCAGACTGCTTCGTTCACTGTACAAATGTTTACTGAGCATCCTCCCTGAAGCACGCAGCAGGCTGGAAACTGGGAGATACAAATGGAAGTTGGGGTGGCTGCCGCCTTCTCTGCCTGTCCCCCCTCTACCCCTGGCTCCAAGCCCAGGGTCTGGAAGAGAGAAAGTGCTCAGCATTTATTTGTTGAAGAGGCAACAAGGATAATAATATTGGTTAAGCTCTTACCAGCTCTTCTGCACATTGATCATATTAACCCGTCCAATCCTCACAACCGCTCTGGCACTAGGTACTCTTACTATCCCACTTTACAGAACGGGAAAGCGAAGATCAGAGTGATCAAGTGACTTGCCCACGATCACACAGCCAATAAGTGGCAGAGCCAGGATTCAAATGTGGACAGCCTGGTCCTAGGGTCCATGCCCTACACCAGCAGCAGGGGCCCGAGCAGCCTGGCTTGCCTGGAGCTGTTTGCGTTTTAATGCTGAAAGTCCTGTGTCTTTGAAAAGCCCTCAAACCTGGGAACACCAGGACAGTGGGCCACTCCAGCAAGTATTGCCTTTCTGACAGAGCACACTGTTGGGAAATAAAACAGATTTTAATATGACGAGGCAAATACAAGAAATGCACGTGCGCCTACAGACTAGCAAAGAGCCGGGGCAATAAACTCTCTCTGGACAGAAAGGAAATTTCATGTAAGACTCCTAGGGGAGAGGACATCCAAGATGGGGTTTGAGGGCTGAATAGAAGCTTTTCCTGTTGGATAAGACACAGGGTGGCATTTTGGGCAGCGGAGGAAAGTCAGTGAAATGGTGTTGGGAGGGAATCCTAAACTAGTAGAGGTCATCGAAGGACAAAGTTTAAGGAAGGAAAAAGCAAGAGCAAAGACTGGGGAAATAACCGTCACGTCAGATCTCGGAGAGCTAGAGTCTGGATTTATCCCACAGTCAGTAAGGGGCCTTTAAAGGACTTGAAGCTGGAGAAGGACGGAGCAGATCTGTACTGGTGACCACTGGGCAGCTTTACGGAGGACCAGGAGGGCTGCGAGGCCACTTCGCACAGAGGCAAGTGGTCATGGGGGTCTGGCCTTGAGCAGTGGCTCTGAGATTAGAGAACTGAAGATGCCCCCATCGCTCCTTGAACGGGAATTGAAACCCTCAGCGTGGCCCAAAGGTAAAGGAAATATTTAGAAACAAGGTCCCCGGAATCACGGGGAGTGGATATTCCACCTGATATCGGCTTGCTCCAGTCAACTGTGCCTTCTCTATATTTGAAGGACAGCATCATTCACTAAAACCAACTGTTCCCAGCTTACTTTATTCACTGAGTCACTCACTTATTCACTCAACAAACATCGTCTACTCTTTCCTAGGCACCATACTAGGCATGGGCATTGAGGATCCACAGCAAAACAGATAGCCATGGTTCCTCCCCTCCTGTCACTCTCAGTCTAGCGGGAACACAGGTACTAAAGTCTCAAACACAATTAATCAAAGAATTCTGAGTTGTCAGAAACTATGAAGGAAATCAATAGAATACTAAGAGAAAGACTAGTCCCAATTTAAACTAGGGAATCAGGGACATCCTCCCCGACCTGAACAATGGTCAGCAGTTGCACCTAGTTAGGTGGCAGGTAGGCAGGTAAGCATTCCAGGTAGAGGGAACTGGACGTGCAAAAGCCTTGAGGTGGGCAAACGCTTGGCACGTAATGGGAATTTCAAGACGTGTGTGGCTGGAGTAAAGTGATCGAGCTGGTGAGAGGCTTGAGATGAGCTGGAGAGGGGAGCAGGAGCCAGATGATTAAGGGCCATGGAGGCCTTCGTAAAGAGTTTGGATTTCATTCAAAGTGCAAAGGGAAAAGCCATTGGAGGGCTTAATTGGAAGAATAAATGGTCAAGTTCACATTTTACAAAGCTCTCTCTGGCTGCTGGATGCACAGTGGATTATAGATGAGCAAAAGGGGCTGGAGGGATGCAGGAGAGGAGGCAATTACTGTGGTCCAGGCATGAGACGATGCAAACCTGGACCCGGCTGATGAGTGTGGACACAGACAAGCGAGTGTGGTGGAGAAGTATCTGGGAGAAGGCAGAATCCACCTATTTTTAAAGCTGACTTTAAAAGGAAGATCTTTACAAATGGCACCACCATCCACCCAGTTTCTTAAACCAGGAACTGAAAAGTTATCTTTTTCTTGAGAGGCAGCGCTCTGCTCATGGGGCATTAATCACTGCTCCTGTTTCCCCAATGGCCCTGATTTCTGATGGAAAAACAAACCATTTCCTACAGCAGTGATCTTCTTTCCTTCCTGTAATGGGTTGAATTTTGTCTCCCAAAAAGGTATATTCAAGTCCTAAACCACAGTCCCTATGCATGTGAATTCGTTTAGAAATAGGATATTTGCAGATGTAATCAAGATGGAAGATAAAATGGAGTTATGCTGGATTAGGGTGGGCCCTAAATCCAGCCACTGGGGGCCTTCTGAGAAGAGACATAGACACAGGGAAAATGGCACGTGACTCCAGGAGCAGAGAAGCATTTACAAGCCAAGGAATGGCAAGGATCGCCAGCACCTGCCAGAAGTCAGAAGAGACTACCCCTTCCCCTTCTGTCGGTTTGCAAACTGGCTCCCATATATGGAGGGCAAGGAGAGACAGAAGAAAGAGACAGAACCCTCCAGATTTCAAGGCGCAGGTGTAGCAAGCAAGGGAACTTACCTACCAGGCTTGTCTTGGGCGCTGCAAGGCGAGTGGATCTCCACGCCAGCCCACTAGAATCTTACAAGTTGATACAGACGCCTTAACGGGGCTCAGTCACGTGTTCCATCCAGATGTTCTCAACAACACTTACTCTCTCAAGGCTGCGTCCTTGAAGCAGCTGCCACCGTGGGAACAGTGGGCAGAACACACATTCCAAGGACAGGGGAGGAAGTGAAGATCCTCCGATTGCCTGGGGCCAGCTCGAAGGTCCACCTCTGGGCACGTCCTCTCGATGAGCTCCTCCAACACCCTCCAGAGCTCATAAGGGGCGCCCCGTCTCCCTATCCTAAGTATAAAGACACCAAGGTGGAGAAAAGATCTCAGCAGACATCTCTCTGTCTCGAAAGACAGCAGCAGGATACACCACAATAGTTGCTGCCACGAAGAGTCAGGGGCCTGCAAACTGCAGCCAGGTTCAGCCGGCTGTCGTGTTTGTGAACAAAGCTTTCCAGGCACACAGCCGGGGGAGGCATTTAAGAGCACAAACTTGCAAGCAGCAGATAAGTAAGTCCTGGAGAACTAATGCACCGCCCAGCGATTACAGTCAACAATATTGTATCATAAACTCCCAAGTTGCTAAGAGACTAGATCTTAATTGTTCTAACCACAAAAAAGAAATAAAAACTATATGAAGCGAGAGAGGTGTTCGCTAATGCTCAGGAGGTAATCACGTTGCAATACACAAATGTATCAAATCTACATGTTGTGCGCCTTAAACTTACACTGTGTTATGTGTCAATTATATCTCAACAAAAAGAAAACTAAATAAACAGAAAGCTCTTTCTTTTCCCTCTCTCCTCCAGAGATAACCACTGTTAACAGTTTCTCATAGGGTCTTCAAATCATCTTCTACACATAAATATCCTTTAAACACACACATACACACACGGTACCAAACCACACCTGCTGATATAAACTTGCATTTTTCACATGCAATATGTCCTGGATGTTCTTCTATGTCAGCACACTGGGGTGACTTCATTGTTTTTAATCACTGCAAAGTATTCCATGGTAAGGAGGTACCATAATTTATTGCTGGACTTACAGTAGTTTCCAGCATTTTACTCTGCAAATGAATGCTACAGTGAACAACCGTATATGGATAAATCCTGATACATAGGATGGACTGGTTTTCTTCAAGACCTTGATTCAACAGCTTTCAGACAAAACCTAATTTAACACCTGATATAAGTCAGGCACTGTGTTAAGCTTATCCAGAGGTGACTAAACCATGGTCCCTACCCTGAAAGAGCTCACAGTGTCATCCAGTGATGATGTTGATGAGTTTAATGAGCATCTACTCTGGGCCATTCACAGAGTGATGATATTTACATGTACGATCCCAACCAATCTTCACAACAGAAGCACCTTATGAGGCAGGTACTATTATCAGCCCCACTTTATAGATGAGACTGAAGCTCAGAGAAGTTAAGTAACTTACCTGAGGTCACACAGCCAGCAAAAAGTGAGCTGAAATTCAAACCCAGGCTCTTAAGGAACCAGCCCACACTCAGGAGACAGGATTAAAATTAGCGCAAGTAGGAGTTCAGAGGAGGGAAAGAAAGACTCAATCAGGGAGATCAGAGAAGGCTCCAGGAAGAAGTGACGACTGAGTGGCACTGAAAAGAACACGCTTTTTCCAGTTCACAAGGAGGGAGAGAAAGCAAAGAGAACAGTACACACAAAGCCATGGGGCCGTGCAGGCATGGAATTTCTAGGAACCAAGGTGTGTAATTCAGCATGATTTGGGTGCAAAGTTAGGGAGATGAGGCTGGAGAGAGGCACGGAGGGATACGGACGGCTCCTCATCCCACTGGGGACTCAGAACTTTATCCTAAAAGTCGAGAAGAGCTGTTGAAGGGTTCTTAAAGCAGGAAAGTCAAGATCACAGTTGCATTTTCTAAAGAACATGCTGGCTGTAGCATGGAAGATGGATAGGGGCCAGGGGGGAGAAGCAAGACCGACGAGGAGGCTGCCACAGTCAGCCAAGCCACACTCGAAGAGTTTGTCTTCTTGGGACCGGCTTTTGCCATGTCGTAAAAGACAGCAGGGTGGTCTCAAGGACAGGACACGCCAGTCCAGTGAGACCAGGAGCTCAGGGGCTCCTGAAAATGCCAAAGGCCAACCCAGCCCCTGTTTTTCCCCAGGATGTGACAGCTGATGGCTGACTGCCCAGTGGGGGAACACGACTTAGCCCTGGGCCATTTGACTCCACGTCCGGAAAGCTTCCGGCAGCCGAGAGATGTCCTCGGGTCGCCCCGTCCTGGTGAGAGGAGGACATCTTGAGCAGCAGCCCATCCACGTCCACCACCCCCTCAGCTGGCATCAAGAGGCTGTGGGCCTGCAGAGAGCCAAGCCACACGGCCGCCGCATCATGAGTCATCCCAGCTGATTCCGGCTATTTTCCCCGGGAGGCAGTGGAGCCGGCGGAAGTGTGTCCTGGCGAGGCCAGGCAGGAGGCCAGTGGCCAGCCTGCCAGGGGCTGCCAAGCGTGGCTCGGCCGACGGGCAGGACAGATGCCTGCAGCCACCCGGCTGACCTTGCGGAAGGCAGAGAGCCCCCTGGGAGGGCCTCGCTCACTTCCGCAAGGCGGAGCATCCAACAGATCTGGGTCTGAGACTGACGCCAAAGGCCACAGACCAGAGAAGGAGCATGGAGTGCAAGGGAGTGGCGTCAGGGGTTGAGGCTGGCGAGTAAAACAGCTCCCTATTTACCGAGCCCGGACTCCGGTCCAGAGCTGTGCTAAGCACTTTCCATCATCATCGCGTCTGCTAAAATACCCTATAGCTATGATTCTACTGAATCCACCAGGACAGGGGTCAGCCAGATCCGGCTTGTGGCTCGTCTCTGTATGGCCCACGACCTAAGAATGGTTTTTACATTTTTAAGGGGTTTTAGAAAAAATAAAGAAAATTATGTGATACAAACCATCTGTGGCTCATAAAACCTAAAATATTTACTGTCTGGCCCTTTGCTGAAAAAGTGTGCCAACTCCTGCACTAGAATGTGAGCCAAGGAGGGCAATTAGGGCATGTGTGTGTGTGTGTGTGCACGCGAGCACGCGTGCATGTCCCACGCCTATATTCCCCAGTGCCTAGAAGAGTTCTTAGCATGGAGTAAATGCTCAATAAATACCTGTCACGCGAACGAATGAATGAATGAATTTTGATTATCACCCAATGACAGCGATACCGACATTAGCCCCATTTTACTGACGAGTAAACTGAGGCTCACAGTGGTGAAAAGACTTGCCTAAGTCATAAACCCGGCAAGTGCTTGGGCTGGGACTCCAACTCAGTTGGTTTGTAATTCAAGGCTTGGGGTTTTATCTGTAGCAGAAGAGTCCAGTATCCCAAGCCAGGACTGTGTCTGGTAGAGCCGTGCCTCTTAAAGTTTCTTCTGCACACAAATCACCTGGGACACCTGTTAAAATTCATGTGTCCCGACCCCGGGTTCCATAAATCCGAGTAGGTCTCAGGAGTTCGTGTAGGGAAAGAGGAGGGAAAATGAGGAGTCCACCAGAGGCAAGGGACGTTGGGGGAGGAATAGGAGGGAGGATAAGTTTCCGGCGTGTGGTGAGTCAGGTAACCTCTACCCCTCCTCTCCCTACAGCTTCTTCACAAATGATCCGTGTTTCGTAGGTAGCTGGTGGGGTGGCATATGGCCCCCAGAGATGATCTGCTACATCTGGGTTACAAAAATAACACTGCAAAGAAGAGCTCTGTTCATACTTTGGGGGAAAATGGTTTGAGAGTTAGGGGGTGGGAGAAGGGAGAACGAACGATTCCTGGTAGGGGTACGATCATGTCGCGTGTGGAAATCTACGCTGCCCGGGGCCAAAAGTCAGACACGCCTGCAACGGAGCCTGAGCAGTTCGGACCGGGAAGATCTCCACCGGGTGCAGAACTTTGCCTTTCTGAAGACCTTCGGAGGGGAACACCATCATGAGCCACACCCCCCAGTTAAAAGCCATTTGACTTCAGTTATTGTTTTTCTCTTGTTAAGCCACTTGATTTTTAAATCACCAACAGACTTTTTTTTAAGTCGTTCAGTCAACATAAGTATAATCATCACAGTTAAGCATCTCTTCTTTTTATGGCAAAAACAGTTAAGAGAAAGGAAAGGGAAGCTGGAAAAGAAAGAGAGCAGATTGGGGCAGAGAGCAGAGAAGCCGACAGAGAAAGGAAAGACAGCCCACCCCATGTAGAGCTGACACACAGCGAGACAGAGGGGGAGCGAGAAATCGGGGCGTGGGGAGCATCGGGAAAGCGCGTGGGCTTCGAGGCCACACAGAGCTGGTTCTACCACTGGCCAGCTCTGCGTCCTTGAGCTGGGTGCTTGTTTCAGTGAGGGTGGAAGAAGAGAAGCCGAACCAGTAGGACACGTAGAGATATTGATGTAGTTGCAGATAACAGATATAGACACAGATGTGGATGTGGATACAGATGCGGAGTTAGATTTGGGGCGATCGAGAGGAGGCCGGCAGCCACAAGCACAGCTGAAGCCCATGTCAGCTCTTGTTGCCTCTCACCTCGCAGGTGAACACACACACACCTGCCCAGGAGAGGGAGACACTAAAGGAGCAGGTGCACGCCCAGGCACAGCCTCACACCAGAGGTGAGGCAGGAGATGAGCAACGAGGTGGGCCAGCTACAAAACGGCTGCTGCTTCCCTCCTGCCCTCCACAGCTCCCACAGGCATCTCTTTCACAGCCCCTCCTACCCGGAAATTTGTAGGAAAGAGGATTCTGGGAAATGTAGTTCAGGTGAGCCGGTTCATCCATCACAGCACAAAGCCACCAGGGCACTTAAAGACGCTTCTTTTGTTTTGAGAGCTTGGAGGAGAGGAAAGGAGTTCAGCTGTGCCTGCTTTCTTTATGAAATAGAAGAAAAATAGCACAAACTGCTAAAGGATGTTTTTAAAGCAGGCGAAATAATGCCTCTCATACAAATATAAACACACGTCGAAGATTTTATTTAACTCATTCATTAATGAGAGAACCAGAAATGAATTGCAACTAGTTCAAAGAAGGCAAGGAAGACACACATATAGGTTATCAGGATTCTGGAAACAAATTTGCTGAAGAGATGCAAGACTGGTCAGTGTCCACAGCACAACAGTCAATTGCGTTCATTTGTAGTTCTACAGACAAGATTTGCATTACTATTAGTTTTTCTGGAACTTACATAGTTGTAAAATAGCTCAAAGACAGTGAGAGGTGTAGATAACCTGGAAGAGCACACTAGATAAGACACCCAGCTGTTTCCCTCATCTCATGTCTTTCGTAATTTTCCGGACACCAATACGAGCCAATATTTGTTAAGAGCTTACTAACAGCTCCAGGCATTAACTCGCATAAACCCACCTACATGCCATGATGTTGCACGGTCTGCAGTTTACAAGTGGGAAAACCAAGGTCCAGAGAGGTACAATAACTCGCCCAGGGTCACACAGCTGATAACCGTCAGAGCTGGGGTTCAAATCTGGCCGTCCCACTCCAGACATAAACGTTATGCTATATCACACCCAATTTGTGGTAAAAAGTTAAAGGATAAAGGTGGAGGTAGCATGCAGAGAGGGGGGAGTATTTTGTCACAGGTATTACTTAAAATCTGGCCGATACTTGGTGATAATAAAAAGTATGCTCACTCTCAGTCAGTTTTCATATTGATTTGAATTCTCCGCAGACAACGCTGCCCCCTCCCATTTCCTGCTGGGGCAGCTGCTCCCATCACCCCTCCCCTGCTAAGTCGTCCGCATCTCATCTCCGCTCCTGTCCTCGCCCCACCCCTGCCACGGGGTGGCCTTTACAGCTCATCTCCAGCTTTCTCCTGCTTTAAGGGGGAGGCTAGGTGAGCATGGGGGAGGAATTCTTCAGGACACTTCAGGACAGGGGCTTTCGGAGGCTCCAGGATGGGAGAAGAAGAGGAAGCAGAGAAGGGGAAGAGAAAAAGGAGAATTAAGATGCGGAGAGATGAGCCCCCTCTTGGAAAGAACACGTGATGGGCAAAACCACAGATGGTTCATGGGAAGCTCGTCGGGTTTCTGCGGAATATGTGCTATATGAACCACCTTCCCCACATCTACCAACTCTTCAGACAAAGAGCCATCATTGGCAACGCACAGAGGAGGTGAGTCTATTTGGCGGAGTGGAGAGAGCAGCGGCCCCTCTGGACGCCCCAGCAAGCCTGGGACCACCGCTTTACAGAGCTGGGCTGGAGATTCTCGAGATGCAATACATAATGCGGCCGGCCGGAGCAAGCGTTAAGTAAGAGAACGGGGAACAGGGAGAGAGGAAGGCAGAGATGAGAGGAGATGGAGGGGCAGCAAGAACACTCGGGAAGTTATTTGTGTAGGAACAGGGGGCAAAGGAGAACTCCCAAATGACCGCCACCCCGAGACTCCTTCAGAGCAACAAGAGCCTGTCTCGTGTTCCCCTAAGCGTCACCCCAAGACCCAGCACGAGGCCTAACCCGGGGTGGATACTCGGTGTTTTCTTGAATTTTTAAAAAATGCATGGCTACCTGTTTACAAGAACACATATAAGCAAACGGATGTAAACTAGACTTTAGAAACGCTGTCTATGGGTTGCTGGAAAGAGATGGAATAAAGGCGAATTAATTAATTAGTAACCAAACAAAAGAGGGCTTTGTCCAGATAAATGATGATAATCTGCTAGCACAAAGGAGGATGAATAACGCAACCCTTGTCCCCCCCCACCTCTCCCCACCCCCAGGATCCAGAAAGAACAAAGAGGGAGGAAGGAAAGAGAGAGGACAGAGGAGGGAGGGAGAGAGGAGGGAGGGAGGAGGAAGGGAGGAGAGAGGGAGGCAGACTGGCAGGTTGGTGAGTGAATGACAAATTCCACCACAAAGGATGGTTAGCTACAGTGAGGAGGCGGGCTGAGAAGGTTCCTCAAAGTCTTGAAGTGAGGTTAAGAGCAGCCCAAGGCTAAGGACAAGCTGGCACCACTTCTGCACCAGGGACAAGCCCCTGCCGTCCAGGGCACAGAACCGAAGGAAGCCTTGTCATTGGAAGCCCTTTCGTGCCTTTTGAATTTTGAACTACATGGCCATGTTGCCTATTCAAATATAAAAATACACATTTTTTACAAGTTGGCCAAGTTAATCATTGTTAGGGACAAGGATTTCCAAGCATAAATACATTCCCACCTTTGCAAACACAGGGGAAATTCTAATTTCTTTCCTTGTGAAGAACCAGAAAGCCAAGGTCTGCCTCCTTCCCAGACCCGGAAGTAATTGGTTCAGTCCTCTCCCAGGAACCTACCTGAGGGCTACTGCATGAAACCATTCCAGCTGAACCACTGCCCAGCCCTTGGGGCTGCCAATCCCATCGGCTATAATACAAATGGGTTGTTCAGTGCCCAACCTGCACAACCTCATATGGTGACACTCTCCTCCTCCCACAGCCTAGCCTTCTCCAGGGTATAAATGTTTCGTCAGATTCAAAATCCAAAACAGCCTCCACCAAGAGCTTCTTTTCTTTCATCCGAGACGGGGTTTATGAATGTCGTTTGCTTGTTGGTTGCAAAAGTGCAAAGGAAGCAGGCACGGCCTCCTCCGGATGAGCTCACCTTCCCTCTGGCCCAGCACTTGAGTTCCTCGCCCTCACTAATGATCCCTCACTGCAAGTGAATTGACTCTGCCCGCAACAGCTAATGACGACCTGACGGTCTGTTTGCCCGCTCTGGGAATTCAATTTGAGGAGTGTGTTCAGGCCCAGGGAGCCTGCAGCGTCCTGAGAGCTCAGGAAGTGAGGCTGCTATTAGGGGGCAGACGACAGCTGCTTCTCCGGAGGCAAATGGGTAGACATCGCCTGGTCCCCTGCCCTGCCTTCTGTCTCCACCACAGAAGCCTCCCAGACCGAGTCCAACCTGACCCCTAATGTGTCCCCAGGAAGACTCCTGTTCCTTGTAAATGTCTTTCCCGGACCCAGATGTCACAGCGTCTGCAACTCCACCATTAGACAGCCATTGTTCCTTGGCGGCTGTGAACCGCGGGGTTAAACCCAAACCTCAGCCCGAGGACCCCAGGGCTCTGAGCCTACTCTCCCCTTGCCGATTCCCTCCATGCTGAATTAGTCTCAGATCCACATGCTCTCTTGCCTCCTGGCCTTTGCACATGTTGATCCCTCCGCCGAGAATGTCCTTCCAGGATAGGAGATTGGTGAGATAAACTACGGTACACTCTTAGAACAGAATACCATGAAGAGATTAAAAATGATAGAGAATATCAGATATCATGGAAAAATGTTACAATATATTGAGGAACCCCAGCTATGAAATCATAACAGCAGCTAATAGTTACTGAGGATTTACTCTGTATTACTGTTCGAAATGCTTTCTGTGTGTGAACTCACTGAATCCTCAAAACAGCCCTAGAAAGATGGAACTGTTACTATCCACCATTTTGTAGACAAGGGAACTGAGGCTCCAAGAGATCCCATGACGTGTCAAAGATTTCCAGCCCGGGCAGTGGCAGAGCTGGGATTCGAACCCCAGCCACTTGTCCTTCATGGCTGCACTCTTAACCACCACATGATACCATATCTGACAGAAGGAGTTTGTGCAGAGCGATCCCGGCTTTGTAGAAACAAAACAAAAAGGATGACATGTAGAAAGAGGGAGAGAATTTTTTTTTTTTACATTTTATTTTTTTTCCTTTTTTCTCCCCAAAGCCCCCCAGTACATAGTTGTATATTCTTCGTTGTGGGTCCTTCTAGTTGTGGCATGTGGGACGCTGCCTCAGCGTGGTTTGATGAGCAGTGCCATGTCCGTGCCCAGGATTCGAACCAACGAAACACTGGGCCGCCTGCAGCGGAGTGCGCGAACTTAACCACTCGGCCACGGGGCCAGCCCCAAGAGGGAGAGAATTTTAAAGCATCGCCTTGAAAGTGTCAAAACGTTCACAGCGGTTATCTCCCAAGGAGGAGATGATGACATGTGACGTCGCACGTGGGTTCCCAGGAAGCAGCCCCTGAGATGGACTTTAGCGCAAAGCGTGCTTACTGAGGACAGCTCTCGGGAGCAACAGCTGTGGAAGGGAGAGACAGGAAGCAGGAAGCGGCCCGAGGGACAGCTAGATCTTCGATGCAGGGCGCGTCAGACCTAGGACAGTCCTTTATGCCTCCTGGATCCGTCAGTCATGGGATGTGAGCCATGCCATAAAGCATGTGACGTCAGTTGAGGCAGCTCTGATGGCAGCTGAGGCCACCCCTGAAGGCGCAGACAGCTGAAGGCTGGCCGCCAACAGCACGCCCAGCATCTGGGCAATGAGTGCTTCCTTGAAGGGACATGCCTCTATAGGAGATTTCAACTCTCTTCCTTTTGTTTGTCTATATTTTCTAGAATGAAGGCACATCACTCGTGCAGCAAAGGAAGAGAGCTACCAAAAGAAAAGAAGTCATCAATCCCCAATCACATCAAGGCCAAAGGAAAGCACGGCTCCAGCTTTAGAACAAGGCCATCGTGGAGGATCAAGCCCACGTCAGACAGTAAATAACTCACGGCTTCTGGGACTGCTGGGTGTAAATGTTAGTTCAAGTTACCACAGGTGAATTAACTGGCAGGGCTCACAGAGAGTTGCAGAAGCTGACAGATGAGTGAGAGGACTTTGGTCAAGAGCCCAGCTCCCCAGATTATCTGGCTTTAGGGAAACATGTAGCAATGGCGCCCTCTACCCCAAAATGCAAGATGGTAGACTTCCATGGTGGCCCCCAGTGGACCACGCCTTTCAGGTGGTTCCCTTGGCTCTGGGCTTGGTCGTGTGGCTTGCATTGGCCAAGGGGATCCTAGCAAATACAATGCAAGCAGAGTCTTAATAAGCATTTGCACATTGGAGCTGATCCTCTTGGAACCCAGTCGCCATGCGGTAAGGAAGTCCAGGCCATCCTCCACAGCGAGAGGCCCTAAGAGGTGAGACAACATGTGATGAGAGAGGCCATGTACGGAAGAGCCCAGTAGAGCTCCCAGCTGAACACAGCACCGCGAGTGACCCCAACCAACACTACGTAAAGCAGAACTGCCCCGTCAATTCACAGAATCATGAGAAATAAGAAATGGCTATTGTTTTAAGCCACTGTATTTGGGGGTGGCTTGATCGACAGCAATAGAAAACTGAAGCAGCAGGGCTGGGCTGGTGAAGAGGTCACTGGAAAAGTCTGATCACCGCAGTTGGCCCTAGTCCCTCCCATGATCCACTGCCTGATGTCTACCTTTAAACCAATCCAAATCGCCCACCCACCATGCGGCCATTGACACACTGTATCCACACAAGGAAACCTCAAGGCTATTCACACAAACGGCCTGGAGCTGTCTTTCTGTGTTCCAGGGAGGCAGCTAAGAACACGGGCTTTGGAGGGAGTCGGCCTGGGTTCAGATCCCAGTACCCACTAGCTGAGCGACCTCGCCGAGCCTCAGTCTCCTCATATGCAAAATGGGTTGACAGCAGTCTCTATCAGGTTGAATAGCAGCTAAAATTCAAGTCCACCTGGAACCTGTGACTATGACCTTGATTGGAAATAGCTGTTGCAGATGTAATCAAGTGAAGACGAGATCCTACTGGATTGCGGGGGCGGGGGGGTGGGGGCTGCCTAAGTCCAGTACGACTGGTGTCCTTAGGAGAAGAAGGAAACTAGGACACAGAGACAGACACACAGCGGGAAGATGGTCATGTGAACACAGCTTGGAGCGATGCTGCCACAAGCCACGGAGCACTGAGGGTTGCCAGCCACCACCAGAAGCTAGGAGAGGCGAGGAAAGATTATTCCATAGAGTCTTTCGAGGGAGCGTGGCCCTGCCAACACCTGGACATCAGACTTCTGGCCTCCGGGACTGAGAGCGAATAAATTTCTCTTCTTTCAAGCTACCCGGTTTGTGGTCAATTGCTGCGGCAGCCCCAGGAAACCAATACCAGTCCTTGCAGTGTGGTGATTGAGTTACCATAGGCAGCCCTCTCTATCGGAACTCTTGCCAGGAAAACTAAAGAACTAAATAGATTCAGATAGTGGGGAACCATATGTGGTACCCAGCACCCAGGAAGTACTCAAGCCGTGGTGACCATTACTACTGCAGCTCGACGCTCCTTCCAGGCTTTTCTCAGATGGTCTCTGAGCTTGGGGCTGCATGCCCGAGATCAGTGAGTCTAACTTTAGCGTACCCCAAATCACCCGGAGGAGCCCACCAAAAATACAGCTGACGGGGCCCCACGACTCTAGAGTCTGATTTAGTAGGTTGTGGTTGGGCATAGGAATAGTCGGTTTTAAGAAGTACCAGAGGTGCCACAGAAGATGACCAGAGACCATCCTGTGAGAAAGGCTGCCTTAGGACTCGGAGCATACGCTCAGCATCCGGTGTGCCTGTTGGCCTGTCCTGAGGGACTCCCATGTGGGCCAGCCCTCTGGCCCCAGGCTATCAAAAGTAGACTGTCCTACCCTCGCACTCACTAGATGCCATGGGCTTGGCCAACCCTCCACCCCTCACCACCACCCAGACCCTAGCTTGGACATCAGAATTGCTAACACAGGGGCAGACAGTTCAAGGCTGCTGAATAATAATTGTGATCACAGTTACCATTTATTGAGCACCTACTGTGTGCCAGGTTTTCACACATATTATCCCTAATTCTCACAATAACGCTGAAAGTTAAATTCAGTCATTGTTATTGGGCATTTGAGAACACTAAAGTTCAGAGAGGCAGCAAAACTTACCCGCAGTCACACAGCCAGTAACTTAAAGATCCGGGACTCAGTCTATGTCTGACCCAAAGTCTGTGTCCTTTCCTAGACATTCAATCTCTGCTCACTCAGGTCCCTCCTTCCC
The DNA here is from genome assembly GCF_041296235.1 of Equus asinus. Lineage (NCBI taxonomy): Eukaryota > Metazoa > Chordata > Mammalia > Perissodactyla > Equidae > Equus > Equus asinus. Next base: position 34,633,579 of record NC_091803.1, read on the forward strand.
TAGCCCTCACCCTCCTTCTGAAACAGAGAACGCCTGGGTGTATTAGTCAGGGCAAATAGCACTAGCTGCTGTAACAAACATCCCCTAACCTCAGTGGCTTCACAAACAAAGGTTCATATCTTACAAATGTTACAGTCTGAAGACGGTTGAGGACCTCTCTGGGGAAACTCTATTTCACAGGTCCCCACTCATTCCATCTTCTGGTGCCATAATCTTCAAAATATGGCCTGAACAGTCACTACCAAAGGCAAGGAGAGATCATGGATAATTAATAAGGGGGGGTTGTGGCCGAACCTAGGAGAGGATCACATCACTTCAACCCACTTTCGTAGGACAGAACCTAGTCATATGGCCCCAATCTCACTTTGCATGGGAGGCTGGAAAACATAATCTTCCTGTGTTCCCAGGAAGAGGAAATGGGATTGGTGAGCATCTAGCCAAATCCAACAACACCTTTCAGGGTAGTGACTCGCTGGTACACCATGACTCTACCAGTTGGAAATTGTACTTAGCTGTAGTAACAGAGGATCATAAGACAGTGGCTTAATCAAATTAGGGGGATATTTTTCTCCCATGTAAAATAAGTTCACATAATCAGTGTCCTTCTTTCATTAGCCATCTTTAGCATGTGGCTTCCATCCTCATTATTACCTCATGCCAGCATGATGGCTGCTGCAGTTCCAGCTATCACATCTGCATTCCAGGCAGAGAGAAGGACAGATGGGAGAAGAGCAAAAATTCTCCCATCTGAGTGAATCCACTTAAGGATTTTTGCCCAGAATTTCCTCCCAGTTATGTCCTGTTAGATGCTACTGGCTACCCTTATCTGCAGAGGAGACTGACAATGTGTTCTTATAGTTGCTCTAAACTATACTGAGGTTCTTATAGTAATGAAGGGGGGGGTAATGGATATTGGATAGGCACCTAGAGGCCTCTGCCACAAGGAGTGAGTCTCTGAAAGCAGATCCTGACACAGGTTTGGAGGGCACATTTATTTGATTCCAGGAAACTCCAGTAGGGGAGTGGGGATGAGAGAGGGAAGGTAAGAAGCCCAAAAAGGGTGAGTTATAAAGCAAGTTGCCATTGTGGGCAACTGGAGCTTAACCCCATTGGGAAAATTCTGAGAACTCATGGAAAACACTTGCCTGAATTACCCCCAAAGTGCGGGGGTGCTGGGGTATTTATACCCAGATTCCTGTCAGTTCGGTGGAAGATGTTGGGGAGTGGGCATGGATCCACTAGCACTGCAAGCTGACACAGTGGTGATGAACTGGGCCCCAACTTAAAGACAGTGCTGGCAGTCAGGCCATTGTACCCCGAAGTGGCCAAGTCAGGACATCATGGTGAAATGTGTTGCAAATAACTTATTGTTGCTGCTAAGTACAGAAGTCTGGGATTGCTTATTTCTTTTATAAATTAGAGCAGCTTCAAGGTTGGCATTGCAGCAACGCTCACAGTTCCTGGCTCATTCCATCTGTGGCGCCATAATCTTCAAAACGCGGACACACAGAGACACGCACACATTACTCCCTTTATCTGCCTCCGTCTCCTCATCCTTCACATCTCTTTGTCAACATCACTTCCCCGGTGAAGTCCTCGCAGACTTCCAGCGAAATATTCCCGCATCTCCCCGGTCTTCTCACATTAGAATTCATACTGTTGGCTGCCTATCCAGAATCTGAAATCTTCCCTTTATTCCTTCCCAACAGAATCTCATCACACCAGACATTCACATCCCCCATGAGTCATAGGGCAATGGTAACCCCTGCCCAGCTCCAGGGGCGTAAATCCTAATTAGTCTTAACCAATCAAAATAAGACATGCCCTTGGCAACTATCATTGGTTCAGGAAAGATCACGTGATCTAAATTGGCCAATCGGATTGAAGGGAAGGGATATAGCCCAGGCATAGTGGGAGAGTCCAGCATCTCTCCCCCTAGCAGTGACTGATGAAGCACAGAGGCTCAGTTGCCACTGAAGGCCATCTTGCACCTACAGAGAGAACCACAAAGAGGCTAGCTCCAGGGGGACAAAGCAGAGAGCTGGAAAGAGTCTGGGTCCTCTTGACGTCATTGAACTGCTGATCGTTCCTTGCTTAGAGCCCACCCTCCATGTGAACTTCCAGCTCTCTGTGATTAAATTGTGTATTCCTAAGCAAGTTTTTGTTTCCTTTTTTTTTTTTTTTTTTTGCTGAGGAAGATTTGCCCTGAGCTAACATCTGTGCCAGTCTTCCTCTATTCTGTATGTAGGTCACCACCATGGCATGGCTGCTGACAACTGGTGTAGCTCTGCACCCAGGAACCCAGTCTGCCGAAGCGGAGCACACTGAACTTAACCACTAGGCCAGGAGGCCGGCCCCCTAAGAAAGTTTTAATCAACATTTTCTGCCATGATAGCTAAAAAACATTCTAATAAATAACATCTATCACAATTTTCAACACACTATTATTTTTGCTTGTTTAATTGCCTGCTGCCTTCAGGTTTTCCCACTAGACTATATTCTCTGTGATGGCAGAGGCTGTCTTATTCACTATAGACTTCCCGGGCCTAGCAAAGTGACTTGCTCCTAGCAGATCCTCAAATATTTGTAGATGAAAGGGTAACATCCCCTATGCTTTATGAATGGGAGAGAAAGGAATGGGCTTCCAACCGGCACTGGAATGTAACCCTCAGCCTATACCAACTGTGCTTCAGCCTCTATTGAATATTGTTGCTAATGTACCTTCACAGCTGTTGCAAAGTGCAGCCCTGTTTTACTTATCCACGATTTTTTCTGTTATGCAAAATCTAGAAACACATATGTACGTCATGCAAGTAAAGGCATTAGTCGTGAGTGTGGCAGTTAAGAAGTTAAAATACACCATTATTCCAGCTATGCCTCAATGCACCTCTGCACAAATCTTTCCTAACAGCAACACCCCTGAGCATTCAGCCCAAGAGGAGTAGCTCCTATGATCCCAGAAATGGGTGTCCACACTGAAACGCAGTCTTCCCAAGAGTTTCAGTTATATATTGTTGTGTAACAAATTACTCAGCAGCTGTAAACAGCAAACACTCATTATGTCACAGTTTCGCAGGGTCGGGAACATGGCAAGGCTCAATCCTGAGATCATGAAATTACAGTCAAGCCATTGATTACAGCTCCTTCTAAAAGGCTGGAGGATCCATTTCCAAGTTCAGTTACATGGCTGTGGGCCATAGGGGCCACTCACAACCTGGCCTCCCCCAGAGTGAGAGATGCGGAGGAGAGGAAGCACGCGAATCCAAGGCAGAAGCTGCAGTCTCTTTCTAACCTCATCGTAGAAGTGGCAAACTCACTTCTGTCACATTCTATTTATTAGACGTTAGACACCAAAACCAGCTCACACTCAAGAGGAGGCGGCTTAAGCTCTATGTCTTGAGGGGAAGAGTATCAAAGAATTTGTGGACATATTTTTAAACCACACTACCACTGAATCCTTTCTCTCCCCAGCTTGTCTTCTGGGATTAAGAGAGCCACAGCTTGGGAAGTATTATGAGTGCCCACCACCATCATCATCACCACCATCACCATCATCATCATCACCACCATCACCATCATCACCATCATCACCACCATCACCATCATCACCACCATCAAGATCATCATCACCATCATCATCATCACCACCATCACCACCATCATCATCATCATCACCATCGTCATCATCACCACCATCATCACCACCATCATCATCATCATCACCATCGTCATCATCACCACCATCATCACCACCATCATCACCACCATCACCACCATCATCACCACCATCATCATCACCATCATCATCATCACCATCATCACCACCATCATCATCATCACCATCATCACCATCATCATCATCATCATCACCACCATCACCACCATCATCATCATCATCACCATCGTCATCATCACCACCATCATCACCACCATCACCACCATCATCACCACCATCATCATCACCATCATCATCATCACCATCATCACCACCATCACCATCAACACCATCATCACCACCATCATCATCACCATCATCATCATCACCATCATCACCACCATCATCATCATCACCATCATCACCATCATCATCATCATCACCACCATCACCATCAACACCATCATCACCACCATCACCATCATCATCATCATCATCACCATCATCATCATCACCACTATCACCACCATCATCATCACCATCACCATCATCATCACCACCATCACCATTACCATCATCACCATCATCATCATCACCACCATCACCACCATCACCATCATCATCACCATCATCACCACCATCACCATCAACACCATCATCACCACCATCACCATCATCATCATCATCATCACCATCATCATCATCACCACTATCACCACCATCATCATCACCATCACCATCATCATCACCACCATCACCATTACCATCATCACCATCATCATCATCACCACCATCACCATCATCATCACCATCATCACCACCATCACCATCACCATCATCACCATCATCACCACCATCACCATCATCATCATCACCATCATCACCACCATCACCATCATCATCATCATCAACACAAAAGAACAGGCATGTATTAATTAGTACCACTTTCTGAGCCATGTGCCAGGCAAATGCTTTACATGCATTTAATCTTCACAACGACACTATTAGGTAGATACTATTATTCTTCCCATGTATAGTTGAGGAAACAGCTTTGGGGGCATTTAAGTGACTGACAACGTTAAACAGCTAGTAAGTGGAGAAACCAGAATGTGGACCCAGGTCTATCTATACTGCAGAGCCCAGGCAGTTAACCACTACTCTACACTGCTTCCCACTGGCCAGTCATGGAAACTGCACCTGTCCTATCAAGGTCAGGCTCTCCAAGCCAACTGTCCCACATGGGAAAAAAATGTTCTTAATTAAAAAAAAAAAAAAACCTGTGAAATCAGAGTCAAATTAGGCCCAACGGGAGGCTAGGAAGTTGCAACATACACAGCACACTCAAGCACAGATGGAAATAAACAGCAGAATCCAAGCGCATCCTCAGTGACTGCAGATCTACGAAGACGCGCGCAAATGCATGTAAGTGGCTATGCCAGGGTATGTAAATGACCACATCCTGAAGAGCAAAAGGAGGGTGGGGGGCAGCTTTTCAGAAGGCAATGCCCCCTGCTCTTGACCTCTCTTGGTATAGGGGTCGCCACTGAACAAAAGGGAAAAACGTCTAGATTGAAGACCGTAAGAAAAGCTGTACCGGAGGTGACATCCAGACCTTTGTGGGAGTTCAGAGAGCTAAGAGGGAGGCCCGGCTTATCCAGCTCCCAAGGAGCTGCCAGATTCAATAAATTAGTAAAATCAGTAAAGAAACATCTTGTTTGCCAACGAGTGTCCATTTTCTTGTCCCAAAGGTAAATTAGCAAAAGTTGAATTGGAAATCTATTCTTTTCAGTGCAATCATTCTCAAACTTCGGTGGGCATTAGGATCACCCAGGGTCCGTCCTTAGACTGCACGTCTCTGTCCTGGTCCTCGGACCTCCTCAATCAGTTGGGGCTGGGGGGGCGGGCAGGCTGGAAATCTGCGCTTTTAAAACATATCCCTGGTGATTCTGACTCGGGAAGTGTATGGATCACCTCTTTAGAAAACTGGCATTTAAAAAACACGGGGTTCGAGGACAGGCAGACCTGGATCCAGGTCTCAGCCTGACATTTACCGTCTGTGGGATCTTGGCTTGTGGACAAAGTGTCATGGTCCCAGTACCTTCATTTGTAAAGTGGGGCTAATTTTATTCTCCCTCTCAAAGGATTGCTGTGAGGCCTAAACAAGATAATTCATTTAAGGGCCTTGGCACAATGCCTGACACACAGTAAAAACTCAGTAAATATCTGGTATAATTACGATGATCATTCCCTGATGAAAGGCGGGAACCACAGCCGCCTTCAGCCAGAGTCCAGGCTCCTAAAATACGGACTTGAACGTTATTAGGTGAATGCATAAGTTTTCCCTTTGCTTCTACCTCACTGACTCCTCCCCCGGGGACGCGGGCAATGATCTGATTGGTTGGTTGACAAGAGTCTGCGTTCCATTGGTCCACTGTCCCCTCTTGGCGTCCCTGCCTCCCTCTCCCTTCCCTCCGCCCTCCCCCCCCTTCACCTTCTCTTTCCCCTTCTTGCCCCTCCCTCTCTCTCTCCCCTCCTCCCTGGCTCTCAGCTCTCCCCACAAGACAGTCTCAAGTTCTAGACCAGAGGAGGAGTGTTAAGAAGGCTGATTAGATTCACAGGTCCAAGCTCTGTTCTCCAATCTGGATTAGCCAGCAAGAGGCTTGATATTTTTATCCTTGTCTTGCTCCTGTGTCTATTAATTTCTCAAGTGATCCAAAACTCAAACAGCAAAGGGGTAACCATCTGCTTCAAACCCCACCACCAAATGTGTGCCTCCTGGGTGCCTGTCCTGGGCCCACAGTGGGTGAGTCCATTGTCTGACTTGGCGATTTCCCACTGAGGGCAGTTATTCAGTCCCAAAGACTCATGGCAACCACACTCATTCGCTGATTTCACGGCTGTCAAGATGCCCTCTCATGGAGCATCATTTATTTGCTTGAATTATGACTTTTTTTCTCATCAATTCTTAATCAAGTGGGTTTGTGTGCGCAAAATCAAAAAACAGAATAGCCATGGTAAACGGCACCTCAGAAGGAGCACCCCAGACTCAGCCCGTTAATGATTAATAATTGGGTTTTGAAGAAGCCTTCAAAAGCGCGTGATACATGTTTATAAACAATACCACCTCCTGACTAGTTCCTGTGAAAACAGCAGCTGCATCCGTGGGGTGCTGGCTATGTGCGGAGCATTCTGAGCGGGACCTTCCACACATCCATGATCGTATCTAATCCTCACAATGACCCCATTTGCAGATGAGAAGACTGAGACTCAGGGAGGATCACTGAAAGCCGTCCCCAAAGTCACACGGCCAGAAGCCGCATGGCCAGGATTCGAACTTAGGTCTCCTGCCTCCAAAGTCCCTTCTCTTTCCACCACAGCAGGATGCCTCTTTGTAACCCTCTCCTCATGGACCCCTCATATTTGAGATCTGTCAGGTCAAACCTCGGGACTGAATGGCCTGTTTTAATGCTTAAACTTGTAGAATAATTCCCAGATTCAGGTCCTGGCTCTTTCTCTTGCTGGCTTTGTGACTGGAGGCAAATCATTTACACTCTGAGTGATCTCTGCTTCCTGATATTCACACCCTTATGTAAACACCTCCCTTTGCGAGTGCCTGAGACCTGTAACTTGCCCCTAATCAACAGAACACGACAAAAGTGATAGGTTATAAGAGATCAGCTCCTGTTTTGCTGGCAGACTCTCTATCAGCTTCTCAGCTTGCACATTCTCATAAGGCAAGCTGCCTTGTTGGGGACGCCCACATGACAACAGACAAGAGGGACTCAGGCCCTCACTCCAACAGCCGTGAGGAGTGAAATCCTACAGATCCTTCTCCAGGTGAGCCTTGAGACGCCCGAAGACCCTGTTGACGCCTCGATTGCATCCTGGGAAGGACCCTGAGCTCCAGAACCCTGCTGAGCTCTGCCTGAATGCCAGACCCATGGAAACTGGACGATAATAACTGTGTGTTCTTCTAAGTCTCGAAGCTCCGTGGTAGTGTATTAAGCAGCAATAGATAATTAAGACACCGTTCCATCACTGATTCATTCCAACACGCACTGTGTCCCCGCTGCATGCCGGCCACCATGCCAGGGCTGGGGACGCAGAAGAACAAGGACGCGGTCTCCACCCTCGGGTTGCTCGGTTAGTGCGGGATGAGACCTGCATAGAAATGAGGGCAAGCTACACGGCCCACAAGAAACGATGCCGATCCCACTGTCCTGCACAAGGATGCAGGATGAGCAACCTCCTTTGTGAAAACGCAAATCCCAAATGTTAAAAAATGCAAATTTTTAATTAAAACTTGAAGGTAAAATTGAGTTTAAAATAAAAGAGATGAAAAACCTAAATGTGTCCATCAACAGGGGAAGGATGAAGAAAACCAAAACACAATCACACTTGCAATCCATGACGTTCATGAAGTGCTTAACAGCCATTAAAGATAATGAAGTAAGTCTGTGTCTACTGACGTGGCAAAAACTCCAAGACACATCGTTGGTTGAAATTTAAAAAAAAAAAAAGGAATAGCAGAAAGAACTATTCGATATGATGCCTTTGTGTTAAAAAAAAAATCCACTCTGCACACGCGCACACACACACAAATGGCATTTCTCTTTGATAGATATATATGTAGGAGCTATGTACAATGTAAACAGTTAAGGGCAAGACTCTGGACTCCGAATTCTGACGCTCAACTTCCGGTTGTGCCGTTTACTGGTTCGGCAACCTTGGGAACATTTCTGAAAGCCTTTGAGCCTCAGTTTCCTCATCTGTAAAACGGGGCTGTTGTGAGGATTAAATGAGCTGCTATAAGACTGGTACACAGTCAGTGCTCAATGGGTGTTCGCCATTATCAATATTAATACAATGGCTGCTATTATCCCTACTGCTAGTACTGGGCTGGAAAGATACACACAAAAATTAAAACAATGATTCCCTTGAGAAGGGCACTGGGATGAGAACGGAGGACAAGTGTCTGTAGACCTATGGGTAATTTTCAGTTTTTACTGGGACCATGTCTCAGGCATTGTATAACCAGCAATCGACATCACTGAATAAGCAGTCAGATAGATAGGTCCAGGGAAGCAGGACAGGTGCTCAGGTGTTGTGGGGCACAAAGCAGGACGTACTCTGTTCCCTCCAAAGGTGGGGATGGTGTCAAGCCAGGCTTCATGGAAAACACAGCTGACTCTGGAGTCACCCATCCCACTGATAGTTCCTCCACAGAAAGTTTTCCCCTTGGCCACCTTCGTCTGAAGAAGCAGGCCGGGAGGCTCTCCCGAGTCCCCTGCAGGTTGATGAAAGTCCTCCTGAGAGGCTGGGGAAGTGGCCCAGGACCTGATCACAGAGTTCCCCGGGTACCCAGTGGGACAGCTGGGCCTTCCAGGACACCCAGCGAGCTCTTCCAGCCCGGCTGAGCCATCTGTTACTAAACTCCTAATAACGAGCTGTCTTCTGGTTCAAGGATGCTGCTGCCGACGGCAGCTGAGGGGAACCTGCGTCTTGTGAAGGAGGTTGGTCGGTAATGGTAATTGATGACCTCCTCCTTCCACCATCCCTCCCTCGCTGCTCTGATCTGCCAGGTCCCTGGGCTGGCAGTGGCTGCCAACTGGAGTGAGGAAACCCACTGGGGAGGCTTCCGAATAGAAACAACTAAATCCCCTGACACCTTGGGGATCAAACCACAATTGGGATCTCGTTAATTCCACATCTTAACCAACTCAGCTAACTGCCCACTGTGAACGGGCATCTCCTTTCAGAGCAATAAATTCACCCAGAGGAAGCAATTAATTGGACCCAAAAGATCGGAGGGAGCAGAGGAGAAACATTTATCAACAGTCTCCTAATTACTTGCCCATTTTCCCTCCCACTTAATTCCCCCAATAGTTTTTTAAAATTATTTTTTTAATTTTTATTACCCAGTAGTCTTATAATGTCTTCACTATTATTGTCCATTTTATAGGTGAGAAAACTGGGGTTCAGAGAGGTTCTATGACTTGCTCAATACTACACAGCTAAGAAGCTAATGAATTTGGTCCTTGTCATGTTATGATGTCTATTTTACAGACGAGGAAACTGAGACATGGGGGAGATTTAGGTGGCTTGCCTTGGGAGAGGCATGGGACTGAGCAGTGGTGTGGTCATTATTTCTGAACTCAAGCATAGAGTTCTTTCTTTGATTTGATGCCCAGAGATGAAGCAGCATCTCACCCTCTTAATCACCCACTTGGAGGCTGGATCAGACCTTTCATGATCTCCTATCTTGCACTGCCTCTTGAAAGGTGGTCCTGGATTCACCCCCAGCAGAATCAAACTGGGTGCATGTTAAAATGCATATCCTTAGGCCCTGCCCCTGGTCTTTGAATCAAACACTCTCACCACAAGATCAGGAGTCTGCATGTTAAACACACACTCCAGAGTCCTCTGCACACCAAAGCTTGAGAACCACATCACGGACATCCTTCCTACTGCCTGGTACATCTTGATCCGAGGAGGACAAGGCAGCTTTGGAAAGAGCGCTGCTCATATTAGTGAGCCAAATTTTTAAATCCATCATCATTTTACATTTATGAAGTTCATTTCTGTCCCCTTCATCAGAGGTCTAAAGCTGGCAGCCTCGAGTTTTTTTGGCCACCTGTCTAGTCTCTCCATCCCTGCCCCTCACCCCAGGGTTTGAAAAGAATCTGGTCAGGGCTCTAAAGACAGATCACTGGGTTCAAATCCTGGCTCCCCTAGTCTCCAGCTGTGCCACTTACACACTGAGGATCTCAGTTTCCTCAGCTGTCAAATGGGGTAATAGTGGCTCACGCCTCATAGGCCTGTGAAGGTAGAAAACATGCTCCTTGATCGACAGCTTATGGGAGAGTGTCTGGCATGGAGTAAATACTCAATAAAGGTTAGCTATCAATATTAACATGTAGATTTCTAGATTTTCTTGATTTTCCCGTGGCAACACTCAGCTGGATCTGGATGATATCTGCCCACTTTGGACGGGGGATGCTGTCACCTCACACGCAGCGCTTAGTCACCCGGCCATCCCTCATGGGGATTCTTTAGCCGGCCCTGCAGGCCTTTGTGCTGGCGACACGGAGGGCTTAAGTAAAAGCACATGTCCATGACTGCTCCTCTCCAGAGGCCTGGGGTTGCAACCCCCTCATCCTATAGCACCAGCCCAAGCTGCACCCAGCCAGGGGCCACCCCCAGACTCAGGACCCACATTCCTGGGGATGGACCTGGGACAAGATGCTCCTTCCAGCCCTCCAAGAAAAACTGCTGCTTTCCAGCTCAGCCTCGAGGCTCCCCACTCTCCCTCTCCAGCTTCAACGCCAGCAGGATTGTCACAGGTAACCTGTGATGTCACACCATCCCGCGCTCCAGGTAAGTTCAAGCTTAGCGACAGTTCTGGGAACGGTCCTTCTAAGATCTTTTCCCCTGGTTAACTCATCCTCTCTCCTTCCTGTGTCAGCTTAACTGTCACTTCCTCCAGGATGCCTCCCCCGCCTGTGCAGCCTGGATCAGCTGCCCCCCGTGCAACCCCGCAGTCCTCCGGACTTCCTGCCTCCCAGCATTTACCGCACTGGGGTTGGGGCACATGTGTATTGTGTCTCCCCTTACAGACCAGGAGATCCCCAAGACCAGAGTCTATGTCTCATTCACCACTGAGCCCTCAGTACCTAACAAAACACTTAGCACACCAGTGACACTCAGTAAATGTCTATTGAACGGGTGACTAAAACAGGGATTCTGTTAACATTGAGGAATAGAGACCGGAATTCTGTTTACAAAAGAAGGAAGGAGAGAGACAAGAAAGCGTGCATTGAACGCCACTATATGTGAAATTTCATAAGCACCGTACGCAGTAGATATTAGAAGCTCTTCTACAAATAAGAAATCTGAGGTTCAAAAGGTTAAACGATTTGTACGAAGCTACTGAGCCAGAGCAGGGGTCAGCGAAGGGCCCCTTCTGTAAAGGGCCAGTTCATGGGCATTTCAGGTTCGTGGGCCGCATGGTCTCGGTCACACTTCTCAGCTCTGCCATCGTAGCAACAAAGCTGCCACACACAAACCAGTGGGCGTGACCGTGGCCCAGTCAAATGTTATTTGCAAAATGGGCCAAGGGCAGGATTCGACCCACGGGCTGTAGTCTCCGAACCCTGAGCTCGCCATTGACCCCAGGAAGATCTGAAACCGTGTTTGGCCGTGACACACACAAACCTCTCAGACAAAACGTTGGAGAAAGACAGAGGAGCAGAAATGGTGAAGGCCCAGGAAGGGATGTTCGCTTTGGGGAAGGTCAGAGTGAATTTCGTCCATCTGATCATGGAAACTCACATCATTTAGTCCTCAAGTCAACATTCATTGAACACCTACTGTGTGCTAGGCTTTTGCTAAGTATTCAGGGGAGCCAAGCATGAATAGGGCCAGTCCCTGGCCTCTCTTAGCCTGCAGAGAAGTAAAGGAAGTGATATGTATGCACTTTCCTTGAGTCATTAAATATTTATTGAGCACCTACTGTGTGCTGGGGATGAGACAACAGCAGTGAAGAAATGAAGGCTCGGTCCCCTGCTCTTCAGCAGGTCACAGCCCAGCTGCAGAAAGGGACATGAAATAATAATCACACAGATAAATATTTAATTACAAATTGGGACTAATGCCATGAAGGAAAAGAACATGACGCTATGAGAGAGAATAACAAGAGAAAACACATTTCAGTTGAGGGGGAGGGGGCTAGTCAGGGAAGAACTCTCTGGAGGAATGGTAAATGCCCCAAAACTGAGAGGGCAAAGGGTAGAGGCAGTTCAGAGGAGAGGCTGGGAGAGGCTTCTAGAAGGCCATGATATGTGAACTCTACTTGGAAAGATGCGTAGGACTTGGAAGTACAGGAACCAGGCCGCCACGTGCAGCTGTACAGACTGTGCACTGCACAAATCCGGGGGATACTTTCACATAGACACAATGGGAATGGCACCCTAAGGTTGAGCAGCTGTACAACCGCATCCAGCAATTCTGTCCTGGGATGGGAAGAAAAAGCATTCCTGAAGGAGAGAAGAGGGAGCAAGTTGATGGCCAGGAGCCGCTTAACTTCACGAGGACCACTAGCAAACTGCCGAGGCTTAAATGCCTGTATTCTGCCTCCTCTGCCTCCTGGGGCTGCAATTTGTGCATTGCGGGGTGTTCTCGGGCCTGCTCAGCAGCTGTGATGAATGTCCTCCCATTGCCTGCATCGATTCCCCCCGTGAGGTCCTTGTCTGGTTCCTCATCAACCCTCCTTCTGGCTGCAGTGTGTTAAGTGGGTACTCAGCCCATACTTATTACTCCAGTTTAATGAGCTGGCAGCAAAGACTTGCTGATATAAAATTCATATTTATTGAATTTGATCGTCCTCAAGCCTGCTCCTGTATGTCTAACCTGCTTGTCCTAGTGGCTGGGACCACTCTGGATTATTGCGTTACAGTTTTATTGATGGGCAGGCCATTTGCTCATTTCTTTGGACAAGAAGTCACCACCCCCCACCTGCCCTCCCACACACACCAATCTCTGCTGATTCGGTCCAGGAAGGTTTTCTGCCTGGTAACTCCCTAAGCTGAGTAGAGGAGAGTCAGGGCAGGGGGTCCAAATTTGTGTGCCTTCCAGGACCAGGCAGGTACGGCAAAGGAGGGAATTGTGCTGGGGGACAGAGGAGATGATGAATTCGACAGCGCAGACACCATCTAAAGGGGGTGGCCCTACTCAGGCCCGATCCATTGTTGCCATGTGCAAGTGGGACCCTGATGTGACCAGATCGTCAATTTTCCAGGAACTTGGAAAAGGAGGATGATGTGTATGTGTGTGTGAGAGCTCTCGATGCTAAACACCTGCAATTAATCTTTAAGGATGTCTTTAACACCATGCAAGCCAAACAAATTAAAATTACCTCTAAAGGTCAAATCCAACTCTTGGGCCACCAGTTTGCAATTTCTGAGCGTGGGGAAGCTGAAAATCTGAAAATAAGACAGCTTTTCCTGGTGGAAGCCACAGGTCCTCTGACCTGAAGGAAACCAACTTTCACAGGGCAGGAGGTCTTAGTAGTTAAGAGAACGGGCTTTCATCCAGACAGACCTGAGTTCAAATGCAGTCTCCACCCCCGTGTGACCTTGAGCACGTCCTTCACCGCGCTGAGCCTCGGATCTCTCATCTGTTATCTAGAGAGAAGCCCACCTACTTGCAGGGTCACCATATGGAATTGACAACCCTTTGAAGTTAGGTATCACCGTGTGACTTGCTTCGACCAATGTAACCTGAGCTCACTTCCGGGCAGAAACTTCAAGAGCCAATGCCCCATTTGCTGTATGCCCTTTCCCATACTGTGACCCCATGTCGCGACTGGAGCCTTCGTCATCCTGGGGTCCTCAGTAACAATGAGGAGCAGACTCCCCCGTTGACCTTCGGCAGACACATAGTATGAGTCAGAAATAAGTTCTTGCTGAGCCATGAGTATCTGGGGGTTTTTGTTACAGCAACGGAACCTACCCTATCTGGACTGGCACAAGTCTCAGAAAGTCGTTGTAAGAGTTAAATTAATTAGTAAATACATGTAGAACCATGCCTACAATGTGGTAAACCCTGCTGTTGATCAGCTTGGTTATGTATTAAATAACCCCAACATTTCAGTGCCTTACAAACACAAAAGTTTAATTCCCGGCCTCATGATGAAGGGCAGATACTGTCTGGGATGAGCCCTGAGATGGGCCATTCTTGTGGCAGAAGGAACAGGAAAAGAGAGCTGGCAGAAACGGGCAACAGCCTTAAGGCTTTTGCTCAGGCATCCGTCACATCCACCACACGCCATTGGCCAAAGCAAGCCACATGGCCAAGCCCAGTGTCAACGGGGCAGGAATGTTGCTCCTCCCACTGGGAGGTGCTTCAATCATGCGGCAATGGGGAGGAATTTCCACTGGACATATTCATCCCAATAAAGGAAATAGTCCTTTCATTGGGAAGCAAATAATTGGGGAAAATCATAAAATCGAACACAGCCCTTCGTAAAAGTTAGCAATTATGCTGTCATACATGCAGAAGAGGCCAGCCAGCAAGGAGAGGCAAAGATGGATGGAAGGATGGAGAGGACAACGTGGGGTCTGTCCCCTGCCTGGCCCCTTGGAGATCAGGGCTGGAGGCAGCAGCCAAAGAACACTATTTCAAATGGCATCTTAGGTACAGAGACCCAAGCACAGTTTTAGGTCCACAGGATAAAATACAACCCGGAGTGACCAAGAAAGATCTTCTCCCTGCACTGTGACCAAGACTCAGCGAGAATGGGCTCAGATGCAGCGCCATTTGAGCCCCACAAGGGTTTGTCATTTTTGGGACAGGGAGCAACAACCCCGGGGCCCAGGGGCTGGCGTTTTCGGAGACACCCGCCCAGCAGCCACAGTAAACGCGGTCTCTCCCATGCCTGGTCAGACAGCCACGATCAGCCAGCAGATAGGAAGCGGGAACCCAGAGGACAGGTGAGAAGACCATGTGACCCCCCTGGGACTGCAGGAACGATGGGGGAAGACTCAGGAAAGGGCTGCTGGGGTTCTCTGATTTGCAGGTAGAGCCATGAGCCAGCAAAAGCCGAGCTGTCCCAATAAATAAGGCCTTGTTGGGCCCGAAAGGCTGCTGAGCCCAGTAAAATCGGGTCACTAGTAAAATTGTATATCAGTCATGGCAAGATAGACACAAATGAAAAAATTATCTCCAGGCAGGAAAACGCAGAGAAAATCACTTGACACTCAGGAGACCTCGCCTCACCTCAGCGGGCTTCAGGAGAGGGGTATGCTGCAAGAGATAAGGCCCAGGAGGCAGCTGTGACTCTTGGCTGGGGTGTGATGGGGTGGGGAGAGAAGTGGGGGGACGGTGCCTTTTCCCTGCTAGAGCCCCCTGGAGACAGCCTCTATTAAGGAAATGAGTAACTATGGTTTGGAAAGGAGGGTTAACACCCACATTCAATAACAATTATTAAAACCATTTTAAGAGCTTATTATTAGGTTGAACCATATGAAAGGGCTGATATTTGACCAGTTCTGACCCATAAAAATGACAATTTCAGGGGCCGCCCCGTGGCCTAGCGGTTAAGTTTGGTGTGCTCCACTTCAGCAGCCTGGGTTCAGTTGCCGGGCGCAGACCGACACCACTCATCAGCAGCCGTGCTGTGGCGGTGACCCACATACAAAATAGAGGAAGACTGGTGCAGATGTTAGCTCAGCACTTATCTTCCTCAGGTGAAAAAAAAAAGGCAATTTCATATGGTTCAACCTAACATTTGCTGGGCACGTGCGAAGCAGTTAATATGCATTATTTCATTCAGGTCTCATTCCAGCTCTCTGAGGTGGGTCCCCTTATTATGTCCATTTTACAGAGGAGGAAACTGAGACCAGTGAGGTTAAATTCCTTGCCCAAAGTAAAAAAATTGCAGATCTAAGATATAAAGCCAGGGGGTCTGAATCCAGGGCCTCGGCCCTTAGCCACTGGACCTGGCTACTCAGAGTGAGGTCTGCAAACCACCAGCAGCAGCAGCCTTTCTGGGAGCTTCTTTAAAAGGCACAGTCTTGTTTACACCCCCAAGTTTACAGCAGCATTGTCCACAATAGCCAAAAGATGGAAAAAATCCAAGCATCCGTTGACGGCTGAATGTTTGGTCTATCCGTACAATGGAATGTTATTCAGCCTTAAAAAGGAAGTTCTGACACCTGCTACAACACGGTGAACCCTGAAAACATTACACCAAGTGACATAAGTCAGACACAAAAGGACACTGTATGATTCCACTTATATGAGGCACCTGGGATAGTCAAATTCGCAGAGACAGAAAGTAGAAGGGCGGTTGCCAGGGGCTGGGAGGAGGGGAGAACGAGGAGCTGTTGTTTAATGGGGACCGAGTTTCAGTGGGGATGACGAAAACATTCTGGAGTGGATGGCGGTGATGATTGCACAACAATGTGAATGTACTTAATGCCACTGAACTGTGCGCTTAAAAATGCTTAAACTGGGGGGCCGGCCCAGTGGCGCAACAGCTAAGTTCGCACGTTCTGCTTCAGCAGCCCGGGGTTCGCCGGTTTGGATCCCAGGCTCGGACCTACATACCACTTATCAAGCCATGCTGTGGTAGGCGTCCCACATAAAATAGAGGAAGGTGGGCACGGATGTTAGCTCAGGGCCAGTCTTCCTCAGCAAAAAGAGGAGGATTGGCAGCAGATGTTAGCTCAGGGCTGATCTTCCTCAAAAAAAATTAAAAAAAGAAAAAAATGCTTAAATTGGTCAACTTTATGTTATACGTATTTTACCACAATAAAAAATAGTCATAATTTCCTCCAGAAAATGCGGTTTGGGGCCACATCAAAGACTAGGCCAGCCCCTGCCTTTTTAACAAGATCCCCAGGCACACGTATGCACATTAAAGTTTGAGAAGCACTGCCACTAGAATATTCTGCCACCCAGGTGCCAAGTGCTTGCAGGAACCGGCAGGGAACAGGGAAAAGCACAAGGTCGGCCTAAATGCAGAAAATAAAGGGAAGGGGCGCTGAGCACCACTTCCCCCTCTGCAGGCCTCCCACCCTCAGAGTGTGATTTCCCTCCACCCTCCCCCGTTTCTGCCCAGTACCAGGGATGGTGTTTGTCACTAACAGGATCTTGGCCTGCCAGCCATCAGCTGGGACAAGAGAGCTCCCTGCCCCACCATGTTTAGCTTGGCTGTTTGGAGCCCCTTGGCCGCCAACAGAAATCGCCGTGGTGCCTCTGAGCTCTGCTACAGATGAAATTAATTCCTCCAGAGCTGAGGGAGCTGGGCGGGCGGGGAGCACGCGGGCTGGTGGAGCGAACTGCCTTGGCAGCAGCTGTTCCATTTGGGAAACTAATGAGACTCGAGGAAAAATCTGCCAAGGGATGCCAAATACTTGTTTGCCTGTGGACCTGATACAGCCTTGGCCAAACTGGACAGTAATGCAAAAACGTCCATCATTTTTTGTTCAATTTTGCGGCTCTGTCTTGCGTTTCAGAAGGAGAAGAATTAAAACCTTATCTGTCCCCAGGCTAGCCCTCCATTCCACAGAGATTCAGGGAAGACAGGCACCTGACAATGTTGGGTATTCCTAAGGCTCGTTTGTCTAGCCTCCCCACTGGCTCACTCACCACCAGGCCCTGACCTGCCCTCTTCCAAATTGTTTGGCTCTGTGCTGCCTTGTGGAGCCAATGCATATCTCTTGGCAGCTGGTGTAACATTGAAAAGCCACAAACCCAGGTGAGCAAAATATAATCTTTCTTATTTCCTATAACTGAATTTTATTACTATCCGGAGCCCCCACCCTATCTGGCTGCGGTAAACCTAATCCTGTCCAATGGAGGATTAACTTGGACAATTCAGGAAGGACTCAGCAAATTCAGGGTTTCGTTGGTTATTTCATGGCCTCTTCCCTTCTGCCTTCTTCTCTGAGTTGCATCTGATTTCTGGGAGGCTTCCAGAGCATCACGGTGGGGGAACCATCTTGCCCTTGGTTGTCCCTTTGGTGTCCACTGAGGAGTCCCTTGTCTTGTCTCTAATCAACATCGTTACTCCTTGTTGACATCACAGGGACTTCTTAATGCCTTCTGCTCTCCAGTCTGTGATGGGCATTCCCCCTCATTCCCACAGCAAGGCTCGCAGTGCCCCGACCATGTTGACCTTGGTGACCTTGGGTGCAGAGGAGGGAATTCTCTTCTTCCGGGGGGATGCTGGGGATGTTGAGGACTCAGTGAGCCTCCCGTTGACCAGTCTGCTCAGACAACACTCACTGCCACCTCTTCACTATTCCAAGCCGGGCTGCATAGGAGTTTTCCTATGAGGCTTGACAGCTGAGACTCAGGTCCTCTGCGCTCTTGGACTCCTAAACCTACCTAGAGTTTGCTCATGCCCTTCCCCCTTGGGACTCAGTTTGGGAGGAGGCAGGAGACAAGGCCCCTTTTAAAAAATACATGTTGGAGATGGACTTTCTCAAAGATGGTGGCAACGATGTCTCTCATCCCGTGTCTCTTCTTACAGGGTGACCTTGACACTCCTTCCATTGAGTAGCGGGTTCTACGCTCCCTTCCCTTGAACCTGAGCAGAACTTTATGACTGCCTTGACCAATAGAGTAAGGCAGAAGAAACCTTATGTGACTTCCAAGGCCAGATCATTTAAATGCCCTGCATTTCCACCGTCCTCGCTTGGGACACTTGCTCTTGGCACCCAGACCCCATGCTATGAAAATTCTAAGGTTCTCATGGAAGGACTCGTGGAGAGGAACCAAGATCCCCGGCTTTGCCTTAGCTGAGCTCCTACCCACAGCCAGCACCCACTTGCCAGCCATATGAATGAACTGTCTTGAAAACGGAGCCTCCTAACAGCCTCCAGCCCCCAGCCCCCAAGCCATCCCAGCTGAGGGGCCTTCTACATCAAACTCTGCCCAACTCGCAGAACACTGAGCAAGACAGATGAATGCTGTTGTTTTGGGCCTCTCAGTTTCTCAGTGGTTTGCTATGCAGCAATAAATAACTGATACAGTGCTTCTCAGCCCTAATTCTCTCCTTTCTCCTCATTTCTCTCTCTTCCCAGGGAGATTTTATCATTTCCGTAATAACAAAACTGCCTCTTCATCTACCCTTTCCAATTTTTTTATTATGGCATAAACCTTACGCCCCAAACTCTTCAGCACTTAAGCTTTTGAAACCATAAAAAGCCTCGCTCTCATAAGGCAAAAGCCTTGGCTTTCAAACTTATTGCCAGGTGCCGGGAGTTTCCAAAGCCAGTTTTGAAACTCAAAAGCTGAGCGTTGTCTTTTTTTCCTTCTTCTTCTGTGCATTCCTGCTGTCTCAGCCTTCTCCTGAGGGCGGTCAGGATGGAAGGCAGCGGCCCCCGGTGGGAAGGACAGCGATGTGAGAAATTTCCAGGTGTGGCAGAATGCACTGAATAGGATTTTATAACATCCTCACGTTATTTTTTACCAAAGCAGATGCAAATCTCCTGTGTGCAAGACTATCCCGTTCCTTTAATGCCCTTAAATCAACTTAGAATCCAACTCGATGTCTCCATCCTACTGTGCTGGTGGGAAAGCATCTCAGTCATCATCAGAACCTTCCCCAAGCAGCGCCCACTGCTCCTGAGGACCAAACGAAAATCCCGAGGTCTTAACCCAAGCTCTCCAGGTAGTGGTCGCTAGGCTTTGGCTCATGCTGTCCCTGCTGACACGTACATTGTCCAAGCCAGTCAGCAAAAGTTTTTGTGAAAGGCTAGATAGTAAATATTTTTGACTTTGGGGGTCTTACAGTCTCTGTCGCAACTACTCAGCAATGCGGTTGTGTTGCCAAAGCAGCCACAGGATGGATAAATGAATGGCCGTCGCTGTGTTCCAATAAAACTTTATTTACACAAACAGGCAGGGGGGCCACAGTTTGCCAACTCTGGGTCCAAGCCGACATAGAGCCCTTGAATTCCTGTTTCTCTGATTCTGCCCCAGAGAGGGGCATAGAAATCTTCACCAAATCTGGAAACCCTGATGCTTGGGGTTCAGAATCCCACATGAATTGTACACCTACAAGGTGTCACAACAGAGCGAGGTGGGATACCAAGTGTATTAGTCAAGGTTCTCCAGAGAAACAGAACCAATAGGATCCGTATATATAGGTATATAGAAAGAGATTTATTATGAGAGATCGGCTTATGTGATTACGGAGGCCGAGAAGTTCCACCATCTGCCATCTGCAAGCTGGAAGCCCAGGAAAGCTGGCGGTGGCATAACCACGGGCCCTTCAGGACCAGTTCAACTGACCCCGTCTCTTATCAACAGGGTGATAAAGAATTGCCTTTCAGAAAATGTGCAAAGTCACGTAGTCAGAGCATGTGCAGCAGAAGAAACCTTGACCCGAAATGACCTCGGAACCAAAGATCCTCCTCCCCACAGAATCCAAGGCCAAGGACAGGACCGGAACTTAAAAGTCAGACTCTTTTCAGAAGCAAGGAGTCCCTCATTCAGGAAGACGTGGTGTTAAAATTCCTTCCCCACCTCGTCATAAATATTTAGAACTGCATCATAAAAGTTTAGAGCCTCATCATAAATGTTTAGAACCCTGTCATAAATGTTTAGAAGCCCACCAATCAAAACTTGTTCCTCCAGCATTTCCACATGCCAGCCTGTTCTCCCTAGCTCTTAAATTTCGCCCCAAATCCTGAATCGGGGAGACAGATCTGAGGGTCCACACCCCCGTCTCCCTGCCGACTGATCTCGCAGAATAAAGGTGATCTCTTTTCTCAAAGGCTGATGCCATAATCAATAGGCTTTTTACGTGCATGGGGCAAGAGAACTCCAATTTTGTGCGCTAACAGTGTGGTTCCAGGCCAAACCCAAGGGCCTGAGAACCAAGAGCGCTGAGGTCCAAGGACAGGAGAAGCTGGGTGTCTCAGCTCAAACAGAGCAAAGTCCCCCTTCCTCCATCTTTTTGTTCTACTCAGGCTGTCAAGGGATTGGATAATGCTGCTCACGTTGGTTAAGGCCGTCTTCTTTACTCAGTGTACGCATTCAAGTGTTAACCTCTTCCAGAAGCCCCCTCACAGACACACCCAGACACAATCTTTTACCAGTTATCTGGGCCTCCCTCAGCCCAGTCAAGCTGACATAAAATTAACCATCACACCGGCTAATCAAGTGACCTGCCAACCTCTAACCTTCCCAGACTCTAGGGTCATCTCCTTTCTCTGACCTTGCCCTCCAGGGCCCTCCCTGCTCCTGCTCCTCCTTCATCCCTTCAGCGAGTTGAGGCATTTTACAAAATACAGGGAGGACCACTGACTTTAAGCAGATTCTGCTGTCATTCCCGTGAACACCCCCAAGGGCTAGGAAACACAATGCCTAGCCTGAAATGGGAAAAGGGAAACACACAGGTACAAGGAACACAAATTAACATACCAGCACGTTATCCTGCCAAATATGTTACTTCAGGCATCTATTTACATGACTTTCTCTCACATGCTGTGAGCTCCTGAAGGGCAAAGACCAAACCTTACTCAGCACCGTCGTCCGGCGCAGCCCTGGCACGTCATAAGCACTCCATAAATATTTCTTGAATTAAATAAAGCACATCCTGCAGGAGTCCGTGCTGGTGGAATTTCCAGAGCCCTTCTCAATAGCTTATTTAACACTAACATAGCTGAAGTCCGCCATATTTGCAACTTTTAAA
This sequence comes from Equus asinus, assembly GCF_041296235.1. Lineage (NCBI taxonomy): Eukaryota > Metazoa > Chordata > Mammalia > Perissodactyla > Equidae > Equus > Equus asinus. Next base: position 34,655,442 of record NC_091803.1, read on the forward strand.
ATGGTAGAAAGCCATGCGGGTGAGTGCTAGTCATTAAGGCATTAAATAGGAGACAGTCTTAGGTTCGGGAAGATGCCCAGCACACAGCAGGATGTGTGTCAGTGAGTAGGGTGAAGAGCGGGTTTAATTTACAAGATGATGGAGAAATCAAGGCAGGTATTTGTGCAGATTCTGAACGCAAGCTTGGGCCTTTTCAATGGCTTTTGAGGTTAACGAGATGGTTCTCCTTGACATTGTTACTGCCAGTTCCAAACTAGAGCTTCTCGTCAACCTCAGAAACGAGAGTAGAATGGTAGTTCCCAGGAGCTGGAGGGCGGGAGAGAAGGGGAGATGCTGGTCAAAGGGTGCAAGCATCAATGATGAGGTGAATAAGCTCTGGGGATCTAACGGACAGCATGGTGACCGTGGTTAAGAAGACTGTGTTGCATACTCAAAATCTGCTGAGAGAGCAGATCTGAAGCATTCTCAACACACACACACAAAAGGTAACTATATGAAGTGATGGATGTGTTGATCAACCCAATTGTCGTCATCATTTCACAAAGTCTAAGTATTTCAAATCATCACATTGCACACTTTAAATATACACAATTTTGTCAATTATACCTCAGTAAAGCTAAAACAAAAAAAAAGGTTTTCTTTCACCTTAATACAGATATATCACCCAAACCACTCTACCACCTATCAGGCCTGTTTATGAACCCTTTGGGCCTTTTATGTGAAATGAAGAGAAGAAAAGAAAAGAAAGGAAATGATTGGTCTAAATGGAAATTTTGGAAATGGGAGTGGTGGTTAAAGGAGTGTGGGGTGTGGACCAGTTAAGTTCCCAAAGCAGAACAAAGATTTGTGTTCAAGTCAGAGGGCAAAACAGCACAAAATCCCGTTGCAGAAGAAAAAAGGAGCTACTATGAAGAAAACGTCAGACAATCCCAGGGCAGCCACTTGGAGACGCTGTGGGCCTAATACAGCTTGGGTACCATCGAGAGTTTTGCTGGAAGCCAAGAGAAAATTATGATCACAGTCAGGAATCGTCCAGCCGCCTCTGTAGCACATCTCCAGTGTTGCCTAGAGCACCTTCTGGTCTCACTAAATGGTTCAGGGCAGACACATTCCGTGTCCACTGTGACCCTAATCAGGAAATCTACTGGGGGCCTCCAGGGCTGAAGAGCAGTCTTAAGGTTAATCCTTATTATCAGTGTCCCACCCCTGCTTCTCAGTCCCTTTTCCAGATCCAAGTTCCTCAGGCCCTCCCTGGGAGCTTGTTCCCTTCACGATGGTCTGCTACTCCTGCACCGTTGACGTGAGCCCTGGGTCCAGCTCTCAGCCTCGCTCTGCCAAGGTCAAACCTCCCTAGTCCAGTTGCCGTCATCTCTTGCTTGGGCTATGGCAGCAGCCTCTTCGTCCCTCTCTCTGCCTTCCCTCTTGCCCTCCATTCTCCAAATATCAGCCAAGTGATCCTTTAAAAGACAATATTAGGTGCTTAAAATCCTCCAGTGACTTCCTATTGCAATTAGAATCAAATTGAACGTCTTTACCATAGTCCATGGGTCCCCAGATTATCTGGACCCTGACCACGTCTTTTGCCACACTGCCATCCTTTTTGTTCTTTCTGTTCTCTGATTGTGCCAAATTAGTCCCCATCTAAGGCCTTTTCATGAGTCAGCCTTGGTCTTGGACCTGACTTAACTCCCATGGGACACACCTTTGGCCCAATAAACTCTCCTGTGGCTCTGCTGGCCAAGAGTCTCTGTATTAACTTAGTAGCTTGCCTGGAGGACCCACTGGAAGGCACTGACCTTGGGAATGGGGACCGATCTGGTAAGCGATGATCACGCACCAAGCTGAGTCGTTGGTGCCTTCCCTTTGAGTGACTAGGCAATTCCAGTGACCTCACCTCCACTCTCAGCTTTCATGAGACATAAATCAGGGGCCCGAATCCACCACCCTCTCTGACTTTTCTGAGTATATTCATCACATTGATGTGCATCCAACCTTTTCAGCACCACTCAGTTAGAAAGGCGAGAAGGCAAGAAATTGGATGGCGGGGACCAGGGTCAGCAGTAAATCAAGAAAAGATGAAATTACAGGTACAGTCCACAGAGTTCTTTCTCCTGTGCTCCCGGAAGGTCTATCAGCTTGTCCTGCCAAGCTGTGTCTTTGTGCCACCTGGGCACAAACATTTTTCCAGGGAGGGGACTGAAGTCGAGGGATGATAGAGGGGATGAGAGAGAGAGAGACCTCTGCATAAAGGTCCAGGAAATACACTACTAGTTGACCTTCTGCCCTTTGGATGACCTCTACTGCCCTGATCTGTCAGTTGGATGGAAATGAGCATTAATTGCTCTCTGGCCAGTCCCATCTCTTCTTTCAGACAACAACCTCATCTTTCAAAAAACCCTCCTGCCCCTAACACTTGTTCCCTTCGTGAGGGCATAAAGCCATGCTCTCCAACCTTTGTTATGGCACACCCCATTAATAAAGGGTTTTTGAGCATGCACCCCCGATACGTACACACATATAGAGAGAAATTATGTGTATGTCCCATTATACGGATATATGAGATGATTATAAAACATCCGTGGGCGAAGTTTTTTAAGGATGAAATGAAAAATAAAGAGAAGTCTAATTTTTCTCCCCACACCCCAAGGGATATATCCATTTAGAAGTCCATTACCCTAAACAATGAAGGTCCCCTAAAGAAAATCTGAATATGTCATTTATGCAAAATAATGCTTCTCAAGGGGATTCTTAATTACCTAAACCCCAATAAACAATCTTTGCAAATCAGTATCTTCCTAAATCTCTAACGTCCAATAAACCACTTATGCAAACTATTCTGTTCTTAAAGACCCAACAGTTTAGCAGCTGCAGTTTCCCAAGTCTGGGCCGTGGACCAGCAGGGCGGGCATCACCCAGGAGCACATTCGAAATGCAGACTCTCAGGCCCCACCCCAAACCCGCTGACTCAGCATCCTCAAGCGAGTGAAATCCCCAGATGAGTCTGGACAAGCCCTGACCTAAGACACTGTTTCCTCAAATTCCCTGACTGTAAAAATCACCTGCAATGCAAGAACAAATTTACATCCCCCATGCCCAGACGACTTGAACCAGAAGCATCTGTGACAGGGCCTGGAAATCTGTATTTTTATGTTTTGTCTTTTTTTTTTTTGAGGAAGATTAGCCCTGAGCTAACTGCTGTCAATCCTCCCCTTTTTTTGCTGAGGAAGACTGGCCCTGAGCTAACATCCATGCCCATCTGCCTCTACTTTATATGTGGGACGCCTACCACAGCATGGCGTGCCAAGTGGTGCCATGTCCACACCCGGGATCCGAACGGGCGAATCCTGAGCCACCAAAGCGGAACGTGCGAACTTAACCACTGCGCTACTGGGCCAGCCCCAGGAATGTGTATTTTTATGAGAGACGGCTAATTCTCAGATCAGGCAAGTTGGGAAGTGCTGCCTTAAGGGAGTTTGAGATATGCAAAGCCTCTTCCTTTTTAAGAAGGTTCTAAAGGGTCAGGTGTGTAAAGGAGAGTAAGGACTAAGCCAGACAGGTGACAACCACCCTCCTACCTGTGCACACACCTGGTGAAGCTCAGGACCACAAGGCCAGAGAGGATGTCAAGGCATGGACACCCTCAAACTCCGCACTCTGCAGGCAGGTCGAGGCACGCTTCAACGATTACCTTCACTTCCAGGGGGGAGAACGAGTGTTGCTTTTTCCTGTAATCATTGACTAACGGAACTTCAAATGGACGTGACATGAGTTTTATGTAAAGCATCTGCCCTATCTTAAACGTAATGAAATCACAAATAGGAGCTTGAAAGGAAAATGGAATCACTTATTCGCAAGGGAAGCTTCTGCTCTGGAAGTTTGAGCGGGGGTCTAGCGTCCAGGGGGCTGCGCTGCCGAGTGTGTGTTGCTTGTTCATTTTAACTGGATACATCCGGTCTCCCCTGGACACCCTGCTCTTGAGACAACATAACTGAATTAGATAAAGTAAATCCAAATAAGCCACTCCGAAATAGCGCTCAACTGCTGCTGCGCTGAAGAGCTCCAGGATTCCCACTAGGGAGCGAGCTTTGGGGTTATGGAGAACGTTCCTTCCGAGGAATTTCCTTGCCTGGTTTATTGTCTCAATTTTACTGGGCAGTAGCATCTCCCCATTTCACAGAAAAGAAAAAATGAGGACAGGCTAACCATCTGGCAATCACGATAGCTACCATTTGTCGAGTGCCTACAATGCACAGGCGTTGTGCTGAGTGTTGCATGAAGAAGATCCATTGTTACCACACACACCCCCATCTTAACCTCTGCGGCTCAGAGAGGGGAGGTAACTTGCCCCAGGTCATGCAGCCAGTAACTGGCAGGGCCAGAACTGGAATCCACATTTGCTGATTCCAAAGTGCGGGTTTTTAATTCCTACACTATGCTGTCTCCTTTTCCCAAAACACACAGCTGGAAAGGCCAAGTGCCGTCCTCATGAGGTGACTGCTGTCTGGAAGCCCTCCCTTCAACCAGCCAAGACGTACTGAGTGTTTACTGCAGACCGTGCACGATGCCAGCTGCTGGTACCTACAACCTCCACCCTCCAAGTGTTCCCAGGGTACATGGGGAGATCTGTAAGCACACAGGTAACCCAAATGTGTAGGCACATGAGTTAAAAGTAGGGGCACGAAGAAGAAAGCAGACGACCCTCTGGATTGGAGGAATTGAGACAGTTTCGTGGAGGAGACGGTGCCTGAAAAATGAGAAAGTGAATGCTGGGTAGAGCAGAGACCACATTTAGGGATCGACTATGCCAAAGTCTGGGCATCACAAACGTGCAAGAAGCTATTTGCACTGCAACATCTGGGTAGTAGGAGCAGGATTGAGCATGGCCGATAAGTCCATTGGGAGGGTATCTATGGTTTCGCCTCCCCCAGAACTCCCTGCTGCTTCTGGTAATTGTCCTTTGCCAGCTCTATCCGTAAGATTTCATAAGGGTTGCCAAGTTCTCCTTTGACCACAAGCCACAATTGATTGGTTCTGCGATGGGCATTTGACCCAAGCTGGGTCAATCAGAGGCCAAGATTTTCCTGTTGGCACCTGCAGAAGGCAACAAGTGGCCTCCCTCTAGTTGGTGCCACCATGGTTGGAAAGAGTCAACACCTGTGGCCACCATGTTTCCGACCACGTGGAGTGAACTCATCCATCACAAGAGAACAAAGCTAACACTTGGAGAGGAGTAGAAACAGCAAGACAGTGGTCCTGCTTCCAACGGGTCATCCGGCCCACTGCCTCACAGCCTTCCTGTGGCTGCTCAACCTTTGCTTGGATTTTGCACCCCAATGATGGATGAGACAACTTTGAGTTGCACTTCTGTCACTTTCCACCTAACAAACACATTGATGCTTCCTAGTTGCCACAGGATAACCAGTTAGTACCAGTTCTGACTTCTTCTCCTTTTAGACTTGACTCCATTCTGGAATATCTGCTGAGCACGCAGTATGTGTGAGACTGAGCTGTAACTAGAATGAGGTGACCGAGACTTCCTCCGGGGCCCCAAAACTTAGATCTGCACACCAATGGATTGAGGGGGCCTTGGGAAAATGGGTGAAGCTCTCAAACGCTGAAGAAAAAAAAACTCTTTATGATGGTGTTGTCAATCAAACCTGAAGACAAGGACGTCACATCAGGCTGTCATTAATTTTGGTAGAAACATATGTGCACAAAAGGTGACTCACTTTTTGTTTATCCTAAGATTTAGCGCAGAGATGCTAGTATAACCAAAATTATATTAAATATATCAAATATAATACGAAACTTAGCTTTTCCAATTTTATAATTCCATCTTTGCATTTTTTTCTTCCCTTTTTTTTCCCCCACCGCCTACAAGGAAATCTTGGTCCCCTTTGAAAGGAGACTCACTTTTAGTGGGCTGACCCTAGTGCAAATTGTCTTTGGATCACAAGGACCTCCGCAGTTAAAATAAGCAGCTGCCAGACGGTGCATGGTGGGAAGACTGTGCTGCTTCCCCAGGACTATGAAGGACAGTTCAGCCAGGACTTACGGATCCTGGGGATCCAGAGGCCCTGCCCTCAGGGAACTCTCAGTCTAGCTGGAAGACTCAAACCCCTTCCAATCAAGTCACCCCTTCTGTGGCCAAAGCCAGTGAAAGAAGGAGAGATTCTCCCAGGATTCATTCTTTCTCTGCCTTCCCCCACAAGCAGGCCTAGCAGATGCCCTATCAGAAGCCCTCTGTGGGGAGGCATCTGTACCCTGGAAATCTTCCTCTAGAGCAGGAATCTGCAAACTTTTCCTGTAAAGGGGCAGAGAGTAAATATTTTAGGTTTTACAGGCCACGTGGTCTCTGTTGCAACTGCTCAACTCAGCTGTTACAGCACACAGTCATAGACAGATGATACATAAATAAAGGGGCATCGTGGGGCCGGCCCGGTGGCACAGTGGTTAAGTGCACACATTCTGCTTCAGCGGCCTGGGGTTCACCGGTTCCGATCCTGGGTGTGCAGATGGCACCGCTTGGCAAAAGCCATGCTGTGGTAGGTGTCCCACATATAAAGTAGAGGAAGATGGGCATGGATGTTAGCACAGGGCCAGTCTTCCTCAGCAAAAAGAGGAGGACTGGCAGCAGTTAGCTGAGGGCTAATCTTCCTCAAAAAAAAAAGGGGGCATGGTTGTGTGCCAATAAAACTTTATTTACAAAAACAAATGGTGGGCCAGATTTGGCCCACGGGCCATACTTTGCTGACCCTCGCTCTAGGTCATTTTAGGGAACAGGCCTTGGGCCTGTTGTGGCAGAGACACTCCTCCCTCTGCCCCTGTTCACAGTGGTGCTGACCCCTCCAGGCTGCATTTCCCAGGTTCCTGAATCAGCTGGCAGCTGGCCACAGCTGGCAGGACACTGAACAGTGGGAGGAAGAGCAAAGCCAGGATATTTCTCCCTCCCTGCATCAGATTCCATCAGCTTCTCCAGCAGCAGCTCTGAATGCTCCAAGGCTCCAGCTCCCACAAGACATAAGTGCCACGGTTCCAGATTCTTCTCAAAGACCCCAGCCCTGGGCTCTGCCAACCCCACGCCCTCCCTTTGTCCTTCCAGCCCTGCCGATGATGGTGGTGGCTTCCCGATTTGGGCGCCACCACAGTCTTCCTCTAGACTCCACCAGCTCTTCCTTCCCCTGAGTTACCAATCCCCCCGGTGTACCAATTCCCTCGGTTTTAAAAACTTGGAGTCGTTTCCTTTTTTTTTTCTGATTGGACCCTGGCTGATCCAGGAGGCAATAATCATGCCTTTACTCTCCAAAAGCAAACAGTGCTGAGAAACACGGCTGGCTGGGCCTGAGTGAGTTTTAAAGACAATACCCTCTCCTGGCTCTGTTGGGAGAAATAATGAGTTTAGCAGAGAAAGCACTTTGCCTTGAGAGGGACCCCTTCAGCAACGCTTGACCTGAGCTGATGGATCGTGTGCCATGGAAAGCGGCGTGGCGCAGCGCGGCTGCCTGGGCAAGGACGCAGAAAGGCGATGGAGGAGCAACGGAAGGGGGTGTGCGAGGGTGCCCCGTCAGCAGGAGACAGCACGGACGCCCCGCCATGGCCAGGTTCTGCTCAATGCACAAAGTGGTAACTACGATAACGCTGCGCGTCATGCGCTGCAATTAATAAAATGAAAATAAGTATACAGAAAGCTAAGCACTTCCCATACTTATCTTGGTGTTTCCCAAACCTGCTTGTTAAAATTACCGATTTCTGGACCCCACTTCCGTTTTGACTCAGAGACAAACCTGAGAAACTGCATTTTGATAAACAGCTGAGTGGCCCGTTGACCAGGTAAGTTAAGGGCAAACTGTGCCAGCTCGTTTCATTTCACATCATCCTGTGAAGTCAACATTCCTATCCCTATTTTATAGACAGTGAAACCAAAGCACAGAGACACCAAGGGGCTTCAGGAGGCCACACAGCTAGGAAATGGCAGGGCTGGATTCAAACCCAGGTGTGTTTGGCTCTACAGCCCAGAGTACCCGGCCCAGTTCACCGGCCACCTCCAACGAGCTGTATGCTTTTCATACATCTCCGTCCTCACGACAGCCCTGTGGAGTAGGGATAGTTGTCCTAGGAACGACTAGGAAGCGGAGTGGGGATGTGACCCAGCTCCACCTAGCCTCGTGCCCGAGCCCCCGCCCACCCTCCTTCTGGTCCCTGCTTCTTACCTGCATTCGCTGCTTCTCCGCACTTGCTGGTCCAGGTCCTGGCTCTGCTGGAACACGAGCCACAGGGCACTGTCTGAGCCCCTCCCTTCCTGGGTCTGGGTCCCGGGGCGGGAGACGAAGCAAACACACACGAGGGGACTGGACGTCGGGGCTAAACCCTCACCCCGCGGCGTGCACGAGCGCATCCAATCTTCTCAAGCCCGAGAAGGAAGTGCTCTCGGGAGTCTCATTCCACAGATGAGGAAACTGAGGCACAATCTTTCAAGTCCCTTGCTCCAGGTCACACAGCGGAGTTTGAAACCCAGACCGACCAGCTCCCAAGCCCAACCTTAAGACTCCGGACGACGCCTTGGGGGCGAGGAAGCGGGGGTCAGGCTGAAATAAGGCAGGCCGAGGGCGGTCTTCAAGCTCCCTCCGTGTCTCTCTCTGAGCCTTTCACAGACTCTCCCCAAACATTCCAGCCTCACTCCAGCCTCACTTCCCGGGAGCGTGAGGAATAGGGTCTCCTAGGGAGCAACTCGAAACAGATGAAAGCGCGCGTCCACACAGACCTCGTGCGCATGCTCACAGCGGTGTTATGCACAATGAGAGGGAAGAGGAAGAGATGCGAACGCCCAGCAAGTGGTGAATAGACGAAGAGAGGTACATACACACAACAGAAAACCACTCAGCAATAAAAAAGACACGTGCCACCACGTGGATGAACCCCCAAACCCTCATGCTGAGTGGAAGAAGCCAAGGGCAAAAAAAAAAACACACCTTCTATGATTTCATTTACATGAAATGTCCAGAAAGGGCAGATCTGGACACAGAGAGTGTTTTCGTGGTGGCTGGGGCTGGACGTGAGGATGAGGATTAACTGTCAATGAGCACGAAGGATCTTTGGGGATGGTAAAAATGATATAAACCTGAATCACGATAGTGGTCATCAACTCTGTAAATGTATTAAAAATCGTCGAATTCTACACTTAAAATGGGTGAACTTTATGGTATATAGAGGATGCCTCAAAAAAACTATTTTTAAAAAGACAAGACAAAAGAATAGGGTCAGAGGTTAAAAGGGGTCCATTGTCACCCTTGAATCCAGCAATGTGGCTGCAGCCTCCAGAAGCCACCCGGAGGAAGACAAATCTCCAAGGACAAAGGTGTGGAAACAGGCCAATCCTCCCCACAACGACTCTCCCCCCAGTGGAGTCTGGGCTTTCTTAGGGAAAGTACCATGTTTTCCTGTCTTCTCTAGTCCCTCCACCTTGAGCACTCCCCAGGGTTCCAACCAAGCAATGTCTCAGAAACCTCCCTCCAGACGAATCCGTTGGTCCCTCAGAAAGCAAGGACCCAGCAGGTGCCTGCTGTGTGTGTCCAGATGCTTCTCTGCTTCCTATGGGGGCAGGTGGCCAGCTAGGCAGGGGACATTTAAGGGCCCAGGGCTGGAGGAGCAGCTTTCTTATGCAAGGTCAAGCAGAGCATAGACTGAAAAGTTTCCATTGGATTTCAAGCCCTGGGGTCATCGGCAAACTTAACAAGAGTGTGGGGCTGACATTCTAGGAGGGGGGTGTATTCGTTATCTCTTGCTGTGGAACAAATTGCCATAAAACTTAGCAGCTGAAAGCATCACACTTGCTTCTCTCCCAGCTTCTATGGGCCGGGAGCCCAGGCAGAGCTGAGCTGGCCCCTCTGCTCAGGGTCTCTCACAAGCTGCCATCAAGACGTCAGCAGGGCTGGTCTCATCTGAAGCCTCAGCTGGGGAAGGATCAGCTCCCAACCTCACGTGTGGGCAGGATTCAGTTCCTCACGAGTCGTTGGACTGAGGGCCTCAGTTCCTTGCTAGGAGTCAGCCGAGGCCTCTCTCAATTCCTTGCCACATGGGCCTCTGCATACGGCTGTTTGCTTCGTCACAGCACGCCAGCTGAGAAGGCAACAGAGAGGGTCGGCTGCTAAAATGGAAGTCACAGCCTATCACAGAACTGACATCCCATCTGTGTGGCCGTATTCTACTGGGCAGAAGCAAGTTACTCAGTGGGACGGGATTACACAAGGGCATGAATATCAGGAGGTGGGGACCATTGAGGGCCTTCCTAGAGGCTACCTAACACAGACGGCAGGACAATAAGCAAGAAAAATAAGTAAGCTCGATTGTATATTAGTTATAGTATATATAGCAAAAAAATAGACCAAGGAATAGGGATGGGCAACATGGGGATGTAATGGCAAGTTGTAAAGTACTCAGTCAAGTCCTTGCAGAGAAGGCAGCATTTCAGTAAAGAGTGGAAGGAGGGGATGGCATCTGGGGACAGAGCCTTCCAAGCAGAAGGAACAGCAAGTGCAAAGGCCCTGGGGTGGGAGTCAGATTAAAGTATTGAAGACCGGCAAGGAGGCTGGACCAGAGTGAGGAGACAGTGACAGGAGATGATTCCAGAGAGGCAATGGGAGGCCAGATCATGCAGGGCTTGCGAGTGAGACGGGAGCTGCTGTAGGGTTTTGAGTAGAGGAGCAAGCAAGCGTGGGACGAAGTACCTGTCATGGGGAACCCCTGAATTCCCTGCTCTACTCTCCCTCCCCCTCCTGCCAGAAAGGCCAGCAGGAATGGCTGGCTGAAGTCCAACAAGCAGCTGGGACCAGCAGACAGGAGCGCGTGCAGGACCAGGTGCTTCCAGGGGTGGCCTGGGTTGCCTTGACAACGGGGGCTTCCAAAGCCTCCCCAGGGACTCCCAGAGGCCCAGCAGGCCCAGCTCACTTCCTGCAATCCAGCAGCACCGGAATGAAAAGAAATCGATTGATGGCACCAACCGTCCTTTGGGCCCATGCTCACTGTCCCCAGAGTTCCCTTCAATGCAGGGGTCCCCAGATGGCAGTGTGGAGCGGACTGCTGGTGGGAATGGGCCTCTCGTGAAAGTGACTGGGGGTCTCCCCGACACTACATGGAGTAAAGAGCCAAGGCCATGTGGTGATGGCTCTGGGTTCCAATCCCAGCTCTGCCACCCGCCACCTGTGTGACCTCAGGCAAGTCGCCTAACCTCTCTGAGCTCCATGCTCCTCTCAGTCCAGTCTTTGCCAGGATTAAAGAAGCTCGTGCATGTCTTGTACCACCGCCTCCTCCCTCATAGGAGGAGGCCCCTGTGTGACTAGATCCTGACTCCTCCCACCTGTCCCTTCCTTTGTCCTGAATCACCTCCCTCACCTCCTTCAAATCTTTCCTCACAGGTCCCCTCCGAGGCGAAAGTGAAAGTCAGACGAAGGTCAGAAGCAAACGCAGGTGGGACCATGCAAACTCTTTCTCCTGCTCATGCCCCCCCGCCCCCCACACACACACAAATACCCTGCCCCCTCCCGACGTGAAGCCAGGCGTCTCTAAGCGGGGGAGGCGCCCCGCGTGTCGTCCTGGGGGGGGCTCCCCGTTGGTCGGACCCCCGGCTGAGCCTCCTGAACCGCCGCCGCCGCCACTGCTACCTGGCCGGCTTCTGTCCGCCGACTCCCCATCAGCGCTCACAGCCGGCCGGAAGGCGCGTCGCGAGGGTCCCGTCGGCCTCTCCAGAGGGGTCTCCGCCCCTGGGCCCACTGGTCTCACTGTGTGTTCCCCGCGAAACCCCGCTCACCTCTTTCCCCCCCGTTTCTCGTGATGGGAGAAACAGACCACACGTTAATCGCACAAGCGGAAGACAACCTTTCATTCAGCAAACACTCGACAGAGCCGGGAAGGGTACTGGGATGCCCGAAATGAGTCAGACGCGGGCCCCTGTGCCTCAGTTTCTCTCTATGAAAGTAGGACTCATGACAGTGCCTACCTCACAGAGTCACAGTGAAGAGTAAATGAGTTCATGCATTTAGCACAAAGCCCTGCACACAGCAGGTGCTCAATAAACGAGTCCTGGTGTCGTCTATCCCTCGAAGGGACAGGTGGCATCATGTATACTTTCTCTTAGGGTGCTGGCTGAGGCTAAAGGCACACATGGGCCACAGAGCTGGCACTGTGGTTATGGGACTCCCGCAAATCTCATGACCTCTGCATCACCTTCCCGGCTGAAAGGCAGTAAAACGCATCAAATGCAACACGCAGGGTTTGGCACTAGTTTTTAAAAATTATTATTACTATTACTACTTTTACTATTACTAATCACTATTGCCATGACTTTTAACTAATATTTATTAAGCAGTGTTGCCCAGCGCTGTTTCAAGTACTTTATGTGTATCAACCCTCGAACAACCATGAGATGAGTATTATTATTATCATTATTATTATCATCATCATCATGACCTTCCACATTTACAGAGGTGGAAATGAAAACACAGAGAGGTGAATTTCTCTCCGGTACCTCAGAGAGTAAGTGACGGAGCTGGAACTTGAACCCAGGCCGTCTGACTCCCAAACTCTCCATCTTAACCACCACGCTCTGTTATTACTATTTTTACATGCCCTGCCTACCTCACTAGGTTGGACAAAGATCAAACAGGACATAGTGAAGTCCAAGATCACATGGATATTGTTGAAAAAACACAAAATCAGTATTTCAGGCGAAATTCCAATGTAATCCAAAATTTGCTTTGAAAAGTCTTACATATCATCCTTAAAGTAAGCAGGGTTCTGAGCATTACTGTGTTACTTCTCTCAGTCAGGTTTTCCTCCATCACCAAAACAGAATGCTGGTCCTTCAGTTAAACCCCCTGAAAAACACCTGGTTGTGGGGGGCAGGGGGAGTTTGCTGGGTGACATTTTGGCCAAGCTGGCCTGGTTTAATTCCCACTCGGGTAAATGGGTGGGTGATGTGGTTCCCCAATCCTGTGTGTGGATGTGCTTAATCCTCCCAAACACCCCAGGAGGTAGGGACCATTGTTAACATTCTCATCTTACAGATGGGGAAACTGAGGCACGAGTTTCAAGCACTCGTCTGACATCACCCAAATGGATTTGACCCAAAATGCCTCCGTCTCAGGGGCCATGTGCCATGCTGTCTCTCCAAGGACCCCAAGGTGAAGGGTAAGCATGACTCCCCTCCCCTCCGTCCACGCCCCCAGCCAGCTTCCTCCACGGCCCAGCTGCCTGCAAAGAGCCCGTTGGTCTCTGGGAAGAAACTGTCTTGTTGAATCCTCTCTGAAAGCTAATTCGGCCATTTACTCTCAATTTGTAGCGGATGCTGTCGTCTCTCAGATTTCAAAGAAGATGAATGCACGGGTCAAATTGAATTTAAAAATTTAATTGAATAAGACAGAACCAGACAGCTTGATGGATGACTCTGATCCGATAAAGGGAGAGTAGAAATGCGTGCTCCTAAGGCCGGGGTGTGATGGGGAGCTGTCTGGACCTCGTCTAGCCTCTTCTCATCTGCAGGAAAACGAGTTATGCCAATTATGGGTGAGATTGCCCTGGGGTGGTGTAGGGAAGACTGCTCCGAGGCATTTACCAGATTGCCATGTCCCTGAACAGGGACAGCCGGCCCACCTCCCTGCCCATCCCTGCCTCCAGACCAAGCCATCTCTGAGCCTCGAAAGTCAGGGACCTTGTCTCAGACCTCACAAGACCCCTGTGTCCTGCCCACAACAGGAACCCCACAAAAGAGGTATTGAGAGCGAGAGAAAGAGAAGTACATCCAACCAGTGGCCCACAGCGCGATCCGGCCCCCAGACTTGTTCAGCGTACACGATGCTTTGTTTGTTTTCTAGTTAGGAGATTTCCCATTTTAAAATCCATATTTGCAGCTTCTCTTTAAACACCGCTACTCAAAGTGAGGCCCACAGACCAGTGGCGGCAGCACCAACTGGGACCTTGTCAGAAAGGCAGACTCTCAGGTCCCACCCCAGATGTTCCAGACCAGAATTCACACTTGAACATTAAAGTTTGAGAAGGACTTGCTTTCAAACAGTGGTTCTCGCCCACTGTCTGCACATCAGAATCACCTGGGGAGCCTTTTAAAGCTTCAGAGCCTCAGGCCACGCTCCATCCCTCTGACTCAGAGTCTCTGGGGGTGGAACTCAGGCATCAGCAGTTTTTAACACTCTAAGGTGATTCCAGTGGGTGGCCAAGGTCAAGGACCCATAGATTAAAATCAGAATCTCTGGCAACACTGGGTTTCCTGTTCCCACTTGGCAAAAAGTGGCTGGGGCTCAGGAGCTGTCCTCATGGGTTTTCATAATGTGCCCAGTGCCACGTGCCTATGATCCCCACCTTATTCATATGCCGGTGGTCCCTGAAGCTCTTCTCCTCCTGGGACCCCCTCCCTACATTCTCCATCTCCCCCTCTTTTAGGAGGCCCATTATCAAGAAGCAACCAAGCAGTATCTAACAAAGTAAATATGTAAATTTGCACCCAACATTTGACCCAGCCATTCCACTCCAAGGTTTACATCCAATAGAAATGAACACACAGGCCCACAAAAAGACTGGTACAAAAGCATCCATCGCAGCTTTATGCATAATAGCCCAAACTGGAAACCACCCAAATGACCATCAACAGAAGGAAGGATAAACAAATTGCGGTACATCCATTCAATGGACTACATCTCAGCACGAAAAGGGAACAAAACGTTGATCCATGCAAAACGTAGATGAATCTCAAAACCCCTTAGTGAGGGAAAGAAGCCAGACACAAAAGCATAGATGCTGTAGGATTTCATCTGTATGAAATCTTTTTTAAATGCGAGACAAAGAGACAGTGATAGAAATCAGAATCGTGGGTGCCTCTGAGGTGGAGGGAGGGTTGACTGGACAAGGATCTGAAATGTTTGATGGTGAAAACAATATAATGAGTTGAGGTGGAATTATTTTTCCCCTAAGTAGTGAACAGGTAATATAGGCATGTGTGGTAGCCAGAATGAGGGGCCCCCAAAGCTGTTCACATCCTAGTCCTCAGAATCCATGACTATGTTGTGTTTCTTGGTGAGGAGGATTCAGTTGCAGATGGAGTTAAGGTTGCTAATCCACTGACCTGGAAATGGGGAGGTCATCCCCGATTGTCTGGGTGGGCCCACTGTAATCACAACGGTGCTTAACCATGAAAGATGGAGGCGGGAAAGTGAGTGTCAGAGGGAGATGATGTGAGAGACAGTCGACTGGGCGTTGCTGGTCTGAAGACAGAAGGGGCCATGAGCCTAGGAATGCGGGTGCCCTCTGGAAGCCCGAAAAAGGCCAGGAAGTGAATTCTCTTCTGGAGCCTGCAGAAGGAACGCAGCCCTGCGACCCCTTGATTTTAGCTCAGTGACACCCATTTCAGACTCCTGACGGCTAGAACCGTAAGATAATAAATCTGTGTTGTTTTACGCCTTAAGATTGTGGTCATTTGTTACAGCCACCGTAGGAAACGAATGTAAGTGATCGATTTGGAGGCTGAAATGAACACAACAAGAAACCTCTGCTCCCAGCAGGATGAAAGAACTTCAAATGTTCCAGCCCGGGAAACATTCTAAATCCTCATCTGCCTTTGCATATTTCCATATGTAAATTTCCTTTACATATATTATATATCAGTTAGAAAGTTAAAAAGCCACGATGCATGTCATGACCACACCTTTTCAGACAATTCTCCCTAAACAGAGCCAACTGAGCAGGCTGGAAGGGGACGGGGGGCTGCTTATAGCACAGGAGTGGCCAAGCTGGACCAGCAGGCAGTAGGGTCTTGGGACAGAAGCCAGCCCCGTTAAGAAGCCTCTATCCTTTTCCCCTCTGCTCCCTAGCTGCCTTTCAGTCTTGCTTTCATACCACTTCCTCGAACATCTTTCCACAGGCATGTCACCACTATTACGTAGGATGACCATACAACTCCATGAGCCCATAACATCTTTGCACCTGTTTTCCCAGTGTAATGATTAACAGTGTGTCCCCGTTTGGAACATAAATCAGATAGTGACCCACCTCAAACAAATTGTTGAAAGGTGGCACTTGGGAAGAACACACCCAGGGGAAGAAACCACGGCCCCAACTACACTCCAGCACAAGGTTTCTGAGTTACAGCGACACAGAGAGGAACAAGAAACCTCCCTCACTGTTCGGATCTGACGGGGATCACACCCTCTGCCCACTGACCACACCAGCCTCGTCAGCACAAGGATGAGCTCAGACCAGCCGGGCATGCGGATCTATAAAACCTCACTCATGTCCTGCCCCTGGCTCAAACCAAACTCCCCACTCCATCCTCCCTGGGCAAAACCCGCGTGCTTAAAAGCATCACGTGGGACCCATTCAAGGTAATTAACAACGTGTTGGATGTCATAAACCAGCCCCACTCCCCGGATCTTTCCCCAACCTTCGGACTTCGGCAGACAAATTTGGTTTCCACTTATCTTTGGGCTGAACTTCTTTTCTCAAGCTGGCTCAATGACATCCTGCCTGCCCAGGATCAGAAAATGAAGTGTATTTTGTGTTCAGTGACGCTAGAGGCACTGTGAAAGTCACCTTGCAGGAGTGGTGTGCTGAACTCAGCCCCAGGCTGCCCCATGAGGGCTGGTTCCCAGTGGTATGAGGGTGATTAGACTCTGGTTTGTGGCTCAGCCACCTCCTGAGGCTACAGATACACAGCAGTGTCCCATTTGGCTCAGCTGACAGCCAGCATCAACAACCAGACACATGGGTAGATGAGTCTTCAGATGATTCCAGTGCCCAGCCTACAAGTCTTCCAGCTGAGGACACAGATGTCATAGAACAGGGACAATCCATCCCCTTGTGCCCTGTCTGAAGTCCTGGCCTACAGAAACTGTAAACAATAATAAAATATTCTTCTTGTTCAAGCAGTGTGTTCTGGAGCAATTTGTTACACAGCAATTGATAACTAACACAGAAAGGACCTGCAGGGGAGGAAGAAACCTTTCTCTACCCTTCTAGGTTCTTCTAGCTAATCTAAGAATTAAATTGACATGAGACAGAATCACAAGAGAAAATTGAACAGAGTTTAGTAACATGGATACATGGGAGAAACCCAGGAAAACTGAGTAACTCACCAAAATGGCCGAAGCCGCCACCTTAAATACTATCTTCAGCTGAAAACAAAAGAGGATGTTAGGGGTGGTGGTTTGGGACTTCACAGAGGAGGAAGGCGGTTCACATGGAGATGGAAGAGCAAATGTTCAGTAAACAAATGTTTGTCATGCCTTGCAGAGATAAGACGTGGAGAGGACTTTGATCAAATGGGTCTTGCTAGGTTCCTCTCTGTCTACCACACCTAGTTCATATTATACCATAGTTCTCTATGGTGATAGCTGCTTCCTGGAACAGACCTTCTATCTTAAATTCTTTTAGGCAGTTAGGGGGAGGTCCAAGTTTCTCCCTGAGTTTTTTATTCTTATAAATAAGCAGCCCAAAATAATCAAGCCAAAGAGACACACTTTGGGGTGGCAAAGTTTGCTCCCCTACAAACCTAAATGATGCCATCTCATGCAGCATCTGGATATAAAATCTCACGTAAGGACTGGGATTGGTAGTGTTTGAGGTCTGTAACCACCTCTGGTTGAGTCCCTGAATCCAGGAGGAAGCTACACTGTCACTGGCCCAGTTAGTGGCCAGAGCGGGACACCATGATGGACAACTCTACTCACAAGGGAAAGAGGCGGAGAGGGGTCCTCCCAAGAAAACAATGCCGGCAGACAGAAATAATGCCAAATCCAGTGACCCCAGGGCTCAGCCGTCTCCCACTCCTGCCTTTCCTGCTCTTGTTAGCTGTAGTGTTGCCTTCTGCTGATGTCAGAACTGTTACCCCTTTATCAGTAGAGATATCGCCACTGATAGTCCCATGAATCACTGTGCCGGGACTGTTGATGTCAATGCCATCACCAAGGTCAGCTTCATTGCCATTGAAGCTGGAGCTCTTAACCCACTGATGCCTTGAGCTACATCCTTATCTTTTTGTGGCCATTTTATTTTATTCCTGGCCTCTCGAATTAAGTATTATTCTGGATGGGGTGCATGGCAGACCCTGGGCTGTACCACCAACCACTCAACTTCTGTTCCAGTTACTGTGCCGGAAGCCAGCACATGCTGCTTAGTGTTCCTTTTACTTAGAAAAGCGGTTCTGAATCTTGGATGCACATTAGAATTACCTGTGGAGCTTTTAAAAACAATACAGATGCCCAGGCCCCACTCCAAGACAATTATATTAGATTCCCAAGGGGTGCGCCTGAGAATTTGTAATTTTTAAAGCTCCTACCGAAGACAACAGAGTTACAGCCAGAGTTGAGACCACTGGTTTAGAGTAAGGTCTGCTCCTGAATCTACTACACTCCCCAGAGGCCAGCGAGGCCACGCTCACGGCCACCACAGCTCCCTGTCGTCACCAGCAGCAAGTTCTGTTGGTCCTACCTCCTAAAGGTCTCTGGTGTCTGTCTATTTCAGTCCAGCTTCACCACCACAACCCGTGACCCCTTGCCCGGACCACTTCGAACACCTCCTAACTAGCTCTCTCTCCCTCTTCTCTCCCTCACCCTACCCCGCCCCCACTTCCATTTCTGCCTCCTTGCAATGCTTTTCCACACAGCGGCCAGAGCGATCCTTTTGAAACAAATCAGACAACGCATGTCCTTGCTTGAAACCCATCAATGACTTCCAACTAGACTCAAAATCCAGACTCCTTACCAAGACCTTCAAGGCTCGACATGGCCTCATCCCTGCCCCCCTCTCCAGCCTCACCTCCTCACATTCCCCTTGAGCACCAGCCTCCAGTCGCCTCAGACCAGCCCTATCCAAAGGAACTTTCTGTGATGATGGAAATGTTCTGTATCTGCACGTCCAACGTGGGACCCCGTGGCCACACATGGCTATTGAGCACTTCAAATGTGGTTCGTGTGAGTGAGGAAGCACATGTTTTATTTCATGTAATTTTCATTCATTCAAACCTAAATAGCCACATGTGGCCATTAGCTGCCATGTTGGATGGCACAGAACCTGCATTTCATGCATGGCGAGTTCTTTATCTCTTTGGGGTTTTAGAACAACAATTCTCTTGCTTGGAAATGAACACGAGAGAGAAGTGGTTCCCCAAAGGAAAACCAGCAGGAGATATTTCCAGACTAGGGGATGGTGGAGAGGTCAAAGCAACGGGTGTCCACCTCAATGAGGGAGAAATCGGGGATGACTCTGAGAGCAAATGATGGGGAATGGTGAGGCGACAGCCCAAAATGCAGAGTTCAAGTTAGAGCCGTGCCCCAGTGTGAATGTCCTGCAGCGTAAAACGGGAAAGCACATTGCAGAGAAATACAGACAGTCTGAGTCCATTGACATAAATTCAGAAATCCACACAATTAAACAATATATTGTGTACAGCTACAAATAGGGTAGGCAGAACCAAAGAAAAGCAAAAGAATGATAAACACAAGATTCACAATAGTGGTGACTTCTGAGGGAAGAGCGAAGCAGACAGGATCAAGAGGAATAGTGCCGTCCATCCTGGGCACAGGTGATATAGGGGCACAGGTGATATAGGGTTTGTTGCTGTAGAGAATTTTGAAACAACAAAACAAGTTAAAAATCAGTCTGCTTTTTACTTTCACCAAGTGCCAGCAATTCTAAACAATGTCAGTGATAAAATACTTCTCCCCCCAAAAAAGCTTTTGTTAAGTTCTAAAAATTGCTGCAATTACTAGATATATACATGCACATATATGCATATATGTAAACTTCAAATTTTCCCATTTTCTTGTTCGTCCTTCATGCCAGTTTTTTTTTTTTTTTTGTCTCTCAGCTCCAAATCCATTCTTCTCTGACCTGCTTTGAGATACCGGAGCTGGACCCTGCAAACCTCTCCCCCGCCAGCCGGTATAACGTTAGGTTGTCGGTAGAGGGCGCTGGGGAGACAACGCAAAAGGAAGGGGCTTCTCCTGGCTCCAGTGCTTTTTTACTGGCTCCTCCGGCGTGGCAGCCAGCAGGTGGCTTCCCAGGGAGTTTCACGAGCACCCTAATGAGAGGCTTCCTAGTGAGTTTGACCGACATCCCAACGGAATGTGTCCTGTTCGCCAGCCCGGGCGTGCGCTGCTTCAGCGAACTTTGCCA
The DNA here is from genome assembly GCF_041296235.1 of Equus asinus. Classification (NCBI taxonomy): domain Eukaryota; kingdom Metazoa; phylum Chordata; class Mammalia; order Perissodactyla; family Equidae; genus Equus; species Equus asinus. The sequence continues at coordinate 34,675,614 of NC_091803.1, forward strand.
CTATGCGGTGAACCGCAGCTCCGCCTCTCCCGCAAGGTTAAATCTCGGCCCTGAGGAGGCAGCGTCTTCCAGTGTGTTCCTTCCTCGGTGTGGTAGGAGGAATTCTAAGATGCCCCAAGGACGCCCCCTGGTGTACACGCCCTGTATAATCCCCAGCGCTGAGAGTACCATGACTTCTAAGGCGCCTGCGTTATGTTTTATGGCAAAGTTGACTGTAAGAAAGGTGGGTGAGCCTGACCCAATCACACGAGTCCTTTCAGTCTGAGTCTGGAGGTCAGAGACAGGAAATGGTAAAGATTCAAAGCGCAGAAGGATTTGACATGCCACTACTGGCCTGAAGATGGGGGGACCACATCAAGGAGTGTGGTCGGCAGCCAGGAGCTGAGGGTGGCCCCCAGCTGACAGCCAGCAGGAAATGAAGACCTCAGTCCTACAACCGCGAGGAACTGAGCTCTGCCAAGAACAAGAATGAGCTCGGAAGCAGAGGCCTCCCCAGAGCCTCTGCACCTGACTCAGTCTGGCCGACACCTTGATTTCAGCCTTGTCATACTCTGAGCAAAGCACTGCCAACCTACAGAACTGTGAGCTAACAAATAGGCGGGGGGTTAACGTTCTTTACCGTGGCCAAATACACTTATAAAATGTACCGCTTTCACCATTTTCAAGTGTACAGTTCAGTAGCATCAAGCACATTCACATTGTTACATACCATCACTCCCATCCATCTCCAGAACTCTTCCTCATTGAAACTGAAACTTTGTACCCACTAAACAATAAACCCCCATGCCTCCTCCCGCCAGCTGCTGGCAACCAATATTCTACTTTCTGCCTCTGTGCATCTCACTATTCTAGGGACCTCATATAAGCGGGATCATACAGTGTTTATCCTTCTGTGACTGGCTTATTTCGCTTAGCGTGTTTTCAGGGTTGATCCATGTGGTATCATGTGTCAGAACTTCCATCCTGTGTAAGGCTGAAGAATATTCCATTGCGTAGATAGACCACATTTTGTTTCGCCATTTGTTCATGGCTATTTGGGTTGCTTCCACCATTGGGCCACCAAGAACAAGGCTGCTATGAACATAGGTGTACAAATATCTCTTCAGGTCCCTATTTTCAGTTCTTTGGGGTATATACCCAGAAGTAGAATTGCTGGATCATGTGGTAATTCTGTTTAATCTTTTGAGGGACCACTGGACTTTTCCATAGCGGTTAAATAGGTGTTGGTTTAAACTGCTAAATTTGTGCTGATCTGTTTGTACTCAGCGATAGAGAACCAACACCTGAGTACCTCTCTCAGCCCTGGAGGGCTTCCTGCATCAGCTATTCCCACACTGTTTATAATTTTACTTACCTTTCTCTGTAACTAGTCCCTTCTACTAGTTAATAATTCCTTATAAAATTTTCTCTGTTCAAATTACCGGTGTGGTTCGTGTCTCCGAGTGGTCCCTGACGGAGAGAACCTTTAATAAACATTGTGTTCTGCACGGAAGTTAATTCGGAGAACGAGTTACACAGCCAGCCCCTGACGGACGCAGCAGATTCAGTGACATCCGCTCATTTTCAGTTGTAAGCTATTACAGTTTGAATTTGTTTGGGTCTGTTGGGGGCACAATTCACATCTTTAACCTCTGTGATATTACATATTCCTGTGTTTAAACATTGGAAATAAACAATGATAGCACAGCCATGGAAAGAAAAAGAAAGAGTTTCATCACTTCTGTCCTTCTATTTGACCACTTGAAGTTTTCTCTGTGTGTTTAAAACTTAAAACAGTGAAAAGCTATGAGCTATAAGGTGTAAATTATTTGGGTAATTCCAACTTTTGATTCATATATTAAATATTTTATTGAACTTGAATAATATGTTTAAAATTGAAATTCATATTTCTTTTAAAATTGTTTCTTTTCAATCTAAGTATGAATCAAGAAAATAATGGTTATTACTGACCATTAAATGATTCTTATTGAAAAGAGTTTTGTTGTATAAAGGAGAGAGGTATTAAAAAATCATCTATACTTCAATTTAAAAAAAAAAACACTAAGCTAATGAAAAAGCTAAAAAAAAAAAAAAAAAAACATAAAAAAATAATCTACCCTGGGTGTAAAATATTGGGTCTACCCCTGGGGAGTCCACCCAGTAATGATAACATTAGATTTGTACTCATTGTATTGTTATAAATATTACTTTGTCTGTATTCAATATATTAAAGCAATTTAAAATCAAACTGCACAAAGTGATACAGTATAGGTCTAATTCCACCTTGTAAACTCCCTTCTCTAATTGTGTCCTCCCTAACTTAATTTCCTTCAAACTTCCTGTGCAGACTCTGTTTCAAGCTTTGCTCTCAAGACAAAACAGCAATACTGGGATTTTAGGTTTCCTAAACCTTCTTCTTCTTGGCTGCTGCTTCTAAAATAAAATTATGGAATCACTGACTCTCCAAAAGAGAAAGAGATGGGGAGAATAGAGGAAGCTTTTCCTTCATACAGTTTCTGGTCTCTTTGACCTGTGGGCTTGCCCCTCCCAGATCCCTGTGCCTCTCTGAAGACCCAGCTCACGAACCCCAGAGCAGGCACATGGGGTACTGATTCCCAAAGCAAGTGCCCATGTATTGGCCGGCTACCATGGCAACGAGAGCTGAGCCATGTTAGCCCCTGAGCTGCTCCATCTGCAAGCCCCAGGGGACCCCACAGCTGGGAGGGTTATTGATTCTCTCCTTGCACAATTCTCCTCCTCCATGCCACTGCTGTATGTCTGCTCCACAGCAATACTGAGCAGAAAAGGGCCCCTGGATCATCAGTGCCCCCAGTTCAGAACTAAGGGAGCACATCCAAGTCAGCGAGGGTGCCCTTTAGAAGTATCCTGACCTGCTGCACGAGAACCCCCAGGCTGGGGGCTCCGTCCTTGTATTTCAAAGACATCTCACCGAGGGATCCTCAGGTATGACCCCAGTTAAGAAGCACTGCTGTATATAGACAGCCTGATCAGAGCTCACAGACGAAAATACCAACAGATTTCAGACACAAGGTGCTCAGCCTCACCCAGAGGCAGGGACCCCACAACGTGATGCTATTTTTCACCTGTCAGACTGACAAAGATCAAAAGTTTGATCATCACGAAGGGCTAATCCCCCTAGTTCATAAAGTGTTTCTACAAATGGATAATGAAAAGACCAAGAATGCAATCCAATAGAAAATGGGCAGAGGAGATGAACAGAGAGTTGACAGAAAGGGAAATACAAATGATTCTTAAACAGAGGAAAAGCCGATCACTTCATTCATAATAAGAGAATCTGATAAAAACAGCCCATCTAAAAGTTTGGTAATACACTGATAAGGTGATGGGGAACAGGCTGGTGAGAGGGAAAACTGGAACAGCCCCATGCAGGCAGCTTCTGTGAAAGTTACAAGCGTTTTTAATATTTAAGCCATCAATTCCACCCCTAGGAATCTAACCAACTGATATATTTGCACATGTGTGAAAAGACTGAAGTACAGATATTCATCATCTGTAGCAGCAAAAGATCAGAAATATTCCATTTCCCAACAGGAGACCAGTTAAATCAATTATACTACAGCCATACAGTCGAATAGCCCACTAGACAGTCCTTTAAATAAAACAGGGGGTCAGATCAATGAAACAATCCCAAGGCATTGTGTTAGATGAAAAAAAAAGTCAGAAGGTTTAAAACGGTGTGTGAGTAACGACAAAATTATTTTCAGTAATGATCATTTTATAATCACTAATAATCATTATTTTCTTGACCCATACTTCAGATTTAAAATGAATACTATTTTAAAGGAAGACATTTCTATTTTAAAGATATTCAAATTCAGTACATACATATATAGCATATGTATACTTGCATTATACAGATAACTCTGGGAAGATACACACACACAAAAACTGGTTACAGGGCAGAGGATCTGAATGGACATTTTTCCAAAGAAGACATCAGATAGATAGCCAACAGGTACAGGAAAAGATACCCAATATCACTAATTATCAGGGAAATGCAAATCAAAATACAATGAGATGTCACCCCAGACTTGTCAGAATGGCTATTAGCAAAAAGACAAGAGATAAATGTTGGTGAGGATGTGGAGGGAAAGGAACCCTTGCGCACTGTTGGTGGGAATGTAAATTGGGACAGTCACTATGGAAAACGGTATGGAGGGTAGTCAAAAAATTAAAAATAGAAATACCATATGATCCAGCAACTCCACTTCCGGGCATTTATGCAAGGAAAATAAAAACACTAACTGGAAAAGATCTGTGCACACACCTATGTTCATTGCAGCATTATTTACAAGAGCCCCGACATGGAAACAACTTAAGTGCTCATCAATGGATGAACGGATAAAGAAAATGGGATATACACACACGCGCGCAAGGAAGTGTTCTTCAGCCATAAAAAAAATAAGGAAATCCTGCCATTTGTGACAACGTGGATGGACTTTGAGGGCATTATGCTAAGTGAAACAAGTCAGACAGAGAGAGACAATTGTCCTATGATCTCACTTGTATGTGGAATCTAAAAAAAAAATAAATAAAACATAAAACCGAGCCCATAGGAACAGAGAACAGATTGGTGGCTGTGAGAGGCAGGGTGTGGGGGGTGAGCAAAATGGGTGAAGGAGGTCAAAAAGTACAAACTTCCAGTTATAAAATAATTAAGTCCTGGGGGGTGTAACATACAACATGGTCACTATTGTGAGTAATACTATTGCATATTTGAAAGTTGCTAAGAGAGTAAACCTTAAAAGTTCTCATCATAAGAAAAAACATTTTGTAACTATGTATGGTGACAGATGTTAACTAGACTTATTGTGGTGATCATTTCACAATATATACAAGTATCAAATTATTATGGTGTACACCTGAAACTAATGTTATATGTCAATTATACCTCAAAAAGATAAAAATAAAACAAGTATAACCGGAACAAAATACATGTACTTAGAGGCAAGATAACAAACTTCAGATTCTACAGGAATGGGCTGTGACAAAGGTAGAAAAAGATGTTTTCGAGAAAGGATGCAATAGAATGGAGATGCTGGGGATCGAACCCAGGACCTCATGCATGCTAAGCATGCGCTCTACCACTGAGCTACATCCCCAACCTGCACAATGCTGGTTTCCCAAATTGCTTTCATCAAATAAAAAAGAAATTTATTCTCAGGGAAAAAAAAAAAGTGGTTATAATAGTAGCTCATTTGAGGGGGGAGGGGCAGGGAGGTGCAGAGGATGCAGAGGATGCAGATGCGTAGGGAAGATTCTGGGAGTTAGGAGTGAAAGGAAAATTACTTTCATCCCTATGCCTTTTGTACTATTTCAGTCTTTTTTTTTTTTTTCTTTTTTTTTGGGGAAGATTAGACCTCAGCTAACATCTGCCACCAATCCTCCTCTTTTTGCTGAGGAACACTGGCCCTGAGCTAACATCCGTGCCCATCTTCCTCTACTTTATACGTGGGACGCCTACCACAGCATGGCGTACCAAGAGGTGCCATGTCCGCACCGGAATCCAAACCGGCAAACCCCAGGCCACCAAAGCGGAACATGCGCACTTAACCACTGTGCCACCGGGCCGGCCCTATTTCATTCTTCTATCATGCAAGTATTACCTACTTAAGGCAAATAAAGATGTAAAATAAAATAAAATAAAAGAGAAAATAAATTTCAAACAAAACCACTTTTCTGCTACACACCCTCTCTTTACAGATGGAAAACTGAGGCCCAAATAGAGAAGGGCCTCCTCTGTCCACAACTTCTCCAGCTCCCCAAAGAGTGGGGCCACCCCCCTCTGAGTCCCAGAATCCTTTGTTCTTCTCTGGGTTAGAGCACTAGCCACACCTTGTCACCATCATTTCCGAGGCTCGTCCATCTCTGTGCCCTCAGTACCCAGCTCAGGGCATCCATCATTTCTGCTCATCTATTCATCCTGCGGCCAATATTTGTTTAGGATGCCCATGGTCCAGACATTATGCTAAGTGCCAGGAATACACTGATAAATCTTATGGTCAAGGTCCCTCCTGACCTTGTAGAGAGGGCTGCCAGGTACAGTCACACAGGCTATACACTACACAATTTCAAGAACTGTCATTCATATAGACCGCTATTTGTATGCTTCCCCCTGGATTTGTGCAGTGCACAACCTGTCTAACTATACCCAGTGTCCTTGCCCATGTGTCCACTGTCCAATGGAGAAGACAACAAAGCAGTATATATTTCTTTTAATTGGAATCAGGACAATGAAGGAAAGGAACCGGGTTTTATGAGAGAGAACAAAAGGAGGGACCTATTTTGAGTTCCACAAAAAGCATTCTGAGAAAGTGTTAGTAGCTAGAGATTTTATTTAGTTGCCAGGAACAGAGACCCAAGTTAGTAGTTTTGACAAAACAGTTTCCTTTTTCTCTCGTTCCATGAGAAGCCAGAAGGTAGGCAGTCCAAGATTGACTTGGCAGCCTTACCAGCTATCAGGAGCCTAGCCTCCTCCTGTCTTTCTGCTCCACATTCCTCAGCATGTGGCTTTCATTCTCAAGGTCACCTCATGGTCCAAAATGGTTGCTAGAGCTCCAGCCACCACACATGTCATAGACAACAGGACAGGGCAAAGAGACGTTAAGACATTATATGGGAACAACCTATAGATTTGTTACGTGGATTAAATGAGTTCACACATGTAAGGAAGTTAGCACACATCATTATTTGTTAATTATATCCATGACCAAAAAGACTCACATAATTGTGACACAGTCAACAGTCAAGGTTGTATCCCCAGCTTTGAACAAATCGCCTGGCACATACATAGTGCTCAAAAAATGGTAGCTGGGGCTGGCCTGGTGGCATAGAGGTTATGGTCGAACACTCTGCTTTGGCTGCGTGGGTTTTGTGGGTTTGAATGCTGAGTGTGGACCTACACACCACTCACCAAGCCATGCTGTGGCAGCATCCCCCATACAAAATAGAGGGAGACTAGCACAGATGTTAGTTCAGGGCCAATCTTCCTCACCAAAAAAATGTTTAAATGGTAGCTGTTCCCACTGTGACTCTTGCCAAAGGCTGTAGACAACTCATAAGAATTTCTTCCAGTCTTTTTCTTGACTCCTTCTCCCCTGCCAGCCAATCACAAATCCACCCCATATTCAGATTATCCTTCTCAATGGCAAACTAGAAATGAGGGTGCCTGGGTGGGAAGTGCCACCCCAGAATGGCCTGGTTAGAGCTCCCGGGGGCCTGGTTAGAGCCCAGACGGTCTCTCTCCACTGTGCTCAGGCTCTAAGAGCGAATCAGCTCGGCCCCAGTGCAGAAATGCTTACCGCACTGAACTTTAATAAAACCCACACTTAGACGCCAGGACCCACCGCCATTTATATCCCCATCGATTTTCTAAGCCTATTCTTGTCATTCCTCTTCCTGGTGAGCGTTGTGTATATTTTTGGACTGCGTTCCTTTCATAAATAAGTAACCATGTAGGTAAATACTAATCAGGGCTAACGTTTGTCCAGTGCTTGGCACGGTGCCGGGGAGGGTGCTGTGGGTCTCCGCCTGCACTGTTTCATTCCACCATCACAACCACCCAGCGAGGCTGGTGCTCCAGGGGTCCCCATCCAACAGAGGAGGAAACCGAGGCTCAGAGAGGTGAGGTCACTTCCCCCAAAAAGAAAGAGAGTAGACACTATGGAAACATCCTCAAAAAGTTAAACATGGCGTTGCCATATGACCCAGCAGTTCCACTCCTGGCTACATACACAAGAGAGATGGAGACACACGTCCAGGGAAAAACACGGGCACAAATGTTCAAAGCAGCACTGGTCACAACAGCCAAAAAGTGAGAAAAATCCAAATATCCATCAGCGGACAAATGGATAAACAAACTCTAATCTGTCCACACAAGGAAACATCATTCGGCCATAACAAGGGAGGAAGGGCTGATAAAGGCTCCACGTGGCTGCACCTTGAAGACGTCAGGCTAAGTAAAGAAGCCAGCACGGAAGGCCACGCGTTGTAGGATCTGTTTATATGAAACGTCCAGAATAGGCAAATCCACAGACAGAAAGCAGATTGGCGGTTGCCAAGGGGACAGAGGCAAATGCGCAGCGATTGCAAATGGAAACGGGGTTTCTTGCGGGATGATAGAGACGCTCTGCAATTAGATAGTGATGATGGTTGCACAACCCTATAAATACACTAAATTCCACTGAATTGTATACTTTAAAATCGTGAATTTTATGGTAAGTGAATTATGTCTCCATTTTTTTTTTAAAAAAGAGGCAGAGCGAGGATTTAACTTCAAGGGCATCTGACCCAAAGGCTCGATGACCGAATTCTGAGCACCCCTCGTGGACACGATCCCAAACTCCGCATCACTCCCTAAGTGCCTTCCTTCCCTCAGTCCCCACGAGTTGAGGCTCTGGAGTGGACGCCAGGCTGACGGGACAATGCTAAGTGCCCGCACCGAGCCAATGGTTTGAAAATACCAATAGTCCTTCATTTCTGCTGGGTCCCCTGAGCCCGGGGCCGGCTCCCTCCCAGCCTGGGACCCACAGTGACATCCAAGAGGAGCCGCAGGAAGCAATGCTCTATGGCATTTGGGGCAACGGGGGCTGGGAAAATGTCAGCGGTCAGCAAGTTCATGATAGCTGCCTGGGTGAGGCCCGGCCGCCTGTGAATACCAACGGGCCAGCTCCAGAAGGAAGAGGCAGGACGGCTCACCAATCCTGCAAATGGTACATCCATCAACTGCCGTGGCCTGATGGTCCGGGCTCCATTGTCACTGATGTGAAACAATTCCTGCTTCTCCTGCAAGCCGCCCCAGTTTCCGGCCCCCCCCAACCCCAAGCAGAAGGCAGCGTGGCCTGGTACGATGCACCCGGGCTTCTGCGCTTGAGAGTCTGGGGTTCAGATCCTGGCTCGGCCACTTACCGACAGAGTGGCCTCAGGCACGTCGCTTCGTTTCTCTGAGCCTCAGTTTCCCCATCTGTCAAATAGGGCTAATAACTTCCGCCTCTCTTGTGGTTATACTGGGAACCAGGAGATGCTACATCCGAACGTTCCAGCTTGCAGGGGGCTCAGTGCACAGTGGCTGTTATTATTAACTATGCTATCCCACGACTCAGGTCTCTTCCACTTCATTTCCCCCAACACACTGAAGTGTAGGGGATGGCGGTGACCACGTGGCCAGAGAATGACTCTCAAATCTCCATGAACCCGGGATGCTTGTTCAAAATGCAGTCATTTGGGGTTCGTTTTTGACACCAACTCAGGGTCTAAGACTTTCAGATAACAGTTCTTAGCCCTGGCCACACGTTGGAATTGCCTGGAAAAGGCTGGGTCTTGTTTGTTTTTGTTTGTAATGCCTGGATCCTACCCCCAGAGATTTATTGTATGGGGGCCTTTGTGTGGCTGGGACATTGGGATTTTCTAAAGCTCCCAGATGATTCGATGGCGCAGCCAGAACTGAGAACCCCTGCGATAAGCCTGTGCTTCTCAGAGTGTGGTCCCGGGACCCATGTATCAGCACCCCTGGGGACTCGTTAAAAATCCGAATCCTCTGTCTGCCCGGTGAATCAGAAACTGCCGGTGGGACCCTGCACGCTGCAGTTTAATAAGCCCTCGGGGAGAGTCTGGTGCATGCTCAAGCGTAAGAACTCCCACCACATGGCCTGGTACCCCCTAAATTGCATGGTGATAAGAAGCACTTGGGGGCTGCTCGTCATTCCTAGACACCCCGACCCACCCAGACCCTGAGAGGCTGGAACGGGGCCCGGGGACATGCCTTTTTAACAAGTGCCCCTTAACTCTCCCGCTCAAACTACCTTGCACAGCCCTTGGAATTAAACTGGAGCCTCAGGCAAGTCAGGGCCGCTGTCCCACAGGGACACTGTCCAGGGAACTGAACCCTAGCCACCCTCCTATGCTCACCACGGTCTCAAGCCTCGTGGTTTTTATTCGTCTGTAACCGGGGCTGTTTGGGGAACCACAGAAGCCTGCACACAATTTCCCCAAAGAGCGTCTCCAACTAAATAATTACTTTTGCATCCAAACCACCCTTATCTCTGTCTCCTGTTTATTTGGACAATAACCCAAATCAGAGAATATTAAACTGTACATACAAACCACACATCCATATACACACCGCAAACACATACACATCTCCATCTGCACGCAGCCACCCAGGACACACGCCCCGAGCCAGCTCCGCGCCTCTGCCCAGCACACGGCACACTCTGTCCCCAGCTCTGCTCATCCTCAGCTGTCAGAAGCTTTGCTCTTTCTGAGCCACCCCAGGGGCCCGGGATCTTTGCTGAGCCCCTGGAACCCATCATCACTGGGGGACAGACACCGACGGTCTCCTACCCCGAGGCCACCCCCTTCTTCCTGGCCACCAGCTCCCCAGTCTCGTGCAGGAATCCGGTCCCGAGCGCCCAGAGAAGGGGGCCCAGCTCTAGTAGAGACATTCTTCGCTGGGGGACAGTTCTGTGCATCACGGGATATGTAACATCTCTGGTCCTCACACTCTAAATGCCCCTGGCACCCTCTGATCATTGTGACATCAAAAATGTCTCCATACATTTCCAAAAACACCCCCTGAGATCAGTACCATTCCTGTGGAAGATTTCAAGTTCAAACAAGGAGATGGCCCTTTCTTCCTTCCTCCCTCCCACTCCTTCTGTTTTGAATGCTATTGTATGTGGACATGCTGTTCGGAGCTTTGGCAGCCACCTTGAGGCCATGAGGTAAAGACCGAGCCTTCACAGAGACACCACCCTGGTGCCTAGTAGTCATTGAGTCCCTTCCTCAGCCCTCTAACTGCCTACCTCCAGGCTTCCTATTATACAAATTAATCAAATGCCTTTATGGTTGAAGTCTCTGTTATTTGAATCTTCTCTTACTTGCAATGGAACGTATCTTTAGGACAGAGGTAGGCCCAACAGGCCAGTATGGGCGGGTAGAACAAAGTTAAAAGATCCAGGCCGTAAAACAATATGATGACAAGGATTTTACCTTAAATACTCCCAGAAAAAAAAAAATCCTGTATGGTGGGACGAGTGGGTTCAAAAAGACTTTTTTTAGGTTAAAGCTTGAGAAATCCCTCTTGACAAAAAAATTTGAATTTTGGCTGTGGGGGTAGATGTTGATAACCGTTGAAGCTGGGCGATGGATATACCATACACACACATATACTATATATGATTGTGAAAATTATAATAAAAAGGTGAAAATACATAAAATGGCAAAAGGTTAATTGTGTAAAAAAACAGAGCTGATTCACTTCTCTCTTGGAGCCAGGCTACAATTCTTATTGCGGTTTTTTTTAGGAGAGTTGGAGACCATCTGTGAGGGCTGGTGGTCAGAATCTGCATCACAGAGTGGGTCCCTGTGGATTCTATCCTCCCGAGAGCACAGATGAGGGATGCTGGGAGACAGGACAGCACAGTGGCTGAGCCCCATGGCTTTGCAATCCAAAAGTCCAGGCTCTATTTATCAGCTGTGTGACCTCAGGCAGGTTACTAACCTCTCTGAGCCTCGGTCACCACTACTGTAAATGGGTTTGACACTGGTGCCCACCTTTTGGACAGACGTGAGAAACAAATGAAATAACATATGTTCCTAAGAAATAGCAGCTGCTGTGGTTATCGCTTTCACTTCACTTCTCGTCTAAAGCCTGGATCCTCAGCCTTCACTCACCCCAGGGAAACGACTAGGTGGTCTCAGTCTTTTAACCTGACTGTATTCCTGAGTGCCCTCCCACCAGCGTTCTGACCTTAGCCACCCTCCCCTCCCCACTCCCGTATTAATATGCGGTGAACAGTTACAACACCCAAGCATGGGCTGGGCTCTTGGCTGCACTGTCTCCTTTAGTCTATGCTGCGACTGGACCCACCTCACAGAGGAGGAACTGAGGCTCAGAGCGGTTCAGATCAGACAGCCAGGAAGCGGGCTCTGAAACCGGATGTACCTCATTCCCCAAAGCTGGGGTCATTTTAAAAGTTCTCCCAACATAGACACTGGGGGTCAGAATAAAGGCCTCACCGCCAAGACCAGCCCACACCTGGTCTCTGCACACAGGGCTGTCCCATTATTTATTCCCATTTTACAGATGAGAAAACCGAGTCCCAAAGCCTACAGGGGCGGACCCCCTTTCTGATCCCACTTCTCACGAGCTGGGTGTGGAGCTCAGGTCTATGGACCCTGGAGCCAACGCTCCTTCCGCTCCTCTCCCCACACCACCTCCCACCCCCACCCCCACCCCCACCCCTGACTCCATCCTGCTCCAGGCCAGGGGAAGCAGGCCGAGCGGCACAGCGGACCAGAACTGGTGCAGGGATCAGAAGGTGCGGTTCTGACACCACTCAGCTGTGTGACCTTGGGCCACTCACTTCTCCTCTCTGAGCCCCAGGTTCCTCATTCCACGGCAAACCCTACATGCGTGGTCATCTCCACAGCCTCCAGGGAGAGACCCTTCACACCCCAACGGCCCCCTCCTCGTCCTCACCTCCAGAAGGTGGAGACACCAAGAACCATAACACACCCAGAAGCCTGCTCTTTGGAGCCAAAGTTGCTGTCTTTTCAAGGACAGAGGGAAACAGACGTGCGGTCGCCGCCCGCCTCCCCGCGGCCCTGAGCTGGGCGAGCAGCCCCAACTGCGGGACGCGCTGCCACCCTGTGGCCACCGGGCTGCACTGCAGGCCGCCTCCGGGGGCTTGGAGGACACGCGCCACCAACTCAGAGACGGGGGTTCCAAAGGTGGAGAGGAAGGCGCAGTGGGCCTTGGGGGCAAAATTCCGCAAGGCCTAGAGGAGAGGGAGGGAAGCAGGGCACACTGGGAAGCGCAAAGGCTGTTCCCCTGCCTGGAATGCTCTTCCCCAAATGCGGACACAGCCCCTCTCCCACCCCTGCCGGCCTCGCGCACCTGTGCCCGCTCACCACCGATTTAAACGGGCAGCACCGGCTGGCCCCGCCCCCCTGTGCTCTGGGTCCCGCCCAGCGCCCACCCCCATCTCGGGAGCTCCCTGTTCTAAGGTTTTAGCCCCCATGTCTTTGCTCTTCGGCTCCCCTACTAGAAATTCAGTCCTAACAGGACACGAATTTTTGTCTGCCTGCTCTGTGCTGTGTCCCCAACACGTAGGACAGCACCTGGCCCACATCACACTTATTTATTAAGTGAATAAATGAATGAATGAATGAATGAACTGGCTCAGCGGCTTGGGCAAGCTGCTAAGGCTCTCTGAGCCTCAGTTTCCTCAACTGTCACATAACGGTAAGAACAATCCTTCCTTGTCTCCTCTCAGGACGGCAGTGAAGACCACACGCGCTCCTTGTCAGTGCGTTCTGTAGTGGGTTGAATAAGCGTCACCCCAAAAATTCACATCCACTTGGAACCTCAGAATCTGATCTTTCTTGGAGAAACAGTCTTTGTAGATGTAATTAGTTGAGAGGAAGTCACGCTGGACCAGGGTGGGCCCCGAATCCAAAGACGGGTGTCCTCACGCATGAGGAGAGAACACAGGAGCTCCACCAGGCGCACAGAGGAGACCGTGAGGACGGAGCCAGAGAGGTGCATCGTGCTGCCACGAGACAAGAGACACCCTTCAGAGGGAGCGTGGCCCGGCCGACCCCTCCATCTGGGACGTCTGACCCCCAGCGCAGGGAGAGAGTGCACTTGTGTTGTCTTAAGCCACCTCCTTGTGCGCTTTCCTACCCGTCATAGGCAACAAACACAGGAAACGTGCCTGGAAAGCACGAAGCAGAGGTTCGTGATTGAATTACGCGCACATCCTGTTCCCCACAGCACCCCCTCAGCACGGATCGGTTGTAACAGAATTTTTCTCTGAAATGGATTCTTTTAAAAGTAAACGCTTGGCCCCACGCATTGAGCTCGGGGGTCAGCCAATAAGCTTCAGCAAATCCGGCTGCAAATGGTCTCCAGAAACGAGGCTCCGGGCTCTCCTGGGGCGGGGGATTTGGGGGGGGGGGGTCGTCCCCAGTGGGAGTGGCTCACTCTGAGCCCACCTCGCTTTCTCCTGTTTCGCTCGGGCTTGGTGGACAATTTTGACCCATAATGAACTCAGAGGTCTGCCGGACAGGAAGCCAGAGCTGCCGGCTGGTGAGGTCTGGGTCTTCCGCCAGCTCCAGGATCCTTCAAGGAAACGAGTGCGTTCGTTTCCTGGGGCTGCTGGGGCAAATTGTCACAAATTCGTGGCTTAGAACAACTCTTGTTTGTTACCTGGCAATTCTGGGGTGGGAAGTCTGAAATAGGTCCTTCAGGGCTGAGAGGGGATGTGTGGGCAGGGCTGGCTCCTCCCCGAGGCTCTGGGGAGAAGGGGCCACCTGGCCTTCTCCAGCTTCTAGAGGCCTCTTCTGGATCGGCAGTCGCCTGGCTCCACCCTCTGCCTCCATCATCAAGTCTCCTCTGACTCTGACCCTCCTGCCTCCCTCTTTCCCTTGTCAGGTCCCTCGTGATACTCGGAGCCCACCTGGGTAATGTGGGCAATCAGCCATCTCAGGGTCCTTCCCTTAACCTCATCTGCAGAGCCCCTTCGCCTGTGAGGGGACATATTCAAAGGTTCTAGGGGCTAGGACGGGGACGTCCTTGAGGGGAAGGGGCGGTGGGGCATTATTTTGCTGACCACAACAGTGAAGGGACAAAGAGGGTCAAGGCCAGCCAGCAGTACGGGTCTGGCGGAAGTCCTCTGATGTTTTCCGTAGCCCCCCAGCCCGCTCTCCGCCCAGCAGCCAGAATGATTTCCTCAGACGTAGCACAGATCCTGTCTCTGCCCCGTGCTGTCGACCCTCCAAGATCTTCCCATCACTCAGAATCACACCCAAACTTCTGACTACAAGGTCCTACGGATCTGACCTCAGCCACCCCGCTGACCTCACCGCCCGATGCCCTCCAGCTTGCACACTGTGCTCCAGCTGCTCTTTCCTTCAGTCTCCTCCTCAAACACGTGAAGGTCGTGCCACCTCAGGCCCTTTGCACTTGCTGTTCCCACTGTGTGAACTGTACTCCCCTCTCATCTCCCACCGGCGGTTTCTTCTCATGCTTCAGCCACCTTACCCAAAGGAGCCCCCTACCCGCGCCCCTTACTTTCCATCACATCATTTTATTTTCTTTTCTTCATAGCACTTACCACTATCTGAAGCCACCTCAGTTACTTTATTGACGTGCTTATCGTCTGTCTGAAATGAGGGTAAGCTCCATGAGATCAGGAACATACCCCTCTGTCGTCTTTGCTGCTGCATCTCCAATGCCTAGAACAGCGCTTGGTTGCCTGAAAATATCCCACAATGACATATTGATAACTTTGAATTAAAGTTGCTTAAGAAACACCTGGAGCCCTTGACCCTCCACCTTCCCCCTAACGCAGGAAAACAAATCTCCCACATGAAAGGCGCTCTCCTGCGTCCTTCCACAGAGCTGGGGAACTCAGGGCCGAGAAGCTGCACAAACAGCCCTTGTCACCTCTTTGCTAATTTGCTACCCCAAACCCAAACTCTGCTTAAATTCCTTACTAGTTAAGCACCCAAACCTAAGTTTCTTTGTCCTGTCAAATCCTCACAGATTTATTGTTTCTTTGTGTAAAAATATATATAAACTGCCTGTTTTGTTCACTCTCTGAGCATCGTTTTATGATCTCCCGTATACATATATTAAATTGGTTTTTCTCCCATTAATCTGGTCTTGTGTCAATTTATTAGTCCAGCCACAAGAACTAGAGGGGGTAAAGGGGGGGAGGATATTTCCCCCTCACCATAAAATATTTACTGGAGAGAGAGAGCCCCTGCAGACATGAAGGACAGAGCCCCTGCAGAGACGGAGGACAGAGCCGCTGCAGAGACAGAGGACAGAGCTGCTGCAGAGATGGAGGACACAGCCCCTGTAGACATGGAGGACAGAGCCGCTGCAGACAGGGAGACAGTTTGAGGTTGACACAGGCTGAGCAGGGAGAGGGGCTAAGACGGAACCTGCGGGTGCCTACTGAGCCTTTGTCGCCAGCATAGAGCCGAATCTCCCAGAGAAAGAGGGCCCTTTTTCCTCCACCAAGACCCCCGCTGCAGCCACCACGGGGAACACCTGTCCTCGTCCTCGCAAAAGCTCTCTGCAGAACCCCTGAGGATGGGACTTCCCACCGGGTATCTCTTTATATTCCTGTTTTTGAGCCACTTGAGCACATTATCCACCAAAAGAAAATAAACTTAAAAAATAGCCACTATTCTAAAGAGTGTACATTGTTACAGAGTTTCTGGATCAGAAGCCTTACAAGTCTTCATACACCTCAGTATAGAAAATCGGCTTTTAAAAATCCAGCTCAAAGAAATAACCTTTTGAAAAATTCAATAGGTACCTTCTTTGCAGGGCTGTTGATAAGCAGGGAAATTTTGGAAATAATCTATCTGCACAATGATAAGAAAGAGCTACATAATCATGGATCCAGGGAGACAAAAATCCAGGCTTATAAATTTGTTTTTCTAAAATTTCATGTGTAGAACTTGTTCTAAGAATACACTGTCAGGACATAACGAATGTTGGTGAGGGTGTGGAGAAAAGGGAACCCTTGTGCCTGCCAGTGGGAATGCAAACTGGTGCAGCCCTTATGGAAAACAGTATGGAGGTCCCTCCAAAAATTCAAAATAGATCTACTATATGATCCAGCAATCCCACTTATGGGTATTTATCCAAAGGACATAAATCAGGATCTTCAAGAGCTGTCTGCGCTCCCAGGTTGATGGCAGCATTGTTCACAAAAGCCAAGACACAGAAAGAACCTAAGTATGTCTATTCTAAGATGAACAGATAAAGAAAATGTGACACATATATACAATGGAGTATTATTCAGTCTTTAAGAAGAAGGAAACCCTGCCATTTGTGATGACATGGGTGAAACTGGAGGGCATCATTCTAGGTGAAGTAAGCCAGAAACAGGAAGACAAATACTGTGTAATCTTACTTAGGTGTGGAATCTAGAAAGCCCACCCACAAAGAGCCTGGTGGTACAATCCTACCACAGGTCCAGAAGGCAGCCAACTGGAAACACTGGGTGAACAGCACTAACATTCTGTTCTTAGTTGCATCCCTGGCATCTAGCACAGCACCTTTGTAGTGTTTGTCGACTGACTAAATGACTATCATAGCAGGACCATGCACCTGTTGGTGGCAGAGAATAGATGAGCAAGAATAACCTCAGGCTACTTGTCCACCAAGTGGTCTTCAGGTAGAAAAATGTAACAGTAAAAACTATTACAAGAAAACGCATAAACATCCATTGTTTGCTTACTCACTCAACATGCATATATTGAGCACCTACCATGTGCCTGGAAGTTTCCAGACCCCCATGGATTCCGGTATTTGAGCACATCAACCTTAAAAATAAAACAGCCGGTTATTTACCAGCAAAATGAGTTTATTCTGGAATAGCCAAAGAATCGCAATTCAACATGCGCATACTGCAGCGCACCATATGCAAACCCAACGAAGAAGGGAGAGGAATGTTATTTTGTAGAAAAAAAAGAGGAAATTGGGAGGGGTTGCTTTGAAGGAAAGTCCACTGGAGAAAGCAAGAGCTCAGGCTGGTGATGCTTTCTCACTGGCTAGCTGCTGGAGTGGTGGATTTCCACTTGGGATGCAAGGTACATTTGTTCCCATAATTGAGATTCTTTCTTGCTGAGCACTAGTGTTGGGGTCTGTAATTAGCTATCATCCTGTAATTGACTGTGAGACGTCCTGCGGGGGAGCTCCCCTTTCTGGCTCCACCTTCAGTGAGATTTCCCTTTGCTAATGTTCACAGGCAGGAAAGGGCTCTGTATCACTCAATGCTCTTGTTTGCAAGCAACAGAAACTGGCAATGGTTAGTTAAGCAGTAAAAAGTTTTGGTTAAAAGATATTGGGGGACTGCTGGAATCATCTGTACCCAGTGGGGCCAGGAGAGGAGAAGTTGGAGTCTCCCACGGCAGGGGCTCTGGGGAGGTGACAGGCCAGAGGAAGCCCCCCCTTGGCCTGTTCTAGTTTCCTCCCCAGTGGCAGCTGTCCTGGCTGGCAGTGGACACGTTTCGTCTGCTCTGTCCTTCTCTTTCTCCTCCCCCAGCTCCTGGTTTCTTTTTCGCCCTGACTCACTTCACCATCCCCGCCTGCCTCCCCCGTTGCATAACTGTCCCGTGTCCCAGGGGCCCTTATGTAACCCGTGTCACCTCAGGCTCCCGTCCCCACCTCACAGCTCCCACCTCAGCCTCGCCTGTCTGGTACAATCTTTCACAGCTGACTGGACCAAGCCCTCGGTGAGAAATGTGAAGAGAAGGAGAAGACATTCCTCACCCCAGGGTGAGGCTGGACAAGGAGCTAGCTCAAGAGAACCCTCTTCTGTACACAAAGCCCTGGCCTGTTGTCAGGGTACTCAAGCCGGCTTTCTGTGCCTCAACTTCCCCTTCTGTAAAATCTCCACCCCCATGTTCACGGCAGCATTATTCACAATAGCCATGACTTAGAAACAACCTAAGGGCCCATCGACAGATGACTGGGTCAAGAAAATGTGATATACATCCACAATGGAATATTATTCAGCCTTAAAAAAGAAGGACATCCTGCCATTTGTGACAGACGAAACTGGACGGCATGATGCTAAGTGAAATAAGCCAGACACAGAAAGACAAATGCTCTGAGATCCCACTTATCTGTTGAATCTAAAACAACTGAACTCATAGAAACAGAACAGAATGGGGGGGTTATCAGACGCTGGGCAGCAGGGGTAAACGAGGAGCTGTTGGACAGATGGTACAAACTTCCAGTTATAAGATGAACGGGTTCTGGGATCTGATGCACAGCATGGTGACTAGAGTTAATGATACTGTATTGGATACTCGAAAGTTGCCGAGAGAGTAGATCTCTAGTGTTCGGACCCCACAAAAAAGATAACTATGTAAGGTGATGGATATGTTAATTAGCTTGATTATGGTAATCATTTCATAATGGATATGGATATCAAATCGTCATGTTTTCACCATATATATATATGCATACACAATTTTTATTTGCCAATTATACCTAAATAAAGCTGGAAAAAATTTTAAATAAAATAAAATGGGGATATAGTGTACCTCATAGGGTTGTCATGAGGATCAGAAAAGTTTATATGTGTGTATATGTGTAACTATACATATAAACTTTTCTGATGCATATATAGAGTTTGGAACAGTGCCTGGAATGCTATAAATATCATAGAACTGTTTGCTATTCTTTTTTACAGATGGTTGGCGATAACTGTGCCTTGATGAGAGGTTCTCAAAGAACTCTTGTTTAGATGGGTTATACCTACCAGTATTTACCATATTTTAAATTAAAGCCAAGGAATTCTTTTAAATATGTATTCATTCCTCTAAAAATTACAATAAACTCATTACATGTTAACATAAAATCTTTTTAGGAAAAATAACTATTTTTCAAAACCAAAAACACTCAGTGAGAAGCACAGTGATATTTTACATTTTTGAAAATCTCTGTAATGTCTGACTTAATAGAAGCCAGCTGGATGCCACATCTGCCACCATATTCAGCCTGTTGTGATAGCACGTGTCTTGAAGCCGCCAGGAAATTCGCCGTACGCTCACGAGAGAATGACAGTGAAAAGGGCGAATAAGGTTTTAGTGCTGTTAAGAAAACCGTTTTGATCTTGCAGAACCCCTGAGAGGTTCCCCAGATCACACTTTGAGAACCACCTGGTACATTGCTGGAGGAGAGGGAGGGAGCAGAGAGAAAAGGGCATATTTTCATGTTTTCACCCAATTTGTACATATTCACCAAAGGAATAATGAGGAGAGTAACCAGGATCAGATTCGGTCTCTTGACCCAAATCTCCTCCCATCCTTTTAAATTAAAACACCACCACCTGACCCCTACCGGGTACTGACTCTGTCCAGGCACAATGCAAACACTTGTCACACATCAGCTCAGTGACCGCTCACTCAACTCTAGTGGGTGGGGACTGTTATGACCAGCCCCACTGCACAGACGCAGAAACCCAGACACAGAGAATATGTGATTTTCCCAAGGTTGCACAGTGATCCAGAGATTCAGTGCCCAGGAGGTCTAGCTCTTAAACACGGAGTTCTAACATCTCGTCTCTACCTTGGCTTAGCGATAGTCTGAGTGGACCGGAGTCTTCATACTGATCCCTGGACCCCATCCCCAGTGATTCTGACTTAATCGGTTGGGAGAACGTCCAGGCAGCCATTTTGTTTAATGACTCAGGTGATTCTAAAGAGCTGCCAGGACGGAGAACAGCCAGGCTAAGGCCTTGCTACTCAAAGTGCAGTCCTGGGACCAGCGGCCCACCTGGGAGCTCGTTAGAATGAAGAGACCTCCCACACACCCCTCCCCGCGGAGCCTCGGAAGCAGAATCTGCGTTTTGACAAGAGCCCCACGTGATTTGTATGCACATCATAGGGTGAGATGCCCGGGCTAAAGGAAAGTGTGCTGAGACTTCAGCCAGAGGTGACCAGGCAGGATGGGGCAGTGGTTATGGCCCCCGCTCTGGGACAGGCACAGCTGGCCCCCCTCTGGCTTCCCTCTTGACCTTGGAGCACACACCCCTCTGAGCTTGATAACTGGATGGGGACAAATGGTCCTCAGGTTTCTGAAACCTCCATAGGGGAGCTTCACAGACGCCGATAAATAAATAACCCAGAATTGCAACAGCTCAAACAATTCCTGCTTAATTTGGGGGAGGTTTTTGCATTATTTTATTTTTTCTTCCAGTTTTATTGAGATATAATTGACACACAGTCCTGTTTAAGTTTAAGGGGTACAGCACATGTCTTGACTTACAATTTTGCGAAACTAGTACTGCAGTTAGTTTTGACATCCATCATCTCATATAGACACAAGGAAAAAAGGAAAAAAAAGGTTTTTTTCTTTGTGATGAGACCTTTTAGGATCTACCCAAAGCAGCTTTCAAATACACCGTACAGCAGTGTGAACGACAGCCGTACAGCCACCAGGATGGACCCCACATCTCTAGCCCTCATTTATCTGACAACTGGAAGCGTGTGCCTTCTGACCACCTTCATCCAGAGCCCCCTCCCCACCCCCCCCTCCGTGACCACAAATCTGAGCTCTTTCTCTGTGAGTTTTGTGGCTGTTTTTTAGATGCCACATATAAGTGAGATCACACAGTGTCTGTCGGTTCTTTGTTCCAGGTGGAGGTGGAGACTTGAGTTTGCCTTTTGGGGCAAACAGTTCCTGTGCTTTGGGGACGCAGCAAGGCGCCTTCCAGGAGTGACATGGCGAGCAGAGACCTTTTATTGAGAGAGTTGCTCTGTGGAGGTAAGGCTGCTTCAGGAGACAGTGAAGGGAGAGGAGGAGGGAGGGGCCACCGACTTCCCGCCCAGCCCTGGGACGCAGTGGAAGAGTCAGACGCTCGGAAGGCCCCTTCCTGGGTGGCTGGCGGGACTCTGGACGTCCACACTGCTGCTTCAGGTCGCTGTTCCCTGCCCACTCGGAGAAGGGACGCGTGGGGCAGACGCTGAAGTTCCTGCCTCTACCACCTTTCCCTCACTTCTTCTTTCCTGGGTCTCTGCGTGCCAAATTCTTACTTCCCAGCCTCCCTTGCACTAGTGGAGTCTGGGGCACCCAGTTATGGCCATGAAACGTCAGGAGTCTACAATTGGGAGGAGAGGGGGAGAGGAGGCAGTTGTACAAACAGTTTCCTTCCTGCTGATCAGGGAGGCTCGTGAGGACAGCTCTCTTCCCTGAACACTTTCTTTCCTGCATTTGGAAACTATCAAGTGGAGACTTGATGCTTGGTGCTGTGGCAACCATTTTGTGACCATGAGGTGCCAAGCTGAGGAGGGCAGAGTAGAAGGCTGGAAAGAGTCTGGGCCTTTGTTGACATTGTTGAGCCATGAACCAACAGTGAGGTCACCCATATCCCAATTCATTGTTCCATGATAACAAAAGTCCCTATTGTTTAGGCCATTATTGTCCTGTTACTTGAATGGTTCCTAACTGCAGCTTTGGGGATATTGGGAGAGTGTCCCCATGCTGGCCTCAGAGGGGACCACAGGGCCATGAGGAGACTACTCCAAGCAGTTTTGTGGACCACAGACAAGGCTCTGTTGGAGCCAATGCAGGAAAGGAAGAGCAGGTGGCTGCCTCATGGTAATTACAGCTGGCACCCTGGTTTGTAGACACCGATAAGGCACTCTGTCGGAGACTCTGAAAATAGCTGAGGAGCACTTTGCAAGAGTGACTGAATCTTCTAACACACAATGGGTGACACAAGTTACAGACTGAGGGCGTTAAAAGCAGGAAGGAGTGTGGTGATCAATTAGTGATGTCTGTCACGGGCACAAACTAACAGAGTGGTAGCAATGGTGTGTCCCACATTTGCTTACTCCTGGCCACTCACTCCAAAGATGCCTCCAGAGGTGCCAGTGGCCTGATGTGTGCCCCAGAGGAAAAGTCAAGTGCTGGAGTCTCTGGGGAACCTGAGTTCCCTCTCATCCTTGCCCAGCAAGGGCGCCAGGACTCCATTAATTCGGAGGCCCTCCTGCAATGCCCTGTGCTAAAAACTATCATGCTCTGGTGAGAGGGTCTGCCTCCTCTGCTGACCTGGTGCTCCCTGAGAGCAGCATCCACCTTGTGTCCATCGATGACCCACAACGGGATCAGGCACCCAGCCTGGCACTCACAGACACCCCAGAAAAGCGTTAGTGACACGAGTGTGGTCCGATGTTCAGAAAATATCATCCTATCAGGGGCCTGAATCCCCACCTTTCAAATTCACTGCTCCATGGAATTAAGTGGGTGTTTCCAGAAATTTCACCCCCGAGGCAGTGGGAAGAGCAGTGGGACCAGGTGTGCGCCGTTCCCACTGCGCTGCCACTTCCCAACCTTGAGACCTTGGAGAAGTCATTCAACCTTCCCAAGCCCCGGTTTCGTCACATGCAAGAGATGGACACCTGCCTCGGAAGGTTCCGCGGTTAAAGCAGGATGAGCCGTGGACACGGGCTTCGGCATCTCCAGAGCCCAGAACGGCACGTCTATCGGGGAGATAATCTGCTTAGCAGAGACGGAAGCATCCTGCTTGGCTGGGACGCTGCATGGACACCCTTCAAAGGGGCAAGCAAGGCTGGAATCTCATTATTCATTTGGGCGACAAGTATCTGATGAGCCGTGCCCTGTGCTGGACCCGGGATCCAAGGATGAAAAACAGACACGGTTCCTCTTCTCATTGAGCTCGGAGCTGCACGGTGCACACACTAGCCACTAGCCACATGAGACTATCTAAATTTAAATTAATTAAAAGTAAATAAGACTGAACACTCAGTCCCACTGTCATGCTAGTACCATATAAAGTGCTCAATAGCCACATGCGGCTAGCGACTCCCATACTGGGCAGCAGAGATCGAGGACGCGTCCATCACTGCAGAAAGCTCTTACTGGGACAGCGCTCAGGTACAGCTTAGCAGGAGAGAGAGATGCTACGCAAAGAGCCACACCAACACCTCATTGCACACCATGACCTTTGTCCGTGGGAAGCCATGTTCCAGGGAGACACAGAGCCCGGAAAGCCACTGCTTTCCATTAGCCCGAAGTGGACGGAGCACACAAGAGCCTGACGCAGCTCCCTGCACCTCCCAGAGCCTTTCCCTCCAGGGCTGGAGCCTGGGGGAGCCCTCCGGGCACAGGAGGCTAGTCTGTGACAATGCCTGACCTTGCAGCAAATGGCACCAGTTTAGAGAAACAGCCTGGGTTGGATCCCAGCTCTGCCAGCTGTATGACCCTGGGCCAGGAATTAACCCCCCCCCGGGCCTCAGTGTCTCCATCTGTACCATGAGGAGAATAATGGTGTCTGACCTAAAGATGCGGGATGATTAAATACTTGGAAGAATACAGCACTTAGAACCGTGCCTGGCACACAGTAAGCACTACGTAAGTTATCGTGATGATGACTATGCTAATGATCGTCTTCATTATCAAACTATGGTGATTACTAGCCAGGGGTTCTTGAACTTTGGGGGTGAGGGGTGCACCTGCCACTTCGTTTTCACTCTTTGCTTCCCAAAGTATCATCACCCAAAGCTAAATTGATCATCACAGTCACGGTCTGTCTGTAAAATGAGCCAGGAAGGGGGATGGACCCATAACTGGCATGTTAATCAACCCGGGCGTCAGAATCTACATGAAGCACTTTACGTGAGTTACGGGTTTAGGCTTCACAACCACCCCAATAGGCATGTACCACTAAAATTATCTCCATCTTGCAGAGGAGGAAATTAAGGCCACAGAAGGTGAGCTTGCCAGCTTTCATACGGGAGAGAAAAGGCTCTCGGCGTCAGTTCCACTAAACACCGCCAGGTGGCAGTGCCCATCCACCTCCAATTCCGCAGCCTGGCGGGAACACGGAGGAGGGCTCGCCTCGCAAATACTGTTGAATGGCTGCCTAATGTGTGCCAAGCACTGTTCCAGGCGTTGAGGATAGGGTGGCAAATAAAACAGGAAAGTTTTTCTTCCCTTCTCTTCCATTTTTCCTAAGAAATAATAAAAGGTATTCTCGGAGATGCTTATGTGGCCTGACCCGGAGAAAACCGGCTTGGCTGGGCAGAACGGAACCCAGAGGCTCGCGGGAAGGGATGAGAATATCTGGAAGGTCCGTGGTCCCCAAAGATCAGGGCGTGCAGCTCCCCCTGAAAGGGAGTGTTATTCTGCATCCCATCTTCCTGCCTCCCCTCACCCACCCACCCCTACCCCTGCAGGGGGGTGGGGAACAGGGTCATCTCCCCGTCGTGTCTTGCAAAGCCGGAATGGGGCGAGGGAGGGGGTCGCACCCTGAGAAACCAGAGTGAGGAGTCCTCAAAGTTCTGTTTTGGAGGAAGGCGACCTGAGGACGCTGGTCTGAAGGTCACTCAGGGAACCAGCCCCGTGGGAGTGCTGGAGCGCAGCCCCCAGGCCCGGTGGGGGCCAAGCCAACCCCGGACCGCGGGGTGGACTAGGAGCTGGACTCCGTACCGGGGTGGGATGCTGCCCGGGACCCTTCCTTCCGTCAAGCTGGTCCTGCGGCCGCCCGATGGGCGCGCGTCCCGGCTGTGCCGTGGGCATCAGCGGAGCGCGAGGCCAGTGGCCCCGGGCCGTGAGTGTGTGCGCCCGGGAGAGTGGTGGACGTGTGCGTACGTGGGTGATGTGTGCGGCATTGGTGGTGGGGATCCTGTGCGTGGACTCATGTGAGGGGGTCACCGTGTGAATGTGTGTGTTTACGGTGGCCAAGGACGCGGGTGTTGGGCTCAGCGTGCAAAGAGACAAGGACACGAGGGGCTGGGGGGAGTGTGCCCAGGCGAGAAGGGACTGCGTTCTGCCCTGCTTAGCGGAGGCCAAGCCGCGCGTGTGTGCCTGGCTGTATATGGGGGCGTTGGTGACTTTGGGACGCGCGCACGGCGGGATCCTCTCTGCGTCCAGGACCCCGTGCCGGTGTCTTGGGAAAAGTTCCTGTTTATGAACCCACGTTGGAGAGTGTCCTGGGCTGGGGAAACCCCTGCGCTAGGACACTCGTAGGAGGATCCCTCTGTGCGTGTGTGTTCCTGCAAATGGATCAACCTGGGGATGTGGCCGGCGAGTCTGGACTGCTCACGGTCGCACTGTGGATGTGAGGGGAGTGTCCCCGAATTTGGGACGCTGGAGAGGGGTCGTCTCAGCCCTGTAGGCAAGGAGTTAGAGCGAGTCGGTGCGCGCTGTTGGCGCCTGGTTGGGCGTGCAGCAGACCCGGGCCGTGGCTCTGGGGGCGGGGCCGAGGGCGGGGCCGGGGGCGGGGCCAGGCGGCTGCAGCGGCGCGGACCCGGCCAGGGGGCGCCTCGCGCGGCAGCAGCTCGCGAGGGCTATGC
The DNA here is from genome assembly GCF_041296235.1 of Equus asinus. Lineage (NCBI taxonomy): Eukaryota > Metazoa > Chordata > Mammalia > Perissodactyla > Equidae > Equus > Equus asinus. Next base: position 34,701,489 of record NC_091803.1, read on the forward strand.
AGTGAGGCCGGACGGCGGGCGGGCGCGCGCGCGGGGCGGGGGCCGCGGCCGCGCTGCAGAGATGTGACTCGGGCCGCCGGCCAGCGGGAGCGTCGGCGCTGCGGGGCCGCGGGGGTCGGTGAGTGCGGGCCGCGCGGATGGGGCGGAGGGCGCTGTGGGGACCCCAGAAAGTTTTCCCGCCGTAGACTTGGGAGGATTGGGGGGGGAGGGTGGTCTGCTTCTTGGGCTTTTCTAAGCCCCCCAAGGGGTTAGTCTGCTGGGGGAGATGGGGGATCCGGGTGGGGAAACCACAGTACGGCGGGAGGGGAGCCATGGAGGGCGGGGCGGTGACAGGGAATCGCTGGGGACCTTTGGGGGCGGGGGTACCCGGCCCAAGTGGAGATCCAAGTGTCTGACGAGGGTCTGGGGGCGACCACAGGTACAGGACAGCTAGGAGGAGTGCACGGGAGTCCAGCCGTGCCCGGGGGACTCGTCGTGCGAGGGGAGCCGCGGGCAGACCTGGGGCCGCGTGGCAAGCCCATGGGGGCCGAGGGAGCCGGGGGCACAAGGCCCGGGCTTTGGGGGTGAGCTGTCGCACCTGCCGCAGAGGCCGGGGGCCAAGCTCGCAGCCAGTCGTGGCTGCGCACTACGGGACAGGGGGGGACACTGCGGGCGAAAGGAGGCAGAGCTGAGTCCTGGGGCTAGGCGACAAACGAGGGGCGGCTGCATACAATGGCGGGGGGCTTGGCGTTTCTGCTCCGACCAGGCTCGGGGTGAGGACTAGCCCTGTGGCGCGTCCCCTGTCCTTGGGGAACAGTGGCTCCCAGCCCCACACATCCCGGGATCCCTACCCCCGCAGCCGCCGTGGCCCCGGGGGAGCCGGTTAACCAGCCGGGGAGGAGGCACCGACCTTGCCAAGAGGACGGCCCCAGCGCAGCTCGCAGGTCCGTTCCCCGGCCCTTGCTCTGTCACACCCCTGCTTAGCCAACCCGCCCCCCCCAACTTGTCCCCCGTTCGGTAAGGGGGCGGCTCCTTGGAGCGCGGACAAAGGCCCCTGGAGTGTGGCGGGCAGCGGCGTCCCCGTCTGGGGCCCCGGCCCACGCGCCACCTTGGCTGCCCCACTGCGCCAAGACGGGGGGCACCTGAGCAGAGCCCAGGAGGAGCGGGGGGTCCTCGCAAAGACAAGAGAAGTGGGGGAGGGACTTGGCACAAAAGCCTTGGAACTTCGGCCAAGGATCCTTGATTCCGAAGTTTCCCGGGTGGGGTGGGGGCTGTCGGAGGGTTCCGACTCGGAGTTAAACTGCATGCAAATGGCATGTAAATAGAATGCAAATGGGCATCTGTTGGTTGGGAGCCCGGCCCCAGGCCGGTTTTGCATCCAGCCTGTGGAGTGAACGCTTTGCTCTCTGTTCCCTGCGCGCTGCGTCTGAAAAGGGGTCAGCTGAGTGGGGAGGGGAAGGGGTGGAAGGGGGAAGGAGTCGCCATTCGGGACACAGGCGGCAAGACAAGCGGTCTGGTTAGAAAAAGAAGCTCAAAATCTTTATTGATTAATTGGTGATTGCAGTAAGTGTGCCAGCTGCAGAACTGGGTCTGGGGCGCCATAGTGTGTAAACTGCACAAGCCCCTGCTCTCAGGGCGTTGGGACGGTGGGTGAACAGACACTAAGTAAGGAAATAAATAGGAAGCAGACAGAACTTCAGATCGCAGTAAGGGCAGCTGGGAAAATAAAACAGGGCGTTGTAAAGAGAGTGACAGTGGTGCGTCCAGAGGGAAGACTGCTCTGGGTGTGACGCTGGCGTGGGAGCCCTGCAAGGTGGGGGGGCCGCCTGGGTAGATCTTGGGGGAGACTGAGCCAGGCGGAGGGCCCTGCGAGTGCAGAGGCTCAGAAGTGGGAATGAGCCAGAGGGACAGAACAAAGGCCATTGTGGCTGGAGCTGTAGGCAGATGTGGGGGGCGGGGGGCGGGGATGGCAGGGACCAGCCAGATCATGATCTTTGGGGCCACAGAAAGGAGTTTAGGTTTTATTCTCCTTGGGCTAGTGAACCCTTGCAGGGTTTTGAGCGGGAAGCCACCGAAGCTGATTTTTAAAAGCTCCTCTGACCTCCGCAAGGAGACGCGAGCAGCTCCCCTTTCCTTCTGCCCCTGGGGATGGCGCAGCGCGGGAGCCTCTGAGGGGCTCGGTCCTGCTGTGAGGACTGCTTTGAGCCTGGCCAGCCTGGTGAGCCCACTTGAGGGGTGACTCTGGTTTTAAAAACCACTCCCCACCTTTCGGCAGTTCTTGTCCACCACAAGCAGCCCCCACCAGAGCTCGCTAAGCACTTCCACCCAGGGCTTCCTAGGGGTTCTCAGTTAGTCACATTTTCTTCTCGGAATTACAGCCCGAGAGGCACCATCCACCCCGGAACGGGCAGCCAGGGATGCAATTTGCATTTAAATGATTGCTTTTATTTACAGGATTGGAGCTGCTTTGCATATTCATGGCTCCTGGAGCCTGTGTTCTGGCAACCCTGTTTACTAACCTAGGAGGGGTATTAATTCGAGGGCCCCCACGTAGGCTGGTGGTCCGGGCAGCCTTGGGAAATGAAGATTATGAGATGGTGTAACTTAGAAAAGAGACCAGAGGGTGAGGTTGTGGGTCTGGGAAAGAGTTTAACGTCAGGAAACCTTGTAACAGTTTCACCCAACTGGAGCAGGAAATGCACCAGCGGCTGTAACGGGAGTGGGCCGGGACACAGTGTAACGCTGGGCACGTGGGGAGACGAGCGGCCTCATCCTGGCCCTATGCCAGATAAGGGGGGGTCAAACTTGGATGCTGTGGAAAGGCCTGGGGGTCAAGAGTTGGGTGAAATGAGTTCTAGTCCCAGCTGGGCCTGTAAATTCCAGTGAGCCTCTGGCCAGGTTGCGTCTCGTCTCTACCTTCGTTTTCCGAAAAGGACAGTGGGAATCAGGATTGTCTTTTTAATAAGCAGGGACCCCGTGTTCCCCGTGTGCCAGGCCCCATGCTGAGTACTTCTCACCCCAGCCTCGTGAAGGCCGCACTGTCATTCATTATCTTCGTTTTACAGTCGACAAACTGAGGGTCAGAGAGGTTAAGTAATGCTCACTATCACGGAGTGATGTCTGGCTTCCCTCCCGCTGAGGTCTTCCCCTCTCCAGGAGACTGATGGCAGAGTAAGTTCGGTGCCAGGCGTTCATCAAGTACTGAAATATTAAACGTGCCTGGGACTCATAAAGCCCCCTCCCCACCTGCTCATGTCTTCTTTCCCTTCCATGCTCCAGCGCTCCCCCTTCTTGAGAGAAGGTGGTTCAAGATGCCGGCAATCTGCTGGGCCCTGGGAGGGGGCTGAGTGGCCTCCTTGGAGCCCTGCCAGCAGCAGCCGGGACAAGGCAGGTCAGAACGGTGTGCTCCAGAGCAGGCTGGTACGTCTTGTGGCTCCTTTCTATGGGCGAGTGGGATGGTGGGGGTGCTGATTCTCAGGAGAATGGCTGGTGTCTGGTTTCTGGGTGCCCTGGCTCTGACTTCTCAACAGAGACATTGGTTTCATGGGGCCAGAGCCCCCGTCCCCCCCGGAACACCACCTTCCCGCCAGGTCCCACTTAGAGCTCCTGCCGTGGGGATCAGGAGAGTTTGAGGGGTCCCAGGGCAGACCACCCCCAAAGGCATCTCCCCTTCCACCCCCTCGGGGACCTCTTTGCTTGCTGTGTTGGGGGAGACAGGAAACCAGTGGTGGACAAACCCCTGGGTGAGCCCCCCCCCTTCCAGCCCCATCCATCCCCGTGGCAACTGCCCCTCGTGGAAAAGCAGAGTCAGAAAGGTTCATAACCTCAGAGGAGGGAGCATTTATTTAGCAGACACTTCATATAAGTGCTTGCCCATGTTAACTACTGTCCTAACCTAGTTATTGGTTGTTTAAGTCCGCACAACAATGCCACACGATGGGTACTATTATCACCCCTATTTTGCAGAGGCGGAAACTGAGGGCAGAAGGGTTAAGTCAGCTGCCCAGGGTCCCAGGGGGCAAGCAAGTGGCCGGGCAGGACCTGAAGCTGGAAGGTCTCACTCTGAGAATCACGTCGTGTGGCCTCCGGGCAGGCGGCTGTCCTCCTCACGTGAGGAATCCTGCCTGCATTCTTGCCAGCCTCTGCAGGCCCCAGCTCGCCGCGGAACGGAGATGGAGGGGCTGCTCCCCCCCTGCCGGCGGCTTCAGGCCCCTCTGTGGGGGGAAAGAGGGTTTGTGTGTGCTCCTCTGTGTGTGTGTGTGTGTGTGTGTGTGTGATGCAGTGTAGTTAAAAACCTCTGAATGAGTCACATTTCTGCGAGCCTGGCTGGCAGCAAAGGTAATTAGTATGTGAGCCGAGTCTTGCACATTCGTTTCCGTTTATTCGTTCCTCCTTCTGAGGAGCTGTGCGCCCCAGCCCACGGATTTGTTGCCATATATTCAGCCCGTGCCTATCAGCCTTGCCTGGAGGCTGACCGAAACCTCTCACCTGGTGCTGTTCCCCTGGGGTTCCTGGAGAGCTGCTCGGCTCTCGGGAGTGGGGGCCCCGTGGCTGATGGCAGCAGGATGGGGCTTACCTGACATGAGTGCCTCCTGCTTGTTCTCCGGCAGGGGCTGGAGGCGGAAGGTGCGGGGGCCCCGGGTCCTGGCTGCCCTGCTGCATGTGTGCGCGCTTCTCAGACCTCGGTGTGCCCAAGCATCTGAGCACACCTGGGGCTTGTGGTGGGGCCTGTTGAAACACGGGGCTGGCCCCACCCCCTGAGTCTCTGCATTTCTAACAGGCTCCCCGGCGATGGTGCTGCTATTGCCGGTCTGAGGATCAAATTTGACTTGAACCTCTCAGGCCCTCAGTTTCTTCCTCTGTAAGAGGCAGTGAGAACATCTGCCCTGCCCAGGTGACGTGATGGTGGGAGAGGAGACCCCATTTATCAATTCATTCATTCAGCAGCTGGGTCTTGGACTCTGCCCACATGCCTGGCACTGGGGAATGGGTACAGAACAAGACAGACAGGGCCTGGGCATGGTGGTGTGGGGCGAACAGACTAAAAGAATAATAAAATCTTTGAAAACTGTGGCACATGCCGCAAAGATCAAAAGTGCTGGCAGAGAGCATAACGGGGCAGAGAGAGCCTACTGTAGAGAGCCTGGCCCAGCCAGGCTCACCAGGTGACATTTCTAGAGCCCTGCCTGGAGTAAGAGCCCAGTAACAATAGTACAATTGTTTGCTTCCTGGCTCCACCGCTTCTCACTGGGTGACCTTGGACAAGCCGGCCGACCTCCCTGTTTCATTTCCTGTAAAATGGAGATAGTACTTGTGCCTGCCTCATAGTGTTGGCGAGCAGATTGTAAGACGTTACTAGACGTGGCGTGCACGGACGAGGGCCTGGCGCACAGAACGCGCTGTAAGAGTTAACAGTTACTGTCGTCGTCACTGTGGCAGTGGTGGAAAGCTGCGGGGCAATTCTGAATCCCCCAGAAATCCTAGATGTGCTGGGCTCAGCTTCGTTCTGTGAGGCCATGAGCGGCCCTCCTCCTGGTGGCCGTGGACTTTGTTCTGTACAATAGCGGCTGTCACCTCATGGGCATCCTTAGCAATGATAATGACCCACTGGAGGCAACTGGACACTACTAAAGTCCCTGGCTGCCTAGATGGTAGGTAGGGAGGACTTCCTGGAAGAAGGGGGCCACCTGATGTGGGAGGAATAACAGAACTTCTTTGTTGTCAAGTAACAAAAACCCAGTTCAAACTGGCTTAATCCAAGACTGGGAAGTTACCTGGCTGCTGGAACTGCAGAGACTAGGGTATCCAGCTTCAGGCATAGCTGGATCCAGCCGTTCAGTGTATTAGGACCCTGGTCTCTGGGTCAGCTTTACTCGAACAGGTTCTGTCCCTGTGATGTAAATATGTCCTCTCCAGCTCCAGACCTATATCCGTTTAGCTCATTAACCCCAATCAAGAGAGAAGATCTCTTTCCAGTTAATTCTAGCAAATATCCTCAGGCTGATTCTCATGGGTCTGGTCAGGGCCATGTGCCTGTCCAGGAACCAATTGGTGTGGCCAAAGGGTGGGATAAATGCTCTGACTGGCCAGGCCTGGGTCGGGAGCTAGGGCAGAGATGGCTCTCCAAAGGGAAACCAGGAACCCTTGTCAGAAATGGGAGATACGGGCTGGGCAACCAAAACAACAGCTGTCCCGAGAAGAGGGCGGCACCCTCAGGAATGAAGGCAGAAAGCAAGAGTGTATCCACCTCCCGTGTCAGAAAGGAGTGGAAGCCCGCGATCTGGACCACGGCCAGAAGCTTGGTCGCCATCTTGATGTTTTCATCATCCCCGTCGGTTTCCTGTTGTGGTTCGAAGGCCAGTCAGGAAGGAGGAGGAGCTGGGGAAACCGAGTCCCAATTGGTAGCCAGGCCTGAAGAGAGGAGATCCCCCCAAGAGAGAGAGTGGAGGCGGCTGAAGAAGGGCATGTTCTTGAAGGAAGGGACGTAGGGCGCAGGCCTGAGGCTGGCAGGCCTGGCTGGTGTCCTGGCCTCTTCTCCAGGAGCCCTGTCCCCACGTGCATAAAGCAGGCTCTCTCACCCTCAGCGCCATTGATGTTGGGGTGGGGTGATTCTCTTTTGTGGGGCTGTCCTGTGCACTGTAGGATGTTTAGCAGCATCCCTGGCCTGTCCCCACTAGATGCCAGTTGTGACAACCAAAAATGTCCCTAGACATGGCCAGATGTCCCCTGGGGTCAAAGTCACCCCTGGTTGAGAACCACTGGCCTGGGGGGTCTAGGGGTGAGCTGGCGAGAGGGTTGGTGGTCAAGACTCCAGAAGCACATTCCTACCCGTCATCCTCCCAGCCTCCCGGGGGCTGAGCTGGGCCGCTGTGTGACCTAGAGAGGCTGCGTGGGGTGTGTCCTGTGGTTCCTTGCTGAGAAATCTCTTAATCCCCTTCGCCATTGATGAGAAATCTGAGGGAAACCCAACACAGGCCCCTCCACCGTGTGGAGGGGCTGATGGCATTTTATCCCGACACATCTGGTTCTTAAATTTTCCTTCCCAGTGTGCTTACGGGACCTTGTGAGAAGCAGCCCGGGTGAGGACAGTATTTTTTCCAGAGGGTGGGACGGAGGGATATGCCAGTGGGTATACAGCACAAGTTATGTCAACAAGCATGTTAAAATTTCAGGACATAAGTATTTCAATGTGTCACATTTTCTTTTAAACTCAAGTTGATTTCAAGGGCTGGGTGAGTCAGTTATGTAAATAACTGCCTGGGGGGCGTGCAGACAAGGCACAAATAGCTGAGGTGGCGCTCCAGTGCCTGGCGTAGCAGGGCCACGGATACTGGCTGGACCTCGGGCCCCATTGCCTTAATTCGCCTCAGTGGGATGCTGGCATGCTTGTTTAAGAAGCATCTCTCGCCAGAAGGCCTTCCCGTCCATGCCTGCCTTCTCTCATCTATAGGCAAAGGAGACGATCCTTAGCGCACCAGGCTCCTTCTCGTTCAGCAGCATCAATAATTTATCCCAGTCGATGGCCTCACGGCCAAGGCAGGATCGGAGCTGCTCCTGGGATGCAGAAAGGAGCAGAGAGAGAGGCGCTCGATACCGCATTTACTTACAGAAGCCCCAGGGACGGGCAGAGCTGCCTGGAGGTGGCTATTTACAGCCCCACGTGAGGGTGGAGCTAAGGCCGCGAGTCTGGCTTGAGATGCCTGGCAAGGGGCATGAGAGCAAAGCCGTGCAGCCCGGGGCTTTCTGAAGGCTGGGCCCGCTTCAAGAGCAAGGAGCTGATGGCACTGGGGTCGAGGAAAGGGTCCTGGCAAATGAGAGTCTCATTCGTTCGGTACTTACTAAGCATCTACTTTGTGCCAGCGCCGTGTGCCAGTGCTGGAGTGTGCACCAGTGGTGCTCATCGTGATGATGTTGCCACCCAGGGGACATCTGTCAGTGTGTAAAGATCTTTTGGGTTGTCACAGTTGGGGGAGGGGGTGTGCTTCCGGCATCCAGTGGGTCGAGGCCGGGGATGCCGCTAAACATCCTACAATGCACAGGACGGCCCCACCACACAGAATGACCAGGCCCCCAGTGTCAGTAGTTCCGAGGTTGAGGAACCCTGGTCTACACTGATGAACAAGACAGACAGTGTCCCCATCCTCCTGCAGCTGCTGGAGAAAGACAGGAAGGAGAGAGAGGCGGAAGGGACGGGAGAAACAGTCAACGGGCAGAAAAAACGACAGATGCGATGAGAGCTAAGAAAGAAAGAGACAGGAGGCTCTGGTGGAGAGGAAATGGGGTGTGACCTTGGCCAAGGTCTGAGTCGATGACACTGGAGCTGAGACCAGCGGGGGAGGAGCAGTTTTCCATGCAAGGGGCTGGGGGCATGTGTACACAGAGGGAGCCGGAGGGACAAGAGGAGACCCGGGTCAGCCCATCCCCGTGGCTGCTGCACAGGGTCCGGCGTGCGTGGGGGCCAGAGTGCTGAGAGAATCCTGCGGCGTCCCCGGGAGAGGGGGACTGGCGGGGAAGAGGATGGATTCTTGCGAGACCTGTGGAATAGGAGGTGGGATGCGTGATGGGAGGGAGAAAGGGCAGGACCGGGAGACCGTTCATTTTGGATTTACCACGTTTGAGATGCGGGGGTGCTTCTCGGAGCTGGGAGGTGCGACCTTGGGCCAGTGTCCTAAGCTCCTCGAGACCCTGTTTTGTCACCAGTGTGAGGCCTGGACGTGGTGAGGGCCTGGCCTGGAGTGGGCGATCGGTGACTCTTCGCTGCTACCAGTGCGAGACCAGCAGGAGTAATGCGTGCCATTCTCTCGGCTCAGGGCTTGGCCATGGCTGTCTCTTGAAAGTTTCATTTCATTCTCTTAATTTTGGGGAGGTCAGACATGGCACAGAATGTAAAATTTCAAAGAGTACAAAGGAGTGTACACAGAGAGAGCGTATCTCCCTCCCACCCTGTCCTCCAGCCGCTAGTGATGATGATTCATGGCTGTTCGCTGGGCCTGGCCAAGGGCGCAGGTGGGAGCCAGAATACCCCCAGTGAGGGGCTACGCTGCCTGGAGAAAGGGGCGCCTCTTCCTGACGTGTCCCCAGATGCCATACGGGCCAGCAGGTTCGAAATGAGGTGGGTCTTAAAGAAGTCAGGAGAGTGGGAGTCTTACAATGAATTGATCTTTTTTCCCCCCACCCATTTCCCCTGTCCCCTGCTTTTCTGGAACTCTCATGGTGTCAGAGAGAAAGATGAGAGCCCACCAGGTGCTCACTTTCCTCCTGCTCTTCGTGATCGCCTCTGGGGCCTCTGAGAACGCCAGCACATCCCGAGGCTGCGGGTTGGACCTCCTCCCTCAGTACGTGTCCCTGTGCGACCTGGACACCATCTGGGGCATCGTGGTGGAGGCGGTGGCTGGGGCCGGCGCCTTGATCACGCTACTCCTGATGCTCATCCTGCTGGTGCGGCTGCCCTTCATCAAGGACAAGGAGAAGAAGGATCCCGTGGGCCTCCACTTCCTCTTCCTCCTGGGGACCCTGGGCCTCTTCGGGCTGACATTTGCCTTCATCATCCGGGAGGATGAGACTATCTGCTCGGTGCGCCGGTTCCTCTGGGGCGTCCTCTTTGCACTCTGCTTCTCCTGCCTGCTGAGCCAGGCGTGGCGCGTGCGGAGGCTGGTGCGCCACGGCAAGAGCCCGTCGGGCTGGCAGCTGGTGGGCGTGGCGCTGTGCCTGATGCTGGTGCAGGTCATCATCGCCATTGAGTGGCTGGTGCTGACTGTGCTGCGCGACGCGAAGCCGGCCTGCGCCTACGAGCCCATGGACTTCGTGATGGCCCTCATCTACGACATGGTACTGCTGGTGGCCACCCTGGGACTGGCCCTCTTCACGCTGTGTGGCAAGTTCAAGAAGTGGAAGCAGAACGGGGCGTGCATCCTGGTCACGGCCTTCCTCTCCGTGCTCATCTGGGTGGCCTGGATGACCATGTACCTCTTTGGCAACGCCGAGCTGCGGCAGGCAGACGCCTGGGGCGACCCCACCCTGGCCATCACGCTGGTGGCCAGCGGCTGGGTCTTCGTCATCTTCCACGCCATCCCGGAGATCCACTGTGCCATCCTGCCAGCCCCGCAGGAGAACACGCCCAACTACTTTGACACGTCGCAGCCGAGGATGCGGGAGACTGCCTTCGAGGAGGACATGCAGCTGCCGCGGACCTACATGGAGAACAAGGCCTTCTCGATGGATGAACACAACGCGGGTAAGTGGTCGCCAGCCCGCTGGGCTAGGCTTTGGGGCCATTTGTCCCAAAAAGGACTCTCTTCCTTCTCTCCGGTGGGATGGGTGGTCCCAGAGGCAGTCCTGGCAGATCAGAGCCCATCTGTGTTGACCCCCCATGCTGAAACTGGCCCAGAGATGGATTTTGATTTAGCATTTTTTCCTATCAATTGCCAACTACTTTAATGTAAAAATCCACGTTTCTGGCTTCTTCTGAAAAGTCGAATCTGGCAATGCTGGGCTACCCTTCCCACCTGGCAGCAATAGTCTAGAGCTGGCTGGAAAGCCCTGCCTGTTACCCCTCACCGAGTTATGGCTACCCCTTTAGATGGGGATCCACTTTCTCTTTACCACACTCCCCACCACTCCCTATTGCACCCTGAGTCAGCCACTGTAACATATTCACATGAATTCCCTGGCTCCCTGGAAGTGTTTGAGTTTGCATCCCAGGTGCTAGATGGACGCAGTAGGTGGTGAGAGCCAATGCTTGGGTCCCCTCCCTACATCTGTCACCAGGAGTATATGAATTTGGGCCCTGGAGTCAGACATCTGGGTTCAGATCCTGCCTCTGCTACTTCTAGATGTGTGGCTTTGAGCAAATCGCTTCACCTCTCTGAGCCTGTTCTTCTCCTCTGTAAAACAGAAATAATGAGAGAACGTGTGCATGGGGCTGTTGTGAGGAGTCGCATCCCGAGGCCCCCACGGGCCCCGGCATGTTGGGGAGCGTCTCGGTTGGGTTGCCTGAAAGCAGAGCCTGACACTTGGGTGCAGGGTGGTCCCTCCAAGGGAGAGGGCCAGGAGACTGAGGGCAGAAGGTCGACAAACGCCAAAACAGGAGCATCGATGAGCCGGTCACCGCGGGGGCGGCTAGGGCTCAGTCTGGCCAGGGGCTCGTGCGGAATGAGCCCCACAATTGATCCTCGAAGGACGGGAGGCTGAGGCATCTGTCTCTCCCTGTCACCAACGTCCCCCATGATTCCAGTCAGCAGGCTGACCGTGTGCCATTGGCTCCAAGGCAGAAAAGCAGAGATGCAGTGGGCACTTGAGGTCGAGGTTGTGTGGGTGCCCATGCCTGTGCCACCACTGTGGCGGGATCCACAGGCGAACCCGGAGGAGGCAGCATGGACCCCGGAGCCCCTACTGCAGATGCGCGAGAAGTGTCTCTTAGCATCATTCCTTGCAGTGAGTCAGCCGGGTTCCCAGCACTGGAGAGCAAATAAAATTGCCTTTTCTCAGGTGCCTGAAGACTTATCAGGGGCTTCGAGAATAATAACAACAACAATGATAATAGTGGCAGCAGCAGCAGTAATTATTACCTGTATGGTCACCGTTTACTGAGCCCTAATTGTGTGCTGGGCGCTATCCTGAGTCCTTAACCTCATTGTCTCTCTAAGAGGACACACGGCTGGGAGGTGGCCCACTCCACACGGTCACGGTCCCCTTTGCAGTGACACGCCCCCCAGGCAGCGCTCACTGGCTGGTCATACCCCAAAGTCAGCCTTGCTGGGTTGGGGGCCGAGGCCCAGGGCGCAGCCTCCCTGGCCCCTGCAGGCGGGGACACACACTCAGCCATCAGAACCCTCACAGCCGCCCACCATCCTCTCCCCACCTGATGAGCCCAGCTTCCTCCGCACCCAACTCCTGGCCAGACCCGCAGGAGGGGACGCCGGGGGCCGCGCCTGTCATCGGAAGTCCCAGCATGGCCTTGGTCAGAGCTGGTCCCTTCTTACTGGAAAGCCCCAGGCCAGGAAGTGCCTGTTTGTGGAGAGGATGGGCAGGGATGACGTCAGCTTGGGTGGGGCTGTCTCTCCCGTTGCCAGGAGAAGATGGGGTTCCGGAGGGGGACTGTCCCTGGGAGCCCCGAGGGCCCTCCAGGGGATGTGTGAGCAGAGGCCAGGAGCCTGGCCAGTTCCCGGGGTCCTGGTGGAGCCAGCTCTTCCCCGGCTCCTCTGGGAGAGGTTCTCTCTATCTGAGACCCAGGGACTCCCCTGGACCTCAAAGGTAGCGAGAACTGCTGAAATGATGCAAATTTTTGTACATTCATTGGGCAATCGGTCTATTGCTTTGTCAGATTCACAGAGCCGTCTGTGACCAGTGTTGTTGAACCTGATAGCCTAGGTTCCTCGCAGTGAAGTGGATGCTTGCACTACCTGAGTATTGGGGTCTGCAGAAGTAAGGCGGCTAACACGGGTGCCTACCACAGACCGGGTACTATTCTGAGCATTTTAATGGCTAATCTCATTTAATCCCTACAATATCCCAACAAGGTACATTTTGCAGACAGGAAACTGAGGCACAGAGAGGCTAAATGACTTGCCCAAAAGGCAGAGGCAGGGTTGGAACCCAGGCGGGCTGGCTCCTGGGCCCCCAGGCTGGACCACTCTGCCACAGAATGACTCTGCTCCTCTTAAAGCACTTCTGTGTCCCTCATCGCACCGACGTGTCAGGACAGCTGTGCACATTGAGAAGACAGGGCTTATCTGTCCCATTTCACAGAGCAGGAAACAGGTCCAGCGGTGTCAGGCAGCTCGTTCAGGCTCACGCTCTAAGGGCACAGCAGGGCACTGGGGGAAGTCGCTTTTCTGAATCCCATTACATGTGTCATTTCTTGCAAAAATGCAGCCAGCACTTCATACCCATGTAAGACCCAGAGATCTCAGGGATCTGGGACCCAGGGCGGCGCCGGCCAGACCAGGGCTGGCCCCAGGGGCATGGGTGCCCAGAGCTGCCCACACCCCATCTCCTTCATGCTCTGACACAGTCCAAAGCCAAGTAAGTGTCTTTCACTTCCCCCGTTTCTTTTCCAAAATAAAAATAACTTTATTATCCCTTTCTGATGGTAAAGAATCAACAACAATCATGCAGAAGGTTCAGCGAGTAAAAATAATAAAAACTGCTCCAAATCCCACTGCCCAAAGGCAGCTGCTGCCCGCTGCTCCCATCTTGCCAGACGTCTCTCAATGAGCACAGTCTCCCTCCATCCCTTCCTGTCTCTCTCTCTCTCTCTCTCTCACACACACACGCGTGCGCGCAAGGCCGGACCATAGAGCCCTTCTTAACCTGGCCGCTCGTTAGAATCACTGGGCAGCTCACAAAAATGACGAGTGCTGCCCCCTCGTTCTGATTCAGGCTCTTGGGCTGGGTGGTGTTTAAGCCCTCCACGTGACTCTGAGATGTGACCAGGCGGACAGCACTGGCCGCAGTGAGGTCCTGCCGCAAGCTCGCTTCAATCCATATGATGTCACGGACAGGGCCTCTCCAGGTCGGGACCGCAGAGCTGCGGGATCCTGTGTGTGATGCACAGCTGTCCATCAGGCTCCTTGGTTTTCTTTTCCCATCTTCAGCTGGTGGACATTCTGCTTGTTTCTGGCTTTCCACATAAGTAACGCTGCAATGAACATTCTTACCCACACATCTTTGTGCCCCTCCTCAGTTAACTCCTTGCAAAAAAACCTCCCAGACGTGCATCAAAGCGTCTGCGCCTTTAAATCTTCATATATACTGAAAAAAATCTTGATATATTCTGCCAGATGCCCCTCCCCAAGGTGGACTAATTTACTGTCCCCCCGTTATACTTGTCTCACAGTCATATGAGAGCCCCGTTTCCCCACCTCTTCCCCAACCTTGGATGTTGCCAGACCCTTTTTTTCATGGCCCTGTTTGGCAGCATCCCAAATGTTTATCACCAGAATTCACATGGGACCGGGCAGGGGGTGCCCCGGGCAGAGCCTGTTCCCACAGGAAGCTCACGTAGGCTGAACCGGAGTCTGGCTGGGATCGCCTTGGTTCTAGAAGCCTTTGCTTTGTCGGCTGGGGAACGCTGCGCACACCTCCTTGCCATGACGAGGACAGCTGTTGTCACGTTTGGTGCCGGCCTCAGCCAGCTTGGATCTTAGGGAGCCAGGGCCCATGGGGGCCTTGCCCGGGAGCTGCAGGTGACCATGGTCCCCTTGCGTTGCAGCCCGCCAGCCCTTCAGCCTCTCTTCCCCTGAGAGTCCGTCCCTGCAGGGGATGCACAGGGCATTCCCCGGGCCAGCCTGCGGCTCAGCCAAGCACCGCATCTCCGCTCCTGTATTTCCTTCCCCTGAGTGAGACCCCAGAAAGATACAGCTTGCTCAGCCTCCTGCCTGTTAATCAGTGTCAACAAGGCATGAGGTATGTGACAAAGATGAAAATACACTGAAGGATGTGGCGCCTCAGATCACATCTTGGAAAGCATTAACAGGGCACTTTAAATGCTCACCTTTCAAAGGAGCAATAAAGAAAAGTGTTCTTTCTTCTCTTTGGGGATTTGGGCTCTCTGATCTCATGAGGGCCAAGGGCTATTTCAGTGTTGACCCTGAGCTTCCCAGTGGAAGACCCTGAGTCAGCTTTGGGGGCAGGGCCAGTCTCGCCTCACTTGCAGTCTAGACGGGAGAAGGCTGGCAGTCAACCTATGAACTTTGATTCCTGTGGGGACCCCTTACAGGTGAGCCCTGCTTGCCTTTCAGAGCTGACCCAGGTCAGAGTGGGGTGTTAGTTGGGATTCCTAAAGTTGCAAGTAATAAAAAAATCTGATTTGAATTGGCTTAAGCAAAAAAAGAAGAAAAAAAACCCAAACAACAACAAAAATAATGTACTGGGGATCAGGCTTCAGGAATAGTTAGATCCAGGAAGCTCAAGTGATGACTAGATTTGGTCTGTCTCCATCTCTTGGTTCTGTTAGCATCATGGTAGCCAACAGCTCTAGGCTTACACAGAGTCCCAGTAGAAAAGAGGAACATGTCCCAGGATGCCAGAACAAAAATCCCAGAGTTAGCTCTGGTTGGACCTCATTGCCCTTCCCTGAACCAACCTGTGTGGCTGGAGAAATGGGTCGCCCTGACTGGCCAGGCTGAAATCACATGCCTGCCTGGAGGCCAGGGGAGACAGCAGCTGTAGCCAACACTCGGGCCTAGAATGTGGGAGGGATGTTTACCAGAGGAGGACCACAAATAACCACTACGGAGAGGGGCACACGGGCTGGGACACCCCCAGATGGGCTTTGGAGCCGAGCCTTTGTTTCTTAGCCGGATTCCCCTGCCACAGCTGGCTGGTCTCTGCGCTGTTAGGAGAACTGCGCTGCGCTCTCTTCAAGCAGATGTGGGCTAGGGCAAGGGACGCGATTCCTCCACGGGCCGTCTCCCCTGTCCCCGGGGCTGCTGCCCAGCTCCCTCTTCTCTGTGTCCCTGGAGAGACCGCTCCTCACCCAGCCTGAGGGCCTGGAGACGCTAACGCAAAAGACGTTTTCCATAAGCATGTCTCGGAACACGCGTTTCCTGCCCTGCCTCAGTTTCTTTGGTCCAGTTTGGGCTGAGCTGCCCCTAATGTCACTTAAATTCAAATTGCTTCTCAATAACTAAGTGTGAGGGTTAAAGACACAGCATTTGGAGCCAGTATAGTGTGATGGTTAAGAACACCGATTCTCTGCCTGGGTTCGAATGCTAGGTCTGCCACTTACAGCTGTGTGACCTTGGGCAAGTCAATTAATCTCTCTGTGCCCCATGTAAAGTGGAATAATAAAAGTACCTATTATGCTATGAAAATTAAATGAGTTAATGTATATAAAGTACTTTTCCCTGTGCCTGGCTCCTGGTTGGCACTCTTTGGAGGTTAACCATATTACTAAAGTGATTTCTAGTCCCTACTCCAAATAATCTATAAAAATCCTAACCTCTCGTTACTTTTTAGCCAGAAAAATGACTTCCTTTGAGGAAGACTTAAGTTAGGCTTTTCTTAGTAAAGCAAGATAAGTGCCTTCAATGAGAAAGAAGATAATGAGGATGCCATCTCATAATTGAGGCGGACTTTGTTTTTTTGTAGGACTTCTACCATATTTTTTAATAGACTGGGTTTTTTTGGTTTTTTTGTTTTGTTTTTTGGCAAGGAAGATTGGCCCTGACCTAACTTCTGTGCCCATCTTCCTCTATTTTGTATATGGGATGCCGCCACAGCGTGGCTTGACGAGCGGTGTGTAGGTCTGCACCCAGGATCCAGATCCACGAACCCCAGGCCACGGAAGTAGAGTGTGTGAACTTAACCACTACACCACCAGGCTGGCCCCAAGAGACTGCTTTTTAGAGCAATTTCAGATTTACAGAAAAATTGAGCAGGAGATACAGGGAGTTCCCGCATGTCCCCTACCCCGGTTTCTGCTACTATTAACAGCCTGCTGCAGTTACATTGTTTATAGCTGATGAATCAACACTCATACACGATCACCAACTAAAGTCACAGTTGACGTTTTGGAGGTGACCCTGTGTGTGTACATTCTCCGGGTTTGGACGAATGCATGATGTCATGTAGCCACCACAGTGGTGTCGCACAGAATAGTTTCACTGCCCTAGAGCCCCACTCATTCACCACCACCGCCCGGCCCCGGGCCACCACTGTTCTTTTTACTGTCCCCATCATTCTGCCTTTTCCAGAAGGTTATATTTGGATTCCTACAGCCTGTAGCTCCTACAGGCTGGCTTCTCTCACTTTAGCATACATATAAATGCACTTAAGTTCCCTCCATGTCTTTTTTGTGTAATTTGGTTTTTTTCTTCACAAAAAAAAGGCAATTTTGTTCCCTAAAAGTACACAGCAATAAGAAACACCGTTTTCCCACCTGATGTGTTTTGCCATCTTTGCTTCAGATCTCCCTTTTTTTTTTCCTGTTTAGAAAGAACCCTGCCCAGGGGTGCGAGTCCCTCTGTTCTCTTCCTGTCGCTTTCCCACCGAGGCGACTTCTGTCGTGTGCTCGGTGTCCGGGTTCCCAGGGCTGCCCACCCCTGTGTGTCCAGACACAGTGCCGCGAGTGTGCTGTGAACTTGACGTGAATGGCCTTCTCCAGTGAGGAGGCCTGTGTCAGAGGGGACCCTCGGAGGATGAGAGGTGTTTCCTCGTCACCCGGGGCCTGCAGGGGCTGGGGGGCGGGTGGAGGCTCTACTCTGGGTCCCCCCGTCCTCCAGAGCAGCTTGCATCCTGGGTTCGGCAGCCTCCCCAACCCCACTGAGATGGGTCAGGCTCCAAGAGACCCAGAGAACAAAGCCCCTTTGTGACTTTTGTTTGGAATATCGGGCTTGTGACAAAGGGGAGGCGTTGGGGGGCGGGGGGGCCTGGAGCATGGCGTTGATGCAGGGGAAGAAAACAAAATTGTGTGGTTTTTCTTTGGCGGCGCGCTGCCTCTCCCTCCCTCCCTCCCAGCTCTCCGCACGGCAGGATTTCGCAATGGCAGCTTGGGAAGCAGACCCAGCGCGCCCTTTAGAAGCAACGTGTACCAGCCGACCGAGATGGCCGTTGTGCTCAACGGCGGGACCGTAAGTATCAGGAGGTGATGTTTCGGCAGGACGCCCACAGCCATCAGGGTCGGGGGGCAGCTTCACGGGGGACACCTGTGCTCTGTGGAGGCTGCTTACGGGGCTTGCAAAGACGGCGGCTAAGTCGACTCCCTTACGGCTAGGATGCATGCACTGCTTCCATTTTTCTTCTTTCCCTCTCTAGCCCCCTCTCCACGCACAGAAGATCCACCTATACTTAGCCATCTGTAGATTCGTTTGAAACAGTCCCTATTTCTTGGGGCTCTTGTCCTTAAGGAATTCTCTGGCTTCCATTATACAGAAGGTGCCCCCTCCCTCTCCCTGGGGGGAACTTTCAGGAAACCCCCACAATTATGAAGCCCTGGCAGATTTTGCTGACACCCCGCCTAGCTTAGCCTCTTGCCCCTGTTCCACTCGCTCTGTGCCCCAGCTGGGTACTGCGTCCCCCCACCCCCGCTCCTTCAGAGATGTCTTAAGAAATCGCAGTGATTGTCATTTCTCTCCCACGAAACACAAAACCAGGTTTACTATCTGATGCCAAACAGACCTTCAGCAGAACTGTCATCCTTTACGCTTTGCCTCCGTGGAATGACATCATTTTGTTTCTCCAGCAATCCAGAGACACACTCTCATCCCCACATTTAATTTCCAGACATAGCTACATGCTTCTTTCAGAAACAGCGCACGGGCCAGTTTACACGTGTAAATTGGGTCTCCATTCTTTATATCATGTGCCAATTCCATAACTCAACTTGAGTTTTTTTGTTTTTTTTTTTTTATCTAAGTCAGGGATGGTCCTTGCTCTCTGGAGGGGTTTTGGTTCCCCGGCCTTTCGCAGGTGTGCTGGGCACTGGTTTGGAACGGGCTCAAAGACAAACCGACTCACAGATTTGCCTTCTGAGGACCCCCTGCCATCCATTGAGCTGTTTTACTGTGGGATGCCCAGAAAAGGCCACCCTGCCAGCATAACCGTACAACTGTGGTTAGAAAGCGGGCCCCTCGGTCGTTCTTAGGTCCCCCTTGTCCCTTTAAGGCCAGTGCGCTTAAAAACACTCTGGACTCAGAAAGCGAAGTGGGTTTCTGTGTAAGGAAACACATCCATTCGGGGAACCCGATGACAGGAAAGGGGAGACAGCCTTTCCAAGAGCGGAGCAGCGTCACACGGTGGCTGCTGCTTTTCTGGGAATGACTCGGCCCCTTAGGACAAAGCAGGGTGACTGGTCTTTGGCACGTTGTTAACGAGTTGGTTTCTGACGTTGACTTTGCAAAGCCGAGTTCTTAGTGTGTTATCCTTTTTCCAGATCCCAACGGCTCCGCCAAGTTACACTGGAAGACACCTCTGGTGAAAGACTTTAAGTTCCAGAGAGTGCGACTCTCTCTTCCAGATTGTGTTCCCTGGCTGGGTCTGTCTTGAGGGAGAAGTCAGTAACCGCAGCCGCACGAGGCCGCCTCACAGCCAGGAGACTTGGAAATCCTAGACCAGGGGATTTCGTGTAAATGTGAACACTGCTGAACCGAAAGGCTAACACCGACTGCCCTCCCCTCCCCCGCCACACACACACACACACGTGCACACATAATGCCAAACCAACCTCAACCCCGCAAACTAAAGCAAAGCTAATTGCAAATAGTATTAGGCTCACTGGGAAATGTGGCTGGAAGACTGTTTCATCCTCTGGGGGTAGAACAGAACCAAATTCACGGCTGGTGGGCAAGGTGTTGGTTGATGGGGAGGTCCCCGCACCACCCCCCGCCCCAGCAAGGGCTGGACCCTGGGTGGCCTCTTGGAGATAACCGTGTCTTTGAGGAGGACTGATGGGGACTCTTCAGCCGGCCTGCCTGTTGGTTCGCACATTTCAGGGGGGTCTGGAGCAGTTCAGGAGGTTGTGGGTGTGATTCTGAGGCGAGGGCCCCTGGCATGTGCCAAAGAAGAGAAGGCTCTCTGGGGGTTAAGTGACCATCCCACTGGAAAGTGCTGTGGCGGCTCCGGCAGGAAGGGAGCCTGCCTCCCTCCCTGGGCGAGCCACAGCGCTGGTCCTCCCTCCCTCACCCGGCCCTCCTGCCCTGACCGGCGCTCCTCCAGCCCTTTCCCAGTTGTATTCCCGTGTTCATTTCAGAAGCTCGAATGGGGCCACCAGCTTAAAGCCCCCAGGATGGCGGGCCGGAAGGCAGGCGCCACAGCAGACTTTTCCCGATGGTGTCACGTGGCAGGGCGTCCCGGGGGTGCCCCCGCGATGGAGAGCTGACACTGATGCCTGGCATGCAGTGGGTTCTTGGGTCTCTTACATCGATGTAGTGAGAGTTCCAGGGTGGGGGAAGAGCCCGCCAGGGTTTCTTGCTGCTTTTAGAGGGTGTGGGGCACATTTTTGTCTTGGTTTTCCGCAAGTTCCATGAAAATGGTTCTCTTCAAAGCCCATCATTTTGTCATGGTTTCCATCTGTCCTAAGCAAGTCATTCCTTTCTTATTTGGCATTTTGAGCATCTCTGCCATGAAAAGCCCGTGTTCTCTGCACTGTTTGGCCAGCATAATTGCTAGCAATGATTCGAGGCAAAGAGTTTTAACCTGACAGCATGGAATGTATAAATGAGGGTGGGTCCTTCTGCATATATTCTAATCATTATATTGCTTCTTTCTATAAAACAACCCATAAGCCTTTAACCTTTAAAGAAAATGAAAAAGGTTAGTGTTTGGGGGGGAAACTGACCTCTTCATAAGCCAATATGTGTGAGCTGAGTATGTTTTAATAAACCTTCTGATTTTTCTCAAGGCCCTAGTCTCTGCTGCGTCCCGTTCTCACCCCCGCCACCGCTCCCGGCCCCTCCTTGCAGAGCACTGGGGTAAACAAGGCCAATCTGGCCATCCCTGGGTGGCCCTCCTTCGAGTTTTCCTTCTGGCTCGCGCATTTCCTTGTTACCAGCATGGGGAAGAGACAGCATGGCCGAGAATGCCGCCTCCCTGACCTTCCGGAAGCCACCCCACCCCTGCCCAGAGCATGTGCTTGCTTCTAGAGTCAGATTCCAGTCCTCTGTGAGGAGTGTCATGGGGTGGACTGGTAACTTGGAGCGGGGGGTGGGGTACAGCTAGGACCTGGGGTGGGGGTGGAGCGGTTGCATGCAGACCTAGAATTCTGCAAATACAGAAATCTCCCAAGGCCTTGGTCCAGTCCGGTGACAAACGACAGCGTTACACGTTCTCGTGCCAGGAGATGGCTGCTCACCCCCGCTCTCTGGAGTCCTTTGGAGCTCTCTGATCCATCAGTGACTCGGGCTGCAGGAGCCCCCCTCCTTGCAGGAGGGAGTGATGTGCACGATCGTTTTCTCTAAGTTCTTGGTGGTCCAAGCCCGTGAAGTGAGCAGTGAGCACGGCGTCATTGGCTGCAAGTGAAAGTCACGTTTCACCACCCTAAAGATGGATCCCACTCTGCGCCATGGGAGGCCTCACTCAGTGCGACCTTTCTTGCTGCTTTTCTTTTCAAATCTCTGACACATTATCACGCTTCTGGGTTTTGTTTTATTTTGGCTTTAAGGTCAGGAGTGGGCTGAATGCCCTCCTAATGGGGATGGAGGCGGGGCATGAGGGGAGAGCGCAGAGAACTTATTTTTCTAATGATGTCACCTGAAGGGTACAGAGACACATCTTTGCCAAGAGACTGTGGCAGCCAGCTGCCCCCATGGAGCCAAGTTTAAATACAAAATTAAATGGCACCTCTGCTTAAGATCTGTTTATGTCAACAAGACTTGTTGAGGGAAAATGACCTGGAAGAGCATCTGTGATCAAAATAATTGTAAGCACAAATCTTCCCATGTCTGGTTATTAAAATCATCTTGGGACTATAACAGCCACTCTTGTCCCCCCTTTTAATAGAGAATGGTCATTCTATCCTGGATTTCTTCACCGGAGGCGGAGGGTGGGGAGCGAGGGAATCGGCTCGGAGAATTGACAAACTGGCAAGTTCTACGTGTCCCAAGGGTTTTGGATTCAGTGGTTAGAGACTGGGATCAGTGCGTTGAGCACAGATCCCCGGGGCCCCTGGACAGGCGGAAACTTGGGGTGGTCTTGGGTAGGCAGGGCTGAATTGAACCCCAAACTGAAAGGGCGCATTGTGGCTTTTATAATCCAGTGATGCAATGATTATACCAGCTTACAGGAGTTCTCAGCAGGTGCTTTTTATTAATTGATAAAGAGCTAAGGCTCGTTTTTGATAGATAATATATATTTATTAAATGTATTAATGTGTGTTTTATAATGGACCTTTATCCTCCCCTGGCTGACTGTTGCATACTTATAAAAAAAATCGTTAAAGAAATTTCCAGACAATCAGTGTGTACCATAAATGACTGTAAATAAATATTACAAACTTAAAACGTTGTAAAGCATGGGCAGATAGGTTTTATTTTCCAAATGCTGTTCTTAACACAAAAATAAAGGCTTTACTATTTACTTAAGAGGTGTCGGAGCTCGTCAAAACAACCCAGTACAGTTACTCGGCTTTCGGATCTGCCCAGAGGCTAAGTCTGTGGCATTTTGACGGGAGAGTCCTGATTAACAGCAAACCATAGAACAAATGAGGGTAATAAGTCAGCTCACTCGTAAAATGAGGAACTTTCTATAAAACTTTGGGGTCTGAACAACAAAAAATCCTTTGTCTGTTCTTGTTCTCTGTGTTTATGTGTCTCGTCTCGTTGGGTTTGCAATAAAAGTTAAGGGCCAGTCTCCTTTGGAAATGATCACAGGCAATAACATCTTTTTTATGAAAAGAGCGTTCACCAGATAAACTTAAAACCCACTGCCGCAGTTTGGGGCTTTGATTGAAATATGATCTTTGCAAAGGTGACCAAAAGAGGGAAACCGGTAGCCAGGGAGCGTTTCAGCTTCTCTTGGCGCTGGAGTTCGTGTACATTTTAACGCTGGCTGGTGTCTAAGAACGCTCCCGAGGCACTGAAGAAATATGTGGAGGAAAGAATGAAGTTGGGGGCTAATGCAGAAAGTCAAGACTAGTACTTTCTTACGATAAACTATTTGCACTAAAGCACCTTCGCCACAAATCGTCTTGTGCGGGACAGGTTCTGTATTCACATGCACCAAATCTAGTCGTGAGAGAAATCAGTAGAGCAAGCGTATTTGGGACATTTTCCTCGCGCGGCGTCACTGGAGCTCAGAAAGGAAAGGATACGACAGTAGTTAAGGTGGGGCCTTAGCTGCAGCCTCCTCCTCGTCCTCCATTTTGCATTTCACTGCAAAGACATGAAAGAGAAAGTCAGGAGAGGCTTATGCGCCTGGACAGGCTGGCCATTTGGAAATCGAACACTGGGATGGGTGAGGAGGTCAGTTCCACCAGAAGCCACCGAGCGGCCACCCTGGTCCGGCCCCACGGATCCAGCAGAGAACAGCAGCGCCCCTGTGCCCAAGGGCAGCACCTGAAGTTTCAATCCTGCTTCCCGTAATGCTCGGGGTCATTCTCAGTTCAGTTCAGAAGAAGGTCACAAGTGTGCTCTGCAGGTCGGGGCCCTGAAGGAAGGAAGCTGTACCAAGATGATGACAGACCGCAGGCTCTCGGCTCAGCCCCGTCTGTCACCACTGCCCCGGTTCCCTGCACCCCCCCCCAAATTAAAAACTCAGGATAACACTGGGGTCAACACAAGGTCAGAAGAGAATCTTCTAGTCTTTCATGGTCTGGACAAGAATGTGATCTGGGTGGTTTCCTGAGTCAGCCAAACAGGAAAGCCAGCTGAACACAGAGCACGGCACTATTTGTTAGGGAAATTGTCCCAATAGATAAAAGCTCCATCCCCAAAAATATGGAATCCCGGACCCATGCGGGGGGGGGGGGGGGGCACTTTTGGAAAGACCCTCTTTTCTGATAAGTCTTTGCTGCTGCTCTCCAGGTGCTTGCCAGGGACGTTAATGCCTGAAGGGACACCCTGAGCGAGGGCACGCTGGGTTGTTGGCGGGGAGCAGTGGTCCAGGAGGAAGGGTGTGGGGTTGTTACCAAGTAGGGCAGAGGTTTCAGTCCCGCCTGCCCTCGGTCCTGACCTCCCAGAGACTCAGGGCACACCTTGTCCGACCCAAGCAGGGGCGAGGCGTGGACCCCGTCGCATGTAGAGCGGTGGGCCCAAGGCTTTTAGCAGCACAGCTGGCCCAGCAGTCTCCAAGACGGGGCCACACGAAGGCCTTCCAGGGGCTCGAGGTGGTGGCTTATTCCGGGAAAGTCCGTTTCCACACCTGCCACACGCAGACTCGCAGTCCCTGGCTTCCCTTCCTGCCTCGCCCCACCCTGGCGTTGCCCCGGTGCCAAGGTCCCAGGGGCCAAACGAGGAGGCAATTTGAAATGCTGGCGTCCCCAGAGTCGTCTTTACATTCTATGCCTAATAACTATCAATTCATAATGTATTTATTTGACTCTGAACTAATAATCATATTAATAACAAATATTTTTAATACTTGAAGACTGTGGTCATGGGAAAATTAAAGAATTTTTTTTCAATGTATGTACCCTTGTTTGTTCCATATATATGGAAGCTACATGAGTAACCACAGTGAAGCCCCTATCGATGATGACGGTGAATGATCCTTCATAGCTGAGGATGCTCCACACCTCAGGAGATGCTCTCCCAATCCCAATATCCCACAGATCCATGACGGGATCCAGGATGTGAGTGTTTAGCAACTGACTGGGGGTGGCGGAGTCCTGAGCAGTAGCATTTGCCAATTCCATGGCTGAGGTCAAGCCACGAGCCTGACAACATAATACAGAGTTGGGAAAGGCGTACACAACCAGACGGAGCAGCTGGGCACACGGCTGCTCCGGATCCCCACGGGAGGGATGCCGGGAAACCTCAGTGCGAGATGTTCTCCAGGTGTGGTTGGGGGGCCAGCAACGTTTGCATCTACAGAATCCGAATCCAGAAACTGAGGAGTGGAGACCAGCCATCCGTGTTTTTAACAAGCCTTCCAGGTGCTTCTGATGGACACTAGTTCAAGATTGAGCTCCGCTGACCACTGGTTCTCTGCCCAGCTGCACTTGAGAAGCTCCTGGGCAGCTTCTGAAGCCTGTAGTCGCCAGGCTCTCACCCCAGACATTCTGATGGAGTTGACCTGAGCCTCAGGCATCGGTATTCATTCAAAGCTCCCATGTATTGCTAAGGTTCAGCCAGGGTTGAGAACCCCAAACCGTTCTCAAAGGTTGGAGTCTCAGAGCAGTTCCCTCAGAGCAGTTCAGAGGAGTCTCAATGTCTCAAAATTTAAGCCATTTGAATGGCATTCTCTCCAGCCCACAATCGGCAGACAGATGCGGGAGGCTCCTAGTAGTAAGGAGGGAAGGAGGGACTGGCCGAGGAGTTCCCAGGGTTTTCTTCAGTTTTCTTCATTTCCTCAGCCCCGCCTGCCTTTGTGCCAGGATTTTAACCAATTCCTGTCCACGCCTTGCTAACCTCTCTGACCTGCCCCTACACTTTGACCTTGCTTAGGATAAAGCCCTTTTTAGCTCTCAGATGATTACATCATGATCCTGGGGGAGGGGAGTGGCAAGAGGTGCTGGGGTGGCTCCTAATTGGAGAGTCCAGGTACTACCTCGAGCCCATGGACTGGAAATGAAGGCAGATGTTGAGCCTCATGGTGGGATCCCCAGGGGGGCTCTGAACAGTCCCAGGGCCTGGCCTGCTGGCCCATCAAGTCAGAATCTCTGGAGCGGGGAAATGTCCATCAGTGCAACCATGCTGGAAAAACGGCACTCTCAGGGGACACTGTACACGGTCCCTACAATGCAGCCTTTCCACTCCTGTGTCCATCCCTGGAGAAACCCTTGCACACACGTACTGCGTGACATGAGTGAGGATGCTCATGATAGCAGAAAACTGGAAGCGACCACATGTCCCTCAACAGCTGACTGGATACGTAAATCGGGATCTACTGGAACAGTGAGTGTACAGCGGCAAATGCGAATGAAGCAGCGACACGTGTCGGCTTGGATTAATTTACCAACGTTGGGGGGAAGGCGCAAGGCACAGAATGATGCGTATAGTGTGGTTCTGTTTATAGCAAATCTAAATGTTGAGGGGTGCATAGAAAGGTGAGCTCTACAGAAAAGCAAAGGAAAGATTGTCACAAAAGTTTGGGTCAGCGGCTTCATGGGGTGGAGGGGCTTTAAAAGTGTTGACAGCGGTCAATTTCCTCACCAGGATGGTGGTTATGTGAGTGTCTGTTCTGTATGTGTATTTCACCTCCCCAAAAAGGGTAAAAAAGAAATAAAGGTGGTAGTGTATTACTTGAAATTACAAAGGCAACCAATAAAGGAATGGGAAAGAGCAATTGAACTGTTTTGGGAGGGTGGGGGTGGGATGAAGTGAGCTAATCCTCATCTGCCACAGCAGGAAAGCAGGCGCTCGTGTCTAAAATCTTATCCAAGTGTTAG
Source organism: Equus asinus (assembly GCF_041296235.1). Classification (NCBI taxonomy): domain Eukaryota; kingdom Metazoa; phylum Chordata; class Mammalia; order Perissodactyla; family Equidae; genus Equus; species Equus asinus. Next base: position 34,727,452 of record NC_091803.1, read on the forward strand.
AGATACAGGAGTAACACCCAGAGACAGCTAGGAGTTCGCAGAGGGTGCGGCACGAGACGGCAATGCTGCTCGCCCGGCCTCCTTTCAGCCTGTATCTCCCTTTAACCGTGGGGACCATGGCCAGGATTACTTCGCCAGAAATCAAGAAACAGGCAGTCTTTCCTTAGTGGTTTTCCTCGTGGTCTAAGCAGAACAGAGGCGCGAGGGATGGAGGGAGCGAGGGAGGACGCAGCCAGGGAGAAGCAGGCAGGGATGCTTGAGTGAAAGAACCCGGGTCCACCTTAGTTTACAGGCATCATTGTGGTTGGCTTCCAACACCAAAAGACAGATGCCTCCGTGCCCCTGCGTCGTCCTTGTCCCCCTTGGCAGGCTGGTGCGCAGCCAGTTCCGGAAGGGCTGGAGAGTGGAAAATCCCGGAGAGACGCGCCAGCCCTTCAGCTTCAGTTTAAGACCCTGCATACTAATTAGACTTGCTCAGTCTCCTCCTCCTGGTCGCCCTCATCCTCTCCTGCTCCAGTCTGACAAGGTGAGAATGCCAGGCGATTAGAGAAGCTGCCTAAGGCTTGAGACAGAGGGAGGAAGTTCAGGGACCGCGGGGTCATCCAGCCAATCATTCGGTGTTGCCCAGACGTGGCCTCAGCATGAAGATCACCTGGGGCAAAAATACAGATTCCTGGGCCCGCTCCAGACCTTTGGAATCAGGATCTCCAGGGGCGAGACCTGGGAATCAGCATCCCCCGACTTGTGTGCTTTGAGTGATCCCTTTGATGGCGAGTTCGGGAACAAGTGCTGCCTCACTCAGCCACCACTCAGTGCCTGTTTTCTGAGGTCTGAGAATGGCATCTGCCTCCTCCGGGTGCCGGGAGGAGCAGACCAGACGAGGCGTGTGAAGTGCTCGGCACTGAGCCTGATCCGGAGTTGAGCGCTCAATAGAGAGTAGCTAGTGTTATTTTTAGGGCACACTCTGAACCCAAGGAGCTCACACTCCAGAGGAGGAGGCAGAAGAATAAATGGAATTATAAAAACCAAGAGATGCTCACACAGCACAGAGAGGAGTTGCTTCAATAAATGCTCATCCATCACACAGTGCTGGACCCGTGACAGGGCTGGGTCCTGAGTCACAAAGAGGAGACGTTCACACTCCCAAGTCAGCGGTATAGATAAGAAACCTTAAAATACTAATTTTCTATCCAATTGGCACCTAGTTTCTAGGATACTGGGTAAATAATAAAAGCAAATACTTCTGTGGTACTCTGAGCCCTTTATACACAGGCAGTGATGGAAGGGAGGCGTGGTGATTTCCCCAGTCTCACGGATAAGGAGACTGAGGCACAGGTTGTGTAACCTGCCCGAGGTCTCACCACGGGCTTCTGGCTCCTGCACTCACACTTTTGACCTCCATAGGGGCATAGTCTCACAGCTGTCTCTCACCAGGGAGATGAAGATTTCTGTCATCAAGACGGGACAAGGGTGTACTCAGCCGAAGGTGTTCACTGCCACATCCTTTACCACATAAACAGTTTGGGGGCAACCTCAATGCCCAACCTTCGGGGAATGATTAGGTATCCGATCATTTAGAAACTTGGTAAAATATGATGAAGTCATCAAAAATGTGATGATTTGCAAAGTTTGAAGAAACAGGGAGAAACGTCAAGGGGAGCATACAGTGGACACATTTCCTGTAAATTTCGATGATGCGAATTTGAAACGACTCAATACCGAAAGTGAACAATGTCTCCCTGGGGGACACGGAGGCGTCTGTCTGCTGGTGTGGGAAGCCAACCATGATGACGTCTCTGCAGGTAAGGTGGACACCCTAAAAAAAACTTTTTTTCCTAAAAGAATTATCAGAAAATATACCAGACAGAAGAAAACAGACTCTCGGGAATCAACACCTACAAAGTATCACCGCCATCGGTCAGAACCTAGAGATGCGGAAAGGCGGGGAAGAGAAGAAATGGGGTCAAGTGGCCCACGGGAATCTGTGGGGGTCCTGCAGTCGCTGACCTCCCTGTACGGTCAGAGCCAGTGTTGGGAGACCCTGAAGAGAGACCCACCCAAAGGTGAAGCTGCCTTCACAGAGCTGACCATTGCAAAAATGAGGGAATTGTTCGCCAGGAAGACTTTCTCATGGGCGAGTTGCTAGAAAAATGCTGCCCCTCAGTTTGCTTGCTAATGGGAAGGTGGACTTTGGAGTCAAGCAGACCTAGGATTTAAATCCCGGCTCTGCCATTGAGCAACTGGGTGACCCCCACCCCCACCCTCAGTTTCCTCATTTGAGCTATAACAATCTCGATCTCGCCCTCACAGAGTCCTTTTGAAGATGAAAGGAGACCACGAATTTTAAAGTGCCTGGTACAGGGATTCGCACACAGTAGGTACTCCAGAAATGTGATGTCGTTTCCCCCAAGCGGACTATAAAAATATATGCTGAAATGCTGCAAAAGAGTTCACTTATCCTCTCTTAAAATTATAACGTGTCACTAATCTGGAAGTTATTTTATCTGTCAAGCTCAGTTATCAAACACAGCCAAGAACTTGAAAGTAAGCAGAAGAGGCCAACGTAGATATTCTGGAATGCATACCCCAAACTGTGGTGTTTGAGTCAGAGGAGAACCTCTGAGAACTCTCTCAGATTATATGGGCTCATTCTTTAAACATCGTTTTGGCAAGCTGACTCACCAGATATTCCAAGAGCGTGTGTTTAGGAATGAAACGGTGTCCCAATGGCTGATAAGCACGTAAAAAGGTGTGCCACATCATTAGCCATCAGGGAAATCAATGCCACAATAAGAGGCTACCTCACACCCACCAGGAGACCTGAAATGAAAAAGACTCATCATACTAAGTGTTTGCAGGAATGCAGAGCGATTGGAGTGCTCACGCACCGCTAGTGGGAGTGCGAAATGGTGCAACCACGTTAGAAAATGATCTGGCAGCATCTTCTAAAACTAAATATATGTATACTTTCAGACCCATCAATTTGACTCCTGGGTAATCTGCAACTGAAGTGAGTATTTACATCCACCAAAAAATATACCAAACATTCATAATAGCAGCATCTTCCAAATAGTCAAAAACTGGATACGACCCAAGTGTCCATCATCAAGTGAAGAGATATACTAATTGTGATTATATTCATTCAAAAGAATACTACACAGCAATGAAAAAGATCACACCACTGGTACCCTCCACCTTTGGCTGAATCCTGCATGCACAGAGTTCAGTGAAAGAAGCAAGGCACAGAGGTGTCCATACTGTGGTTTCCATTTAGATGAAGTTTGAGGACGAGCAACACTATTCTCTGGTGATAGAAGTCAAAATAAAGTCTGCCAGGGACTCAGCGGCTGCTGAGCGGGTGGAGGCATGAGGGAGCCCCCTGGGGTGCTGGACATGTTCTTTATCTTGGTCTGGCTGGTGGTGACGTAAGGGATACATATATAGAAGTTCACTGAACTATACACTTAGGACTAGTGCAACAACAAAAAAATAAAATAAAATTGGAAAAACGAGGAGGAAGAGAACAGGCACCAAAATCCGAGGACGTCTTGATTCAGATCCAGGGCAAAGAGCCTGAGGCGCCTCAGCAGTCCCAAGGACACCACACTTGCAAGAGAATATTGACGAGATCATGTAACTAATCAGGAGATTTGCATTTACTGAAGGCTAGACATCATGCTCATTTAGTATCTCATTAATCCCTCTAGCCACTCTGGAAGTAGAGGCTATCATTATTTCCATTTTACTGAGGAGAAAATTAATGTTCAGAGACGCTAAGCAACTTGCCCAAGGTCACACCGCTAAATAAATGGCCATGGCAAGATTCTAAGCCTGGCTTGTCTGAGTCCGAAATCCATGTTCTTAACCATCATGTCACAGCAACGCAGAGTAAGAATGGGGTCCCTGATCCCCACCCAGAATAATCCAGTGGAGCTTAAAGTCCTGTCCCACACTTTCCAGTGAGGAAGACAGGGGAGTGTACGATATATATTACCAAGATTTTATTTCTTTTCCGTTTTATTGGGCTGAATTTTTTAAATCAGATTATTTTTCCATTACAAAGGCAAAACATAGTCATCATAGAAAATTTAAAGAATACAGAAAGAACATGAAAAAAAAATAACAGAAAAACTCCATGTCGCGCCATTGGGAGAACAAATCGTGGAGGGTTTCCTTTCTGAAAAGAAAGAAATGTTGACATTTGGGGGTAACTGTCGGCGGTCTGGGAAGTTTGCCTCCCGGTCTCGACAGGGCCAGATGTTGGGCTGCGTTATTTTGAGGACATTTGAGCTGACTTGGAAGCCACCAGGCACTGGGGCGAATCTGACAGTCTCGAATATGCAGTAATTAAGGCTTTCTGCTGTTGACGTCTAAACAATGTTACTAAAGTGAGCTCAGAGCTGAGCCGCTTTGAAGGCAGTATTTTAAATGGGGATGTTTGGTGCCGGAAGTGACGACATCGGTTATGTTGAGACAGAATCACCAGGGTTTTATCAAGTTTTGACCCTGGAAAGGATCTTGATTCCCTGAAAGGGAGACATTTGATAAAAGGCTTGCTTTTTATAGGTGACAAAAATTGAGGCCCGGGAAGCCACCAGAGCAAAGCCAGCAACGGGGCCAGCAAAGCAGAGGTCGTGGCTCAGAGCACACTTTCTCAGCCAGAGCGATCATCATCGTTTACCAACTGAGTGATCCAGGCAAGTCTCTAACCTCTCTGAAGCCTCAGCTCTCCCATCCACGAAATGGGGCTAGGAAGACCTTCCTTTTAGTAGAATGCAAGGATGACCTGAGATGGTACCCATTGCTCTCCACATGGTAGATGCTCAATAAAAGTATTTCTTAATTATACAAGTATTGTGGTGACTACAGAAAAACTGGAAAATATGCTATTTATTTAAAGAAAATTTAAATTTTCTTTCTTTTTTTTAAAACATTGGCCCCTGAGCTAATAACTGTTGCCAATCTTCTTCTTTTTTTTCTTTCTGCTTTTTTTCCCCAAATCCTCCCAGTACACAGTTGTATATTTCAGTTGTGGGTCCTTCTAGTTGTGGCACGTGGGATGCTGCCTCAGCATGGCTTGATGAGTGGTGCCGTGTCCGCGCCCAGGATCCGAACCAGCAAAGCCCTGGGCCGCTGCAGCGGAGCGTGCGAAATTAACCACTCGGCCATGGGGCCGGCCCCTAAAGTTTCTTTAATTTAAATTTTCTTAAAGAAATTAATTTAAGTTTTCTTAAAGAAATTAATTTAAATTTTCTTTAAATCACGTAGGTAAGCTTTCTGTGTATGTGTTTATCTATCTGTTCGTCTTTTCTTTCTGCATCTCAATTTACAAGGGTAGCTCCCTTTTGCAGTTAGCGGAGGTGCATTGAGATCGGAATCTCAGCACAGCGGTTTACACAGCCACCCTGTACGGGGTTGTCCTTCGAAATTCTGTGCCTTCAAAAGCCCAGTGAGTCATGGGTGTGAATGAACACAGACGAAGCCCATCGGCCGTGTCTTATGACTGTTTTATTTATCTCTGCATTCTCAGCTGCTGCTGCCAAGACTGAGCTTTAGAAATATCCCAGGCATTTTGAATGAGCTTGGGGTATAAACAGTTCTCCAGTTCAGACAGGCAGAAGCTCTGCGTATGAAATGCTGCCTTTAAGTGAAATGGAAACAAATCCTCCAGTTTATTTTTAAACAGCTCCTCTCCGAATGCAACAATTAATAAGGAATTGGGAAATTATTTCAGTCTGTACTGACGGACTGGGGGAGTTTCACTCATTGTCTTGGTGGTTAGTCTGGAACCCAGGGCAGACAGGGCTTGAGTCAAGAAACCCGGAGGACTAAGAAACCAAACTTAGCAAACACTAAAAGAAGGGAATGGGAATTAACAACCCAAGAGTTTCAACCACAGAGTTCTTTCTGATAGGAAGCCCTCTGGTGTACTGAAAAGAAAATGTGAATATTCCCAACCGCTGACTTTGGTGAGAAACATATTTACCTCCAAACAACACTACATTTTTAGAAAGGATCGCTCATCTCTCCTGTGTCGTTCTTTCCCCATAAATGTCCCCGAAATTCACCCACTTCTGTCTATTCCCACTGCCACCAGTTCGTCGGATCCATCCCCACCTGCAGCCACACTCGTCTTTCTATAAATCCCATCTGATGCTGCCACTGCCCAGCTAAGACCCTTCGTGTTCTCCCTGCTGCCCTCGGGGTCAAGTCCAAAGTCCTTACAAGGCCCGTGCATGAGGTCCCTGCTGTCTCCTGGCTCCCCCATCACCTTGCAGCCTGCTTCCTTCACACAGGCCTTCTTTCAGTCCCCTTTTGAGCCTCAGGGTCTTTGCCGAGGTCCCTTCCTGCCACTCACATCGACTTAATTCCCCGCTCACTCTGATCTCAGCCCAGGGCAAGCTATCCAATTCCCCCCGCTAGGGTCTCTCGTGGCACCCTGAGCTTCTTCGAAGCACTTGTCACAGTCTGTGATCAGGAATTTGTGTGATTACTGGAACAGTGTCTGGCTTCCCCACCAGACTTCAAGTTTCCAGTAGACCAAGTTGTTGGCTTATGGTCCCCACTGTATGCCCAGCACCTGACACTCTGGTCCCGTGCCCAGAGCAGGCGCTCAATCTCTGCTGAACCAAGGAATGAAACCCCACTCTGCCTCCCTCTGTGAGCCCCAAGCCCTCTCTCCCAGGCTCCAGGCTGTCAAAATGACACACGCTTATTCCAGCAATACAACGGGTGCTCCAGTTCCATGGGGACGCCCTGACTGTAGTGTCAGAGGTAAGTGTTTGCATCTGGGCTCCAGCACTTACTACCAGCATGCCGTGAACCCTCTCGAAGCTTCCGTTTCCTCATCTATGCAATTGGGTTCCTGTGGATCTCAGTGCACAGGGCAATCTTGATATTGAAATACATTAGCTGAGATCACATACAAAAATCCACCAGAAGCATGTCTGGCACACAAGAGATGCAATAGGTGCATAATAAATGATGGTTCTTGTCGTGATTCGAACTGCTGTTTGCCGGGTTTCCTAGGCGGAGCCCTCTCAGCCCTGCTGCTGCTCGAGGTAACTGACAGCAACAAAACACACAGGGGCCTGCCTGCCTTGCTTCGTGCCGCCCTTTGTCAGCCCCTACTGTGTGTCTGTTGAGGCCAGCTCTCCTGGAGCTCACCTCTGTGTGAATTAAAGGATAAGCATTTTCAATATGTAAACAATGTCTTCAATAGCTGCAGAAATGGAGTTAAACCCTCCCACAGCCATTGCTGTATGTATGTAAATCTTAAATACAAAGATTCAGGACTGAGGACATTGATTTGGTGCATGATATCGAAACACTTCTCTCTGGCTAAAGTGAGAAACGTGTAATGTCTACTCATTATGATTGCAATTCCCAGGCTGAGAGGAAAGATCTGACCGTCAGTCTCCTCTCCTCACAGGCATCCTGCTCCATTTCTGCTACATGCTGCAATTTTTAGTACAGCTAGCAACAATAGCAACAACAATGGTGAAAATAATTATTATTATTATTATAAGTTCTATTTATTGAGTCTTACAATCTGTCTGGCGTGTACTGGCCGTACATCCCTACGTTGTCTTTAATCTTCCCAACAACTCTAGGAAGGTACTATCATCTCCATTTCTCAGATGAGAACACAGGCTTAGAAAGGTCAGTGTCTTTTCTAAGTTGCAAATGTGGGATTTGACTCCTCATTCTTCTGTGCCTGTTCCACTGCTTTTAGGGAAATTATCTCAAAGTGTGAATTAAAAGATGAATGTTTTTAATATGTAAAAATATCTTCAATAGCTGCACAAATGAAATTAAACTCTCTTAGGAATGAAGGCAGCCACAGCAGCAGTATTTATAATGGTGAAATTTAGAAAGAAGTGTCCAATAGGAAAATAACTAAGTTATGGAGCTAATCATATGTAAATTAAATTTATAATATAAGGGGTATGTTTACAATATTGAGTTAGGTGAAAAAAGCAGGGACACATGAAAATAATTGCTATGCAGTACGATCTTGCTGAGGTAAAATTAAAGATAGTGACGCAGTTTCAAAAACATCGACAAGAAAGATGACAACCGGAAAGTCAAAAGACTCGGAACAGCCAAAACAATCTTGAAAAAAAGAACAAAGTTGAAGGACTCACACTTGCTGATTTAAAAACTTACTATAGGGCTACAGTAATCAAGACTGTATGGCACCGGCATAAGGACAGACATGAAGATCAATGGAATAGAATTGAAAGTCCAGAAATAAACCCTCACATTTATGGTCAACTGATGTTCAACAAGGAGGCCACGACCATTCCACAGGGAAAGAACAGTCTCTTCAACAAATGCTGCTGGATGACCAGACATCCATGTGTGGAAGAATGGGGTTAGACCCTTACCTCACACCGTAGAAAAAATTAACTCAAAATGGGTCAAAGACTGACATGAAAGTGCTAAAACCATACAACTCTTATAAAAAATGAATAAATCTTCGTGACCTTGGATTAGACAATGGTTTCTTAGATACGACACCAAAAGTACAAGCAACAAATGAAAAAATAAATTGGACATCATCAAAATTAAAATTCTTGTGCTTCAAAAGACAAAACTGAAAAGACAACCCACACTGTAAATCATACGTCTGATAAGAGACTTGTACCTAGAATATATAAAGAACTCTTACAACTCAACAATAAAAAGACAAACAAGCCAACAAAAAGAGCAAAGGATCTGAACAGACATTTCTCCAAAGAAGATATTGACACATGGCCAATAAGCACATTATTAGGCATCAGGGAAACATGAATCAAACCACCATGAGATACCACATCACACCCACTAGGACAGCTATAATCCTATCGACAGATAGTAACAAGTGTTGACAAGGATGTGCAGAAATTGGAACCTTCATACACTGCTGGTGGGAATGCAAAGTGGTTCAGCCACTCTGAAAACTGTCTAGCAGATCCTCAAACAGTTGAACCTAGAGTTTCCATATGACCCAGCAATTCCACTCCTGGGTATAAATCCAAGAGAGATGTCCACACAAAACCTGTACATGGACGTTCATAGCAGCGTTATTCATAATAGCCAAAAAGTGGAAACAACTCAAATGTCCATCAAGAGATGAGTAGATGCATGAGGTGTGATACATCCATACCATGGACTATTATTCAACCATGCTAGGGACTGAACTGTGTCCCCCCTCAGATTCCTATGTTGAAGCCCTAACCCCCTCATGTGACTGTACTGGAGATGGGCCTTTAAGGAGGTGATTAAGGTTAATGAGGTCATAAGGGTAGAGCCCTGATCCAATGGAACTGGTACCCTTCCAAGAAGAGGAAGAGATCCCAGAACTCTCTCTCCACTATGTGAGGACACAGTGAGAAGGAAGCTTCTGCGAGCCAGGAGGAGAGGCCTCACCACAACTCGACCATGTTGGCACCCTGACCTCGGACTTCCGGCCTCCAGAACTGTGGGAAAATAAACATGTCGTTTAAGCCAGCAGTCTATGGTATTTTGTTATGGCAGCCCAACCTCATACAAGACATAAAGAGGAATGAAGTACTGATATACGCTACCACATGGATGAACCTCGAAAACATTGTGCTAAGTGAAAGAAACCAGCCCTCAAAAGCGACTTGGCTGTCTGGAATTGGAAGGAATGGGGGTCTTGGGGAGATTATGGCTAAGGAGAGAACAGTTTCTTTGGCAGGGGGGTGGGTGATGAAAATACGCTAAAATTGATTGCAGCGATGGTTGCAAATTCTGTGAATATGCTAAAAGCCAATGCATTGTATGCTTCAAATTGTATGATACGTGAATTATACCTCAATAAAGCTATTTTCAAAAAAAGAAAGATGACATTTTAATATTAACATAATTAATATTTTAATCTCATCTCTGGTGATGAGATTTATAAGTATCTACTTTTTTTGTTCGATTTTCCACAAAGGGAAGTATTACCATTATTTATTATTTTTTTATTTTATTGAGGTCATATTTGCTTATAACATTGTGTGCATTTCAGCTGTACATTATATTTCAGATTCTGTGTAGACTGCATCGTGCTCACCACATACTGTCTAATTTTTATCCATCACCATATATATGTGGTCCTTTACCCCTTTTGCCCTCCCCCCACCCCCTTCCCCTCTGGTACCCATTAATCTGTTCTCTTTGTCCATGTGTTTATCTTCCACATATGAGTGAAATCATATGCTGTTTGTCTTTCTCTGTCTGGCTGATTTTGCTTAACTTAATACCCTCAAGGTTTATCCACATCACAAATGGCACAATTTTGTCATTTTTTATGGCTGAGTAGTATTCCATTGTATCTATATACCACATCTTCTCTATCCACTCATCCGCTGATGGGCACTTCGGTTGCCTCCACATCTTGGCTTTTGTGAATAATCCTGTGATGAACGTAGGGGTACACAGATCTCTTTGAATTGTTGATTACATTTTCTTTAGACAAATACCCAGTAGTGGGATAGCTGGATCATATGGTATTTCTATGTTATAAGCAGTTAAGAAGAAAGTTTTTTTTTAATTCTGTTAAAACAAATGCCAGCCGAATTCTCCTTTTCTGCAAAGCTGATAAACACACCTCTGCAGGAGTCACATACATCCTAATGACAACGCCCTGGCCAGGCTGCTCTGTGTCCAGTGTTCTCCATATACGTTATCTCGTGTGACAGTCACCTCTTGGGGTTGTAAACAAGGCAAAGGACTGTCTTCTTCCTGAATGTATTTATGTCCTGCTTCCTCCCTAAAAGGTTTTGAGATGATTTACAACAAAATATAGTTAATAAAAATAGAAAAAAGAAAACCAAGTCTGAAGAGATATGAAGAATTTAGGTATGCTAACCAGAAGAGTCAATAAGTTGCTATAAATGAGATTTAAATTGAACTCTGAGGTTCCTGGCAGACGAGGAAAAAGAGAAAGTTAGGGAGGAAGCAGACCATTTCCCCAAGGGAAGCAACATTTTTCCTGGCGTTATTTGCTGGATAACATTTCTTACATAAGGATTTATTTTTGTAAAAAGATTTAATGGAGTTTGACCCAAACATTTTTACAGAACAAGCTGAAGTACATTTAATGTAGCTATTTCCTAGAACCACCTTGGTTTTGAAAGCCAAAGACATACCTCACTGGCAAATTCAGGCAAAATCGAAGATCATAGGATCCAAGTTTATAATCTGATCTAATCCAGTGGTTTTCCTATTTTTAAACTGCCACCTATGATAAGAAATACAATTTACATTGCTTTTACAGTACACAAACACACACCCTTGAAACAACAAATTCACCAATTAACATTTCCCACACTCTAAGCAATACATGCTGATATTTCCTGTCTCTATTCTATTTAAAAATGCTGTGGCAACTCCCTATTGGTTTCACCACCCAGTGGGGAAAACTGCTCTAACACGATTCAAAAATTGTATGTCACTGATCATTACTGAGCACCCAACGTGTGTGAGGCATGGGACGAAGCGTGCTACCTGCATTGTCTCATATGGATCTCTCTGGGATCCAGCAAGGGGAGCACTTCTATGATTTCCATTGTACAGACGAAGAAACTGAATCACAGAGGGCTTAACTAACCGCTCAAGGTCATACAGCCAGTATGAATTTGGAGGTGAGCATTAGCTCGTGTCTTTTTAACTCTACTAACCTCGGCTCTCAGTTGGGCTTTTAGAGGGGTGTTCATTTCATTTTCCAGTTCAAAGATGGAAGATCAGGAAGGGTAAGTGCCTTTCCTCAAAGACACACAGCTAGGAGGCTTCCAAGCAAGGTTTGAATGTCGGTCTTGGGACTCCAGGCCCAGGACTATTGCTGCTGCTGTTAGCTGCTCACTCTGGCCGGCTTCAAGTGTCACTTTGAAACTTCTTAAATGACAAGCCTCTAGATGCCACAAAAAGCACAGGAGGGCAACTTCAATGCACATGGCAACATGGGACATATGCAAAAGTCTCAGTCTCCTCCGCCCCCTCCTCCTCCTAGGGGACACAATAAGGCACTCTTTAAAAGCTTCCTCCACACCAAAGTGTTAGCAGGGACGGCACGGTGGGCGGCTTTTTTGATCCCTTGATACTTCTCTGTATTTTCATGATAAGAATCTATTACTTTGATAAGGGGACAATTTTTAAATTGTTTTAAAAGGAATCAGTCTGTCCTTCTTAACATCGAACCTCCATAGCTCTATACCTTTAACATTTTCCATGTCCTGGACTAATGGGAGTCGAATCTGAAAATTGGCAAGACACTTTAGCTGCTCAGATCCTACATTTAGATCCTGAGGGTGAATACCGAGCATCAACAGGGCTGGACCGGTGCTCACAGGGAGCAGGCAATTAGCTGGGAGGGACCACTGCCCTTTAAAGTGGGCTGACAGGCGTAAGGGAACACTGCGAGCCCTCGGCTATTTAATCAGAGGCTGGTCCTAATGGATTTCGTATGAAACCAAACAGATTTCTCTGAGCACTTTAACTCCATAAATAACATCTCTGCATTGCGACATAAGGAGGTAGGGAAGAGGAAGGACTCTGGAATCAAGCTGCCTGGTCCTGCTCCTTCCTTGCTGTGGGGCCCTAGATACATTGTCCAACCTCTCTGTGCCTCAATTTCTTCATCTATAAAATGGAGACCATGGTAGTACCTAATTCAAGGGGCTGCTGTGAAGACTGAGTTACTGCCAGGGAAGTGCTTGCCTCAGAGTAAGCACACAGTGAATGTGAACAATCCTTGTTATTATTTTAGAAAATATGGATAATCAAAAAAGAAAAAGAATCACCTGCATTTCTATTTTAGAAAAAAACAAAACAGGCGGAAATCAATCAACCCATCAATTGCCTGCATTACTACCACTTAGAACTAATCACTAGCAGCATTTCAGGGTTATATTCTAGTGGACTCATTGTCTTTGTCCATTTATATATTACGTGTAAGCGAATATTTTCCCTTTATTTATTTGTTTGTTTATTTGTTTCCTTGGAAACAGATCTGCTTACTCTAGATTGACCTTTTCCGTGGAGTATTTACCAAGCTAGGTAATTTGGGAAGGGGTTATGTAACATAGATTCACTCATTCAATCAACAAATATTTCTGGAGCATCAACCACTTGCTGGGCACTCTTCTGGGTGCTGGGGATGGAGCAGTGAACAAAACAGCCAGAAAAAGTCCCTGCTGTCATAGAACTTACATAGTGTGGCCACACAGGCAAGAAACACAATAAATCATTAAAATCCTGGGTGATTCAAAAGAATTAAACACCTAAAAAAATTATTTATCAGTGACTAAGTTAAATGTATCATGTAGTCGAAGTCAATTTGTAAAGGCACTAACATAGTAACTACAACGTCTATGCAGCCCCGTGTAACATATGCGGGCAACGTGGCACCCAGCCATCCTGGAATTGGCTTCATCCCAGATCCTGCATCACAGCCGTGGGTGAAGGGCCGCCACGCCACGTTTCTTTATTTCTCCAAGGCTGCAAAGAAGAGGCAGCACCATCACCAAGTTCTTGGTCTACACCCACCAGATGTAGCATGCTGCACTAAGAGTGTGCAAGCGGCAGTTTTTAAAATCATCCTGTAGATAACATGTCAGATGGGGACAAGCAGGGCAGAGGACTGGGGGAGCCAGGACGACCCACTGGGAAGGTGACAGGAAGCAGAGCCTGATGCAGGTGAGGGAGCGAGCCATGAGGACATTTGGAATCTGTCTTCATTTGTTTCTCTCCATTTTCTTATTGTGGTAAAATGTGCATACCATAAAATTTACCATCTCAGCCATTTTTTAGGTGTACTGTTCAGTGACATTAAGGCCATTCATATTGTGTGCAACCATCACCACCGTCCATCTCTAGAACTCTTTTCATCTAGCAAAACTGAGACACCGTGTGTGGTAAACAATAGCTGCCCGCTCTCCCCTCCCACCAGCGCCGGGCGACCACCACTCTGCCGTCTGTCTCTATGAATTCGACTACACTCAGCACCTCACGGAAGTGGAATCACACAGTATTTGTCTTTTGTGGCTGGCTTATTTCACTTAGCATAATGTCCTCAAGGTTCACGCATGTTGTAGCAGGTGTTGGAATGTCCTTCCTTTGGAAAGCTGAAAAATAGTTCGTTGTTTGTGTAGACCACATTTTTCTTATCCATTTCACCATTGATGGACACTTGTGTTCCTCCCACGTTTTGGCTATTGTGAATGCTGCTGCTATAAGCATGGGTATACAGATATCTCTGAGAGACTCTGCTTTCATTTCTTTGTGTATTTCCCGGAAGTGGAATTGCTGGATCATATGGTGATTCCTTTTTAAATTTTTTTAAAGAAGCATTTTGGTTGCACCATTTTACGTTCCCACCAACAGTGTATAAGGACTCCAATTTCTCCACATTCTCACAAACACATATTCTTTTCTGGGTTTTTTTGATACTATTATTGGGTGTGCGGCGGTCTGTGCCTTCATTTTAATTTTTTATAACAGCTTTATTGAGATATAATTCACATAGCATACAATTCACCCATTGAAAGTGCACAATTCAATGGTTTTAGTATATTCACTGACATGTACAAGCACTATCACAGTCAATTGTACATTTTCATCACCCCAAAAAGAAACCCTATATCTGTTAGCTATCACCCCCCCATGCCTCCAGTCCCCCAGCCCTAGGCAACTACTAATCTACTTTCTGTCTCTATAGATTTGCCTGTTCTGGACATTTCCCATAACTGGAATCATACAATACGTGGCCTTTTGTTCTGGCTTCTTGCACTTAGCACAATGCTTTCGAGGTTCGTCCATGTTGGAGCACGCACCAGTCCTCCATTCCTCTTTACGGTGTGGCCTTCATTTTGGTATTGAACTCTTGCACTTTTAGAGAGCACGAATTCCAGACCTTGCCCTCAGGCTACCAGTCCGTGGACTGACTGAAAAGACTGCTGTGAGAAGAGCAAGGCGGGATGGCGCTGTGGAAAGTTCTAAATTTCCTCAGCTCTGCCCTTAGCAGCTGTGTGACCAAAGGCGAGTGACCTCACCTATGAGACACAGTTTCCTCCACTGAAAGATGGGGGTAATTACAGTGTATCCTCATTCAATTTGTTGTGAAGATTAGCAATAATATGAGGAAGGGGCCCGGCACATAGTAGACACTCAATAAATTAGGGCTTTCCTGAGGAGCAGGGACCTTTGCAGACACCACACAGCAGGGGCAGTTCCCGCCGCCCTCCTTCCGTTAGCTCCAACTTTCATTCAGAAAGTCACCTCTGGATATGACAGACCCAAACGTGGTGACAGGAAAGGCCCTCAATCTGAATATATGTTTCCTACTACTCAATATACGATCAAACAGAAATCTCCTTTAAACATCCCTCTCCTTTCCCCCAAACTCTCCTAAATTGCCAAATACCCAGTTCACCCTTCCCTCTTCTCTCAACATCTGAACCCGCCCAGTTACTCTCTGGCCTCAACTGTCCTGCCCCACTCTCCCCAACAAGAGCCCAGAATGCTCACCGTCTGTTGTTCTTACCGTCAATCTTGAGACCAGATTCCCAAACCCAACCACCACCACCAAGACCACAGCAACAGTCTTCCAAGGTTTGGCAAGCATCTCTTGCCCAGGGGGAGGGAGATTCTACAGCAAACACCTATGGGCTTTGCTGTTTTATGCAGATCTCCTGGTCCACCCTGTCCATTTTTCAAAGGAGAAAGCAGGCCCGTCTAGCCGGTAAATTGCAGAGTTGGGCCAGGAACACAGATCCCCTGAGTTTTAATCCAAATGAAACTGCATTAGTGAGAAGAGCCTCGCAAAGGAAGATTTTGAATCCAAAGCTATTACTGGAATCTTGCAGCTAATCTATAGTACCAGGATTTTGCTGATGTGGTTACAACACATTCTCTACCAAGAATAAACCCACGTAATTAGTATGTCTGGCCTCTAGCCTGACATCCTTATAAATTTCCCCCAGGGGATTCCAGTCTGCAGCCAGGACTGAGAACCAGAGCTGTAGGTAAATTACCTGGAATAAAAATGTTGTTTATTTTTCTTGACAGTTTAAAAAATATTACCAAAACCAGCCACCAGTTATTGACCTTCCACTTTGTGCCAGGGATCTATTTAATGGCACACATGGTATTTAATCTCATTTAATCCTCACGGGAGCCCTCTACACAGGCCCTAATTGTCCCCATATAACAGAGGGGAAAGGTGGGCCTTGAGAGGATGGGCGACTTGCCCATGACCACACTGAAGGGAAGAGGCAGGACCCCAGTTGTGTCAGACCCCGAGGCCAATATTCTTAATAACGACAGTACGCTGAATGTTTATATTACTAATAATAGTTACCATGTATTGATCACTTATTATTATGAGCCAGGCACTATTCCAGTTCATTTCATCCTCGCAGAAAACCTACAGAGTGGTTACTAATATTAGTATTTCCACATTATTGCTATGCAAACTGAGTCACAGAGAGGTTGAGCAAACTGCACGAGGTTACACAGTTGGTAAATGGGAAGCGTAATCCAATCTGCTTCCATGAGCCTTCCAGAAGTTTGTAGATTTATCTAGGCCCTACAGAAGCATTCTGCATCTACATAACCACAAGAAGAATGCTGAACATTCAGATGAGAGAATGAAGCTAATGAGGTTGAAAGCATCCATTCACGTATGCTTAAATTTGGGATCTTGAACTTTTGGGGCAGACCATTTAAAAAAGGAAATCATCTTTTATTTTACTATTTAATTTCAGCAGAATAGTAGGGGATCTTTGAGCATTTCAGTAGAAGGCATGTCCTAGCTGGGCAGACTTTTGCAAATTTTAAATGCAAAGATACGTATGAAAGTCAGTGTTATGCAAACATGCCCACTCCGTGGTGAGTCTTAAAAATGGAACTGATGAAAGTCACATCAGGGCATGAAGTCACTAGATTTCCTTTAATCAAATTTTTATTTCTTTGGCAGGTTAAAATGGAGAACGAACTAAGGTTTAAGGAGATATGAGAGAAAAATTAAAATGAAAGTGACACCATACATTACAGATATATTTCCTCTTAAGGAGTCGTGGTATTAATCAAAGCAATCACTCCGTTTAGAACTATTCCTGAGGTGTAATCGTTCTCATTTTACAAGTAGGGAAAATGAAGCACAAAGCTTGCATGGCCCATCAAAAGTTCCAGAGTGGGCTGGTGGCACCACGCATAAATTGATGCAGCATTCTGGGACAACGACACAGTGATCACTGTCTAAACTTGATGTATTCATGTCCTTTGACCTAGCAATTCCATTTCTAGGAATTTATCCTATAGAAATACTTCCATAAGTAAGTAAGAAGGTATCTACAAAAGTGTCTATGGCAAAAAGTGTCATAATACAAGCCAAATATCCATCCACAGTGATTAGCTAAAAAAAGTAGGATACTGATCTATCATCTTTATGGAATCATGAAAAACAATGAGAGAGATCTATATATTTTGGCATGAAAAGATGCCAAGTGAAGGAAAAGCAAGTTACAGTGCACTAGACATCACATACGTTTCCATGTTTATAAATATGTGTGTGAGTATATTTTGTATATGTGTGCATATTTATATATTGATAGATGGACAAAGGAACTCTATATGCTGACACCCTCAATAGTGGTTGTCTCTGGAAAATAAGTCACTGAAAATTTGACCTTTTTGGTTATATGATAGATTATGTTTGCTAGTCGCAAAGAGTCACAGCCAATGCCGGAATCCATCTCCTGGGCCACAGGCTAGATGTTCTCTGCACCTTGGGTGCACACCTCCCTGTTCCTCATCGGTAGAGGGACAGGGAGTCGAGCAGGGAGAGAAGAACAGCCTCATCCTTCCCCACTGGCCCTGGCTTCTTGTTCTAGTGGAAATGTCTCCCAGAAACATGGAGAGAGATCCCGCAGCCTTTGGACTGGGGACCTAGCCTCCTTCAGCCCCAAACCTCCCCTCTTCCAGCGGCCTGTGGTCATTTCAGTGTTAGTGTGCAGGGTGGGAGGCATGGCCAGATGCTGCCCACTGTCCGGCCCTGGGACCCTGCTGGGATGACTTGCACTGGGCCAACGTTCCTTGCTGGGCACACAGGTTAAAGCAACTGGACGACCTGGCATGAGATGGCATTTGGTTCCCCGGCATCAGGCAGCTCTGGCCTCTGGCCCTCCTGGCTGTGGGAGCTTGTGAGAGTTATGTATCCTCCCAGCCGTGGTTTCCTCATCTGTACAATGGAGACAATATCCTCTTTCTGAGAGAGCGGGTGTGAGGACCACACGGAAGCGTAAGGTGCTCAGTGCAGTGCCTGGCACATGGTGCGTGTTCAATAAATTACAGCTAGTCCTTAGTTCCAGATGTCCTTCTCTGCTCTAGGAATGAGGTCCCAGGGGCATCCTAAGGTCACAGCATGTGGTGTGGCCAAGATGAGGTGCCTATTGTGAGAATATCCTTAAAACCCAATCCTAATAGTTAAAATACTATATTTATAATCAGGAAGGAAGTTTTTCTGGTTTCCACCCCTACCCCAGGCTTTCATCTTTTCCCTCCAGAAGCAAATGCTGCTCTAAGAAACTCGTTATTATATTTAGGGGAAGGATGGCATTCACTACATTACAGTGTCCTCTTAATGAGAGAAAAATCAGCTCCAGGAATAAGTGGGCTTCCAAAAAACGTTTTTAACCCTGAGGACACAATAAACAATGTAATGATCCTATTTCCTTCATTGGTGTGGCTTCTAGGAAGCTCAGAGCCATATTTCTATTTACTGTAGGAACATTTTTGAGGTTATTATTCACAGTGCATAATGTACTAGGGAAGGGCCCCGTGTTTCCTAAACAACTGGCTTGTCTTTTTTCTTGTGGACACTGTGAATTATGTAACAGACACTATTTCCCTCTTTGCTTTGTCTCCAAGAAATCTCTAGCAAGCATAGGCCTTGGAGTAAGTATTTTGCTTACTGCACTTAGTGACTTTATTTTTTCCCTGCTCTTAATTCTTCCTTAACCCAATTACCACATTTACCTAAAAATGTTATGTTTTGTGTGTTTCTGTAAGCTACAACAAACCAGCCTTGGAATGAGGTAGGGAATAAACAGGTAAGCAAAGAAAAGTAAACAATCTATTTCCTTTGACAGGTCATCCTCCCCCACCCCTTTCTTTAAAACATTAAGAAGATGTGAGAGAGTCATTAAGAGTATTCACACATATGTAAAGAATACACACAGAGGAGAAATGTAATCAGATGTCATATATATATATGAAATGCAAGCTGATGTCATAGACAATTTCTGTGGTTTCTTTCTTCCTCCTCATACTAGATATCCAAGTAAAATATGGATATTCTATTACAAAGCACATTTGAAAATAATTACCGACTATACGAAGCTAAAAATATGCTACTAATTGAGAAGGGATTTTTGCCCACATCCCAAAAATGACTCCGGCATCTTCTCTTGGATTATATTGGCTGCAATTCTTGTCACACACATTTTTAAATAATTCCTGCAACTGTCCCTGTGGCTAGAGACTCAAGACTAACTTCACACCATTTCTGTCCTAGAAGAAAAAACCCTGTTTGGGATGGCTTCTGACTCAGTGTAACACGAGATGGGCTATAAATGGCCACGAATCTACCCCGACAGCTGGCGCTTCTCTCCCTCAGGCCTCCTGTCTGCACCCAGGCTGCTCCGAGGAGTGAACTCGGCAACACGTATTCAGTCTGCAAATACCAGAGCACGACACGGATAAAACGGCAGGCCCTCAGGGAATGTATCATGTCTGTTTGCTGGATTTGTATGTGGATGAGTTCGTGGGCTTTTCAGATGAAGTTGAAAACCCATTTTTCTTTGCAACCCCTCTACTTCTTTTATCGCAAATTTAAAGGAGGACGAACACGTGTTTAACACTAATTTTCAAACTGCTTCATTAGAGGACTTTGGGGTCTGATTGCAGCGTCCCCTTGGCTCGGGGATTTCTTTTCTAAACCTCCCACTGCCCAGGCGGATAAGGTTTAAAACAGGAAGTAACTCTGCAGTGGATGAGCTTTACAAAGTGACGCAGCTCGGTGACACCGGAGGGTAATGGAAGCCGTGCTTCACCTGGCGGGCAGCAGCCTGTACCCTGTCCCTCAAAGGTCAGCCCCTCCCGAGGGGCTTCAGTCAACGCAAACACAAGCAGCAAGAGCCCGAAGCCCAGGCCATAAGAAATGGGACAAGTAGCATGTCATGTTCAGGAGGACTCCTGAGAGGGTTGGCCTGATGGTGGAATCCAAGCGAGCGTCTTACGTCTCTGCGTCTCTCCTCAGCTATGTGTCAGAACACTGGGCAGATAAAGGGGACGCGGGGGCTCCAGCCCCAGGCCCTCCACTGGCTGTGTGACCTTGGGCAAGTCCCTTGACCTTCCTGGGCTTCTAGTTTTTCATCTGTAAAATTAAGCCCACAAGTCCACCACTGAATACATACAGACTGCCTGATCTGGGCAGGCCCTGTGCTGGGTTTGCGGGCGTCACGATGGGTAGCACAGACATGGTCCCCACAGGGAACCCCATGGAGCTTAGAGTCTAGTGGAGGGGAGCAACACAAAATTGCTTAAAAGCACACAGATTTGTGTGTGTGTGTCTTTGAGGAAGACTGGCCCTGAGCTAACATCTGTGCCAATCCTCCTCCACTTTATGTGGGACGCCGCCAGAGCATGGCTTGCTGAGTGGTGCTAGGTCCACGCCCAGGATCCGAACCTGTGAACGCCAGGCCGGGGAAGTGAAGTGTGAGAACTTAACCGCTATGCCGGCCCCGCCCCCACACGGGTTTTTAATAATGACAGTACTAACATTTACGGGAACAGTGTGCCAGGACTTGCTCTAAAAGATCACCTCTTGTAATCCTTTAACTGTATGAGACAGGTACTATTATTAGAGTCCCATTTTGCACCTGGGGAACCTGCAGCTTAACGAAGTTAGCCAGATCAGAGTCACCCAGATAAAAGTAACGGGATGCCATGAACAGGTCTGGCCAACACCGCAACCCAGGCCTTCATCCACTGCACTGTACTTCCTTCTTCTCTGACCGCAGATCTGGGGACAGGGGTCAGAAGTGGCTTTACTACCTGAGGGCCGTTTTATCACAGTCTCATCGTAAATGGGAAATTTACCCGGGAGTTCACGTTGTGGCGTTTCCTGAAGACCCTATCTTGTTTGGAAAACACGCTGGAGCCCCGGAAAGGTGGCAACGGACGCGGGCAGCAGGTGGTTGGGACAGAAATGCTTCCACCCTGCCCCTTGCTGCGGGCTGCACCTCTCCATTCAATCCTGGCTGCCCTCTCTGCTCATAGCCAGCCAAATCAGTCAGTCAACCAACAGCAAGTCGACTCAAAAGAAAAGGTAACGACAGAAATAGATAGGGATGCTGCACTCTCCCTGACCTTTACACTGATTACAGCCCTGATTGGCCTCCAGCGGGGAGTGAAACGAAACAGCAGTTACACAGGGAAGAGGGGCCTGTGCTGAGCCTGCTGGACACTCACAGCTCGAGCTACTTCCTAACGAGGGATCCTGACACTGCCAGTGTGATGAGCTCCTGCTCTGCACCGGGCACTGTCTGTGTCCTGGCTCACCAAAGCCTCAGAACCCTGTCCACTCATTCACTCACTGACTCACTTATTCATTCAACCGATATTTATTTGGTGCTCATTTTGCACCAGGCACTGAACTAGGACAAGGTCTTTGCCCTCATGGAGCTTACACTTTGGTGAGAAACATACATAAGTGCCAAGGACACAAATAACACACGTATGATCGTGCATCAGCAGGATGCCCAGGGCTCAGGACACGCGGGCCTAGAGGACTCCACATTTTAAAGAAGGCACAAAACAATTGGGGATCAGGCTTCTCCTCTGAGTCTCAACTCTGGAAGACCATTAGAATCAGGGAAACAACATTAACATGGATGCCCGGGGCCCATCCCAAAATAATCAAGTCCGAATCTCCGGAGGTGAGGAACTGGTATTTTTTTTAACTTAAAAATTTGACATAATTTTGAATTTGCAGAAAAGTTGCAATAATCATCCAAAGCACTCTCAGAGTCACCACTGTTTATACTTTACCACATTCACTTTTCATTTTCTCCCTGTATACATGTGTGTATGAATATGTGCACATGTGTGTTACACATTATTTTTTCTGAATCATTTGAGATTAAGCTACATGTCATATCCTTTGATCCCTAAAAACTTCAGCATGTATCTTAAGAATGAGGAGCTTTCTTACATAGCCCAAGAACTTGATCAAAATCGGGAAACTTAACAGTGTTCCATACTATCAGCCAATATAGAGCCCGTATTCAAGGTTTGCTAATTGTCTCGATAACGTCTTTTACAGAATTTTTTCTCCACCTAGGGTCCAGTCTAAGATCACACACTGCACTTAGCTGCCTTGTCTCTTTGGTCTCCTTTGATCTTGGTCTTTCTCGACATTGGCATTTTTGAAGAGTCCACATCAGTTATTTTGGAGCATGTCCCTCAAGCTGGGTTTGTCCGACGTGTCCTCATGATGAGATTCAAGTTCTGCACTTTTGACAGGCACAGTGCATAAGCACACGTCACGTGTCCTCAGCGCATCACAGCAGGAGGCACATGATGTCAGTTTGTCCCATTGTTGGTGATACTGATTTTGAACACTTGGCTGGGGTGGGTCTGCCAGGTTTCTCTGATACAAAGTTACTATTTTCCCCTTTGTGTTAAAGACTAATTTGTGGAGAGACATTTTGAGACTTAAATATCACATTCCTCATCAAACTTTCCCTCAGTGGTTTAGCCTCATATTGATCATTCTTGCCTGAGTCAGCTATGTCAGCTGTAATATGGTTACAGAATACTGCCTTTTAAATTTCATTACACCTTCCAAATGTATAAGGTGGCATGCTAATTAAGGAAAAGCTTCCTCTTCTCCCTCACTTATTTGTTTGTTTCTTTCTTTAATTTACTTTGTATCCATATGCACATTTGGATTTTATTTTAGTCAATGAGTTACAATTCATTACTGTCACTGTTAACTCTGACACTTAAATTGTCCTAGATTTGCCCAGTGAGTCTCCCCTCGGGGAGGGGGGGGGCAGGGGGGACTGTATTTTTCCCCTAGGTCCCCAACATTTTCTTGAGCCTTCTTTATCTTCTGGCATAAGATGTTCTAGGCTCATCTTCTCCTTTCCTGGCTTCAGCCCTAGAATCAGCCATTTCTCCAAAGAATCCTGATTCCATTAGAATGAGGGGTACTTAGAAACCAAGATCCGGGCACTAGGAATGCTCACTGCTTCTAGAATTTCCAGTCCATAGCTTTGGTATTTTTAGAAAGTTCCCGAGGTGATTCAAATGTGCAGCCAATATTGAGAACCACTGTTTATGAAGAAGGGAACCAACTGTCACCTAAATAGATGGCAGCAGGAAGGAAAGCAGGAGAAGAAATCATAGGCACTGTGGAGAAATGAACCAATGCAGTATGTTTCAAACCACGGGCCATGAAATCAACTTACTGAGTCACATCCAGCATTAAAACAACAACAACAAAAAACTAAATAGAATAGAAAATGCCAGAGGGTATTACACATAATAACAGAATTTTTCTTAAAACTTTTGTTTTAGGTATATAAATCATCTGTATATTCATATGTACTAGATTGTGATATAAAACTATTTCTTATGGGGCACAGTCCAAAAAGATTGAGAAGTGCTGGCCCAGAGGCGAGTGCTGTACTTTTTTCTCCTCTCTTAGATAAGAGTGGGCGCTCACCCCGACCCAAGCCCTGAGGCAAGGGGGGAAGATCCAAGAGAAGCACTCAGAAAGACTGGGGCGTCTCCTCGCCTGGTTGGACACCTGCTTGGAGGGCAGTTTCCACAGCTCGTTCCCCTGTGCCCACACGAGCAGGTTCAGTATGACCTGGGGAGACACGCTGGGGCAGAGCAAGGAGGGCAGTGGAGAAGTCTGCATGTCCGCCATTGGTTGCCTGTGGGTCAAGGGGACGCTGAGGGGTAACTTGGACTATCTTTCCAATGCCCCACCCAACACGGCTGGCCTTTGGGTAACGAGACACCCAAGAGCAAAAGGCCAGGAGTGGACTGGCAGAGGTGGAATTTGGGGGGCGGGGTGGAAGAGGTGGCGCCAGAGCCAGATCCCCATAGGGGAGTTGTGCCACCTGTTGTCCCCCATGAGGAAGAACTCAAATAACATGGGTGAGTCAGAGCCAGCACGGGGATGCCTGCTCCCGAGAATGGCCCAGCGGTCTCAGCCAGAGAGGTAGCAACAGCCGCGAGAGCATGGCGGCAGAAAGTAAAGAGATGGATGCGCCTCTGCGTCTCCCTCCTTCTCCCCTAACCCACTGAAGGAGAACGGGGCGGGGCACAGAAGAAGGAAGGGCGGGAGTGGGAAACATCAGACAGTTCTTTCCCCCACCCCCAACCCCACTGATGCAGGGCGGAGGCAGGTGGGTAAGCGTTAAGTTGGGTCTGAGATTGCGATTTTAAAGCAGACTGGGCTTCATGAAACTAGAACATACTGAGAAGACATGAAATCACCCACTAGGCCATGAAGGGGCTGACAGGGAGCATCGAGAGAGCAGGGTTAAAGAAAGTTTCTGGAGGGAAAAGAAGACTTTTGCTTAGACCCCACCATGTTGAAATTGGTCAATCGGGCAGCTGGGGAAGGCCCCTCTGAGGAGGTAACGCCCAGGCGTGGAGGACGAGAAGGAGCTGGGGAAGGGCGATTGGCAGGAAAGGAACAGATAAAGCAGAGTCCCCAAGGTGAGGAACGCGCCGGCATGTGGCAAGAGCAGAAAAGAGACTGGAAAGCTGCAGCCTAGCGAAAGGGCGCAGGTACGGCGTCGGGGGGTTGGTAAGAGGACCCACAGTATGCATGGCCTGCAGCCTGCTGAGGGAGAGAGGCTTTCTCATGGGTTTTCATAACTCTAAACTCGTGTGTGCTGATTTAAAAGATTCCCACAGCGTGCCTCCTCCCCTCTAGTCCGAATTCCTAAAGGTCGCGACCATGAAGGTATTCTTCCAGGACGTTTAGACAGCTCTGTGTTTCCATGTACGCATTTTTGACGTGGATGAAAACTTAAGGTTTGGCAATTTTTTCCACTTGATAATATATCACGATTCTCCTTCCACGCTGTTGGTTATATAAACGGTGCTAAGTCCGCACCACACAGCCGTTAAACCTCACGAAGCCGCTCTAGTGGTTGACCGGAATGACACTCTGAGTGCGTTCAGTGACAAGGTAGACTATAGGACAGAGTGTACAGATGTGTATGTGTAACAGAATGTAAAATCTCATTTTTAATAAAATATCAATATGTATTTATTTGCATCTCTTTGTACTGGAAAATGTATAGCACGATGTGCACCAAAATATTAACAGTGGTGGGACTTCTGGGGTTTTTCCCCTTTTTTGGCTATTGTTTTTCTAATTTTCCTACTGCGAATATGTAGTAAATTAGTCTAAAAATAAGAGGAAAATAAATAGGACAAAATGGTGACACTTGCACATGACAGGTGGTGGGTGCTTGTTTCCTTGTCCTGTGATGTGTGTGGGTGTGTTTTTAAGACTGGCCCTGTGCTAACACGTTATCAATCTTCCTTTTTTTTTTCTTTTTTCTTCTTCTCCCCAAAGCCCCCCAGTACATAGTTGTATATTCTGGTTGTAGGTCCTTCTGGCTCTGCTGTGTGGGACGCCGCCTCAGCATGGCCTGATGAGCAGTGCTAGGTCTGCTCCCAGGATCTGAACCAGCAAAATCCCAGGCCGCCGAATCAGAGTGCGCGAACTTAACCACTTGGCCACGGGGCCAGCCCCTGTGTGTGTGTTTTTTGTCTCGCAAAAAGGGGCAGGACAAGCATAAAACCCCATTTCACTTCAGACACACAATCAACAACTTAGAAGAATAACTCCCCATCACATTGATAGACACCCTGTTTCCAAAATGATGGGTTATTCTTGATGTCTTGTAGCTTAAACAAAAGACACCTGCAGACACAGGATGACTCTGAATTTGTCCCTGAGTGAGGGACATGGCCTTGTAAATCATATCACATCACCGCTGTCATTCCAGAGCAGCGTCTTAATACGCAGTCACTTCCCTCATGCACAGTTGAGTTCCCTGCAGACACAAAGACCCTCTAAAACCTCAGAGGGCGTCCTTCTTGAGCCTCAGCTGAAATCAGGCTTTTTCTGATTAAACTAACGACTATGAATCAAGCAACTGACCTTTCTGTTCTTGTTTGGCCCAGAAAATTCGGACTCGCTGGTGAATGTGCTTGTTTTCACGTAGTTTCTTCTGCCACTGACGCAGTTCTTGAATCTCAGGATCACAGCGAACCTGGAAAATCCCCACAAAACTTAGTTCCCTTTCCACATACTTCTATATAGCTTGTTAACCCTGCATGGAAAACCCTTTACAAACCAGTTGGATGTACTTTTCATTGTAAATGAATCATTGATCTAAACGAATTAGCTTTACTCCTACAGCTTACAGAATGTTTGAGCATAAATGAGGTCATGGGAAGATTTGCTAAACTAAGGGTAGGTTGAGAACATTCTAGATCTGTGCTGTCCAATAGAAATATAATGTAGCCACATGTGTAATTTTAAATCTCCTTGCAGTCTTGTTTTAAAAAGTAAAAGTAAACTGGTGAGTTTTTTTTTTTTATTCCTGAGGTAGATTCACCCTGAACTAACATCTGTGCCAAACTTCCTCTGTTTTTTACGTGGGTCGTCACCACAGCATGGCTGACAAGTGGTGTAGGTCCACACCCAGGATCTGAACCTGCGAACCCAGGCTGCCAAGTGGAGCATGCTGAACTTAACCACTAGGCCACACGGCTGGCCCCTGGTGAGGTTATTATTATTTTTTTTAATGTCTGTTTTTTTTTTAATTAAGGTTATGAAAGTTAACATCTTTGTGATATTACAGTTGTACATCATTATTAGTCATGTTGTAGGTACACCACTTCACCCCTAGTGCCCTCCCCCCACCCCCCTTTCCCCTGGCAACCACCGATCAGTTCTCTTTGTCCATATGTTAACTACCACCTATGAGTGGAGTCATACGGAGTTCATCTTTCTCTGTCTGGCTTATTTCACTCAACATAATACCCTCAAGGTCTATCCATGTTGTTGTGAATGGGACGACTTTGTCCTTTTTTATGGCTGAGTAGTATTCCATTGTGTATATATACCACATCTTCTTTATCCAATCATCAGTTGCTGGGCACTTAGGTTGGTTCCATGACTTGGCTATTGTGAATAATGCTGTGATGAACATATGGGTGCATGGACCTTTTGGAATTGCTGATTTCAGGTTCTTAGGATAGACACCCAGTAGTGGGATGGCTGGGTCATAAGGTATTTCTACTCTTAACTTTTTGAGGAACCTCCACACTGTTTTCCATAGTGGCTGCACCAGCTTGCATTCCCACCAACAGTGTATGAGGGTTCCCTTTTCTCCACAGCCTCTCCAACATTTGTCACTCTTGGTTTTGGATATTTTTGCTATTCTAACAGGTGTAAGGTGATATCTTAGTGTAGTTTTGATTTGCATTTCCCTGATGATTAGTGATGATGAGCATCTTTTCATGTATCTATTGGCCATCCGTATATCTTCTTTGGAGAAATGTCTGTTCATGTCCCCTGCCCATTTTGTAATTGGGTTGTTTGATTTTTTATTGTTGAGTTGTGTGAGTTCTTTGTATATTATGGAGATTAAGCCTTTGTTGGATAAATAACTTGTGAATATTTTTTCCCACTTAGTGGGCTGTTTTTTTGTTTCAATCCTTTTTCCCTTGCCTTGAAGAAGCTCTTTAGTCTGATGAAGTCCCATTTGTTTATTCTTTCTATTGTTTCCCTCATGTGAGGGGTTATGGTGTCCGAAAAGATTCTTTTGAAGCTGATGTCAAAGAGTGTACTGCCTATATTCTCTTCTAGAAGACTTATTGTTTCAGGCCTAATCTTTAGGTCTTTGATCCATTTTGAGTTTATTTTAGTAAATAGTGAAAAAGAATGGTTGATTTTCATTCTTTTACATGTGGCTTTCCAGTTTTCCCAGCACCATTTGTTGAAGAGACTTTCCTTCCTCCATTGTAGGCCCTCAGCTCCTTTGTCAAAGATAAGCTGTCCATAGATGTGTGGTTTTATTTCTGGGCTTTCAATTCTGTTCCATTGATCTGTGCACCTGTTTTTGTACCAGTACCATGCTGTTTTGATTACTGTAGCTTTGTAGTATGTTTTGAAGTCAGGGATTGTGATGCCTCCGGCTTTGTTTTTCTTACTCAGGATTGCTTTAGCAATTTGGGGTCTTTTGTTGCCCCATATGAATTTTAGGATTCTTTGTTCAATTTCTGTAAGGAATGACATTGGAATTCTGATTGGGATAGCATTGAATCTGTAGATTGCTTTAGGTAGTATGGACATTTTAACTATGTTTATTCTTCCAATCCATGTGCATGGAATGTCTTTCCATCTTTTTATGTCGTCGTCGATTTCTTTCAAGAAGGTCTTGTAGTCTTCGTTGTATAGATCTTTCACTTCCTTGGTTAAATTTATCCCAAGGTATTTTATTCTTTTTGTTGTGATCGTGAATGGGATTGAGTTCTTGAGATCTTTTTCTGTTAGTTCATTGTTAGCATATAGAAATGCTACTGATTTATGTATGTTGATTTTATGCCCTGCAACTTTGCTGTAGTTGTTGATTGTCTCTAATAGTTCCTGGTGAGGTTATTTTTAAGAATACGTTTTATTTAACCTGACAGATCCAAAATAATATCATTCCAACATGTAATCAATATAAAAATATCATTTATGAGCTATTTTGCTTTCTGTTTTCCACACTAAGTCTTCGGCATCTGGTGTGTATTTTACGCTTACAGCACATCTCAGTTTGGACCAGATGCATTTCAAGTGCTCAATAGTCACATACAGCTGGGGGCTACTGTACTGGACAGCACACGTCTAGATTAATCACAGCTAATGTATTAACCACAGTCCCGTTTAACACCAACTGACTGAGTGCCCACTGCTTACTGAGCTTTGTGCTAGACATTGGGAATAAAGAGATTATTAATGATAACTTTAATTCTTTGTATTAGTTTTATTTTAGTATCACCATAGCTCATATTTATTGAGCACTCACGTCCCAGGCAGAGTTTAAGTGCTTTACAAATTTTAACCATCCCATGAGGCAAGAATGATTATCCCCATTTTACAGACGAGGAAACTGAGTTTAAGCAGCTTGCTGAGTCACCAAGCCAAGAGATGACGGAGCTGGGATTCAAATGTAGGCAGACTGTTCCAGCTGCCCTGGACTTAGGGACTCAGAGCCCAGCAGGAGATGGAGTCTACAGGACGAAGGTCAATATAATGCGGTAAGAGTAAGGCTATCGGTGAGGACAAGGGAACCCTGAGGGGGCACTGGACGCAGCCTGGAGGGTCAGAACATCCCATGGAGGAGATGCCCTCTGGGTGGGTTTTGAAGGATGAACTGGAGTTAGCTGTGGGGAGAAGCCCGTGGAGTGTGATGGTGTTCCTGGAGAGACACCGGCCTGTGCAAAGGCGCAGGGGATGAGACGTCCTGGGGGTTGGGAACTCCAAGGTGAGAGGGCAGCAGAGGCACAGCAAAACCACAGCCGCGCACACCCTTCCCCTCCTGCTTCTTCTTCCTACTCCTCCACTGGCCGGAGGGGGCACTCCCCCCAGGGTAGATTCCAAGACAGGAAGTGAGTGGCTTTATATATGTGGATGTGTGTCAACTTTATTTTCAAAGATAAGTTAAAGCCCCAAAAGAATGCTGTGAGACACCTTGAGAAACATGTCCCCATGATATGGCTTCCTGACTCAGTTCTTTAGATGAACGAGTAATCATCGCCACCTTGGGGGGTTCCTTGTTGAACGGGCTCTGTTCATTTAAAGCATTAAAGCTTTATATCCTAGGGGAAGAGTTGCCTCTACTGCAATTGGCAAGTGGAACTGGGAGGTCTCACACCGCATGCCAAGACCAGGGAATCCCTTTGGAGGCAGTGGCCTTCTCCTGTCTATGCAGGGACCCTGGGTGCCCAAAGGCGCAGCCTGCCTGCTCCTCTCCTCTTCCTGAAGCCACAGCTCAGACCAGCTGGGCTCACAGTCAGGAGCTGGTCTAGAGGGACCGGCTACTCCCCAGTTCTGCTCATCGTGGTGATGCCACAAAACCAGGGCCCAACCTCCTGCTTTTTTAGACCACTGTTGGGTATTAAGACTTCCTACTCTGGTCATTGGGATCCAGGCTTCCTACTGTGATCCTGCAATTCTTTGAGTTTCCACGTTTTATCGTCATCCACACATCCACCAGCCAGCCCTGGTGGTCTAGTGGTTAAGATTCTGCGCTCTCACAGCCACAGCCTGGGTTCATTTCTCAGTCTGGGAACCATACCGCCTGTCTGTCAGTTGTATACTGTGGCAGCTGCATGTTGCTGTGATACTCAAAGCTGTGCCACCTGTATTTCAAATACCACCAGGGTCACCCATGGTGGACAGGTTTAGTGGAGCTTCCAGACTAAGACAGACCAGGAAGAAGGACCTGGCCACCCACTTCCGAAAAAACTGGCCATGAAAACCCTATGAGTAGCAGTGAAACATTGTCTGATGTAGCGCCAGAAGGTGCGAGGATGGCGCAAAAAGACCGGGCAGGGTTCCGCTCTGCTGTACACAGGGTCAATCAACTCAACAGCACTAACAACAGAAACACATCTACCCCGCAGGACACACAGTCCCAAAAAGGGCTAGACTGAGTCGGGTTTCACCATCACCCACCTCACGGCCCCAGAACTATCATTCCCTTCTCCCCCACCCGCCCCCATCAATAGGGAATCTATCTCTTCCTTCTCTCTTAGCAATTGGACTTGAGGAATCTTGTTGCCCTTCCCTCCCACCGGATTTTCATCAGAGTCACCAGTAACCCCAATATTTTAAAAAATTCTGGTAAAATACATGTAACATAAAATTTACCATTTTAACCATTTTAAAGTGTACGATTCAGTGGCATTAAGTACATTCACGATGTTGTGCAACCGTCACCATTATCTAGTTCCAGAAGATTTTCATCACCCCAAAATGAAACTCCACATGCATTAAGCAGTCGGCCACTCCCCCTTCTCCCCTCCCCCCAGCCCGTGGCATCCACCAGTGTCCATAGTCTCTTCTGTCGTTAGATCCATTGTCTCTATGGATTTGCCCATTCTGGATATTTCATATAAAGGGAATCATATAATACATGGCCTTTTGTGTCTGTCTCCTTTCACTCAGCATATAATATTTCAGAGGTTCAGCCACATTGTAGCTTGTATGAGTATTTCTTTCCTGAATAATATTCCGCTGTATAGTTCTACCACATTTTGTTTATCCATTCATCAGTCGATGGAAATTTGAGTTGTTTCTGCCTTTTGGCTATTGTGAATAGAGCTGCTATGAGCACTTGTGTACAAGTTTTTGTTTGAACACCTATATTCGATTTTTTTGAGCATATGCCTAGGAGTGGAATTTGCTAGGTCATGTGGTCATTTTATGATTAGGTTATTAAGAAACCACCGATGGTCCTTTACAGTGGCAGCATCATTTTACAGCCCCACGAGTAATATCTGACAGTTCTAATTTCTCTACATCCTTGCCAACACTTGTGACTTTCTACTTTTTAAATTATTATTATTATAACCATCCTAGTGGGTGTAAAGTGGTATCTCATTGTGGTTTGAATTCGCATTTCCTGAATGACGATGACACTGAGAATCTTTTCATGTGCTTGTCGGCCACTGGCATATCTTTGGAAAAATGTCTATTAAAGTCCTCGGCCTTCACAAAATTGAATTGTCTTTTTATTGCTGAGTCATAGACTTCATTATATATTCTGGACACTAGACCCTTATCAGCTATATGATTTGCAAATATTTTCTCCCATTCTGTAAGCTGTCTTTTCACTCTCTTAATAGTGTCCTTTGATGCACAAAGTTTTTACGTTTGACAAAGTCCAATTTATCTATTTTTTCTTTTATTGCTTGTGCTTTGGGTGTCATATCTAAGAAACCATTGCTGAATCCAAGATCATAAAGATTTACTTCTATGTTTTCTTTTTTTTTTTGAGGAAGATTAGCCCTGAGATAACTACTGCCAATCCTCCTCTTTTTGCTGAGGAAGACTGGCCCTGAGCTAACATCCATGCCCATCTTCCTCTACTTTATATGTGGGATGCCTACCACAGCATGGCTTTTGCCAACCGGTGCCATGTCCGCACCCAGGATCCAAACCAGTGAACCCTGGGCTGCTGAGATGCAGAACATGCAAACTTACCCACTGCGCCACCGGGCCAGCCCTACTTTTATGTTTTCTTGTAAGAGCTGTACAGATTTAGCTCATATTTGGCTCTCTGATTCATTTGGAGTTAATTTTTATATAAGGAGTAAGGTGGGAGTCCAGCCATTCTTCTGCACGTGGACATCAGTTTTCTCAGCACCATTGTCGAAGAGACTATTATTTCCCCCATTGAATAGTCACGGTACCCTTGTCCAAAACAGATTGACCACAGATGTATGGGTTCATCTCTGAACTCTCAATTTTATTCCCACAGTGGGTTTCTTCTTTAAGTTAAAATTTATTGACCTTCTAAATAAGGTATAGAATTATAAATAAAGCTTAGTGAATTACTTAGTGAATTAGTGAATGTGAATTACTTCCAAAAATGTTCATCACAGCTGGATTGAAAGAGTATTTGGAAAATGTGGCCATGTTGTTTAGATGAGTATACCGCATAATAAATCTCCTGGAAATCCAGAGAGATTCGCCTTTGTGGAATTTGAAAGAAATGACCAAGCAGCAACAAAAGGTATATAGATCCAGATCCATCTCTAAAGTATGGAAGTACTTTCTTATTTAATTTCAAAGCAAGAACACCCACATTTAAGTGGTGGGGAGTCCAGGCTCGACAAACTTGCAGTCAGGAACATCCTTTAACCTTTCATCTTCCTGGATTGGCTTCCTGAGTCCTGTTGTCCTCCAGAAGGGTCCTCCCACATGCTTTTATAACCAGGAATCTTCGGGAGAAATTTTGGGGTTGGGGTGATCTCAACCCCTTCCCTTCCAGAAAGTTCCTAGTTTCCTTATGCAAATTGACCTCATGTACCCCAGAGCTCTACTCACAAGAAGAATTTGGAGGACTGGCCATATCAAACTCAAGAAAAATAAAGTCCTTCCTATTACTTCCTCTCCCAGGCATGGGGTGCCTTACTGGTCTTAAGAAAACTACTCAAGAGATTTTTTTTTTTCCAAAATAAAGATGACTGACTGTTTCCTGCTGAACTTAGAAATGGAAGCTACTCTTGCTTAAAGAAAAAGAAAATACACAATTTATAAATACATATATTTAAAATTTATACATATAAAGTACTGTATATATATATATATATATATATATATATATATATATAAAGTTCAGAGAGCAAATTTCAGAGAGTAAAATCAGGCCTATATTAACATCATAGAACATTAATCCCCCAAATCTTTTAAATTACAAACCAATGTTTTTACAGGATTTCCTAAAGTCTTAGGTCCCGAAGATTAGGCACCTTCGACTTCTCTGTTCTGGGTAGGCGGGTGATCAGCTGTGGTCTGAGCAAGCCCAGACCCTCCTGGAGGGCTGAAAAGGGGATTATCCACAACTTTCCCACAAGCTTCTGTTTGTTGGGATCCAAACACACAGAAATCCCCACATTTCTGCACTGCGATAACTGATGCCCTTCACGAGAATAAACCCGAAGGATCTTCTGAATCACTAAAGAAAGGATAACACTCATTACAATCAGCCAGTTGGCTAGGTTCTATCATAGTCAAACCCTCTCTTTACAACTGGCTTACTCTTAAAGTTTGGAAGGATACGCAGGGAATGTGCATTCCTCTGGGGAGGAAGTGAAACGGGGGAGGGGGTCCACTTTTTCCTCCAAATTTTTCTGGATTGGATCATTTGCTGTGTTTACAATGAGCATATGTTGTTTTAGGAATCTAAGTGTTTAAATTTTAAGTAACATGCTTAAAATTTAAAAGGCAAACAAGAGTTCTTTAACAATTTTTCTTACAACCCCTTGAACTCTCAATTACCTAAATATTCAACACGCAAAAACACCCATTTCCCCATCATTCTGGGAAGCCTGTCGATCTCAGAGTTCTGCTGACCAGTTTAGCATGATTTTCCTCTGTTTGGCCAGAGAGACCCTTCATCTTATCCTTAATATCCTTCAGTTCGAACTGGGGACTGCTATTGCCCAGCAGCAGCCTCGTTAGTGAACTTCTCATGACCAGGAAAGCCTGGATCCCTGGAGAAGGCTTTTGTGAGCCCTGGGGAAAGCATGCACCCATTGAACTGGGCTAATCCTGGTCATTATCGTCATGATTAGGGAATCAATTTAAATGTGGTGCTTGTGCCGATCAGCAAATACCACAGAGTGCAGCGTAATGTTTAACTCGGAAACAATTCCATTGCAAAACAAAGACTCCCTCATCAGTGGCTTTCTACTTTTACTTCTTTAAATTACCATGTGGCTTCCATCTGCTCTCCCAAGATAGGCACACTGAGCATCATACAAGTACTTGACTTTTGGGTGAGACTAGGAAGAAAACTCCATTATGTGGATGTGAATGTTTTAAAAAATGCCTGTGAACCCATCAAATTCTTCTAATTATATATTACTCCAATGAAAGCCAATACAGGGTACCATATTGGTTAAGAAAGCCAACTCTGGATCAGAGAGCCTAAAGTTGAATTTCAGCTCTGCAAATTACAAGCTGAGAAGCCTTGCGCAAGTTACTTAAACTCTCTGAGCCTTGATTTCCTCATCTGTAAAAAGGGGATAATACAAATACTTCCTTCCTCGGGTTGGTGTGAAAACAAGATGAGATATCATCTGGCACATAATATTCTCTCACTGTGTAATAATTTCTTAAATCAATTAATAAAGTAATGAGAATAATCTGAATTCAGCTCTGAGGTTGCATCCTACAACTGCTGTTAGGACATGGCACCAAGTGGCTGAAGAGCCAATGTTTCATAAAATTGAAAGTGAGACCTCCTCACAAGGGTTTACAAATTATTATTCATAAATGATTTTATAACTGAGTGACTTTAGGCATAGGTCAGCTGGAAGAGAGGAACTGAGGCTG
Source organism: Equus asinus (assembly GCF_041296235.1). Classification (NCBI taxonomy): domain Eukaryota; kingdom Metazoa; phylum Chordata; class Mammalia; order Perissodactyla; family Equidae; genus Equus; species Equus asinus. The sequence continues at coordinate 34,762,667 of NC_091803.1, forward strand.
TGAGGTGGTGATTGCCGGCAGGGAAAAAGGGTTCCTGGGGCTCTGAAACTACCCTTCACAGATCTCTACCTCTCAACTCCTCTTAGCTCAGTTGTTTTCCTTGCTTCTTGGCAAAACAGACAAAAACATAGCAACGGCCATCCTCTCTGGATGATTCCCTGGAGTTTTTCTAATTGCTTTGGAGGAAAATACCTAATATATTACAGTTGCTAGAAAGACACTGGAGAAGTGACTAATGGACAGCCCTTCAGTAATGCTCACAAGAGTGAACCTCCAACTTGGTGCGAGTTGCCCCAGAAGGTTCTCTCTACGTGTTCGCCAGGATTCAACATACTAATAATTCTGCTGAAGGATTTTATCCTCAAGAAAAGCGGATTTCAACATAAAGAGAATATATGTTTGCCAAACCTCTTTCAATTACCTAATGAAATATGCAGAGTTCCCAACTTTCTCATGAACTCAATTTTCTCTCTGTAAGTTTTGTGATTTCTTCTCAGATCTTTGGCAAACAAAAGAAAACTTGGTTTCTCATTCTGGTGGTTATGGGTGTTCCTTACTGTCTTTAGGAACTAATTACAAAAACCCATAGATATCACGTATTTCTGGGCACTGAGGAGGTGTTACAGATGTTCACCTGAGGTATGGCTGCACGCCTCCTAGGAGTTGAAGAGAAAGCTGGGGCCTTTGGGAGGATCAGAAGTGTGTTCCAGAGCAGCGTTTTTAAAATGGTGGGTTGTAGCACATTACTGAGTAGTAAATTCAATTTAGTGGGTCATGAATAGCATTAAAAAAAGTTGAGTCATATAGAAAACACCAGATTCCTTTATCATTAAGGATCCTCTTTAGCTCTGATAATCCTTTTGTCTCAAAGTCTACTTTACCTGATACTAATAATGCAAGATCACTTTCCTTTTGGTTGGTATTTGTGTTGTATATCTTTTTCCATCTCTTTACTCTCAACTATTCTGGGTCGTTTTTGTGTTGCCTGTACCTCTGGCATAGAGGCAGATTTCTTTTTAATCCAATCTGAAAGTCAGAGAAGAGCTTATTCTGTTTACATTTACCGTGATTAGTGACATATTTGACCTCTCTTGCCTCACTTTGTTTTTATTTATCATGCTTTTTTGTGTGTGTGTGAAGCAAGTGCTTTCCTTTTCTTTTTTATTTTTTTATTGCTGTAATATTGGTTTATAACACTATGTAAATTTCAGGTGTACCTCATTATATTTCGATTTCTGTGTAGATTACATCATATTCACCACCCAGAGACTAATTACAATCCATCATCACACACACGTGTCGAATCACCGCTCTTGCCCTCCTCCCTCCCCACCTCCCCTCTGGTGACCACCAGTCCAATCTCTGTCTCCACGTGTTTGTTTGTTGTTGCTTTTCTCTTCTATTTATGAGTGAGATCATGTGGTATTTGACTTTCTCCCTCTGACTTATTTCACTTCACATAATACCCTCAAGGTCCATCCATGTTGTCACAAATGGCCGGATTTCATCATTTCTTATGGCTGAGTAGTATTCCATTGTACATATTTATACCACATCTCCTTTATCCATTCGTCCCCTGATGGGCACCTGGTTGCTTCCAAGTCTTGGCTATTGTGAATAATGCTGCAGTGAACATAGGGGTATATGTGTCTTTTCGCATTCATGTTTTCAAGTTCTTTGGATAAATACCCAGCAGTGGAACAGCTCAATTGTATGGTATTTCTATTCTTAACTTTTTGAGAACTCTCCATACTGTTTTCCATAGTGGCTGCACCAGTTTGCACTCCCGCCAGCAGTTCCCTTCTCTCCACATCCTCCCCAACACTTGTTATTTCCTGTCTTGTTAATTATAGCCATTCTGATGGGCGTGAGGTGATATCTTAGTGTAGTTTTGACTTGCATTTCCCTGATAGTTAGAGATGTTGAACATCTTTTCATGAGCCTGTTGCTCATCTGTATGTCTTCTTTGGAGAAATGTCTGTTCAGATCTTTTGCCCATTTTTCAATTGGGTTGTTAGTTTTCTTGTTGTTGAGTTGTATGAGTTCTTTATATATTTTGGATATTAACCCCTTATCAGATAAATGGTTTGCAAAAATCTTCTCCCAGTTGTTCGATTGTTTTTGCCTTTTGTATCTATCATGTTTTTATGTCTTTTTTTCCTTTCCTGCTTTCTATCGCACTGGATTTTTTGTATTCCATTTTTTTCCCTCTACTGATTTGTCAGTTCACATTCTATTTTCTTTCTTTAATGTTGTTATATAAACAACTTAAAATAAAAAACTAATCTGTCCAGCCTCCCCCTCCAACAATTACAAGGACTTTAGAACGCTTTAACTCCAATCTTCCCACTCTCAGCTTTCACGATTGCTGTCTAACGTTTCAGCTTCCCCTCATTTTTCCCCCATTAGTGTGTGTGTGTATAATAGTCAGTGCCTATTTAGATTTATCACCTTCCTCATTCGCCACTGTTTCCTGCATCCCACTCCCACTGCCTCCTCATGGGGTCAATTTCCGTCTAACTGAAGTACATCATTTAGCAGTCCTTTTAGTGAGAGAGGTGTTTGAAAATGTATTTAGCCCGTGCTCTTGAATGGTAATTTAGTTGGCATATAATTCTAGGTTGAACGTTACTTTCCCTGGGGATTAGAAGATAATACACTTCACTGTTTTCTGGCACATGCTACTGCTGATTCGAAGTCTGTAGTCAGTCTCATTGTTTCTCCTTTGCAGGTAAGCCTTCCTTCACATAGCTTTAAGGCTTATTTTTTGCTTTTGGCATTCAAGAGTTTCACCAGGAGGCATTTTGGTTGGTTATGTCCTTATTTATTGAGTCCGGGATTCATGTTTCTTCAACTTTGTAATGTTCTCACTCAGTATCTCTGTGAATAGTGCCTCGCCTCCATTCATTCTATTGTCACCTCTGGAATTCCTATTAGACTTACGTTGGGACATCTCATTCTGTCTCTGTCTCAACCGCTTTTCCACATCTCCCAGCTCTATCTCTGTGCATTCTCTCTCCCAGCTCCATCCCTGTGCATTCTCTCTCCCAGCTCCATCCCTGTGCATTCTCTCTCCCAGCTCCATCCCTGTGCATTCTGTCTCCCAGCTCCATCTCTGCGCATTCTCTCTCCCAGCTCCATCTCCGTGCATTCTGTCTCCCAGCTCTAGCTCCTGGTTTACTAATGACTCCTCCAGCTGTGGCCATCTGTTATTTAACTCATACCCAAAATATGGTCCATGGATCAGCAACATCAGCATTACCTGGGAGCTTGTTAAAAATGCAAATTCATGGGCTCCACCCCAGACCTATTAAGTCAGAATTGGATAGAGAGTGGGGCCCACGAGTCTGCTTTTTAACAAACCCTCCAGGTGACTCTGACACTCACGGAAGTTGGAGGAGCATTGCCTTAGCCCGTTCATAAATTGTTTTCATTTCTAGAGGTGGTATTTAGTTCTTTTCAAATCTGATCCCTTTTTTTCTTACTGCCCTGTTCTTTCACCAAAGTTTATGTTATTTTTTAGTAAATCTCTATAATCATCTTAAATATACTTATTTCATGGTCTCAAATTGCCATGCTTGGGGGCCTGGATTCTCCAGCTGATGGTATTTACTGACTCCCTCCTCCTTGTTGGTTTCTTTTTTATTATGAGCTCATAATGACTGAGGGCCTTAGTTCCACTTCCAAGTTTGCTCAGATCTGAGGTCATGTCTTTTATCCAGGTGTCAGTAAACTTTTTTTAATAAAAGGTCAGATAGTAAATATTTTTGGCTTTATGAGCCGTACAGTCTCTGTCCCAATGACTCAACTCTGCCATTATAGCATAAACCCAACCACAGACAATATGTTTTTAAAAAGTGGGCGTGGTGGTGTGCCAATAAAACTTTATTTATAAAACAGGCAGGGGGCCAGATATGGTTCACAGGCGATAGTTTGCCAAGGCCTGCTCTTATCCTTGATTGGGCATCCGAACTGTAGCCCCCCGGCTTCCCTTATCGCCTCTTCCATCTCTCTATGTGTATTACATAGATATTACCATTTCAAGACAATTTCCTAAATGTACCTGATGATATTGAGATCGCTTAGGGCACTTGTTAAAAATAGAACCCGAGGCTCTCGGCCTCTAGGTTCTGATTCAGTCCATGCGACGTGACCAATGTGTCAGTCTGTTTAGCAAGAACCCCAGGTAATTCTAAGGGTGAGAAAAGTTTGGGAAACTCTGCTTTAATAGAAGAGATTGGGAAGAATGAACTTAATGTTACAAGACTTACTCCCCCAACATCTGTACAACTTTGTCTCAGTTCTCACTCACACGATGCCACGTTGATTACTGCAAATCCTTAAAATCAGAGGCAAGGACAGCTCAGGCTATTAGTTCGTGGTCAGGAGGCAGGAAGTGTGTGACTCATGGACAGCAGCTGGTTTTTGGTGGGGTAGTCTTTTCAGTGCAGCTTGAGAAACGCCTTCTCCCAGGAAGCCACACCTATTTTTTACTAAAGGCTCTTTAATAATAAAGCCATATCATGCTACAGACTTAGAAGACATGGAATTCCCCCCAACAGTTCAGTGATGACTGCTGAGATAAGAGTTCATCCAACTTTTCTTGGTACTTGTTTACCCAAATAATCAGGGAATGAATAAGTGGCAAAAGCATTTGAGGTATTTGATGAACTTTCCAATGATTTATAGGGTTAAATCACAGCGAAGTTTCCTAGGCCAAAGACCATATTATTGCCCAACGCTTTGATCTCTTCCTTACCGTTGGTACCCAGAGCTGACATTTATGGAGTTATAGCCACCCAGATGTTTCCAGTGGGCCGTCAAGGTTGACAGCCACTGCTATAGACTAAAGTGTGGACAATTAACCCCTCTATCAGTGGCTCTCAAAGTGTGGTCCCCAAGCTGGCAGCATCGGCATCACCTGAGAACTAGTTTGAAATGCAAGTTCTCAGGCCACACTCGCGTCCCACTGACTCAGATACTCTGGGGTTGGGGTCCAGCAATCCGTGTGGTAAGAGGCCCTCCAGATAATTCCAATGCCGGCTGAAGTTTGAGAATTGTTGCACTACAATGCCAGTGAATCACAGCTCCTTGGGTTTCTGCCCCTTTGAAAACTTTGCCACTCTTCTCATTAAGTGGGGGAGTCTACCCCTCTCTTGAATCTAGGCAAGACTTGTGACTTGCTTTGACCAACAGAAGGAAACTGAAGCGCTGCTGTGCACGTTCCAGAGTCTAGGCCTCAAGAAGGCATGAAGCTTCCACTTTTGTCCTCTTGGAACGTTTCTTCCACAATGTAAGGAAGCTGGTCTGGCCTACTGGAGGATGAGAGCCGTGTGGAGGAGAATGGAGGTGCTCCAGCCAACAGGCAGCACCAAGGCCCCAGACACGTGAGTGAGGCCAGCTCGGACCTTCCAGTCCAGCCCAGCTGAATGCAGCCACGTGAATGAATCAAGGAGACACCAGCAGAGGAACCACCCCGCTAACCCGAAGGATCATGAAAATAATCAATTGCTATGGTTTTAAGTTACTAAGATTTAGCAGCAGAAGGGACTAAATTAGAGCTGTGCAATTTACATGTAACCTTTGCCTTGAAGGGAAATGGTTAGTTCTTTAAAGAAAAAGACTCTGGGGAAGTTGGGAATGTGGCTGGTGCAAACTGCCAGGCCAGCTGTGAGGTGCCTCATAGGCGGGGCTGGCTTCCTGGGCACTGCCCTGTGCCGCCACACAGGCCCCACGCTTAGAAGGGCCTCACCCTAGTTTCAATCTCTGCCGTCGCCATCTAGAAATTCTTAACAACTTTGAACAAGGAGCTCTGAGTTTTCATTTTATTCTGGGCCCTACAGACTAAATAGCCAGTCCCACTAATAGGCAGTTTTCCCGTTTATGCCTCACAACAACCCTAGGAGTTTGGTTTATCAGCTGCCATCACGTATTTGGGACATGTTGTGACTGAGCAAATAAAAAGGTGCCTGGCAAGTTGGTGAAGCATTTTCCCGGCATACTGAGGAAAACCCACTTGCAGATATAACCTGGAGTATATTTAAACAACTACAGGGCCAGGCAGGGGGAAGGGAAGGGCCTGGCCTGGGAAGCTAGGCCCCAGGCAGCCCAAACTCACTATTTATAGTGCTGTGGCCTATTTTGGCCTGCTGGGTGGCCCTGAAAATTGCCCTGAGAACTGGGCCTGGAAACACAATGGAAACCAGGCGCCTTCATTCTGGGGATGGCTGGAATCATGCTGGGCACGGACAAAAGTTTCTCTGATGAACTCAAGGACATTTTGAAAAACAGGATTTTCTTTAACAGAGAATTTTTATGAATTTAAGAGAAACCACCAGGAAATGATCAGGAATGTGTCCTGAGGGAGGAAAAGGAATGAGCAAATCAAGTCAATGAAGAGCTCACAGTCACAAGGCCCCAACCATGTGCCAGGCACTGTGCAAAGCTCTTGACACACAGCATTCTATTTATACCCTCACGTACGACCCTATGAGGGCAGCCCTCTTATTAGCCCCATTTTAGAGGAAAGAAACCGAGGCTTAGGAAAATGAAGGAATCTACTGGAGGTCACAGGGCTGGTAAGCCAGGATTCAAACCCACGTCACGGCACTCCATCTACCCAGGCTGTGACCTACAGCAATGCTTCTCAAACTCCAGCGTGCAAAAACTCACCTGGGAATCTTGTCAAGGTGCAGATTCTGATTCGGGAGCCCTGGGCGGGGCCTAGATTCTGCATTTCTAACCAGTTGCCATGTGAAGATGATACCACTGGGCCACAGACAACAATTTGAGTAGCAAAGATCTAGATATTACAATTATTCTCCTCTCCTACTTTCCTCCCCCTACAATCTGCTTTCTCTACAGCAGCCTGAGTTACTGTGTTAGTTTCCATCGCTGCATGACAAGTGACCCCCCCAACCTTGGCAACGAGAAACAACAATAAACACTTATTATCTCTCACAGTTTCTGCAGGTCAGGAGTCCAGGTGTGGCTGAGCTGGGTGGTCCTGCCTCAGGGTCTCTCATGAGGTTATGAGTAAGACGTCAGCTGGGTCCATTGTCACCTGAAGGTTTGACTGGGCTGGAGGAGCTGCATCCAAGATGGCTCACTCACATCGCTATCGGCTGGAGGTCTCAGTTTCCTGTCATGGAGGTGTCTCTGTGGGGCTGCTGAGAACATGGCAGCTGGCTTCCCCCAGAGTGAACGATCCAAGACAGAGACCAAGACTGCAATGTGTCTTATAACCTAATCTTGGAAGAGGCACACCACCTTTTCCACCTTATTCTGTTGGTCACACTTATCAACCCTGGTACAGTTGTGGGAAGGGACTCCCGGGAATGTGAATACCAAGAGGACAGACCACTGGGGAGTCATTGTGGATGCTGGCTACCACCATTTCCTGATGAAAAGTCAGTCAAGTCACGTCACTCCTCTGCTTAAAGCCCCATCATCACTCTTCATCTGAGTGAGAATGAAAGCCAAAGTTCCAGCATCCTAATGAGAGCTCACACTTGATGCCACAGGACCTGGCTCCTGACTGCTTTCTCGCCTCCCTTCCCTCATCCCCAGCTCACTTGAATCAATCACACTGACCCTCTTGTTGGTCCTCAGATACGGCTAGCACCCTCCTGCCCTGCAGGCCTCTGCAAGTGCCTTTCCCTCTGCCTAGAACGAACTTCATTCATATCTCTGCTCAAACAACACCTTCTCAGAGAGGTCTTCCTAGGCAAAACCCACCATCTAAAATAGTGGCCTCTATTATTCTCTAGCCCTTTAGCTTGCTTTATGTTGTTTCATGGTATTTATTTGTCGTAGATAACGTTAAGCAAGGAGCACACTTCTCAGATCCATTGATGTTGATCTTGGCCACGTGACTTGCTCTGGCCAATGGAATGTGTGTGGAAGTGGCATGTGCCAGTTTCCAGCCTATGCCTTATGACTCATGGTGTGTGTTTTTGTTCATGCCTTTGAGAACTTCTGACCTCTGCTATAAAAAGAACATGCTCCTGGTAGCCTCCTGATCTCAGATGAAAGACAGACTCTAGAACAAAACAGAATAGAACCCAACAGCCTGGAGCCAAGTGCAGCCAAATGCAGCCTAGAGCAGCTGAAACCTGGCTCATCTGCAGACACGTAAGTAAGATGTAAATGTATGTTGTGAGCCACTGAGTTTTGGGACGGTTTGTTAAGCAGCATTATTGTGACAATAGCTAACCAATACACATGTTGACATTATATTACATATTTATATCTGGTTATAGTCTATTGCAGGAATGCAAGCTCCTTGAGGGCAAGAATTTGGTCTTACTCCCTGTAGTATGCCCAGCATCTAGAACAATGCCTGCCTAGCACATAGTAGGTACTCAATAAATACTAGTGAATGAATATCAGTGAATGAATGGATCGAACTGTAGGGCCTGCTTGCTTACCCTTTATGCTACACTGCCTTTAAAGTAGCCCGAAAAATTGCAAAGTATTAAAAAAATAATTGTCTTGAACAGCAGTTCTAGGCAGCATACCCTTCACAAGAAAAATGTGACTCATACCAAGTCCTCTGCATTGTCTCTGTGCCAGACACCATCCCTCTTCACCTGGCCATAGCAGAAGTCAGACAGAAACTACCACCAACCCCTGCCTGGGTACGGAAGTGGGGCTTTAAGTGACACTGGTTCACCTGGTTGGGCAGCTATTCCCAGAGGAGAGCCAGAGCGATGGCTAATGACACACACAAAGGGAGGAAATTCGCCCCCACCGCCCTGCCTGGAGCAGCTGCCCCAGGAGACGCCCCTCTCTGGAAAGGAGGAAGAGGAAGTCAGGAAAGCCCTGGAGCTGACCGACAATCTGGGGAAGCCAACACTCAAGAGAAAGCAGAAGGGGAAAAGCCGGCCCTTAAATCACGAATTGTTGGGACTTGCTGAGGAAATAAAAATCGAGACTAACTCCTAAGGGTGTCTTCAGTCCTGCCGCCTCAGGGCTCACTTGGGACTGAGAGTACCTTGTATGAAAAAATGTTTGGCCAAATTCCCACCTGCCAGCTCTGTTCGTAGAGTGTTTTCCTTCAAATATAAATGCTCAGAATAGGTCTATGTGTGCTGATGTGGAAAGCTAGCCTCAAAGGTAAGGCAAGATGCAGGCTGCAGAGGGTGAGCCCATATTTACAAAAATATATATTCCATATTTATAAAAAACACAATATAATAAATATACATATTCATATATACAAAGGGAAAACACTAAAAGGACATGCACCAAACTGTTGACACTGGTTTCATCCAGGAAACAGGTTTGAGTAGCACAGGAATGGAGATTTTCACAATTTCCTTTAAACTATTTGTTACGGACTGAACGTCTGTGCACCTCCAAATTCATGTGTTGACGCCCTAACCGCCAGGGTGATGGTGTCAGGGGGCGGGGCCTTTGGGAGGTGAATTAGGTTTAGATGACGTCATGGGTGGAGCCCTCATGATGAAATTAGTGCCCCTATAAGAAGAGGTCAGAGAGCTTGCTCTCTCCCTGCCGTGTGGGGACACAGCAAGAAGGCAGCCATCTGCAAGCCAGGAAGAGAACTCCCACCAGACGCCGAACCTGCCAGTACCTTGATCTGGGACCTCCCAGCCTCCAGAACTGTGAGCAACAAATGCTTGTTGGTGAAGCTGCCCCGTCCGTGGTATTCTGTCAGAGCAGCCCAAACTAAAGCACTGCTTCTATGTGGCTTGATTTTTATTTGCAATGAGTATCTTCTCTTTTACAATAAAATATCAACAAAAGGCTTTTTCATACAAAGATGGCCATTTTTTTCCATACCCAAACTGACATGCTGCTCCTCACAATCTTTCCGGAGGTGGTCAGACGTGCTTGTAAAATGACGTCTTGTTTCACAGGACATTTGCCAGGGACAAGGGGCCCTCCTCTCCCTCACTCTGAGGCGAGGACTGGCTCGCAACTGCTCTGTAACTGCATCCGTGGTGCGACGCCTCTGCTTGCCTTGTCCCTCTAGTTCCATCACTGTTTACTTTCTGTGAACGTGCTCGCTTCTCCCATCCTGCCGAAAAGGATGGTCTACAGCTGTGCCCAGTTCTGCCAACGTCACCAGCGTCTCGGAAAGGAGCGCATTTATCCCACTTCTCAGCTCCATGTGCGTGTTGGCATTCCAGCTACTCTCGGATGTCAAGCAATCTTCTAACAGCACACATAAAATTGACAGAGAAAGATTGCCCTTTCCATCTGGTCTTTAAAGCCTCTTATTTGTTTAGTAAATAGAACCTCTTCAAATAGGAAAGACTTTTCAAATAGGAAAGACACTGATATATACTTACATCCACATTGATACCATTTATTTCTGCATCTACAGATTGAAGGACGTTTTCTCATGTGTTGCCACTGAAAAACATTTTGATCCTTATGATAACCTGATGAGCTATTCCAGGCAGCTATTATTCTTCTCAACTTAAAGAGAAAGAAATTGAGATTCCGAGTTTAGTGATTTGTCCTGGGTCATTCAACTGGTAGGTTGCAAAGCTGATCCCAATTCATCAGTGGGTCTAAACCCTGGCTGCAGGTTAGAGTCACCTGGGGGCTTTAAAAAACGCCCATCTCCTGTTCTCACCATGGCCAGGTAAACAAGAATCTCAGGCGAATGAGGCCCTGCGTATTAGAATTCAAAAACGAAATCTTTCCAAGGACGACCTTGACGCTTAGTGAGGCTTGAGTTGACCACTGCAATCCATAGGTATACAGAAGGCAGCCTATGTAAAACACATATGTGCTTACTCATCACCAGGGTGAAGAGCTCCCTCTCACTGGGCCTCTCCAGTGGACCACTGCTCAGTGACGAAAAGGAAGAGGCTACTGACGCAGGCAACCACGTGGAGGAACCTCAGACGCACAAGGCCAAAGGAAAGAAGCCAGACTCAAAGGCTGCCTATCTTCTGACTACATTTATATGACGTTCTGGAGAAGCCAAAACCATAGGGGCAGAAAACAGACAGTGAGGGCCAGGGCTGCTGGTGGGGGCAGAGGTTGACTACAAAGGGGCAGCATGAGGGCACTTTGGGGGATGATATGAATGTTCTATGTCTTGATTATGTGGGTGGTTAGACTGCACGCATCTGTCAAAACTGAGAGACTGTACAATAAGAAGGGCAAATTTTACTGTACACACACACACACAGACAAAGTGAGATACCACTACACACACACCAAAATGGCTCAAATTAAAAAGACTGACCATACCAAGTATCGATAAGGACATGGAGCAACAGGAACTCTCATACACTGCTGGTAGGGGTGCAAAATGTTTTTTTAAAAAAGGCAAGAGAGGGGGCTCTGAGGACGGTCAGCCCTGGGCTTGAACTCTGGCTACCGCTCATCACTGAGTGACTTGGGCAAGTCACTCGGGGTCTCTAAGCCTTGGCTGGTTCATCCACACATAAGATAACAGTAACACATGCCTGCCTACTTTGTAGCGTCGGCACAAGGTGTAAAGGAGATGATGCTTGTAAAATGCTGAGTGCGACGTCCGGCACGTGGCAAGTGACCAATAACGTTAGATTTTGCTCTTTTTCATATTATTATCATTCTCATTATCGCTGTTTCTGGGCTTCTCAAGGGATGGATGAGCTCTGTTTCTAAGGCACCCAGCGCTGTTCTTGGCAAGTAGATGGTCCCCAATGCACATTTGTCAAATGAGGGGATGAACAAATGATGTCACATGTCAACGGAAGGCCTAAGTCCTCTATGTGAGTCAGATGGCAGAAGGGTTGGCAGCAGCCACCCTAACATCTGAATCCTCGGCCTAAAACCAAGACCTCTACATCGTTCAGCAGTTCAGGAGTCTCATTTCGTTTAGTTAGGGGGACTTGTAGAGGTGACCTCAACCCCCCCAACAGCTTATAAACATTTTCCACGTTAGCAAATGCTCAAAACCAATTTCAAATATACGTGGGTTTCACAAATACATACGAGATGGCCTCCAGAAAAGAATTTTTTGGGACTGACTCTTCTGGTCGGGGAGGTACTGTGGTGGTGAAAATGGACCAAAATTGTCTTCAGAGCCAGCAAACGAGGATTCCACAGGGAAGAGAAGTCTTCCCATACGGCGTTCCCCCTAGGGGAGCCCAGGGCACAGACTGTTCATCAAGTCACAAGGGCACGACAAGTCCCTCTGAGGCTAGCGAGAGATGGCTGTGCACCGTCAAGAGGGGAACTGGTGCTGATTGGATGCACGGCCCCATTTTCAGCATTCCTTTTGCAGAAAACAATGTCTGCCTTTTGCTAGCAAAGTCTGCCCACCTGCCAGGAGATATCAGCAATTGGAAGAGAAATTCCAACTGAAGAAAATCTTTTCTGTCTGATACTCAGATGAATTAACCACGCCCAGCGCCTTCAGGGGATGCTCTCCTTTCAAGCCTGCTTGGGGGATCATCATTCCCCACAGCACAGTTCGTTTCTTTATGTGATGAGGCCTGGTGAAGAGTGGGCTCACGAAGGCCAATGATAAAACGAATACACTTTTCTCAAGGGTAATCTCTGGGGGATTAACAAGCTCACCTGTTGAGTTCAAGGATCCTGGGGCATAAGCAACCCCCCACAAAAGTCCGTCTTTAGGAGCCCAAGTAAATCCCCAAGAAGGGCTTATAAATGGAACAGTGCAGTTTGCTTTTCTTCATTTTCAAATGCCCTCATTAGAGAGACGATTTAAGGGATGTGGTTAGTCACTAAAATATTTATGAACTGCTTAATATGTGCCAGACAGTGTTGTAGGGGCTGGGGATGCAGGACGAATAAGTCAAGCAACCTCCACCCTCGTGGAGCTCACATTCTGGTCAGGGTGACAGGCAGTAGACGAGTGAACATCCAATATAATGTCAGGCAATTGATAAGTGACCAGCAGAAAAGAAAGCAGAGTAAGAGGCTGGAGAGGGATGAGCTGGTGCTGTTTTAGAAAGAGCAGCCAGAAGAGACATCCAAGAAGAACCCTGGATGAAGCAAGGGAAGGCACCATGGTTGATAGTTGCAGGTGCAAAGAACAAACAGCAAGTGCAAAGGCCCTGAGGTGGGGGCATGCTGCTGTCCCTGACGAACTACAAGGAGGCCACCAGCTGGCTTTTCTAAAAGATTCCCTAGTAAGGAAAATAGAACCAATAATAACAATAGCTAATATTTATTGTGGCTTTACTATGTGCCTGGCACTGTGCCAAGTCCCTTATAGGGATTAACCATCTGATTTGCTCTTCATAGGCAGGATCTCTTATTATTATTCCCATTCTACAGACAGGAAGCTGTGATTCAGAAGTTAAACAGCCTACCCAAAATTACCAATAGCCTGACATGACATACCAGGATTCAAATGGATCTGTTTGCTGTTAGAGGCCACATTTTTAACATGTTGCCATAGGGCATGTTTTACAAAGAAAGAATAAAACAAGTCTTTCCATTCAGCCATAACATTCATGAACAAGATTAAGGCTAATGATGAGAACATCAAGTGATCCTTCCAAAAAAAATGTGTCATCCTAGCAGCCCCGCCAGCTGACTGAAGTGGAGAAAACTTCCTCATCCTGCAAGCGCGGAGCCTCGCGTTGGCATTTCTGCTTTCTGCAGGAAAATATGGGAGGAACTACAAAACCTTTCCTCTGTGTTCTTTGAAGAGCCTTTTCATAGTCGCTTGGTTTTTATCCTGGGCTGTTTTTATCGTCTCTTTTCTACCTGACTATATAGGTCAACTCTATATAGAAAGCAGTGGTTTTTCAGGGGAAAGAAAATCGTGTTAAATTAAATCAAAGCACATTTGAACGCCCATCTCTTTCCTTTTCTTTTTATTGCGGTAAAATACACACAACATACAATTTACATCTGAACCATTTTTAAACGTAGAGTTCAGTGGTATTAAGTACATTCATAACGTTGTGCAACCATCACCACCATCCATCCCCCCAAACCTTTTCATCTCGTAAAACTGGAACTCTGTCCCCATTAAACGATAGTTCCCATTCTCCCCTCCCCCTAAATGCCTCATATAAGTGGAATCACACAGCATTTGTCCTCTTGTGACTGGCTTCTTTCACTCAGCATAATGTCCTCAAGGTTCACCCGTGCTGTAGCGTGTGTCAGACCTTCATTCCTTTTCAAGGCTGAGTAATCTTCCATGTATGTATATACCACGTTTTGCTTATCCATCCATCCATCAGCACGTGCTTGGGTTGCTCCCACGTTTTAGCTATTGTGACTAAGGCTGCTATGCACATGGGTGTAACATATCTCTTCGAGAACCTGCTTTCCATTCCTTTGGGTATATACCCAGAAGTGGAATTGCTAAGTCATATGGTAGTTCTATTCTTAATTTTTTGAGGAACCTCCACTCTTTTCCACAGTGGCTGTACCATTTTATATTCCCACCAACAGGGCACAAGGGTTCCAATTTCTCCATATCCTTGCCAACACTTGTTATTTTCCTTTTTTTTTTTTATAATAGCCATCCTAATGGATGTGAGTGGTATCTCATTGCGGTTTTTGTCTGCATTTCCCTAATGATTAGTGATGTTGAGAATCTTTTCATGTACTTATTGGCCATTCGTATATCTTCTTTGGAGAAATGTCTATTCAAGTCCTTTACCCATTTTTGAATTGGGTTGTTTTTCTGTTGTTGACTTTTAGGAGTTCTCTGTATGTCCTGGATATTAATCCCTTATCAGATATATGACTTGCAAATATTTTCTCCCATTCTGTGGGTTGCCTTTTTATTCTGTGGATACTGTCTTTTGATGTACACAATACTAAAATTTTCAAGAAGTCTAATTTGTCTATTTTTTTCTTTTGTTACCTGTGCCTTTAGTGTCATATCCAAGAAATCATTGCCAAACCCAATGTCATGAAGCTTTTGTCCTATGTTTTCTTCTAAGAGTTTTATTGTTCTAGGTCTTATATTTAGATCCTTGACATATTTTGAGTTAATTTTTGTATATGGTATTGGGTAAGGGTCCAACTTCATTCTTTTGCATGTGAATATTCAGTTTTCCCAGCTCCGTTTGTCGAAAAGACTGCTTTTCCCCATTGAATGGCCTTAGCACCCTTGTAAAAAAATCATTTGACCATATGTGGGAGGGTCTATTTCTGTGCTCTCTTTTCTATTCCATTGGTCTATATGTTTACCATTGGGCCAATACCACACCGTTTTGATTCCTGTAGCTTTGTAATAAGTTTTGAAATCAGGAAGCGTGACTCCTCTAGTTTTGTTCCTTTTTCAGGATTGTTTTGGCTCTTCACGAACCCTTGAGATTCCAAATGGATTTCAGGATGGGTTTTTCTATTTCTGCAAAAAGCCTTGTATTTATTTTTTAATTACTATATTATTGAATATTAATTGTTTATACATTTTATTTAATCTGAAAGATGCTGCATAATTTCAGGAAAAAAACTCAGATTCTGGATCAAAACAGCAGTGCTTCCAGATTGTATCACAGATACAATCTTCACCGTTTCCTCCAGCCTCCAGATGTCAGGAGGGTTATACAATTATAGGCCAGGAACTGCCTAGGCCAGTGGGATTAAAAAAAGAAACATCTAACAAGTGGCCACTCCATCATCATTTCCCAGGCTTCTCAGAGCCTCAAAGGTCTGCCGTGTATAGTGGCAAATGGTGCTCCTTACTCCAAGAGTTGTACAATGCACAACCCACACAACTGGACACAATAGCCTTACTTGATTATCCCCTCCAGCACAGTGTCCACGCAACTCCATCCTCCCCATGCCTCATGCTCCCAATCTCTTACTTCTTTGTCTCTCCACTGCCCGATCAAGACCTACTCCTGGGGCACACTTGCATACATTGCCGGTGCATGTAAATAGGTCTAGAAGCTAGACTCTAGCCACTCTAAACGGTAATTGAGCAGTAATTAGCAAAACTCTGAAAAGAGCCGCTTACTTTTTAAGCCATCAATTCTATTTCTAGCCATTAATCTTACAGAGAAAATCTGATAAATGTGCAAAGACATGAACGAAGATGTTTTTCATAATATATTTTACATAAGAGAGAAAACTAGCATGTCCAACCAACCATGGTTAAACAAATTGTGGTTTGGTGTATTCACAGAAAGAAATATCATAGAGCCATAAAAATTGGTGAGAGAGATCTTTGTGTACTGACAAAGAAAGAAATTCCCACTGTATCATTAAGAGGAGAGAGTAAGCACAAAACAGTGTTTATCATCACAATTGTGTTAAAAAAAAATTCCTATATGAATAGGAAAACTTCTGAAAGGATGAAGGCATCATATAATTTTTTAACTTATATATATTATCTATTCTTTTCACAATGGCTATGTATAACTTAAACAATAAAAATAGTAGACGTTTTTCAGAAATTTGCTCCCTGGGGTAGGCTCCCCCTCTCCAGCCACGGCCGAGCCTCCAGCTGACATAGGCTACAGTGTTTCCCCGGGACAAATCAGGATGGTTGCTCTACACGAATGGACGCAGTTTTTTATTTTGTGCCAATATCCTCCTTTGTGTGCCTAGAAATTTTTATACCGAAAACTGTAATTGCCAGGACTGTCGACTGCAACAGAAATGCGCCTTGAACAGCATTCACTGGCACAGCTGAACCCAAGTGCTCCAGCATGGTCCTCAGCACTCAGCCCCGCTCCTCTGTCTCTCAGCTCTGCCCTCCCTTCTCCAGCAGGCTCTCGCACAGTGGAAGAGGGTTGCTCATAGCCTGGCCCCACTGCAACCCCACGCAAAGCACGCCGCTCTGTCACCACACCTCCTGCGAGAATCCCAGAATGGAGTTCCACTCGGTGTTACTGGCCTGATTTGGGTCCCTGCCCATCATGAACTACTCCCTGTAGCCAGAGGGACGCCGTATTCGAGTGTCCAAGCCGGCACAGGCCCACCTCTACAGCCAGGGGGCAGGGGTCATTCACCCCAGGTCAGTTCACCCCAGACAAAGATATAAAATGCACAGATTCTCATTGTTCTCTGTGCTGGAGCTCAGGCTCTCCAATTTTTTTTTTTTTTAATTTTGCAAAGCCACAGAGGGGCTGCTGGAGCAACCTCGCATTGTATTGTTCATCAAAGAACGTAATGATTGATGGCCTTTGCGGTTCTCAGTTGTCACAATGCTTGGAGCGGGAGCCGACGTTGGGAGGAGGGGAAGAGCGCATGCCATGCTGGTGTCCAGGCTGAGTTAGAAAGAACAAAATAAAATCAATGGGCACAAGGCAGAAAACACTGGGACAGCAGAAATATTCAGGGGATTTAGCTGGTCTCTGCCTCCTAGATTAAAGAAACCAATCAATATGGCCCACGAGAACCTCCTTTGGACTTCACGAGAGAAGCGTTTTCTCTGTTGATGGTTACCTAGTGCATCCGGGGTCTCACAAGCAGAAGAGCACCACTGATGTGGCAGTGCGGCTCGTCACCCAGCACACTTCAGAGGGGAGAGGACCACATTGCATTCACAATATCCAAATGGATTTTTGAAAGACCCACACAGTTTTGCACGTTGAAACAATCCGGCTTACTAACCATTAATCTAGTATTTTGAAACAAGAAAGAAGAGCATGTCTACTTCTCCAGAAGTGCTTAATATCTAGTAACAACTACCAGGAACCTATTTACAAGGCTATAAAGTCACAGCTACCCAGAATGGTTCACAGCACATAGCTTTCCATACCACGTGACATTTCTGTTAATGTGGTCAGTTAAAATACATTTTTATCAGATGTCGGGTTAGTTTTATAACAAGTGCAGATGTCAGATTTGTGGATTTTAAAACTTCCTGGCAAGAATATGACTCAGAAAGGAAGTTCGTTCTGACACACACTGCAATATAGATGAACCTTGAGGACGTTATGCTAGATGAAATAAGCCCGTCACCAAAGGACGAATACCGCATGATCCCACTTATGCGCGGTATCTACAGCAGTCAAAGCCACAGAGAGCGAAAGTAGAAGGGGGTTGCCAGGGGCTGTGGGGAGGGGAGATGGGGCGCTACCGTTTCGTGGGTACAGAGTTTCAGTTTAGAAAGATGGAAAATGTTCTGGAGACAGATGGTGGTGATGGTTGCACAACAACGTGAACGTGCTTAAGGTCACTGAACTGGACACTTAAAAATGGTTAAAATGGGAACTTTTATGTTGTGTATATTTTACCACACAAAAAAAATTTTTGTGAGGGACTATATTTTTCCTTCATGGTATTTAAGAAATTACGAGTAAAGGTGTTTGTTAATCTCAAAACACTTCATGATGAGTGTGTAAAAACTACACGCGAGTGTGTAATGAGAGAGACTTTGTATGAGGTGCTGGCTATAAGAATACACATCGTGAATTCCTGAAAGCCCCTTTTTCTAGTCATCGGATGTTTAGCTGTTCCCAAGAAACCAGGCCAAAGCTCAAGAACTTATCAGAAGAACACATGGTCAGAAGTAATAAAACGGCTTGCTTCATATTATTTTTTCCATACTATTTATTTTATTTACATAGAATTCACATACTGTAAAATTCATCCTTCCAAAGTTTACAATTCGGTGGTTTTTATTATATTCACAAAGTTCTACAACCATCACCATTATCTAATTCCAGAACATTTTCATCACCTCAAAAAGAAGCCATTACAGTCACTCCCGATTTCTCTCTTCCTCCCGCCCCTGACATCCACTACTCCAGTTCTGTCTATGGATTTGCCTATTCTGGACGTTTCATTTAAATAGATTTATACAATATGTGGCCTTTCATGTCTGGCCTCTCTTACTTAGCATGATGTTTTCAAGGTTCACCCATGTTGTAGCGTGTAGCAGTGCTTCGTTCCTTTTTATGGCTGAAGAACCTTCCATAGTATGGAGGTACCACATTCTGTGGACCCATTCATCAGCTGATGGACATTTGGATGTTTCCACATGTTGATTATTGCAACCAATGCTTCTGTGAACATTGACGTACAGTGTTTGTGTGGGCAGATGTTTTCCATTATCTTAAATAGATACAGAGGAGTGGCAGTGCTGGGTCATAGAGCGCTATCTCTATGTTTAACTGTTGGAGGAACTGTCACACTGCTTTCCAAAGTGGCCGCGCCATTTTATATTCTCACCAGCAGTGTGTGAGGGTTCCGAGGGCTCAAGATTCTCACCAAAATTTGTTACTGTCTTTTTGATTACAGCCGTGCTAGTAGCTGTAAAGTGGCATCTCACTGTGGTTTTGATTTTCCTGACAACTAATGATTCTGAGCCTCTTTTCATGGGCTTACTGGCCATTTGTATAGATTCTTTGGAAAAATGTGTATTCAAATCCTTTGCCAGTATGATAATTTGGTTATTCATCAGGTTGTGCAAATTCTTCATATTAGATCCTTATCTGATATATGATTTGCAAATATTTTCTCCCATTCTGTGGATTGTCTTTTCACTCACTTGATGATGTTTTTTGAAGCCAAAAGTTTTTCATTTTATTGAAGTTCAAGTTATTATTTTTTCTTTTGTTGCTTGTGCTTTTTGCTATGTAAACTGTTGCTTAATCTGTAAATCATGAAAATTTACGCCTATGGTTTCTTTTCAGAGTTTTATAGTTTTAGCATTTTCACTTAGGTCTTTGATTAATTTTGAGTTAATTTTTGTATATAGTGTGAGGTAGGGGGCTACCTGCCTTCTTTTGTGTGTGGATATCCAGGCCTCCCAGCGCCATTTGTTGAAAAGACTGTTCTTTTTCTATTGAATGGTCTTGGCATCCTTACCGAAAATCAATTGACCATAAATGTAAGGGTTTATTTCTGGGCTCTCAACTCTATTCCATTGATCTATCTTTATGCCACGATCACTTGACTACTGTAGCTTTGTAGTAAGTTTGAAATAGGGAAGCATGAGTCCTCCAACTTTGTTATTTTTCAAGATTGTTTTGTCTATTTGGGGCCCCTTGAATTTTCATATGAATTTTAGGATCAGCTTGTCAATTTGTGCAAAAAAGAAAAAAGTCAGCTGGGATTTTGAAGGGGATTATGTTGAATCTGTTGATCAATTTGGGGAGTACTGCCATCTTTACAATATCAAGAATTCCAATCATCAAACACAGGCCCTATTTCCGTTTGTTTAGGCTTTTTAAAATTTCTTTTAACAATGTTTTATAGTTTTCAGTGTACAAGTCTTGAACTTCTGTTAAATTTACTCCTAACTATTTTATTCTTTTTGATGCTATTGCAAATGGAATTGTTTTAACTTCATTTTCAGATTGTTCATTGCTAAGTGTATAGAAATACAACTGATTATTGTATATTGATCTTGTTTCCTGCAACCTTGCTAAACTTGTTTATTCTAACTTTTTTTAGCGAATTACTTAGGATTTTCTATATAGAAGATCATGTCATCTATGAATAGAGATAGCTTCACTTCTTCCTTTCCAATCTGAATGCCTTTTATTTCTTTTTCTTGCCTAATTTCCATGGCTACAACCTCTAATACCTTGTTGAATTGAAGTGGCAAGACAAGATATCCTTGTCTTATTCCTAATCTTAGGGGGAAAATAACCAGTCTTTCACCATTAAATATAATTTAGCTGCAGGGTTTTCATAGAAACCCTTTACCAAGTTGAAGTTCCTTTCTATTCCTAGTTTGTTGAGTGTTTTTATCAGGAAAGCTTGTTGGAGTTTGTCAAATGCTTTCTCTGTATCCATTGAGATGACTGTATGACTTAAATTAATTTTTAATTAAAGAAAATCATACTAGTTCTCTTTGAAAAAAATTTGTTCAATTAGGTCTCCCTAATTCTGTCCCAGCCAACCCAATGTACCCACTGTTGTCACATTGCTCTGCTTCCTTTCAGATATTTTCCTATGCATGTCTGTGTTTGTGTGTGTAGCTGTCGAAAATATACAACATGTTTTTTTTAAAAAAGGTAAAAAATATATATGCTATTTCCTCTCCCTGAGATATTCTCTTGGTCCCAGCTGACACTCCAGTGCTCCATCTTTCTTTAAGGCTGAGATCAAGTCCTTCTTTTCTGGGGAAACTTCCAAGTCATCCCATACATCAGATATCTTTTCCTTCTAGCGAAAACTTGGATCTTTTCCCCTCACTTGGCCCCCTTCAGTTACGTTTTTAGCACAGGAAATGTTTGGCTTTGAACAGCCTGAACTTCCATACAGTATACACTGACCCCTTGTACATCTTTTGTACCTTGGGGAACATTTCTAGCTAGTGAGGAATGATGGTGCAATAGCCACAGTTAAATCCTGTGCCACTGAGACATCTTTACACGGCAGAGTTTGTCGGTGTGATGGCTGAATTCAGCTGTCTTACGGACAGTGTTTTCATGCTGTGCCCATAACACAGGCACCACGTGTGTGGAGAGGTCGGGGTCGGGGGTCTTACTGCATGGGAGAACCAGGGACAGAACATTTCTTTTTACTGTTACATCCTGGATACCTACCAGGCTTCTGGAAGAAATAAAATCTAAAAATCACTATTTTATTGCATTTTGCTCTGTTTCATAAAAAGGAACAGAAAATAGAAAAGTAAAATCGCTGATTCTGGTGTAAGAAGTATACGCCTCACAAATGAAACATGCTGATGACAAAGATGGAACTCAAGAAGCATGTGGAAAGCAGGCATCTTTCGCCTTGGTTAGACCTCACCGGACTTAAGCTAACCTGCTGGTGTTCAATTATGAAGCAAAAAGACCTCATTTATAAGATGTGTAAAAAATGCTAAAAACCTATGTCATCAAAGATTACCTGTAAGTCGTGGGGTATAATAGAGTTTTATAACTGGCTTTTAACTCTTTGGGAACAGACTGTTCCTCATGATGTGCAAGTTTATTATTTAACTTTCACACTTGACTTCAACCCATGTTTTTGGGAATGTGCCATGTACAAAAGGAGTGAAATGACCAGACAGTACTGCCCCAGATAGCGAGCTCCTTATAACCAAGGACAGTTCCATTTAATGGTCATGTAACAAATATTTTGCTGATTGATTAATTAATTATACCTCATTAGAATTAATCTAACTTCTTGATGGAGCACTGTTTGCCAGTGTGTTCACCCCAGTCTGTTTCTCCTACGCCAGCCCTAAGGAGAACATCAGTATGCAGATCTTTCGCCTCCATGTAAACCTCTGGGACCTTTTCCTTTGGTGATGCTTGCCACCGCCGATGTCAAACCTAAACTCATTCCATCGATGCCTGACACTCACACCTGGGTGGGACCATGCTGCCACCTAGAATGGGAGCTTAGTGTTGACCAGGAAGCCTCTTAACGTTGATACTCTAATTGCAAATAATCGGAAGATGTACACTTTTTAGCCTGAGATACACATGCCACTCTCATGTGTATTTGGTAAGAATTTTTTAAAGTACATCCTTCTTGAAGGGCCACATGACAATATGGATCAGGGAAAAAAGAAAAAAAACTCACCTTTTGACCTAGAAATTCGACTTCTACAATTCCTCCTACATAAACAACCAGACAAATGTGCAAAGATGGCTGCAAAAGATTTGTATTGCAGCATTTATTACAATAATGATAAACTGGAAATAACCAATAGGAAAATGGTTAGAAAAGACAAGCTTGAAAAGAAAAGGTCATTTTTTCTATGTAAGTATTTAAATGTCATTCTATGTATTAAGATTTTTGAAGGTTTAGAAAGTTTTACACCAAAATATCAACAATGGTTATCTTTGGGTGACAGAGTTATCAGTGACTCAAAAATTTTTTATTTGCTTTATCTGAATTATCTGAGTTTTCTCAGTGAACATGTATTGCTTCTGTCTGCATGTAAAATTATTTTTTATGTAATATAAGCCACTCACCCCAACTTTAAAAGGCTGGAGGGTACTTTTAATGATAATTGCAAAGTAAGTTTTGGTAGAAATTCTAAATCACTCTTCGCGACCTATTTTACAGAGTATCCTGTTTCCCAGGTCTGGATGTTAGCCCTAATATTCTCCATTTCAAATCCATCTAAGGGTTTTCCCGTGGGCCTCCACATCGCAAAAGTTCCCCATCAGGCCAAATGCCGTAATTGCACACGACTCTTACCAGATAGGCTCTCCAGAAGGACTGAATGATGAGGGCTGCTTCCTCTTCTGTCAGCAGGAGGGAGAGTGGGATTGGCGGCCGTGGGCTGAAAAGCAATAAAACGGTCATATGCCCATGAGAATCCGTCCTTCAGCCTCAGCAAGGCCTTTGACAACATAATGGCCTCTCTGATTAAGGGCCTCATCCGTTCCCATTCTTAGAAAGCAACAATGTCATTTTTGATAGGAAAGTTTAAGCTTGAGTTAGCATGTTTTATTTCGAAATCTGGGGTGGATTTTTTGTTTTCAATCTGCATAATCTTAAATCACTGTTAGCTTGCCCCGCTCGGAAGGGCTCAGGTTACTAAAGTTGCATGTTAGTCCTCAAGGTGCAACATACATGTTATTGACATAAGGCCTTGTGGACACAAAGCAAGAGCCAGAGCAGAAGAGACCTTTATGTACTGCAGCTGAGTGAGGCATAATAAACGGCTCTTTCCCAACTTTCTATTGAAGGGAAATTAACTAGTCCATCTCTTACCTGGAGGGAAAATACTGGAATTTACCTCTGTATTTCTACATCTTAAGAAGCAATAAAATATCTCAAGCGCTGGTTCCATTGACAGTGTCTGCTCTTGTGGGATTTTTTAAGATTATGATGGGAGTTTTGATCGTAGATATCACATTTAAAAATCATGGCTAAATGTTCTTTTCTTTTCTTGTTTTTTTCCTAAAAGTTTTAAAGAGATACTAAGTGTAAGTCTAACTTAATTCTGGTTCCTTATGTCTCCCCAAAGCACAGCTACCCCTGAAGAGCAAGAGTCAAGACTTTGCAGATACAGCACAAAGAAATAAAGCTCTGAAAGAAATGTGGCTCACCAGGAGGCTGTCCCCGGGGCAGGATCCTCCGAAAGCTTGCTGGTGAGGGACCCTCAAGTCCTGGCCACAGAGCCCTCTCTAATGACAGCCATCACTTGAGTTTACAGTAACTCCCACTGTGCAGAGAGGAGGACTGACTGCCCAAGGTCACACAGCTTGTAGGTGGCCTAGTCAGGATCCGGGCCCAGATCCAGCCAGTCCCAAAGCTGAGGCTTCCCTCGCAATGCGTGCGGAGACCACACCTCAACGGGGCCAGCACTTAGCAGATGCCCAGCCTGGCGCAGACTGCGAGGGAAACTGGCAGCGACGCGTGATTCTCCGGGGTCTGCGGTTTTATCTCCCTCTAAACTTTGCCTTGAAACAACAACAACAAAACTTCCCTTGATACGTATAATTGTGTGACTGAATGAATGCTCTTTTGAATTATTCCAGAATAAAGAAATCAAAGACGGGAAGGACCCTGAAGGTCACTGGGAACATTTCTAGCAAGCGAAGTGCTGCCAAGTTCTGGCTCTCGGGCTGGGCCAGTCCTTTCTAAGAGGCCAAGGAAAGCAGGTTCTTCTATTTCTTGGAGACCTAATTACACCCTCAAAACGACCGCATTGTTAGAGACCTTTCCCTAATTTCAGTTTCCATTTTTATTTGCATGATGTAGTGACATTTTTTTTGGTTCTGTTTTTGTTTTCACTTACTGCCTAATATCCGGTTTTCTGGGCTGTAATGGAGCATTCATATTGTGCTGGAGGCTTGCCACTGGAGGCTCATCGGCTCCCACTTTCCACATTAAAGGTCTCTCCTCGTCCATTCTCCTTATTCTCCAAATCACAGTTGTGTGACACGGACAAATCCCATCCCTGAAGAAATTCTCCTTCACTAGTTAAAAGTTAACAGCTTGTAGAGAGATTCTGGTCTTTCTAAGGAGACCCTGGAGTGCTGGCAGTGAGTTTATGAGAATAACACTATCGGGCATTCATACCAGCTGATATTTACCAAGAACTTTCTGGACTCCCCTCCCACCAGCCTCTCTCCTTGTGCTCCAGCCATGCGGGCCCTTTTCATCTCCTCAAGTGTGTCCTCCCACCTTAGGGCCTTTGCAGAGGGACTTTCCTCGGCCTCCAGTATCCTCCTACTCCAGCTGGAGCACTGCACGTGGTCATGCAGTCTGCTGCTAAGGGCACCCACAGGGCACTGAGACCCGGCCCACACTCTGCTCGCTAAGCCACGCTCCAGGTTTGGCAGGGGGGCTGACACCTCCTTCTCCTGATTCACTCTTATTCTTTCTTCCAATTTCCACTCAGATGCTATGGAAAGATGTCCTTTGATTAGGTCAGGGCCCAGTGGAGCTCTAAGCAATTTTCCTTCCTAGTCCTTGGCCCAATTTGGAGATATAAACCTGTGTGATGTAAAATTAATGCCCAAATCCTCCACCGGGCTGAACGCTCCAGAGGGCAGCGACGGGGCCTCTGTCTACTGCTCCCAGCACCTAGGACAACGACCGGCACATAGTCGACGCTCCATAAACATTGGTGGAATGAGCCTCTGTGCCTGGCAGAGTGTGCTAAGCACTTTCCACACCTTATTTAATTAAATCCTCACAACATTAAAAACGAGCTGTTGTTATCCTTCTTTGAGAGCTGAAGAAACTGAGGCAGGGAGGGGTGAAGTGACCTGTTCAAGGTCACTGACCATTTCCTGCTGGGAATGCAAACTGCCCAGGAAACGGACGGAGCGGCCCAAGGAGACGATGAAGGGGAGCCCACAAGGTCACCAACATGGGATCCTGGGTCTAACAGCTGCGAGTGTTACACAGAGGAAAACACAGTCAATTGCCTAGAAGAGAAAAACGTCGGGGGGGGAAAGCCATAATCATAGAAAATGCCCTCTTCATTAATCCACACAGTAATAACTTGGCAGGTATGCATTTGTCTGAAGCTCCACAGGGACATCCGGTGTCAGGACAGCAGAACAAAGTGGAGTTTGTCACTTGGATCTGAGGGAAGGTTTGATGGTGCCGTTCTGCTCAGCTGCAATTTTCCTGCTTTAATGTTTTTCTCAACCGATGTCATGAAATCCTCAAAGTAACAGTATTCCTGCTTAGGGATAGCAGTAGGAAAGGAGAACCGCAAATCTGGGGCCACGACTGGCCAGGCCAGCCGGACAAAGAGCTTTCACCAGTAACGGAACCCCGAACCGCTTTGCATCACAATGACATCTCCAAACAGCAAAATGAGATTTCTAATAGGTCTTTAAGCGGTAAGATGAGACCACCTTTAGTGACATCCCTGCTTTCATGGCTAAATAATGGGGTGCTGTCTCCTTCCCAAACAGAGAATAAGGGTGAGAAAGCCAGCGTAAATCAGGCCAAATGAAAAGGACTTAATCTTCAGGGAGTAGCGTCTGGGAATTATCCATCATTTCAGCAGGCCAGCCTGAAGGGACAGAAGCCATGCCAGGCCCTTTTCTCTCTTTTGGAATCAGTGCAACTGGCTTCAGGTCAAATAAAAATAGAGATGGAGAGGAGGCGAAGGCTCGTCATCAGGGAACTAGGGAGGGGAGCAGGGACAAGCATGTCAATCAGAGGAGAGGCAGCTGAGGCTCCCGCCTCGAGCGCTTAAATTGGACATCCCTAGAGCAGACAGGTTTACGTGTTCTAACGGGCAAAACAGTACTCCTAAGTATGCTTCCAAGAAGAATTGTCTTATTGGTAATGCTCATTTGTCATGTCCTTCTCCTTTCTTCTCAAATGTGAGTTGAAAATATTTGAATCGTAAGAACTGATGCTATAATTCTGAGAAGGAACAAGACTTCGTTTTTCTAATTGTGTCTATGTTTGCATGGATAAACACACACACACACACAATTCTTTCCCATTTTTTGAATGCTAAGTAAAATATTTGCAGGACCTCAAGAAGAGATAGCATGCTTACAAAATACATAAGAGAATCTGAGAAGTTAGTCCTTATTAATTTCTCCATCCAGTTCTAAGACGAGCGGTTCTATCCAACATGGCATTTAAGGAGAATAAAACAGAAAGGAGAAAAGCTTCCTTTATGTTGAAAATTGAATCTTGGAATCCAAATTCTATCCACTTTTCATTAGGTAAGAGATTAAGTTGTTTTCTTGGAACATGAGAGCGCAACCCAGATGCAAAGCCGTTTACAAAATGACACAGGCCCTAAATCAGCCATCATTCATTGAGCCTTTCAAGGGCCCAGTATTTGATAACGTCTACCCATTGTAGTCGGGAAAACAGATTACCCCGTCCCTGCTCTCAGCCCTCACTGGTTTCCCAAACATTCTGTGCTGGAGGCATCACAGTCTTGAGTAATGAACTTCAAATATTTGGAAGAAGTGCCATGGAGGTTATCTGGAATCTTCCAGACATATGGTGACTAGCCATTAGGACGGAATCTCATAGGATTCTTTCCATTCCAGCCTTCTATGATGTGAGGAACAGCTCCCAAACCCAGCAGGGGAGAGCCAGCTGCATTACTCGCCAGCAGCCTTACAGCGCATTTAGAAACCACACTTACTAGGATGTGATTTTGCTTTCGCCCCCTCTCGAACTCCACCCTGGGAGACCAACAAGCAGTTATTACCCCGGCATCAGGCTGAGTCATTCTGAGTTAAACACAGAGTCGAGGCCAGTTTCACCAACCCCATCATTGGAAGCGGCGTGGCACACAGGTCCAGTTAGCAGTGCTCACAAAACCAGGCGCTGCCAGACCACGTGCTGGCCCTTGGGCTGCAGGGGCAACCGTCTTAAAAATCAGGGCTGTGAGGCTTGGTGCTTTCAGAGAAGTATGCCCAGATCGCTGTGTTATTTGGTCTCTTTGTAACTGGTTACATGTTTTCTCTAACGACTTAAGGAAAATCTTAAGGAGGTCTGCCTTCTCCCCAGTATCCCTCCTTCCGCTCCAAATGGTGAGCTCAGGCAGGGGGACGGGTGTATGGGGGGAGAGGGTAGACCCTGCCCTCCTCGGCCCAGGGGAGGTGCTCCAGCCCCTTCCCTCCCTCCCCCCCCAAGGGATCGTAACTGGTTTTGAGCCATGGACCCTTTTCCACTTCAGCAGTCCAGATTTCTTCTCAGAAGAATGTTTTTAAAAACATAAAAGTAAATAAATACATAAGATTACAAAGAAAATCAGTTATATTGAAATACAGCTATCAAAATGTTAAACAAAAAATTTGGTGATATGGTAATATATGTGCTTCTAAATTACGCAGGAAATAAGAAGAGCTAATGGCAGGTCAATTAACTTCTGCAATTTGAAAGGAACGACAAGCGCAAATGATATTTGAGATCATTACAACTGTGAAAAGACCTGATTGCGATTAGCTACGGTAGATCCTACTGAGGTTGGTTAGCCACATTCCTAATTCAAAGACAGGCTGAATTTCAGTTAGAGACGAGTGAAAACAAAGAAGTGAGTTCCTCTCTTCCAAATGCAGGGACCCCTGAATCATAGACAGTTGTGGCCGGAGCTGGGGAAAGGGAGGAAGATGGGTTTAACATCCAGGATGAGACTGAAGACTAAGGATTTAAAAATAAACAAGACGAATCCAAACAGTGAAATGAGACTAAAAACAGAGTGACCGGGAAGTCATGGAATTTGGCCAAAAAGTTATTAAAGGGCTGCATCTCAGATGGAAGAGAGATCCTGTGTAATATAGTGGGGCAATTACTGGGAGAAAAAAGAAAAAAAAAGCTTCATATTTTTATTCCCAATAAGTTATGAAGCTTCAGGAAACCCGTTACATTTTTAAAACAGAACTCATTTCCCCCACTGCATTTCAGTAAATGGCTCCCCATCCAGCCAGACAATCAGGCCCGAAATCTCCACGTCATCCTTGACTTCTCTCTAACCCCACATCCAATCCATCAACAAGGCTTCCTGGTTCCAGCATCAAAATATATCCCAAATCCAACCTCTTCTTGCCTCCTCCACTCCAAGCTGCCATCATCTCCTGCCCCCTTGCTGCATTATTAGAGCTGACTTCAGTCAACTGCCCATCCAGCTGTCAGAGTGGTCTTTGTAAAAGATAAATTGATTACCTCCATCTTCTGCTCAAAACCTTCCAACAGTTTCCTATCACACCAGGAAGGAAAAAGAAAAGTTCAAACTCTTTACCGTGGCGTCCAAGGGCCCCCCAGCAAGCTGGACATGGCCTAGCCAGGCTCTCTGGCTTCATTCCTGCCACCCTCTCCACTCCCGCATCTCCTCTTGCCTCACTGGCCAACTTTGTTTCTGTCTCAGGGCCTTCAGGGTGGCTGTTCCCTCTGCCTGGGACACTCTTCCTTCCAACCTTTGTAAGGCTGGCTCCCTCTGCTTGTCATCCAGGCCTCTGCGCAAATGTCACCTCCTTACAGAAGTGAGCCTTTCCTGGCTTCTCTACCTGAAACACTGCCACCTCTCCCCCAGCCCTGGGACTCGATCCACTCCCTCTGCTTTATTTCTCTTCAAAGCGCCTGGGTCTTCTTTACGTTATACAGGATGTTTATTTGTTAGTTTGCTTATTGTCTGTCTTCTCACTACAAGGTAAACTCCATGGGGGCCAAAACTTTCTCTCTTGTCCTCCATTCTATCTATGGTACCTAGAAAAGTGCCTGGAACAGAGTGGGCATTCAACAGTTCTTTGGTTCCCACTACCACAAATTATGCAGTCGAGTTTCCCCCGTTCAGGGGAATCGCAGGGGTCAGCACATCCAGAGTGCAACGGGTGAGCCTCCCCCTGGAAAGCCACCTTCGCGATCCTGCCAGGTAAGTGTGCAACAAACATTTCCCAGTGAACGAATATTATCACAGGTAAGGAAACAGACCTTTCTCTAAGGTTGGAATTTATCGGTGGCAGAGCTGAGGCTAAATGCACACATTCTCTCTCACTTGCTTGGTCATTGTGCTGCTCATGTTTCATCTTGCTACTGTTCTCTTAAGATTAAGGATAACATAAAACCCTTCATTCTTTGAATACCTACTATGAGCCCTCTGCAGTGGATATCTTTAATTTTTATCTGCCCATCACACCCTCCCTGTTCCTGCGGGATCAGCCTTCAGACTTTGCTTTGACAGCTCCTCCTCCCTCAGTTGGGGGAATGTGGGTCAGTGTCTTGCCTTCCCCTGGCCAAAGAGTACACCTGGGACCCAAGCTTAGCCAAGCAGATGCTCTTTCCCTGGAAGGGGAATCTTGAGTAGACCGGCAGAGACTAGAGGATTCTTGATGGCAGTGGTGTCTTGAAAACATGGGTCTCTGCTCCCAGGGTCCCTGTACCTGCTTTCTAAGGCCAGGCCCTTACCTTTAGCTTCAGGTTTGTGAGTTATCTTTTTTTCTTCCAAAATCTACCCTATTTCTTAAGTAGCTCTTAACTTTCTGTTGCTTGCAACAAAGAACTCTGATATCATCTTTAACCCTCACAGCAACCCTACAATGTAGGTATTCTTAGCATCCCCCGGTACAGAAGAGAGGACGAGGCTCAGAGATGTGAAGGGATTAGTTCCAGGTCACCCAACTGTGGGAAACTGCACAATGGCCCCCAAGAGGTCCATAACCAATGCTCAGACTCTGTGAATACATACGTTCCCTCAGAGGGCAAAGGGACTTTGCAGATGTGATTGAGTTAGGGACCCTGAGATTAGCCTTGATTACACAGGTGGGCTCAATGATGCAATCACAAGAATCCTTATGAGAGGGAGGCAGAGGGAGATCCTGCTACAGAAGTGGATGTGGCGATGGAAGCCAGAGGTCAGAGTGACACAAAGAAGGTATCACGAGCCCTCCAGATGGCAGGTAGCCTCCAGAAACTAGAAAAGGCAAGAAAATGAACTTTCCCCTAGGGCCTGCAGAAGGAACTGATTTGGGACTTCCAGCTTCCAGAACTATAAGAACTATAAGAGAATAAATGTGTGTTGTTTTAAGCCACCAATTTTGTGCTAATTTATTAAGCAGCCAGAGGCAACTAACACACCAACTAATGATGGCAGAGCTGAGATTGGAAGCCAGATGTGTCTGCCACGCTGCCTCACACAGGCTCCCCGAGCTCGTTCCCAAAGAGTCACCTAGAAACAACAGGAAGAAGGAAAGGAAGCAGGACTGTGTGCCCCAGAAAAAGGGCCACCCCGCTGCCAAGCCTCCAGCGAGGGGGAGGCACTTAGAGGATTTACGCATCCAAGCATGTCCCGAATTCAGGAAACAGCTCTCCATCCTTCCTGTTTGAAGACGAATGCTGATGTAAAGAGCAAAGACGATTTATTATCCTCAGGAGACCCTCTGGCCTCTGAAATTACTGAGACAGAAATCTACCCTTCTAAAAGACAAAATAAATTAAAAGGATTTTTTCCTTTCAACAGGCCATGACAGCAAATGTTCTGCCACGCCACCATTTAATTATGATCTTTAGTGCAAATGCATGCCGTTTCCTGTGCCGTTTTGAAGGCAGGAGCGTTTTCGGTCCCACTGTTAACCTCGGTGCAAACAGACCATCCTATGGCTGGTGCTTGTCCTCAAATAGCACGGTGACACTTTTGTTTTCACTTCAGTTTTTGGTCATTAGATACCTTCCACCAACATGAAAGTATCGTGGATTTTTTCTTCTTTTTTTTTTTGTCCAAGGGTAGAACTCAGCTGAAAAGACATTTCACCCAAAGCAACCTTTTCTTTTCTCTTCTAGAACACAACCTTTGTTTCATTGAAGGTCTCAGCTTTAATGATGTCTTTCATCAGCCTTCCCTCTGGGACATGGGACCAGATAGGCAGCAATGCACCTTTGTTCCTTGTGCTCATTTAGGGATTTATTTTTGCAAGTGAATCCGACCAATTCGTTTCGGTCAAAATAAAAAGCAAAATGTTTCCTGTTCTTAATATGATAGCAAATAATTTCATGGCTTCTGATTGGCTGGCTGAGTCAGGACTATGTCCCACAAAAGAGGATGCTGCTGGATTCATAAACAGGAGGAAAGGCAACAGGAGATATGACGTAATTCCCCGCTGTTGAAAGGTGGGGAAGAAATCACCCTCCTCAAGCTCTGATGAGAGCGTGTGGGAGATGGTACTATTGTTCCCGGTTTATTGCTCCTTTCTCTGTCAGAGACTCGTGCATCCTTACTCTTTGCCGTACGTCCTGCAGTTTCTCCCTGTGGGTGCTGTCAGCTTCCCTGGAGCACTGATCCCAAGCTTGGCCAGGGGACTTATATTGGCCAATGAACTGTGAGCAGAAGTAATGTCTGCCATTACATGGGCTGGCCCCTGCTCTTCTCCCTCTGCCGTGAGACTGAGGCAGGGGCCACTCCTTCATCCTGGGTCCCAGAATGAAAAGAGATGTGGAACAGAGCCAAAGGTGACACACAGCCAATCTAGAACAGGGTGGGGAATAAACCCTTGTGGTTATAAGGCACTGAGATTTGAGGGTTGTTTGTTACAGCAGCAGAACCTGGAGAAAGCTGACTAATTCAGAATACTGGAGGGTAGTTGGGGCAATACCATGTGGGAGCACATATCAGCCAGGACTCTCTCATTTGCAAGTATCAGAAACCTAACTCAAACTAGCTTAAGAAAAAAAAGATACTTATTGGCTCACTTAACTAATAGGCGTAGAATTGGCCTAAGGTATGGCCAGCTAGAGAGGCTGAAGTCAATGCCACAGGGGCTCAGGCTCAGGCCACCTCTCAGGTCTGCTGGTATCTCAGGCACTGTCTCCTTACATGGCTGCCCTCAGCAGCTCAGGGCTGATAATCTCAAAGCTCCAGGTCTAGAGGAAAAGGGAAAAAATCTTTCTTGGTTCCTTCCTGAAAAATCTTAGACTTATCTCTGATTGAACCAAACTGGGAGTAACCCTGGTGGTCAGGGGGGATTCACTGCTCTGAGTGGCCAGGCCTGGGTCACATGCCCAGCCCGGAGCCAGAGGTGGAATCAGCTCACTGTCTTCCTGAACGAGAATGGGAGAGGGGTGATCTTTCAGCGACACAGGGACGTCTAGAACCCAAAGGAGGGGGAAACCAATGCAGGGCTGGAAAAAATATAAACGCCTACCATAGCAAGCAAGAAAATGGGATAGAAAGAAATAGAATAAATACCCTTTAGTTTTGAAATTGTTTTTAATTCTTTGTTTTTTAAAAAGATTGGCACCTGAGCTAACAGCTGTTGCCAATCTTTTTCTTTTTTCTTTTTTTCTTCTTCTTCTCCATAAAGCCCCCTAGTACATAGCTGTATATTCTAGTTGTAGGTTCCTCTGGTTGTGTTATGTGGGACACCACCTCAGCGTGGCCTGATGAGCGGTGCCATGTCCACACCCAGGATCCAAACTGGCAAAACCCTGGGCTGCCGAAGCAGAGCATGCAAACTCAACCACTTGGCCACAGGGCCAGCCCCCTGTTTTTATTCTTAAAGTAACTCTGCAGACAATATGAAAGCTACAAAATAATATAAAGGAGAAAATAAAAGGCGTGTTCCTGGCATTTGGAGTGAAACATCCTTTTTAAAGACTTTTAGGTCTAGAGTTATTTAATTCTATGATGATCCCCGATTTTAAACATTTTCTTTTCACTGCATAGTTTATTTAACTAATATGTATATTTTATATATGATAAATCTTAGTTATTTTTATAAACCAAAGAGAATTTTTTAAGGGTTGTCAATGTCTATATAAAATGGCTACATAAAATGCAGTTATTTAAAAAAAAAGTCATGGAAAAGAAACGGGTAGCTGAGAAGGGATGGACAGAATGAAGCAGCGTATGCTAAATTACGGGGAACCTGTGGGAGAAGGCCCATCATTTATGTGATAAGCAATCGGCAGCCAGCCGTGACAAATGGTCACAACCTACCAGCTGTGATCTGACAACATAATGACATCGTGCATCAAAGACAGCTGGGCTTGGCAGAATTGATCTTACCAAGAACATTAAAATAGGACCCAAACTCCCATTTTAGATGGCTCCCCAGGCTGGTAGATAGCATTTATAGCCTCAAATAATCCTAATACAAGTGTAACATACAAAAGAGTTGCATCTTACACAGGAGCCATACTGTAATATGAGGACGTAGGTGAAAATCACATTTAGTCAGGATTTCCCCTTACCATACTTTAAATTCCATATACAGACACAGCATCTTTCATTCAATTCTGCGTAGCCAGCTCTCTCCCAGTCTTCGTGCTGATCACTGCAAATACCAGGTGATCTCGGGGGCGGCAGAGCTGAGTAATGGACCACGCCTTCAGCAGTCCAGACTCTGGAGCCAGACCGCCTGGCTTCAGACCCTGCCTCTGCTATTTACTGGCTTGTGACCTTGGGCAAATAAGTTAGCATCCCGGTACCTCGGTTGTTTCTCTGAGATATGGCTGTCGCTGGGATAGCTAGTGCTCATGGAATATCCAGTGCTCCCTTGCATAGCTCAGCCTGCCTTGCAGCTGGTTTGGGGCCCTGCTCTGTGAGGAGAGGTAAGAAGGTTAAGAACCTTCTAGGCTGAGAAGGTTAAAAACTGGGGGGCCTCCTCCATTCCTTTCTTCTTTTGCTTCAGTGATCTCAAAGATCACATGTTCCAAATAGCTGTAATTTATAAGAGGGCTGTCCAAACTGCATCAGTGGTTATATGAGCAAAAATAAGCTGTTATTGGGTTAAGCCACTGGTACTTCGGTATTGTTTATAACCGCAACTTAGCCTAGCCTGGCCTGCCTGACTGATACAACGGGGAAAGAATATTTCCTACTTTGTTGGGTTGTTGTGTGAGTTAAATTAGGTAATATTTATAAATTGTTCTGAATAGTACCTGAACAAATACTATATAAATGCTTGATAGATAGGTAGGCAGGTAGACAGACAGACGGACAGAGAGACAGAAGGAAGTTGTTGCCTCGTGAGCTGCTCACGTTCTGAGGGACACAGGAAACTGACTAAGGAAAGAGCTGAGTCACGTGTCCTATTCTATGCTTCACCTCCAGACTGGAACAACAAGGGAGATTGCTTGAATTTTTTAAAATCTTATTTCTCTCTTTCTCTCTCCCCGAAGAGTATATCATTGAATTAGCATAAATGAAGTACATATACTGCAATCCAGCTATATACGAAATCTGTCCGTGAAGACAGGGACCACATTGATCGATGTCACAGTTCCATGGCATACAGTAAGTGCCCAATAAGTGGGAGCCAGCCAGCTTATGAATATGTCTGCTTCTATAATTTCAGAGCACATTTAAGCATTTGATAAAGATCAGCTAAACAAATGAACAAATAAATTAAATAACTCCCTTTAAATAGCTGGGACACATCTGCTTGGTATACACATCAGTAGTGGAAAAAAACGTATTCCCTTAATAGCTTGCACCAGAATTCCTCTTAGGTAAGGAACTAGCTTTGTTTACGTGAAAGACCATTCTACAGATGGAAAAACTGAGGCTCAGAGAGATGAAGCCACCTTTGCCCAGAGTCTCAGCTGGATGTGGTGGAGCTTGGTTTGGAATGCAGAGTCGTGATTCTAGAGGCCAAGTTCCTAAATCCCGCACTACACTGCTGCCGCTTCTTTGATTTCCAGTCTTACACTTTGATTTACACTCTTACACTGCCCTTGACAGCGCCAGGATTTGACTTGCTGTCATCTTCAACCCATCCCCCACCAGCCTTCTCAGGATACTTCATCATTCATACTGATGGCACCTCCAACACCGTGGCCTCCAGTCCACCTGATTCCACAAGCCCTGTCTTCCCTCATGTCAGTCACTCAATAAAACCGTCTCATCTTAGAATGGGTCATCACTGAAGACTGTCAGATCTCGACTTCCCAAATTCTTGTTCTGATCATAACTTTCTATTCTTCCATCTTTCCCACCTACTCACTTCTATCTATATTGTTATTTGCCCTTACATGAGACTACGGTTTGGGAAGGTTATTGTCCACCTAGAACAGGGATCAGCAAACCACAGCTCATCGGCCAAATCTGGCCCACCACCTAGTTTTGTAAATAAACTTGTATTGGAACACAGCCATGCCCAGTGGCTCACATATTGTCTACGGCTGCTTACATGCTACAGTGGTCAAGTTGAGCAGTTGCAACAGAAACCATATGTGGCTGCAAAGCCTAAAAGATTCACTATCCGCTACAGAAGAAGGTTGCTGATCCAACCTAGAAAGCCATTTCCTTATTCCCCAGGAACTCAGAGATTACTGGAGCCATGTCCTTAGGGCAAGCCCAGGACTTTGATCACGTTAATCCTCCTTCTCATTGTTGCTGGGGAGAACTGGGTTGGGCGTTGGAGGCAGGTGTGGAGGGAGACGAGGCTGATGGACGGGAACTGGTTGGTGAGTTGTGTGCACATTCAGAGCCAGGTTTGGGAGGGGTGACCACAGCCTCCCCAAGCACCATGAGCCTTCTCACTTGGGCCTGCACCTGCCACTCTCTCCTTGCCCCTGGGGCCATTTTCCTTCCATGCCATTTGAGCTTCCCAGCGTGATCACATGAAAACTCAGTCTCCCCTACTGTCTGTCACTCTAGCCACCTCCAATGGAGAGGAACAGCCCTCAGCCCTCCCAGTTCACTGCCAGTCAATAGATGCCTCGTCGCCCACGGCACATCCACCATTCAACGAGGCGCTCACAAGGAGCTTTGGAAAATCTCATTGTTTCTTTTCCTTTTAATTTTTTATTATGGAAATTTTCAAAGATACAAAAAAGTAGACAGAAAAAAAAAATGAACCCATGTCACCATCAGCCAGGTTCAGTTATACTGTTCTCCATGTCAGTCACTCAGTGTAACTTCCCCTCAACCCTGTCCATAGACGTCATTTTATATTTCATTCACAAATATTTCAACATGTTTCTCTAAAAAGTAATAACGTTTTTATCATGACTATGAAATTATCATACCTTAAATAAAATAACAATAATTCTTTACATCATCAACTATCTACTAAGAGCTCAAATTTCCAATTGTCTCCTAATTTTTCTTTTTAGTTTGTTTCTTTGAATCAGGATCCAGATAAAATCCACACATTAAAGTTTTTAAAACTTTAAAATTTTCTTGCTTCTAAGATGGACTCCGCCACTCCCATTTTAGTGTTTCCGAGTTCAGTATGTTTCTTACTTCCAATGTGAAGACATAATGTAGTGTTTCTTTCTCTTCCTGAAAATTGGTTGTTCAATCGTTAACATAATTCAGAAAATTTGGTAATTTATGAGAAAAGTGTAAGATAATCATTCTAGAAAAGTTAACAATGCTTCCCCTTCAGACTTCCCCTTCAGATCCCCCTGCCCAGTCTCGACCTTTCACTATATTAGCTTGGCCAGTCTTCAACCCCGATTTCGGCAATCATTTGTTTTCTCTACCCTCTTTCCAGGGTTGTAGAGGGTTGCTGGAGATAATCACATAAGCAGGCTGTTCATATGCACCGTGAATTCAGGCCATCAGCTGGGCCATGCCTATTTATCCCTGGTTGATTCCCCATCGGTTTCACCACAGCAGCTGTTGCAGCCCCCTCCCCTCCCCAACAAGCCTCCAGAACCCGCCTGGGCGCCCTCTCAGCAGATGCCTTCACACCTACGTGAACTCTCTCAACTCCTCCCCCTTCCACCTCAAATTTCCTTTCACTTTGAGCTCTGATCTCAGAGGAATAAATACACATCTTCCTTTATCTGTATATGGGTATATGTGCATAGAGAAGGACTCTTAAAAGAAGTTCCCTAAAATGTCAACAATGGTTGTATCTGGGAGGCAGGCTCTTAGGCAATTTGCAGCTTTTTCTTTTTCCTTTTCTGTCTGCTTTCACTTTTTTCACTGAGCATGTGTCATTTTTACAAAACCCAGAACAATTTTAAACTGTTATTGATCCCCAACATGACGTAGGTATCCCTCGGAGTGAGGGATTCTCAGTTTCTCCATATTCTCCATTACTCTATGATAGGCAGAATCATGGAGCCCAAAGATGTCCCCATCATTAATTCCCACGGAATTATGTTATCTTACAATGAACACGTGAATATGTTATCTTACAATGAACACGTCAATATGTTATCTTACAATGAACACGGGATTATGTTATCTTACATGAACACGTGAATATGTTATCTTACAATGAACACGTGAATATGTTATCTTTCAATGAACACGTGAATATGTTATCTTACAATGAACACGTGAATATGTTATTTTACAATGAACACGGGAATATGTTATCTTACAATGGCAAAAGGGACTTTGCAGATGTGATTAAATTAAAGACTGAGACGGGGAGATTATTCTGAATTATGTGGGTGAGCCAACGTAAACATATGAGTCCTCAAGAGTGGAAGAGGGACGGAAAAGAGAATCCGAGAAATGTGGCTAAGGAAGCAGGGTCAGAGATATGCAACGTGGCTGACTTTGAAGCTGGAGGAAGGGGCCACCAGCCAAGGAATACAGGCAGCGTCTAGAAGCTGAAAAAGGCCAGGAAACGGGTTCTCCCCTAGAGGCTGCAGGAAAGAAGGCAGCCCTGCCAATGCCTTGATTTGAGCTCTGTGAGATCTGTGTCCGGCATCTGACCTCCAGAACTGTAAGACACTAACTGTGTATTGTTTAAAGCCACCAAAGTTTGTGGGAATTTGTTACAGCAGAATTAGAAAACTACTAGACCCCTGCTACCTCCCTACTGCCCATTTCAAATCAAAACACAACTGCAAGATAAGCCACGGTCATCACCGCCAATCACACATCTTAGAGTAAGTGCCTCCTTCACTGACCCTCCAGAACAAACTATGGGGTGCTAAAAGTTCATTCCCACCCATCTCGGCTCAATCTGTGCATTGGACATGCGGCTCTTGATTCCAAAATCAGTGTCTCTCTCCAGACCCCACTTCTGAGCTTCAGGCCAATGCTTCCAATAAGGATTTCCTAGAGGCACCTCAATCTCAATGTGCCCCGGACAGGGAGCATCATCTTTACCCTTGATCCTGCTTTTCTGGCTAGGTCTCTTTGCTCCTATTTGGGCCCTCCCGTTTACCCAGGAAATCTCACCTTTTCAGGCACACCCCTTCTCCAGTCCTACACTCATCCCGTGTCACCTGTCCACTCTACCCATTCTACGTCCCTCCTTTTCTATTCCTGTTGTCCTGGCTCAAGACCTCAGGGCTGTAACCACGGCCTGGGAAACAGCAGCCCGACTCTAGTCTCTCCTCAAGCTCACACATCCCCTGCTGTCTTGGGAGTTATCTTGCCAAAACAGTCTGATCCCATTACACTTCTGCTCTAAAACCTTTTAATGCTCTCTCTTGCTTGTGGAATAATGCCCAAACTTCATGCTTTTACTGAACACCAAAATCCAACCCCTATCTCCCTCCCAGCCTTATCTCCCATCCCATCCCCAGATCCTGGCATGCTCCATGAGACAGCTATGCTGGTCTCCCGTGCCTGGACCAAGTCCTGCCTTCTCCCATCTCTGTGCCTTTGGCCTTGAATACCCTCTTCTGCCGTTTCTCTCTTCCTAAGTCCACAATGTCCTTCAATGGCAACAGTAACCACTAGTAAGCCACGTGTGTCTCTTCATGATCCCATTTGTAAGTGCATTATTTCACCGCATCTTCATAATCGCCACATTTTACAAATGAGGAAACGGAGGCTTAGAGAGTGACCTGCTGTGCTGCTTTTAAAATACGTCCACACATGCTTTGATACTCTTACCTTCAAAAGGAGGAGCTTAATTACTTTCCCTTTGAACATGGTACTTGAGCTGTACTTAGTGACTCTCTTCTGACTTATAGAATGTGGTGGAAGTGGAGGTGTTTGGCTTCTAAGACTGGGTCATAAAAGGCACTGCGGCTTCCTCTGGTACTCAAGTCTCTCATTCTGAAGGAGGATAGTCACCACATAATGAGGACACTCAAGCAGCCCATGGGAAGGCCCATGTGAAGAAAACCTGAGGCCTTCAGCCAATAGCCACCACCATGTGTAGGTGCCATCTCAAAAGCGGCTCCTCTGAGCTGAGCCAAGCCTTCAGATGACTGCAGGCCCTGCAACATCTTGACTACAACCTATGAGACTCTGAACCAGCACTACCCAGCTAACCTGCACCTGAATTCCTAAGCCACAGAAACTGTGAGATATTAAAGATTTATTATTTTTTAGGTTTAGGCTTAGCCACTAAGTTTTAGGGTACTGTGTTATACAGTAATAGAGAACTAAAACCCTGACCCAGGGTCATGCAACTAGTAAGTGGTAGAGACCTGAATACTGGTTTGTTAAGAGTATGAGCGTTGTCCCTGCCGCTCATACTCAACCCCACCCAATACTGCCTGAAGTACTAGTCTATATCTTTCTTCCTTCAGAAAACCTTGACAGAGTCCCTCCCTCAAAATTCATCTTCCTCCAACCTGTACCTTTAAGCCCTACTAAAAATGCCCAGGCAGCGTGCTCCTGCCCGCAACAATCACCATATTTTCCTTAGACCTACCTCACTTCATTTTCAGCTTCCCAGCTTTAGCACCCAGATCCTAGTGTTGTTGCAAAGATTAAATGAGATAATATGTGTAAAAGCACTTAGCAGAGTAATGGTTCAATCATATTATTTATTACCTCCTCAAGGCAGCACTTCGTCTGCCCTGTGGGTGAGGTTTCAACTCTGGCTGTACATTAGAATCACCTAGGAAGCTGTTAAAAAAACAAAAATCAATGCCTGGGCTCCACCCTGAATTAATAGGTCTGATTTAAGAGGTCTTAGGTGAAGCCAGGCAACAAAAGCTCCTCGGATGATTTCAGCGTGCAGCCAGGGTAGAAAACCACCAGAAAAACAACCAGGGGGGATCTTGCTGTCCTTGTCTCTCTACCCCCAACCCCCTGACATTTGCGAGTGTCTGGGGACATTCTTGATAGTGATGACTGTACAGGTGCAGCTGGCATGTGGTGGGTGGAGGCTAGAGATGCTGCGAAACATCCTACACTGCACAGGCCAGCCCCACACAGAGAATTATCTGGTGCTAAATGTCAACAGCACCAAGGTTGGAAAAGCCTGGATTAGATATTGTTTCCTGGCTCCTGCCCTCATTCTCCTTAAGAACGTTGGTTTCTAACGTTCAGATTGGTTGCCTCTCTGACACTGCCTGTTCAAACAGACCCTTGAGAAGGATATAGCACCTGAGTTCTTGCCTCTCAAAACCAAATCTGGGCACTGACCAGGTTGGTGCTGCCCCGACTGGGTGGACTCTGGGCCCACCATGGGGGCCAGTGGATGGCCTTGTGCTTCCCCATTTCCCTCTAGTGCTTTGCTAACATCTGTATCACAACGCTCACTACAGAAACTTCAGCTGGTTGTAAGCACACCTCTCTTACCTCAAGGGCTGGAGCCATATTTTATTCATCTCTATTTTCTCCCCAGCATCAAAGCTCTGTGCATTGCATTTGGTAGGTGTTCAATAAATATTTATTGCACCGAATTAGATTAATGTCATTTTAAGTTTTATCATGTTTCTGGGCATCTCTTTGAAAGGTAATGGAAATAGAGAATACAAATGCCAGTTGAGGTCAGAGCTCTTGCTTTTCTGTTCTTGTGGAGCCCAGTTGAAATGACTGCCATCGCTACTTTGTGGCATATTTATATGAGCTGCCAGAGGAAGTTAGCAACCATTTTAAATTAAGATATTTGTACAATAAATGACTAAGGATTTGAGAGGACTCTTATCTAGAGAAGTTCTCATATCTTTAAGATCCTTTTTCATTGGTTACTATAAGTGGGAAAATGTATCATTTTCAAGGCAAAGCAACAACTTGGAGAATGATACTGAAAAAATGTCTTAGAAAAATATAGGTAAATCTTTCATTTATTAATCATTTATAGTCAATAATTATGGGCCTTCCATTTTCATAGTGGACAAATTAGGCACAGGTTTAGAAGCTAAATAAGAAAAAGTTTTTCCAATATAATTCTCCTTTCAGTATGCAACCTCACATTTTTAAAAACTGGTAATATCTAGGGTGTTTTTAATTCTCAAAATTGAGAAAGTCAGCCAAGAGTCTATTCACCTTGGTATTTTCAAGAAGGGCAGATTTAAGCAAAAAATGTGACCTTTGAGGGTTAAGCATCTAATTTAATGTCTTCCACTCTGTTTAATATGGGGTTTTACAAACCTTACTGAATTTCCTAGTACCTCAGTTTCCTGACATTATTTTTGCAAAGGGCTAGCGTGAAAACATTTTTGAAGCAACAGGTTAAATATATGTCATTTTCTCTAAATCGAGCTATCTTTCTTCCACCTATGTCTTAAAACAGAGGACCCCTGCTTAAATGTCATCCTCCAAGTCAGATCTCTCCTGCCCACCATATATAAATTAAGCCCCCTCAATACTCTGTATTCCTCCCTCCCGGCTTTATTTTTCCCTACAGTACTGACTTGTTTGTTTATTGTCTGTCATCCCCACTAGAACATAAGCTCCATCAAGGCAGTGATTTTTGGCTACTTTGTTCACTGCTTTACCTCCAGCACCTAAAATGATGTTTGGCACATAGCAGTACTTAATAAAAATTTATTTCATGAAAGAATAAATTATGCAAATCTAGAAATAAAATATACTATAATGCCATCAATGGCATAAATTAGATGTGATTCAATCAACATGGCTGGGTCTCAAAAGTATGTATTTGAGTTAAATAAAAGCAAGTTGCAGAATAACGCATACATTTCCTCATCTGCAACACAGGGCTGATAATAGCATTGTTATCAGGATCAAGTTAGTTCATTAGTGTTAAATGCTGAGAACAATGATACAAGCACTCGGTAAATGCTAGTTGCCATCATCATTAGCATTGCTATATTATTGATGAAAAATAGCTCATATAATATAATACTACTAATTTTACATGATATAATCTAATTGTATATAATAAGTAATTTTAAGAGCTCTGGAAGTATGCACTATAGACAAAACTGATTACTTCTGTGAGGAGAGAAGGCTCAGGTTAAAATGATGGTCAAAGAGAGTTTTACCTTTATCTGTCATGTTCTAATACTTTAAATGTGGAA
This sequence comes from Equus asinus, assembly GCF_041296235.1. Taxonomy (NCBI): domain Eukaryota; kingdom Metazoa; phylum Chordata; class Mammalia; order Perissodactyla; family Equidae; genus Equus; species Equus asinus. The sequence continues at coordinate 34,805,516 of NC_091803.1, forward strand.
CTGATGCATATAACCAAAAATTAATATTTAGAAAAGTTTAGTCGCATTTCCTGAGACATAATGACCTTCAGGGGGAGAGAGAGAGAGAAAAACAGAGAAAGAGAGGGAAAGGGAGAGAGAATGGAGAGATGAATTATTTAGGATAAGAATTTGTTACAGTTTTCTATTTTACTTCTGAAGTGCTTCTTGAATAATCACCACATAGATAGGATGCCCTCAGCCTAGACTGAAAATAACCAGAGACAAGAGACACAAATATAACTGACTTGGGGTCCTGGGTGGATTACATGAGTTAGTTTTCTTAGATTGGAGAAAACTCTCATTAACACAACGTTAAAATTAGGAATTTGAAAACTTATGTCATTACTTACTGAAGCTGCAGCCACTGCTCCACAAATGGAATGGAAAAGAATTCTGTGAATGGCTCCTCTGTCCTCTTCGGATTATGACTGGTCACGATGCCATAGGTTTGATTGACAAGAAAACAATAAGTAAGAATTCAAGTCAAGTGTTGTTATCGGCTTGCAAATTAACACTACTGAATCCTTAGGGTCACTGAATATTCAAAGACATAAAAAACTTACTGGTATAACCACTCGGTCAGAAAATCACAGGCAACGAATTTGGTTTTCTTCCTCTAAAGAGAGAAGACAGAATTGAATTATATTCTTTGCCTACATGTTTGAGTAGGACAAAGGAAGAGAAGTTAATTGATTGCTTGTGCTGGATGAAAATCACGTGTCCTTTATAAGGTTTATAAGCACATCAACAAACAGTAACACAGGCCATGCAAAGAATTCTGAAGACATTTCTCCAGCTATCTTTGGATAAGCCTATTTGCTGATAGCAGGGACTAATAAAAGACTGCACATAGTAGGGGGCTTATTACCTGCTTTTGGAATTATCTCAGAAGGATTTGATTTAAATCTAGGCTTTGATTCTGAGTAACTGTATTTATGGCTTGTCCCCAGTCCTCTGAAATCCTCAGAATAGCAGTAGCGTATGCCCCTCTGTCATAGTACCTCCAATGGAACTGTAAGATAACTGCCAGCCCCTGTGTCTATCTCCCCTCCTTAGCTATAAACTCTCTGAGGACACGGCATATGTCTCCTTTTTCCTTATATTCTCAGGGCTTAACTGAGAGCCGTGCACAGAGTAGGTGATCAATGGGTGGTGAGTAAATGAAAGAATGAGTCCACCATTCAACTCGCAAGCGTCAAAGCAAGAAAGAATTTATGTACAAGAATTCTGACATTTAAAAGGAGGAATTGCTAATACAACTCTGGACAATTTCTCTTCACTGTCTTCCCATTTTATATACATATATATATATATTAAGATTGGCTCTGAGCTAACATCTGTTGCCAATCTTCCTCTTTTTTCTTCCCCCGACAAAGCCCCAGTGCATGGTTGTACATCCTAGTTGTAAGTCCTTCTAGTTCTTCTATGTGGGATGCCGCCACAGCATGGCTTGATGAGTGGTGTGTAGGTCCGTGTCCAGGATCCGAACCAGTGAACCCCAGGCCGTTGAAGGGGAGCATGTGAACTTAACCACTCGGCCATGGGGCCAGCCCCCTCTTCCCGTAATATTTTATTATGAAATTTTTTCCTTCTTTTTTCCCCTTCATTTTGAAATAGCCAACTCAGCTTTATAACCTGAAATAAGGTTGAAAAGATTGTTATGAAATTGATTCTCACCAAAAAGGAAAGTGCTACTTAAGATTTTTCACTGAAAGCTTTATTATAGCTGTTAGTAAATAAAATATGGCAGTGCCTGAGTTGCTGGAGATGGTTTGCAGCCTTTTACCTCATTGCTGATAGCCTTATATTAAAAAATTGAAACACTGCTGGCCAGGGCGATGAAATGTAGTAGACCACGTAATGGGGTCTTTTAACTCTGCATTGCAAGAGCAGAGTTCCCTTCAAAAAGCCATCTTTAACCAAAATAAGCAAATACTTGTACAACAATGCAAATATGTATCTAGCATGAATTGCCATATAATAATTTCAACAGTCCAACAATTGTAGGCCGGCAGTGTCTCTCTCTCGCCCTACAAAAGATGCATTGTTCCTTTGGCATTCACAGTATCGTTTGGTGATAAAGATTCCTTCTCTGAGGGAATGCAGCTTGACTTACTCTATTAAATTGACTTTTAAAATAGCCAAATGGTTTGATGTATGAAGGTCACGCAGACAGATTTAATCAGTTTTGACGCAAAGAAATCAAATGGAAGAAATGGTGTTTTCCTTCTCTCCTGGGCAAGCGTGGCCATGCCGTGCACACTCAGACCCACAGAACAGTGCGGACATTGTTCAGCTGTTGTTTAGTTTAAAAATTATCTGCTGGGGAGCCAAAAGGGAGAAGGGAAAGCAAATGGAAAGTTGTGGTGAGTGAAGAGATAAGAGAGGAAGCAATAGAGAGAACAGTTACAGCGCGAGATTAAGAAAGTGTGGGCACCCAGGGTTTTTGTAATGTGGACAAATACACTGAGGTCATGATTGTTAAAGGGTGAAAAAGTGCGATTTTGGGCAAGCAGAGGAAATGGTTAAGGCAACCTCAAACAAGGTTAAAAAGCAAAATTTTTTTTAAAAGAAATCCAGAATTGAAAGGAAAAAGACCAAGTGTCGAGGGATAAGACATCAGCATGTCCTCATGAGTCTGTAACTTTGAAAGGCATCCAAAAAAACAAGATACAGATAAAGGGAAGAACTGATGGACTGGCGGGCAGATATGCAATGAAGCAAGTAACGCAAAACGGTAACTGGAGAATCCGGGTGGTAAACGTGTGGGTGTTCACGCTGAAATTCTTTCAATTCTTCTAGATGTTGGGAAAATTTCTATCATAAAATTGGGGGATGGAGGGTAGGGGAAGAGGACATCATCATAAAAGACCCAAACCTCAAAGAGAGAAAAGGTGGAAATCGAGGTTCCATCCAGACAGTATTTTGTGCCAGTTTTTACGTTGAGTACACGTATGGGAGACAGACTGAGGCCTGAAGACTGGGAGGGGAAACAAGCAGCCCTGGAGAGCCACTGAACCTGCGTCAGGTGCCCACGGTGACCCCACACCCGCAAGGTCAAAGCACGTGCTGTGAGGTCGGTGACCTGAGTGTGGCTATGGCATTGTGTTGGTCGAGACTCCTTGGGTTTGCAAGAAATAGAAACATGCTCAGGTTACCTTGGATTCTGGGGTCTTTTTTCAAGTCAGTTTAGGCTAGATTTTGCTGTAACAAACAAGCCCCGAATCCAAGAAGCTTCTATCATCAATGGTCTACTTCTCACTCGTGTTACATGAGCATTTCAGTCAGCTGTGGCTCCCTGCTCCATGCTGTCTTGACTCTGGGCCTCAGCTGACAGAGCGGCCTCTCTCTGAAAGAGTGCTGGGTATCATACAAATGAAAAGAATATGGTGAACCACGCTCTGACCCTTAAAGCGTGTGTTTGGAAATGACACCTATGATGTCACACAGTCAAGCCTCCCTTAGGGGAGGCCAAAGATAGTTTTGAACTATAACTTACTCTAGCACAGGGGGCTACTGTAAAGGTACGAGGAATGTAAGGAAAAAGAGAATTCCTCTGACTGGGGGCAGAGCCAGGGCTCAGGAAGAAGGGGGCTGCAGTCTACAGATGATCAGAGCACAGGACAGGCTAGCCATAGTCGTCGCCAGGAGCTCTGTGACCCAACCGGTTCTAGTTCTCTGTGAGACTCAGCTCATGGGCTGTGGCTTCTTTCTCACCTTGCTGCTGCTTTTTCTGCTGCTCTCTCCTAACTGATTCTTTCTCCTCTCTCTGTTCCAAAGACTGCTAACTCATGGCTTTTCAAGCTTCCTCCTCCTCTCTGGTGTCTCTTCCCTTCTACCTACAATGCATTCTGCCTCTTCTGTCTGTCATCTGACATCCATACTCCGCAGACAGGAGACTCTGATTGGGCTGGTTAGAAACTACCCAGGATAGGCCATCCCTGCTGGGCAGTGCAATTGTAGCAGATCATTTCATAGCCACTTGCCATCCCAGAGTGGCTGCCCACAGGGCATGATACTTATTCCTGGTTCAGTCACTTGTGGCCAGGGTGATGGGGATGTGGACATAGCAGTGACAAAGGTCTGCAGTTAAGGCTGTGCACATGGCACGCATTAGAATGTCATAGCCTCCTCTCCCACATAGATATTCGCCACAATAAACTTCCAGATGCCCAAGACCCCCCAGACATGACAAAACTAATCAATAATTATGATCCTAGAAATGAGTACACATTTGGACTATAACCAGATGCCAAAATTCTTATCACAGCAAACTTCAAATGGGGGTTCATTTTTTTCCCACTGCATTAGAATTTCATTAGAGAAAAATAATACTTCTCAAAAAAAGTTAAAAATATGCACTCATAACACAAAATATTGACTTGACTAAGACTTCCCGCACAGGTCACACGGTTATTTCTAAAAGCGTTCCTGATAAAACGAGTAATGCTAAAACTATTCTACCACACCTTTCCTGCGAGTATCTATTTTTTCCACTCCTTAGAATTTGTTTTCAAACAAAAGCTGACGGTGTTTCTAATTCCCCTTATTGGTCAAGGCCAGGAAATGGAGTTTCTTCTCTCACTGACCAGAGCCCTTGCACTTTTTAAAAAGATATTCAGATATTTGATTTTTTAAAAAAACTATAACAAATGACTATTAGATGGGCAAGGAATATAAAAAGGAAAAAAGTTTTGTTTTACTGAATATTCATAGTAGCAAATTTTAATGTCATGAGATCATCAAAGGACTTATCAGGAGTTAGAAATAGTTTCCTGACACCAACTATTGTTTACAACACTCTTCGCTGTAATGGAATTTGATGAGCAACCAAAAGCCGAAGGGGAAAATGTTATGCATGGGACAGGATAGGAAAAGAAGAGGGACGTCTTATCGCCTCTATCCAGACGCTGCATTTAATCCATATTTAAAGCTGAGATAAGATTTATTTTCAGCCATCATTTTACTCATGCATAAAACTCCTGATTTCTTTCCAAATTAAGCAAGGTGCACTGTTCCAGTTTGGCCCTGTTCAGTAAACACTTACTGACTGAGGACCTACTATGTGCTAAACACTAGCGATAAAGATATGAGTGAGACGTGGCCCCACTGTGGTTATTAACTCACTGTCCAGCAACCGCCCCAGAGCTGGGTAGCAGCTGTGATGAGCGTAGAGGATTGACCCCATCACCAGCTCGAGAAGGCCGTCCAGATTATCCCACTTCACCTGCCCCCTGGACACAAACCAATCTGGTCTCCATCTATCCTGGCCAAAGGGACTCCCTGAATCTCAGAAATGGCCGCGGAATCAATTTCATAGGGATAAGATGTGAGAGAAGATGTGCGGGCGGTTCTGGGAAATAACTTCCTCTGCTTTTCTGAAAGAACTTGGTCATTCTCTCCTTCTGGTTGATATAGTAGGTGGAGGCACAGCCTAGCTCAGTGGCTGCCTCTGTCTTGCCACTGTGAGGGGAGCCAGCGTAAGGATGAAGCTGACCCTGCAAGGGCCAAGCAGAGAGGCAGAAGAGAACCAAGTCCTCGACTATATCACTGAGCCCCGGAATCAAACAAATCCTGAAGCCTTCCTTCTCTACCTCAGAACCCTCTAGTTTCCTGAGCCAATAAATCCTCTTTATTATTTAAGCCAGTATTCTGCTAGCTGCAACACAGTGAGTCCTGGCCAAGATCGTTGCCCACTTTCTCTTCTGCCTTCTTTTGCCAACAGCTCCCGGAGTTCCTTTTGCGGATCCACCCTTCCCCAACCCTAATGCTCTGCGCGTTGAGTAGGGCTCCTTCCCTTTGCCCAACAGCCCACTACATTCCCCTCGTTCCAAGGACTGGTTCCAAAGTAGGTAACTGACCTGAGTCAGTTCAGTTAGAGAGAAGCTCTGGGAGAGACTTTCTCCTTCTCTGCCTCACTTGAGCCTTATGGGACGTAGGCTGGTGCCACATGAAGGACCGTTTGAGGGTGGAGCCAAGCCAGAGGGAACAGAATCAAGAGATGGAGAGGGAACCAAGTCATGAAGACATCATCTGGGCCTCCACATCAAGCTGCACAGAAGGATCTCCCCATGGGCCTCTCATCTACGTAAACAGACAAACAAACAACAATCCTGTTCTACTGAAGCCAGTTTAAATGAGGTATTCTGTCACTTGTGGGGCCTGTCCTCAAAGAGTTAAATCCAGCAAACATGAGAATGTTAGCTCCGCATTCTTAACACATCCAGCTGAAACAAACTCTTTTGAGTTCATATTACCGACTACTGTTAACAATATAAACCTTTTATCAAAAATTGCTTACAGGGGACTGGCCTGGTGGCGCAGTGGTTAAGTTCGCACACTTTGCTTCGGCGGCCCAGGGTTCACAGGTTTGGATCCCGGCGCAGACCCAGCACTGCTCATCAAGCACACTGTGGCAGCGTCCCACATAAAACAGAGGACGATTGGCACAGATGTTAGCTCTGCAACAATCTTTCTCCAGCAAAAAGAGGAAGATTGGTAACAGATGTTAGCTCAGGGCCAATCTTCCTCACATACACACAAAATTGCTCACAGTAAAAATCATTAACTTTACTCTGAGTGCCCAAAATACTTTCAGAGATGCATTGAAAAGAATTTCCAAGTGAAGTTTACAATGCAGCCACTAAGCCAGCTCTGCTGAATATAGCAGTCCAATTAAGTTCTAATTAAGTTCTGATCTCTCGTGTTCCAATTAAGCTAATCCAAAGGCATGGCTGGATGTCAGGGGATCACTTAAGAACATCAAGCCAATCGTAACGGCTAATCTTTATAAGGATATTTACATGTCTCAAACTTAATCTGCCCTAGTGGAATACAACCTAGTTCATGATAGGAATGGCATCGTGGCCTTTTAATCAACCATCAGTCTAAGGAGAATGCTGAAGGTCTAGCTTGACAATTGCACAGTTGATTTCCTGCCTTCGAATCTTTTCCCCCTTCCAACTCCCGTAAACTCTGGCCAGCCCAGGGGCACCAGGGAAGGCAGCCATGACCACCACTGGAAGACCAGAAAGGTTGTAGCAAAGACTCAGTAGGGAACAGGCAAGTCTTCACGAAAATTCTACTCCCTTGAAAACTCCGGCGGCTTGCAAAATTATTTGCAAAGCTAGCTTCACAGTCATGCCTCCAAGAGACCGAGGGGTCTGGAGCATTCCCTTCAAGGCCTGCCCTCTGTTCAGAGAAGACAGGGAAGATGTGTCAGGGCCTCTGCAGAAGGAAGCTTCTGGCAGAGGCTCTGATGACTGTCTGTCCTGATCCATCTCACTATTCCTGCCTGAAACTGGATTTATTCTCTCTCTCACTGCCAACCTGGACCCATCCGTCTTCCCTCTAGTTTTCCACTTGCTGACATTTGCCTCTCCTGAGTTCCTCCTTGAAGCACAACTCCGAATAGCAACGGCTCCCCCTTCCTGAACACTCATCCTGTTGTACACACGTCATCTCATTCAATCCTCCCAATGGCCCTGGTGAGGTGGGTACTGTGATTACCATCCTCCCCATTTAACAGATGAGAAAACTGAGGCTCGCAGAGTTTAAGGAAGCTTCCCAGGGGCCCAGAGCTAGCCAAAGTTGGAGGGGGGATTCCAGCCCACCTTTTGGACTCCAGCACTGTGCTCTGCCATAGCCTGTCCATTTCTTTTCTTTTCTTTTTTTTTTTTTTTTGAGGAAGATTAGTCCTGAGCTAAGATCTGCTGACAATCCTCCTCTTTTTTGCTGAGGAAGCCTGGCCCTGAGCTAACATCCGTGCCCATCTTCCTCTACTTTATATGTGGGACACCTGCCACAGCATGGCTTGACAAGCCGTGTGTAGGTCTGCACCCGGGATTCAAACCAGCGAACCCCGGGCCACCAAAGTAGAACATGCAAACTTACACGGCACAAGCAGGCCAGCCCCATAGCCTGTTCATTTCTGAGTCTTATCTCCCAACATTCAACCCCCCATGCGGCCAGTCTCAGCCCACCTCTCATTTTCAGTCTTCCATTCCAGGTCTAAGGAAGTTTTTTCCAGTTTAATTTTATTCTTATTTTATCGCTACTTTTCACTGTAGCTGAGCCAGTCACTAAGCTAAAGGCTTTAAATGCATTGTCTTATTTAATTCTCATATATTCCCTTATGCAAAGCCATTATTATTATCATGACTTCCATTTTACATGAGAAAACTGAGGCTTAGGAAAGTTAAAGATAGCAAGGTCCAAAGTCACATATCCAGAAGGAGGCAGAACTGGGCCCTAAATTTCGGTGAGCATGGCTCCAAATTCTATGCTCAATCATTAAGCTTCCCTTATACTGCCTGCCACGGAACAGCAGAGCAGCTGATACCACTACAAAAAGCTGGACAGTCCAGGACTTCAGAACGAGGGTCGGAAAACTTTGTCTTAAAGGGCCAGACGGCAAATGTTTTAGACTTGTGTTAACAACTATTCACCTTGGCCAGCGTAGCGCAAAAGCGGCCAGAGACAACATGTAAAGGAATGGGTTTGACTGTGTTCTAACAAAACTTCATTCACAAAAATAGGTGGCTGGCCGTGTGAGCTGTAATTTGTGGACTGCTGCTTCAGGACATTGTTAATAATTAATAGGTAATCTTTCGTGTGGAAGCATGGAAAAATCCATAGTACTTGATTTGTGACACAGAAGTTAGATTTCAGGAAAGCTCTGTTTCACCTCACCTCTCTATTTCCTGGATAATCCTTTATTATTCTAAGGGATTAACAGTTTAAACATCTTTTAGATCTAGGACTAGTTTATGACTTGGGTTTTCCTGTCCCGGAAAACTGGCAGGAGAAATGTAGTTCTCCAAACAACCAAGTGGGTCAATCACTTGTTTTAAGATACGTTCTTTTAAAAAAGAATCAATTGGATCCTATTTTCCTTCATTTTCGGAAACTGGCTTCCATTCTTTAGCCATGAAGGCTCAAGAGAAGTCTGGGATACTTCAGTCTTCTTTCTTTCTCTCTCTTTTTCTTTGTCACTAGCTGTGATGCTGGCAGCTCCTTAAGACGTGGAGGACTCTTCACACTACATTCTCAGCTCACCATTATTTCCAAGAGTTACGTTGAGATTTTCACAAATGTCTATCATTTATTAAAGGCACGAATATTTTCAGAATGATGAGGAAAGTCCATCACTGCCCATGTGTAACATCCAGAAAGTAGTAACAGGGACACCACCTTCCGTGCATTCAAGCAACAGCTGGTCACCCAGAAGGGGCCATGGGGGAATGACATTCCTTTTGCAGACTTGCTCTTTTCCAAGCACAGTGTCAGTAGTGTTAATAACAGTTAACGTGTAATGAGTTCTTTCTATGTGCCAGGCATTCCTCTAAATTTTACTTAACTCATTTATACTCACAACAACTACACATTGTTAGGTTGTTTTTATTATTCCCATTCTACAGATTAGGCAACAAAGGCACAGACAGGCTAAATATCTTGCCCAAAGTCACTTACTAGTAAATAGAAGAGCAGGAATTTGAACCCGGGAGGACTCCAGAGCTAGCCCCTTCACACATTACCTTATTTCATCCTCTCAATAATCCTGCCTGTGGTTTACAAATGAGGAGAGGAGGAAGCTGCAGACAGGTAACTTCCCCAAAGCACTAGGCTAGAGCCAGAAGCCAAACCTGCCACTTGCTGCCAAATCCCTATTATTTCTAGCACAGAGTATGAGGTAAATTGCAAGAAGGGCCACCATTCTCCACCCCTCCCTATATCTACACTTTCTGCAATGTGACTTTACAGCTTTCCCATCAAGAGGCAGGCCCTATTTCTTCACTCCTTGAATCTGGGCTGGCCTCGTGACTTGCTTTGGCCAACATAACACAGTGCAAGTGACACTGCGCTGGTTCCAAGCCTCAGGTTCAAGAGCCCTTGCGGACTTCTGCTCGAATCTTCCCAACTCTGCCCAGCTACCGTGTGAACAATCCAGGGTTAATCTAAGGGAGGATGAGAAACTCAGAGGAACAGAGTGGTGCATCCCAGCTGAGGCTGTCCTAGACCAGCCAGCACCCAGCCTACCTGGTAGCTGACCACAGACACATGAATGAACCCAGCCAAGGTCAGAAGAACCTCCCAGCTGAGCCCAGTCCAAACTGCTGACCTGCAGGACAGTGAGCTAAATAAACTGTTGTTGTTTTAAGCCACTAACTTTTGAGGTAGTTTGTCATGTAGCAAAAAGTTAGCTGATGCCATGCATAATAACTGAGATGCAATTTATGGCCAAATAGCAATGTTTTCCCTATTTAGTGGCCAGTCAAGACTGCTACCACAGCCACCTGGCACAAAGCCATGCCCCAAAAGCAAGAGGACAAAGCTTCAGAGCAGAGAAGGAAAACCCCATCACAAAGCCACTGCCCTTTATTTTGTAAGACAACCATGGGGTCACCCTCAGGTCAGAGCCTGTTGACTTTCTTTTTAAAGACTTGTCTTTTGATGATGACTTTGATTTTTAGAAACAAAAGCAACTCCTAGCCAAGTTTGGGAATGAAGTGATCAATGCTGCTTTTGTTAAAAAGAAGAAAGAAAAGAAGCATGACCATAAAGTTATAATAAGATTTTCTTGCATGGTTTACAAACTGGATCTGACAGCAATTCCAGGATTCGCAAAGGGAAGTATTTTCAACACTAACAGCCTTATTGACATAGTACCAGGACTGAGTGCCTGGCTCTGAAGCCAGACTCCTGGGTCCAACCCGGGCTCTTCTTCTGTAGACATGTGAACTTGGGTACTTCTTGAGCCTCAGTTTCCTCATCCACAAAACGGGGACAATAAAGTCACCCATTCAAAGGGTTACTGTGATGACTAAATGAGATCATAATGTGAAATAATGCCTGGCATATAGGACGTACTCTACAAATGATTGTCATTAATCATCATTGATTAATCACTAAGATGGTAACTGGTAATGGTAGATTATTGCAAAACAGCCCTTAACTTTGAGCTGTATCTCATATTTCGGAGCCAAATTCCAAAATGTGAAATTGAGATCTGCTGTCTGGACCCATTTATATGTCACAATATTCAACCAAACATAATCAGGTCTGGTAAAACCTAGTCTCCTCTATTCCTAGGTATCCACTCAAGAGAAATGAAAACATATGTCCACACAAAAACTTGTATGCAAATATTCATAGCAGCATTATTCATAATAGCCAAAAAGTGGAAACAGCCCCAAAACAAAATGTGGTATATCCATACAATGGAATATTATTGAGCGGTAAAAATGAATGAAGTACTGACACATGGTACAACACAGATAAACCTCAAAAACATTGCACTAAGTGAAATAAGCCAGATGCAAAAACCATGTGTTTTGTGAGTCTACATATACGAAATGTCCAGAAAAGGTAAATTTATGGAGATAAAAAGTAGATTAGTTGTTGCCTGGGCGTAGGAGTGGGAATGAAGAGTGACTACAAATGGTCACTGGAGATTTTGGGGGGATGATGGAAATGTTCTAAAATTAGATTGTGGCGATGGTTGCACAACTTTGTAAATTTGCTCCACTTAAAATGAGTGGATTTTTTAAAATCATTTTTTAAAAATTGTGGTAAAATATACATAAAATTCGCCATCTTAACTATTTTTTACTGGACAATTCAGTAGTCTTAAGTACATTCACAGTGTTGTGTAACCAACCTCCAGAGGTATTCTCATCTTGCAAAACTGAAACTATACCCATTAAACGACAACTCCCTATTCCCCACTGCCCCTGGCCCCTGGTGAGCACCATCCTCCTTTCTGTCTCTATGAATCTGACCACTCTAGGTACCTCATCGAAGTGGAATCATGGGCAGCATTTGCCTTTTTTGTGATTGGCTTATTTTATTTACCATAATGTCTTCAAGGTTCATCCATGTGGGAGCATGTGACAGGAGTTCCTTCGTTTTTAAGGCTGAATAATACTTCATTGTACGGATACACCACACTTTCTTCATCCACTCATCCATGATGGACACTTGAGTAAAATGAGTGGATTTTATGATATGTAAATTATACTTCAATAAAGCTGTTTTTGAAAAAAGTCTTATTTATATATCCTCCTGTCAGTGGACTTTAGGGTCTTTTCCATTTCTTTTTATTTCAAACAATTTGCATTTTATATCCTTCTTCAGAGCTCCTTGTATACAAATATCGAGTTGTTCCACCCACCATACAGGTTTAGAAGTGAAATTTCTAGGTCATGAGTATGTATACTTTCAACTTTACTAGGTTTTGCCAAATTTCTCTCCAGAAGGGTGGTCCCAATTATACACTAGAACATGAAAGTTCCCTTCTCCAAGCTTCACCCATTCCTCATATTGTCAAACTTTTACATTTTTGCTTATCTGTGAGATTGAGCATTTTCTGACTTTCTTTTGGCTCTCTGGGTCTCCCCTTTTGCAAACTTCCTGATCGTACCCTTTGTCTATTTTTCGATTTCATATTTCTTTTGTGTTGCTCCTTTTTCCTCATTGATTGATAGGATTTCCTTATAATCTGGATACTAAACTGTTATATATGTTGAAAGAACAGATTAGTGGATAAGAGTCAGTCAACTAAAGGTAGACATCGACAGGAGATGGAAAGTGCCTGGACTGGGAAATTAACAGGGAATCGGGATAGCCGGAGGTAGGGCCACCATGATATTCATTGCTGTTATTCCACGTGTGCTCACAACAGGGCCTAAGAACATAATGAGAGCAAGTCATTTGCTGAGCACTTCCTATGTGCCAGGTGCAGTGCTGAGAAATTGCCCACATGCTCTAATTTGATGCCCAGAATGAGCATAGAGGTAGATATTATCGTTTCTCTTTCATGCATGAGAAAACAGGCTCAGTGAGATGACATGATTGAAGTAAGGAGCCCAGCTGGGACTCCAACCCAGCTCTGATTCTAATACCATGCTCTTAAAATTTTTTTTAATTTATCAAAATAATACCTATGTATAAAGAATCAAATAATATCAAAATATCCCTTGCTGTTAACTACATTAGACCTCCTTACCTATCAGAGTCCAAAAAATATTTGTGGAGTGGATGAACCAAAGGATCATGGCCAAAGATAGTTATGAACAAGATTCAGCAGCTGAATGAAGGTGTCAGGGGAGGGAAAGATTCCCACCCGAGGCGGAATGAAGACAGAGGAGGAAGCCCACAACCAGTCACAAGTGCATGAGGAAATACAAGCAAGGATTCCCACTGAAATGTGCTTAGAGTACTGGGAAATCAGAAATTTCCATGTCCAACAACAGGCAATCAGGGCACCACATCAAGGTGTAGCCCCACGAAGAAAGTCCATGCAGTCATCACAACTGGCACAAGGAAAGATGCTCCTGATATCCTGCTAAGGAAAAACAGCAGGTTACGAACAGGGAGTATAAAACAGGGAGTATAAGGTAAAAAAATACATTGCCAGGTACTAAATATGTAAATATAAGTGTACGTGAATTTTAAAAAGCCCACAAAGATATTAAACACATTAACGGGGCTAGGATTGTAACAGATGTGTTCTTTTGTTTGTGTGTTTTTTTCCTTATTGGTAGTTTCCAATTTTTCTACAAAGAGCAACTATCACTCATGTAACCACCATCCTTTCTTACCTCTGAAAAACAAAAAAGCCAAAACCCAAGAGTTCTTTAAAATCAAGGGATCTTGAGAGCAAATTCCAGATACAGAGGCCAGGTGAGGCAGGGCCAGGCTGAGCTAACGCAGTCCGGGTGGGAGAGCAGAGGGAGAGGGTACAGGAGCCAGCAGGGCCCTGCAAACCAGGCTCGCAAACAACCGCAGGGTGTGGAGAGGAGGACTTCCGCCTCCATCGTTTGGGTCAAGAGTCGATTTCCTGGAGTGGATGAGAGCTGAGGCTGAGCTGGAAGGAGCGGTTGGCATCCCGGCTGTGCCGTTGACTAGCTCAGAGACCTTGTGTGTGCACGTAAGTTGTTCATTCTTTCTAGGCTGTAGTTCCCACATTTTAAAAATGCTAATATCACCACCCACAGCACAAGGCTGTTCTTAAAAATCAGTGAGATCTTGTAAATAAATGTTGAGCATCACAGAGCCTGGCATAGAGAAGGTACATCATAAATGGCAGTAGTTGTGTTCCCAAAGGTGCGGTGTGGGGGTGCTTCAGCTTGTCTGATGGGCCCCAGGCAGGGTGGACAGAGAGCAAACAGCTAAGAAAGAACAAACAGACCAGGACCTCACAGGAGCACTTAAAAACACAAGTCAGACGTCAGCAGCTGGTGAGATCTAGCTCACAAATGTGTCGTTTGGCATGCTGCCTCTGATCTTTTTAAAAGTTAATTGTCAACAGTTAAATTGGAACGGTTTATGGTACACTCTGGATTGGGTGCTTCTGTCGAAAACTCAGGAGACGTGGCCACACTGAGCCCATTCCTGCATGGTGACAGTCAGCAGGAAACGAGAAGCATGGCAGCTGCCCCCTGCAGCGCACTGGCTTCTTTGGTGGCCGCAGTCCCCACCTTTACTGTAACCCCAGACCTGTTTCATTACCTACCTGCAGCCCTTTGAATGTTTTCCCCTTAAAAGACACAGTGTGGATGCACTGGGTGTGAGGCTGAATAAAGGCCCCCTAGTCCTGGATGCCCACACCCTAGTCCCCAGAACCAGTGAGTATGTACCTTACACGGCGACAGAACTTTGCAGATGTGACTACATTAAGGATCCTGAGACAGGGAGATGACTGAGGAGGGGCCAAGGTGATTACAAGAGTCCTTATAATACAGGCAGGAAGGTCAGAGTCTGAGACGGAGATGCGACCACAGAAGCAGAGGTCGAAGTGATACTATTGCTGGCTTTGAACATGGAGGAAGGGGCCACTAGCCAAGGAATCCAGGTGGCCTCTAGAAGCTGGAAAAGGCATAGAGCTTCCAGAAGGAACACAGCCCTGCAGAGGCATCTTAGACTTCTGAGCCAGAGGCACTCTCTCTACACCCTGCAGTGGGCAGACAGCCCTGCATGGAGAAATTTGTCCTGCATCCTAAATCTTTTCAACTACCCCACTAGATGCTGACACGGTAACAAAACTTGTTTATGACTATCTGAGTCTAGAATCTAATCCCAGTTAACATATAAACACAAGGTCTTTTTGCTTGGTTTTAACATACACTAATCTTTCCAGGAAAGCAGCTACCATAGATACCAAGAGAAAACTGTACTTCGTTTCATTCAGAACCTAAGAGTTTCTCACCATTTCAGAAAATCCCATCACCAAGGATGGTATCACTCACAGTATCTGCGTGACCATCACAACACATGTGATTCAGTCGGTCATTTTGCCTGTTATATTCATGGTGATCCACGTGTAAGCAAGTGACTACGTCATAACATCTTCTAGTGTCGTTTCACCTGAGCTCTACAAAAGGAAATACATACGACTTATATTATAAATGACTTTCGTTTTATTTCTCCTTTATATTATAGTCCACTATAATATAAATTGCCACTATATATATATATCTGAAACTACTGTATGTGATAGATGTGATAGGCAATTATGATAATGGTCCCTAATTAATCATGCCTCCTAGGTCCATGCCCCTTTGCCATGTGACTTTGCTCCTCCTTCTAGATGAAGTCTATTTCTCACTTGCTTTTGAGTTGCTAGCTTTGTGAGTTGCTTTGACCAATGGAATGTGGTCAAAGTGAAGCCATTGGAGTTCCAGAGCCCAGGCCTTAGGCTTCTGCCTTTGCCCTTCTGGAAAGCTGCCGTGAAACAGCCAGGCTGTGAAGGAGCTAGTCTGGCCTACTGAAGGATGAGAGCCATGCTGGAGGAGAATTGAAGTGCCCCAGCCAACAGCCAGCACCAAGCCCCAGACATGTGAGTGAGGCCAGCTTGGACCTTCCAGTCCAGCCCAGTCACCAGCTGGAAGCAGCCACAGGAGTGAGTTGAGGTGAGACCAAGAGAAGAACCCCCAGCCGGCCCACAGAAATAATAAATCACTGTTGTTTTAAGCCACGAAGTTTTCAGGTACAGTTTATTACATAACACAGCAATGAGGTAACTGATACATAGGTAACGTTATCTTAGCACTTCATTTCAGGATAGTAAGGGCACTATAAAATGTGATGACAATGGGGCATTGAACCCAAGAGGGTCGAGAACCACTGCTCTGATGATTTCCCACTGCTCTCAAAATGAAACCCACACTCTCCACCGGCCTCCATGATATGGCCGCTCGGAGAGACCTGGCCAACCTCACCTCCCATCTCCTTTGCTCACTCTGCTCTGGCCACGCTGGCCTCCTTTCCTTTTTTGTCCCTGGAATAGGCCACTGAATTTGGCAGTACTGGGTCATCAGGGAATCCTGAAAAGAGTCGGAGCAGAGGATTTCGGTGCCGCAGTGTCACAGATTAAAGAGAGATGAATGGTAAGAAGGGGAGGGAATGGTAAGAAGGGGAGGGGAGGTGCTTCACTCAGTGTGTTGGTAAAAATGAAGGAGAGAAAGACAATAACCTAGATGGGACAGCAAGGTCAAATATATGGGCCTGCAAATGTTATTTATTTACAACTTCTACTTTTTCTGATTACAAAAGCAATTCACTTTTTTTTCCCTGCCCCTGAGGAATATTCCCCCTGAGCTAACATCTGTGCCAATCTTCCTCTATTTTGCATGTGGGTCACTATCACAGCGTGGCCTGAGGAGTGGTGTGGAGGTCCATACCCGGGATCCGAACCTGGGCCGCTGAAGCAGAGCACACTGAACTTAAGCACTAGGACAGAGGGCCGGCCCCCATTCATGCTTACTTTTAAAATTTTAAATATTACTGAAACATTGGAATAAAATATAGGAGAGCAGAGGCCTCAACATTGTCCTCTCTCCCCCAATCTACATGTGATTTTTTGTTTACTGGCTAACAGATTTAGGTACTATTATTGACATCCATTTACCTTTGGCTTGGTCTACAGATACTGCATAAATCAGTAAACACACAGGAAACATCTGCACCATGTCTATTGTCGGCCTGCAGATGTACTTCCACCAGCTATTGGTACAAAGTAACCATTTTCCATTCTTTTTTTTTTTTTTTTAAAGATTGGCACCTAGGCTAACAACTGTTGCCAATCTTCCTTTTTTTTTTTTCCTGCTTTATTTCCCAACCCCCCCCCCCCCCACCATACATAGTTGTATATCTTAGTTTCAGGTCCTTCTAGTTGTGGGATGTGGGACGCTGCCTCAATGTGGCCTGACGAGTAGTGCCATGTCCGCTCCCAGGATCCGAACCCTGGCCACTGCAGCAGAGCGCGCGAACTTAACCACTCGGCCACGGAGCCGGCCCCATTTTCCATTCTTTAGCTTTCACAGAGTATATTTGTTTAACAAAACATAAAACACTGCTAGCACCTAGCTAATTTCACAGCAAAACTAAAAGGCCCATTGACTTTATTTATAGATGGTCACTTTAATGCCAAACAGATGCCACTTAAATCTTGTCTGTGACCTTTTTACACGTAGTCAAAAACAACCATCTGTGAAAGGGATAAATAAATCTATTTCATTTGCTAAATTCATATCACAAAATGCTCAGCGTTTTCATCTAATTCTAGCGCTGAGATAATTCCTGGAAATCACATGCTTCATGGTGTCTCCCAATTGCGATCTCCTCCAAAAATTAAGGAATGGAGAAATATCTGCTTATTAAATAAGCTGAATTTTACTCTGTGCACTTAAAAGATTTAAATATCTAATGATGAGCAAACTATTTGATCAGGATCTTTATAAAATTCATCAGAGTCCAATTCATAATATTTAAAATGACATATATAAAAGAATCGGGTTATTAATGAATTGAATCAAAATCATCAAGATTGCACAGCTTGTCGGGCAGAGTCAGGTGGGAGGCGAAGGATGACCGACTCCGGAGGCCTGGTTCGGAACCACTGGACCATGGGCCACAGACTGCCTCCTTCACGTGCACAGACACACGCACACACACTAGGCGTGTGCGTAACGGGCCAAGTGCTCCACGGCATCGTCATCAGGCGTCGCCTCTTGTTGTCTTGCTCTGCTTTGCTCCCTCTGGTTTTCCTTGGAGTGTCATGGTACCCACAGGACAATCTAAATGAAGGGCTCTGCCCCACGACGCCTTGTGAGAGCCTGGTTTGGGAAACTGCCCAGACCTGCCAGGCATCTCATTCCTCTCCTGTACAGCTTCCAGACACATCTTTCATGTTAGAATCTGGCCTCTGCTTTTGACAAGCCCTTAGACCGACCAGCAGCATGGTCTAGTGGTCAAACTCCTCGACTCAGGAACCAGACCCCTTGGTATGAATCTGTGCTCTGCCGCTTACTAGTTGTATACTTGAGCCTGTTGGGTAACCTCAGTGCTCCACGGCCCTCATCGGTAAGGTGATGATAATAGCACGCACATCAGAGGACTACTGGGAGGATTAAACGAGCTCCTGCAGGCAAAGCGCTTAGAACAACGTCTGGCACAAAATAAAGGCTCTGGAAGTGCTAGAAACTGCTATTCTTAAATTCCAGCCTCTTGCTCAATTTTCTGGCTCTCCGATGGCTAGGAGGCCCTTCAATTTTAGAGTATCTGCTCCTTACTCAGCTCTCGCTCCAGGGAACCCAACCAACCTGGGCAGCCTCCCCAGAGTCTGCCTCCCTCCAGAGGCGGCAAATCCAGACGCTGCAGGTACAGTTACCAAATGACCTCTCGCACGTACAGAATACCGAGGGCAAACTGACAACTGCTCTTGTAGCTTGACTGCTACCTTAAAAATCAGCCCTGACTTTTGAGGATCCATATTCATTCATTCATCCAAAAATATTTAGTGGGTCTCCCTATGTTCCAGGCACTGCTAGGGCGACATCATAGAACAAAACAGAAAATAATGACAGCAAGGAAAAATAACTAGAAGTCAGCATTTTAAGGGCAAAACATAAATCAGCAATTATCCTTGAGCGACCTAATATAAACGCTGCTTCAAGATATAACTTGAATGGCCCTATAAACAGTGAATCACGTTGCTGTTTAAGACCCATTTCAATGCAAGTTTGGTTGCGGGTGACATACAAGAATGCTCCGGTTATGTAATTTGGCTGGGGCCAGTTATTATTCGGTGGAAGCATCTATTCCTACGGACAGGACGTGAGGAACAGATGAATCGAGAAAGTGCAAATCTGTTGTGCAGATCTGGATAAGAGCGGTTCCATTTGGGTCTGACAATTGTTGAGACGGCAGTAATGTGATTTTTAAGCCTTCAAAAATAACCCACAAGAGACTACGTGACCAGGAACAAAAAATGGAGGGAATCAGACTTAATTAAGAAATCTGAAATCAGGGAATGGAAGCAGTGAATGGTAATTCACCCACCTTGCATATTTGTAGCATTCCAAATTCTGAGCTTCCGGGCAGGGGCTGAAGGGAGGGCAGGGTAGGGAGCCACCAACCCCTGGTACCTGTGAGCATCAATAAGTAGTCCCCTCATCCTCTGGGTAATAGGAGCTCCTCTCATCCCCTTAACAGTCGAGGAAACTGAAGCTCACAGATTATTCAAGTCTCAACGCAAGGAAGTGGTCCAGCAGGATTTAGGACTCCAGCACACCTGCCTGCCTGCCTGCCTTTAAAGTCCGTCAGCGCCTGCAAGTTCACATTTTTAAGAACCCACACTTTCTACACTCCTTGATCAGTCACTATCACACTTAAACTTGAATGCTCCATTCAAGCGCCCCGCAGAATTTGGTGTTTAGACCGTTTTCATTTCGTCCCAGCGGCAGCTCGTCTGCGGGACGTCAGAGATGAAGTATGAGTTGGCACGAGGATGCCTCATTACTCTCCAATACAAAGAGAAATTTCTCTGATTCTTTAAAAGTGTTTTATCATTGCCTGGAAGCCCAAGACTGTTTTTAGCCCCCTCATTACAAAATTATTTACGGGTGAATATTAGCACACGCAATCCTCAATGTAAAATCTTAATTACTGCCCTTTTAGCTGCTTTCTATGCCCTCTGAAGGGGGATAAATTAGAAGAAGAGCAGTGAATAAGTTAGAATAAAGGCTGCACGATTGAACAGAGCCGCCCCCAAGTCTAGAAGTGAAGTCCTAGCAGCGGATCCACTCTCGCCATTTCTCCACCTTCACGCTGGTTTCAGCGGAGCAAAAAAAGAACAGACACAGAGGGGAGAAGAAGAAAAACGACCTCAGTTCACCATTATCCTTCAGCTCCTGAAGGCTTTACTACTAGGTTGTGGTTTTCTTGAAGACAGGGCCATATCTTGTCCTCTCTGTGTCCCCAGGACCCGGCTCTGTGCTCAGCACATAGTAGGCTTGATAAATGTCTGTCAAACGGAGCTGAACTTCGGTGACTGCATCCGTTTGCAGATACTCTTTACACACATTCAAACAAAGGTTATTCCACTGTGCTCATTTCATCGTTTCATCACTGTATTCCATCCTTTGTCCAATCTAATAAAAGGCACAGCACACTGGATATACTTTGGCCCACAGCAAGATTAAAAAGAAAGATCCCTGAAATGCGACTTGTGACATCACCTGGTCTCCCTGATTTAGCAGCAGGACCTGAAGCCGGAGAGACAAGGCCACCTGACGACGCAGGGCCAGGCCGAGGGCATTGCTCTTTGGCCCAAGCCTCACTGCCATTCCACTCGCCACAGATGCATCTGTTTAGCACTACATAGAGGAAGAGAGGGTCAATTATGAGTAAGGGACAAGAATTAAGAGGTCAGGGGAAGCCAAATGAGCAAACAAAAAATACTTAAAAATTAGAAGCAGTTTAGATTGTATAACCTAAGGCAAGCAGCAGTCTGTTCTCCAGATAATAGCTATGAATAAAAAAATCAATACTTCCTGGGGCTACTTAATGGACAGCCCCCAACTTCCGGTTTTTGGGAGGGATGAAGCCATGGTCTAGGATCATCTGAGCCTTGGCTGAAGATATGCTCCATCGCTCAGGAGCTGGGTGACCCTAGGGAATGCTCACCTTCTGAGTTGGGGGGGCCTCCTCTGTAAAAGGGGTTGATTTAAGGGGGATTTGCCTTCTAGGGTGACTGGAGGGGTGAAATGAGACGAGTGTATAAAACACTTTGACCAGTGCTGACAGGCAGCGGGCAAATAACCAATGACACAGCTTCTCTGACCATTAACACTATCGCTATTATCACAGCAGGAGTCAAACCACCAGTGAGAGGAGAGCCAGTACCTGCATTTGACAGTCAGTACCTGAATTGCTGACATTTATTTTACCAGCTTTTTCTCTTTATAGTTCCCTCCAGCAGAGTGCCCTCTCATGTTAATGAAAATAGGGACCTGATCACTGTGGCTTTTTCTGGTTCGATCAGGACAACTGGTCTGTACCAGGAAGTCAGGAGAATGAGGCAGGATTAAGGCTCCCACTCCCCAAGGGGTATGGTTAGTGGCTGAGCTGCATTTCAAGGGAGGAAAGGTAAGCCGAATGCTGGACTTCTCTTTGCTGAGTGGGCCATGCAAGCTGAGGGCCAGAGCTGAATTGTTCAGGATCCAAGAGGGGTCTGAAGAGGCTGTGTGGGGAGGAGGTGCCTGGAGAGGACAGAAGTGTTTCTAGAGAGGATTAATGAAGTTATTGCTTGACAGATGCAAACAAAGCCCTCTTCCCACCTCCCTGTGAAATGGTCAACAAAGTAAACCTTCTTCATGAAATCACTGCGTAAGTGGGTGGTGTTTTGGGGAGCTGGGACCAAGTGCTGGATCAGGCCTCCAGGTAGCCAAGGAACAAGAGCAAGCCCATTCATGCAAAGGGTGTGACCCACCTACCTGGGGAGCCCCTGTAGCCTAGTAATGCTGATGATCAATAACAGTTAGCACTTACTGAGTTCTTCCTGTGTTCCAGGGCCTCCCCTGAGCACTCTGCACGGGCTACCTCATTTCAGCAGCACGATGATCCCATGAGGAGGTGCTACGATCACCTCCATTTTACACGTAAGGAAATGATGGTGGCTTAGAAGGATGAAAGAAGTTGACCCAAGCTGTGCACCAGCTAGGGTGGAGGTGGACTTCAAAACCAGGTAACTCCAACTCGAGAGACTTATTCTTAAGCACTATGTTATAAACATAGCCCAATTCACTAATTAATTGCATAACTGATATATGAGGGTTCAGGGGGTGCCATTTGCCACCCACCACTCTCTAGCGTTGCCTACACTCATGAAATAGATGGAAGTCTTCTTCCTCATCCTTCCAGGCTATCCCTCCAGGGCTGAGTTCAGGAGAACGGCCTTCCCAAAGAGAAGAGAGCTGGGTTTGGGTCAAGGACACAGCAGTAGAGGTGTTCCCCTATGTCCAACCATGCACTCATTTGTTCAACATTTATTAAGGGCCAACTCTATGTCGCCTGGGGCAAGGCATTGGGTATAGTGTCCTAGGCACTGAGCACAGACACGAAAATAAACCAGATAGAGACTCTGTCCTCAAGGAACTTAAAATATTGGAGGAGACAGACGTGTATAAAATGAAGCGTATTTGCGGGTTATGAATGTCCTAATTAAGGATGTCTTAGTTTTCCATAAGAAGATGAACAGATGAAATACTCTGAAATCTGAGAGCTGGGTTCAGCTGCTTCCAGTTTGGGCCCAGCAGGGAACAGGAGGCCTGAAAGAGAAGCCAGAGAGCTGAGTCTGGAAAAACGAGCGGAACTTAAATATGCAGAGAAGAGGAACTCAAGGATTTTTTTTCTAAAAAAGGAAAGAACATACGCCCAGAGGCTGTGAAGCGCAGGGCTGGGACAAGCAACTCCGAGTGGTTGTGTTTGGCTGGAGGGCATTGCCCAGAAAGGAGAGCAGAGGGAGGTGAGGGAGGAGGGAAAGACGGGAGAGGGCCTTGAAAGCCAGGCTGAGGGGTCCTGGCTTTCTTATGTGGATCCACGGTTCTCAAATGGTGTACCGTGGCCCAGCAGTGGACCCAAACCTCTTCCTTCACCGGGGGGCTGCCCAGATTCTGATCCACATCTCGTGGTTCATTTCTGCCCATACTAAAGACACAACTGTCAGGGGAAGGCCTGTCAGAAGGAATGTCATGCTGAGTGCATCAAGCAGCAGTCAATTATGGGGAGGTATAATGTGGGGTGGTCAAGAGGTGGGAGGGGCAATATAACGTCAAGGTAGCACTAGAGAAAAATCAAGTGTTTGCTAGAACATGTGAAAACTGGCCCCTCCACATATAAGAGCAGCATCCTGGCAGAATCCAGCTCCTCTCAGGCATCCCGTGCTGAAGGGCAACGAGGCAGGTGATGCACTCAACCGTGAGCGCTTTGAAGACCCTGGGACATGTCAACTGACCGGGGTTTGCACTGTAGTTACTGCCAACTTTTTTAGTATCATTTTGAATCCTTTAGTCTGGATTCGAATCCTGCCTCTGCCATTCACCCTTGATCACGTTTCTGAACCTCTCTGTTCCTCTGTTTTCTCACGGGCAAAATGCAGACAATAATAGAAGGAAACTCATAGGGCTGCTGCGAGGAATAAATGACATAATGGATGATAAGGCACTTAGCAAAGGGCCCAGGCAGAGCAAGCGCTTAGTCAATACGAAATGTGGCTGCTATTTGACTTTCTTCATGCAGGCCATCCAAAATTCTTGTATTCAAACTGTGCGGGAACACACGCACCCAAAGCATCCTGTCAGCTGAAGACAAGAGGGAGCCGCTGAAAGCGTTTACGTGGGGGTGTGCCAGGATCCAAACTCGAGTCACAAAGATAACCGGCTGCAGTGTAACAGTAAACAATATTTACCGAGCTCTCACTGGGTGCCAGGCCTCTCCTAAAGCAAGTTACACATACGACATCTGGCATGAGGCGGAGCAGGGAGAGGCCAGAGGTGGGAAGAGCCATCCAGAGCCAGATAAGAGGTAGGGAGAGCTTCAAGCTGAGCATGCCATAAACAGGAGCGGAGAGGCCAAGAAGCCTGGTAGATGCCAACTGCCTAGGAGAAGGGCGGGTAGGGAGGCCAAGCAAGGCGGAAACCTCTCCAGGGCCGAGCGGCAGACAGAGGGTGGCACGTGTGCCTGTGCAGCTAGGTGTCGTGGCTGGAATGGGTAAGCGACCAAAGCACAGGCTTTGATCCCCCAGAGGGATCATTCTGCGCAGAACCACTTGATGGTCCTGCGATAATGAGTGGTCGCCTGATAGAAACGAATTATTGAGCATTTAGAAATAAAGAAACGAAGCAACTGACCTCAAAACATTTCTCTTTCTTTGCTTGGTGAAGCAGGTTAGTCATTCCGGGAAGCAGAATTGGAAAGATGAACGTTTCCAAAAATTCTCTAGGGGAACCTAAAACAAAAAGACTCCCACTGAAAATCTCAAACAGCCCAAGTTAATCTGGGAGAAGCGTTTGCTTCTGAACCAAAAAAAGGTACCGTCCACAAAATAACAAGACCTTAAACGTTACCTGCTCCTCCAGACTACCGAGCCGGGCTGCATCACTAAAGAAACTTAAAACATCTCTCTCTGAGCCTCGGCAGTCAGGCGAGGACGCAGGCCGGATCCCACACAGGCCCAAGGCCACAGGCACAGCAAGGGGGCCAGTGTGGCTGGAGGGAATATAAGGGTCACACTAGGAACTGAGGCCTGAAAGGAACGGGGTGGGGGACGACGTATAGGGTCACAGCAGTGGTGGCAGTGTTGCCAAGGCGCAAAGCACACTAGCAGAGAGCCCAGAACAAACCAGTAGCAGAGGGCCTGACGCCAGGAAGGGACTGGGGCCCAAGGAGGAAGACGTAGGAAGCCTGCATCTCTGGCTTCACCCCACAGAGCCGGGAAGCCTGGTATTTTCTGCTACTTTTTACATTTTTGCCCCTTTGTATTTAATGTAGCATCAAAATATGCTTATTGTTATTTACCATCATTATTACATTTCAACCTTAAAGATAAATCAGTGGAATAAGGAGTACTTCTCTTAAAAATTAAAACAAGAACACATTCTTTCTTATCTACGTGGTCTCCCTGAGGTCTAGCTAAGCATGCCCATCCCCACCCTGTGGCTTTGCAACTTTACAAGCCCCAAACTATAAAAGATGAGATCCCACTTGCTCACTTACATGTCTTTGGATCGACTCTTTCCTCTTTAACTTGAGGGCAGGGTATACGTGAGGCTGTGGGCGACTGAGAAACTGGGAAAAGCTGCTCTGCGCGGAAGCCACGGAAAACCGTTTCCTCCAACGGTGAAACCTGCTGGGGGGCGGGCGAGGGAGTCAATTCATATACAGAGTTTCCAGAATTTTGTTTTCTTTTATAACCCAACAGAGGAACAAAATTCTCTTTCGGACTTTAGGTTCAAGGGGGGCAGAGTGAGCACAAATCTTTCTCTCTCTGCCCTCCTAAGACACCACAAATGCCAATCAAGGAATGAAGCCCTGGAAGAGAATAGGAGGGCTATCAGTGGACTGAGATTTCTAAACGTTTCCCAAAGAAACAGGGATGAAGGCTGTGGGCAGATATGAGGGAGGGGAAGGGGCAGCCCCCGAATCCACAGGAGGAAGTGGCCCCAGAGGCTGGGAGTCCCTCTTCCTACCAGGATTCCACAGGGCTTCAGTCCGTAAGGGTTCAGTTCCTCAGAGGGTGGGAATGAGAAAGTGAACGATGAGCAGGAGGGCTTGAGCGAAGATCCGGCTGGGGCTCCCCTGGCCCACAGCCCACACTGCCCCCCACCACGCTTCGGCCCCCTTCAGTAGACAGAAAGCTGCGTTCGCACCAGCATCTTACATCCAGCTCTCCCTCCTTTCCAATGACTCTTCTGCAAACCAAATAAACAAACAGCTTGGGAAGGAGCAGAACCAGTCAGGGCGCCCTGTTGCTCAAAAGAAATGAAAACAACTCCCCATTGACGTGGAGGCTCCCAGCCCAGCTCCAAAATACAGACTCCCTGCCTGCTGAGCCTGAAGAAACGTCTTCCAGCGGACAGTCACCCACCACGAGCTCCCAGTCAGTGCATCTACTCCAAGAAGAGACCCATCCAGAAAACAAAGCCACGCGTACAACACCAGAAGAAAACCATAGGACCTATGCAGAAAAATCCACTCAGGCCTGTGTTGTGAAGTGTGAATAAACAAGCCAAGCTCTCTACACAGGTGAGGAACATCAAGAGCACGGAAGACAGAGACCAAGATCTGCAAAGAGCACCCGGCCCTGGAGGCAGCACAGACAGTCCCGGGAAGAGCACTGTTGTTAGCATCTGCAGAGGAATTCGAGAAGGCACTGCATCCACTAAGCAAGAAGAGAATGCTGTGGAAAAAGCACAATCACAGGCCGAGAAAGTTCTTACACACCAGAGGCTCTCACCGTGGCAGCCACAGTGACATACTGGAAGTCTAGACACTGAGGCTTTTGTCCCATACCTGTGACCTCGCTCAAGCCCTTTCGCCGCTCAAGAGCTTTGCCTTTTTATTTGAACACCATTAAGTCCTTATTTTACTCCAAATAAACTGCCTGAGGGCCTCCCTTCCTGGCTGCCTTGTCCTTCGCCCCCGTCTCCTTAGCACAGTCTTCATCTTGCCCAGCCTGCTCTGTTCCAACACGGACATGGTGTCGACTCCACTGTAAAGGCCTTTCTCACCCAGGATCTCATCTGAGCCCCACAGAGGCTCTGTGAGTGAGTCAAGGATTGTGTGTCCCATTTAACAGATGTGGAAACTGAGGCTCACAGAGGTTATTCCATGCCGTTTAAGCCACACGGTGAGTAGTAGTGCTAGGACTGGCCCCAGGTCTCTGGCTGCAGTTCCAGTGCCCTTTCCCACCTCGCTAACTCATGACGCTGCCCGACCTTCGCCAGCCATCAGTGCTGTCCTCATGCAGAAGCCTTCCTTTGAGGGTGAAGCCTGGGTCATACTCACAGTCATCACAGCTTCTGGTTTGACTTTATACTCCTCTGGAAAGGGAGGCAGTTCCGCTTCATACTCTAAAGGGAGGGGGAAAGAAAACCCTCAATTCCATACTTCATTGCAGTTGGTGATGCTAATTTCTTTTCCTCTGAATTAAACATTCTTAAATTTTATTTCAGTTGGTGGTTTACAAAATGAAAAACAACTGGCCATTACAGGTTAATAATTAATATGACGCACCTTATTTAAAATAGATAAGAGATGACTGTGCTCTTGTAGGAAAGAGTCAAGGCTTTTTTTTTTTTTGAGGAAGATTAGCCCTGAGCTAACTACTGACAGTCCTCCTCTTTTTGCTGAGGAAGACTGGCCCTGAGCTAACATGCATGCCCATCTTCCTCTACTTTATATGTGGGATGCCCACCACAGCATGGGCTTTGCCAAGTGGTGCCATGTCCACACCCGGGATCCGAACCAGCGAACCCCGGGCCTGCTGAGAAGCAGAACGTGCAAACTTAACCGCTGCGCCACTGGGCCAGCCCCGAGTCAAGGCTTTATGTAAGAGTTTGAGACTCTTCTGAGTGTATACAACTTTAGATTTTGCCCCCAAATTATGATAACTACAAGGAATAAAAGGAGGAGAGGGGCCGGCCCAGTGGCGCAGTGGTTAGTTCACACGTTCCGCTTCTCGGTGGCCCAGCATTCGCCGGTTCGGATCCCGGGTGTGGACATGGCACCACTTGGCAAAGCCCATGCTGTGGTGGGCATCCCACATATAAAGTAGAGGAAGATGGGCATGATGGATGTTAGCTCAGGGCCAGTCTTCCCCAGCAAAAAGAGGAGGATTGGCAGTAGGTAGCTCAGGGCTAATCTTCCTCAAAGAAAACAAACAAAAACTAACGGAGGAGAGAACAGGGAGGGGAGACATCAATAGCATATAGATAGGAAAGGGGGGAAGAGGAGGAAGAGGAGGACGTGAGGGGAGGGCAGACAAGAGAGGGAAGATGAGCCATCCCAGGCGGTCAGGGGATGGCTGTGAAGGTAGACTGCCAGATTGGTGTGCGCAGCTGGAAGAGCAATCCCATAAACCCTTGCTACTCAAAGCGCGGCCTGAGAACCTGCAGCATTGGCATCCCCAGGGGAATTAGGAAGGCAACATCGCAGGCCCCGCCCCAGACCTATTGAATCTGAGTCTGCATGTTGACGAGATCTCAGGCGACTCGTATGCACAGTACAGTTGGAGAAGTCCTGCTGTAAACTCCACTAGTTTCCTATCCTGGCTGCACATTAGAATCACCAGGGAGCTTTTTGAAAATATCAATGTCGGGGCCCAACTCCAGAAATTCTGATTCAATGGGTCGGGGCAGGAGCCTGGGAATCAGTATTTTTAAAGTTCTCCAGCTGATTCTAATGTGTAATGAGGCGGGGAATGATTGCCAGGTTTCAAGATCACAGTCAGCCTATTGGCAAGCTTAATGCAAAGAACATTCCATACGAGTTCTTCAGGGTAACAACAACTGTTGCTGAGAGGCACAGACACGCTTGTGGCCTATCTTAGGTACATTCCTAAAGGAAAGACTGGTAAGAGTATTTCTGGAAAGGCCGACGTTTTAAAGGCGATTGCATAGTCACCCTGCAGCGATGAGGAAAAACAAAGTTCCTGGGCCAGATGGTACTGATGGAACGGATTGTGTTGGACACAAGTTTTTTCCATTACCTGGTTCCTTATCAGGTAGCAGAGCATTTCTTAACTTGTTTTCTAACTCCTAGGTATCAGGCCGAGGACGTCAGGCTGCAGGTAACAAGCAATTCTGATTCTCAACACAAACTATGTCAGGTTTCTACTGCTGTATAACATTACCACAAACATAGCAACTTAAAGTACACGAATTTATCTCATAGTTTCCGTGCGGCAGGAGTCCGGGTATGGCTCAGGGTCTCATGGGGCTGAAATCAAGGTCTCGGCCATGGCTGGGATCTCATCTGAGGGCCAGGGTCCTCTTCCAAGCTTACTGGTTGTTGGTAAGGTTCAGTTTCTTGTGGTTGTGGGTCTGAAGTCTGTGTTTTCTTTTTGGTTGTTGGTAGGAACTGCTCTCGGTCCTACAGACAGCCCTCAGGTCCTTGTCACAGGCAGTTCACACATGGTTAATTTGCTGCTTCGAGGCCAGCAGGAGTCTCTTCTGCTTGAATCTCTCTGATGTCTTTTCAGGGCTCGCCCGATTAGGTCAGGCCCACCCACAATAATCTCCCTCATTTAGTCAACTGATTACAAACTTTAATTACATCTGGAAAGATCCCTTGACAGTAACATCTAGATTAGTGTTTGACTGAATAACTAGGAGCAGAGTGCACTAGGGGGTGGGAATCTTGGGGACATTCTAGAATTCTGTTCACCACAATAGCTCTAGCTCTACCACTTTATTTTTTCCTCTTAAGCAAGCATGTAAATTCACCCTTCTTCCTCCAACACTTTACCAATATAGTGCAAAAACTATTTATTTGGATTAAGGTATGTACATTTATAGCTTTGTCTGATTAGAAAAGCAATGCATGCCTATTGTGAGAAAATTTCAAATAATACAGAGATGTCTTATATAGAGAGTGTAAGCTACACCTCATCCCATTACTATCCATAACCTTGTTAGATCTGGCTTAGATCTCGCCAAACATCTTGTAATGTATTTACTAAACAGGTATCTAATACTCAAATGCATTCATTTACTTTAGATAGCCCAGACAAACTAGGTCCAACTGTCCAAGTAGAAAACTCAGAACACTGTGCCCTTTTTCTTGGTAATTCACATCGGTTTTACCCTTATTTGAAATTTGTAAAAATTAATGGCTTTCTCTTCTAATAATCTGTCTATTTTGAGGGAACTACCTGATCTGTTTGTGCTCATCATCATCATATTCCCAAAGAATAGTTACTTTTGACCCTCTGTGTACTCATTCTTTCACATTTATTGCAAACCCACTATGTGCCAGGATCCCTTCTAGGTGCAGAATCTCGGACGTCTTTCAATGCTGCTACCCATGAGGCACCACATTTCTGTAACCAGTGTAGTCTTAGTGGGCATTTGGGTTGTTTTCAATTCTTCATTATTACAAACAAGGCTGCTATGAGCATCTTTATACACACATCATTGACAGGAAAGGAGGCATTTAGGAGGTACATAGGACTAATTCTTGGATGTGGACCTGTTCTGTCAAAAAAAAAAAACAATTTAAAACTTGGGCCAAATTTCCCTCCCCAAAAATTTATAATTTATGCTCCTAATAGTAAGCCTGCCTTTTTCTGTAGGGTATTATTAATCTTATATTTCAAATCATATTTTACTTTTATTTGCATTTCTTGGATTATTGTCATTTATACTTTTTCCAAGGAGATCTCCTGAGAGTTCACTTAAATTTGATGGAAAAGATGCAAATGTTTTCATCATACAACCACAGAAGACTTACAGTTGAAATGACTCTGTAGAAGTATGGGAAAATACATTAGCTTCAGGGCAATCTGATGTGTTTATTTCAAGCCTCTGTAATGTTGAGGAGAATCTGGCATATTTGAGAATTTGTCAGTTTTGCCCTGTGATTTGTTTGAAATATGTAAGTGACCACAGATTGGTGCTTTCTACATTGAAAGTCATACGAGTTCGTATGAATTTAAGTTTGTAAAGACCATTGAATTCTTTAAAACAACTTGATTTGCCCTAGTTCGATCCATCGGATTTCTCAGAGTTGCTTTAGTGCTTAGAAAAATGTGCTTGCCTGCTCTGTTTAGCACTAGAAATGCCTAAGAAAATCAGGCATATTTAAATTTATAAATTTGGACAATCTTTTAGTTATCTAAGCTTGTAAACTGGATTGAGTAGGGGAATTCAATGTTATATGCTAATGTTAAGTGTTATGTTAAGTATATGTTAATGTTAAGTGAATATTAATCTAAGAACAAGTAAAAGTGGTTCTTCATTTTATACAACAAAGGCAACATTCTGCACGAAGCAGAGCAGAAAGAGCCTGACATGTTGCTGGCAGAGCAGAGCTCTTGTGCGCAAACTGGAACCTGCCCCCGCCATACCCCTGATGTCAGAAAATGACATGTCTTTATCGCTCAGGCCACTGTTAGTCCAGCTTTCTGTGATTTGCAGCAGAATGTGTTCCTAACTGAAACAGCAATTAAAATGTAACGTTTACCAACAGTGGCTACTGGAAGGGATGGACCAGGAAGGTGAAGAGGCTGGAAGCAAATCTCATGAACATTTAGCCAGCATAACCAGGGTAAGGGGTTCCACAAGGTGCTCGAGGCACAGGAGAACAGAGCAGGGGAGCTTATGTTCTGGCGAGGGGATGAACTGTAAAGCGATGAGAGGTGAAAGTGCTGCTGTCAAGGGCTGCACCCAGAGCTCTAGGAGCAGCGAAGAGGCTTTGAAATCAGTTTGAGGACTTATGGAAGGCTTTCTAGAAGGTGGGCCCGTTTCACCTGAGTCTAGAAAGACAGAAACGAGAAGGCGGAGATGTTCCAGTAAGAGGCAGAGCTTGCGCAAAGTCACGGAGTGAAGAGGCATGGCGCTCTCTGGAGGAACAGATGCTTGTGGCTAGAAGGACACGATACAGGACAGTGGCACTGCGCTTTGTGCCTTACCTGGAAACTTGCTTAAAATGCAGAGCTTCGGGACTCGCCACCAAGGAGCCTGACACTTCAGGCCTACGACAGAGCACAGGCACCTGCATTTTAACAGGCGTCCGAGAGACTGTCATGTAGGTGCTCCCAGACTACGTTTTGAAGCATGCTGGTAAGTTACTTAAGGACTCGGACTCGAGTGTCACACAGCTCTGAGTGTGTTTGAGCCCAGTTCTGCCACTTACTTTGGGCAAGTTTCCTAACCTCTCCAGCCTTCAAGTTCCTCATGTGTTCAACAAGCAAAACCCTTACCGGGTTACTGAGGTTTAAATGAGAAGAACAGCACCTAGCACAGAGCCTGCCACATACAGAGCACTCAATCAACATCTACCGTTAGCATGATTTGGGCAAACGGTACGTGATGCACCTAAGAAAACAGACAGGGATCAGATCATTAAAGGGCTTAAGTGCCAAACTAAAGAGTTTGTTTACCACGAAAGCTATAAAAATCATTGTAGGTCACGGCACGATGTGATCAGATTTAAATTTACGAGGTTCCTGTGGCAGATGGTCTGGAAGGAGGCCTTTCCCAATTAAAAAGCTACAGAAGCAACCCAAACAGGGAGTGTAAGGGCCCGATCTCAAGCAGTAACCAGGAGGACTAGGGGTGAAGAGTTGGGGGTTATAGACGTCAAGTAAGTAGAATCTATAGGATTGCAGAATGAATGTGGGGATCACGGAAAGTGAAAGGGAAGTGGTTCCCAGACCAGGCAGCTGAGTGAATGATGGTGACGTTCACTGAGATGGAGAGCAAGCTGTTGGTGTCTAGAACGGTGCCTGGAGTCATGCCTGGCCTAGCACTGAAACAGTTCCCAGCATGGGTAGGTATGTTGATGGAACATAGGAGAATAATTCCACTGGAGCCATGAGGTAGGAGAAGCCTGCACTGTGGTGATAAGGGAGCGGGAATGACAGTGGTGTGAACAAGGGCACTGTGTTCTTTCCAGAAGCTTGGCTGAGACCGCAGGAGGGATAGACAAGATCCAGATGATATGGGGCCAAGGCAGAGGTTTTTCTCAAGATGACCAGAAAATGTGTGGAGGAAGAAGCCAGAAGAGAAGTTAAAGATGCAGGAGACGTGGTGAGTGATGGAGAAGGATCCTGGGATAGCGAGAGGATGGTACCAAAGCACAGACGCACGGCTGAGCTGCAACGGTGGGGTAAAGACTTCTTCCACGTGTGCAGACGCAAATATGCTTCTTGGTACACGGCAGTTGGAGGATCCCTCCCCACTCCTGATGGCCTGACCGTTCTCAGCGACTGCCTCCTACATCTGCGAAGTGGTATCACACCACATTTGGGGAGGGGAGTAGAGAGGTGGGACTGGCAGAGGCACGCAATGGGAGAAGGCCCCGAGGGATGCTGACTGATAAGCACTGCTGAGAGCCACCTGGCGCCACTCTTCTCCAGCTGTGCTTGGGAAACAAGCATTGATTCAGAACTGGTCCATGCTGGTATCTGGCAGGGGGGCTGACGGGACCTGTTTTTATAACAGCATTGAGGGCTGAGGCCAGACAGCAGCAATAATGGCAACAATGAGGATGCGGGTGAGAGTAAGACAGCAATATCAACGTAGAGACTGTAGGCTCCAAATACTTTGACTCAGTCTTGGTTAAAACCATAGTTAAAAACCAAAAGTCACAAGCGACTATAAGATTTAATTAGAAGCCTTGGCAGGAAAGAAGTTTATTGATACTAATACATGTACTTTCGAGCCCTGAGTTAGTGGTCCCTGGAAAGGGGGGAAAACTGAAGAACATTACAAAGAAGTCATCACTGATGCACATACACACACAAAACAGCACCAGCCAGGAGGACAAAGGGCTTGTTTAAGTTGGATACTTACCTATTCTGCGTCTCATCCTCCTGAGATTGCATTTCTAATAGGGCTGTTTGCCATGATCATTTGCTTTTTAAGTGGAGATATCCTAACAGAATATAATACTCAACCTCAAAGATAGGATCACCACCAAGCCTGTTTTTCGTGTTTGTTGTGAGAAACTGAATTTACTCACTATGTTTGTTATAGAAAATTGTATTTGTTAGAATGTTTGTTTTAAGGAATTGGGTTCATTCATCTAGGCCATAGGCATCATGACAGTGCCCGTGTGTATAATTCACCGTCTGTCACCTCGCTTTGTAACTCCATCACTTTGTAAGGGGCATCAGTGCCCTTGCTTTTCAGAGAGCACCAAACTCTTGGTCTTTGCTTTCTCCCTACAGGCCTGTCTGACCAAAATAAATTCCATGATTCCGCAACCTAACGTGAAGTGTATTTCTTTATCAACAATAATGAACATTTATTGAGCACTTCCTACATGCTGGGTGCTGTGCCAAGCACCTTTGCAGACATTATCTTCTTCGGTCCTCACAACAGCCCTGTGAGGTAGGTACAAGGATTGTCCCCCTCTTACAGATGAGGGTGAGCAGCTTCCCGGACAAAACACCCTAGGAAAGTGGCCTCTGAAGAGCTGTTGGCTTGGAGAAGTGAAAGCTCCGGGGCAGAGACGGCCATGATGACCTTCAAATATTTGAGTGGATTCTTTATGTTGGTGTCATCAGCGACTTGGATCATGGCACCAGGGGGCAGAAGTCACAGGGAGAACATTCAAGATGCAACAGATTTTTCTGGACACAGTGCAATGTAATGCTGGAGAAGGAATTCAAGCCCTGGATGGGAGCTGGAACAGAAGGCCTATCAACTCTGAGTCCACATTCTCTTCCTCGTCTCCATCTTCCACTTCTCTCAACTCATCGCCCTCTCTCTTTCTACCTGGTCCCACATACTGGTGCATTCATTCTTTTGTCCAATCTACAAACATTTACTGACCTGCACTGTTCCATACAGTAGCCACTGGCCACATGGAGCTATCTAAATTTATTAAAATTGAGTAAAACCAAAAATTCAGTTCCAAAGCCGTACCAACCACATTTCAAGTGCTCAATAACCAGATGTGGCTAGTGGCTACCATATTTGAAAGTTCTATTGGTCAGCGCTGTTTCAGACAGCTCAGGTAGTCACGGTAGCCACAAGAATGAAAAATCTGAGTTCTTGACTTTGAAGAGCTTACAGCCTAAGGGAGGAAAAAACACCCAGCGTTATGTACTTATCAAGAGCGAACACACACTGAAGCTCTCGCTGTTAATCGGGAGA
Organism: Equus asinus; assembly: GCF_041296235.1. Taxonomy (NCBI): domain Eukaryota; kingdom Metazoa; phylum Chordata; class Mammalia; order Perissodactyla; family Equidae; genus Equus; species Equus asinus. The sequence goes on from NC_091803.1 coordinate 34,840,201, forward strand.
TTTGCTAAGCGCTTTCGGTGACTATTTCGCTGCATCCTCCTAATACCACGAAATAGGTGCCATTATTATGCTCACCTTACAGAGAGGGTAGCAAGTTAAACAACACGTCCAACGTATGTAGACGATTGTAGGGCCTCGCGACCAACGCGATGTATGTGTAGGGCCACAGAAAAAGCCGGGCTAAACTCCACTTAGGGATTTTTAAGGAAGAAATGGAGAGGGATTAAAATCTAAGTCTGCCTAGACCATGCTTGCTCAACGTGGGGGCCGCAGATGACCGACAGCCGATTTACCCGGGTGCTCATTAAAAGTGCAGAGTCCCCGCACCCGATTGGGCGCCCAGTGGGCGGGGCCTCGAGCCTACGTTTGAAGAAGCTCCCCGCCTCCGCCGCGGCCATTCTCTTCTGTTCACTACGGGAGGTTTGAGCATCACTGGTCCACACCACCGGGTCCCCTTAATCGCTTTCCCCTGCCTTTGACCTGACTACGCATCAAGGCTGGAGGCCGCGCTGCGGACCCTCGGGCGAGCGTCCCGGAGCCCCAGCCTCCCCGCGCGTAAAATGGGGGGCCCGGCAGGCGTGCGGCGCGGCGGCCCGGAGCCCCGCACGTCAGCCGCCTGGCGCACAGTAGGCGCCCCGGGCCCGCGGCCCCCGCCCGGCCGCCCGAGTCCCGCCCCCCTCGGCTGGCCCGGGCTGCCTACCCTCGCAGATCTGCTCCCACAGGTTCTTGCCGGGCGGCTCCGCCACCGGCCCCGGCGAGACGGGCGGCTCGGGGGCCACGGGGGCCAAGGACGCGCTGCTGGTAAACCACGACTCGGCCGAGCCGGCCCGCTCCTCGCGCTGGGAGAGGCGGCTGCCCATCCGCCGGGGCGCCGCCATGGCCGCGGTTTCCACGGCAACCGCGCTCCCCGCACGGCTGCGACCCGGAAGGAGCCGGAACTCCCGGGGGCGGCACAGCGGCCCGAGAGTGACTTCCGGGTCACGGCGGAGCGCGCTCTCACGTGGAGGCGGGGAAGTTTGGCCGACGGGTGAGTGTGGAGGGCGCGACGCTGGCGGGCCCGCGTGGGTCTGGGGGTTGGGCCTGGGGACTTGCGTGGCGAATTGGGGGGCGAGCGGGCGACTTGCACCCCGAATCCTCCCCGCAGTCCCTGGGGCGCGCTCGCCCCCGCTTGAGGCCGCCGCCTCCGGGAAGTTCTCCCGCCTTGGAGCCGCCGGCCCGGGCCCCCGCGTAACCCCTGCTTGTGTTTGCGCGAAATCTTGGGCGCGGAGGCGCCTTGGAGGGGCCCATGTCGCCTCCTGCCTCCCTTGCTTCTTGCTAGGGATCCTGCGGTGGGCGTGGGGGGGTGGTGCCATTGTGCACAGCACGGGCTCCGAAGTCCCGCGCGCTGGGTTCGGATCCCTGTTTTACCGCTCCCTGGCATGGGTCCCCGTGGCCAGTGAGTGAAAGTCCCCAAGCCTCAGTCTGCAAGGCTCTGGGATGGGGTGTTCACACCGATCCTCACGAGGCTACCGCGGAAACTTAGAAAAGCTGTTGGCGAAGGCGTTCGCGCTTGCAGGAGACACGCTGTAAGGACCGGGTCCTCTCCCCTCCTCCATGAAGGAGTGAACACCTTTGGGGCGCGGAGGAGGGGTCGAGGAGGAAGAGCAGATGCGGAGAGAAGGGGAGTAAGTTGACCACAGCCTCCCCTGGCTGCTTTGTTCTTATCGGGTCTCTTGGCCGCCCCTCCGTTCTGGGGCACTTGGCTCCACCCCCTCCAGGTCTGCAGCTTCTCCTTCTCTGGTCACACCCCTCTTTCTCTGCCACCCCTTTCCCTAAGGCCGTGTCTCAGGCTCCTTCTCTGCAAGGCTTAATTACCACCCACATATGCTTAAGTTTCTGTCAGCCCAGTCACCCCTGAGCCTCAGACCCATATATATCCGCCTGTCCACGAACGTCTCCACTTGGCCATCTCGAGGCATCTTCAAGGAGCCGTCTATTCCAGCCCCCAACTTCCCGCCTTCAGTTCCTTTGTCTCAGGGATCAGCAACTCTGTTCTTGAGAAACTCTCCTGACGCCTCTTTCCCTCCCACACCTACCTGCTGCTTCTTGATGGCAGGCGTTTTGTCTTGTTCCTCTCTGGATCTCTAGCATTCCTGCCTTCATCCAGTGAGTTTTTATTGAGCACCTGCTATGTGCCAAGCACAGAACTAGGCTCTGGGAGTAGAGCAGAAAACGAGGCAGGAGTGAATGAATGAGTGTTCCCTTGACTGTCCTGCTCCTGGAGCGAGTTGTGAATGAACTGAGCCAGGCCCAGTGTGACCTGGGCTCCAAGGCAGAGGAAAGCACAGGATGGAGAAGCTGCTGGCCTTTCCCTCCCACTGTCCAGACCTTCTGTGTTTGTCTGTGGCTTCTTGGAGTGTCTCCATGTCATTTCCTCCAGGGAGCATTGGCACCTGGGCTGGTGACTGGAGAGAAGGAAGTAGCTGGAAGCTGAAATGTACTTGAGGACCCCAGCCCCTTCTCACAGGTGCCTCCCTGACATTTTCCAAAGGAAAAAACACAAGCCAGGTATTGTCGCTCCAATCATTAAATGTTGGCAATTTATTTGAAAGTTTAAAGACGGTGAAACAGGCTTGCAGGCTGGATGTGGCCCTCAGCACCCACCCCGGGCAGCCTCTGAGCTGGTTCAGTGTCTTTCCTATGGATGGGGAAACTGAGGCCCAGAGAAGCCAGTGTTAGTGGCAGGAGTGTCAGAGACACCATTTGCACCCAGGTGTTTTCAGTCCTAGTTGCTGTTCTCTGGCCACCTGGGAAGGTCGTCGGGAGAGTATGTCACCTGGGTGCAGGTGGAGGGCATTAATTTCCAGACACAAAGCAGAAGAGCTATTTAAATGAGCCAGGGTCACGGGCTGAGTGTGCCACAGTTATTGCCTCTGGTGGGAATGGGTGGGAAGGGCTGATCTCAGGACCTGTGTCCCCTTCGTCCAGTAAAAGATGAGCCCCCAAGGGCAGCACCTGGTGTGTTTGGTGTGACAGCAGTTGTACCCTTGGTGGGTGGCCCAGGGTAGGCCTTCGGTCAATGTCTGTTGAAGGAGTGATGAGGCTTGGTGATTTGAGGAAGAGGACATAGCAAGCACTTTCCATGGATTATCCAAGTGTTATTTCCCCCCATTTTCAGATGGGGAAGTTAAGGCACAGGCGGAATAGGTTGGCTTCAGGTGAGGGAGCAGTTTGGCTCTGAACCTGGGGCTGTCTGACTGTAAACTCCATTCTACCTCTTCCATCCTATTTCCCTTTGCTCCAAGGGAATCATGCCCACTTTCCCACCCCCTAACATTTCAGACCGTCTGTTCAAAGAAACCTGGCTTTTGGCAATACCTAGTTGAATTGTACCCGCGGCGGCTTGGTGTGGGGATGACTTGTACCATTTCCTTTTTCAGGAATGATCACCAAGACCCACAAAGGAGACCTGGGCCTTGGGCTCCCAGAGAAAAAGAAGAAGAAGAAGGTAATCAAAGAACCAGAGACTCAATACTCAGTTTTAAACAGTGACTCTTGTTTCACTGAAGGTTGTCCCACGAGAGCCACATTCCCCTCAAAGAATGTGGTCCAAGGGCAGGCACCCGAGATGCCTCTAGTGAAGAAAAAGAAGAAGAAGGGCGCCGGCACCCCCTGTGAGGAGCACCCGGAAGCTGAGACCAGGCCGCGTGCCAGACGCGCAGAAATGTCGCCCAGCCCCCGCAAGCAGGCTCTGGCTCCGTCCGAGTTCGTCAGTGGGGAGAAGAAGAAGAAGAGGAAGAAGTCCTCGTGGCCTCTGGCCATGTCCCCTAGCTCGAGGGTGAGGACCTCCTCAGACCCCACACAGGGCGAAGAGGTAGCCAGAGTTGGCAAGAAGCTCAAAAAGCACAAGAAGGACAAAAAGGCCCCAGAGGCCACAGCCGTCTCAGCTCAGGACCATTGGTTCTCTGGGGCTGGGGACACCCCGTATGTCTGCTCAGTGGGGAAGGATGGTGAGGAGCGGCCAGCCTCGGGGCAGAAACAGAAGCAGGGGAGCCCCACGGAACACACCGTGAAGATAAAGAAGAAAAAGAAAATCCACCACGAGGAAGACACCCGTCTAGGGCACCCCGAGCTCTCCAGGGCCATAAAGAGCAGCCCTAGGAAAGGAAGGAAAAAGAAACCAGTCAAAACTGAGGCTCCGGAATACATCCCAATAGGAGATGACTCCAAGGCCCCTGCGAAGAAGAAAATAAAGTCCAAGAAAAAGGCAGAGCTGACAGCCATTGAAGAGCCAGCTCTGAAGAGGAAGAAAACGAAAAAGAGGAAAGAGAGCAGAGTAGCAGGAGAACCTTGGGAGGAGGTAGGCTTTCCTTCATAAGTAGACTCTGCTTTGGGAGAATAAGGGTGGAAGTTGGGAGAGTGTGTCTGTGTGTACATGTGCACACACACAGGCACTCAACTTTTTAGCTGCCAGAACCCTCATTAAACTGACTTCAGCCAGAAAAGGGGATTTATTGACACATGTAACTGGAAAGGTTAAGAGCTGTCTAGCTTCAGGTATGGCTGGATCCAGGTGCTCATGCAGTGTCTTCAATAATGTAGGTATCCTTTGCTATCAAAACTCTACCCAAGTTCTCACTACCTGCACTCAGGATCTGAGTAAATTGGGATGAGTTTTTCAGATGAATCTCTCCCTTTCTGATTTTTTGCCATTTGCCATCGAAAACTCAGGAACCAAATAGTTTGAGATGGCATGGTGTCCGTAGCTATCTGGGCTTAGTTTTTGAGCTCAGTATAAATGATTCAGGGATCGAAGAGATTTGGATCACAGAAGGTGCCTGTGCAGCTTTCCTCCGGCTCTGGGCTTTGTATTTTTTATCTTGGTTGTAGTCCTAGACAGGCCCTCCCCTCGCCCCCCAATGGCAGGATGGTCCCCGCAACTTTACTTTCATACTCGTAGCTCAGCCACCTGCAAAGGGGACACAGTGGCCCCTCCAAAACGAGTATAGGACGAGTCCCAGGGCTGCTGTCTTGGGCCTCGATTGGGTCACACAAGCCAGAAGCCCTGATCGGAAGCCAGGATGGAGGGGCTGAGGGTGTCGGTCCCACCTGAGCCCCCTCCGTCTGAGATTGGGGGAGGGCAGCTTCTGAGAGGACACCGGGGTCCTGTTAGGAGGAGCAAGGGACTGGACGCTGGCCTGGTGAGACGGCAGATCCGCTGTCTCCCTCCTGGGCTCCCTCGATGCGCACAGGAAGGGAGAAGAGGAGCTGGAGCACTGTGTCTTGCAGGCCCCCGGCCTTCCCACCCAGGTTGCGGTCCCTGTCCTTGGTGTGCGCGTGGACGTGCGGGTGGGAGCGAGGTGGTGTGCGGCCTGCTCCGAGCAGATGTCCGGCATGTCTGGGCAGCTGGTGCTTGGTGTTTCTTGAAGGCTTACTGTGTGCCTGGCGTTGGGGTGACGCTCCCCACGTATCAACCGCTGAGTCCTCCCCGCAGCCGGCAGGGACAGCTGCTGTGCTGCTCCCCGTTTAGCAGACAGGAAGACCGAGGCTCAGGGGAGTTCGATACATTGTGTGAGGTCGCCCATCTGGTAAGAGGTGGAGCTGGGCTTCACATCCGGTCTGGCTTCTGAACTTGAGGTTATCCCTTCTCGGGAGCCGCCTGTGTAACCTCACCTAGATGCCAGTAGTCATCCGAGCCCAGAGGTGACTGTCTTATGTCAGAGCAAGCCCCGCTTCTCTTCCTGACTCTGCGCCCACGGCTGGGTGACCTGTGGTCCCCCGGGAGGAGTGATGGCTAGTGTGCACTGAGCGCTTACTGAGGGCTGGGCCTGGCACAGAGGAGGGGCCCAGTTAACATCGACTGAAGGGTGAGCCCCCTGGAGCTAGGTCACCAGGAAGGCATCTGGTCTGTGCTCAGCTCAGGCCAGACGGGGTCGGGGAGGCATAGTTGACCTCCATGTCAGGGCCTACAAAAAGTAGTGCTGGTTCCCGGGTTTGTCCCAGCTTCGCCCCAGTCCGTCAGACTTGGCTTCACCAGTCTCCTCCTCTATGCAGAGCCCTGGGGCCTTGGAGCCCAGCCCCCATCAGAATCTGGAATCCCTTCTCCCAGAGGCCCGTGGATGGCGGTCAGTCCCCTCCACCTGACGTCTCCCGTGATGGGGTCTCTGCCTCCCAGAGCAGCGCACTGAGTTGGGAAACGCACGCATCTGCAGGGTCTGGAGCGGGGTGTGAGAGCCATCTAGGGATTGTCACAGGTGACCCTAGGAGCCAGGCGGGGCACACCTAACGTAGAGATGCGGGAAACGTGGCTGTTAGCAAAGGACCCGGGGAGAGTGGCTGGCCAGAGGGCTCACCATCCCAAACAAGGTCCCACACGGGCTGCAGCCAGGGAGAGAGTGGCCTGTGTAAGTGTGGCCAGGCGGGCCCAGCGAGGGTGCCATGTGAGAGCTGAGCCCTGTGTAGGGCCTTGGCCATCGTGCAGATGGAGCGGCAGGTGTGGAGGCCCCGGGAGGAGCAATGAGTCCCTCGTGTGAGCAGGGGCCAAGTGACAGAACCTCAGGGCATGGGAGTCTGGATTTTCATGTAAACAAGACAGGAGCCCCTGGAGGGTTTGAGGAGTTCAGTTGAGTTTTTGAAGCCCAGAGCTGCTGTGTGGCATGGACCAGGGCTGGAGAGATGGGGAAGCAGGAGTTAGAGACCGTCATGGTTGTCCAGGCAGGAGAGAGACCACATCCAGGACGGGGGTGGGTGTGGGGGTGGTGATGTGGAGGAGAGAATTAAGTGGTTTCGGGTGGTCGGTTCACTGGCAGGGCCCCCCTGACCAGGGCCCTGAGCCCCACTCTATATTCCCTACCTGCCAGCCCCGCCTCCCCCACTGTCAGACGGGCCCTTGACCTCTCTGCTACTGGTTTATTGTCACCCTCAGAGGTCAGGCGATGTGTGTGGCAGGAAGGGTGCACTAGCCTGAGTCAGGAGACCTGTTAGTGTCCCTGAGCCATGGGGGTGACTTCATGATCGTCACGTCACCTCTCTGAGCCTTAGTTTTTTCATCTGTCAAATAAGTCAGTGCCACAGTGTGGTGGGAGACTCGTGGAAGGGAAAGGATGTCAGCGGTTATGTAGGTGGCCGGGTTGGGGTGGTGCTGCCATCTTGGGTCTTTCTGGACTGTCATGCGCTCCCCTGGCGGGGCTGCGGGGGCAGAGGCCATCGTGTGCTGGACTTACTCCTTTGCCCTCTCGTGCAGGAGCCCGACACAGACTTAGAGGTGGTGTTAGAGAAGAAAGGCAACATGGATGAGGCGCACATAGACCAGGTACGGCCCAGCTCCTCCTCACCCACCCTCATGCGTCTTGCCACCCGAGACACACTCACCTTCTACCAGGCCACCAGGCCAGCCTCTGGCGCACCTCCAGTGGAGGGAACTCCTGGCCGCCCCATTTCATGCCGGGAGACCCCTTTACTGCCATGGTTTTGGCCGAGGGGCCGTCTGGACGCTCAGAATCCCAGGCTGAGGCTCTCCTCCTTGTAACCGCTATGTGGGGAGAAGGAGCACCTCCAGGGACCCACAACCAGGGCAGGGAACACATGCTCAGCCAGGCCCACGTGTTCCCACCTTCTGGCCTCGATTCAGGAGCATTTAGAGAATTTCTGGACCAGCTTCTGCTTCTGTCATGCCTAGATCGCCTGGCAAATGTGTCCTGTGTGGGAGCTGGCCTTTGTAGAATTGGGGTATTTTTATGATCCTGGACCCCAGGGCCTGATAGTAAGTGCACAGGCTTGGCCTTGGACCATTCCTGACAAGGGGACCTCAGGCAGTCACTAACCTCATTGACCCTCACATCGGTGGCTGTGAAGACCGGACGAGGCCATGTGTTTGAGGCAGTGAGCAGGGGCCTGCCTCACACCTGTGCCTGCCAAGTGGCAGCCGTTCCCCTGCCTGCATCCTCAGGCTTTGTCAGCAAGGGATTCCTGGAGAGAAGCCACAGGGTGTCCCATGGCCCTTCTACTCCAGGAGGGAAGGAGAACTCGAGTGAGGACTTAGAAGGGAGCTCAGTATGAGGAGAGAGGCCTGCAAGATTCCGGGGAAGTTCAAACCTAATGCCTTTGGGGCACTGGGGGCCTCTCCCTGGAGGAGGGGCATCGTAGTGGGGCCGAGAGGGTTGATAGGATGACGCTGACAGAGCCCAGTCCAGTGCCTGGCGCAAAGCACAGGCCCCCAGAAACAGGAGCTCCCCAGCCTTCCGAGGTTTGAAGTCGTGCGGCTCGTCCAGGCCAGCGCTGCAGTCACGGCCCGGTGGCCGCGCAGAAAGGACAGGTGGGGCCCTGACTTGTCCAGGCCCAGGCCCCTCCCCTCACTCCTCTCCCGGGGATCCTCGGCCACTCAGGACACAGCGACGCCGGCCCCCTGAGAGCCGGCAGGCCCGTGCAGTCGCTGTGGGCAGGGCCCACCAGCAGTTCTTGCTGCGTACCTGTTGTGCCCTTTGAATACTTTGCAGTTTTTAAGAAGATGTGTAACCTTTCTGGGTGACAGGTTACCTCGGTGTAAGTGAAGCTTTCTGTCTCCTCTCTCCCTTTATTTTTCCCATAAGAACTAAACGTTCATTATGTTAAAAAATTGGGGGAAAAATGTCAAGCAACCTGAAAGCCTCTGACCTGATGACAGTCACTGTTAACCCTTTGTTCCAGATCGTTCCTTTGTAACTGTGCGTATGTGGGATTCGGAAGCAGTGTGCTGTCACGCTGCGGACACTGCTCTTCTGACTTGTCCCTTTAACTGCTGATCTGCCTCCCAGCTCTGTAAATGCGCGTCTGGAGCGTGAGGCCGCTGGAAGATGCCCCCGTTTTCTCCCATCCCTGTAACGCTGTCGCTTTGATGTGTTCCATCTAGTTCTGAACTATGTAAGAGGTTGCCTTGTTTCACAACCTGTGGCACATTGGAAGGCGGGAGGAAGGGCCACAAATGGAAGCAGCCAAGGTTACACCTGAACCCTAAGGAGGGAGGGTAAGGCCCTGGAAGCCTTTCTATCAGACAGCAGGGTCATTGGTGGGCTGTTGGTGGCCTTGAGCCATCCCAGCAGCAGTGTATCACATTGTGCCATCGTTAGGTTCTTTTTTTTTCCCCCCTAAGATTTTATTTTTCCTTTTTCTCCCCAAAGCCCCCTGGTACATAGTTGTGTATATTTTTAAGCGGTGGGTCCTTCCAGTTGTGGCATGTGGGATGCCGCCTCAACATGGCCTGATGAGCAGTGCCATGTTGGCACCCAGGACTCGAACCAGCAAAACCCTGGGCCGCTGAAGCAGAGCGCGAGAACCCAACCACTTGGCCACGGGGCCAGCCCCCATTGTTAGGTTCTCACATTCTGCCCCCAACGATTTAATGTGGGGCAGGGCGTTCCCACACCACGAGTTCTCCAGCACCACCTGGGTGTCCTACAGTTCAACCCGATTCCGACACTCTGCCTGGAGATGGCCTCAGATCCCACAGGTTCAGGGCTCGAGTCCCACCAGACTGTCCCCTTGTCTTGCCCCTCACTTCGGATGCCACTCGCAGCCAGGTCGTCACCTGTGCTTCTGACCGACCGGCTGTGGATGGGAGCTTCCAAGACCCCTCCTTGGGTTCGATGAATTTGCTAGAGCGGTTCATAGAACTCAGAGAAACATTTTACTTACTAGATTACTGGCTTTTTATGAAAAGATACAATTCCGGAACAGCCAGATGCATAGGGCAAGGTATGGGGAACGGGTGCGGAGCTTCCATGCCCTCCCTTGGCACCTCCCCGTGGTCACCAGCCCTTTCAGGTGTTTACAGCGGCTTCATTACACAGGCATGATTGGTTCACTCATCGTCCATTGGCGATTGAATTCACTTTCCAGCCCCCTAATCACATGGCTGGTTCTCCTGGCAACCAGGCCCCGTCCTTAGGTGCTGTCCCAAAGGCACCTCATAACAAAAGAGGCCGTTATCGCTCTACCAAGGGTTTTAGGAGCTCTGCCAGGAACAGGGACGACGATCAAATGTTTATTTCTCATCAGGACTCACAGTATCACATCTCTGTCTCTCCCATTTATCCTCAAGGTAGCTGGCATTTCTGTCTGTCTGCACATAAGTAAACCAAGGTACAGAAAGGTTAGGTGACTTACCTAAGGCCACACAACTAGTTACCAGCAGTGCTAGGAGTCAGTCCAGCCTGTGCCGGACTCCGCCACCTGTGTCCTTTCTAGAAAACGGTGCCGTTGTTGCTAAAGTTAACTGCCATTCTCTGTGCAGGAAGGCAGGGCTCAAGTAGGGGGTTTGGGGAAAGTTTCTACCCCAAATGGCTGTTAAAAACAAAAGAGGTTCTAATGCTGAAGGTGGATAAGCTTCACTTTGCAACAGGAAAGATGACATGAGTGGAGCCATATTAAAATAGAGCGGAGCAGCCGCTTCAGAGGAATTGCCTTGCGTGTCTTGTTTTCTCTATCTTCCAAACTGGACCAAACCGCCCACATGCCAGTCAGTGAGTGAGGACCAGAGTATGCTGTCTGTAAGGACTGATGGAGCTGGCCTTTGCTGGTGACCGAATCGCTAACTGGTCAGTGAAGTCAAACCCAGCCTGCCTCATCCAGCACCAGTGCACTTCTCCTTGATACAGCTCAGCTCAGCCTCCCCTTTCCCCATGAAAAGCTGGGCTGCCCTCCTGGAATCGGGACACTGTTTGGGTTTCTGCCTGGCTCTCTGCTCCCCGAATTGCAGTTCTTTGATCCCAGAGAAGCTTTGTCTCTTAAACTGGTTCCTGTTTCTGTAGGTTGGCCCTGGGAAAGTTCGTTCTTAAGGAACAGCTCAGCGGGGGTAAAGGAGGCCGGCCCGTTTTAGGTCAAGGGGTTGCAGCCCTCGGGATGCTGAGATGATGCTTTTGACAAATGCCTCCCCCCGTTTGCAGCAGAGTGAAGCTGCTCTCCTGTCACTCTCCAGGCCTCCAGCCCCATCGCCGTCCGTGGGTTTTAAGCTCAAAGGTAAACTTCGGTGTCTCATTTCCCTCTTTCCTCTCCTTGCTCAGGTGAGGCGAAAGGCCTTGCAAGAAGAGATCGATCGTGAGTCGGGCAAAACGGAAGCTTCTGAAACTGGGAAGTGGACGGTAAGTTAGACGCGAGGGCTCTGCGAGGTGGCACGCTCGGCATCCTGACCCCTCCCCCAGCCTCGCAGGGTGGCAGACCAAGTTAGTCCAGGCTCTGGAGCCCGCTGCAGAGCTTGTCCTCAGCTAATTTCCTCCCTCCTGGCGGAGGGCTGGCCGGGGGGATCAGCAGGCTGAACCTTTGTCTCCGGCTCTGGACAGCTGGGGTGTCCTGCACGTTAGTGGCCGAGGGCATGTGACGGCCACAAGCTCTTTGCAGCGGTGGGTGGCACCCTCAGAAGGCTGCTGTGCCCAGGAAGGGTAGGAGGCAGAGGTGAGGGAGTGGGCCTCTCTCAGGACTGGCTTCAAGGTCCAGTTGGAATGGGGAGTTTCCGAACCAGGCCCGACGAGGTGGATAGGCGAGGGTGCAGCACGAGGCCCATGACGTCGGGCTGAGAGAGGGACGAGGGGCGGATGCTGGCAGGGCAGAGGGCCGTGCCGGGCCAGCCGCAGTGCCACGGTGGGGAGCCTGCCCTGGGCTCTCCATGCAGTGGGAGCTGCCGGAGGGCACTGATACAGGGGAAGGGGGAGCCAGGTGGAAGGCTCTGTTCTTAGGCCAGCGGCCTGGGCTGGTGGCAGAGGAGAGAGAAGGGAAGGGCTTCACGATCCATTCGGCACAGCCAGCAGCACTTGGTAATGGATCAGGTTTGGGAGAGAAGCATCCAGATGACAGGAAGGCTGCCTTCCTGCTGTGTCTTAGCCTTCTCAGTGGAACACAGAAGAGGACACTTGGTTGGGATCGGAAGACCCGACATCAGTTCTGGCTCTGCCACTTTCTAGTTGTGAGACTCTGGGCAAGTGACTGAGCTAAGCACCTTCTTTCTCTTCACACAGGGGACTCAGTTTGGCCAGTGGGATACTGCTGGTTTTGAAAATGAGGAACAGAAAGTGAAATTCCTCAAGCTTATGGGTGGCTTTAAAAATCTGTCGCCTTCGTTGAGCCGCCCCTCTAACCTGACAGGGAGGCCCAGCATGGCCCTCAGCAAGAAGGCGGCCGACGCCCTGCAGCGGGGCCTGCAGCGGGACTACGAGCGGGCCCTGAGCTGGAAGCACAGCCGGGGGGCCGGCCTCGGCTTCGCCGCCCCGCACAAAGCCTTCTACATCGACAGGAACGCTTCCAAGTCCGTCAAGTTTGAAGATTAAACTCTCCTGTCTTGTCCCCCGAAACAGCCAGAGTTGCTTTTATTACTCAGTTTATGCAGCTGCAAGCCATCTGGTGGTTGTCTGGAACCGAACTCCTGCACAGACTGAGGACACATCTGTGACGGGTGTGGACGGACCGGGGCGGGCAGCTGAGGTTGCAGGAGCCGGGAGAACGTGGGAGTGGCTTCACCCTGCTGTTCTCTGGGTGAGCCTCCCGTCCCGGCTGGGAAACGTCGGCGTGTATAAATAATGATAGCTAACACCTGTGAAGGACCCCGTGTGTGCCAGGCACATGCTCAAGTGTGTCCCTTGCATTAATGTATTTAATCCTCACGATTATGAAATAGGTGCTATTATTCTCCCCATCTTATAGATGAGGAAACTGAGGTTCAGGGATAAAGTAATAAAATTGTCTGGGGGCACCCAGCCAGTGCGCACCAGCTGTTGTGCTTTGTACCCCAAGCCCTACGTCACTCTTCACTATGAATGTCCCCTCTAGGGAATTGCACCCACTGGGTTAAAATGTCTTTTGATTGATGAAACAACTTTATTACCTGTCTAATCTGAGAGCGGAAGTGGAGTTAATGGTCAAGGGGAGCAGCAAGCTCATCTCCCTTCCCGTCTTGGAGCAGCTTCAGGCAGAGGCTAGAGAACTGCCACAAGCAGATGTGGCCGCGCTTCCTCTGCTGCTGGGAAATGTGTTTCTGGACCAGTCCCGCCTTTTCTGGCTGCCTGCCGTCCATCCCCAGGGCTGAGCTTGCATTTAGTCTTCTTGCTTTCACTGGACTCAGGACGAGGCGTTCAGAGAGCAGTCCGTCCTCCACGTGAACCCGTGGCAAATTCCCAGGGAGGCGTTGATTAAGTTTCAGTCATGAGGAAGAGAATCCCAGGTGACTCCTGCAGGGGAGGTCCAGTGGCAGGAGGCACAGACACGTGGGGATGACACAGGAAGTGGCCTCCTCGGCCATGGGGAGTGTTTCTAAGCTCAGGCTCTGCAGCCAGTCTCACAGAGGTACAGGTACAATGGCCTGAGTGACACGTGACCGCCTTCGCTCCATTCACCTCGCACTTTGCTCAAATACAGGTTCTGATTGGGACATTCTCCCATCACCTGGTCTGAACACCAACAAACATCCCATCTCGGGCAGGCCTCCACGGCCACGTGGTGGGAAGTCCTGATGCAGGGGCTGGAGTCAGCAGCTCGTCAAGAAGATGCTTTCCCTCTGCTCTCTCATTCTCTGTTGGCTTCATCAGGCTGGTGGGAGGACGACTAGCAATTCCAGACAGCCTGTGAAGACACTGGAACATTCCAGAGGAAGAAGAAAAGCCTGAGGCTCAAGGAAACTTCCAGAAGCCCCTCGAGAGACCTTTGGTCATACCTCATTGCCCAGCCCTGGGTCATGTGCCCATTCCTGAGCCAGCCCCTGGCATGTGGAGGGAGATTCTTCTCAGGCTGTCAGGAAGGGTGGGTGAGGGGCAGAGGTGGGGAGGCGAACATGGGGTCCACTACTGTCCCCTGGGCAGGGGGAGGCAGGCCTGCCTGGGTCTTGGCCAACAGCTTGGTCAGATCAAGAGTCTACCAATCTGCGGTAGCCAGGACTCAGGTGGGCCTCTTCCCGCAGAACGTGAACTTGGCCTTCCACAGATTCACCCTTGAGACACAGACTGGAAGAGGCCTCTGCTCTCCCACTCCAGATCTTGCCGGGAGGCCTGCCGGGCTTGGCAGGAGGGATGGTGCACAGTCATCTGGGCGATTCTGGGGAGCGGCGATCGGTTGTCCAGTCTTGTCCGGGCAGAGAGCTCTCAGGGTGTGACGGTCAGGCTTCCCCCTCGCCACTCAGTATGTCAATGTGTCCGTGTAGGAGGGTGGACTTTCGAATTCAGTGTATCACGCTGGCCGAAGGGTCCCTCTTGCCCAGGGGAAGGTTCAGTCAAGTCTGTTCCTGAAGCAGAGTCTAACCAGAGGAGGCTGGGCAGCCAGCACGGCAGGGTGCCAGGCGCCCTCAGAAGGGCCGGAACCTTGCCTCTGCGGCTCTCGGGACACAGCGCCGCCGCTCAGGTGCGCGGTCCGTGCAGTCTGCGGGCCTGGGGGATTTGCTCTGAGCTGGTAGCTGGGCCGCTGTCCTGTGTAAATGAAACAGCACTGGCTGCGCCACGGGCCCCTCTTCCACGCCCAGGGCCCTCCTCAAGCCATCCGCAGGTCTGCGTGGTGTGATCTCCCACTCACTTCACGTCTTCACTCCATGCAGGACACAGCCCTCTCCTGCAACAGGACGGTTTGGGGACGTTGACCGAGTCGGGGAGAGAGGGGCAGGGGCTTAGTTGAATGCTTAGCAGCCCTGTTCTCGAACTTCTTGTTCCTTCTCCCTTGGGGATGTCTCGCCGACCCTCCGATGGCAGGGGCCTTCCCTTATCCGGCCGCCCCCGGAACCTCATGTCTCCTCACCCCTTTATCCCTTGGGGTCATTCCTGCTGTGTCTGCCTGAGCCCACGAGGCCCTGCCCTGCGGCCGCCTTTCCACAACCAGACCGGCCTGTAAAAATATTTGCCGAATAGACAGTTCTCCCCGAAAAGAAACTGCGTATTCCGCTCTACAAACTTAGAACTGTTCAGGTTTGTGATCAGCAGAATAATGGCCACCCCTCCCTAAAGAGGTCCCCGTCCTAGTCACCAGAGCCTGGGGCTACGTTAGGGTACAAGACAGAGGGGACTTTATGGAGCAGACGGATTTAAGGTTGCCAATCAGTTTACCTTAAGATGACCCTGGATTATCCGGTGGGCCCAGTCTGACCACAAGAGTCCTTGGGCGTAGCAGAGGGAGACAGAAGAGTCAGGCGTGTAAGAAAGACTGGGCAGGTTGCTGCTGGTTTTGAAGATGGAGGAAGCGGGGTCACAAGCCAAGGAACGCAGGGGGCCTCCAGAAGCTGGAAAAGGCCGGGAAACCGACTGTCCCCTAGGATCTCCAGAAGGAGCGGGTGGGCCGAAGCGGGTGAGCTCCTCCGGTGTAACGTTTACCTGGCTGAATGTGAAGGGCCAAGTTCAGGTTCATGTGAGAGCATTAAGGAGTCACTCACGCAGGCTTGGGAACTAATGCCATCTGACGTGTACAGCCTCAAAGTAGAAGCATGTAACTTGTGAATTTGCCCATTGCTTTTCAGTTAAATAGTAACACACAGGAAAAGTGGTATAGGAACTAATTTTAATGGAAATAATTTTGTGAAATAAAGGCCACTTAGGAGTATTTGAGCAATGCCACCAAGCCTTCTGCATTTCTGTACGTTCTGTTCAGTAAAGGGGAGGAACGGGCGTTCTGAGTATCTCCTGTTCTTTAACGGAGGCATTTGCTCAACGGAACCCTGGGGGGAGGGAGCCCACTATTAAGGTGGCCAGAAAATCCATAGCATATTCTTGGTCCTAAACTATTCAGTTAGAACGTGAGTTTATATAGATTTACTTTTTAAAATTATTTTCACCACTTTTACTGAGATTATGTGAACTGGAATGGTGCGTCTCACGGTAGAGATGAAATGTAATCCATGTCCAGGGTCTGCCTTCCAAAGGTACAAGAGTTTGGGGGCATTTTTATCCACAATTTGGAGGCATTTTCCTGAGCAAGGGGCTCCAGGCTGTCAGTCGCCACCAGTCAATATTAACACTCTCACTGATTCAGTGGAAGCCCGTCAGCGGTAACAAGAGTCTGATTCCAGGCCCCACCAGACTGGTGGTAAGAAAGTAGACAGTCACACGCGGTTTAGAATTATGGTGCAAAGCAAACCGGGCGATATGTTTAGACACGTTCTCCCCTGGATGGAGAGAGTCAGAAGGCATTACTGAACAGTCCGGCACAAAATGTGCCTTCAGGAGGTCTGTTCACAGGGACTCACGATCTGACACTCGACCTTGCTTTCTCCTTCAACCCACCAACATCTAAGTCCAGTCAAGAGCTGCTTCTGGTAGGAAAAGGAGTGACTTGAGCCATCTGCCTTTTATAAATCCTCAAGGCGGCTCAGGCAACATTCAGTTCCGGACTTGAGGCCCTCAGAATGGGGAGAGAGAACAGTGGCTCCTTAAAAGTGGACTGCTTTTTGAGGTTCTTTTTCCAATAACAAAACAGACACCTTCCAGAAAAGTGTGACTTGCATTCTTCTCTTTCTTGTTAAAGGGCCACGTGAAGGCCATTTGTGCAAACAATCACTAAGACGCTGCTGCTGGGTGAACAAGACTGGATTTTAATGCCCTGACGATTCCCACTTCTTCACCGTTAGAATAATCTGGGTACAGGCCAAAGCTTAAACCAATTTGTATGTGTGTAAAAATAAAATAAAAACAAAAACTCAAAGCAGGTCTTTCTGGAGTTGGCACCAGAGCCCTGAGGTGCTGGCCTTGGTCATGGGCCTGGGCTCAGGTCCTCGTTTGCAGAGGGAGCCTGAGGGCCAGCTCAGTCAGATGACCCATATCTGGCTGTCTGCTTCGCTTCTTGATGTATTCCAGAGTCTTCACCTAGGAGGAAAAAGAAAGATCCGTCTCTCCCTTCTGGTTCATAATCTCTATCCTGGGAGCCCAAGGCTCCAACACTCAGCCATAGTGTGAGCTCGTGCTTTCTTATAAGCAGAGAACAGGTGAAGTCTTTTGAAGGATAAGAGGGGAAGAAACCAGCAGTCTTTAAATCAAACTTCTTTGATTACAACTTGCCCATAAAATCAGATTTGGGTGTGCCCAGGAATGACCGAGTTTTCACATGTGTGGCTTTTATTCAAAGGGAATACTATAATTTTAATACTATACTCTGTAGCGCAAGGAAGTGACCCTGCAGAAATCCTGGGCCTGGTGCCTTTCTAGAAGGGACAGTTGGGCCTCTGATGTCCAGGCCCTGATGCTGTTTTGAGCATCAGTGCAACAAGTGGGCTTGTGTTGCTGGCAGGACCCCCGTGCTTCGTGGGCTTGGCGAGGGGCCCTCTGAGCGCCTCACCATGGTCCTGGTGTCCGCACAGCCGTGCCTCTGGGCCAGGTGCCACAGGTTGACGGAGAGCTGGTTGAGCCTGTTGTTGCGCAGGTCCCCATGGGCCAGGATGCTGTTGAAGAAGGAAAGGCCCAACGAGCTCTGGCGCTTCAGGGCCTGAAACAGAGGAGAGAGGTTAGCAGCTGGCCCAGTGCGGACAGTGGCCTGGGTTCAAGTGCAGCTGTACCACGGGTCTTCTGGAGGGCGAGCTGCTTCAGCAACCTGGGGCCCAGCTTCCTCCTCTGCAGGAGGAGAGTACGGTGACAGCGGCTCCAGCCCTCCACTCTGGGCCCCCACGTGGGAGCAGAAGCAAGTGACACTTCTATGAGCTTCAACGCTCCGCGGGGTCAAGGAATGAAACCACCCAGCAGCGACCGGCCTTCTTGCTTTAAGGCAAGTACAAGTGGAAACTGGAAGGCTAAAATACGTCCCTTCCAGATGAGTCCTCGAGCCACGAGAAGTTGTGGTCACTGTTCCCTGCTTTGGGTGCTGGTAACAAAGACCAAATGACGGCTCCCTTCGAACGCGCTCCTGATGCTTGGTGCCCATGCCCAGCTTCTAAAGGAGCCATTCTACACTCTGACACCAGGTCTTTCCTCCCCTGCTCCACAATCTGATAGGAGAAGTACCCAAACAAGAAAAGACTGACCAAAAAGTCAGGCTAGACCAAACCTGGACCGCAGCTGTGAGTGGTAAAGACCCAGGGGAAAAGAAATCAGAATGCAAGAACAGGCCCAGGAGAAGGGATCACGTTCCCAAGGTAACCCAGGCCCTGGGGAAGGCCAAGTCGACAGGTGGGCTGGGTCAAGGGGGCCAGGTCAGCTCCTGTCTGTGGGACCCCGGGGAGCCGATGCCCCAAGCCCTGGCTGGGTGCTCTTGGCTGGCACTGCAGAACATCGGTGCTGCTGGGAGCCTCACGCCTCTGCTCTGCTCCCTGGCAGCTCTTGGGCACGGAGCCCTCACACTGTGCCAGGGATCATCTCTGTGCTTTACACAACTCATCTCATTCAGTCTTCACAACAGCTCTGGGGGAGGTGCATTTCTAACCCCCTAGGGTCGACACAGTTCTGGAGCTGTTCCCCAGGATTCCCAGCCCTGGTTGGCCAAAGGCTAATCGAGGTGCTGCTGTGAAGGGACCTTGCAGATATAATTAAGGTTGTGGACCTTAGGGAGATAATCCCAGATTATCCAGGGGGCCCAGTCTAATCACTTGAGCCCTAAAGAGCAGAAATTTCTCAGGCTGGTGCCAGAGACAAGTAGCGGAAAGGAAAGAAGAACTGGAAGGGGAGATCGAGAGATTCAAAGCATGAGGAGGATGCGAACCGTTGCTGGCTTTCAAGATGGAAGGGGCCGAGAGCCAGGAAATACAGGTGGCTTCTAGAAGCTGAGAACAACCCCCAGCCAACAGCCAGCAAGGAAACAGGACCTCTGTCCTCCAACCGCATGGAACTTAAGTCCGCCCACACCCCGAATGAGGTTGAAAAGTGGATTCTTCCCAGTGTCTCCCCTAAGAGCCCAGCCAGTCAGCACTTTGCTTTTGGCCTTGTGAAACCCAGAGCAGAGAAACCAGCGCAACCAAGACCCACTGCTGGCCTCCCAAACGGAGATAATAAGTGGGTGTTGTTTTAAACTGCTAAGTTCGTGGCAATGTGTTAAGGCCGCAATAGGAAACCCACACGCTCCCGTTTTGCAGATGAGGCCCTTGAAGCTCAGAAAGCTTTGGGAACTTGCTCAAGGACCACAGCTGCTAAGTGCAGAGCACGGCTGTGAGCTCCGGAGCCCATGCTCGTACCCACACCAGCCCCTGTCCCACCCAGGTTACAGGATGTTCCCACAGAGCCATGGTCAGCATCACACTAGGAATCCAGATTCTGAAGGGGCTGAGCGATCTGCCCGAGGCAGCCTGCCAAGTGCAGCTGCAGTTTCATCCAGGGAGGCAGGAATGGCTCCATGTGGTTTAGAACAAAACACTTCTCCTGCTTTTCTTAACTACTCTAGGTGGATAAAACCACCCCACCTACCACTGATCCATCCATCCATCCACTGTCCGTCATTCCACACACATCTGGGGTGGCGCCTACAGAGCGGCAGGCTCTATGCTAATGGCTGAGCCAGCATATTCACCACCTCTTGCCATCCTCTCTTGAGTGAGAACTTAAAATCTTTTAGTGGAGGGGGTAAAAAAAACTGCCAAGGAGCAGCTTCGAGCGTAGTTGGGCGAGGGGGGCTGAGTAACCACGAAGAGACTCGGGCCTTCCCAAATTGAGCCTGCCCTGGCAACGGGCTGGACCAGGTAACAGTCACAGAAGCAGCGGAGGTGACCATGACCGGCACTGCCATCAAGGAGTGGGGTCGAGCGGTGTGGTGCCCAAGCCTGCCAACCCTGGGAGACAGGGTGGCACGTGCCTGGCACGGGCTCGTGAGCTGGCTGGCGGCTGCCTGCTTTGCGTTCCTTTCTGTCATCGGACAACACAGATCTGCCCCCATCGGGACCTGGGCAGAGATCACCATTCAGCAGGTTCCAGCCCGTCCTGCTCACCTTCTAAACTGGCCCTCATCTGACGCCTGGGAGAACAGGAGGGCCCGCTTTCTGCTCACTCTAGAGGACCAAGCTAAAAGAAAATGGCATTTCACATCCAACTAAAGCAGTCCCCCCGAGAGAGGCCCTGTAACCACATTTCATCAAAGTGGGAGAGGTTTTCAAAAAGTCAAGTAAGCAAAACATCTAACTGGCTATTTCTCTGTTTTATATCTTCTCAATAAGCATTTTTCCCTGAAAAGCTCAATTCCCCTTTTAAATGCACAGCTCATTAAAAATGAAATCAGTAGAGATGGGTCTGAGGGGTGAGAAAGCATGCCAGCCAACATGCAAGGACCCAGAAACCCATGGACGTGTTATGAGAGAACCAAGTCAGGGCTTCAAGCCCCCTCCTCTCTCCACAGAGATTTTAAATAGAAAAGAGCTTCTTTTCATTCCTTTCCTATGAGAACTGTCATTTCCAGGAAGCTCCCAGGGTCTGGCATGGTTCCCAGCCACACCACACCCAAACATACAACTTCATAGAGCTCGTGATTAAAACAGGGCTGGCCCCTTCACGGGGGT
Source organism: Equus asinus (assembly GCF_041296235.1). Taxonomy (NCBI): domain Eukaryota; kingdom Metazoa; phylum Chordata; class Mammalia; order Perissodactyla; family Equidae; genus Equus; species Equus asinus. The sequence goes on from NC_091803.1 coordinate 34,860,575, forward strand.
TCAGAGGACAATTTTGGAAGCAGGGCTGCTAAGAAGAGGGCCAAAAGATGAGACACTCAGGACCGGCCCAGCCCTGGGGTTTCCGACAGCACGAAGCTTCGCTCCCTGCCGAGCGGAGAGGAAGCTGGCCCCGCATGCACTGGAGGACTCCAGCTCTGAGGCCCCTGCCACGTCGTGGTCGCCTCTGCTCAATCCCACATCGCACTGTAAAATGCAGGCTGCCGCGTTTCACTTCATCTCGGCCCACCCATGTTTTCCTAACAAATGTGCACATGCACAGACATTTTCGGTGAAAGTCCCCAGTAGTTATGCGAGTTGACATGTTCTTCAGAAGCAGCCCAGCTTTGCTATTCTTTCAGAATTCTGTTTGAGTCGTTACCACTGTCAATGCCCCCTCCCGCAAGAGAAAAAGGGACAAATGTTAAATGAAAATAGTTCCAGGTTATATGGTCCTTGGCTTTATTTTTATGGTGAGCTTGGGGTCCAAGGCCACGGTCGCTTATGCTGTCAGCGGCCACCTCTGATTAGACCAGCCTGTCGCATCAGAGTGAAGAAATGCTATTTTCAAACCACATGGCGCATTCTTCTGGGGTGCAACTTGTCAAACACACAGACGGCTCTAAGAGGTCCCTGGGTGAGAAGCTGGAGCCAGAGCCACTGGGTTTAAGAATCAGGAGGAGGGGACACAATTTCCTCGGCTTGGGGAGCAGTGGGGTCTGATGAGTGTGACAAGTGCAGGCTGAAGGTGAGGGCCTCGTGTCTCCGGGAGGGAAGGAAGGGCTGGTTCCTGAAAGCTGGGTCCTGAAGCCCACGGGGAGCTGGCCCCTCCGCTGGGGGAGGGAGCTGCCCCTCCACAGATGGCTAAGTCCCCCCTGCATCAACTCCCGGAGTCCTGGAGCCCTGCAGCCGCGGGGGCCGCAGGGTCAGGGGCACACACAGCCTCCCTCCCTAGAAGGCGCTGGGAGGCTCTCCGCCCCAGAGCGGTGGCGGTTCTGTATTTTTCCTCTGCCCCTCGGGCAGTGCCTCTGACCTTGGCAGAGGCCACTGGGGAGTGAAACCCAGAAAAAGTCCTGCTCTCTCTCCGCACCTGCTTGAATACCTTGAGAAAACGGGAGGCCAGGACATACGAGTGCCATTCATGTGTACACCCGCAGCTATAGACTATTCTGGTGGGTTCTGGTGGGCTGGGGAAGGAGGCTAAAGGCAGCAGAGGGATTGTATACAGTCCTGGAAATGGCTAAGAATTAAACTTAAAATCCAGTTTAATCTTATTTTGTCTTTAAACGGGTTGGTGGGCTGGAGAGTATAGGAACAAAACCTAGGAATGAGAGAAACTCCAGGTTTGGGAAAGAGGGAGCTGGGAAGGGAAGCAATGGAGGGTTCCGGAAGGAAGGGGAGGGCCTTCTTGAAGGCCACTGGGAACAGAGCAGTCCGAAATCCATCTTGGGTTTGGAAAGGGAACCAAGGGAAAGACAGAGAGAGAAAAGGGGCCTGCGAGGAGGGGATCAGGAAGGAGCCGGCAGGTCATCTCCTGCTGGGTGGGAACAAAAAATTGAAAGCTCAGAGCGTCAAGCAGACAGCTGAGTCGTGAAGAGCAAGACCCGGGGGAGCATGTGGAGGCAGAAAGCCAGCCAGGTACCAGCTGACCCAGGGGAAGGATGCAGAGAAAGGTCAGGCACCAGCGCCGACTCCCAAGGCACTGCCACCGCCCCCACCCTGACTACACGACAGCATTCACAATGTCTTCACAACCAACTGTGTGCGCCAAGCCTGAGATGGGGCCTCAGGGATCCATCTGTCATCCAAGTGTTTGGGCTGGCGCTGCAAAAATGGAAGCCACGGTCGGCGTAACTGGGGAAGGGAACCAGGTAGTTATTTACATTGTATTATATGGAAACTACACTGACATCAACCCATCATCTAACTATATGGAGAATATGGAAAAACTGCTCTGAAAACACAAAAGATGCAACATCTGGTGGAAGAATCTATTTTGTGGATAAGAGCACGGGTTCCAGAAGCGTGCCTTGACCGTGTTCCACAGCCGCCACTCGAGGCTTCAGTCTCCTCGTGTGTGAAGAGTTCAGGGACAAGCTGTTCCCACCTCACTGGACTGTTGTGAACATTTGATGAAATAATACAAGCACAGTTCTCAACACTGCCCTTACGTACAGGAAAGGCTGGAAAAACGTAACTTACTGCTGTGGCTGGACAATAAGGTGTGCCACTGCTGAAAAGGTGAGTGGGAAGGCCCTGAGGAGGACGATGCAGTGGTTAGAGTTCAGGCTTGGGGATCTGGGTGGGAACGCTGAGGTCCTACCACAGCCACAGGAAACCGGGGGCTTGGGAGAAACCTCTCTGAGCCTCCCTTTCCTTTTCTGTGCAGTGAGAATAGACACAGCACCCACACCTCACAGGGTTGTGGCGGGCGTTAAAAGAGCTGAGGTGTGGAAAGCACAGGCTATCATACATTCAACACGTGCTGACTAAGCACCTGCTGTGAACCAGGCTGTGTTGGAGGTGTGGGGATGCTGTGCTGAGTGACACAGGGACCCGAGACCGTCTCAGGCACAGGCAGGTCTCCAAGACTCATCTCGAGGTCCTGGTCCCCAGGGAGCGTGCATTCTGCTGGGGGAGGCAGGCAACTGAGAAGCAAACACACAGAGCACTTGAGAGAGTGACCAAGTGTTACCGGGATGACACAGAGGGATGCAGGAGGGCGGTGGCTACTCGAGACGGGGGTCAGGGAAGGCCTCTCTGAGGAGGTACTTTTGAGCTGAGACCTGAATGAGGAGGAGGAGCAGCCAAGGAAGCCCTGGGGAGGCGCACTGCAGGCAGAGATGACAGCAGGAGCAAAGGCCCTGGAGCACTCGATGGACGGTCTGCTCATAAACATGTTACTCACACGGAGGGGCTTCCTTTCCAGAATGAACCAACACCCAAGCACCCTGAAAACGCTGCGTTCAGAACAAGTGGCAGGGAGGGCACGGCAGGGGACACCTACCTCGTCCTTGGCCAGGGTTTTCAGATGCTCCAGGATCTGAGCCATCACCGTCTCACACAGCTTGTTGTTTTCAGCCAGAAACTTGGAGTCTCCCCCGTACAGGCTGTCGTTGGAGTCGACTGAGGGGAGAAACCAGAGCAGTTGGACATTCCCAAGCCCAGGGCCATGCTGGCCAGGGAGAGGCAGCTGCGTAGCACACGGCATCAGCAGATGGCAGGAAGTCATGGCAGGGCAAGTGGAAACAGCCAGAACTTCCCACATGGTCTGGGGTCTTGGGAATCACAGAGAAAACACCTGGCCTTCCGGACAGTCTGGGCCAGAGCCCAGGGGTGTGGAAGGTGTGACCCTCTAGCCCATGCGTGGAGGGGACAACAAGAACCATGGCGACCAATGGAACAGCCGCCAATACTGAGTGCTTCCTGCAGGCCAGACACGGGGCTAAGCGCCTCATACGCATTACTGCCGAGTCCTCATAAGCAGCATGCAGGAGAGATGATATGAACATCCCCTTTGACGATGGGGAAACTGAGGCCCAGCAGTGGTCCCAGCTGGGATCCCAAACCAGGAAAAGACTGCGCCAAGTTGCCTGCTGGGTCACCCCTCCTCAAAACTCCACCGGATGGACCGTTAACATTCTCTGTCTAGTCGCCAACTTGAATCCCTCTGACAATGACTCTTGCCAAATGTCCCTGCTCTCTGCCTGGGCTCCTCCTGTGACAGCCGCTGCCTGGAGTGAGACCAGCCAGCAAGAACAGCCCGAGTTTGACTTCCCTCCCTCCTTCCTTCCTACCGACTGGCCTTCGCAAGAGCACGAGCTGCTCGGGGAAGGAGGGAGCGATCCCCCAGGGACTGCTGTTCTGCCCTTGGCTTCTGTCACTCAGTGATGTCCTAGGCGCTCTTTCCCATCAGCACACACAGATCTGCAGCTCTCTTTCTAACAGCTGAAGAGTACTCGGCTGTAGGATGGACCAGAGTGGACGTAGTTGGTCCCTACCAGGACACCTCCTTTGTTTTCTTTCTTTTCTTTTCTGTTTTTTTTCTTGGGGGGGGGGTGGGGTAGGGCCGGGCTGCTGTGAAGCTTAGAGCCCCTGATGAATGTACCACCCTGCCTTGCAGACTCGATTCTCTCCCTCCACGCCTCCACCCCTTTTCTCGCCAGATCCTTTTTTAGCTGCTTTCATCGCCACTCCCAAATGCTGACTTGTACGTGGCAGAGCGTACTTATTTCGACCTGGTGTGAACAAGTGGCACTCCTGGAGGAGCCCAGGTCAGCAGAGAACCCACAGGCCACACAGAAACCCTTGGAGCACACACGGTGCTAAGTGGTCAACAAGAGGGAAAATGCAGTCGCAGCTTCTGATCAGGCAGAGGCCTAACATTTGGGCCACTGTCCCAGGAATGGTGACATCTGATAAACCATGGGCCATGCCGCTGCCTTGGGAGGGTGTGGCTGTGCACACGTGGCCACATGCACACGGTGCTAATCTGGTTTGTGGTTTAGGGACACTTTTAATAAACCACGTTCAGTGCAGCTTATCGGCTGGAATGTAATTTGTTGTGCTCGTCTTGGCCCAATTAAAAAGAGCATTCGTCACTGTCCCTGTCTAAGGATATGGTCTCCTAGGCACATACAGTTCAGATGAGATGATATTGATGAGAACAGAGCTGGGCCTGTGATGCTGTGGATGCAAACAGTTGGTGACAACAAGTGAGGGACCAAGGGCACGTGGTTCAGCTTGCAGAGTGAGAGCTGCACTGGGCAGTCTCATCGTGGTGGAAGTCATGAGCCGTCCGTCAGTGTCTACACAGACATACTCGCTGGACTGCTGGGTGAGCTCCAGAGCCAGGGGACCACGCTCCACAGACCTGGCCGTGGAGACACAGGAGCCAAGGTATGATGTGCAGGGCTGGCTGTGAGCTTGCAAGGAAGTGACTCCCTATTAGGGTCACTAATAGAAAAATTAGCAAATATATCAACGTCAACGCATCAGAAATACGTTATCTGGCCTATAATTTTATGAAAAAGAAAAAGTTTGAGTTTACTAATAATCAAAGGACAGAAAACTAAAAAGACAGAAGAACTTTTTAAAAAATCACCTATCAGATTTGCAAAGGTGAGAAAGAATGATAATTCCTGGTTTTGATGTAGGTCCGGGAAGTCTCATAGGAATTAATAGTTTGGAAATAGGTAAGAAAAGCCTAAAAAATGTCCAGAACCACTTCATACCCATTAGGACGGCCATTGTTAAAAAAAAAAAAAAAAAGGAAACTAAGAAGTGTTGATGAAGATGTGGAGAAACTGGAATCCTTGTGCACGGCTGGTGGGAATGTACAAAGGTGTATCTGCTGTGGAAAAGCTTGGTGGGTCCCCAAAAAGTGAAACGTAGAGTTACCATATGATCCAGCAATTCCAATGCAGGTATCTGCCCAAAGGAGACGAAAGCAGAGACTCAAACAGATACTTGTGCAAGAATGTTCACAGCAGCATTATTCACAATAGCCAAAAGGTGGAAACAACCCAAGTGTGCACTGACAGATGAGTGGATAAACAAAATGTGGTCTGTCCTACAATGGAATAGTATTCAGTCATAAAAAGGAAGGAAATTCTGACACGTTACAACATGGATGAACCTTTAAGGTATTATGATAAGTGAAATATGCCAGGCACAAAGGACAGATATTGTATGATTCCACCTATATGAGGTACCAAGAATAGGCAAATTTCTAGAGACAGAAAGCAGAATAGAAGTCATCAGAGGCTGGGGGGAGGGAGAATGGGAAGTTATTGTTTACTGGGTACAGAGTTTGTTTGGGATGATAAAAAAATTCTGGGAATGAATAGTGGTGATGGTTGCACAAGGCTGTGAACATACTTGATAAAACTGAATTCTGCCCTTAAAAATAGTTAAAATGGGGGGCCAGCCCAGTGGCAGAGTGGTTAACTTTCACACTCTCCACTTTGGTGGCCTGGGGTTCACAGGTTCAGATGCCAGGCACGGACCTAGCACCACTCATAAAGCCACGCTGTGGCAGCATCCCACATAAAGTAGAGGAAGACTGGTACAGATGTTCGCTCAGGGACAATCTTTTTCAAGCAAAAAGAGGAGGATTGGCAACAGATATTAGCTCAGGGCCAATCTTCCTCTCACACACACACAAAAGTTAAAATGGGGGCTGGCCCAGTGGCATAGTGGTTGGGTTCACACGCTCCGCTTTGGCAGCCCAGGGTTCGCAGGTTTGGATCCTGGGTGCGGACCTACATACTGCTCATCAAGCCATGCTGTGGTGTGTCCTACATACAAAACAGAGGAAGATGGGCACAGATGTTAGCTCAGTGACAATGTTCCTCAAGCAAAAAGAGGAAGATTGGCACAGATGTTAGCTTAGGGCCAATCTTTCTCACCAAAAAAAAAAAAAATGTTAAAATGGTGATACACATTTTATCACTATGTATATTATACCAATAAAAAAGAGTAAAAAAAAAGTCTTAGTACAAAAGAAGTCCAGATCTTTGACTTGGGAAAACCACTCCAAGGGATTTGCCCCAAGAAAATAATCCAACAGATACAAAGATGCACGTACGTGATGTTGGTTGTTTCATTATAAACAACATGTTTATTATATGTTCACTGTATGTTCATTACAAACTGTTGTTTATAATGGTGAGAGGAGAGGCAATGTAAATGTCTATCAATAGAGTTTTGATTAAATGCTCTGTGGTATAGCGTTAGATAAAATACTATGAGGACAATGAAAGCATATGATCTGTAGCGGTTAAATACCATACGCTATACCACTGCTACAATATACTGTTACTAAAAGATAATTACAATATATAGTCACAAAAAAGCGACAAAACAGTATACGTAGTAGAGCCCCTGTACATAGCACGCACACATATATTATATCCATACATTTCCTAATTTACAATTTCCTAAGAACCAATTTTTTAATTTAAAAGATAGTTCATTATTTATTTTTATTTTTATTTTTTTTAGCTACTCACTGGCCAGTTTATTATTTTATCTATTTCCTTTAGAGTCTGTCTTGACTCTCGGGGGAACGGGACCGGTATAAGCATACAGTAATTAATTGATCAGAAAATTTCAGGGATGCTTTATGTACCTTTCTGGTTGCTATTTCAAGAATAATAACTCCTCCTTCTTCTTGTTTCCCCAGCTTTTTATTTTAAAAACATCAAGGCCATAGAAAAGGAGGGAAAACCGCACACTGACTACCGGCCTCTCTCTCACCGAGACTCACCAACTGGTACTTCTGTGCAAGCTCTCTCTCCTGCTCCCTCTACAACACACAGACAGACAGACAGACAGACAGACACAGAGTTTTTTTGGCTGAACACTGGTAAGCCGGTTGCAGACACACTGCCTGAGAACCAGGAGAACAGCTGGTCTGTGTGCTGGCGGCCTCTGCGCGCAGGTCACCTCTGGTCACCTCTGCACTGCCCGTTTAGGGGGACTCTTCCGGGGATGCTTTCTCAGGCCGACTGCTGGCTTTGCAGCTGCCCCTCCGACACCAGGCTGGGAGTGAACAGCCCTGGGCCACAGGGCTCTGGCCACTGTCGCGACTGCTAGCCACCATGCAGAGGACAACAGTTATTCTCTCAAAAGCCAAAGAACATGATTCAGCCATTTACTACCACCTGACTTTGCAGGCGGCAAAACTACAGCTGGTGAGAGAATGTCTCGCGTCTACTGCTGAGGCCCAGGACAATTCCCGGCCTAAATTCCCAGCCTTACTCCCGCCTGGAATCTACTCTCCTTCGGACTAGCCCAGCACTGGAGGAGAGAGACGGTCTAGGACCACCCGTGGCCAACCACCCAAGCTGCAGGCTTCCAGACCAGAGCGCCTGAGGTGAGTTCACAGCAGGCTGCACACGTGCGTGCACACACACTCACTCACTCGCAGCAGCTAGTGGGTGAGGGCCTGCTCTGCGCCAGCTTCTGGGCTAGAAGCTGGGGACCCGGTGCGAACAAGGCCGACCTGGTCCCTGCCCTCGCAGAGCTCACAGTCAATCAGGAGCCGGACGAGCCAACAGGCAATCGCAGGGGCGTGTGCCGACTGTCGGGAGGGGCGCTACGGGGCTATGGGATCCTAAATCCAGGCTTGGGATGGAACTCTGGAATGAGCGAGAGCCAGGCTGAGCCTTACAGGTTGAATTCACCAGAGGAAGTAGAAAAGGGGTGAGGAGCGGGGAATCGAGTTTCCCTGCTGAGACCTGGTGGTGACAGAGGGAGGGAGCAGAGGATTGAGAATTAGAAGGAAGTTGGTCAGGCCAGAGAGCAGAGTGGGCCTCAGAGTGCAGATGCGGCGCTCCCAATGGGAGAAATGACAGCACTGGCAAATGGCCACTAAAAATAGCCCAGGACCCCGCGTCTGCCTGGCGCTGGGGTCACAACCCCGAATGCTTCAAGGGCCTGGCAGGTGACGTGGAGGAGCGAAGGGGCTCCACTGGCTTCACAGAGCACCGGGGGGTGCTCTTCCCCTGCCCCACGCGCTCTGCAGAGTGAATAAACCACTGCTCGCGTCCAGGAGTAGTCTGCCCTCCCCATCAGACGCGCCCACTCTCTCGCAGGCCTGCATGAAAGCACCCGGCGTTATTGCTCCAGGTAGTTTCAGAGCGTTCTCTTCTCGTTAATCTGGAAAGACAGCAGCCACGGCATCCTTTGTAAAGGCACAAAATATTCACCCCAGTTTTTCAGAAGTTCTAAGCTGTGTCAACACCATCTAAAAGGCTGCCTAGAATAAGAAGGGATGGGAAAATGGAACCCCAGCCCCTGCAAAGCCTCCGTGGCCCCTGGGCCTCTCTCCTACTGAGACAACTGTCAGGTCACGATGTGCATCCGAAGTAAACACAGCCAGGCCAAGGAGGACAAGAATACCCAGGCTTCTGTTGTCATCTCTAAAAGCTAGAAGACTCGTCTCCCGCCCATCAAATGTAGCTGGATTCCCTTTGCTGGCACTCTGGCTCCCAGTCGGCCCTGGCTGTAAGGTGTAGACAGAGGATCAACGGAATCTGCCTGAGGAAGAGACGAGAGAGGAGAGGGCAGGAGAGAGGAGAGGGCCTGCTCCTCTAACAGCACCTGTGGTTTACAGACCCCCTTCCACGTCAGTGTCTGGTCCTCAAAGGCTTCTCTGCTGTTCAGAGCCTTTGATGTGCCCTTCACAAAAGAGGAAACAGGAATGCCAACAAACACAGGAAGGGTACTGGACCCTATTAGCCATGAGAGAAATGCAAATTACACTCATCAGAATAGCCAAAATGAAAAAGACTGACCACACCAAGGGCAGATGGAGCCCTCATTCACGCCCAGTAGGAGTGGCAACTGGTATAACCATTTTGGGAAACGGTGAGGCTGCATCTACCAAAGCTGAACATAAGCAAATCCAACGAGCGGCAATTCCACCTGCAGGCGTATACCCAACAGAAATGTTCACCAAGAATTACACGTTTGGGAATGTTCATAGCGGCACTCATCATAATAGCCCAGAAGTAGAACTGGAAACATGCAAATGTCTATCCCTAAGGCAATGAATAAATTCTGCTGTATTCATACAGTGGAATACTATACAGCAACACAAAAGGATGAACCACAGCTGCACCCAACAACACAGAAGAATCTCCCAGACATAATACTGTGTGAAAGAAGCCAGACACCAAAGAATGCTTGCTAAATGAGTCCACTGACATAAAAATGAAACTCTGGCAAGCTAATTTGCTAAACTAAATGGGCAAACTAAAAGGTAGAAGTCAGGACAGTGGTGGACCTCTAGAGAGGAAAGTGGTTGTGCTACTGGAAGGGGGCACGCAAGTGACTTCTGTGGAACTAGTAATGTTTCATTTCTTGTCTGGGTGGCGGTTGGGGGGGCGTTCACTTTCTGGTCATTTGCTGAGCTTTACAGTTTATTGTATGTATGTAATATGTTATGCTTTAATTAAAACATTGTTATTTTGTAATCAACGAGGCAGCATAACGTATGTCCTACAGTTCCGAGTGTGAATTCCACTTCCAGCACTAACTGGCCATGAGCCCTTGAAACCACGTGGTTGGTAAACTCTGTTATCTTTCTGAGTCTCCCCTTCTAGTAACATGGGGACACGAATGCCTGTCCTCATCTCAATGCTGTCAGGATTACAGGAGAAAGAGGCCCACAGAGTCTGGCGCAGTACCTGGCACGCAGTAGGAGCCCAGATCGTGGCAGCTACCATCATCAACATTAACCAGCTTCCCTAAGTTACATCTTCACCATCAGCCCCCAAATCCCAGCTAGAGAAAGCCTCCGAGAATTACCAAAGAAGGCCATCCCTTGGCACTCCAAATTTGTTCCCTGGAATTTCCAAGCATAGAGAGCAGTGCTTAAACCTTAAAGTATACAACTACTGGCCAAAGCACTTTTAACAATAGGGCTATTTTTTGGAAATCAAAAACTGGAACTGAGGGTCTAACAAGCAGGGGGATGCTTAGGCTCAGCGGGCAGAGGTCTGGATTGGGAACTGCCCCAGGTTACGTCTAGGACATGAGGAGGCTGCCCCCAAACTCACAGCAACAAATTCAAAATGGCTGGTAGGAAGTGGGGGAACAAGGCCATCTCCTTTTTCCCGAGCCCCTGATCTAAGAAGGGCTCATGCATCACCTGAGAACTGCGCAAAAACACCCAGGCCAGGGTCCCACCTCCTCTTAGGAACAGAACCGAGATGAAGCTCATGCACAGGGATATTTAACCATCTTTCTAGGTTATTCTGTAGCATGCCAAAGAGAGCACCCATCCAAAAGAGTGCTTCTCCCAGCTCGTCTGATTGTCAAAATGATCTTGGATGCTTGTCAAAGATACACATCCCCAGGACTCTTCCCGGGGATTCCAATTGAGAAGGGGTAGGATGGGGCTCAGGAAGCTGCATTCTGAAGAGTTACCCCCGGAAATTCTTACACTGGCAAATTCAGCAAGGCCCTGGACTAGGTTCATGGTAGGTAAAACACAAGGGGTTTAACCAAAGAGAAATGACAACCCTCCACTTGACTTTCATGAAATTCGGGCCCAGCGCGTCCGGGGCGGGGACCCCTACCTTTGTCTACGTGGTAGAGATAGGTCTCCTGGCTCATGGCGGACAGGAGGTGCAGGACGCAGGTGTAGATGCGGACTTTATCATCACTGTTGTCCTCCCAGGTGTAGTCCTGGATCACACCGAGAAGCTCTCGAACGAGAGACAGGACCCCGTGTTCAGGATGATCCTGATGGAGAACCAAAAAAGGGTAAGTAATCCTAGATATGAAGCAGGAGGAAAAAAACACCAAGACAGCATCCCAGGTCCCTCCCTTTACCTGCTGTAGGGAAATTAAAGTGCCAGCTACGGTTAAACACAGAGAAAAGTGACACAACGTTGCCGATCCCACTAATCAGCATGCTCCAGTCTGGGGAGACGCACTTTGAGAGCATCTCTTTTTGGGTCTCAGGGATGAGAAAGCAGTTACCTGTCAGTTTAATGGCCAGTTTCCAAAATTACAATCTTGTTCTTACATGCGTAGCGGTAAAAAGTCCCGTTCCTCCAACTACAAAAGCAAGATTATGGGTCTCGTGGCAGATGGAATGGCAGAAGCCACCTACTCTGAGTAAGCCCCCAAATGATCACTGTCATCATCACAGGCACCGACTTTAAACACAGCCTCGCTCTTCAGGGCATTCAAACACTGACAGCCAAACTGAGGATGCTCTGCTGGGAAAGGAAAAACCCAAGAGACAGTCGCAGAGCTTGCAAGTGTTTCTCAGATGCTAAACTGAATCCAAACAGAGCACCAGGATGCAAAACAGTCAGCGTCTTCAGTTCCAAAAAGGCACGGATGATCATGTGGCTCCCTGCGTAACACTCTGTGAAGATGCCTCCCTCCGCTGAGAGCGAACGCCCAGCTCCTGCCCCGTTCCCTCGCCAACCCGTCCTGTGCGCTTTGCCCCTCACTCACTCCAGCCGCACCTTTACGGCTCCTGGGACCAGCTGGACCGCTCGGGTCCCGGCAGTCCACAGAGGGCACTCCCACAGGGTTAAATGAGGATGGTTTAATGAAGGGTTATTTATAAACACACGGGCAGGGTGAAGGGACCTAGCGAGGAAGGGTGAGGCACGCAGGGCTTGGCAACGCAGGGAAGCCATCACCACCATCAGGCTGACCCCACACAGGAGGGAGCGGCATTACTGCAACGTGCAAGACCTGCAGCTGGAGGAGCTGTGGCCTTGGCTGGAGGGACAAAGCCATTGCCAAACTGTGGCCAGTGACTGTCGGGGGTTAACTACCCTAACCCTCGCTCTCCTCCAGCCCTCCAGTCCCCACGGCGGTACTTCCCGCTGGCTGAACTAGCTGGAAGCCAGAAGGAAGCAAGTCCAGGTGACTCAGTCCCTGGAGGCCAGTCGCCCACACGGATCAGATGGAAGGGCAGAGGATGCTCCAGGCACCTCACGTGCCAAGGACGTTCTGGCCTCCCGGCCCTCCTGTTGCCTCTGACTGGAATCTTTACCTGCGAGACTTGGCCAGACTGCCTCCGTGAGCGCCTCTGGATCTCATCTACATGTCAGCTCCTCAACAAGGCCGCCCCGACCTTCCATCCAGAGCCGCCCCAGTTCCTCTGTATCACAAACCACCTGTCTTGTCGCTTCAGAGCAGTTCTCACCATCTGAAGCGATCTTTATTCCCTCAGAGGACTCCCCAACAGCATCTCTTGGTTTATCTGTTTCTCTCTTTCACCCTCGCCTGTGACCCCCAGGAGGACAGGTACTTTCTCTGTCGTGTTTGTCAATACTCCACTGCCAGGACTGCTGGGGAACACGATGGAATGCTGCCTGTCCCTGTCCCTGGTTCTGGGACAGAGCTGGGCACACGGCAGGCACATGGTAAATAATGCTGAACTGGTTACATCTTTTGAGTACCTTCTATGTGCCAGGAACCGACGTGGCTACAAATACAAATAACAGCAGCTAACTTTTCTGGAAGCTACCAGAGCTCTTCTATGTTCCAGGGAGACACTATCCGCTCCCCCCGACCACAGATGGGAAATGAGCCACGGAGAGTTAAGCAGCCTAATGTCACTGCTGGTACATGGAGGAACCGGGATTCGAGCCCCAGCAGAGCAGCTCCAGGGCAGACATTCCTAACCACTAACACTATTTATACTGCCTCTCTGCAGAAGAATGAGGCACGGCCCGACTTCACGCAGCTGGCTACCTGGGGGAAGGCACACATGGAGTAACCATTCTCAATCCAGGCATGGGGTGTGAGAAGCATTACAACCGAGGTGGGTGGGAATTGACAGCCACCCAATCCACCGTGCGTGGACACAGCCGTAATACTTCCAATGTGAGAAGGGGGGAGGGGGGAGATGTTCTGTACAGCTGTTAGCATCCACAGGAACTGCTGTCAGGGTATCAGCAAGAACGACGACACGTGACACTCAGATGTCTGAATGCCTCACACGGCACGCACCAGAATGCCCACCCCATGCCTGCCTTCCTTTCAGTCGGCCTTGGCTGGCCGCTCACCACTGCCTGCTCCGCTCACAGCTGTTTCTAACTAGGCTATTTGGTTCTGCTATGTGGATGTTCAAAATATACTTTATTTAAGGATCTGCCTTGGAGAGACGACGATCTGAATGTTTCAGTAACTTAATTTCAACACAAATGTTGTGACTATTGTGGGAAATGATTCAACACACCTCCAGAAAGGTGGGCGAAGGGGTCATGGTGACATAAAGCTTTGCAGTAAGCTACGTCTGGGAGTTTTTGCTCATAAGTGAAGAGACGAGAGATTATGTCCAACCCCCATATGAGGAAAAAATTCTCCAAGATATCCATGCTTCAGTGGTTCCAACATTAAAAACAAATTGTACTCTGATGGCTCAGTGAAAGCAACTGAAGCAAGGCAAACACAGGTTTTTTACAAAAGAAGGAAAAAAAGGTCCTGGATTCAGCTGGTAATCCGAGTGGGAAAAGGGTCCCTTGATGTCCCCGCCAGGGCTGCCTCCCTGACAGAGCAGATGGATGCCCGTGAGGGACTCTTAACCTCTCTCGCGCCTGGGCAGACAGGGGCCTGGCTTCCACTATTAGCAAGATCCCGTTGGGTCCCTGGTCTGTGGAAATTCTTCCATTAAATGTCACTCCTCAGGGGGAGAAGGAATAACCTTGAAATGACTAACTTCCCAGGAGAGCTGAGCTGAGAGGCAGTGAAGATAGCACAGAGCAC